>NC_044550.1:100987095-102460141 GCF_007565055.1 Rhinopithecus roxellana
ACTCGGACTCTCTCAAAGCTTTACTCTTTTACCTTCTCCCATAATTGTTCCTCATAATAAATTCCTTAATTCATAGTACTCATAGTGTCTCTGTTTCCCTCACTGAGCACTGACTAATGCAGAAGCTATCATTCGCTGTGCTGCTTTTACTACTCAATTTCCCCCTTTAGTTCATATTAAAATTTAAATTTTAAGCAATTATTTCCATTTTCAAATTGTGATAAGAAACAAAATGATAAAATCTAATAATGAAATTTTATATTTTGGTGATATGTGTTTTTTCTTTAAACTACTATTTTTCATAACATTAAATAAGCTGAAAAATACATCAATAGTTGAAAAATAAATCAGAATTGATAAATGTTAAAATTCATCGAGACAAAAGTAAAATTTTTCCAAGAGTAAAGTTAAATAAAATACATGTGATATGGTTTGTCTTTACGTCCCCACTTAAATCTCATCTCAAATTGTATTCCCCACGTTGAGGGAGGGGGCTGATTGAATCATGGGGCAGTTTCCTTCATGCTGTTCTTGTGATAGTGAGTTTTCATGAGATCACCTGGTTTTATAAGCATCTGGCATTTCCTCTCCTTGACCTCACTCCGGCAACCACTCTCGCCGCTTTGCAAAGTAGATGCCTACTTCCCCTTTGCCTTCTGCCATGATGTAAATCCCCTGAGACCTCCCCAGCCATGCAGAACTGTAAGTCAATTAAACCTCTTTCCTTTGTAAATTACCCAGTGTTGGTTATTTCTTTATAGCAGTGTGAAAATGAACTAATTCAATATGATATTAAATGGTATTTGATCGACATGCCATATATACCATTATTTATATTGTTGAATGTGCATGTCAGTGTGGACTCATGTAGGTGTTTGAAAATGCAGTCTGTTGTAAATTTGATCAAATCAAGATCTTTAGTAGCTACCTTTTAGGATATAATATTGTCAATAAAAGGTTTCTGGAACCACGATAACACAAACTCACAATTTAAAATTATTTATTTAATAATGGTAACAATGTTCTCATAAGCACAAAAATTTCATAATATAAAAAGCTTCAAGTTCACATTGTTTATTTTTTCCAAATGCTTTTTGAAATCAATAAAATTACCATTTAATATAAACTAACTCTAACAAAGATTAAACTAGCATACTGTTGCAAAAGTTTTTAAAAAATGGGTTGGGTTTCTGTAATATCAAGAGAATGCTCAGTGATGATTTTTCTCTTTCAGGGTTAATATTTTCACATAGCAAAAAATTATATTTGACTAGAAGACTGCTAGTTAAATTTTTCTGTCAACAGTTCTTATCTATTTTCATTTTTCTTCATGTTGCTTACATTAAAAACAGAATTGAGAAAATCCTATCACAAATTTACATTGTGGAAATGTCGACTTCAACTCATTATATAAATACCTATAGATTATGTTTCCAAAATTGTCTTATAATATACAATGCATATTATCCACATTTTAAAAATTATAAAATGTAATGAATATCATTTTTATTACTTATACCTACATATGTTTAAGAATAAACGTATACATTCTGAATCATTGCGATGTTCCTAAAAGACCTGCAAGCAACGTTGAGCGAGATTACTCCATAATTCACAAGCGATCCAATAGGTTGTTTCAGTTATTTTACTTTCAGTCATTTTACTTTCCAATTGTTACTTAAAATTTTCAAAGGAAAACAAAAAATTTAAATGTAGAATGGATACAAAGAGATCTATATTTCATTATGTGTTTAAAAATGTACTCTGCCATGGTCATGTTTTCCTTCTGAGAGTAGGGAACTCCTCACTCTTATTTAGCTACCATTAAACAATCTGAGCTTTTCCAAATGAAACGGATAGGGGAACCTATGATTTCCAGTATATGTTTTTTACTGGACAATATTGTGTAATGTTATGCCACATATTCAGACTTCAGTTTAATTAGATATGTTTATAAGAAAATGTCATTTTCATAGAACAAGGAGAACTGGAAGTTGACACCCTAACTATCCCATGACAAAAGAAATTCAGACTTGTTTGTAGCAGACTTAAATATGCTTTAATTCATATATTTGGGTATATAACCTGATCGTATAAGCAATATTCTAGGTATCACATTTTAATTCTCATGCCGAAGTAATATACTAAAAACTTTTAGTAAAATACTAAAAATTAATATTCATGCAGTAGTAATATAATAGTAATATACTAGAAATGAAAATTCTTTTTAAAAAATATTAAAAGACATGTATTTTTCCTCTACTATCTTGAAGTAATTGGGTTTTGTTTTCATCAACATATTTCTTCTTGAATGAATTAAGGAAATGTATTTCCATTCTATTTTGTGAATTTAACTACTTAGTTTCTGTTAGTATTTAACCCAAGTTAGTCTTGAGGCAATTAATGGTAAACTATTTTTGAAATTCAAGAATTATAAAGTAGTAAACTAATTCACTTAAAAATAATTTTTAGTAGATGCATTGTTGTATTTTAAAGTTGTTGAAGAACAATTTTAAAATAAAATGTAAAACAACTCATTGTTGAAATTCTGGTCAAGGGGCAATGTAAAATAATTACGATAATGACAGACACACATTTTTTGAAAGAGCATGTAATTATGTTTTCAATTTTTGCCTGGTGGTATTCACTGCTATATCATATACGGTGATATTTTAACATCATTTGATAGTCACATAATTCAGCCAGAACTGAGGTTGCATTTCTGGGACATCACAAATAAAATGTAATATAAATGAAGAGGTAATCTACTTTGAAAAATCTGAAAAAAGAAAATAGCTCTAATTATAATACAAGACTGAAACGTTTACCAAAACTGGAAATGATATAATTCTGAGAAAGCAGGTCCCTTAGTCATCTTAAACTGCCATAACAAAATACCATAGACTTGTTGGCTTAAACAACAGAAATTTATTATATCAGGCTTCTGGAGGTTGGAAATCTGAGATGAAGTTGCAATAACGGTTGGGTTCCTGTGAGAGCTGACTTCCTTGCTTGCATGTTGCCACCTTCTCACTGTGTCTTCACATAGCAGAGAGACAGAGACTGCAAACTCTACCATCTTTTTTTACAAGAAGACTAATCTTGTCATGAGTACCCCTCCCTGATGACCTCATATAAATCTAATTATCACCCACAGGTTCCATCTCCAAACATCATTACATTGAGGCTTAAGGTTTTAACATATGAATTTTGGGGAGACATAATTCAGTCTATAGCAGAAGTGAATGCTTTTGAAAATATACTGGCTAAAGGCAAACATGAAGAGTTGTATGCCTGGTTTGGCGAGTCATATAGTAAACTAATATCTTAAACTTCGCCTATTCATATCTTACATAAAAGCAATATCTCAAATCTGGTGTGAGATATAGGTTACTGATGATTTATTTAATGCCATTTTACCCTGAGTGGATAATGTTTACATCAAAAAGCATCAATCACTCAAGTATTCTTTTGCAATTGATTGATTCTTTTGTGATCACACATAATCTCAAAATTGCAAATACCTCATAACATGAAATCAATTTAAATTTCTGCTAGGCTCCATTTCTACAAAAAAGAAAAATACTAGCCCGGCATGGTGACATACACCTATGGTCCCAGTTATTTAGGAAGCTGAGGTGGGAGGATCATTTGTACCCAGGAGTTAAAGATTGCAATAAGCTATGATCATGCCTCTGAACTCCAGCCTGGGTTACAGAGTGAGACATTGTCTCTAAATAAATTAATACATTAATTTATTAAATGTTTAACTATCATTAATATCTATTCAAAAATATTGTTTGAATTTTCTTTAGCATATTCTACTTGATGTATTCAGAGAATGATCCTTCACAATGCAATTGTCAAAATCCTAATTGATTATTATTATTATTTTTAAGCTAAGGCAGTTAGTCAATGTTGTCGATTGCTCAATGTTAATGTGTTGACTGCAAAAACACCTATAAAGTGAAAGAGTATTGCATGCAGATTAGTTCAACATCTCAGTGCCTGAAGAGAAAGACAGACAGACAGACAGACAATTGCTTAGTTTCTCAAGTGGAAAGGGTACTTTTAGATTTTCCAGTTTAAAAAGTTTACTTTAAGACTTCAGGCTGCCTGATTCCTTGACCTGTGTGTTTCTACTTTCTAAAATTGTAATTATCAGGTTTTTTTTTTTTTTTTTTTTTTTTTTTTTTTTTTTTTTTTTTTTTGGTTCTAAGTTGTTAAAAGAATCTGAATTTGAGATAAGAGGACCTTAAGCAGCCTTGGTTATAAATTTTGTCTGCTCTGTAGAAAAGGGCCTTGTCTGCTACTTGCACACTCAGACTTCATCACTAAGAGCATGGTGAAGACACATTACAATACAATGGAAGCACATTACACATAGCAAATATTGATAGCTCTACTGATCTGTGATTCGTAGCATGCTGTTTAACCTTGCTCTTAGTTTCTTTACATGTGAAACAGGGGTAATAATTGAACACACCATACTGAGTCATTACAAAGATTAAATAGTTTGATATTTAAAATATCTCTGCACCCAAAAACAAATTGTAGGAAATGGAGAGCAGAGGATCATGTTGAACTGCATCACAATCATTATAATACCTGAACCACAGTAAAAATTATATATTTCTTCATAACTAGAGCTTTGCCTTAGTCATGTTCTTACATTCCATGTTGAGTCAGCCTGGTACCTCAGAACATTTGAGGAACGCCCTTCACTTGACCTGAGCAAATCTAATAAGTACTATTGCAAAATGATCTAAAGCACTTTGATTAAGTAATAAAAGACATGGAAAGAACAAACATAAGAATGTGAAAAACTCAGAAATAAGAATGCACAACCAAGAAAGAATTATAAGTGAAAAATAAATGCTGGAAATTGAAGGTAAAGAATTATAAAAGTAAATAGATACAATATATAGACTCTAAGATAAGTAGAAGACAACAAAAATGAATTTGAAATAATTGAAACAAAGAGATAATAAGGATCTGAGAAAAATGACTAATATTGAAGGCAGGAAAAGAAGAGCCTTTATACAGTTAATAAGAGTCTTGAAATAAAAAAAAGAAAAAGAATAAATGCTAAACAATAGGTTTCAAGAGTACAAGAAAAAAAGAAACTATGAGCACACCATGTATCTGAGAATATTAAGCCAGAATAACCATCATCAAATATACCGTAGACAACTACTGAACTTTAAAAATAAACAGAAATATAATTCTCTCTTTAGGCATCCAGGTAACCAAGGCACATACCTTATAGAGAATGAAAGAAAATTGGTAACTATTAGACTTTTAGAAAGTACCACTTTAAGTCACGGGAAATTAGACTACTCAACAGAATACAATGTGAGCCAAGAATTTAACATCCAGCAATCTAGTGTAAAGAACACAGAAAACAGTTATTGACATGTTTTCTCAGGAAAATATTTTCCAGGAGTCCTTCTTGAGGTATCTCTGAAAGAATGAGCTCCATGCAACCAAAATACTTGAGTGAGATCAATAAAAATAACCGATAGTAGTAAATATATAGTTATTAGTAGAATAAGATAAAACAAAAGTTAAAAGGAAGAGAATACAGAAATGGTTACATTCTTTGACAGTGTAGATACAGTACCACCATTAGTGAATGAATGGGTGAGAATGGGGATAGAATATACACAGAAATCTTTCTGTGTTTAGTAATCATAATGGATTGTGGTAGTATTAAGTATTCTGATCCTGAAACTGATGTGTCTGTGTGTACTGTGGGTTAAAGCAAATGAGTGATTACAAGATATTCTAATTCTTTTATTCCTTGTATTCATGAGAATGGGAGTTCTTATGGAAAAAAGAAGACAAAATATAACATCAGATTATGTTTAAAATACGGTAGTTTTGAATTTGAGTTAGAAAAGTCAGTGTGAATTTATATGGTAATTTATCATTAAAAATGTGTAGTGTGTATTTTCTAGTTCTGTCCACTGGAAAGCCCTAGAAACAATATATGATGCAGCAGCAATGAAATTGCTAGGCCTAAATTGTGATCTTGAGATTAACATTTCTCACTAAAAGAAATGAAGCTTTCCTGTGGAAACAGCGATTTCAGGTCTGAGGTAGGAAACATGCAAAATTAGCGTGGAATTTCTTATCACATTCTAAAGGAAGAAAGCTAACAAATATTACCAGAGTCAAGTCAAAAGGACTCAACAACCTACTTTAAGAATCTCCCGGCCGGGCGCGGTGGCTCAAGCCTGTAATCCCAGCACTTTGGGAGGCCGAGACGGGCGGATCACAAGGTCAGGAAATCGAGACCATCCTGGCTAACTCGGTGAAACCCGGTCTCTACTAAAAAATATAAAAAACTAGCCGGGCGAGGTGGCGGGCGCTTGTAGTCCCAGCTACTCGGGAGGCTGAGGCAGGAGAATGGCGTGAACCCGGGAGGCGGAGCTTGCAGTGAGCTGAGATCCGGCCACTGCACTCCAGCCTGGGCGACAGAGCCAGACTCCCTCTGAAAAAAAAAAAAAAAAAAAAAAAAAAAAAAAGAATCTCCCAGTTGCCAGTGATGGGGCAATTTTAACTTCAGTGGGGTTTAGAATTATAATGGCTTGAAACCCATCAAATATGTTTAAATCTGTGAATGCATAATCACACGAAAAAAAAAAAATAGTCAACTTGAGAGGCTGGTGTTCAATATGTCGACCAATTTTTTTTTTAAATAGAGAATCAGGCAGGTATATTGGTCTTTATGTATTAACTGTACTATTTAGTAAAGGAGAGTGAGAAAAAAATCTTGTTATAAGTGTATTCCAGCTAATCAATAATAATAAAAGATACTATCATCATTTTGCAGCCCCCAATGAGTTAATGGGTCTACACATTGAGCATCAACTGTTGCTAGCATTTGCCTCTTGATAGAAAAACTCAGTTCCACCAATCCTCCTGCCAAAGGCATCAAATCTGTCAGTTCAAGACTCTGCATCATAATAAGGCAAACAACAACAAAAAACAGAAAAACAATACTTGAGAGCATCAACAGGTCAAACAGCACTCAATCCAAAACACAAGTTGCGAGGAAAAACAAATTAAAAGGGAGAGACATAAAAGCCATGACTTTTTAATAAGAAGATTATATCATAGTGTTCCCTGTTACATATTTGCATAATAAAACCATAAAGGAACACATGAGAAGAATGTATGCAAAAGTCAGGATAATGATTACTTTTGCAACAAAAAAGAGAAGCATGATAGAAAAGGGAACATGAAGCTTCTCAAGTGTCCAGCAAAGTTCTATTTCTTGACTCAAGTGGTGATTAAAACGGTGTTCATCACATTGTAATGGATAAAAGGCATTACGAATCAACTAAGTCTTAAATTAGGCATGTGGAGAAATACTTACTGATTAGGTGATAGATAAAAGAAAGAACACTTTGTTGAACATGATTTCAGAGTATAATTCTTCTAAATGTACATTTTAATATTTTTCTGTATATATAATTATGTCATAGAAAACCTTTGTACTTCAATTAAAATAGAATCTGCTTTTAAAACATATATGTATGTATGTACTTGTTTTTACAAATATATATATTATTACAAATATATAAGCTTTACTTTTTTACATATATGCATACAAATATTGTATATTGTATACAAATATATTAGTATACAATTATATATTTTTATACATATATATATTTGTAAAAACAAATAAAGTAGACTGCACTTTGCAAACACAGGACGAAAATAAAATTCCAGCTAATTTAACTTGCTACTACAAAATGGCACACACACACACACACACACACACAAGAGGACATTTGAGCTATAATAATGGTAATGCATTATTTAATTTTTATAAATTTCAGAAAAATTAAAAATTAATGTATCTGACTTTAAAAAGCTTAGCAATGTGTTTTTGTGTACTAGAAAATTGTCTACTAGAAGTGTGAAGGACAAGAAAGTTTATTTTTAAATTATAGAGGCTGGTATAGTAGTTCCCCCCTTATACGCAGTTTCCCTTTCTGTGGTTTCAGTTACTTACACTATGTACAGTAAGACATTTGAGGGAAAAATAGATCTTATTCTCATAGCTTTTAGACAGTATATTGTCATAGTGGTTTTATTTTACTATGAGTTTTTGTTGCTGATCTCTCACTGTGCCTAACGTATAGATTAAATTTTATCATAGGTATAAATGTATAGGAAAATACGTAGTACATATAGGGTCCAGTACTATCCAGTTGCAGGCATCCACTGGTGTTCTTGGAACAAATTCCCCCACGGACAAAGAGGGATTAAAGTATATTGGCATGGTTCCATAAAACTATTAGGAAGCAATATCATAGTGGAGAAGCAATATCATATGACTGTTTATGTGAATGTTCCTGCAATTAATAAATTGCAGTTAGACATGTGAAGAGCAAAATTTTCATACTGAGTAAAATATTTACACACAAGCATAAATTAAATGGCATTTATTTGGCAAATAAATGGAAAGAGTATAGCATTCGGAGTCTGAAGAAGATTACTGTCTATCCCCCAAAAATTGCACTCTGCCTTCTATCATGTGAGGTTATTTCTTGAGGTGGCTGCCCAAAGAGTCACGACTTTTCTATATCCCACCCCACAATGGAACCAGGTGTAGCCATGTAATTCATTTCATTAATGGAACTGAATTAATTTTAAAGGTGGTTAAAAGAATCATAGCTCATTTTCTAGTAAGAACTTTTAAAAAGTATGTCCAACTTGTCCATTTGTCCTTTTTATTCTATCACTAAATGGAGAGAATTCTAAGGCTCTAAGAAGGTATCAGGCAGAGTCATACAACAAAAAGAGTCAGATTTCGGAATCACAAAGTGCACAAATTTACCTTCCAATAGGGAATCTAGATAAGATTTCCAATGAAGGAGATAAAATTACATCATATCACCAGTGAAAATCTGTGTAAGATTTTAAAGGAAAGAGAAACGAAATTACATTGTATCAAACCACTGATTTTGTTAATGACAAGAACTAGGGTTATCCTTATTAATACAAAGGATAGATACTGACAGATCTCAGTAAACAATTGGTTATTGTATTTGGACATTTATTTAACATTTCTAAAAAGCATATTGTCATATATTGAATGAAATACTTTGTAAACTACTTTTTTTTTTTTTTTTTTTTTTTTTTTTTTTGAGACGGAGTCTCGCTCTGTCGCCCAGGCTGGAGTGCAGTGGCCGGATCTCAGCTCACTGCAAGCTCCGCCTCCCGGGTTTACGCCATTCTCCTGCCTCAGCCTCCCTAGTAGCTGGGACTACAGGCGTCCGCCACCACGCCCGGCTAGTTTTTTGTATTTTTTTAGTAGAGACGGGGGTTTCACCGTGTTAGCCAGGATGGTCTCGATCTCCTGACCTCGTGATCCGCCCGTCTCGGCCTCCCAAAGTGCTGGGATTACAGGCTTGAGCCACCGCGCCCGGCCTGTAAACTACTTTTACAAACTAACTTCTTGATAAAATTGTATGAAAATTGGAGACATACATTAAGCATACTTTGTAAACTACTTTTACAAACTACCTTCTTGGTAAAATTATATGAAAATTAGAGACATACATTAAGCATCATCACATTTCTTGGTATTTCAGAAGTCCTAAGTTAACGACAATATTATTAACATTATTTTATAATGCAAATCAACTTTTCCATTACTACCCATTTTTTTATTTTTGGGCAATCGTGTTATCAAAGACAATTTTTATATTATAAGATTTTACAAAGAGGTAGTAATTCTGTAAGAGAAGACATTGGGTTTATTCATGTGCATGCTTCACCCACTTTAAGAAATAGGAAATTAAAAGGTGTGACATTATGCTGTTCTTTTATAGCTTTTAAAGTGCCTAACACAAAGCCTGACACATATTAACCATTGAAACAAAATAGGAGGCTTACATTAGGGATATTTTCATGGAAGTCATCTGCTTACATAGCCATGAAAAAATATTGAGTGAAATTTCCCTACAATACTATTAACATTTGCAAAACCTCTTGTACCTTCTGTCACTATGAACCCCAAACCACTTAATTTACAAGTAATTATTCTGAAGAAGTTTTCTACTGTTGTTATTTTATGAACTGCTTCCAATTATTTTATTTACTCAGCTAGAAAAAAGATAAAATTCAAATTAAGAATACAGCATTTTCATCTCTGAATAGAACCATTTTGACCTTGTTTGACATAGACATCTTTCTATTGTAAATCTCTAACAGTTTGGTGCCACAGATCTCCCTAGACATTGCTAATCCTCAGAGGACTTTGTCACGAATGTATACACGTATAATAGAGAATTAAACTAAGAAGGCCTATGCTCTTATATTTGCATTTTTTTCCTCTGATAAACATTCACTTTACTTCAGAGATGATTGTCCTTCACTTCTTGCCCAAAAAGCTCATTCTATAACAGAGATTCCCTGCCTTTACAATTCCGGAGCTCATCTGTTAATGCGATGAGACATATTAGGTATAAATTGGGGAGATTAACAGATAAGGAGAAAGGAAAGAGATTATTATGTTACTAGACTTAAAAAGTATCACATACCTCTAGTGGTGTGGGACATTTTGTAGTTCTTATAGGGTTTTTTTATGAACTGTCTTTGAAAGGAAATTATTAAAAGCCTTTGAACAATGTTAGCATCATTTAAAGTACACTTTTGAAAAATCTTTGATTTATTGGTAAAATATTTAGAACATTATAATGTATTATATTATTTCAATTATATTTTGTATACAACCCTGAAACCTTTGAAATGACTGATATTAATTTGGGTTCAAAAAGCTCTGAGAGTTGATTTGCAATGTTTACATTCTTAATTGTTCAGTAAAATACCAACATGGAACCAGAAAAATAAATAAGCATATTAACAAAAATAGGAGAAGCCCATCACGAGGATCTGTTGGAAATAACCAGAATTTAAAGCCCACTGATGAGGGATTGAAATGTAGTTAGTGTCAGAGCATACTTATGTTTTAACTTTCAAAAACAAAGCATAATTATATAAGAAAATAGCAATGGATTTACAACTGGAGGCAACCTGGCTATTATCCATAGACGACACGGAGGATATTCTCCTCACTAGTGAGGATACAGGAGAGTCTCTGGGAACCTCAATGATACTTGTTGTCAAAATTCTGAGATGGATGATTGTAAATGCTCCATGGGATAGGGCTGCCCAGTTTCATTTTAGATATTAGTAATAAGGAACTGTACGTGCCAGCGGACAATGCCTTTAATTCAGAGGCAACAAAGCCAGAGAGCAAAGCGTGCTGCCCTAACCTTCAGGAATCTCTAGAAATGGCATCGTTCTATGGGAAAATATATGTAGTAAGCTGACTGTAGTATTTATTGGCTGTAAAATAATACTGATTATTAATAATAATAGAAACATGCAATAAGATCACATCAAACTGAAGTTGAAAATCTAATTCATTCTGTTAGTTTCTGATATTAAGTTAATTGTAGGATAAGAGACCAATAGAATTTCAATAGAGAAGGCAACATAATCATACATTTTTAAAGAAATGTTTTTTGAGGTGCAAGACATTAGAACATCATTGGATAATAAACAAGATTAATCTGAGAGATGGATAAATTGATTATGCAGAGAAGGGAGGCTACAATTTTACAAAGTAATTTCTGATAACATGAGAGGGACATTAGAAGTGAGAAAATGGCATATCTGAACCAAGAGAAATTGGTGGTTAGGAACCACTGGATGCCTGCCAAAGGTGAAGAAGCCACTCTATAAATTAAGCAAAGTCTTACTTTCATATGGTGAGATAATTGAGTTTTTTTTTTATATGCAATGACTTTTACCTAACTGCATCGTGTAGGTACTTTTTTACTTAAATTTAGGATTATAATTGGTACTAATTGAAATTCCTATGGAAATAAAGCAGAAAGATGCATACACTGAAGGAAGAGATAAATGCAGCACAAGCTTAGAAGGAAAATAAAATATTGCTTATAGGTATTTCTTTGAAAGTGTTGGAAGTGAATTACTCAAGCCAGAGTTCATTCAATCTTCAGGTCACCATCCTCTGCCAGCATTCTAGAGAAGCTAATGGTAAGCATGGCTATTAAATGTCAAACTCAAGTAAGATAAAATTTGGAAATTCCCCCCAAAAACCATGCTGAGATTGATACAAAGAATTAGAAGTTTAAAGAAGGAATTTGAGAGCTCCATAGCCATACTTTTTAAAGTCTTCAGGATCCAGAAGAAAAATTTTCAATAATATAGGGTAAATAATCATAATTAAATAAAAATATTTTTTGCAGTGTTAGTTATAAATCTTAAGACATACGTTGATTGTGGCTGGCACATCCTTTAAGGTATATAAAGAACTATTTCCATAATTTAATAGTTTATTATCTAATCTACAAAGGTTATTAGAAACAATAACTATGAAAGGAATAATTTTTTTTTCAAGAAATTTAGAGGCAAATTAATTGCTTTCCCATATACAAAATTCTGTTTTGAAAATTTAATGCAAAGGTCTTGTTCCAGAGCTTAAAAAGAACATTTTAGCAAGTCAATAGTAAGACAACACAATTTTCAATACTAGGCCAAAGATTTGAACAGACATTTCACCAAAGTGTGAATGCCTAATTAGAGAAACACAAATTGAAACCACAATAACAGTGTTTAAACAGTCATCATCATCATCATCATCATCATCATCATCCAAAGATATTCAGTATTAAGTGTTGGCAAGGATATAGAGAAACTGAAACCTTCATACATTGCTATGGAGGATGTCAAATGATTTTGCCACTTTGAAAATCATCTTGTTTGTTTCCTAAGAAGTGAAAAATAAATTTAGCATATAATGCAGCAGTTCCATTCATTGGTATCTACCAAATGAAATAATGAAAATAAGTCTACACAAATACTTGCAAGTAAATATTCTTAGTACTATTATTCATAGTAGCCCCAAACCGGAAAGAATAAAAATTTCTATCCATTTGTGAATTGATAAACAATGTGTCATCCATACAAGGGAACACTATTTGGCAGTAGAAAAGAAAAAATTACTAATTCATGCCACACGAGTGAACCTCAAGTAGCTAGGCATGAAACGGTTTATATTATATGATTGCATGTTTTTAAAATGACCAGAAAAGGTGAATCTATTGAGTCAGAACTCAGATCAATGGCTGCCTAGGACTGGGGTTGGGAGCAGAGATTATCTGCAAATTAGCAAAAACAAACAAACAAACAAAAAAAAACAACAACAAAAAACCAGTCTAAATTCTTTAAAGAATTATGGAAATATTCTAAAATTGGGTTGCAATGATGGTTGCACAATTATGAGTTTATTAAAATTGTTAAAATGCATACTTATAATAGATGATGAAATTTATTATAAGTAATTTAGAGCTCAATAAAACTTTAAAAATCAACAAATAGTAAGGGGTAGGGAATGCTGAAAATTAATACGGAAAGTTAAGTTCTAGAATCATTTTGTAAATTGCACTATAAAAGATAGAACTCACATTAAAATAAATCCATAAAATTATGTAAACATAGAATATAGAACAAACCTTTTTTATACCTAGGATTGAGATTTATATTTTGGAATGTTTGAAAATTCTTTCCTAACATGCCATTTCTCCTTAATCAAAATATGTATGACACAAATGGTTGCAAGTTATAAAGGGCTTAATTAATTTCACCTTTTTTGAGATAAAGCCAGCAAAAAAAAATACCATCCCTAACCTCAATATAAACATACCCAACAACTTCTACATCTGAATTTTATTTATTTATTCATTTATAAAAAAAGAGATCTTGATTTTACAGATATTTCTGTGAACTTCCCATTGAGGGGTTTTAAAAAATGTTAAATAGCGCATGGATCCTAACTAAAAGAGGGAGTTCAATTTCATATGACTTAAAAATTACCTAGATTAAAAAATATTTCGAGCTAACTTTCATATAAATTTGCTGTATGATGTATATGACCTTAGTTAGCATGGAGTTTGGAAGAAAACACTACAGTGCTACAGAATCTCTCAGGTAGAAATTTCCTACATAGTGACAGAGTTTGCCTGGAAATCATCTGTACCAAGACTATATATAATTATATAATTAATTTTCATACACATATATATATAGATAGAAAGATGCAAGACTAGATGTGATCTCAAAACATGAAAAATAGACTCTCTGCTTCCCTTGATGATGACATTATCATCTATTATAGATGAATATTTCTTAAACCTGACAAATTGCTGTTAAATTGGGAAAGGATTACCGGTGATTCTTTAGGGTGAAGAGAAATTGACCATATATATATATATATATGTACTTTTGGAAATGTTATCTTAATGCAATACATTTCACATTCCTTACTTAAGATTGGAAAAGAAGAAGTAAACTTTACTTGTAGATAACATTATCTTGTTTGTAGAAGATCCTAAGGAATCTACAAGAAAAAGCTATTAGAGCTAATTAAACAAGTAATACCATATAAGATTTATATAAAAATATCAATTGTATTTTTATACACTGGCATTGGACATTCTGAAAATAAAGTTTTTAAAAAATTTCATTTTTAATAGTATTAAGCAAAATATTTAAAACATAACAAAAATACAAGAATTACAGACTAAAACACAATAAAAATATTGTTTAAGGAAATTAGGTTGATAAAAGACTTAAATAAATGGAAGACATCTCATGTTCATGAATTGGGTAACTTTTAAACAAACGTCCTGGTTTGTAGCGTGTATATTTTTATCTACTTTAGCTAAACTTGGGAAGCAAAGAAATAACGGGATGTTGAGTATGAGAACCTGTTGAACCTGTTTTTAAAAGATTTTGGTCCCAATATTATTTATTGTCTACTATTATCTATGGGTTGATGATACCATCACAGGTCTTCCATGGTTAAGGTCAGCTCAGGTCCCATATTCAACGGTCCTGGAAAGGTCTGAGTACTCTCTTTGTCCAATAAGCAGTTACTTAGGTAAATGCCTAGAAGTCATTCAGAGGAAGGTATGGGACTATTGTTTGTTGTGTTCACCTGTGGTGGGATTGGAGAGGTTTCCCCAAGAGAATTATGTTCTTTTTCAATCTATGTGTTCTCAGTTTGAAAACTGATTTTATTCTAGGAACTGAATGAAAAGTTACAATTTTCTATTATGGTGCTTCTATCAACCTTCTGCTCACAAGCTGTTGATGCTTTTTGGCTGCACAAGTCAATCAAGAGCCTAATCTGCTGTCTGTCTCACCTCTAGTAAAACAAGCATCTCAGCAAATCTCTCTGAGTCAAAGCACCTACCTGATTGCCACTATTGCTGAACATTGTATCAGTTACATCCAACTTTTTTTGACAGTTAAGTGCTCCCACCACTTCTGCTGTTCTGAAACTTATCTGTCTCATTGATACTAGAAAGCTCAGTTTCTTGGCAGCATCTCCTAAAATAAACCAACAACTGCCACTAAACTTAATCAAGAATGCAGTGCAATCTTTACTGCCATAATGCACAAGTCAGCAAACGTTCTGTAAAGAGACACTTAGTAAATATTTTAGGGTTTCCAGGCCACGGGCAGTCAAATATTTTCCTTTGTTCGTTTTTACAACCCTTTAAAAACTCAAAAATTATTTTTAGCTCACAGACACACAAAAACAGTTCACTCTGTAGATTTGGCTCCAGGACATAGTCTGACCTCTGCCTTAATGAGATGAGTGTGTCCTTGAGAGAATACACCAGGTGATGGATTTTCTGGTCAACATTCAAACCACTTTTAGCCTTCTGATTTCTTCCTCAATACTCTGCCAAGTAAGTTCTAGCATTCCACTTCATTTACACAGGCATTATTGATTGCAAGTTTTAAGGAGCCATCACAGCAATATATTAGTATTAAATTCTAAATGATGATAGATTGCATCCATGCAAATAAACGCTCCTTATGTTAACACTACACACCTGTGTCCAACACCGTTAAGGCAGACCCTCACCAGTGACTGCCTGGTTTCTGCTGATATATATTACCCAAGTCTTTCAATCATTTTATTTCATAAGCAAGATAGTTCTTTGGGTCAGTGATAGTATTTATTTTCTTAGGCTAAACTGACCCTTTTATCGATCTGTCACAAACAAACGGGGGCAGATTCTGGGAAGAGTTATTAGTCAATAGTTCGCTAAGGTGAAACTAATGTCCTCCAGGAAAGAGATCTGTGGTCTAAGCATTGAGAGTAATTTGAGTTTTCAAGGTTATCAGCACATCCACCCAAATATTTTCATCTTGTATCTCAGTGAACTACTCCTCTCTTTGGTACCCTGATGTTTGCATAGGAGAATGTACATTCAATTTCCTTTGCTGGTCCACACCATTTACAATTAAATCCTTGGCCTGATTTTCTACACAGTCTGCCCTCCAGAATCAGAAGACAGTGATTTCTTTAAATGCTTCCATGGAGGTTTTGTGACTTTTATAGCATTCTCTGATTTAATAGTTGGATGACCTGAGTCTATGCTTTCCTTACTTTAAGGCTTCCAAGTTATTTAACAAAAAGCCAGCTACCTTTGTAATCTTTACAATTTCAATGATTAAAATGCTTTAATTTCTAGGACTACTGAGAAGGCCAGTGCTTTTGCTTTAACTTGTGTTTCACATCAGGCCATTTCAGATTATTGTCTTAATTAGCGTGATGATGCAACATGCTGGGGATTATTGTTACTACACTTAGAACTAACAATGGAGTCTTTATTACTTTTGGGGTACAGAAGTGATCCTTCAATAATACCATTCTGAGGTTCTGCTTCCTAGGGCCACTTCCAGCACCTAGTATTTTAATGTAGATTCTCAAAAATCGAAGCTAAAGACATAGATTTAGATGATGTTGAATTTTCTAAGAAGTGGAGGTGAGAAACTGGGGAAAACAGACAAGTTATTGAAGACAAAAAAATCACTATAAGTAAGGCACTATTGAGATTATTGTAATAGGCAACAGGGGCTCAGTTCCACCAGACTGTGTTAAGGAGCATAAAGGATGTTGCCAAGAATCGTCCATCTGATGCGTGGAAGATGAGGGTATCCATCCACCCACTCCTGTTTCTTAATGGTGGCTGGATCCCCTGTGGGTCATCAATATCTCAGTTGTATGAACACTGAATAGGTCCCAGTAGTTTAGAGAAGCTCCTGAAACAGAAAATGGAAATATGTGTTGTGCAGGTGTGTAAAAAGGCACAGAAAGCAGGAATCTGAGCTTGCATAGAACTGAACACTGCAACTGAGGCTGACTTAGGAGGAAGACTGAGAGGAAATGAGGTAAAGTACTAAAAGGCCCACACTGAAACTCTATCAATGATACAACTAGAAAGCTAGTGAATGGATGAATAATAAATTAAAGACTATACGCTGTTAGCACTGGTCATTTTTCCTGTAGTGATCCAAGGTTCAGCAATGGATGCTAGCTTCTCTACACTTTTTGGTGAAAGAAATAAGGCATATTTGTTCATTTTTTATACCCCTTAATTAATTTAGGTTTAACATCAACTTTTTTTAGTGCTTGCTAATGACATAAAGATTGGTGAGGATTCAGAAATGAATTTTCAGGTTTTTGTTTTAAATTCTAATATATTATATGTATATATTCTTTAAATTTAAGTATATAAATTTAAATAAAATATTTAAAATAAACTAGAATTTAATATATATTTAAATTCTAATATCTATAACGCTACTATATTTATAAACTTAGAATTTAAATATTTGTTATAAAGATATTGAATGATATTAAAATAATAAAATATATTAAATGACATGTAACTATCATTTAATATATTTATAGATAAATATATATAACTTCTAACATATATAAATATTTACATTAAAGTTCTATATATTAGAAAAAGTATATCACATATATATTTTCTAGTTTGATGGATTTTATATATATATATATATATATATATATATATATATATATATATATATATCCTTTGAGGTACATTTTATGACATCATCTCATGCAAGAACATCAAAAATACATAACTAAAATTTCCCTAGAGGTTTTGAACATTTTAAGAAAGGTAATGAGTAGATAATAAACTTCTGAAAGGTCAATGAAATTCAAGAAAAGTTTCTTTAAAGGTACGGTAGATAAAAGACCACATTTACCCTCTATTTTATGAATGACAAGATAAAACTCAGTAATACAAGCAATGCTGACATATTTTTAAGACTATGAAAGGCCATTTTACCAGGCAAAGTAATCAACAAGGTTTGACTACTTTGATCACTCACAAAGGGCAAATCTACATGAGCTCTTTTAGGACAGCTAAGCAGGAAAAAATTGACAGTTATTGTTATGTCTCCAGATTTTATTTCAAATAGTGCATACATTCCCTGAAGGCTTATTCCTTAAGTCTTTCATTTAACCCCCTATGTATATTGAAAACATCCTCAGTACTATATTTATACATTCAAAGCTATTGTTTTTCTTTTTACTCAAAATAATTATATGTTTTTTCCACAATTGTCATTTGTTCCTTTAATTGTCAGCCTTCATACTTCGTAAAATGAATGCATGATTTTTATTTATACTTGATCAGAAGCACACGTTTAATACTGACAATCACTCCCACTTATAGAGGCCTACAAATATAGGGTAACAGTGAAAATAACTCAAAATAATAGAGAAAATAATTTGAAATTTTTTCAAATATCTTTCAAAACAAATCATTTTGTGGATTAAAAAAATGGATCATTAAAAAGAAAGAATGCTTTTGCAGAGAAAAGAAGAAAGGAAGATATTCTGAATTTCTTTTATTTTTTTTTGAGATGGGGTCTTGTTCTGTTGCCCAAGCTGGAGTGCAGTGGCGTGATTTCAGTTCACTGCAATCTCTGCCTTCTGGGTTCAAGCGATTCTCCCGTCTCAGTCTCCTGAGTAGCTGGGACTGTAGGCATGCACCACCACACCTGGCCAATTTTTGTGTTTTTAGTAGAGACAGAGTTTCACCATGTTGGCCAGGCTGGCCTGGAACTCCTGACCTCCGCCCGCCTCAGCCTCCTAAAGTGCTGGGATTACAGGTGTTAGCCACTGCGCCTGACCAGTTTCTAAATTCCTAATTCTGGGAAAGTGGTAAAGTCTTAGCTCTGTTCTGTGAGCCCAACTGGTTGGACTAATAATGTTAGTAGACACATACATTTTTTCACACGCCAATAGATTTTTCTTGCTTTCAGTTAACCATTAAAATATGTTCAACCTCATTAGTTATGAGGAAATACAAATTAAATCTACAATGTGATTTTATTACCATCCACAGGATAGCTAAAATTTTAAATAGTAAAATTTCCAAGTGTAGGCAAAAATATAGAAAATCTAGAACTATCAACTGCTGGTGGGAGTATAAATTAGTACAATCTGTGTGGAAGTGGACATATTTGTTAAATTTGAGTATGTATGTGTCAGGTTAACAATTCAAATCCTAGAACATACCCAGCTAAAACTCATGCATATGTGTTTCAGAATTTATATTTATATTTAAGAACGATCCTAGAAGTAGTTTTTGAGAGTGGCACACTGACTTGGACCCAAGTGTTCGTCAATAAAGGAAGATATAATGTTAATATATTCCACAATTGAGCAGTATATAGCACCTAAAATGAATTAACAACTTCTATAGGTATGACATGGAGGAGTCCCACAGAATAATATTGAGTAGAAGGAACCAGATACAAAAGAACATATATTGTAACATTTCATTTGCATAAAGGTTTAAAACAAGCTAAATGGATCTACAGTGTTACAAGTTAGAATAGTTATGTTTCGGAGAGGTGCTACTGAGTGAAAGGGAATATAAAGGAGGCATGTGAGGCAGTAGGAATGTTTCACCTCCTGATCTGAGTTGCAGTTAGACACCAGTGTGATCACTTTGTAATAACACATCAAGCTAACCCTTCTAACTTGTAGAGTTTTCTTTTTGTATGGTTTAATTAGAGTTTAAATAAAATGTTTAATCTTTTACTCAGTAAGTATCTCCTGGGCACATACCATATTCAAATAACTGTGATTAGGCCGGACACGGCGGCTCATGCCGGTAATCCCAACACTTTGGGAGGCTCAGGGGGTGAATCACGAGGTCAGGAGAGCGAGACCATCCTGGCCGGCATGGTGACACCCCGTCTCTACTAAAAATACAAAAATTAGCTGGGTGTGGTGGTGCGTGCCTGTAACCCCAGCTACTCAGGAGGCTGAGACAGGAGAATTGCTTGAACCCGGGAGGTGGAGATTGCAGTGAGCTGAGATCAACCCACTGGACTGCAGCCTGGGTGACAGAGTGAGACTCCGTCTCAAAAAAAAATTAAAAAAAAAAAAAAAAAAGGAACTGTGATTAATACTTGGCATAGGTGTGGTAAATGTGTCCAACAATATGTATTAAGACTTGGCTATGTACCAGGTACTAAACAAAAATCCCTGCCCTGATGTTTCCTTCTCTAAGGGATTTTTATTTCTCATGGAGGGGATACACAATAGATATAAAATATGTATGATAAAGGTTATGATGGAGAAGTATACAGTTCTGTTCAGTATATACCAGGAAACAAGTCCTTATTTGGTGTATCAGGGGTTTTCTTCATGAAAGAAAATACAGCTGAACTCTGAAGGATGAAGAAGAACCAATCAACAAAAGAGAAAGGAACATTTCTAAGCAATTGTACGTATTCTGAGGTGAGGTTCACAGAAGCCGTCTTGAGTAGCATCTGAGTGTGTGAATAGAAATATGGCAGAATGTCTCTGGAGAGGCCCAGACTGAGATCCCAGCTGAGATCAAGCAGAACCCTGTTGGCCACATTAAATACTTTGTAGTTTCTCCAAAGAGCAATAGAAAGCCACTAACAAGTATGGACAAGGGAGTAGCATGCAATGTTTGTGTTTTTATATATTACCTTTACTACAGAAATTACAATGGATTAGAATAGGGGTCTGCAAACATTTTTTTTGTAAAGCGTCAGTTAAAACATTTTTTAGGTTTTGTGGGCTACTAGTTTCTGTCACATCTGCCCACTCTGCTTTTGAGGTGGGAAAGCAGCCATAGAAAAATCTGTAAATGAATGGGTGTGGCTATATTTCAATTAAAATTTATTTGTAAGAAGAGGTGGGTGAGGTTTGCTCTGAAAACTCTTATTCATCAACGTCTAGATTAGAGGAAGACAGAAGTACATGACAAAATCTGTTAAGCTATGGTTGTGGCCTAGTTAAGAAGAGAAAGTAACTTGATGCAGGGTATCAGAGGTTGGAAAGTAAAAGGAGGAAAACAAGACCCATACAATGGCTGGGGATACCAGGGTCTGTCAATATAAATATATAAGATGTCTCCAAATCTTACTCTGCTATTTGCAAAAACTTTAGTGCACATTCCAACATCTGAACAATTCTAAAAAACTAACATTAATATTGTAACTTTTGGCTCTGAGGCCCTACTTGCAATTATTTCAGTTTATAGATCATCACATTTTTCTAATCAATCAGGTATTTTTTCTAAAATGACTAAATTTTAAGTCACCCCCATTCAGCAATTTTTCATTAAAAATGTCTGCTTACAAATTATTTTTGAGTAGGCAGCAAATATCATAGGAATTTATTTTTATGTGAAATTTATTATAGGAACTTAATTTAAAATCGCTATCTATTACTTTATTTAACGTGTCTACATTAACATTACAGTATGAGAGCACACCCCTCGCTTCTTAAACCTGTTAGTACATTAATAAAGCTTTAAATAGAATTTTAACTTCAATTGCATCTGCTTTATAAACTTGAATTTTCCATGATCTCTCTAAATTTCAAGGTGTCATTGTACATTTGAGGTGATAGATATGTTAATGAGCTTGATTTAATGATTTCTATTATAAATACGTATTACTTAACCCTATATCCTATACATATATACAATTATAATTTGTCAATTTATAATAAAGTTTTAAAAATTGAAACAGTAAAAAAAGCTTTAGTGTTAGTGTAGGCCAGAGGCTGGCTTTAGCCTAATTTACTCTTCTATGTGTACTTTCTACATATTTTTCAAGGATTTTTATTTGCATTTTTGTGTATTTTATTCTCTTTATTTGTCTTCAAATCAAGTTTAATAAAACCGTGTGCTAGATATTTTGGCCTATAAGAAAGAAGAAATCAGAAGACATGAGAAATCTAATTCAGATTTGGGGGACTTAAACAGCAAGCAAGAATAGTTGTATAATGAAGGACTTCCAGAATAGAAAGGGTTTCTGGAGAATGAGGCTTGGAAATGCCTAGAAACCAATGCAACTTTGCAGGTTAGGACACAGGAATCTCAACAAGGGTCCTGTAGGAACGTTGCACTCAGGGCTTTGCATCTGATAGAAGGAGATCTTAACCATCTCTTATGTCTTCATATTAGATTGCTTATGATCCAAAGCTCTGAGAATGTAATACACTTGCTGGGCTTGGTTGCAAATCTGCTTCCTGACTGTATTGAGCCAGACAGAGGAAGTGATTTTAAATTACACAGTAGGGAATAACACCAAGGCTTATCAAGATCATAGATGATGGGAGTAGCATTTTAACCCAAGTGCTGAAAAGAAGGAGAAGGTGTCAGGGAGAAAAAAAATGTCTGCAGTAAGAAAGAAAAACAAATATGTAGTCCATGACTGTCTTGACCAATGTATATTGAAATTATCAAGATTAATTGGTTCTAATGAAGCCCCCAGTTTAGTTTGAAAAGATTCCAAACCCTTGACCATTAATAGGTATTTGAGATTCAGAAGTCATATATATGAAGCATTTATAAGTCTAATGTCTATAACTCATGTGTGTTCAGTGTTAAGGATATACAAAAGAGAAAGTGGTCTAATTATTATTAGATAGAAGAGTTTCTTAGGGGTCTGATTTATTACAGACATTAGAATGACTGGTCATTAGTATTTCAATCGTCTTAAATACTAAATTGTCTTTTAAAATACTAAAGGATGTGTCAAAGTGCAGTAAGAACTTGATTAATCGGAGCACTGTTTAAACAAAGAAACATCTCCGATTGTTTTGGGCTTTATTTGCAAAAATGTGAGAATAAATAGAAAGGCCACCCAAATGAGAATAATTCAGGGATTACTATAGCAAGGAAGTCAGCCACCATCACTTCTACAAGGGAAGAGATTCAAGGGCAAGTAGGGAAGTGTGAAAGTTTATAGTGAGAAAAAGTAAAATTTTCAGCTTTGAGAGATTTCATAGAATTTAATGTTTCTGTGTAGCAGACAAGTTTCAGAATACTCTTCCTAAATTTCTGAAGTGTTAGTCTAAGGCAAATAGCACTTTTCTGGTCACAAAAGAGTAGTATCAAGTAGGGGCACAGGGAGAACCAGAAAAAAAAAAAAAAAAAAAAAACCTTGTTTAAGGAATTAATTCATGACACTAGGTGCCAACCAAGATCTTACATTTTCTCAGTTGCATATTTGAATTTCTTTACATTTTTTCAGGTGGTTTATTACAATATGAAGGGTATCAAATTAGAATTTAGAATTAATTTAATTACAGATTAAGTACCACATTAAAGTGATTCTACTTTAATTCTAAATTGAAAACTCTCAAATTTAGAATCTGATCAATAGATTGTAATAATTTACTCTTTTTCTGGGAGAGAGGCCGCCCACATTCCTTGGCAATTGACCGTCATCCCCCAATTTCTTTCTTTTTTTTTTTTTTTTTTTTTTTTTTTTTGAGGTGGAGTCTCGCTCTGTCGCCCGGACTGGAGTGCAGTGGCCGGATCTCAGCTCACTGCAAGCTCCGCCTCCCGGGTTTACGCCATTCTCCTGCCTCAGCCTCCCGAGTAGCTGGGACTACAGGCGCCCGCCACCGCGCCCGGCTAGTTTTTGTATTTTTAGTAGAGACAGGGTTTCACTGTGTTAGCCAGGATGGTCTCGATCTCCTGACCTCGTGATCCGCCCGTCTCGGCCTCCCAAAGTGCTGGGATTACAGGCTTGAGCCACCACGCCCGGCCCATCCCCCAATTTCAAAGGAAATAATGAGGCGTCTTCCATAGCCACATCTCCCTGTGAATATCTTCTGCTTCCCTCACTAACATTTAAGGATTCTGTGAATATATTGGGCCTACCAGGGTAATCCAGGATACTCCCCCTATTTTCAGGTCAGCTGATTAATTCCCTTAATTCCCCCTGCAGTTGTAAATATCTTTTGCCTTGTAACCTAACGTATTCATAGGTAACAGGGATTAGGACGTGGACATCTTGGGGTAGGAATATGATTCTGCCAACCATACCCTATTACATTTTCATTTTCTGTGGTCTTATTACAGAACAGGAAGGAGTGTTGTTTAGACAAAAATCCAAGGTTTATAGTCAAGAGCTGGGAAATAGAGAAAATCTGTGGGTTATTTGAATACTTACCAGCTGTGTTTACACTAAGGAAGAGGTTGAACGAAGTTGGCGGTGTTTAATTAATGTAGAGCGTATAACACCTGTATATACCAGGCTCTAACAGTCAAATCAAATCTAACAGAAAATGACACTGTTAATTATTTATATTTATAGTTAGTTCACCTTGAGGGTTTAAAATAGGCTATTGGATACTTTTTTTCTACCTTAGAGAATGCTCATTGATTTCAATAGAGGGTTTTTATTTATGTTTTTCTTTTTTAATATGGGACAATCTTTTTTTCAGTGTCTTTTCTTTTTAGAATATCTATGAGTGTTCTTGTAAAGAGGGGTTAAAACGTGGGCCACATAGTATAGCTGTTTAAGCTGCAGGGTTTTAAGTTTATTTTAGGTCCTGACTTTTTTATTTGTTATTCTTCTAAAGCCCTTTCAAAATGTTTTACAGGTCATTGTGTTTCAGGCAAAGGGGATGTTTCTTAATCTAATGTATACATCTGAATTAATTTCAGATTTAACTTGATTGACAAATTGAGATAAAAGAGCTGCCACTATATCACCACCTTATTTAAATTCTAAATCTTGTGGGAAAGTATTTTTTAGTCTATCCCAAAAATCGACTACAGTTTCATGTTTCTGAGTCAATATTATTAAATTATGGTGCAGTCAATTTTTATTAGAGATGTTTTAGGTGTAGTTTGTAGGAAAATTTGCCATACCTTTTGGGTCTTTTTGACCCTTAAGTTTATTGTGGGGAAAAAAGTATCTTTTAGGTTACCTTCTAGGACAGTCCAATCAGATTTTGCCATCCAGCATTTAGCAGCCCAGTTTCTGGCCAATGTGTGTGCAAGTTGGTTTTGTAGTCACCGGACTGTTAAGCTAGTTCAGCAAATAAGCTGATAGGATCTATGCCTTTGTTCCATGGTATGGTTCTCCTTATTACAGACAACATGTTTACTCAGCACGATGCAAAATGGAAGCATATAGAGAACAAAAGGGAGAGAAGAAATGACCTGATTCCATTATAGATACCTAACAAATGAAAACCAATAAAAATTCCAGAAACCAACTGAGAATAAGTAGCTGAGAAACTCAATGCAAAGATAACAGAGTTCAGACCTGTGGCCGACTTTCCTCTTTGGCATGGACTCACCACTCAGCAAGGCTCAAGGGTCCTCCTTGGGGGCTATGCCTCTGATTGAAGGCTGGGGTCTACAGTAATGAGAAGTGCAAATCTTGTCTTGGTGCAGCTTCAGAAAGAAACTGCAAAAACAAGCAAAGACTATCGACATAAAAACAATAAAGCTTATTTACAGTTTGCTATAGCAAGGGAGTTGGCCAGTATTACAAGACTTACTGGCGGGCAGGAGAGTGGGAAAATCTTATAGCAAGAAAAAAGTAAGTCATAAGATACATTTGGAGATGGTAGGAATGGTGAAACTGAAATGGAATAACTAGAAAACAGGTATCTTCTGTGATTGGTTTGGGGAGCGTATTTGGCTTTCTATTATTGTTTCTGCTTGTATTTATAAGTGGGGACAAAAAGTAGAGAGGCTGAAAGTAATACCAGGTCTTATCTGTTTGGGAAATAAATGTACAATTTCCAACCGAATAATTAAGATTTAAAAATGTATGGTCACTATACATGACTCATTTGCTCTTCACATTTGGCCAATAGGCACACTAAATGGGGGTTTAAAAAGAATAAACATCCATTTACCTTTTGCATCTTTAATGGTGAAACTTTTTCTCTACAACTCCTCCAGAAACTAGATATTGCTTTAGCTTGATTGTCTTGCTGGAATCAGAGTAGTTCCAGGTGCTTTCACCTGGCCCTTTGTAACTGATTTTTACAATTTGACATCTTTTACTCTCAATCAAATCAGAAAATCCATTTATATTATAGGATCTCTTTCCATCCTCTTAAGCCCATGGACTATAGCTACCACAAAAAATTGTTCAATGATTCTGATATCCTCCCTTACCATTACATTTCAAAAAAAGTGTCTGAGATGGTATTTCCAAATCTTCCGAGTATAGTAGGTAGATGGGTGAGCACATTTAAACCAATAGGCACATTTCAATATTTCCATCTCCCGTAATCTTCATGTCTTCCCCTGTAAAATACCCAGGAAGGTCTCCTAATTTAACCATGCTTATTATATGAATTATTGAGTCAAGGATTTAATTAGCCAGATGACTAAATTATAGTGCCATTCCTAGAAAATTGAGCTCAACATGGTATATATTTATCCTGGGTGAATGCACCTTTGCCAATATATATTTATGAGGTTTGAGACTTAAGTTTTACTCCAACACATATTCCCCAGTGTATAGCTGAATATCAGCCGATATCATCTTATAACTCCTTATATATATAGGCTGTCTCCTTTGTTTTTGTTTTTTTTTTTTTGAGACGGAGTCTGGCTCTGTCACCCAAGCTAGAGTGGAGGAGACCCGTATTACTGTGTCCAGGCTTTACTAGTACTAACATTTAATTATGGGCCTGAATAAAATGAGATGTTGTTGAGGATGGAACCTGAGGAGAAATAGAACCAGTTTGTAAGGTTAGTGCCCCAAAATGTCATCACCAAAAGCCTTTATGTAGATGATGGATGAATCTTTCAGACTATATTGGGAGTGACAGGGCTGTATCTACCAGTAACAAAATTTGAGGTAAATTTGGAGGATCAGATTTTATACATTATTTATTTCTACTTATTCCATATCTCTGGATATCACTTCTTTCTCACTAATACTCTTACCTTGGTATAAGTAGCATGCTTGAGTTAAATATTTCATGGGATTCCTCTTGTCCAGTTAATCATGCTTTAGGAACGGTTTCAAGCCCTAACTTCCCTGCGACTACGAAAATTTCATTGTGTCTTTGTGTTCTCAACCCATGTTCTTACGTATTTATAGGTAGTACGTTTTCTTTTTCCCTATAGATTACCTCTAAAGCTATAGTGAGAAACATAAGGACTACACGTTCTTCACTACCAATGTTGTGGCCGCAGCAACTGTGTCATAGCAATATACCCTGTGCTAAGATTTGTGATAACTTCAGAAAACGTGATGCCACCTGATTTGATGCATTAGCCAGATCCCCTTAGCAAATAGGTTATCCTCCTGTTCCTCCAATACATGAGCAACAAAAATTCAATGATCTTATTTTGATAATCTGTTTTCTGTGACCACTTTTATATCAACTACTGTATCAGTAAGGGTTCCAGTAGGAACAGATGGTGCTCTCAAATTAAGGTAATTATATTTATTAAAGGAACTTTAACAAATACATAGGAAGGATTTAGGTAAAACACAAACTAAAGTCTAACATGCCAGGACTTGTAAAGCGGAGATACTTAGTATCCCTTGGCTTGAAAGAATGAGGGAGAGGAAAGATTCTTGAAATGTGGAAGGAGAGAGATATCTAGAGATAGCTTGGAGAGCAGTGACTTTCAGTCAAGAGACACAGTCAGTAAGAGGCAATGGCACAGAAAAATAGTTGAGAGAATAAAAATAATGACATCATTCTCCTCATTGTCTGTAGTTTCCTGTTACCAATAAAAACTAAAAGAAAGAATGTAAGTTCACTACCTGGCTCACAGAATGGATTGGAAGAAGACGAATATAAATTTGAAGGGGCAATTGGAAGGCAATCTAAAACCAGAGTTTATAAACTACGTTTTAGGTAGACTTAAAAATTCCAAATGACATTTTAAAATAAATCAGTACTATTCACTCACATGGCCACATCTAGCTTCAAAGAAGACAAATGATTATATGTTCTTTTGTCTAAGTAGCAATTTGACTCCTTAAATATCTAAAAACTCCCTCTTTCTCTTCATCTTACCCTTTCCCTTCCCTTGAAATGCAAGGATTTGTAGTACATGTTAGGCTAGGGCAGAGAATATGGTCAAGATAGAGAGGAAGCCTACATCAGACCACAAAAAGTGGTTAGGGATTGAGGAGGGAGAGAAGACACGCAGCGCTGAAGCGATCAGAATTGAGAGGGCAGCTGAGGCTTAGGAGGCCAGCAGGCCTGATGGGGCCAAAGTGGAGGGATGTGGGGTGAGGCGGTAGGAGGTGTTTGGAGCCAGTGGGCATGGTGTTGAGGAGGTTGTCAGGACTGAGGAGGCAGCTTGTGTGATCAGGAATTTGATTACATAAGGGAATATGAGCACTTAAGTACATATAGTGAGAGTAATGGGATGAAAGTTTCTCATTGCCAGGGAATGAGGTAAAAATAGGAGATGGAGAAAAGCTAGAATGAACCCTCTTGAATTCAACTGGAATTAGAGATATTTGTATAAATACATGGTTTGGGATAGCTATACAGATAGATACATTAATGGATCAATATATACAGGTAAAGATGCATATATACACACAGAGAGATATGTCAAATGAATAAAAAATAAACTAAGGAAAAGCTTTTCATTGCAGTAGAATGCCAACTCATAAATTGAGAATGAGGAAATTAGAAAATCACCATTTAGTAGCCATCATAGGAATAATCAGCTTGCGAAAATCATCAAGGGACGCTCATACTAGTGGGCAGAATTATCTCCCCCAAGTTACATATTCATTACAAAGGAGGATGCAATAAATTTATAATGGAGAGACCTGTGAGAAATTACCTTTACTACATGATTAAAGTTAACAACAACCATGAGGAAAATAGAAATTATGTGCCCCTTGATGCCATCCAATGAGAAAACCATAGCACTGTGTCTATGGTATCATAGCCAAAAATATATAACCTGAATCCAATTATGAAAAAATATCAGAAAAACCAAATTGGAGTGAATTCTGTGAAAGAGCCAATCTGTGTTTTTTTAAGTCAGTATTAAATAAAGGAAAAACGGGAACTATATCATATTAAAGGGGATTAAACAGGAATAGCACCATATGTAAGTGAATCTAAATCAGATTCTGGACCAGAAGGAAAAGATATGTTGTAAAGGCATCACTGACTTCTTTAAGAGTAATGGGATATCATACCCTATATGGACAAAATTAAATTTAAAAATCATTAAGAGCCATATATATACACCTATGTACACACGTGCACTCATACCTACATGCATATATAAATGGAGGGAGGAGGAAAGTGGGAGAGAAAGAGAGAATGTGGTAAAATATTAGCACTGGGGAATTTTGAATTAATGCTATTGGGAGGGAGCTGGAACCCCTCTTTGGGACCTGTGGAACCCCGTACCCCCAGATATTTCTTTAAAAAATTGAGTTCCTTCAAGGGAAATTCCAGGCACCTAGCTAGCCTTAAAAAGTCAATGAGCACCTTGATAAGCAAGAAGGTAATAATACCTTAAAACTGTAGCCAGGGAAGTTAGCCACAAGAATGTTTAGTTCCCCTGTAGAAAGTGAAGATTACATCTTCATACTATATGGAAGCTCTGTGCCCCGTTCTTGAAAAGTTTTTGTAAGTCACGGCAAAATGTATGATTGGGAGAAAGAAGACATTTATTTGTTGAGAAGCAAGAGACAAGTAGCAAACTCTGTACGTCTCAATGATCCATGTAGATGTCTATCAGTTCCTGGGCTTCCTAATGTGTTCATTTTTTTCTGTTTATCTTTCCTAGCTACAATGTCATATTGTTTTAGTATGACTTTAAATAACTTTTAGAGAATTAAGGAAAAATGATGGCAGCAGAAAGATTTAAATCCCTCTGGACTATCACACAAAATCAGGCCAACTAACAAATGGGAAAACCAAAAACTCAAGCAACCACCACATATTGCATCATCTGTAACATTTACAAGATAAACCACCTCTTACCTTTCAGGGTGCTTATGGGGATCCTTTGCTGAAGGCAATGGAAACTCTGATTTCAACAGGAAGACTTCATGAGTATAGGGAAGCTTAGGAAATAGACTACAGAGACACAGAATCAGCAAGGAGACATACAAAAGAACATGGTCCACCATCTTAAGAATCCATTCTGCTGAAAAATCTTTGCTGCTTAGTCTCAATGGTGCTAGAAAAAGCTTACTAAGAACTCAATCGCAGTGGTCTTAGAAAAACAAATACTTCTATCATTATACTCCCAGAAGCTTCTGATTTCCATCTCCCAGTCACTACCTCAGATTGCTCATGTACTTATCTAAGCCTTACTTTGGTGTTCCCATTTTGTAAAACGTAATCTCACATAGTGCACTACCTGCAAGGGAACATAGAAAGTGTATATTTGTTTTCTCAACTCAATAGTACAGGAAAGAAAGCTAGAAATGGTTGAATGAATGTGAAACAAAGGTATCTTCAATAACTGTCATAATTTGATCCAAATAAAAAATGGAGTCTGAGCATGGTGGCTCATGCCTGAAACCTCAACACTTTTGGAGGCTGAGGAGGGAGGATTGTTTGAGTTCAAGACCAGCTTAGGAAACATAGCGAGACCTCATATCTCCTAAAATAAAGTAACATAAAATAAAAAAAAATCTAAAGGGATCAGAGACTTCCTTTTTGAAACTGCCAATAGTGTAATGTCTCTTCTCTTTGGATAATACAATATAAATGAATATGAAGTTGTATAGTTTTATTGAGGAAAGGAAACACAAAGATTATCAATCCAAACTTTACATTTTTTTAACAACACACAAAAACAGAAACCCAAGCAAGATCAGTAATATTTCAGTGCTACCCACTTACACGTGGCAAGCTAGCTGAATAAGCCTTACTAAGAATCTTACTAAGACTTCCAATCTGAATGCCACAAAAGACTGAATCTAAACTTGTAAGATGATATTTTTACCTTCAGATCAAAAATGGAGCAATTTTTTTCTTTTTTCTTTGAGTTTTCACACTTAACACTGTGTATTTAAATAATTAAGTAGCATGAAAATTCTATTTCTATCACTGTGGAAGTTGTCGTGGTATAGTGAATTTTAGAAATATGTGAGTAGTCTTCCTCGGGAATGCTGCTGGCACAGGTACGCCCCCTGCCGACTGGGAGAGTGCACCACTTCCACAGGCAACATTTTATTTTCTGCTTCTTCCCCCTAGACTTGTCATAAATAACTCTTGGAGTCTGAGACTTTCAAAGCCAGTCCTATAAGATCTATTTTAGTGCCAGGAAGTAGTGTTCTAGGAGTCAATGCCATCACAGAAGAGAAGATATGATCACTTTGTTTAATTTATCTCTTATTGTCTGTGGCAATTAATGATTTCTCAAAATACATTTTTCTTTTTGTTTTCTTAGCGTTTGGCAGAGATGTGAAAATATACATCCTTTCAAACTGCCAATTATATTTTATTTTTCCACTTGGTTGTCTGATCCTATAGCAATGAGGTCATAACCCATTTTAAAATTAAGCGTTGGATCTTGACCTGAATTTTACTACTAGAAGAAACTTTAAATGTATCACTTTTTGTTCCATGGCTTTTTGTTGATTTTTTTTGCATGAGTTGCCACAAAGCAGATATAACAGCAAGTGGTCAGTCCACTCAGCATATAGGTTTAGTCATAGTCAAAGAAGATGAGAAGCATTGTATTAGATTTTAACGTTAAATATTCCCAGAAGGACAGCTCACATTTTCCTGTCTGAAGAGGTATTACTTATGAGTGCTTCAATTTTTATTGTAATCCTTGATGCAGCTCAAATAAACAGAAGGATAGCTTTAGGAATGAAAGATGGAGTTTCCACTAACATTGTCTGATATTCACTCAGCCTCAAATTGACAGTCATAGATTGTTACTAGGGTGTGCAGAGTTCACTGCAAAGAATTATATGTCCTTTCTGTCCTTGGCTGTGAAGTTAGGCTGCGTCCACAGAATTTAACTTTTTATTAGTTTTCAGAACATCACTTTAAAACTATCTTGAACTGTAATATAAGATCTGAAATATTATCCTTGCCTTTTATTAAATTTTCCAGTTTACAAGGTAAATACGAAATCATTGAAATTAAATTCAGATAGTTAAAGGTTTTCTAATTTTGGTAAAGAAAAAAATTGTAACACTTTATTGCATTATATTACACAGAGTAGAACAAGGGCAAACCGAATATAGTTCGCTAATCACAATTCTGTACATTTAACAATCAAATGTATTCATTTGCTTTAGTGTACCTATTCTTTATGCACAGCTACAACCATATATTTTTATGGATTTGATGAATGAAAAAGCATACAAGCAGTATTGTAATGAAAAATATTTATTTATATAGTGTTATTTAAATGATAAAAAAAAAGTTACTGCATTTGAAGTATTGAAATTCTAGTCCTGGGTAGATTGTTTAGCTATATATTATTTAGATTTTTATTTGTTTATTTGTAATATAAAAGTGGTTAACCTAAATTGATATTTATTCTGTTTTTATTTTTAAAATTATAAATATTGTCATTTTGCATATGTGAATTACAGTAAAATATATTAAATTATGAATATAATCAATTTTATCCACTGCCTTGAACTCCCTTGAGAATAAACTGAACAATATTATAAAGCATTTTTGCATGAATTGTAAAAGTCCCAAATCATAAATCACTTTTATTCCCAAAAGTATCATAATTGTAATGCAATTTATTAAGTAACAGAATCTAAGTTTAGTAATAATGTCCCCTACTCATTTATGTCATATTTTAATTTTAAAAAGCTGGCAAACTATATTATCATTAGTGTACAAGTCTCTAGGTCTTGAACTATAACAAATTCATAAATATGTTTGTAATTCTGTTTTAGCTTTTTAAAGACTGATTAGAATGCCACACAACCATATCTAAGTGTCTTTAATATTTTCAAAAAGTATATATTATAGAATTACTTACCAAGCCTTCTATATGTGTATATATGTATGTATATATACACTTCTATGTGTATTTATGTGTGTAAAAATATAGTGATGTTTATTAATCATTTGAGAATGTTTACTTCGAAATCACTAAATAAAACTAGTAAAGTATAATTTTTCTCAGTATTATTGAGTATCACCAAATGGCATTTTGGGAATTTTTATGGGTATCTAAAAATATCTCATTCTGTGTTATCTGTAAAATTTTACTTTTGAGTTCACTATAGTTTGAGTGTTACTAGAAAGTAGAGGAAGTGTCCTCACCATGCACTTTACATTGAAATGGATTGGAAAAATATGAAACCAGAAAAAAAATGGACTTATATGTGATAAAAAGAAACTCTTTATTTGCATCACGTATCAACAGCACCTATTGTTTGGAAAGCAAAAGTGCACATTCCGAAATGTCAAGAAGCAGAACAAGTCAAGGATGGAAAACAGGAAAAAGGCAGAGGGTTACTAGCTTGAGAGAACTAGGTTAAATGTGATGAAAGAGCAAATGCTGGTAACACTGTGGAAAAGAGCAAAGCACAGAAGTTTGAGGTGATTGTGTCAAAAATGTGACCTTAGCAATTTCAAACAGAGATAATATCAAACGGTATTCCTAGAAATGCCTCAAGTGACCTCAGCCTGCAAGGCAGGGGAAGGACCATACACAATGAACTCCCAAGAGACAAAGAAATTAAAAGATAAATGGCAGGACTGGACAGTGCATAGAAATCCTAATGGAAACAGAAGTAACTTATGGAAGCAATATTTATGACTCACCAGTAAACCCAGAGCGTCTCTTGCAAAAACAATGCCGGACATGGTGGCTCATGCCTGTAATCCTAACACATTGTGAAGCCGAAGCGGGTGGATTGTGTGAGCTCAGGAATTCGAGACCAGCCTGGACAACACGGTGAAACCCCGTCTCTCCTAAAATACAAAAAAATTAGCCAGGTGTGGCGATGTGCGCCTGTGGTCCCAGCTACTCGGGAGGCTGAGGCAGGGGAACCGCTTAAACCCGGGAGACGGAGGTTGCAGTGAGCTGAGATGGTGCCATTGCACTCCACCATGGACGACAGAGCTACACTCCGTCTCCAAAAAAAATTAAAAATAAAAATAAATGAATAAAAATATTCTTTACTATAAGACCAGACAGTAAATCACTAGTGATTTTACAATAGAGGCCATTATTGTGGCGTGCAAAAGTAAATCGTTAGAACAGTTTCTGTTCATCTTTAGCCAGAGTTGCTCACCTTCCTGACAAGGCTGATTTTTTTCAGGTCAGACAAATTGAGAAAACAGTTCTACAACTTAAAGAAAAAATGTTTTTGGATTTTATTTTTTACATTAAAAAATTGTCTCTTTATTATATGCAGAATTTTAGAAGTGTTGGAAATTTTAAAGGTCCCTCTAGTAGAGTTTTTCTCAAGTGACACACTGCCCTAGGTATCATGCTTTTATAATTTGCCCCTCTAATTATGGTGTTGTTCCTCCTACATCCCACACTCCTTACAAATGTCTCTTTTTATTAAGGGTGACTTAGTTCACCTGCTGTCTCTCCCTTATCTAGGGATCCATGTAAGATTAGACAGGAAAAAAAAATTAATTATTCAAGATTTTCTTAAATAATTTGTGTTAGAAAACATAAGAATAAAGATCTATCACTTCAATTAAACAATTTCTTCCCTAATATTCCTGAGAAATATTTATAAAATTTTTCTTGGAAATACTAGCAAGAAGGTACTTGCTGTTTTTTCGAAGCAGTGGCTACCATCTTGGGGCAGTTCTAATGGCTAGAAATTGCCTTCTTTTACCTTTTTCTACCTGCTGGTCTTCAATCTTCTGTTAATTATCTGCTGGAGACAGTGAAAGGCATTGAGTATACTACTGTGAACAAATCAAACATAGTTCTTGCCTTCATAGAGCTTACAATTTAGAGGAAGAGCAAGGCATTAAACGAAACACTCAGAAAAATAACTAACCCAGATATCAACCGCGGCTTCACGTTCCTTGAGAAGGACTGTGCTCGAATCTCATTCCACGCCCCAAGGGTGATGTTCAGAATCCCTCCCTAGATTGCCGCACATTGCTGATGCCTTTGTGGCGTTTTGTCCCTAGAATTGAGCTCCTACTTTCTCTCCTACCGCTCTGCAGCAAATGATGCAGATGGGACAGATAACACTTTTCCTTAATTCTCACTTAGAGAAAAATAAAACTCACAAAGCACCTCTCTATTTGAGAAAGATTCTAAAGAAGAATTTTAAGAAAGAAAAGCAAAGGATAATTTTACAGTGCGCTTTGGAAAATTACTTCAAATGAAGTATTATTTACAAAATTGTCTTATGAGTTTTAAAAATTTATTTATTTATTTTTTATTATACTTTAAGTTCTAGGGTACATGTGCATAACGTGCAGGTTTGTTACATATAGTTTCAGAGAGAACTGGGGCAGAGCTGGACAGTACCAAAGCATCTCTCGCTCAGCAGTCTCTGTTATGTATGTGTGTGCATAAAGTCTGCACGAGGGGGTGTGTGGAGGTGTTTGTTAGTTATCACTAAAATGTAATTGAAAATAATGTACATACAAAAGAAGATGGATTTTATGTATACATTTGAATAATAATAAAATATCAAAATTACATTTTAAAATGATAGCGGTACAGGTTTCTCCTTGTATTTTTCTCAATATTTTCTTTATACATTTTGTGGTAGGTTATTAGCAGCATTCAAGTTTAGAGTTTTTGTTTTTGTGTTTTGAAACTGTTATAAAGAGCATGGCCAATCTATGAGAACCTTTATCTATGATGTTGTTTGGGGTTATTTGGTTCATGCAGGTAATATGAGCTATTACTCCTAGTTCAAGCGATTGTTAATTTACAGCTGGCAGTTTCCATGAGGGACGTTTCTGTTTCGTGATGTTTTTCTTCATGAGGGTCAACAGTCAAGCCATCCTCTGTCTAATTGAGATGGTTGTTTATGTTTTTGCTTTGCCTGTTTCAGCCACTAAAGTTCTCCTTTGAGGGGTCCTGAATTCAGGCAAGGATTTTTGCCCAGTCTCACATTCGGTTAAGGCCTCTGCAATGGATCAGAAGGTCTTTAACACACAACCTCTTGAATGCCAGATAATGGCAGATACTCCTAGAGAGAATACATCTTCCTTCTAATTTACCTTTGTGAGTTTTGTTTTCTTGCCTTATGTAAATTCTGCATAACTCCTGTGATCTTGCTATTATCTTGGCCATGCTTTAAAAAATAATTATTTAAAAAATTGCATTATAATTAATATATGTTAATGTGTTGTGTGTTGGGTCACTCTCGTTATATAGCTCACCATTTTTCAAGAAATGAAATTCCACATGTATCGTATTCAAATCCTTTTGTCTGTCGTTGTTGGTCTTTCTCACTGACCCTTCACACATCAGGTCTTAGGCTTCCATCATCATTGAGTCTTCTCCCTCCCTTGGTTGCCAAAGCAAATTCCTTTCCTTGATCCGTGAAGAGTCGTGTGTGAGTCTTCTTTCAAGATGAGTTCCAGCCAGGCCCTTAGGATCACCTGGCTTAAGTCCTTCCCTACACCTCAGCAAACCAAACCAAACCAAGCCAAACCACTCTCTAAGCTGATGCTAGAGCCATCAGTTAAAATAAAATTTAACTTCTCATACCCATATAGGACACATAATTACAAATAATTATACATTCTGTGAGGAAAAAATCATAGATTTTCATGGCAGAAAATAACGAGTGAATTATTTGGTCTGGTGGATCATGGAAAACCTCTTTGAACCGATAATTTATTTTGATTATTCTGGAAAACCTAGAATTTATAGAATTTCTTATCTGCATATTTGAAATTCAAGTATCCAAAGTCAGCTTATAGTTTCATTCTTTCCTCTCTCTGGAAGACCTTCAACTTTTCTTGAACAATTCTGCAAACAATTTGCTAACCAGATAGTCCACAGTCCTAGTTACCTGAACTGGAAATACATTAATATGTATCTGTTTACGTAACATATTCAGATCAAGCAGAAACTCTTGAATTTGGTTGTTACAGAAACCAGTAGCATTATAATACTGCTTTCCTTGATCTGTAAACTCTGTTTTCATGAATATGGCCCCAAGATTTCTTTTACTTTTAAGCTGATCTGTAAAGAGTTTTTAGTCAATTATTCATAGGTTTTCTAGCAATTTATTTTATAAAACTAAATTCTATAAATTATCATTAATATCAATAATCATGTATGATTATATATATTACATGAATTATTCATCTCAGATTTGTGATGTCTGAAAATTAAACATATTTTGATATTTATAAGAACTGATAATGACTGATATAAGCCTGAAAAGTAAGACACTTTGTATAATGTTTTATAGTTAAACATGATCAACTTTTCCTCCTTTTTTTCATTAGTCATCATAGGTACTTGGATACAAAGATAAAATACTTTAAAATTAATATCATTTGTATGGCCATTCTGCTAATAGAATCTATAATACTTATTTTCTACTTATTTTCTAGCTAGTATTCTTCTCTTAGATACAAGGACGCAGTAATTTGTAAACATTTCTGTTAAAATGCATGGATATTATATACAATGGACTGAGGGACTTGTGTTTCCTCAAAATTCATATGTTGAAATCCTAACCCCTCAATGTGATAGTATTAAAAGGTGAGGACTTTAGAAGGTAGTTAGGTCAGGAGGGTAGAGCCCTCATACATGGAATTAGTGCCCTTATGAATTAGATTCCAGAGAGCAATCTAGTAGTCTTTTCTACCACATGAGTACATGTCGAGTTGGCAGTCTGCAACCAGAAAGGATGCCCTCATCAGAACCCAATCATCCTGGCACCCTGATTTCAGACTTTTGGCCTCCAGAACTACAAGAAATAAATTTCCATTTTTATAAGCCATCCAGTCTGTGGTATGTTGTTATAGTAGCCAGAATGAACTAAGATATTTTATCTATCTGGTTTTCAAAACCTCAGTATATTACATCGATCCAAAAAATATGTGTAACTGGTTTGCCATGTCTTTCTTTATACACACATACCTCTAAGGATCATTTTTAATTACTAATACTTTGTAACCATTGCAAATTAGTGTGCTCACCAGCAAATAGTTTGCACAAAGAGTGAGGGAAATATTCCTTCACAAACCACTATTTTGGATTTATGTTATGTTCAATAGTTGTCCTTTAAAAGAACCAATTATTTTTTAGAAGTGTAGCAAAAAAAAAAAAAAAAAAACAAAAACAAAAACAAAAAAACAAAACAACAACAACAAAAAAAACAAGAGAAATAAAAAAATGTGGTCAGAGTCACTAAAAAGTGAATTTAGGATTTTATGAGATTATTTATTCTGTTTGTCTATTCTTCATTGAATAACAGTTTCTACAAAAATAGAGATAAAATAATAAACTTTGAAAATCACTATTAATGTGACTGATGATTTGACTTTAATTTAAATGTTACCTTTACTATAACACATGAATATCTAATCACTATAATAAAAATAAAAACTTTACAAGCAAAGGTACTTGCTGACATTAGTAGAATGAACTTTCACTTATATTCTGAGTTTATTCTCTTGGGGTGATGTTTGAAAGAGAGTCCCAAGAAATATTTAAAATTTTCCCTTTTTTTTAAAATTTAAGAACACCTTCCTTTTAAATATGTAACTGATCAGAAGTGGTTTTTTAGGTGAATATTATCTTAGTTTATGATAAAATAAACAGTAAATCTTAGGATTTTCAAATGAATACAAGTTTATCTAGATTTCATACATGGATTCACAACACGAACACATCATTTTATCATGTATGTATTAACAATGCAGTTTTCCCTTTACATTACTTAATTTCTGGAAAAGTTGAAATAATTACCAGAAATACAGACAATTTGGTCATATTCTTTTTGTCTGTTGGCCCATATATCACTTAGTTGTCAGGTAATTTATGAAATGATAATGAATAGTTTACTTTATTCTAGTTTACCAGTAACATTGAACCATGAATTCAACTTCCATCCACACAATTCATCATTCACATGACGTAATGTGGGTTTAAAGGTGACAAAAAAGAATTAGGCTAGAAAAGAGTAGCTATGTTTTACAGGCTCACAGTTTTTACTGAAACCCATTTGCTGCAACCGTGATGAAAGAAATACAGACTTTGAGACTCTGAACTACTCTATGAATATAAGCAACGGTGTATTATAGCAAAAAGTATGAAATTAGTATGTTTATGTAAATTATTTGAGTCGCATAAAATAAATTATTTTATACTATTGTAATCAGAGCAGTAAAAGTTGGCACGTGACATAAACTTAGCTTAAGTTATGATGCCACTGAATTATGAATTTTTTTTTTTTTTTTTTTTTTTTTGAGACGGAGTCTCGCTCTGTCGCCCAGGCTGGAGTGCAGTGGCCGGATCTCAGCTCACTGCAAGTTCTGCCACACAGGTTCACGCCATTCTCCTGCCTCAGCCTCCCGAGTAGCTGGGACTACAGGCGCCCGCCACCTCGCCCGGCTAGTTTTTTGTATTTTTCTTAGTAGAGACGGGGTTTCACCGTGTTAGCCAGGATGGTCTCGATCTCCTGACCTCGTGATCCACCCGTCTCAGCCTCCCAAAGTGCTGGGATTTGAATTATTGATTCTTATTTGATATGTTTTGCACAGGACCAAACCAAAATATCGTAAATGATAAACTGTATGTGTAATCTGAAGTGTTAATATTTCAAACATTTCATTCCTACTGTAATGACTCTAAATGATAACAGTGATTTGTATGTAATGACATCATTGCATAGATAAGTGTACCAGAACTTTTTAATAAGTATGTAATTCCATAGTGATTGATTGAATTTGATTAATCAGAGCACAATATTTTCATTGAAATTTTGGCTTTTTGTCATAAATTTCAAAAAAATTAAATTTTGGTTAGACACTCTGCTATGACTATGATGAAATTAAACATTTGAAAATGTAATAAAGCAAATAAAATTAGCAAATATAAGTAAAATGAACTGCCTTGTTTTCTATGATTTACATTATTGGAAGATATAATAAGATATTAACTGATTATTTTACACTGAAATCATGCAGAGAGGTCACTCCTTTCTATGTACCAATAAGAGTAGCTTGAAAATATATTTTTTTAGTTGCCTGAAGAAAAGCAGACTAGAGAAAGAAGTATAAAAGAACCAAATATTTTACCTGGGAGAGTAGATATTCAACAAGTTACCCATGCACATTCCAAATACATCAAAATTAGATACAGAGAAATGAAACTATAATTTCCAGATGCCATTCAGGTGTATTACATCTTATAACTATAGCACTATTCTAAATCACATTTTCTTTATGTGTATCTGAACTATATTTCCTATGCTTGGAAAACTGACAAAATTTGTAGAAAATAAAAATACCACGAAACATTGGAATAAATGCAAAATATTTCCATAGAGTAAAATAATACCTAATTAATTACAGGTGTTTTGATTGCAGAAGAAAGCATGCAGACAAATGGTTACTGTTGAAATAATTTGTTTAGACTTCCATGCAATTCTGAAATATTCTAAGATAATTTAAATTTAACTTAGAATATAGTTTTGGAATGGATAAGATATTCATTTATAAGTCAATAAATACTTGAGCACTAGTTTCAGCCACTACTGAAAGTACTTTTTAAAAAAAGTAATTTCCATAGGTTTTTGAAGAACAGGTGGTATTTAGTTACATAAATTCTTTAGTAATGATTTGTGAGATTTTGGTACACTCGTCACCTGAGCAGTGATATTTTGGTGTACTCATCACCTGAGCGGTATACACTGAACTCAGTTTGTAGTCTTTTATCCCTCACCCTCTTCCCACCCTTTCATCCAGAGTCCCAAAAGTCCATTGTACAATTCTTTCTTTTTCCTTTTTTTTTTTTTAAACATTCTTTTTCTTCTTCTTATACTTTATGTTCTAGGGTACATGTGCACAACATGCAGGTTTGTTACATATGTATACATGTGCCATGTTGATGTGCTGCACCCATTAGCTCGTCATTTACTTTAGGTATATCTCCTAATGCTATCCCTCCTCCCTCTCCCCACCCCACAACAGGCCCCAGTGTGTGATGTTCCCTTTACTGTGTCCAAGTGATCTCATTGTTCAATTCCCACCTATGAGTGAGAACATGCAGTGTTTGGTTTTTCTGTTCTTGCGATAGTTTGCTGAGAATGATAGTTTCCAGCTGCAAACATGTCCCTACAAAGGACACGAACTCATCCTTTTTTATGACTGCATAGTATTCCATGGTGTATATGTGTTACATTTTCTTAATCCAGTCTGTCATTGATGGACATTTGGGTTGGTTACAAGTTTTTGCTACTGTGAATAGTGCTGCAATAAACATATGTGTGCATGTGTCTTTATAGCAGCATGATTTATAATCCTTTGGGTATATACCCAGTAATGGGTTGGCTGGGTCAAATGGTATTTCTAGTTTTAGATCCTTAAGGAATTGCCACACTGTCTTCCACAATGGTTGAACTAGTTTACAGTCCCACCAACTTTGCATTCTTAAAGCTTATCTCCCACTTATGAGTGAGAACATACAATGTTTGGTTTTCCATTCCTGAGTTACTTCACTTAGAATGATAGTCTCTAATCCCATCCAGGTTGCTGTCAGTGGCATTAACTCATTCCTTTTTATGACTGAATAGTATTCCATCATTTTTGCAATTACGAATAGTGCTGCTATAAACATGTGTATGCAAGTTTTTCTTTTTTTTTTTTTTTTTTGTATAATAACTTTTTCTCTGGGTAGATACCCAGTAGTAGGATTGCTGGATCAAATGGTAATTCTACTCTTAGTTCTTTAACAAATTTTCACACTGTTTTTCATAGTGGTTGTACCAGTTTACATTTCCACCAACAGTGTAGAAGTGTTTCCTATTCACTGTATCCACACCAACATCTATTATTTTTTGATTTTTTGATTACGGCCACTCTTACAAGAGTAAGGTGGTATCAGATTGTGGTTTTAATTTGTATTTCCCTGATCATTAATGATGTTGAGCATTTTTTTATATGTTTATTGTCCATTTGTACATCTTCTTTTGAGAATTTTCTATTCATGTCCTTAGCCTGCTTTTTGATGGGATTGTTTGTTTTTTTCTTGATAAGTTATTTGAGTTCATTGTAGGTTCTGGACATTAGTCCTTTGCTGGATGTATAGATTGTAAGGATTTTCTCCCACTCTGTGACTGCTGACTGTTCCTTTCCCCATGCAAAAGCTCTTTAGTTTAATTAAGTCCCACCTATTTTTCTTTGTTTGTGTTGCATTTGCTTTTGGTCTCTTGGTCATGAAATCCTTGCCCAAGCCAATGTCTAGAAGGGGTTTCCTGATGCTATCTTCTAGAATTTTTATAGTTTCAGATCTTAGATTTAAGTCTTTGATCCATCTTGAGTTGATTTTGAATAAGGTGAGAGGTGAAGATCCAGGTTCATTCTATGCAGAACGGTATGAAGAATCCTCAAAAACTATGAAACTATGAATTAAACTACCATGTGATCCAGCAGTTTCATTACTAGACATTTATCCAAAGGAAAGGAAATAGGTATATGGAAAAAACATCTACATCCCCATATTTATTGCTACATAGTTCATAACAGGCAAGGTATGGAATCAATTTATGTGTCCAACAGATGAGTGGATGAAGAAACTGGTGTATATACATAATGGATTACTATTCAGTCACAAAAAAGAAATGAGATCCTGTCATTCTTGGCAACATGAATGGAACTGGAGGAGAAGATTAAATACTGTATGTTTTCACACATATGTGATGGCTAAAAAAAGTTGTTCTCTTAAAGTAAAAAAAAAAAAAAAATAGATCAGAGGATCTAGAGGCTGGGAAAGGTAGGGAGAAGTGAGGACTAGAAAGAGATTTTTTTAAGGATACAAACTTAGGAAGAATAAGTTCTGTTGTTCCATAGCACTGCAGAAGACTATAGTTAATTATTATATATAGTTACAAATAGCTAGAAGGGGAATATTTCATGTTCCTAACAAAGAAACAGTACATGTTTGAGGTGATAGATATGCTAATTATCCTGGTCTGATCACTATATATTATACTGCAACATTATAATGCACTCCATAGATATGTACAATGATTATATGTCATTGAAAAATTAAAAGAACAAATAAATAATATAAAAAAATTCTCCATTTATATTTAAGTTTTCCAAAAATGTTTAAAAGATATAAAGTTGTTTGTAGTAGTTCCATGAGATTATTCTTTTTAATATTTTTAGGATTGGTTGTGATATCTTCTTTCATTCTTGATATTGGTTACTTATCTTTTAGCATTTTTTTCCTTTATCTTATTAATCTTTTCAAAGAATCAGAATTGGTTTCATTGATTTTTCTCTAGTGTTTTCCTCTTTGAAACATGATTCATTTTTAAAATCTTATCTTTATAATTTTATTCTTTCTGCTTGCTTTGGGCTTAATTTACTTTTATTTTTCTACTTCCTTAATGTAAAAGGTTAGATAATTGAATTCATACATTTCTTTTTAAAATAATACAATTGATTGCTATAAATTTCCCAAAAAAGTTACTTTATTTGCATCTCATAAATTTTAATTAACAGCATTTCAGCTTAATTCAAAATATTTCATAGTTTCTTTATCATTTTCTCTTATACCCATATGATTTTAAAAAATGTATGTCCTCAGGCCTGTATGTTTTTAGAAATGTGTTGCCTTATTTTTAATTGTTCAGAGATCTGTCATATAATTTTCTGTGCTGATTTCTAATATAACTCTGTTATACGCAGGAAATACTTTTTTTCAAATACTTCTAGTCATTGTGTAGGGTTTATATTATATCTTTCATTCTTTACTTGATAATAAATGGCTTCAAAAATGTTGCACTGTTTTGTATGTAGTATGAGAACCTTATAACTAAATATTCCTAATTCTCATCTCCCATGTGTTGGGTTACTTTTTAAAATACATTGTTACTTTTATTTATAAACTCACAATACTACTTTTTTATTAGTACTCAATTTTCCATCAGAGAAATTAATACATCAAAATTAATTATCTTCATTTTAACGGTTAATAGTGATCTTTATTACCTTGTCTACATCCATATATGTATGTGTGTGTATCTATCATGTACCTATTATCTATCTATCTGTCTATCTATCTATCTATCTATCTATCTATCTATCTATCTATCTATCAATCATCTATCTATCATTTATCTATCTACTGAAATTTATATCTTCTATCATATTCTTTCTGCCTGAGGAGCTTGCTTTTCTTGTCTACTAGCAATCAATGTTCTCATTTTCTGTTTGTTTAAAAAGTAGTCTTAATTTTTCCTTCATTCTAAAAAATATTTTAACAGTATCGAATTCTGGGTTGATCCTGTTTTCCTGAACTTTAAAGATGTTTCTGACAAGATGTCATTTGTAACTTTTACATTTGTTCCACTGAATGTAATTATTTTTCTACCTCTGGCTGTCTTTAAGATTTTCTAGTTATCTCTGGTTTTCATCAGCCTGAATATATTGGTTCTAAGTATCTGGATTGGGGAGCTTATTGGTAACAGGTAGATTTCTCCTACTTGGTGTTATTTGAGTTTCTTTTGTCATGGTTTGGTGTCTTGCTTTATTTTTGAAAAATTCTTGGTCATTGTCCCTTCAACTATTTCTTCTATCTTGAATCTTCTTCTCAGATTCCAGTCACAGATAGATTAGACCTTTTGGTAGATCTTCAGTGGTATACGCTGCTTTCGTACTCTGTTTTTTCACTTTGTGTTTTAATTTGAGCAGTTTTTATTGACTGATCTTCAAGTTCATTGGTTCTTTTTTTGACTATTGATGAGACCATCAATAGCATTCTTTGTCTATAAACTTTTCTATTCCTGATAGGACAATTTATTTTAGTTTTCATCTCTGTTAAGATTCCCTGATAGTGTATGGTTGTCCATTTTGTCAACTAGAGCATTTAACATATCAATCAGAGTTATTTTATTGTCCTTTTCTTATAATTTGGATGCCCGAGTCATATCTGATTCTAATCTTATTGATTGATTTGTTTCTTGACAGTGTGTTGCTATTTCTTGCTTTTGTATGTGTGTTTGATTGATTGTCGGAGCCATTTGTTGAGCAGTAGAGTCTGGGGTAAATAGTATTTATTTCTAAAAACAGGCACGTCTTCTTTTTAGTGTGGGGGAGATTAGTCAATTCAATCAGGAGTTGAGCTGGATTAACTTTTGTTGGTCTTTGGTTACCGATGGCTTCAAATTACCCTGAAATTACCTTGTGTTTTTGGTAAGGATCAGTTTGCTAAAAGGCTTTTGGGAATATTCCAGCTCCTTGCTCCCTATGTTTCTGAGTTTCAGGGATGCTGTATCCTCACTCTAGTACCAGATGTTGTTTGCTACGCAGCACCTACTAGCCTGAGAGGAGGGAACAGGGCTGTCTCTGTTGCCGTGGTCCAGCCTCAGGCTTAGGCAGAACCTCTTCTTTTGTTCTCAAGAAAGCGCTTCCTCAATAACTCTTCTCTCCCAGCAGTAGAAAGTCTCCAACTAGATTTTCTATGTTTGCCATTACACTTTTCGCAGGCAGAGTGTTACCCCTTTGCTCTAGCTGGCAATAAGCCTTTGCTGTCCTTTCCCCGGACTCTGAAGACTTTTTGTTCCTTAGAGGAGAGGAAACCTGATGGGGCTTCATTCCTTTTCCCTAGTACTGGCCATTCCCATCCAGGTTCTCCAAGCAAAGGAAGAGTCTCCCCAATCTCTCTTCCTGTTTTCAGTCATTCTCACATGGGAGAACCTGTAACTGGGTGTGAATTCCTCCCAGGTGGTCTGTGCCTCCCAAAGCTCTATACTGTCACCTAGGCCTGCACTTATTCTTCAGCAATTTATTGACATTTTACCTAAATTCTTGCCTGCTCATATTGAGACACCATCTTCTCATCTTTCAATGCTGCTACAAATTACTGCTGATGCTTGTGTCTTTTATCCCCTAAGAGGGATCTGTTTATGTCTCTTTGTTTAGATTTCAGGCTGGTATGTGGTCCCACTAGCATCTCTGTGATAGGTTCAAAATGAGTTATGATTTTGTATATTACACAGGCTTTTCTAGTTAGAATGGAAACCAAGCTCTTTGTAGCTGTCTACATTCTAGTGTAAAGCTGAAACAGCACCTTCCATTTTTTAGTGCATAATTTTAAAAATCAGCAGCATTTTTCTTCCATATTACTTCATATAATATGCATATCATACAACCTTATGTCTACCCTAAGACAAAGCAGTGTATTAGACTGTATCAAGTAAGTGGCACTGCCATGTTGTACACTGTTGGACCCACTTCACCAGTACACTGTTCTGAATGATTGCAAGAAATAGAACTAATTGAAGAAAAATGGCTTATCTGTCATTTTACTAAAAGCAACTAATTTGGTTCCATTCAGTATATTATTTTCCTTACTAATTTTATTGAAATTCTCCTTCCATTGATGTGACAAAATGTTTTCAGCAATGATTAATATTACTGTTCATAGGAAAAGAAGTCAGAAAATCTAAGCTAGGTTGATGTATAGCAAAATGAGGATAAAACAAATGCAAAAATCATTTTATGAGGTTAAAATTTGGGTGGTAAACCCAGTGAAACTCTGTTCCTCTCTTGTGTCATATACCTTTGTCTGTGTCATTACTTATTTGATAACTGTCTAATATCCCCTCCACACATACACATACACTCGTAAATGTTCTCCAACTGTATTGTAAACAGATAGCATCAGAATTGTGTAATTTTAGTGCCCCACATTGTTTCTTGCTCATTTTCAAAGAAATGGAATTTTTATAGTAAAAAAAATTAAAATGTTCCACTCAGCTTCAAAAAGTATACCAAAATACCTGTTGCAATTACTGCAAAAAAAAAAAAAAAAAAAAAAAAAAAAAAAAATAGGATCAACTGAACTTTTTAAACTAAGATTGAAAGGAAAACTTTCCCTAGCCAGTTTTGCAAATCCTGCCACAACACACTGCTGTTATTTAGATTAAAAATATAATACTAAAAACTATAATCCTGAAACAGGATTTTAAAAGATTAGAAAAGTTGGCACAAGATAATAAGCATGGTTAATTTAAAATCTAAGTTCTAAACGTAGGAAAGCATTTTTGAGCAAAGATATGACTAACGAGGCCAACAAATGGGACGTGGTTATGAAGTCTATTTATACAACAAGGTAAAATAACATGATTTTTGTGTTACATTCACTTACACAAGGACATAATAATTTCCATATGAGTTTCTCCTGAATCCTCAGAGCAAACTGCAATGTCCTTGAGTTATAAACTATGTTTATATAAGAAAACTGTATAACTAATGGGATATTTATTTTTATTATCAGTGTTTTGTATATGTCAATGTGCTTTGTATATGTTTTAAAGTTCAATAATCATCAATAAAGATGAAAGGTGCATTCCCTAAATTGAAAATTATACATTTAAATCTTTCATCATTAACACTACCTTGACTGAGAAGAAACCCAATGATTCTAGGTACGTTTTGCTTTGCCAAATATTATTTGTTACGGCTCATTGGTGCTCTATTATTTTGCAATGTATCACCTCATAGGCAGAACATAATTCTTTAAAGTTTCTATTTATAAAAGCTAAAGATAGAAAGTCTTACACTTTGTAGCAAATTCTAGAAAATGAGTATCGATAATTTAAAATAAATGCTTTTTTCCCCTTCTCCTTTAGTTCCTTAATATATGGTGGTTTCTGAGTCTGCATTTTAAATGATTTCAGCACTCCTATTTCCTATGTTACAAGGCCATCTGCCTGTGGTAGAAATAGTAATCAAACCTTGAATTCTATTGAAGTGTTACTCAAGTCACTTAGAAAAGTATCTCTGAGACTACAGTGTTGTGATATTCATGCTAATTAAAGGTCAACATGGCATTAAACATGTAACTTCTCAGGATAATTAAAAAGAGAAAAAGTCTGGGGGTATTACAAGGAATAAATGAAGTGTGGTATAGTCATAGTCATAGCAGGAATAAAAAGGAGGCCCAACGGCCCCTCCATGTTCTGGCTAAGAGATTCCAACACAACATTAATCATCCCATTATAACCACTTCCTAGAGAGATGATTTATTCCTAAGTAGGAAGATATAAATAGGTCCAATTATCCACCTCTTTCGAAACAAGGTTTAATTTCATAATAATTTATATTTTTACTTACCTGGGTCAACAAAAAACTTATTCCTCCACATCTGCGTCCTCACTCCCCATAAGACTCTATAAATCCTCTAATTTGATCCAAACTCTTATCTTTCTCTGGTAACTCCAATTTCATTGATGGAAATTAACATTGAATCAGAAAAATGACCACTTCCCTAAAATTCCCCCAATTAAAACTAAAGATTTTTTAAAATTTTTGTTTTGTTTTTGTTTTGATCTTGAAGGCATTATTCTTCCTGCAGGACTATGAAGTTAAGTCTACATTTTCTTCCCAACCCCCCTCTACCTGTAAGGTTGGATGTGGGACAAGTGTCCTCACAGAACGTTATCACCACCATCATTACCCAGCATCTTCAAAATACAAGCAATCAAATATTACCATCTGCTACAATTTCTTATTGCAGTCATCTATTTACATGAAATCATTCTTTTCCATTCAATTGAGAATTTTAGCTTTAATCCATCTTCCTGTCCATGATTACTCATATCAAGATCCCTGGTAGTTTCAGTGTTTACCTATCCCCTTCCTGCTAGAAATGTATACATCTGCTATAAAAATAATTACAAAGTGTGCATATATGTATGTAGAGAACATAAAGGAATCTATACCATGTTTATAAAATATTCTCAAGTATTGACAAAGCCAGTCCTTATTCTATTTCTATAAAAGGTAGCAGCTTTGGACTCATCTACATTATCAAGCAAAATATCTAACACATTTTAGGTCATTACCTTAAAGAAATAAAAGACTATCAAGGAGGTTTGTTTACTCAATTACTTTCTTATCCCTTGTATTTATTGTTTGCAGAACATATATGGAAATGAAGAAACATCAACTTTGAACTGGATCTAAGTCATCCTTCACACCAGTCACAGAATCTGACTCAATTTAGTGCCTCAGTTATTTGGCCTTGTTCTGTCCTCTCCATAGAACATTTCCTCTGTGCCTTCTCTGCCACACCCCTTGGGTCACAACCATATTGAATATTATCAATGGTTGTACAACCTCCAAAATATAAATTCCAAACTATTCCTCTTATTAGATTCTACTATCTTCTTAGCCCAGTGTTCTAAAACTCATTGTCCCACACTTTTCAACCCCATTGGGCACTCTTATATACTGAAACTTACACTTCCTGTGGTCTACTATACACTATAAATATTAAAATCCATTTTTACCTGACTTAGAGTTCAAAATTAAAATTAGAGTCTTGAACAAATCATCAGTCTCCATACCTTTTTTTCTGAAGAATTTAATGTGTCATAAGTTCCAGCCCTAGTTCTATACAGCTTTCTGCCTTCCCTGTCTTTCAAGCTGGACACATATATAATGCTTTTCTGACTTGAAATTCATCACAACTTCAAGTGTGCTTTCAGGCTCATCCTAAAATACTGCTGTGTTTTCATAGATCATTCGCTCAGCCTCTCTGAGAAAGTTACTTTAAATTTCTCATCTCTTTATTAATATTAATCCAAAACATTTCCTTTTCCCACTCTCAGCTGATTTTTGACTCTAAGAAGATTTAAAAATAAAAAGAGAATTTTATCACCATACCTCCAAATCTATTAACTTACCTGCATTTAGATACGTGTCCTCTGTCTGGCTCCTTTTTTACCAAAGATATACTTTCCATATTTCAAGATAAGGGTAAATATCTATGTGCCATTCTCTAATTCCTATAAAGGGCTTAACTCCACATTTTATTTCTCCAGTTTTGTCAGTTTTCTACATTTGAGTGGCTCTATTGACTCACCACCATCAGTGTTGCTATAACAGTAATCCTTCTTACTAAGAAACACCCATATTATTTGCAGCTCACACACTGTTCTTCATTACAGTAAAATGCTGGATAAGACTTGTTTATACTCACTGTTTTAAATTCTTCTCATTATATTCCCTCTTGCTACCACTTAACAAAACTCTCATTGTAACCACACACACAAAAAAATAGATCTTAATTGTTCTTTCACTAATATTTAATAGGGTTTTAAATATTTTTCTGTCTGTGATCAATTCTTCTTTTGGTAAAACGATCTAATCCCTGTTGTTAAATATCATCTGCATAATATTGGGTCTCAATTTGTATCTTTTATCTTGGCCTTTTACCTAAAGTCCAGACTCACTTATCTGATTGCTTGCTCTCTTATTCTGTTTTGGCATTTTAATCTCAATATGTTCAAAAAAGAGTTGTTAATTTCTAATTCACCCAAATAGTTTTATCTGACAGTATTTCCAGTTATAATCAATGTAAGCCAAAGTCTCTGAGTCATTCTTGACTATTCTTTCAGTGCACATTTAATTTATCAGCAAATTCTGTCATCTTTGTTAAAAATACATATAGAATATGAATATCTCCTCCCACTTATGTGGTCTTTTCTGCTTCTCCTTATTTTAGAAACATATTTTGCCCTTCCCTTTTTGTCAGGTAACAGCATGTCTGGTGGCCACAAAAACTGAGGGAGTTTGGAATGCACAAGGAAGGCTGTGAAATGGCAGTTTGGGACACGCAGGGAAAGGTGTGAAGTGGGAGTTTGGGACATGCAGGGAAGGGTGTGAAGTGGGAGTTTGGGACATCCAGGGAAGGCTGTGAAGGTATTGTCAGGTAGCCCTGGCAGGGGGTAGAGTGCACCTGAGGCTAGTAGAGAGAACTGTCATTCTGCCATGGTTGCGATATTGGTTATATTAAACAAACAAATAGGTCAAGGTGACAGGTTTCTCACTATGTAGAGGAATAAATAAATATACAACTATATGTACACATATAAATACACATAATCAGTGTTAATAGCTATACTTTTCTATATAAATGTGTTTATTCTTGGTTCATTATATATGTGTGTACATATAATATTCATATTACATATGACTATGTAACATATGTAACATGAACTAGAGCTCCTTGGAGAAATGAGTAACTCCAGAACTGAAGCAAGAAAAAGTCAAATTGAGTCTGGAGCATCTTGTTATGCCAAAACTAAGAAATGCTCAAAGAATCACGGCAATTTATCAGAAAGATACAGAAGTTATCGAGAAGAGATTCCTAATGACAACATTTTGACAATTAGAGCATCAAGGAAAACATTACATTAAATAGAAATTCATGTGTCCATTTGAAATCAATACATAAATAAATAGATGAGTAAATATAAATGGTAAATAAGGAAAGGCTTTTGTTTTCAGCCAGCCACCAAATAGAAAGTCATCAATGTTAAGCATCAGAGTGGTGGTTGATTCAGGTCGTTGTCATCAATGAATGCCAAAGCTGGACATTTGATGAGGGACAGAATATTTGCAATGTTTTTGAACCTGTTCTCACATTGTCCTTTGTTGATGGTAGCTTTTTAAAAAATGGTGAGTTGTGGTGATGTTTGGCAGACAACAACGCGACGAGAATGCTTGACCTAAGTCTGGTCAGAAGGAAACATCAGGCGGTCACAGATTGAAGGCCAAACCTTTTAAAATTATAAGAACAGGATGAATATGGAAGAACTGAGAAGGTTTACAGACAGATGGAACTTGAAGAGACAAAACAAATGACTGCAGCACATGCTCATGAACAGGACTCTCAACAAGAAAAGGAGAAGAGCCAGTGTTGCGAGGATCGATGGATTTGCATGGCATTTCTTGGTTGGATGGTAGTGTGGTGTCAGTGTTGATTTCCAGCTTCGGAGGGCTGTATGATGACTATCTGGGCCAATGTTCTTGTCCTTGGCAGGTTCACACTAGAGTGTTTGGGGATGATGCAACACCAAGTTAGCAGTTTTCTCACAAATGTTTCCTACAAAAGAGTAAAGAAAGAGATGAAGTAAAACATCGACAATATTAAAATAAATTATTAAGAATTATTTAAAAATTTGTAGATATGTTAACTCCTACCAAAGGGTAAAGAAGAACAAAGCACTCTGATTAATTATATGCCAGTTGTATGGTAAATACTTGATGTCAGTTATATTGTAAACACAAACAGCAAATATTCCATTCATAATATAGAAGTGTAATACTTAAATTCCAATAATAAACCAAATTTGAATAATTACACCATCATGCTATTAACCTTCAAAATCAAACTCTCTACACTAATTCTCTAGACCAAGATTAAAGCAGTAGAAATACAGAGAATCAAAGATACAAAGCAAAATCACATGTAACTATTCTTTTATTTTCAAAATGCATTTGTTTTGTTTTGATATTCAGGTAAATGTATTTACTCAATTTGGCTTTTCTTTGATGGTCTACTTACTTATAATCAAATAAAAATGAGCTTCTGTGTTAATAATGAGGATGCAGGTGGATACCTTAGAAATGCAGGTGTCTGAAATGAATGCCTAAAATGTCGGAGACATCTGACTCAGCCGCTGTGGAAGCTGTCAGTTTCCTTTCCAGCTGGAATCACATTGGAATGGGTAATTACCGTAACACTTTCAGCAAGAGACAGACATGTCCCTGTGAATATCAGTCATCAAGTGGAAATTCCCAGAGAATCTGAGTCAGTGCCATCTAAAAGGAAAGTGCTAGAAAACGAACAGAAGGCTCTATATTTTTCCTTTTATTAAAAAGAAGCCTTTTCTATAGTTAGCGAAATTCAGTTTTCTTTCTACATAAGAAAAATACATGTTTCTGAAAAATCATGTCTTTTTACCTTCTATCAAACCCACTTTTCCTTCTTTTTGATGAACAAGGGCTATTGTAATATAATTTTATCTGCTATAACTGAGGCCCATTAGTAAATTCTGACAGATAATTATCCAAACCAATGAGTATTTTCTTTTTAAAAATAAACCAGGCTGAGTGATATCATAAGAAATACATGGCCAAATCGTGACAGCCATAGAGTAGAGAGAAATACCTTCCAAGTTGCTTTCAAATTAAGTCATAAAAAATATTTTTATTGTATTGATGAATATAGGTCCGTCTTCCTTAACGGCATAAGATTAGATGATGATTTAAACAAACATTTATTGAATACTCACTCAATTTCCTCATCTGTATGCTGTGGATAATAACAGGACATACTTTATAGAGCTGTGAATAAAAATGAGTTAGCACACATTAGTAAGTGCTTAATATAAGATAGCTGTTATTATTAATATTATCCTACTAGAGATAAAATACATACTGCCTCTTCTTGAGAGATTCACAGATTTGAGTAGAAAGTGAGTTATCCATAAATTCACATAAAATATTTTAATGGTAGCTTAACTCTAAATAAGATATGCTAGATAAATAAGACTTACCTGAGGGATTTCAACTGCCTAAAGTTTTTAGTTTTTCCTCTGAAAATAGTAGATAAGTGGTTTACGGCACTGAATCGAGAAAAAAAAAAAAAAAAGATTTGTCTCTAAAAAGATCCCTCTAGAGTCTGTATAGAATAGACAATACAGGTAGAAGAGAAGACAAATGTCTTAGGAAAAAAAGAAAAAAGAGAGAAAGTGTGTTTATAAATGGTTAGTTGTGAGGAGGAGGCTTTTTTAGAATAAAATGATATTGAAAATGATAGCTAGTTAAGTGAATAATGTAACTTAGACAGAAGGAAAGGGCTTGAACAATTCATTTAGAATAATTCTGAGGGGCCACTGCCTAGCTTCTATTTAAGTATTTACCTTGTCATCACATAGCATGGGACTTTGGTAAATGTGATAAACATAGCTATTTATCTTCCCTCAAGTCACTGACCGAGCTGTTTAACAAGGCAAAGCAGAAGACAACCCTATGTGGAATGTCATGCAGGTGCACTCATTAATCAACCTTTGAGTATCACAGTGGCTTGATAACTAAAATGTACCCACTGTAAGTTTATCTAATCTACAAATATTCTCTTGCTCATTTTGGCCACTCAACTATTATTCACTAATGAACTAACCTCTTTCTGGGGTTCTTCATTTGTCACAAGTTATATATAAGGGAAACAGCAGAAAACATAATCAGAATTCCTTCAGCAGAAAACATTTGAGTTGGTCCAATGAGAACTACAGGAAGAACTACAGCAAAGTCAGTGAAAAAGTGCTTTTTAGGTGCTTCCTCTACTTTGTTTTAGATTCTGGATTGCAAAGGAAAGGCCGTTGGTGTGAAACAATTTATGATACTATCTCATTAAATATTATTTGTATGTCACAATGGTTCTCCAACATTTTCAAGAGGAGTAATTATCAACTTTACTGTTCTCACTCATTCAGTGAATAGATGTAAAAGAAAGGCTATGAAAGAAAGAAAATCTTTATTAATTTTCTATTTTGATTCAATAAATGCAAATATCATTTAGAAATACTATGTCACATAGCTTCACTAAGGGATTGAATAAAATAGACATTAATAGTTCTATTTAACAGATAACTAAACTGAGAATCAGGAAGATTAAATGACTCGCCAATGTTACATTGCTTTTAGGCGGCAATTTGGTATTCAAAAGCTAGTTTTTGTGAATTAGAAGCTACATTGTTTGCATCATTCTATATCCCAACATTTAGTTGCAGAATTGGAAAAGTGCTTCAGGTTTTTGAAAAGTTTAATAAAATCTGCAAGATGGGCATTTGTCATTTATTTAATTCATTAATATTTGAATCCTTGTAGTGAACATGTGGAACTCTGTCCAGTGTAGAGCTCTGCCCAGATCTACTCAATGTCCTTTCATAATTTCTGTGTGCTTCTTGGTTTCTGAAAGCCTCTGCGTTGCTCTCCAGCGGCTTGGGCATGCAACTCTTTTTCAGAGGACTATCCTCAGGCTGAGATGCTTCCTCCGTATTTACAGGAACCTAGAAGTGTCTGGAAATGTATATTCCTTCAGGGTGCAGTTTTTAGCCAATGGCTGATGAGTTGGAAGAATGGAAAATCTCAGCTCTCTTGTCTTGAAGCTATAAAATGTAAGGTAAATTTTATTCTGGGTGACCCTTTCATACCTTATTATCTGAGTGACAGGAAAGTCTCTGGACTCAACGGCTCCCCCAAACCAAGTCACAAAAGCGACTGATGGGTTCTTGGTCTTATATAAAACATCGTTTTTTGTTGTTGTTTTTTGTTTGTTTGTTTTTTTAATGTTCACTTCTATGTGTCATTCAATTTATTTCTCAACCCTCTGCCAAATGAGTTCTGGTATCTCCACTTTATTTTATGTATGCCACTGTTGTTTTTACAGGTTCCTGGAGACCTTGCAGAGTAAAAACCCTGAGTCATGTATGAGGGCTCCCATATTAATATTCCCCATACCCCACTGGGTATTCTAACACTTGCACTACCCAACATGAGGTTGTTTTCTGTTTCTACACTTCTGATGAATAATCCCTCTTTATCACCCCTTAGCAGAGGGAGTAGGTTGCAAAAAGTCAACATTTGGTTTCATTGATTATTTCTATTACTTTTCTACTTCATTGATGGCAACTGCAATTAAAAAAAAAATTCTTCCTTATGCTTACTTTGGGTTTCAGTTGCTCTTTATCTCATTTCTTAAAGTGGAAGCTTAAGTTACGGTTTGACATCTTTATTGAGGTTGAACAATTCCTTCATTTTTATCTCACATACTTTAAAAATTTCAAATAAAGGTAAAGGACACTTTAAAAAGTTTTTCATAGTTGTATGCTAACATCTTAATTTTATCTAGGCATTTCTTTCTATATACTGGTATTTAAATAATGTTAATTTTAATTTCTTCTGGAAGGTAGGATTGGGGATGATTCTGTAGTTTAGTCAATGTGCATATATCATTTTAACAACAAGTTGTGTCAAATTCAAATTAATATAGAAATGTGATTAATAATAGACCTTATGGATTCAATGTTTCTGCTTGTTATCTAATCAAAATAATATAGACAATAGTCTATAACTCAATTACTTTCTGAAAATTTTTATTTTATAAGCTAAAGAAGATTTCCAAAAATATTTTTACATTTAATGAACTATGATACATGGCTCACAGTTATGAGTCTTTTAGAAAGTATGATCAACTCTCTTAAAAATTATTTGAGGCAGCTTAATATTAATATAATACTAAATTTTTTAATTAAAATAATATAGGCGACCACCAAAAAGACTTATGGTGAGTAGTTATCATATGGTGTTTTGGGTGAATTAATTAAAAGTCAATATTTATGTCTCTTTTTTATATATGTAAAAATATATAAAAGAATATTTTAAAAAATTTCCTGAGAACAAAGAGGAAACAGAAATTTGTTCCACGTGTTTTAATATAAGGACAAATAAGACACAGGAAATACACTGAGTAATTTATTCCTATAAAATTTTGTATATAAGACAGAAAAACTTTTATACTGATGCTTCTTATGCATAGTATATGTAAAAGCTTATGCCATAACACTGAGTCAAAAGGTTGTCATTTCCCCCTCAAATATTACTTATAGGTTTATATTCCACCTTATTTAGAAATGATGTAAGTATATTACGGTAAATAATTTCTTAAATAGGAACACAAAGTAAAAACTTAGAGCTCTTATTTCCCTTGTCTTCCTGTGACTCTTTAAACATAAATGACTTGACAAAGCACCTTTTTTTGGAATTTTATGTAACCTGAAAAAAATAAAAGTAAGAAATTACATAATGATTTTTAAAAACACAATCCCAAATTTCTAGGTACTATATATACCAAAATAATAGAGAATAAAATAAATCCCTCAGAAATATAGAACCAGAAACTTCCCTTGTCCATTTTGTTGTATAGATTGCTAATGATGGTGACCACTCAGAGCTGACTAGATTTAATTATAATTTGTAGCTTAAACAATATTTGAAAAAAGATCTTTCAAGCTCTAATTAGAGTCAGGTTATTTTCTTAGGTCTCAGAATCTGAAGGACATTATAGGGCTAATAAATAATCTGAAGATTCTCCTCTCAAATGTGGTGTGTCTTTTCTTAAGTCACTATTGAACTTGTGAAGATCCACGATCATAAAAATCTGTCTCTTGTAAACTGTGACAATTTGGTTCTATATACTCTCTTTGGATAATGAAATATACTAAAATATTTGCTTCAAATTCCTTCTATATATTGATTCATATATATATGTGTGTGTGTGTGTACGTATATATATATATATATATATATATATATATATACTCACACACACACCTGACATAGAAACACCAATATATCCAAAGCCAATTGAAAATTTCCATTTGGAAACTTTACAGTCATGATTAATATAAATGTATGCTTAAACAAAATAAACTAAAGTCTATATGAACAAATCTCAGACGAGCTAGAATCATGAGTTTTAACTTGCATAAATTAAATTGTTTTTATTCTATATGTTAACATATTTATATTTGGAAGGTTTTATATTTTACTGTATGTTTCTATCCTTTAAAACAAGCTTGTCCAACCTGTGGCCCGCAGGCCACATGTGGCCCAGGACAGCTTTGAATGTTGAGCAACACAAATTCACAAACTTTCTTAAAACATTGTGAGATTTTTTTGTGCGGTATTTTTTTTTTTTAGCGAATCAGCTATTGTTATTGTTAGGATAGTTTATGTGTAGCCCAAGATAATTATTCTTCCAACGTGGCCCAGGGAAGCCAAATGGTTAGATAGGATTGTTTTAAATAGTACTTTTTTTTTTTTCAGATAATTAACCTAATGACACTTCTCTCTTAATTTTAAGAAAAATCAAATTTCGAGCTACTGTGATCTAAATGGAAAATAGGCTACCAAAAGTTGGACATGTGCAAAAAAAGAAACAATCATTCATTTATAATTAGGAGACCAAATATATATTAGTACGCCTTTTCTGTTGATGAATTCATTTGCTATTCTTCCAGGTTGTGCTATGCTGGGACCCAGAGCTAGAAGAGCCTAGCTTCTAAATAATCAAGAAGAGCACCTTCAAGATTCAGAGGAAGCTTAAAAGGCAAGGAAAAGCATTTTCTTCATCTGGGATAATCTTGTGTTTATAGAATGTAAATACTTTTTTCTATGTGAGTTTGAAATAGTAAAAAATAAAGTTAATGAGCCAGTTAGTGGCCAATATATGAATGAACTTAGACAAAGTGGCCTAAAATATATGGAAGATTCAAAAATTGAAAGATATGTTAACAGTTACAAAAGGAATAAAACCTTTCTTCTATGTATGAGATGTAAACATGATTAATAGAACTTTTGAGTGAACAGATCATTAGGCAAATTGATCATTAATTAACTGGCATTAAGCAAATTTGTTTTAGGTGGACTTGCTTTCTTCTAATTCAAAATGTCTGAAACCAATGCAGATATTTTTATTTGAGCTCAGTTTCAAAAGTAGCACAAAATGTCTTTGTAAGTGTTGAGCTTTTTTTCTATATTAAAATAAGGAGGATTGGGTAATAGCCACCAAAATGTCAAGTCAAGTAACTAATTTAGACTGTCCTTTTCACAAACTCATCTGAATGATCCATTTCTTCATAAAATGAAATTTAACACATGGGGTATTTTGAGATAATTTTTGACAAGCCATGGTACCAAGTCTACATAATTTTTTAAAGCATAATAATGTATTTTCTCATCAAAATGTCATTGAAATTTAGAATCTCAGCAAAACATGTGTGAAATACTTTGTAATATACACTATTCTTAAGAAGAATGATATATTTCTACTTTGTCCTATACAATTTAACTATTCTCAAATAGATTGGCCCCATTTATGTGCATTAATATAATTCGGTTTTGAGACATTTGTGGTATAATTATAGTTAGGTCTTATTTTCCTCATTAGCGTAAACACAAAGTTCTTATTTTAACAAACCAAAAACAGACCACCCACATTGTAGACTTGAAATCTCATTAACACAGTACAGAACTAGAATCCAACATATGATATGAATGTGTATATGTGTGTCTGTGTGTGTGTATGATAGAAAAAGACAGAAAAAGACATAGAGATAGACAGAGAGAAATTGAGACCGGAAATTTTCAGGGATACCTAAATATTCACTCCAGTGATTATGTAGGAGGGAATATAATACTCCTAAATCATGCTGCATTTGTTTTCTACAAGACGCTTTCTCTAAGTTAATTAATTCAAGATATATGTTCTTATTGCCTACTTTCTAACATTTTCACTAAAAGAAACTGATAATTCAATAATGAATAAGTGACAGATCCTTCCACACTGAATGCTATATAGCTTAATATAAGGCAGTGATGAGAAACATGAGAAAAAGAACTCTAAGCACCTGAAACATAGCCTGCTGTGAGTAGACATTCTTCCACTGTTTCTGGAAGATGTTCTATCCACTTGATCTGTCTGCCTTTAACACTAATCTTTTAAATGCAATGCTCAGTTGGTGTCACTAGGTTCTAATATCTATAATAATATCCAAAGCTATTTTAAACTAATGATTTTATAAAGCCAGAAGAAATGATCCATGGAAAATATCACAAATCACAATATGAAATAAGAATTATATACAGTTAATTTGATTTAAATTATGTGTTTAGAAAGCTGTATCTATTATATTTCCTCACTAAGAATTGCTACAGTTGCTATGAAAGGTATTGCTGTACTGTCCTGCTCCTTTTTGATTACTCTGCTTTTAATATTTTCTTTAAGAGACCTGTGTTTGGATGATCTGCTTGAGGCTGCTAAGAAAATTTCCAAGGAATAAACAATGACAGATGAAGATTTAACTTTTCTTTTTTGCTCATGAGTTGTTCGAAAAACTAGTTCTTTGCATCATTACTTTCTATTCTTCAAAATAATGTAACATTAAAATATAAAATCATACACATTTAAAGGAATAAAACTTCACAGAGATTAATTTTTATCTATAGGCTGAATCAAGCTAAAATTGTAGAGAAAAATACAGCTAGTCAAACCCATAAGGCAACATAAAGTGTTCAATCTGTTTTTACTGAAGGATATAAAGGGAATGGTGCTTCCCAAAAAATGAGATTTGAAAGCATTTTGAGGAAAAGATTGATTTTCACACTCAGTGTTTGTAAATGGCCTTTTGGAAGACAGAAATCAAGCCACATCAAATCACAATACAACAAGACAACCGAAATGTAGCTGCCACCACAGGACATCATGAAAACCCTCCAAGGGTAGTGTGATGCCTCCAGCTTTGTTATTTTTGTTTAGGATTGTCTTGGCTATATGGAATCTTTTTTTGGGTTCCATATGAATTTTAAAGGTGTTTTCTATTTGTGTGAAGAATATCCATGGTGGTTAACATAATATTCAACATTAATATTTCACATTAATTTCATAATATTTTCATGGAAAATATCACAAATTACAATATGAAATAAGAATTACATTCAGTTAGTTTGATTTAAATTGTGTATTTAGAAAGCTGTATCTATTATAGTTCCTAAGAATCACTAGTAATAAATTGCTAATAATACAATTAATAACATAATATTTAAAATGGCATTGAACTGATAAATTATTTGGGCATTATAGGCATTTTGATATTGATTCTTCATATACACGACCATGGAATGTTTTTTTCATTTGTTTATTGCCTCTCTGATTTCCTTGAGCAGTGGTTTGTGGTTCTCCTTGAAGATGTCCTTTACTTCCCTTGTTAGCTGTATTCCTAGGTATTTTATTTTCTTTGTAGCAATTGTGAATGGGAGTTAATTCATGATTTGGCTCTCTGCTTATATGTTGTTGGTGTATAGGAATGCTAGCAATTTTTGCACACTGATTTTGTATCCTGAGACAGCTTAAGTTGCTTATCAACTTAAGAAGCTTTTGGGCTGAGAGGATGTGTAGGGTTTTCTAGATATAGGATCATGTCTCTACAAACAAAGATAATTTGACTTCCTCTCTTCTTATTTGAATACCCTTTATTTATTTATTTTTTATCTTGCCTGATTTCTCTGGCCAGAACTTCCAATACTATGTTGAATAGGAGTGGTGAGAGATGGCATCCTTCTATTCTGGTGATTTTCAAGGGGAATGCTTAGAGCATTCATGCTACCTGACTTCAAACTATACTACAAGGCTGCAGTAACCAAAACAGCATGGTATGAGTACAAAAACAGACACATAGACCAATGGAAAACAATTGAGAACTCAGAAATAAGACTACATACCTACAACAATCTGATCTTTGACAAACCTGACAAAAATAAGCAACGGGGAAAGCATTTTCTATTTAATAAATGGTGCTGAGAGAACTGGCTAGCCATATGCAGAAAATTGAAACTAGACCCCTTCCTTACACCTTTTACACAAATAATGTCAAGATGGGTTAAAGACTTAAATGTAAAATTCAAAACTATAAAAACCCTGGAAGAAAATCTAGGCAATACCATTCAGGACATAGGCACAGGAAAAGACTTCATGATGAAAATAACAAAAGCAATTACCACAAAATCCAAAAGTGACAAATGGCATCTAATTAAACTAAAGAGCTTCTGCACAGCAACAGAAACTATCATCAAGGTCAACAGATAACCTACAGAATGGAATAAAATGTTTACAATCTATTCTTCTGAGCAATGTCTATTATCCAGAATCTACAAGAAACTTAAACAAGTTTTTAAGAAAAAGAAAACAGCCCCATTAAAAAGTGGGCAAAAGACATGAAAATACTTCTCAAAAGAAGACGTTTATATGGCCAATAAACATATGAAAAAGAGTTCAACATCACTCATCATTAGAGAAATGCAAGTCAAAACCACAATGAGATACCATTTCATTCCAGTGAGAATGGCGATTATTAAAAAGTTAGGGAACAACAGATGCTGGCGAAGATGAGGAGAAAAAGGACTGCTTTTCCACTGTTGGTGGGAAGGCAAATTAGTTCAACCATTGTGGAAAGCAGTGTGGCAATTTCTCAGAGATCTAGAAGCAGAAATAACATTTTATCCAGCAATCACACTATTATGGCATATACCCAAAGGAATATAAATCATTCTACTACAAAGATAGGTGCATACATATGTTCATTGCAGCACTAGTCCTGATAGGAAAGACACAGAATCAATCCAAATGCCTATCAATGATAGACTGGATAAAGAAAATGTGGTACATACACACCATGGATTGGGAACGGGATCATATCCTTTGCAGGCACATGGATAGAGCTGAAAGCCATTATCCTCAGCAAACTAACACAGAAACAGAAAACTAAACACCACATATTCTCATTTGTAAGTGGGAGCTGAATGATGCGAACACATGGACGCATTGGGGGATCAACACACAGTGGGGCCTGTCGGGTGGGGCAGGGGGAGGAAGAGCATCAGGAAGAATAGCTAATGGATGGTGAGCTTAATACCTAGGTGATGGGTTGATCTTACAGCAAACCATCATGGCACACATTTGCCTATGTAACAATCCTGCATATCCTGTACATGTACCCTAGAACTTAAAATAAAAGCTGAGGAAAAAAAAGTAGTAAGCTAGAATGATAAAGTCAGTTATAAAATCAATATATTCTTTAAAAAAAGAAATCTTCCAAGAACCTTATTTTCTCCTAAATCCTCCCCGTTAACCAACCACTAAATTAATCTCAAGATTTGATACGAAAAACAATAAATGAATTTTCCCTGGCTTTTAAACAGAATTTCCCTGGAATATAAATGACATAGGGAAATTTACAGAAAATACTATGACAAGTAAAGCATGAAAAAAAAATTAAAACCCAGAGAAAAGTACTTAATTGTATCCATATGATTCAAATACATCTGATGAAAACATGTCATGCTAATCATGTTTACAACTAGCATATGACGTTTCTGTCAACTAAATTGTGAACTCCAGGAGATTTTATGTTTATTAATTTCTTAAATGTTTAAGCATATTACAATGCCTTAAACACTATTTGAGAGTCAGCAAATAACTATTGAATGAAAAAGCAAATTAATGTTAAAAAGATTCATGGTTTAAAAGTTACTAATATTAAAACTTTTCTATCAATTCAGTTGGAAATGAATTCAGCTGATGCTTGAGTATGTACCCAGCAGTCTTAATTCTACACATACATTTACCAATCTAGAATCGAATGTGTCCAAAGTACTACAATAATTAAACAACAAATATAACAATAAAATAAATAGACAAGGCCTGTTCTCTTATGGAGCTTACAATTTATCAGAAAAAATAATATCCCTGGTCACTCCCAAAAAAAAATATGATTAAGATGGAGCTAGCAAAATGTGTTGAGAATGGGAACAATAGGAAGACTTAATACATCTTTAGCTGAAATCTAATGGATGAATTGGATTTAGCCATTTGCAACTGTAGAGAAAGAGTTTGTATAGCAATTGGGTAAAATATATATATAAAGACTTGGATTGGGGGAAGGGCTTGATTAATCTCAGGAACTGAAAAAATATATTACAAATGGAATATGGGGACAGGCATAGCAAAACAAGGGACTGACTGACAAAATAATGAAGAACGAATTGGAAAAGAATGTTGTAAGACAAGATCACTGGTTTGGTTTTTATTCCCCAGGCAATGAGAATCTGCTAGAGTTTTATTTTAAATATACTGGCATTTTGTTAAGATTATTCTGACTGCAGTGTGGAGATTGAATTAGAGATGAAAAGCCAAATATGAAGCTTAACTTCTGCTTTATTCCCCATTTGTGTCTTGCGTTAGTATCACTGTAGATATTAACTACAGAAACCATATTTACAAAAATCAGTGAAAGCTCTGTTAAAATCTTTGGCATCAAATAAGAAAATCTAAACAAAATTTTAATTAAAAAAGTTATTTCATATCTAGGCCAAAAAGAAAAAAAGAGTAAGCAAGAGAGAGAGGAAAAAGAAAATAAATTGTACTAAATATTACATACAAGTACTTTAGCCTCACTGACATATATTAAAATTTAAAGAGTTAAAATAATACACATAAATCATGTTTATATATTTTACAAATAACACATTATTCCTAATACTGAACATTCAACAACCATTTACATAAAATACATATATAATTGTCATGCTTCAATTGCTATGTTAATAAATCCTCAGTCTTTCTGATGGGGGAAATTAGCGTAAGTATCTCATTACAATGTGGAAAATTTTCTACTAAACAAACCAAATTATTTTGCAAAGATCATTGAACAGCTGTCAAATGAAAATGACTTTTGGTCAAAATCAGTGGATGTCTGATTCAGACTAATAATATACAGGTTAAATGTATGTAAGTGACTCATCAGAGCCCAAAGTCTCTCTACCATTTAAATAAAGTTTTCAGGCAAGACAGGGCTCATGATAATTCCTTCCATAGCATTAGCAAAACTATTGCGCAATGTTTTAGGTTAACAGACTCTGCATATACAAAAGGCATGTAAATTTCCTGATGAATAATATATAGAATGATGCAAAAGTGTGGCACTGACTTCTGATGATTTATATGCACTTCTTGAAGATGATTTTAATAAGCCATAGATAAAAGATATATACTGTCTGTTGATTTGCTAATTTAAAAAAAATTGACATTTTGTGATTTTCACATTTTATTCACATTGAAAAAGTTATAAACACATTAGAGATAGTAAGTAATAAATGAAAAAAACAAAGGACAATGTAATATATGTATCTACAAATATGTAAATTTTTGTATGTAAAATAGAAAGATCTCTGTAACTTTGTTTTATAAACTAATCTGTGATTTGATAAAGGCAGTTGACATATGTACTTTGTCATCTTAGCCATTTCTTCTATTTGTATTCTTTCTCCTTACCCCCTTCTATTCTTCCTCTTCATCTTTCTTTTTCTACTATTCTGTAACAACTACTATCCATTATTATAATAATGACAGCAATCCTTCAATGATTTACTTGATATTTACTGTAAGCCTGGAACTCTGCTAAGCTAATGACATTAGATAATCTTATTTAATTCTCACAATAAATTTATGAGGTAAGAATTATTATTTTAATTTTCCATTGAAGTATCAGTCTAAAATAATTTAAATAGGTTTTCCAAGGTCACATAGCTAAAACATACAGGGTTGGTCTTGATATCTAATTCTATCTGATTCCAGAGTTCATGATCTTAGTTGCTTTACTATTTTGCCTTCATTTGGCAAAATAGTTTAATTAAAGCCAAGACTGAACAAATGAATAGAGACAGTGATTGCATTCAAGAGTACAAGGAAAAAATAAATAAAATTTTAAAAATAACTCTTGAGTTTTCTGTATTGTTTGTTCATTTAATTCTTCTTTTATTGGCAGCTTATCACCTCAGAAATGAGAGGAAGTATTAGAACAACAACATCAACAAAATGTTCTTATTTAGGAAAAATATCCCTCTGACAAACCAGAGAGGAATTAGATGGAGAAAGGATATTCATAGCTACTGTCTGGTACCTCATTTTTTTTTTTTTTTTTTTTTTTTTTAGTAGGGATGGGGTTTCACCATGTTGGCCAGGATGGTCTCGATCTCTTTTTTTTTTTTTTTCTACTTAATGTATATATATTTTTTAAAAATCCATGGTGTTGGTTAAAATGCCATTTTAGAACAAAGCAATAAAAGTCCTTCCTTTATTTTGCTCATAATGTTCCAAAAAGGTTAGCAAGGTAATTACTTAAGAGAACTTGCAAACTTTAAGCTTTCTTTTTTTATTATTATTATTATTCTTTTTAAAATTATTATTATACTTTAAGTTCTAGGGTGCATGTGCATAACGTGCAGGTTTGTTACATTTGTATACTTGTGCCATGTTGGTGTGCTGCACCCATCAACTCGTCAGCACCCACCAACTCGTCATTTACATCAGGTATAACTCCCAATGCAATCCCTCCCCTCTCCCCCCTCCCATAACAGGCCCCGGTGTGTGATGTTCCCCTTCCCGAGTCCAAGTGATTTCATTGTTCAGTTCCCACCTACGAGTGACAACATGCCGTGTTTGGTTTTCTATTCTTGCGATAGTTTGCTGAGAATGATGGTTTCCAGCTGCAAGGTCTCGATCTCTTGACCTTGTGATCCACCTGCCTCATTCTTCCAAAGACTGGTGCCCTTTTAGTACACCCAGCACTTCCTATTTCCTTGCATCACAGTTCAGGTTTTGGAATGGAAAGACAGACTCTCTAATAGAAAAGACATCATAATTTGAAGGATTCCAAGAACATCACGGCTAGTGGACCACTGGTCATTGATTATGGGAGGGTATAATAGTCAGTGACCCCACACTTTTCACTTGGCGCCATATCCAATATAGCAGACACACTTTTGTAACAGGATAGCCATGACTAATGGATAACAGAATAGCCATAACTAGTGGAGACCCAAGAGAGAAACTTCCCTGTACACTGTGGTATGGTGGGAAGAAAGTGACCAGATTCCCCTAGCCACCTGGAAGTGCTTATGGACAAGTGCAAAGAAGAAGCCTGGATAGGAATCTGGATGTTGCATTCCGGTGCATTCTACAGCTCCAGGGTGTGGCAAATATCAATTTTACAAAATCCAAAGAAACACAGAGATCCAGTGACACCACAGAACACACCAGCACAGCATGCTCAAGAGCAGACCAGATGAGCCACGCATTGGCAGACAGTTTAAAGCATGCAGTAAAAGACCAGAACTATAGAGAATCCCAATATAGGCATAAATTACTTTGCTCCTGAAGACAGATAACATCATGGAAAGAGAGAGAGAGAGAGGAGACAAGGCCATTTGAGAGAGGACAGAAAAAGCTCTAACAGGAAGTTGAAACTTTAAAAATAATTTAGTATTTACCCTAATACCTGAATTAATCCGAAACAGATTCTTTGAAAGAGGAAACAAAGAGTTATCTTTAACTCACTGGTATCCCTCTTCTCTCAGGGGTCCATAGGTAATACACTGCTTCTGTTATCTCATGTATTTTGGGGAGCTGCCTCTTTTGTGTCTTGCCTGTCCAAGACCTAAACCTAACTACTGTCCCAGTTGGGACTGTCTTAGAGAGTGGCTGTCTTTGTAGGAACAAACTGGATTCAGGTCCGACAAGAGTTACAAGGACATCTGCCAATATAAACAAGTTTCCTGTGAGAGGACATCTGTCACAGATCAGACATTTAGGTTAAAGAAGTATCCTATGAAAGGCTTATTGTAAACATCCAAAACAAAATTCCTTCGATTCTTGGTCATGTCAGGGCTACCGCTTATGACCACTCTCTGGAGAGAAACCTTGAAACAAAACTAGAAAAAACTACAGATATTCTAGAAAATTTAAAATTACTTGCAGAAAAACAAAAGAAAAATAAGTAGTTGTGTATCTTTGGATAGTATTGCATTAATCTTGACCAATTTAACAGGAAAACAGCCACTCCCACTAGCTTAATATTCTAAACACTAGAGTAATTCACTTAACTTTAATAAATAGTGGGCCATTATTATTTAAAATAATTATGTGTGTTCCTTTTTTTTTTTTTTTTTTTTTTGTGACGGAGTCTGGCTCTGTCGCCCGGGCTGGAGTGCAGTGGCCGATCTCCGCTCACTGCAAGCTCCGCCTCCCAGGTTTACCCCATTCTCCTGCCTCAGCCTCCGCAGTAGCTGGGACTACAGGCGCCCGCCACCTCGCCCGGCTAGTTTTTTGTATTTTTTAGTAGAGACGGGGTTTCACCGTGTTAGCCAGAATGGTCTCGATCTCCTGACCTCGTGATCCGCCCATCTCTGCCTCCCAAAGTGCTGGGATTACAGGCTTGAGCCACCGCGCCCGGCCGTGTGTTCCTCTTTAACAAGAGTAAAGCAAAAAGTCAATTAAAAATAAAATTAATCAATAAAATAAAATGTACAGTCATTTTCACCCATCTACATAAAATGACTTAGATCATTTTTTATTCTATTTATTTTCAAGTATAATATTCTAAAATGAGCATACTCCTAAAGATATAAATTAAAAATGTCAGTCATCCCAGGAATAAGACCCTTACTTTCTCCAAAATTTTTTTTTACCTCTTCGCTGCTTATTAAAGCTTTCATCAGAGGAAGAAAAAAAGATGAAACTATTGCAGGTGACATTATAAAATCAATCAAATGAGTGAGTTATTTCCACATTTACTGTTTAAAAAAATTAAAGAAATGAGAGATTTACAGATAATTCATGTGCGGAGTCGTCTCTAATTCACAGTTGGTTTTATCCATTTATATACAATGGAATCCTGTAGATAATATCTCTTGATTAGTATTCTAAGTTTAATGGCCAAACAGATTTTATATGTAGAAAAGAGATAAAATTAATTGAGACAATACATTGGATAAAATTATACTTGGCATTGAAGGACAGCTAAAATGTGGTTATCACAGAAAATAAGAACCAGAAACACTCATGGAGGTATTGGTACAGGGAGTTTATTAAACATACGTTAAATATCATCTAAACAAAACTAAGTAAGATAGATTAAGAAAAGATTCTCTAATATATTAAGAATCCATCTTAGTTGGCATATTAGCCCTGCCTACTTTCTTAACATCTCTCCCTATTGTTATTACAAAACCATGCTTAATACTCAATTTTTAAAATAAATGAAAGAAAAACGGAAAGCAAAACGACCATTTAATGTGATTCTCCACTGCTCAGCCACTGTATCTGCCAGATTCAGCTCTTTTCCATCCTCTCCATTCATCTTTCTGAGGTACTGGGAACTACAGCTGAAATAAGGGAAAATAGCAAGAAGTCTTTGGCCCTGGTATTATTCCACCTCATCAGAATTGGCAGAGATCTTATAGTTTATACACCATGATTGTGGGAATGCATGTGGGGATGGGATGCAGTGGGGGACTATAAAAATATATCTTCTTATGTAAAAGAGGATTATGGATACTCTTTTTTTTTTTTTTTATCTTGGTGATCGGGGAAATACAGCTTTCTGCATGTACATAGAAATTTCTAATTCTAGTGGCAGTGTGGAACACGTGCACTGAAGATCGTTAGCTAAATCCTGAAGAAAATTCACTTTGTAATGAATATTTGGACTTACTCTTTATCATTGTCAATAACAAACCTCATATACAAACTTTGAATGCAAATGTCCCAGTTCACACAAAGATCCTGAAATTAATTCTTAAACTAGCAGCAAGTTTGAACAGCTTACTTTTACATTTCATGTTGAAACACAAACCTTGAAAGCAAAATTGTCCCGTAGGTGTCTAGTAGCGCCAAGTTTGTGATGATACATTTGTCGCACATCAAATTTCATTCTGGAAAAAAAAAATCCACAATTCTGCTTCTCTGAATTTCTACGGAGTAAAATTTTAAAAAATTAGCTCATAATCAAGGATTACTAAAAGATAAGGAAATGAGCTACTATGAATCAAAGTCAGTATAAGCATCAAATGTATTTGGACTACAAAAGATTTTATATATTAGAATTATTTGACACATAATATAGAATAATACATTTGAATTGAACAGCATAGTTAATTTCCCAAAAAAGTATTAATCAGGAAATTGTTTTCAAACAGACAACAAAGAATTTTTAACAGGAAAATATGTCTTTTACTCTTAAAAATTGAACGATGAAATTTTTTCTCAGCAGCTAATTAGAGAATCATGAGAGAATTAGTGGACTCAAATTAGATTTTAGTACGGCTGGGTGCTGTGGCTCCCGCCTGTAATCCCAGCATTTTGGGAGGCGGAGGCAGGTGGATCACGAGTCAGGAGTTCAAGACCAGCTTGGCCAAGATGCTGAAACCCGTCTCTACTAAAAATACAAAAAAAATTAGCCAGGCGTGGTGACGGGCACCTGTAATCCCATCTACTCGGGATGCTGAGGCAGAGAATTGCTTGAACTCGGAAGGCAGAAGTTGCAGTGAGCCGAGATCATGCCATTGCACTCCAGCCTAGGCAACAGAGAGAGACTCTGTCTCGAAAAAATAAATAAATAAATACAAATAAAATTAGATCTGTAGACAATAATCATGGAAAAGAGAAATTTAAAATGTTAAACATTTGAAAGAAAAAGTAAGTAATATGATGGCTAAAATGAAAAGTTCTAACATATGTCTACTTTAAATTCCAAGAAGATGGGTTACAGAATATTTTGGAGAAATAATACAGGCAAAAATAATAGCTACTAATTTTAGAGTTGATAAAAGAGTGACCCCATGGATACAGCAAGTTCAATATATACTTATCAGGCTAAGTAAAATACATAAATAAATAAATAAATAAATAAATAAATAAATAAATAAATGTACATTGGAGTGAAATGCCCTATCACCAGGGATATAGACAAAGTTTTAAAAGCAGATGGCAAGGACAGATAGAAAATTTACAAGTCAATGAATGATTGACAGGATACTTCTCTGAAGCAACAACAAAAATATCTTAAGATGCTTAAAGAAACAGGTGTCAGCTGAGGACTGGGTATACAGCAGATATATCTTTATTAGTATATACTAGTATATACTAATATCTATTTTATATAGTAGTATATAAAATATCAGTATATTTATTTGCTAGCATATATATTTAACATATATTTATGTACTATTATATAATTTCTATTTTATATACTAGTATAAAATAGAAAGCAAATATGAGTAAAAACAAAGCAAAAGAAAAACTTTGAAAAAGCTTATTACTAACATATCTTTGCTAAACCAACTTCTAATTTCTCAGACAAGATGAGAAATTACCCTAGAAGTAAATCCAAAAATGGAAACAAACAATAAATAAGCAAAAAGATAATGAAACAGTTAATGTGTAGATAAATCTGAACAAACAGCATCTTTATTAAATGTTATGCAGATAATTTCTAAATTAAGGTATTAAATAGAAATTAGCCTTAAAACATTGGAGATTATTAGGTTATTAAGGAGGAACAGAATTATCAGAATTAAGTGTTCTAGTGTCCTTGTATATAACAGTAGAGGGATTAAAATATTGCTTTGCATTTAATAACTTGAGTTCGCAATTGAAAAATTTAATGGCAAAAATGGAAAGAATAGAAATAATTTTCTAAATAGCAAAGGAGAAAATACTTAGTAAGAAAAAAACTAACAAATAGAAAAACTCATCAAATAAGCAAGCCAGGAAGGAAAAGAAACATTTAAATTGAGACAAATAGAAGTTTAAAAGTAAAATGGTAAAAGTCAGGGCAAATATATCCTAATAAACAGAAATAGACAAAAACAAAGTGAGAGCTTCTAGAATTTCATTTAAAATTGTATTTTGTGTCACATGAAAGGAGAGAAGGTTAGCATTCCCCTGGCCAACCCTAGAAGAGGCTCTTGAGCCTATCTTGGGTCTTGAATATTGTATAGCTTAAGAAAAAACAGTTAACTTCTCTCAGCCTCAATTTTTTCACAACTTGAGGTGTTTCTAAGCAGTACTTCAAATATCAAATAAAGTAATAACTTAAAAATAAAAAAATAAAATGAGCTCTTAAAATATAAAGAATCACTCTTATGATATATTCCCTACAGAAAAAGTATTTTCCTACAACATAAATGGAAATGCACTAATAGTTTATATGTTAAAAATATGCATATGAATTAACAGATGTGTAAGCAGTACACTGTAACTACTGCAGTTTGAGGTATTCAATAACATCATAAAATTTGTCTGTGGATCTTTAAATAAATAAATTATATTTTTACAAACGATATTCACATCTAAAATATAAAGATGGGCCAAAGACAGAGGATGGCAAAGTTTTTCTGTAAACGGTCAAATAATAAATATATTTGGCTTTATGGGCCATGTGATTTCAGTAGCAACTATTCAACTTGGTTGCTGGAGCATGAAAGCAGACATAGGCCATATACACATGAATGAGCATGGCTATGTCTCAATAATATTTCATTTAAAACACAGGAAATGGGCCAAAATTGGCCTGCAGACCACAGTTGACAACCTCTAACCTAAGATATAGAGATAAATTTTCACAATAATGGAGGGAAAACATATAACGAGTCAATATTAGCCAAAAGAAAGCTCAAGATAGAGAGAAAGGGAGAAAGGAATCTATTCTTATGATAAAATTTTAAAACCACAAGGAATATACATTTATATATTTGAACATACCTAATAGACTAGCCTTAAACAGCATATTTCAATAACTTAAAAGATACGTATTATTACACACTTTAACACCTCTACAATAAGGATGAATTTCAATATCTATGGCACTTCATAATTGCTTGGGACCAGGGAGCAATCATGACAAAGATGTCATTATTAGACTGTATGTAAACTTAATCCTTGTATTAGTACATTTTCACACTGCTGATAAAGACAAACCTGAGATTGGGCAATTTACAAAGGAAAGAGGTTTAAAGGACTTACAGTTCCACTTGGCTAGGGAGGCCTCACATTTACGGCGGAAAGTGAAAAGCACATCTCACGTGGTGGCAGAGAAGAAAAATGAGCTTGTGCAGGGAATCTTTCCTTTTTAAAACCATCAGATCTCATGAGATATATTCACTATCACAAGAACAGCACAGGAAAGACTCAGCCCCATGACTCAATTACCTCCCACTGGGTCCTTGCCACAACAGTGGGAATTCAAGATGAGATTTGGGTAGGGACACAATCAAACTACATCATTCTGCCCCTGGCCCTTCTAAATCTCATATCCTCACATTTCAAAATTAATCATGACTTCCTAATAGTCCCCCAAAGTCTTAACCCACTTTAGTCCAAAGTCTCATCTGAGAAAAGGAAGTCTCTTCTGCCTATGAGTTTGTCATATCAAAAGCAAAGTTAGTTATTTCGTAGATACAATGGGGGTACCAGGCATTGGGTGAATACAGCCATTCCAAATGGGAGGAATTGGCCAAAACAAAGGGACTACAGACCCCATGCAAGTCTGAAATCCAGCAGGGCAGTCAAATCTTAAAGCTCCAAAACGATCTCCTTTGATTCCATGTCTCACATCCAGGTCACACTGATGCAAAAGGTGGGCTCCCATAGTCTTGAACAGCTCTGTTCCTGTGGCTTTGCAGGGTTCAGCCTCCCTCCCAGCTGCTTTCATGGCCTGGTGTTGAGTGTCTGAGGCTTTTCCAGGCACACAGTGCAAGCTGTTAGTGGATCTGTGATTCTAGGGTCTGGAGGATGGTGGCCTCTTCTCAGAGCTCCACTAGGCAGTGACCCAATAGGTATTCTGTGTGGGGGCTCCAACCCCACAATTTCTTTTGCACTGTCCTAGCGAAGGTTCTCCATGAGGACCCTACCCCTGCAACAAACTTCTACCTGGGCATCCAGGAGTTTTCATACATCCTCTGAAATCCAGGTGGAGGTTCCTAAACCCTAATTCTGGACTTCTATGGATTCACAGGTTCAACACCATGTGGAAACAGCCAAGGCTTGGGGCTTGCACTCTCTGAACCCATGGCCTGAGGTCTACATTGGCCCCTTTCAGCCATGGCTGGAGTGTCTGGGCCCCCAGTCTCTAGGCTGCATACAGCACAGGGATGCTGGTCCTGGCCCACAAAACCTCTTTCTCCTCTGGGCTTGTGATAGAAGGGGCTGCTGTGAAGACCTCTGACATGCCCTGGAGACATTTTCCCCATTGTTTTATTGATTAACATTCCTTTGCCTCCTTGTTACTTATGCAAATTTCTGCAACCAGCTTGAATTTCTCCTCAGAAAATTGGATTTTCTTTTCTATCACTTTGTCCAAACTTTTATGCTCTACTTCCCTGATAAAACTAAATGCCTTTAACAGCACCCAAGTCACCTCTTGAGTGTTTTGCTGCCTAGAAATTTCTTCCACCAGATACTCTAAATCATCTCTCTCCAGTTCAAAGTTCCACAGATCTCTAGGGCAGGGGCAAAATGCCATCAATGTCTCTACCAAAACATTACAGGAGTCACCTTTGCTCCAGTTTCCAACAAGTTCCTCATCTCCGTCTGAGACCACCTCAGCCTGGGTTTCTTTGTCCATATTATTATCAGCCTTTTGATCAAAGCTGTTCAACAAGTCTCTAGGGATTTCCAAAGTTTCCCACATTTTTCTGTCTTCATCTGAGCCCTCTGAACTGTTCTAATCTCTGCCTGTTACCCAGTTACAAAGTTGCTTCCACATTCTTGGGTATCTTTTCAGCAACACACTACTCTCCTGGTACCAATTTACGGTATTAGTCCGTTTTCACATTGCTGTTAAAGACATACCCGAGACTGGGCAATTTACAAAAGAAAGTTTTGATGGACTCACAGTTTCACATGGCGGGGAGGCCTCACGATCATGGCAGAAGGTGAAAGGCACATCTCACATGGCTACATGGCTACAGATAAGAGAAAAGAGCTTGTGCGGGGAACCACTCTTTTTAAAACCATCAGATCTCCTGAGACTTATTCACTATCACAAGAGCAGCATAGGAAAGATGTGTTCTGATGATTCAATTACCTCCCACCAGGTCCCTCCTATAAGATGTGGGAATTCAAGAAGAGATTTGGGTGGGGACACAGCCAAAACCTTATCAATCCTTTATCCTGTTGGCATAAACGGGCACCTCGAAACCCCTTGAGGTTCCAGTTCAGAAACCCTCTAAGAACCATTGAAGAAGTAACACAAGTCACAATTGTCTGAAAAATCTCCTGTTGTCACAGTAAATTGTCATTATCCCAACTGGAAGAATGAGTGTCAGTGGTTTGAAATGTTCCTTCAGACATTAATGTTGTACTATTCTAATAAATACTTCATTACCATATTCCAAAATACTGTGCAATACTTCACAGGTGAATGTGAAATGGAAAAATAAACATTGATGATGTGAAAAATGAGGTTCAAAGTATTTAAGAATTAGTTATACTTAATTTATTAGGTTTATGTTATTCTTTTTATGTATACATAAATGTGATATGTAATAATTAATAGCCATTATCAATCAAATAGTAATTTATTAGTAATGAACATAATGACTAACAGTGTTCTTTTACTCAAAATGGTACATAAAATGACCTATATTATAATACGTTATGTGTAAAAGTGGATAAAATGGTGACCTAAACATTGATAGAACTACAGGGCAAGATTGCTAAATCCATGATCATAGTGCATTTCAAAATGTCTCTTGTATTGATTGATTTGTCATGAGCAGCACAAAACCTTTTAAAGGTAGAAAATATTTGTTCAGCAAAATTAACTGGTTTACCTTAATTGGCATATATTAACATTGCTAATACAAATTTAAAAATGGTTTTCAAAGACCATTTACACAGATATTCAGCCCTAAAGTCTCTCAATATATTTTAATATTTGAGCACATTTTTATCAGAATGTAAATTTAAAAGTTAAATTAATTATAAAATTATACATTGAACACTAGTTTACATGTCTCACCTTTAAAAACTATGATATAATTTCAAAATTTTAAGATTTGAAAATGAGAGAACTTTACATCAAATTTGTAGACTGCAGCAAAACCATATTTTCAAAAAATATATGGCTGTACATTTTTAAGAACAAAAAGCCAGATAATCTATGTTACATGTATCTACTCATGAATTAGAAAATAACAAAACAAAAAAACAGAATAAATCCAAAGTAGAATTAAAATAATAATAAGGATCAGAGTAGAATTATATAAAATAGGAAGCATATAAAGAGAGAAAAAAACTAAATTGAAGATTTATTAAATTAAAAAAAATTCTGGTCAGATTGAACTACGAAAAAATAGTTTAAGGAATTTAAAAGGAAGGCATAATATTTAAATTTCTTAAACTATTTTATTGACTGTATAATTACCACAGTTAATAAAATTCATTAAGAATTTAATATAAATGTAAAATTTTACATGAACAGATTCCTAGGAAATACTTAATTTACAAAAATTGTCATGAAAAGACGTCCTAAAATTTACAAAAATTGACATGAAAAGACATCTAAAATAACCTATAATAATGAAATATATTGAATCATTTATTATGTCATCCTACAAATAAATCAACTCTGATGATTCGATAGGTGAGCTCTTACAAACATTCAAGAAATACATCATTCCCACAGATACAAAATCTTTTAAAGAAGAAAGAATTAGAATATAAACACCTCCAATCTCATTTTTACTCGTCCCAGTTCAGCCTTAACACCAAAACTCTTCTGAAGTGCTAAAGATGGTAGATAACACAAAAAGTGAACAGTTTTTCATGATATTTTCTGTATTAGCTGATGATATTAACTGTATTAGCTGATTTTGTTTATACTTTAAAACAATATTTTATGTAATCAAATATTAAAATACAAATAGAGATCAACAGCACTGATAATAAAGCTCTACAATGTCTAAACTCTATATTGTTCTGTGTCTATCTTAATTAAATTTTCTCATTAGTAACAGAAAATTTGATACAGTTTTCAAGCAGGTCAGTGATTTACAGTGTTGATCAATATCATTCAGAAAAATGTTTGAGAATCGAAAAATATTTTCTGCAATTATAAAATGGTAAAAAACACGAACTGAAAATTTCTCTGTCTCTTTCATCTGAATGTTGAAACATGACTGATATGCCTTGAAACAGACATTTATGACACCTGCTATTCCAAGAATCAAAGATTTAGGACTAAGAATCAGCAGAATATCAGTATGAGGAAAGGAAGAAAATATGTAAGATAAAAATATCATATATAAATTCCGCTCTCAGTCTGTCATCAGATATGATTTTGCTTATAGAATAGGAAATAGAATAAAGCTTGTTTATAAAAATTAGTTTAAATTTTAATAGGTTTAGATCTTTATGCCACTTTTTAAAACATAATAATAATGAAAGATGAAAATCTAAAGGAATTCAGATGTCCTGAAAATGACTCACCCTTTTAGTAATTTAAATTTAGTATTTTTAAATTTACAGAGATAATTGTATGTATTTATTATGCACACTTCAAAACATTACACTATTGAAGTGTATATATACATTGCAGGATGACTAAATCTATATAATTAACATATGCATCAATCACATAATTATCACATTTTCTGACAGAATACTCTACATCCACTCTCTAAGCATTTTCCAATAATATGATACAGTATTACCTATAGTTACTATGTGGTACAATAGAACTCTTGAATGTATTTCTTTTATTGTTAGACAAAGACAAATTTCGTATCCTTTGAAGAACATCTCCCTGTCAAAACCACCAAACCACCCCAGCTCCTGGTAACCACCATTCCACTCTTCTGTGAGATACATTTTTAGATTCCATCTATGAGTGTATTTGTCTTTCACTTAACAGAATGTCCTCCATGTTCATCTATGTTATCATAAATGAGAGCTCAGCCTTATTTAAGTGCCTGAATTATATTCCTTTCTGTATATAAAAATATAAAATTTACCAACAACAAAAAGCCCAGAACTTGATGGCTTCACTGCTAAATTCTATCAATATTTTCTTATTACTGATTGAGTTTCCTTACTTGTCATTGGTTCATTTAGATTTTCTGTATCTATTTAATTCTGTCTTGGTAGGTTTATGCATGAGATAATTTATCTATTTCTTCTAAGTTATCCAATTTGTTGACCTATAATTATTTATAATCATCTCTTATGATCTTCCGCATTTTTGTTTCATCAGTTGTAATGTTTTCTGTTTTATTTCTGGTTTTATTAATATGGGTGTTCTCTCTTTATAGTTATTCTGGTTAAAATTCGTTATTCTATTTATCTTTTAAAAATTAACTCAGTTTTATTGATCTTTTCTATTGTTTTTGTGTTCTCTTTTTCATTTATTTCTGCTCTCATCTTCATTAGTTTCTTCCTCTACTAACTTTGAGCATAGTTTGTTCTTGGTTTTCTAGTTTCTTAAGATGAAATGGTAGGTTGTTTATTTGAGGTATTTCTTCTTTTTCAATATTGATGTATATTGCGGTAGACTTCCCTTTTATAATTGCTTTTTCTATATTTCATATGTTTCATCCCTCCATATTTTTCTTCCTCTCTTTCCTTTTGGAATGTTATCACCCACTAACTATACAGACCCAAATCTATTATTTCATAAGAAGTGTGTAAATAAGTTATTTTCTAATAGCTTCAAATACTTACTCATTCTTCAATTATCATTTTCCATGTCTTAAAATAATGTTTTTTCCCCTTAATATTGCTTAAAAGTTAAAAAAATTTTGTTTTTAAAATTATAAATACATTTTTGTTGGTAGTGATGTTTCCTTTTGTACTCAGACTTCAACAAATCTGATGTGCTGTAATCCATTGAAACCATTATTCTTTTATGTTTGGCCAATAGGAAGTTCTTCAAGTGAGCTCTAGATTGTTTTTGATACAATCTGAGCACTCTTGCACTCTTATATAGGTAGTTTCTTAGCTCTGTGGTGGAATATAAAGTTCCAAATTTACATCTTACGTTTTCTATCCTGGGCTTGGAATCATCAGTTTCTTCATGTAAATCTTATTTCTTTTAATGCAAACTGGAATGTATAAACCATGAAAATATTATCCCCATATATATATTATATATATATATATACACACACACAGATAGATCATTTTATTTCTGCATATATAGCTACTATTTCAAAATAATAATATAAATATTGTGGCATATAATTATTGAGTCCAGTGCAGTTATTTTTATACTTAGGGTATTATTAAGTTGTTTTGTTTTAAACACATGTATAATTAACTTTTCTGTATCATTTTGGAATCAATTCAAATTTTAGTTAGATACATTTCATGTTGATTTCTGGGTTTAGAGTTTGCTTTCTTCCATTTTTATCATTTTTTAAATAATTAGTTGAAACATTTTTATATTTCTGAAGTCAAATTTGCAAAATGAAATATACTAAGAAATCCCTATTTTCTATACTTATTTTTTCCAGTCTTTGCCTATTCTATCTGTAACATTTTACTAATCTGATTCATTACATTTTACATGTAATTCAAGCATATATATATATATACACACACACATATATATGGCATACATATTTGCATGTATATATGAATAGCATATGGATAATTTATAATATATACACATAGATTTGTTTTTACACCTAGGTCTTTTATCTTAGTAACGTATCTTGGAGAACAATTCATATAAGTACACAGAATCAAATTAAGCCTACTCTTATTTCAGGCCAGTTTACATCAGATTCTATATTGTTTCTATTGTTTGTTGCATTTGACCTTCTGTGCCCTGTGGTGTACTTTCCTGGCTAGGTTTCATACTTCTCACTTTCTCTAAAATATATTTTTAATCTCATGTTTATTTTCATTATTTTTAATTTTTGTCTTTTCCAGTTTCTATTAAATGAAGGTATTAAATTCATTCATTCATTCATTTTGGGGTTTTTTAAACTAATCTTTATTTTTGAAATGTTGGTTTTGAAATTTTATTTGTAATTCTTTTATGAGTTCTGTCTAATCTCTTCACAATTTCCTTTTCTTCAAATATCTCATTTCTGAATTTATCTAAGTTGGATTCTTGCTATTCTTTCATAGCCTCCAGTATTCTCTACTTTTAGTTTTTTATTTCTTTTTCTTTTTGAAATATTAGATAACAGTTTTTAAACTATGTGTGGATAAGTCTTTCTGGGGCTCCTTCAGAATCCAGAAATAATCTCTGTAGGAATGTTATTACCTTTACTCTACACTTAAGAGGCAGCTTTTTATGTGATTTAATTGCAATATTTTCTATTGTTCATGTTAAATTGTGATTAATTTTCTCATAATTCTTGGAGAAAAGGATCTGCCAGGTTACTATTCCTATCTCCACAGTTCTGAGCTAATATCCACTATGAGCCACAGTTTTTTTTCTGACACGTGAGTGGCTTTGAGCTTTTTCACATCTTTTGAGTATTCTCTTCTCCAATTTTTGTTGGAAATTCTCCTTTCTTTCTGCCTAGAGTTTCTGTCCTATTACCTGGGTATTTCACTATCCAAAATCTTGCTTTATCCTAATAAAGATTACAGGTAGTTAATTCCAAGAATTCACAAGGTGTGCAACCCTCCAATACAATCAAACATTACAGAAGTACAGTTGCTCTTACCTGCAAGTTTATGCTTTAAAAGGCTTCTCTTAATTTCAGCTGTTCATCTCAGATTGTCCTATTGACCATTTTTGTTAATAATTTTGGCAGTTTGGGTGTTCTTAGGTTTTCAGGGTTTTTTTCCTTTGTCTTCCTATTTTTTTTACCCTTCCTACACACTTTCTGAGAGTATATAGTGTTGCTGCTATTGGCAGTTTGTCATACTTTAGGTTTCACAATGACACTTTCTTACTTAGTTTTGTTTCAAGTGTTTTCGGTACATTTCTTGGGTTAGTTGCTTTGTCAGATTTTGTGGGTGGATTTGGGAATATTGAAGAACTACAGTGCTGCTGACATCTGCCCTGATATATCTTGAATATACTGATTTAAATAAAGCTTCAATAATTTCCCTCCTTCCAGATTTCACTAATGTGCCAAACACTATTCTTTATTTATTTTCAAGATATTATAACATATATTTGATATAAAAGATATATTAAGAATCTTTATCAAGATTGTTTTCAAGATATATTAGGAGGGAATATTAGTGCAATCAACTTGGGGTATGATGAGCTGAAGAAAATGATGGCGAGTTTTCTTGCCTGGTAGTTTATACAGGTGTTGGTTATTGTCAGATAGTACTGGACTATAAAGAGGAGTATAACGGGGGATAGAATAACAGTCACCAGTCATTTGGATAACAGTTTTGAATTCCCATGAGGGGCAAGACGTGTCAAAGACAGACTTATTACTAGACTAAGTGCAATAAGAAAGAAAGCTTTGAAGAGGATGTGAAGCCACGTTCTCTACCAGTCTGCTGAAGAAACAATTTATAGGTAAACAGAGCATCTTTTTCAAAAGGCACTTTAAACAGGGTTGATTTTACAGGTCAAAATGATAGTATCTAAAATGTTGGAATTTCATGAAATCTAAAAATGATAATAATCATCATCACAACTTGATATACACCAGGAATTGTGCTATATGTTCTTTTGTACTTTCTGTTGTTGAACCTCTGAAGTGATCTCATGAAGTAAGTATTATCATACTAATTTTGTGGGTGATAAAGGTTAAATGACTCACCTCAGGTCTCATAGTTTGAACGTGGTAGAGTACTTTTTTTTTTTTTAATTTTTTTATTTGAGAGGGTGTCTCACTCTGTCACCCAGGCTAGAGCGCAGTGGTGCAATCTTGGCTCACTGCAACCTCCGCCTCCTGGGTTCAAGCAATTCTTCTGCCTTAGGCTCCCAAGTAGCTGAGACTACAGGCACCTGCCACCACACTTGGCTAATTTTTATATTTTTAGTAGAGATGGGGTTTCAGCATCTTGGCCAGGCTGGTCTTGAACTCCTGACTTCGTGATCCACACGCCTTGGCCTCCCAAAGTGTTGGGATTACATGTGTGAGCCACTATGCCCAGCCTAGAGTACTTTTTGAATACCAACCTCTTAACTGGACATAAGACTGTATATGTAACCGTAGGAAACCATTATGACAAAAAGGTAAATAAATAAACTTCTAACTCAAAAGACAAAATTGTTCAACAAGTGAAATAAAGCATAAACTATAAATAACAGTAAGAAAAGCTTTAAAACTTTGATTTAAAACCACAAGGTTGTGCCAATAATCCTAGGTTGTGGCTTAAAAAAGGTTATGATACAAGTGAGAAAATGGGTTTCTGTTACGGAAAAGCATGCCAGATGATTTTGGAAGAAGCATTGAGATAAGGTAACTTAAAACATAGCATACAATTAATTTTGCTGTGATCCAGCTTTACCATGTCTGACTATATGTTTTTAATAATAATTTTCCATCATTATTTGATTATACTAAATCTACTCTATAACTCTTCATTTATCTTTCTTGGACTGTAAAGTTTGTCTTTAAAAAAAATTCTACAAGGTTTATCTGCTCCTAAATTCACTTCTTTACATGTAAGTACTCTAGGCTAGCTCCACTTAATGACCTTTTAGCATAAAATTTCACATACTTAATTTAAGAGATATACTATCTGCTCTTGTCTAAATCTTTATAAATACTAGCTAAAATAATTAGTTTTCTTTCTTTCTTTCTTTTTTTTTTTTGAGACGGAGTCTCGCTCTGTTGCCCAGGCTGGAGTGCAGTGGCCAGATCTCAGCTCACTGCAAGCTCCGCCTCCCGGGTTCACACCATTCTCCTGCCTCAGCCTCCTGAGCAGCTGGGACCACGGGCAGCCCGCCACCTCGCCTGGCTAGTTTCTTTTTTTTTTTTCTTTTTTATTTATTTATTTATTTTTAATTATACTTTAAGTTCTAGGGTACATGTGCATAACATGCAGGTTTGTTACATATGTATACTTGTGCCATGTTGGTGTGCTGCACCCATCAACTCGTCAGCACCCATCAATTCATCATTTATATCATGTATAACTCCCCAATGCAATCCCTCCCCCATCCCCCCTCCCCATGATAGGCCCCAGTGTGTGATGTTCCCCTTCCCAAGTCCAAGTGATCTCATTGTTCAGTTCCCACCTATGAGTGAGAACATGCGGTGTTTGGTTTTCTCTTCTTGTGATAGTTTGCTAAGAATGATGGTTTCCAGCTGCATCCATGTCCCTACAAAGGATGCAAACTCATCCTTTTTTATGGCTGCATAGTATTCCATTGTGTATATGTGCCACATTTTCTTAATCCGGTCTGTCACAGATGGACATTTGGGTTGATTCCAAGTCTTTGCTATTGTGAATAGTGCCGCAATAAACAGACGTGTGCATGTGTCTTTGTAGTAGAATAATTTATAATCCTTTGGGTATATACCCAGTAGTGGGATGGCTGGGTCATATGGTACATCTAGTTCTAGATCCTTGAGGAATTGCCATACTGTTTTCCATAATGGTTGAACTAGTTTACAATCCCACCAACAGTAAAAGTGTTCCTATTTCTCCACATCCTCTCCAACACCTGTTGTTTCCTGATAAAGGGTATTCAGTTAGGAAAAGAAGAAGTTAAATTGTCCCTGTTTGCAGATGACATGATTGTATATTTAGAAAACCCCATCATCTCAGCCCAAAATCTCCTTAAGCTGATAAGCAACTTCAGCAAAGTCTCAGGATACAAAATTAATGTGCAAAAATCACAAGCATTCTTATACAACAGTAACAGACAAGCAGAGAGCCAAATCAGGAATGAACTTCCATTCACAATTGCTTCAAAGAGAATAAAATACCTAGGAATCCAACTTACCAAGGGATGTAAACGACCTCTTCAAGGAGAACTACAAACCACTGCTCAGTGAAATAAAAGAGGACACAAATAAATGGAAGAACATACCATGCTCATGGATAGGAAGAATCAATATCGTGAAAATGGCCATACTGCCCAAGGTTATTTATAGGTTCAATGCCATCCCCATCAAGCTACCAATGAGTTTCTTCACAGAATTGGAAAAAACTGCTTTAAAGTTCATATGGAACCAAAAAAGAGCCCGCATTGCCAAGACAATCCTAAGTCAAAAGGACAAAGCTGGAGGCGTCACGCTACCTGACTTCAAACTATACTACAAGGCTACAGTAACCAAAACAGCATGGTACTGGTACCAAAACAGAGATATAGACCAATGGAACAGAACAGAGTCCTCAGAAATAATACCACACATCTACAGCCATCTGATCTTTGACAAACCTGAGAGAAACAAGAAATGGGGAAAGGATTCCCTATTTAATAAACGGTGCTGGGAAAATTGGCTAGCCATAAGTAGAAAGCTGAAACTGGATCCTTTCCTTACTCCTTATATGAAGATTAATTCAAGATGGATTAGAGACTTAAATGTTAGATCTAATACCATAAAAACCCTAGAAGAAAACCTAGGTAGTACCATTCAGGACATAGGCATGGGCAAGGACTTCATGTCTAAAACATCAAAAGCAATGGCAGCAAAAGCCAAAATTGACAAATGGGATCTAATTAAACTAAAGAGCTTCTGCACAGCAAAAGAAACTACCATCAGAGTGAACAGGCAACTTACAGAATGGGAGAAAATTTTTGCAATCTACTCATCTGACAAAGGGCTAATATCCAGAATCTACAAAGAACTCAAACAAATATACAAGAAAAAAACAAACAACCCCATCAAAAAGTGGGCAAAGGATATGAACAGACATTTCTCAAAAGAAGACATTCATACAGCCAACAGACACATGAAAAAATGCTCATCATCACTCGCCATCAGAGAAATGCAAATCAAAACCACAATGAGATACCATCTCACACCAGTTAGAACGGCCCGGCTAGTTTTTTGTATTTTTTAGTAGATACGGGGTTTCACCGCGCCAGCCTGGATGGTCTCGATCTCCTGACCTCGTGATCCACCCATCTCGGCCTCCCAAAGTGCTGGGATTACAGGCTTGAGCCACCGCGCCCAGCCTAAAATAATTGGTTTTCTGTTAAAAATGATTTTGTAACATTCCATGAGGTCTTCTCTATTGTCTTGCTCTCAATGCTTACCTCTAATACCTGACAGCCGATTGTAAAATCATTCACTTGGTCCCCATTTGGAAAAAAAGAGTGAGGAATTCAAATTCTAATTATAACTTTACAAATGGAAGCTTGATATGAGATAAACGAATTATCTCAAAGCCTGAGACTCTTTCTTGACAATCACAAGAGTGACCTACAAATGCTCCTTTTCTGCTGTCTCACCGTATTGTCATCTTTGTCAGGTGTTTGTTCTATTTTCTTTGTACTTTCTTTGCCATTAAAAAAACAGGCAGTATTTACTTTACTTTTACTTCTAAAAGTTTATTTGATGGCAGGCTATTTTTAAGTCAACTCAGTCAATATCCATTTTGAAAGTGCGATGTGGCCAGGTGCAGTGGCTCACGCCTGTAATCCCAGCACTTGGGAGGCCGAGGTGGGTGAATCACCTGAGGGCAGGAGTTCGAGACCAGCCTGGCCAACATGGAGAAACCCTGTCTCTACTAAAAATACAAAAATTATCTGGGCATGGTGGTACATGCCTGTAGTCCCAACTACTCGGGGGTCTGAGGCAGAAGAATTGCTGGAACCCAGGAGTCGGAGGTTGCAGTGAGCCGAGATCACTCCACTGCATTCCAGCCTGGGCTAGAAGAGCAAAACTCCATCTCAACAACAACAACAACAACAACAACAACAACAACAACAACAACGTGATGCAATGAATGGTAGAGGCTACCAAAACTTATGAATTACAAGAAGTGGAAAGAGAAAATGGTTGTTAAGAGCATAATATGTACATGGCATTGTGTGAGGTACTCAGCGATTTCTATTAGTCCTCAGAAAAACCCTGCAAGTGACAATAATTATTATTTATCATTGATATGTGTGTGCACATGTTTGTGTAGGTGGTTGCATGGGTGGGTGTGACACTTCAAGAAGTAATCTCTTTTTAAGTTTTTCTAACTAAAAATCTATAATTTTGCCTCTATCTATATTGTATAGTGTTTGAATGCACAATCTGGAAAATTAAAAACCCATTTCTGCATGACTCCATGTGGCTATTTCTTGAATACAGGGTCCCAAGTTAATATATCCTTGAAAGAAGCAGGAGAAGGACTTAAGATTCTCAAGAATCTTTGTAGTTATAGTGCCTGCTCTTTAGAGATGAGATAATTGTAGAAAGAGGAAGGGATACACACAGCTGTCTTTGCTGGTGAGTGGAGCTAGCATACTTTTCAATTTGCATATTTTCAAACTCACATAAACTCTAGTAGATATTTTTTCTTCCATCTTAGAAAAGATATAACAGCAGATCAGGGAGTTTAAGTAAATTGCTGTGGTAGTTTTGTACTGTTTGAGCTTTGCCCAGGTGAAACGACATTTTCCAGTATTCCTTCCTCGTGTGGTTCTAGTTTAGGCCTGACTACTGGAAGAGATGAATTTGAGATTCAGAAGATGGGAATGAAGCAGCAGCCACTACTCCCTGGAATTCAGCATAGGGTTCAGGTGCTGCTGCAGCTGCAAACACACGTTTTCCCTGCTCTGCTGGCTCACTTTGTAAGCACAGGGCAAGCTCACGGCAACTCCAGCTCTACGTTCAAGTGTCTTTCTTCTTGCAAGTCCTGGGACAGGCATTTGTGCAGGTTCACGATGAAGGTCAAATCAGTTTATTCTGTAGGTCGCAGAGGTTGGAGACAGTGAAAGATAGAGGCAGGGTTCACTTTGTCTTTGTGAGTCTTGGTTTCTCCCCATGAGTCCTGGTTGTCTTTGCTCTTCCCACTTCAAATTCACTTTTTCTTCCTAGCCGCTAGCCCTGCTGACCTACACTGACTGCAGAACTGCTAAAGACACAAAGGTAACAACTTTTCATAGACATCGGCATTGGCACTCATAATTATGTAGGATCAAATCTCACTAATAAATTTCTAATTCCACATCACTCATAGTAGCTCTACTTCTCGATAGATCCTAAATTATGTACTTGCTAGTTTCCATACAGCTGATACATGGGTAAGATTAAAACTTCAATCTGCTTGTATAATACATGCACTTTCCCCTTCACCAGAGTGAATTTTAAGAGAGGGAAAAGAAAGTGCAGGAGACTCTAATTCCCCTGACCATTAATAATAATGTGGCTAGAGAGTTTTCTCCAGATTGAGTCCTTCCTTTTACTCTTTTATGTGTAGACGCATCAAAGGGAATGTATGATTACTGCTGAAATCTGTGCTGAACCACCAAATATTCAACATTCTAAACCCCTCTCTATTGGATACTACTCATTAACAAGGTAAAAAACAATTATCCTGGGCATGACAGCTCTTTATTATTTTTCATGCATCACAGTAAGCCTTTTTCATATAAAAGTATATAGTCACTCAAAATGTTCATCTTTCCTAAATGTACTTTTTGCAGCTGTAGTCTATCTGCATCTAGATGATTTTGGTCTTTCAAATGGTTGAGAAACTTCTTTACTGGGCAGTTAATCCCATTTATGTTCTGAGTGACCAAATTGTTGGTTATATTACCTGCCATAATATCTCCATTGTACATAATATATATTTGATTTAACAGCTGTAATCTTACCAGACTGCTGTTTTTCAGTCAATTGTCTTCACAGACTTGGATTTTCAGAGGAAATCTTCCTGGAACTACAGTCAATAACTATCTAAGAGTACTACATCTGCTAAAAAATGTCAGCTCATCAATAGCATTTTCATATTATCAATATTTTTGTATCTTACATAAAATCTTTGCTTTATTCATGTGGAATGTTACCAAGGACTAGTTCCCGAGCTCCAATATTTAGCCCAAAACATTGCTCTTTTAATGATTTAATGATTAATAATTTATTTTAGAAATTGTTTCATAGGTATTATTTTTAGAAAGACAAAATTTTTGCCATAAAGACATTATTTTCCTTCAGTACTGAAAGGTTATTAAGTTGAAATGTCCTTCTTGCATACAATAATTAACAAAGTGATTTGGTTCAAAGATTCTGCATATGCACTAAAATACATTGTGATGGTTAATATTGAGTGCCAACTTGATTGGATTGAAAGATGCAAAGTATTGATACTGGGTGTGTCTGTGAGGGTGATGCTAAAGGAGATTAACATTTGAGTCAGTGGTCTGGGAAAGGCACACCCACCCTTAATCTGCTGGGCACAATCTAATCACCTGCCAGCGAATATAAAAGCAGGCAGAAAAATGTGAAAAGGCAAGACTGGTCTAGCCTCCCAACCTACATATTTCTCCCGTGCTGGATGCTGGATGCTTCCTGCCCTCAAACATCAGAGTCAAAATTCTCCAGTTTTGAAACGTGAACTGGCTCTCCTTGCTCCTCAAGCTTGAGGACACTATTATGGGACCTTGTGATCATATAAGCTAATGTATGATTACTGCTGAAATCTGTGCTGAACCGCCAAATATTCAACATTCTAAACCCCTCTATTGGATACTACTCATTAACAAGGTAAAAAACAATTATCCTGGGCACAACAGCTCCTTATTATTTTTCATGCATCCCAGTAAGCGTTTTTCATATAAAATTATGTAGTCACTCAAAATGGTCATCTTTCCTAAATGTACTTTTTGCAGCTGTAATCTATCTACATCTAGACGATTTTGGCCTTTCAAATGTTTTCAAATGGTTTCCCAAATGGTAATATTTTCAAATGGTTGAGAAACTTCTTTACTGGGAAGTTAATCCCATATATATATATAGTATATATATATATATATATTTTATATACACTCATGTATATGAGTGTATTTATATATACTCATATATATACTTATATATATATACTCTTACATATCTCTCAGATATATCTCAGATATATAGATCTCCTATTAGTTCTGTCCCTCTAGGGAACCCTGACTAATACACACATTTCTAGCATTAAAGATCTTCAGTCCATGATTTTGTTAAGAGCAGACATTGACTAATTCCCATGTGTTAAATTTAAAAGCAATTTTATTTACTTTATTTCATAACTTTAGTCCAATCAGATCACACATGTAAAGTTCTCACTTTTGGTTGAACGAAATTATATGTAAAGATTGACGTTTGTAGCTAATATATAAAATTACTCCAATGAAGCCCAGTTTGCACTTTACCTACCAACCATAATTATTAGAGTGATAAAGAGTCACCAGAAAAAGGTAATTAAAGGACAATTTGGATCTTGAACTTATTTTGAAATGTCTTCTGAGTACCAAGGTCCCTTGACCCAAATTAAAAGTCAAATGGAAAATCTGGGAAATATACACTTTATTTATTTGTTGAGATGAAGTCTCGCTCTGTCTCCCAGGATGGAGTACAGTAGCATGATCTTGGCTCACTGCAGACTCTGCCTCCTAGGTTCAAGCAATTCTCCTGCCTAAGCCTTCTGAGTAGTTGTGAACACAGGAGTATACCACCATGTTCAACTAACTTTTGTATTTTTAGTAGAAATGGGGTTTCACCACGTTGGTAAGGCTGATCTCGAAGTCCTGAACTGAAGTGATCTGCTGCCTCAGAAATATGTACTTTCTATACAACTTTGGGAGTAATATTTTAAGTTTATGCTTTACAATTTTGAAGTGCATTATGTGTAGTATGGTTTATTCTTCACATTTTGCTTTTGTTTCAGTGAAAACTATGATGTATCTTGCAGAGATTTCTTATTGTCTTTTGATGTCTTTTTAAAATTTTTTTCTATAGGAGTAATAATTTTAGCTTGACACATGTCCACTTTAAACTACACTTTAAAGCCTCTGTCTCATATTACTATGTCCATGTGACTACATCTTGGTCAATAGAGTCTTCTGTGACTTCTTTCTTGAATCTTTCCTAAGAATCATTTCGCCAGTTCTTTGTCCCTCTTCTATTTCATTTCTTTGTTCCGTTTTCTGGAATGTGGATGCTGCCACATTGGATCATGAGGATGATAATTCATCTAATAGATAGATTATGTGATGATAGTTATTAATTAACTATAAGATCAAGTCTCTAGGATATTAACTAAATTGGAGGCAAATATCTAGCTTGACAGCTATATGCAAGCAAAGTGAATTATTTATATGGTTGAAAGGAAGGAGATATTCCCTCCTTAAACTAGCTTAAACCAAAGTCAGCATAGATTTAATATTCTAAAAAAGGTTTTTAGTTTGATACATACAAGAATGTAAGACACAAAGTAGATATTCAATAGTAATAATAGCTAGTATGTATTACATACACTATAAGGCACAGTTTTCAAGATGTTTAGTTATTCATATATTTAATCCTTATAAAATATTTTGGATTTGAAAGTAACTTTAGTTTTTAAGTCTCTCCTCATGGTCATGATGGAATTTTTAGGCCCCTTCCTGCATGAAGGCAACTTGCGAGATGAAATAGCAGATAATTGTCCTGACTCCCACTACCACTTTCATAAAACAAGTGGATTTAACAGAAGCTTATGTAAGAAGTTTCCTGTCAGAATTTAAAACTTAAAGGCCAAAAAAAGCCCCTTTCTCTCCAAATTCCTTTTAAACAATCTCTAGGACTTGAATTTGAGGTAGAAGGTATGGAACACTTACGTCTCATTACCGATTTTCTAAATTATCTCTGGTCATCTCTTCCATTTCCTTAGTCCTCAATTATGGCCTCATAATTATTCTCATTATTATTTTTTCATTGCTTTCTCCTGTGTAGGGATTTCCCTGAACTTCTATTCTTTCTGATTCCAGGACTATGACTTATCCTAAATCACCATTCTCAATCAGAACAGTATCATCTCTTTAGGGGGCATTGTAATGTGAGAAGGCTTTTGAGTTGTTGTCATAGAAACTGGTACAAAATACTGGTATTTTTATGCAGTGTCTAAGAATACAATTCATTATTTCATAATAAGATTGTTCCCACCCAAAAAGATTGCCTTTCCCAAAATTCTAGCAGTGCACATATTTAAATACTCAGGTCAAAATGATGAAGAGTGTGCAGGGATGGAAGCCAGCTTAATATGACTGAATATGCATTCATCATTATAAAGTGCTCAACAACATCATACAACTGATGAATCAATGCTACTTTACTGTTCAAAATATCCCACTGGCTCTTCATAACCCAGGCTCTAACATCTGCTCACGCTCAATTAGCAGAATGTCTCACTTGCTCTTTATACTTGGCATCCTAAACTCACAATACCTCAAATATGTAAAGATCTTCCAAGAACTGACCTATTTGGGCATTATTTTTTTTTCTCAACTTAGACTATTTATTCACTTTAACATTATATTAAACTTGTAAGGGCTTACATAGTTCTAAGTATCAAATCATCTGTGAAAAATGCTTTGACCTGCCCAGGGTGACTTTGAGATTTCTTCCTCTGAATAGGGGAGGCTTGACTACATATCGCTGGGTCTCTTTACATTGATCATAAGTATTGGTTTACATTAGAAATTCTTCCTTTAGAGATTTGAAATACTTGTCCCAGAAGTAAATTTAAAAATAATGAGGATAACTTTTTGTCTGGATAAGATGTTTCTTGCTCTTCCTCATCATGTTAAGAACAATGGTAAGTCCCGGAAACAGTGCAAAAGGCAGGAAAATAAGAACTTGAGAAGCTAGAAAGAGGGAAATTAACTGACTTGAAACCCCAGGACCAGAAGACCATCACAGCAGCTGGGTGTCTTACATTCTGCCACTCAACAGAACAAAGTGATCCATACCTAGCATTTACCAATTTCCAACCTAACAATGGAACACAGCCCACAGAAACTGATTCCTGCTTCAGACTAGCAGAAGTTCTTCTAACAATACAAAGTGGTTTGGCATCAATGTCAAGAAGGATAAACAGATAGTTCCACAAACAAACACAAACAAATAGCAAGCAAATAAGTTCCACAAACAAACACAAACAAATAGCAAGCAAATAATACAATGGTAGACTTAAGTACTATAATATCAATAATTACCTTTAATGTAAATACACTGTAATCAATGACAGTCTGACAGAATTAGTAAAAAAAAAAAAAGTGACGTAACCATATGCTGTTTGCAGCAAACTCACTTTGTACTCAAGAGCATAAAGTTGTTAAGTAAAAGTATGAAAAATATATACCATGAAGAGATTAACCAGTAAATAGAAGAATTAGTTATATTAATGTCTGATGAAGAGATATTAGAGTCAAGAAAATTACTATTAACGTACAGAGAAATTCGTAATGGAGAAAGGATCAATCCATCAGAAAGACATAACAATCTTAAGTGTGGATTCATTAAACAACATATTCTGAAAATACATGAAGCAAAACTTTACAGTGCTGAAAGGAGAAATAGAAAAACCCACAATTATAATTGAGGGCTTTAATACCCCACTCTAGGCAACTGATAGATGCACTAAATGGAAAAATGGCAAAGAGACAGAAGATCAGAGCAACACAATCAGTCAACAGGTCGTAATTGGCACATGTAGAGCACTTCACCCCAAAAAGCAACAGACAAGTTTTTTCAAGTTCCTACAGAACATTCATGAAGAGACTATATTCTGGGTTATAATACAAATCTCAAATCTCAACAAATTTGTTTTAATTGAAATCATCAAGAGTTTTCCTCCAGGCCCAGTGGCAGCAACCAAAAATTAATTAAAGAAATATGAATAGTAAAATCTTTAAACATGTGTAAGGTAAATATTACACACATTTTTTTTTGGAGATGGAGTTTTGCTCTTGATGCCCAGGCTGGAGTGCAGTGGCACGATCTTGGTTCACTGCAATCTCCACCTCCCGGGTTCAAGTGATTCTCCTGCCTCAGCCTCTTGAGTAGCTGGGATCACAGGCATGCACCACACCACCATGCACAGCTAAGTGTTTGTATTTTTAGTAGAGACAGGGTTTCATCATGTTGGTCAGGCTGGTCTTGAACTCCTGACCTCAGGTGATCCACCCACCTCAGCCTCCCAAAGTGCAGGGATTACAGGCATGAGCCACCATGCCTGGCTGTAAATATTACACTTCTAAATAAGTTATAAGTCCAAGAGAAAGTCTCAAAAAAAAAAAAACCTAGAACTAAAGAAAAATAAAAATACACTGTATCAGTATATGTACAATATGGGTAAAGTAGGGCTGAGAGGAAAATGGTGGTACTACATGAATACAGTACAGCAAGGAAAGGTCTTAAATCTAAGTTTCTATCTCAAGGACCTAGCAAAGGAAGACAAATAAAACTCAAAGAAGGTAGAAAGATCAGAGTAGGAAAAAATAAAATTGTGAATAGAAAAATAGACAAAACCAACGAAATAAAAAGCCGGCCTTCAGAAAAATTAGTCACTTATATAGTGTACATCATAACTATTAGGTAATTTCTCATTTCTTACTCCCCTTTTACCCTTCCTCCCTTATAAGTCTCTAGTGTTTATTATTCTCCACTCTATATCCATATGTACATGTAATTTAGCTCCTACTTATAAATCTGAACATGCAATATTTGACTTTCTGTTTCTGAGTTATTTTACTTAAGGTATGGTCTCCAGTTCAATTCATGCTGCTGTAAAACACACGACTTCATTCTTTTTTATGGCTTAATAGTATTCCATTTCATAAAGAAAAAGTGGTATATACACACCACATTTATTTATTTTTTATTTTTTACTTTTTAAAATTATACTTTTAAGTTCTGGGTTACATGTGCAGAACGTGAAGTTTTGTTACATAGGTATGCACATGCCCTGGCGATTTGCCGCACCCATTCACCTGTCACCTACATTAGCTATTTCTTCTAATATTATCCGTCCCTCAGCCCCCCGTCCCCCAACAGGCCCCAGTGTGTGATGTTCCCCTCCCTTTATCCATGTGTTCTCATTGTTCGACTCCCACTTATGAGTGAGAGCATGATAGGTCACATTTATATATGTGTATATGTATATATCTCATTTGTGTATATATGCACACATTCCATTCCATATAGATTTGTACATTCCCTTGATGAATACTTAGGTTAATTTCATGTCTTTGCTATTGTGAATCATGTTGTGATAAATATATGAGTGTAGCATCTTTTTGAGTTTTTGATGTAATCATTGATTTTCCTTTGAGTAAATACCAACCAGTGGAATTGCTAGATTGAATGGTAGTTTTATTTTTAGTTTTTGAGAAACCTCCATACTGTTTTCCATAGAGGTTGTACTAATTTACATTCCCATCAACGGTATGTAAACATTCACTTTTTAATAATAACCATTCTGACTGAAGGAAGATGGTATCTCATTGTGGTATTAATTTGCATTTCTCTGGTATCAATGACATTGAGCGTTTTTTTTTTTTTTTTCATATGCTTGTTGTCCAGAAATGGACTCACAAAAATATGCTCAAATTATTTTTGGCAAAAGTATAAAAGACATCAATAGAGGAAATAATAGGCTTTTAAATAAATTGTGCTGAAACAATTAAGCATCTATAGGCAATAAGTAACATTGGCCTAAACCTGATATATTATACAAACATTAACTCAAAATGGATGCAGACTTAAATATAAAACTATAATATGTTTAAAAAACTTTAGGAGAAAATCTTTGAGTTCTACGTCTGTATAAAGAATTCTTTGACTTAATAGTAAAATAGTGACCCACAGTAGAAAATTTTGATAAATCAAACATTACTGAAACAGCTAACTTTTTCTGTGAAAAAAAAAGACCTCAAAAACAAACAAACAAGCAAACAAACAAAAAAACTGTTAATTGAATAAAAAGACAAGCTACAGACCTGGAGAAAAACATTTGAAAATCATATATCTAATGAAGAAATGTATATAAAGAACCTCCAAATCTGAGTATTAATAAAATAATCACTTAAAAATGAGCAAAAAAAATGCTAACATATATTTCTTTCTTTCTTTTTTTTTTTTTTTTTTTGAGACGGAGTCTCGCTCTGTCTCCCAGGCTGGAGTGCAGTGGCCGTATCTCCTCTCACTGCAAGCTCCGCCTCCCGGGTTCCCGCCATTCTCCTGCCTCAGCCTCCCGGGTAGCTGGGACTACAGGCGCCCGCCACTTCGCCTGGCTAGTTTTTTGTATCTTTTAGTAGAGACGGGGTTTCACCGTGTTAGCCAGGATGGTCTCGATCTCCTGACCTCGTGATGCGCCCGTCTCGGCCTCCCAAAGTGCTGGGATTACAGGCTTGAGCCACCGCGCCCGGCCCATATATATTTCACTGATGAGAACATATCAACTATGTGTAAGTGTGTGAAAAGATGTTCAACATAATTAATCATAAGGAAAATACCAATTAAGGCCATAATGTGTGTATGTGGACTAAGTTTGGCACCATTTTATTACCTGTGTAGGTTTATGTATCCACCACTGCAGTTCCGTTGGATGAGTTTCAAAGACACGAGAATCCCTTGTGTTGCTTCTTATTACCACACCTGCCTACTTCATGCTCTACCCACTACTCTCACCTCCTTAATTATTTAAACCACTAATTTGTCCTCCATTTCTAACATTTGTTATTTCATAAATGCTTAATCCATGGAACCATGTAATGTAAGATCTTAATGTAATGTAAGACCACAAGGATATGTCAATACACACCTGTATGAATGATTAAAGTAAGAAATTGTGACAATACCAAATGCTAGCGATTATGTGGAGAAACTGAATTATTCCTGGCAGGGATTTAAAATGGCACTGCTACTCTGGAAGAAGGTTTGGTAGCTTCTTATAAAATTACACATGCAATTGCCATAAACCTCAACATTCGAACTCAGGTGTTTAAGAGAAAGAAAGATGTATTCTCACACAAAAACCTGTATGTGAGTGTGTATAGCAGCTTAATTCATAATTTTCATTGGAAACAGCTCAACTGTCTTAACAAGTGAATGGTTTCACAGACGAAAGCGTATACATCTGGCAGAATACCAATCAGCAATGAAAAGAATGATCCTTTGATATACACAATGTGGCTGCGTCTTCCATGAATATGCTGAATGACAAAAATCAAATCTAAAATATCTTACATTACATGATTATTCCGTTGATACAGCTTTTATGAAATGAAAAATTTTAGAAATGGACGACAGTGTAGCAGTTTAAATAATTAAGGCGGTGAGAGTAGTGAGGAGAGCATGAAGTAGGTAGGTGTGGTTATAACAAGCAACACAAGTGATCCTCGTGGCTTTGAAACTCTTCCATCTTGACTGAAGTGGTGGACACACGAACCTACAAAAGTAGTAAAATGGTGCCATAATTAGCGTATATGCACACATACATACACACACATGTATGCATGTGTGTAGGCAAGCAGAAATCTGGAAAGGTCAGCACAGGACCAGTAGATGTTATCCATGTCAATATCTATATTCGGGTTGTCATATTACATCATATTTTTTCAAAATATTGCTGTTGGGGAAGCCAAGACAAAGTATACAAAGAGCATCTCTGTATTTTCTCACAACTTTATATGAATCTATAATTACCTCAAATGTTTTAATTAAAGAGTAAAGAGGGTTTGTTGACTGTTGATTAGTTAGCCTCACCGCCGTCTTTGTTTCTCCTGTTCATCTTGTATCTGCTTATCAGTGTCTACAAAGGTTTCATTGCAACAGCAGCAGCAGCAGCAGCAGCAGATCTTTTAAAAAATAGCAAAAATAATAGTAATGTTTTAGGACAGTGGATGTAAAAGTGAAGTTTGTGTTAGATAATAACAACAGCTTAAGAAAAGGCTCAGTTTCAGAAGAAAAACATGCCAGGGAGAAATGGATAAAATTGAGATTAGAATTAAACATGACAAGGTAGAACCACAGACAACTAAACAAAAGGAAAGCAAGATATATATATACACACATACAAATTTATACATGTACTAGTATATATATATATATGTAATATACACTTGAAATGAATATAATCACATATTTAAATGCCACTGTGTATGGTTTCCAAAATAAACATTTTTTTTCAAAGTATATGTATGTTTCATTATCAAAGGAAATAAATGATAAATGTAGCAGGATTTCACTGTATAGTTTTCCATTACTTTATAAATTATACAGTATAAAAATCAACTAATCATCAGAGTATGAGGTCAAACAGCCATAGAGATTATATGAGAGGAATCTGGAGACACTTCTCAACGATTTGGAAATAAGTTAAATAGGACTTATCTTATTAGAGGCAAATTAACAATCACTGAATGTAGAGGCAGAAAAAATATTAAAAACTTTAGTGCTTCTCAAACTGTTTCATCAAAGCAACCTCAGTTCAAGAGAAGGGTTAGTCCTCAGAAGATCTGGAGAAAAGGAGTTTGATGCATATGACGTATTTTCAGAGTCTCAGGTTTTAGAGATGTGTTTGAAATTTGCATTTTATCCTGTGATATATTTATGTAAACACAGTAATGTTATATATCCTTCTGCTCTGTCATGTAAAATTTTTGACTCAGGGACTCAAATAGTTTATTACAAGGCTTCTACCCCAGTTTGGGAAGCAGGGCTTTGCGAAGGCAAATAGCTTTTACTTCAGAAGGGGTTTGATCTAATATCTTAACATTTAAGAAACAGTATAGATATATTGTAGCAGTGAGTCCTTCCAAGCATGTCCAGAGCAGTCAGTAGCTTGAGTCATGATTTAAAATATTATCGTCCTATTGGCCAGACCATCCTAGTTTGGAAAATGATGAATTAGATAGATTTCTTCAGCCTAATTATTTAGCTTATTCTCCTTATTATGACTCACTGCCAGCCAAGCAAGTGTCAAATTTTAATTTTTTTCTACAAACTCATAACTACAAAAGTGAAATAGTTAGCTAAAGTAATGCATATCAATGCATATATGCATATAAAGTTATGCATATAAAATAAGAAAAATAGCATTCTGTGCCTCTATCTCTCTGTATGTTTTGCTTACAGTGCTTAACTCATGAGAATTTGATTCATTCTCTACAAACAAGAAAAAAATCCCCCTTTTCTTTTCACAAATCTAAATTCTAAACCATTAATCCCTCTGTCATAGTACTACACAGTGAAGCCTCCTTGGTAATCAGCTGCACTTGGAAACTCCATGGGCTTTGTTACTCTTCAAATCAAGCTTCTACAAAGCCAATGGAAGTGTTTCTGGGTTTATAATCTGAAATTTTCATGCTTTCATTTTATGGTAGATGGGAGAAGAAAACATACTTTGAAGGGAGAGATATGGAAGTTGCCCAAGAGTTTTCATTAGAACAGAATCTGAGAGAGAGAGAGAGAGAGAGAGAAAGATAGAGAGAGAGAGAGAGAGAGAGAGAGAGAGAGAGAGAGAGATGATGGGTATGTAAAATAACAAAAAAACCAATGTTAGGTAAAGAAATCTAAGAGGAAAATCAGAAAAAACACAAACATTCACCAATTAGAGAGCTAGATGATGATTTGTCAATACAACAAAATACTATTGTATTATTAAAAATATGGCTAATCTATAAGTAATTACATATACAGAGACCCAAGATAGTGTATGTGTAAACTGTAAGTCAGAATTTATGGGCTGATCTCATTTCACCTCACAAACATGCACACATATCTGAGTATATATATTTTAATAACATGCATTACTTATATCATGAAACAAAACAAATACAAAATGGGAGACCTTTTAGATAAAGAAAATTGTTTTTTTTTTTGTTTGTTTTTATTTCTTAAACAGTATCTTTATCCATAATTGTAAAACTAAACTTATTTAATGTTTTCAGCATATATTTACTGCTTATCAAGCCCTGGACTAGAGGCTAGGGAGTCAATAGAAAACAGAAATAGATATCATTGCAGCAAGTAGTACATACTGAATTATTTATTCATGAAGAGTTCTTAAAATGATCTGTGCCTTGAAATGATCACCCCAAATGCAGTACGGAGAAGAGTGTTGAATGTTGGAAGAATGGATGTGGACAGACCATTAGAGACACCACTGGAATGCTTCATGTGGAAGATAATAGTCACTTGTACAGGGATGGTGGTAGAATCAGGACACAGTCAGGAACTGAGGTAGCATTAATGATATTTGGTGCTGAATTGCTGGTAAGAAGGTAGAAGGGATCTTCTAGCATGACTTTGAGATTTTTGTTCCTTGATTAATTGTGGAAATATTCACTAACTTTTGAAATACTGAGAGAAAACCCAACATGAAGAGTAAAAAATATAGTTGTAGACAGCAATACTGATTAGGCAGTGTTTAAGAAATATTATTTGAATATCAAGGAGGTAGATATTTGAATCTAGAGTTTACAGGGGAAAGTAGTTCCGTTATCAACATGTAGATAATCACCAAACTACAAATAAGGATGAAGTTGCCAAAGGGTAGAACATGAATTGAAAACAGAAGATAACAACATCTGATTATTAGAGACCTCCAGCATTTATTAGCTGAACATTGTAGATAAGCCCATAAAATACATTAGTGAAGAAAAGCCAAATACATGATAAAACGCTACCTAGTTAATGTTTTGCTTTTAACTCTATGGTTAAACTCTTTTATGTAGTTTTTTTTTTTTTTTTTTTTCCCTATGGAAACCATCTTGAAAGAATTTAGTGGCCTAAAATAACATTTATTTTTTAAATCATAGTTCTAAGAATTGATTGAAGCTAGTTAGGAGGTTTCTGCCTGGCACCTCTCATATGGATTGAGTCAGATGGCAGCTGGGACTGAAGACACCCAAGGGCTTGACTGCTCACTAACTTGGCTGACAGTTAAAGTTGGCTGTTTTCTCAAAGCTGTTAAACCTTTCAATCACTATACTACACTTGGAGTGAAGCAAAGAATATCACAAGAGTGAGCATTCTATGAAAGTGAGCAGAAATTTCTAGTAATCTTAATGCCTGGGGATGAAACAGTTGTAGTATTAAGCCTGCCATATTCTGTTGTTCAAAGATGACATAGGCCAGTCCAGATTCAAGAGGGTAGAGAAAGAGAAATAAACTCTGTTTCTTGGTAGTGTAGTGACAGATTTCATAGCTATCTTTAACCAAACACAGATAAAATAAAGAAAGAGAGTGTTTCAAAGATGAGAGTAGGATGCTCTTAAATGAAAATGAGAACTCCCAAGTTAAAACAGTAACAAATAGTGGCTATTGGATCTTCTTAGGCTCACCTCAGTCTATTTTTCATGTATTTATTTTTTTCGTTGAATCAATTATATACAGCTCCTTGTCTCATTTAAAACAAAGCAGAAATTAAAAGGAGACAAAGAAAAATAGAAGTACTATACTCACTCTCTTTTTATTACATTTTTGACACGCAGCTCAGGTCCATCTGGAACCTTTTCCATAATGAACAAGGGGAGCAATAATGTCATACCATTCAAATTAAACTTTATTTCTTTTTTGAACATAAAGCAAAATAATTTCTCTCTATTTGAATAGAGAATTGCAAAACAAAGTTGAAATTCTACAAAAAAAGACCTTTAGAAGCACATTCTAATAACTAAATCAGAGAATAATGTAAATGCATATCTTAAATGTGTTTTATCAAAATTAGAACACCAAGAAGCAAACAAAGATATATTTACTGAATGAAATTTCAGATCAGAACTTCACTCCTTAATCAAATATTGTATGCAAATAAAGTACAAGATTACTAGAAATACTGCACAGCTTTAGTTCATTTAAAAGAACTTCTTTTTGAAACATAAGTGTGTGTTTCTACTCATCTATAAATTGTTTTAATAATGAAAATAAAATTAATTTTATTTTATTTAAAGTAAATATTATATAAAATTAAAAAAAATTATATATGAAATAGAGCTAAACCGCTAAGGTGCAAGAACTTCATATAATGCAATAAATTCTGCTTCATAGAGTATAAGAAATACCAATAGATAAAAGGGAGAAACAATCTGGAATACTGACGCAAAAAGTGGCAAAATTCATGAAAACATTTAAAATTGTCAAAAATATGTAAGAGGAAAGCAAACAGTATTGGACTTTTAAGCCTAGAAACTTGCAGATGAATTTCTAGTTGGGATAAAAGAGAGACAGTGGTGTAGGAATGATAAAACACAAGACTGGAATGACTGTATGCACCTATGTTAAGACAAGAGCTCTGAAAAATGATAGGTGTGAATTGCCATGCAAGGATTTCAGACCATAATAATAAATAATTCATTTCTGAACTTTTGAAACAAGTGGAGGGAAATAAATAAACAAGAATTCCTTGAGATCTGAATGTGGAAAATAAACCTTTAATTCTATTTGGAATGACTCAATTTTTACGCATAACCTAATGCATTTGTCTTTGTCTTACATATACATGTATATCACATTCATCAAGTGCAGATACCAATGTGAAACACAACATCCATGTAAACACTAGGCAGTGATTGGATTTAACTTCATATTCCCCAAAGCAGTTGACTGACACATTGTTAGGTCTTTGGGTGTTTATGTCCCTGCCGCTTTTAAAATAATTGCACATAGGCAGTGCACTGTCATCATATATAGTAATCTAGCAAGTGACAAGTATTTTCAGGTAACAACTGTCAGACAAGTAAAAAATATAAACAAGTAAAAAAAATACTTCAATGGCCAGACAAAATTAAAAGTTTTTATTTTAATGTATTTAATCTAAACACTAGTAATATCGATTATAACATAGTATATAAGATCATATAAAAATATAAAATGCAATTTATGTAAATCACACCATGTCTCCTACCTATTTAAATAATGCCTATACATTTTGAGATATTTGATATTAGATAAAATATGAAGTTATATCGCTTTAGTTCTAGCGACCCATGAATACATAGCCAGGCAAAATCTTATCTTGCCTTGCTGGATCAGAGGTGAATATTTCCTAAAACAATATTTTTAATTGAGGTATATCTTTCATATAGCAAAATTTAACAATTTTATGAGTGTAGTTTGATGAATTTCTACACATGCTACTCAAATCATTATATACAGTATTTTGGAAACCCTTCTTCCCTATTTCAAATGTTTCAAATAACCCTGGAGCCATTATTCTGACTTCTGTCACTGTAGCTTACTTTGCCTATTTTTGAACTTCACAAAATGGAATCAATACATGTGTTCTTCTTTGCGTTAAACTTGTTGTTATTGTTAAACAAAATGTCTGTGAGCTATATCATATTGTTATGTGTATTAGTAGTCCATTCTTTATTATTGTGTCATTTTCCATTGAATTAATGTGCTGCTCCTTATTTTTCATTTTCCCATTGCTAGATTTTTGGGCTGTTGCTAGCTTTTAACAGACAGTTCATGAAAGAAAATATATGGATGATATACAGCACAAAAAATATGTCAACAACATTATTTATTAGAAAAATGTAATTTAAATAACATAACAATACCACTGTACATCTGTTAGAATGGCTAAAATGAAATGACTACACCAAATATAAGCAAGGATGTAGAGCAATTGAAACAGTTGCACTACTGTTGAAAATGGTAATTGGTAAAATAACTTTGAAAAACATTTTGGAAGATTCTTAAAACTTAAATATACATCTACTATATGATTCAGCCATTCCATTCGTAAGTAGATAAATGAAAGCAGATGTCCATGCAGACTTTTATATGAATGAAAATAACAATTGGTAATAAGCCAAAAATTTGAAACAAACTAAATTCCAATCAGTAGGTGGATGGAAAAACAAACTTGTGTATGCATACAATGGCATATTATGCAGCAATGAAAAGCGATGGACTATTAATACTCACAATATTGATTGACATCCAAATAATTATACTGACTGAAAGAAGCTGGGATAAAATTTGTGCATACTGCATGGTCCCACTTATATAACATTTTAGGAAATTCAAACTATATGTATTGTATTATAAAATAACTGTCATTGGTGTATGAGGAGCAGAGAGGAGAGTAAGAGAGGAAAAAAAGCCTGTGGATATCTTAATTTTCTTGAATTCGTTGATGATTTCACAGGTGTATGCATTGTCAAAATATATCAAGCCACACACACTTGTGTGTGTGTGGTTTATTGTGTTAGTTACTTCAAAACACTATTAAAATAAAAAGTTTCATTTACAACAATCATGTGGAAGATTTACAGTTACTCTACATCCCTTCCAGCATTTGATATTGTTAAGCTTTTACATTTTAAGTACTCTCATTCTAGCTGTATTTTAATCTCCTTGCAAAACAATGTTATTTAGCATGCATTCCTATGCTGTTGTCATATGTTTATTCTTTTTGAACTACCCGTTTACCATGCCCACCAGCTAAAGATAGCCAGGAGCACATTTGTCATTAATCATACTTGAGTTTTTTACGTGCTGTAGTAAGGGGCCAAACATCATGGGAAATCATGAGGCTTCTCAATAAAAGAGTGTGAGGAGAGGTTCACCATAGGGCTTGGACCTGAGTTTGTGTTTAAGAAAATAGGGTTTGCCCTGATTTAGGTGTTATCAGAAAGCAAGGACAACTTAGTGGTCTGGTCTGCTGAAAATTTTTATGCGGGACATGGGAACAATGCAGTGTGGCTAAACTTATAATTGGTAAAATATCATTAGGCATTCATGGTAGCTGACCGAGGAGAGTATTTTTTCGTTTTCGTGGCTTGCCTTGCTTTACTGTTTCTCTCTGTGCTTAGATACGATTATGGAGAGGCTTGTTTTTGTTCCATTTCATTGCTGTCATAGAGTGAACTCATGTGATATTATGTTAGGTGCAATTGTTTATGTTTCACAGGAGAAACTTAGCAAATAGTGCTGAGATTCCCACCAATGGAGAGCTGTCAACTTACCATGGCTGCTTCATTCTTAGTAGGTATTTTGCCAGTTTTAAATTAGAGTGTTTCTCTTTTGGTTAATGATTTGTAGGCAGTCTTTTAAAATTCTGCATATGATAAAATAGTGCTTGATAAACCTATACCTATCTATATGTATCTAATCTATATCAGTCTAACCTATCTTTCTATCTAGAGATTTCTCCCTTTTCTCAGAATGTTTTACCTGAGAACAGATATAATTTATTAATTATTTGTCTTTTAGTTATAGTTCTTTTTGTATCCTTTGAGATTTTGGTTTTTGCCTATTCAAGGGTCACTATGAAAATTTCTAGATTTTATTCTATTGTTTTATTTTGTCACTTATAGTTGTCACCCTCATATAATTGATTTTGCCCATAAGTGAGATAGGAGTCAAAGATTTTCTTTCATTTGCTAAAACATTTAATGGGCATCAACCTCATTTGAGGCAATTACATAGATAATGATGAACAAAACATAATTCATACTCAATTTAGCTAGACTGTGGTTGTTCCACGGTGCCTATAAGTGAAATGTCTGCATTTGAAACAAGCCCCCTCTGGGTGAAACACCATACAGCACACTATTTATAAAACCAACTTCTATGATGCTCGGTAAATATGGAGTAGGTTTCTATGAGAATATGTTGTCTTTGCTGATAGTGTTTTTGAAAATAAGTTAGACTATCACCTTATAAAAAGCTTAGAAAGTAGATTTGTTTCGTTAGACATGTGGCATAATTCTTTACCTTCTCAAAAGTGAGGAAAATTTGAGCTTTTGTAGAAGTGTTAAAGTTCAGGAATTTTCTCTCTGCATTTTGAAACAGAAATTGTGACTGATACACACACACACACACACAATGTAATATTACTCATCCATACAAAGAAAGTCTTGCCATTTGCAACAACAGGGATGATACTTATGTTTGATGAATTAAGTCAGACAAAGAAGGACAAATGCCATGTTACCTCATTTATATGTGGCATCTAAAAATGTTGAGCTCAGAAGCAGAGAGTAAAATGGTGGTTATCAGAGGTTGGGAGGTGGGGGAAATGAGGAAATTCTGGTCAAAGGGTAAACATTTTCATTTGTAAGATGCATAAGTTCTGGAAATCTAATATGCAGCGTAGTGACTATAATTAATTAAAATGTATTAAGATTGTGGATCTTAAATATTCTTACAACACACACACACAAGATTACTATGTGAGGTGATGGATAAATCTATTCATCAAAGTCACCCATAAATTAGATGCTTCATGGTAGTCATTTCACAAGGTAGTCATATATATGCGTGTATGTACATGTATATATAGAAAACTTCACTTTGTACATGGTAAACATCTTTAATAGTCAATTCCTAAACAAAATCGGACTAAAAGTCAAGGAACAAATTTTCCCTGCAATATATCTATGCAAGATGCATTTTCAAAATGGAATAGATAATAAAAATGATTAAAACTCAATTGTTAGATATCTCTCTGAGAAAATGCTAATAATCAATTATGAAAACAGTCTTGCTACAATCAAGTATTAGGTGACTTCCAGTCAATTGTATATAAAATGAGTGTGATTGGTTATTATCATTTTGAAATGTTACATTATGCACATGAAAGCAGAACTAATTATCGTTGTATTGGAATTACTTTCAATAATTTATATCAGTCCAGAGCAGCAAAAATGTCTTTATGTTATCATTTACAAAGACATTTTTAATAGGAATAGATATTGAGATGGTCAATTCATATGCAAAAGGTTTACTTGCTAATTAAAAATTTAACGTTGCATTTTACAGAAATCTCTGATGTTACCTTGACAACATAGAACATTCTGCATACTGGTAGTGAAATAATAAAGGGAAATCAAAAAACACCTACAAACTGAAAGCCTAAAAATAAAATCAAATAAAATAGCAAGCTTAAGTTTAGGCTCTGTGATTTTCTTACATAGTATAAGGATTTGTAGTTTATTATTTGGCTTTACAGCAGACAGAAGTGTTTAAATAACCTATGACTTTCATTGCAAAGCAGATTTCTCCTGTCTCCAAACAAATAATTTAGAAATAATTTATTATGAATCAATAGAGCAACATTCCCTCTAGTTCATTCCACTTGTTATTACGCTTTCTTTAAAAGTGCCAAAGAAGGAATTTAAATTTATCACTGTTCATTAAACTTGTAAAAGCCTGTGTTAATTGGATGTCAACCTCTTTTTACTCACATGCTTGCTGACATTAAGGGGCATATGATTTAAAAGCAACCCAAATAATATGAAGAATATTTACAATATTTACTAGTTTATAGGGAAATAAAATACAGGTCCCATCTCCATTAAACTACAAATACTCTGCATGCAATAAAAGAAGCAATCACTTTTTAAGGGACAGCAAGAAGACACATTCCTTTGTTTAATTAAAAGTTATGAGTTTAAACTATCAAGATCTGCAAAAAAATGAATGGGCAGTACTTAGAAATGTAATAGTAAGGAATGCTACATGAAAGCTCATGTCTGTGTGTGTTAGATTAAGAGAACAGAAATTACAAATCATAACACGTATACATACACATTTTCAATATGTGAGTAGAAAAAAGTCTAATTTCTCAATATTTTGAAAATTTGTTGCTGTTCTTCATAAGAACTCATTAATGCTTTGTAATTATATAGAGAGTTTTAAAGACAAGTACCACATAATTGTTTCGACAACCATGAAAAAGTGGGTCAGAAACTGACTCCATCCTGGTAACTCCTCCTAATTCAAAAAAAACGGAGAATTTAATTCATTGAGAATTGTTTTGGGAGAGAGAAGCAGTTGATACACATTCTAGATTCTAGTACAGCCTAAAAATTCCGTAATATCAGCGGTCTGGCTACTACTATATACCTGTAAAGCTGAAGAAATTAGGGAATACAGAGGAAAAAGAGCAAAGAGCTGCCATTAGTGGGAGAGTGAATTTTCAATATCAGTCATTAAAATGTATCTTTATTTAAAAAATTTTAGGCCGGGTGTGCTGGCTCACGCCTATATTCTCAGCACTTTTAGAGTCTGAGGTGGGCGGATCATGAGGTCAGGAGTTTGAGACCGGCCTGGCTAACACGGTGAAACCCCGTCTCTACTAAAAACACCAAAAATTAGCTGGGTGTGGTGGCGGGTGCCTGTAGTCCCAGCTACTTGGGAGGCTGAGGCAGGAGAATCGCTTGACCTCGGGAGGCGGAGGTTGTAGTGAGCCGAGATTGCGCCACTCCACTTTAGCCTGGGTAACAGAGTGAGACTCTGTCTCAAAAAAAAAAAAAAAAAAAAAAAAAAAAAATTATTAATGTATAAGTGTAGAAAGTTAAACAATTCGTTAAATTGAATAGTCATGTAAGCAGCATCTGGATCTGGATCAGGAAACAGGATATTACCAAAACCCCAGAGTCCATCTGCCACTTTTTTCCAGTCACTAGAGCTCCCTACCCAAATGGAATCCCTAGTCTGACTTCCAACACCATATTTCATTATTGAATGTTAATTAAATTTGTGTAACATATCTTAGATGTACTATTGTGTACTGGCTTCTTTCTATCAATAGAATGCTTATTAGATTTGTGCATATTAACTCATAGTAGTCTGTTCATTCTCATTTCTATATATTATTCCAATTTGTGAATATACAATAATTTATTTTTATGCATCTCTGTTTAGTCAAATGACATCTTAGTAATGTTCACTTGGGAGCTATGGAGAATAATTATCATGGGCAAGAGTAGACTTGTCAATATGTTTTGGTGAAAATGTGTATACATTTCTTTTGAAGATAAACATTGAAATGGGATTCTTAGCATAGATATGTACACAGTGTAAGTATATACATTGAATGGTTTCCAAGTGGTTATACCAAATTATGACCATACCAGAAAGGAATAAGAGGAATAATTGTTTCTTACCCTGACCAACATTTTTCACCTAAAAAAATTCTAATAGTTGCCTAGTGGAATCAGTTTACATTTTTATGCAGACTAACAGTCACTTTTCATGTTTTTATCAGCCATTTGGCTATTCTCTTTGAAAAAATACACTTATCAGTTTTTCTCTTTGCTAGTCTATCATTTTCTTATTGATTTTGAGGCATGATATATATATTCCAGATACAAATATTTTTATATATAAGGACTGAGAATATTTTATCTGACTTTGAATCTTGATTTTTTTGTTATTTTAATGTAATCATCTGATTATAATTTTTTTGTTTATAGAGTTTAACTTTATTTTTCTTTTTGAGATGGAGTCTTGCTCTGTAGCTCAGGCTGGAGTGCAATGGCATGATCTCAGCTCACTGCAACCTCTACCTCCCGGGTTCAAGCAATTCTCCTGCCTTAGCCTCCTGAGTAGCTGGGATCACAGGAGCACACCACCATACTCAGCTATTTTTTATATTTTTAGTAGAGATGGGACTTTGCCATGTTGGTCCTGCTGGTCTTGAACTCCTGACCTCGTGATCTGCCCACCTTGGCCTCACGAAGTGCAGGGATTACAGTCATGAGCCACCGCCACTGCACCCAGCCTAATTTAACTATTTTATGGTTAGTAACTTCAATGACCTTTTAATAAATTATTGCTTTTCAAAAATAAAGATACTCGATTCTCTTTTAAAGGTATTTTTGTTTCAATCTTTACTTTTATTTAATATTTATAATCCATCTGATATTTATTGTATATGGTGTGACATAGAATTGAATATTTATTTTTATCATATATTCAATAGAAACAATTACCCTTTATTACAGTCACGCCTTTGCCATAAATCCAGTGCCCATATATATGTAGGACTGTTTCTGGATTCTATTTGTTACTCTGGTCTTGATGTCTATCCTTGTGCCCACATTACGCTATCTAACTCATTCGGGGATTATTCTTATAAAAACCATTCTTTTTGTTGGCAGTCACTTCCATGAATATATATACATATAGAGCAAGGAAATAAATCTTCATAGAATATTTTGGATGAAAGTTGGTAGCATTCATATAGTTGTAATCATTCTAATAATCACTCTCAGATTAATACACATCAAAATGTCATAGTGTATGAAATATAAAGTGACCACCATATCTAAAGTCCACTAGCAGAATGCTGAACACAGCAGAAAATTAAAGGCTAATTCACAATAGCATATTAAATAATACTATGTTCATGTACAATGCAAATAAAACTAATAGGAGAAAAGTGATATATACAGGGTAAGTATGTTTAAAATGAGTGGAATAATCAAAGCATAATTAAACTTACAAAACTTCAGGAAGAAAATGGAATGTTGTAGCTGCAGAGGTTTACGGCATGAATTCTCATATGATTATTCTAAATTAATACATGAATCGTCAATTTTATTAAAACTTTGCTATTCAATAACAAAAGAAAAAGAGTTTACTATTTACACAACTAATTTTGTTAAATCAGATTCCAATGACTTGAGATACAGACAACATTAGCAGGTTAAGTGTAAGTATAATCAGGGTTCAGTTCTTAAAATAAAACCAGCTATGAAAAAGAAAAGAGCAATAAAAAGATACATAATATATGTCCTCAGAGGGCCAAATAAAGGTAGTTAATATTTTTGAAAGAATCCAGTTAGAAAATAATCATAACTTAATCACCTGAAGATAATGTAAGAAGGATTAGAGGCAAAAATGAGAAGTTAAATGGATAAATTATTTCTCTTTCTCTCTCACTACTGTCTCTCCTCTTTCCTTTTTTTTTTTTTTTTTTTTCTTTTTTGAGACGGAGTCTCCCTCTGTAGCACAGGCTGGAGTGCAATGGTGCAATCTTGGCTCACTGCAACCACCGCTTCCTGGGTTCAAGCAATTCTCCTGTCTCAGCCTCCCGTGTAGCTGGGATTACAGGCGCACAACACTGTGCCCGGCGAATTTTTTGTATTTTTAGTAGAGACGGGGTTTCACCATGTTCCCCAGGCTGGTCTCGAACTCCTGAGCTCAGGCAAATCCCCCGCCTCAGCCTGCCAAAGTGCTAGGATTACCGGCATGAGCTGCCGCGCCCGGCCTCTCCTCTTCCTTTTTAACCAGACTATTGAAATAATCTAGACAAAATGCTTCCCTCAAAATACTATTTCCCCTTGGGTGTTATATATAAATGCATACACTGCTACACAGAATGCTTCACAAAGGTGTAATACAGTGACAAAAAGACCAAAAGTAGAGCATACCCCATCTGAGAAAACAAAATCTGACCATATGTCGTGGCCCGGCTCCTTTCCCATGCAATTTAATAAGAGAACACTGCGATTTTACCTCACCGTTAACTTTCTCAATCCCATCTCTTTCTGTAGTCGGCCATCGCTTTCACACACGTCTAAATCCCATTGAGGTCTGAGTCATTCCACAGCCTTCTCACTTCATGCCACCTTAAAGGCGCAAAGACAAATAGCAAGAGACCTTCAGTTTACTACATGACAATTGTCCTTTCTCTTATTATGTGTTCCTACCTGTTTTCTTTCACTCAGTTCTGTTAGGCGAATGCCACCCCTCAAAACCATGCCCCTCCTATAAAACCTCTACTGTTTTTCGCAGATACTTAAACATCTTTTTCTCAGAGGAATGATTTTGTAATCCTTTTAAGAGGGGTGTGTGTGTAGTGTGTGTGAATTTCATGTGTATGCATGTGTAGTATGATATTTATTTTATGCCACATACAAAGCACATAAATACATGTATATATAAATGCTACAGTGTTTTGATGATATTTAATTGATAATACTTAGTGCATACATAAATAAAGCAAATGAATTCTAGCCAAACCTAGATGCTTGGTTTATAATAAAGAATCTATTAAGACTGTTTGCACTGGAAGTTAGAACCAAGGTAATTCACTAAATACATTGAACTTCAATAATGTTTATTAAGGATGCATTCCAGAAAGATAGTATCTTACTTAATTTACGATAGAGTCCTATGAAAGTTGCAATGGGCTTAAATTTTCATCCTATGTGAGCTTAGGCAAACCTTAAAAGTTCTCTGAGTCTTACATAAAACGAAGCCAGTAATTGCTGTTTAACTGCTTCACAAGGTACTTGTGATTGTCAGATTAGAAAATGTATCTCAAAATGATAAGTAGAATTTTATTTTATATAAAACATGAGTTATATTTGTCTAAATTAAAAGCACACTTGACTGTACAATAAGATTTAAACAATAAAAAACTTTTCAAGAAATTCAGATACAGTGAAATTATAGGTTAATGTACTACCATCATTTGGTTTAAAACCTCAAAAGCCATGTTTTGTCCTTTTCAGCTATATCATAAAAATATATGTAGTCTTCAGTATTTCTCACATCCATTATATTATACTGTATTAGTAGTATTTACATTAGTGAATTCGACTGAGTAAATCTTTTATTTAACACATTTTTTTAAGCTTAATGCTTATAACAATTATGAAATAACAGCATAAAAATAAAATTCAAACAATTCAGCCTGGTTGATGAAAACAGTGGCATAATGTTCCTTTTGCCTTCATCTCATGTTCTTTGAGTTGTTTATTAATTCCCTATCAGTTTAAAAATATATTTTGAACCTTGAGTTACAATTCAAACAAAATTCTCACTACCCCAATTCTCATAACTTTATACAACTAATAACTTTATTTAAGAAAATTCTTGTAAATCCATAAGTATTCTTCTGCTTGAATAGTTTAATATATTTATCTCTACTTAGCAGAAAGACATAAATATTTGACATTAATATAAATAAATATCTCATGTGTGTTAGATGTGTTGATTTATATTTTACATCAATTTCTGTCTTCTCCATCCTCTCCCATTAAACTAGGAATAGAAAATTCAACTTTATAATCTTCTAGGTAACTTTACAGCTAGGACTCTAGAATATAATGCAAAGTAGTTTCAATGAATGAAGTCTTAAAAATGTTTATTGGCCGGGCGCGGTGGCTCAAGCCTGTAATCCCAGCACTTTGGGAGGCCAAGACGGGCGGATCACGAGGTCAGGAGATCGAGACCATCCTGGCTAACACGGTGAAACCCCGTCTCTACTAAAAAATACAAAAAACTAGCCAGGCGAGGTGGCGGGTGCCTGTAGTCCCAGCTACTCGGGAGGCTGAGGCAGGAGAATGGCGTAAACCCGGGAGGCGGAGCTTGCAGTGAGCTGAGATTGTGCCACTGCACTCCAGCCTGGGCGACAGAGCGAGACTCCGTCTCAAAAAAAAAAAAAAAAAAAAATGTTTATTAAGGATACATTTCAGAAAGACAGGATCTTAGGCTATTTTTTCAGATTTGGAACCAGATTTGTCCTGCTGCACTTTTGGCTAGCAAGTGACTTCAAGAAGCTGGAGTGTTTAGAAGTAGTTGCTCCTTTCAGATTTAGTATTTCTGGCCAGGTGGAGTGGGTCACGCCTATAACCTCAACACTTTGAGAGGCCGAGGCAGGCAGTGTTTGAGCCCAGAGATTCAAGATCAGCCTGGGCAACATAGTGAGATCCTCGTCTGGACTTGCTGGAGTGCACCTGTGGTTTTAGGTACTCCAGAGGCTGAGGTAGGAGAATCACCTGAACCTAAGAGGTTGAGGATGAAGTGAGCTGCAGTTGCACCATTGCACTCCAGCCAGCGTAACAGAGTGAGACCCTGTCTCAAAAACAAATTAAAAGAATATTTCTTTGCTTTTCAGTCTCCTTTGTATGCCCACAGGAACAATGGCAGCAGAGGCAGTGGTGGCAGCAACAGCTTCCTACCTCTAGACTTTTCTGTGTCCTTTATATCAGCCACACTGGCAACCCTCCCTTGATTTTCACTCCTTCAGTGTGTCCAGAAATTTCCTAAGCACTTAATACCCTACGTTAAATACCTTGATGTTGAACATGCCTACAATGTTTTGTGTTTCTTGTCTTGAAACTTTGACTGACAGACTGAGGAAAATCATCATAAAAGGATTTACAATTTACACGGCCCCAGAAACATCTGGAGGAGGCTGAATATTACCGAGGTTACCTTTGGAACAAAAAGAGCTGAAAATGGAAGAGTAGGTTGACCAAGTTTTGATTCCACAGAACACCCATCTGAATTTTTAAATACTTTTCTAAAAGAAATCATGAACAATAATTAATTTACAAGATATGTGACGTATGATAATATTGATAAAGCTAGAAAGAATCTGACATCTTGTAAGGATGAACATTTTTGCAGAAGGATTAGAATTGTATTATCTTGTGTGAAGTTCATTATGGTCTCCTGGGCAGAAATAAAAGGGATTAAAGTTCTTTTACTTTTTTCTGTTATCTTTTTATAGTAGATTTATTAAGCTTATTTTAATAATTCATAAAAGGAATGAGAAAGGAAAGGTGACTTTTTCATTATTTATGATATTTATAGACATCTGTTTAAAAAGACACCCAATTCTACTAATTTTGAAAATCTAAGTGTTGCTTCTGCTTTAGTATATATGGTTATTCTCATCATCATCTTTTTGATTCATCTCTAATTTGTGGTGGTAATATGTCTCAAAATATAATGTAAATGAAGCATATTAAAAAATGTTTCACCATAAAAATTTATAAAAGGGTATTTTATCTTTTAATTATAATAGAATATGATTTATTTAGGAAAGGAGATCTAAATGATAGTCTTCATCTTCCATATAAATAGTGAATAACTAGTGATAGTTTGACAGAAATAAATGACCAAAATCTAACAGATTGCATACATTACTGTCAGCTATTAAATTATATACATTCATTCTTCAAAAAATTAGATAGATAATTTGTTCGGTTACATCTGAAACCATATCAAAATAGCAATAACCCTCAGTATGTTTGCAATCTCTTTTACATTTAAAGAATGTAAAATATTTTCAAAACATTTTTTTCTGTTTTCCTAATGCATATATAAACAATTATTATATAGAGAACTGCTGCTAATGCTTGTAATTTTAAGAAACATCTTTATTTTTATTATTTTACTAGTTTCTTATGATGGCAAAAGTCACATTCGACAATGCAGCAAGTTAAATGTAGCAGATTTTCATTTGTCCCCATAAAAGGGTTTGCATTTGTGTATGTGTGTATATATGTGTACATACATATGTATATACAGAGAAAGAGAGATACATATAAGTATATATATGAACATACACATAATTTTTAAGCATATGAACATCCAAAACACTTTTCAACATTAACACTTTGTTTTAATACTACTATTAACTTGAAGAGGAATTTTGACAGTCATTGACAAAATATGTTACTGTCTGACAGGCTATGGTCTGAACATATTCATTTTGTTAATAGCTATGTATCTTAATCATGTAATAAAAATAGTTTGAGTTGTGTGTGAGATTCAGTACTCACATTCCTCTCTGTCTACCAAACTCAATTATAAAATCTAGACAGAACGCATGAAGCAGATACTTGAGGAATCTCAGAAGTACAGAGAAGCAGATGAATTGGAGAAGACTCAAATGCAAGGCACCAATAAATACACAGTGAGTTTACCATTTGTTTCCCTTCTGTTATCCTCAGCTTGAATGCAGTGGACCCAAGAACCTGGAAGCTGGCTTTGAGCATACATAGAAGGAACTCCGGGAACAGCCCTCTATTTCTGATTAAGGAGAAAGAATTAAATTCTTAATGCCCAGAGAGCATGCATAAATGTTCCATTTTCTTCCTAATTTTTAAAATAATTTTAAAATGTATTATTATTATTATTGATTGTATCCTAGCCCCTAAGCAATCCTATGACCCATAGGAGTTAAATTCTGAGGGTAAGGAATCTTTCTCACTGATCTATGAAACGCTGCTGCTCTTTTGTTTTTCTTTTTTTCTTTTTTTTGTTCTCCTGCTACTTGCCTCCAAAAGAGGTCACAATCACAGAAATGTACAATAAAATACGGGAAATAAACTCTAGCTTTTTGGCTGAAAAAAGAATATGGGGAGCCTCTGAGTAAGAAGAGCCACAGAGGACACAGAGAGGGAGGAGCTTAGGCAAAAGACCCCATGAAGAATTTATGACATTCAAGGGCTAGCCTCAAAGCATGTATCTAATTGATAAGCTATCAAAGACATGGAGAATGGAACTAACAGGTAGACCACAGCAGAGTTCCCAGACTGGCCACTGGCTGATGGATATGGTGGCAGATTCAAATACCACTGCAAAGACTTTCAGGCTAAACTCTTTCTTCCAAGTCAGTTAACTTGATTATAAATCAGTAAAAATTGTTCAGTCTTAACCAAAAAGTAAAAAATAAATAAATTTCAAAAGGATCAGAAATTCAGGGCCATGTAGGACAATAACCGAAGGTCTAACAACTGTGTAATTGACCGCAGGACAAAAAGGCAAAATAATAAGGTGTGGAAAAATATTTGAAAAACTAATAGCTGAGACTTCCCAAGTTTGGTGACAAATATAAATTTAGAGATTGAAGAAGCTCAGTGACCCTCACACAAAATAAACCCATAGATTGCTACACTAAGACATAGCATAATTGAATTGATGCGGCAAAATCAAGCTACTCAAAAAGTAAGACAACAAGTCCTTCTGTTATATGTGAGTGTTTATTGTGGCTTTGTTCACAATTGTTAGAAACTAGAAACAACCCAAGTGCATTTCACTCAGTTAATGGAGAAACAAAGTATTCTATATCAAAATGGAGTACTATTCAGCCGTCCAAAAGAATGGATTACTGACGGATGCAACAACTTAGTTGCATTTTAAAGATTATGTTGAGTAAAAGAAGCCAGTCTCAAAGGTTATAATGTGCATGATTCTGTTTGGACATTATCAAAAAGGAAGAAATCAACAGTGATGGAAAACAGGTGAATGGTTGTCAGGGTTTAGGTTTAGGAATAGGGTATGACTATAAAAAATAGCACATAGGAGTTAGAAGAAAACTCATAATTTTGGTGATGGTTACACATATCTATTCAAAATCTTTATACCAAAAAAGTCAAGTTTACTATATTATAATTTTAAAAACAATACAATATCCTTAAGGACCACAAACCAATTAAAAGCCAGAAGGTAATAAAATATTAAATAGAAATCTTATTATGCAACTTTTAATTTTTTAAAATTTTAACCAATTCTGTACATTTCACAAACATGTATTACTATATTTAATATGATTAAAAACATTCTAGAATGTCATCGTGTTTCAGAAAAGCCACAAATTCAAATTACTTTAATGTGGAGAATATTTTAATTTTCCTTTAAAATCAAAGAGAAGCATTAAATTATTTAATTCATAATAGTTATAGTGATTGTGATCATGTTATGTTGGATGTTGCCTAGTGTTCTGTATGAAAGTTAGCTACTCTGAATATAAAAGCTTAGCTAATTATTAAACTGATAATAAAATAGCTATAGCATTATTTATTAAATAAACCCCCATTGTCTTGATCCAAGGGTGCATTATTGCACTGAGTAGGCAAAAGCTTCTCATTGATCCATGTGCAGTTGCAAATAAAAATGACATTCTGGAAGATTCGTGCTTCAAACTCTGATATATTAATATAGTGGGTTTAAATTTATGATGGCTTTTTCTCCTGCCTACATGAATACACATCAACATTCACACTCAAAGATAGTCAAGGAAAACAACACAAAGAAGAAATGAACATACTTCTCCACATCCAGTTATTGTTAAAGATACCTTTGCTCTTAATATGGAATGTTTACTTTGAAACATAAACTATATCAAAACTGAAGAGATATACCTTTATAACAAACATTATAGTGATGAGTTTTATCAATGACAATACGTAAATGTAAGCAGATTCAAAGAAGTGGGAATTCAATATTTTGTTAGTGAAAATTCTTCTGTTTAGTACACATAAATATAAATGTTTTAAAACATTCACAAGTTTTCAGTAATCAAAATTATACCATAGTTGGATTTTGAAAATATTATAAATCAACTCAATTATTAGCTGTCAGTGAGAGAATGTCTATAGTTCTCCTCTAGTAGCATGGCCAAAAAACATAGCCAATCACATATGCATGTGACTGTGAATTCCTTACTTATATTTTACTAATCTCCAATCTGCTATGTTTTTTGAATGACTTCCTAATGTTTCCCTAATTTGGCTTTCTGAATCAGAAATTCACTACTAGAGAATTTCTCTGTCTAGCATTCTTTGTGATAAGCATTACATTCGTTTAACTGGTATGCACACAAAGTAATTTGTATTTATGTTAGTCTTTAAATTATAACTAGACTCATTTAAGTTTTTCCAGGATAAGCTTCTATAGTCTTTGTTGATCTGTTAATAACAGATCAATAATAGGTGTGCCCAGAGAGCAAATGTATTACATTATTATATTAACTCTTGGTAGAAATTCAGAGAGAAGAAGCAGTAGTAATGGCACACAAAAGATAGCATAAAGGAAAGGGAAAAAATCCTGTCCCTTAAGTCTGAGTCTAATACAGAAGGCAACTCAGCTAAATATAACAGTTAAAACAAACAAACAAACAAACAAACCACCCCCAAACTCAATGAAATGTATGAAATCCATACTAATAATACCTGCCTTTGATAGAGAAATGACAGGGTGGAGAAGGAGAAAGAGACAATGAATACAGGGATGTGATAACTGCTATAAAGGTACAGGCAACTGCAAAGGAAGCAAATAGAAGAAGCAAGTTGTGACGCCACCACAGACTCTGCTGGAGGAGATGACAGTTAAGCATTGTGGGTCCCAAGTAGTCAACTTGGTTCTCTACCTGGAGGAAGAGCAGTTAAAACAGGTATTCTAAGATACAGAGATATCTTTGCTTTATCTCTTATCATCTAAGGTATTTATTTGTTTATTATACATATATATACTTGTTCATTTATGGACAGTTATTTCATTGGAAGAAGAAATATGGCTGCATTTTCCCACATTTCAGGAAGCTCCTGACACAGACAACTTTAGCAACTTCTGAATAGTGTCCCAATTTGAACATTCTGTGCTGCAGACACCCCCAATTGCTTGTACTATCACTTACTTACATGCATGGGTATGTTAAGTGGGTCCTTGAGAAAAATACAAAGACATAGGAATCTTTGTTTTTAAAGGAGATATATATATGTATAAATCACATGGTATTATTTTCCTTTTATACTCCCATCTTCTCATGAGTGTATAGTGGAGTTTTCCAGAAACGACACTATGAGTGATATCACAACAAACTGAATGCAGAATCAGGCGTGAGAATCTAGCTGGCTTCTATTAAGTCACATATTATAAAAATTTCAAGTTTTATAAAACATATTAAATATGTTGTATAATTGGTTTATCATTTTTATTTTTAATGACTTAAAAATAAATATTTATAGTAAATTATTGTTGCAATTTCTAATATGCTAATTATAGCTAGATATACCTATATTAAAATTTCTTTGACATTTTCAATAATTTTAAAGATTATAACAAGTTTCTGAGTACAAAAAGTTTAAAAATTACTGGTCTAAGGCAAGTAACATCACTGTAGCGATTATTAACATTTTGAAAGTAAAGATTTTACTCTATATTAAAAAATAAGCAACTTTCCTATAATAAAGTTTTTTTTTTCCTTTTTTTAAGTCAAATAGGTTAAATTATTCCTATTCCAAAGAAGGGATTTTATTTTTATCTCCTAGCAAAAATACAAATGACAATCTATGTCAGCAACATTCCCTTAGCACTTAAAGAAGTTTATAAATTAATATTTATTCCATAGTAGGAATAGCTAATTCACTGCTTTTTCAAAGCAAGTGGTAAAGATATCTGTATGCCTATTGGTGTATCTCTCAGAGTCAAAGGCTAAGATAATGTGAAGTTTAAATAATAAAGTTCAAGTAACAAACATGTTTTTATGCTTTTAGGATTCAAATGCTTTTACAAATTTCTTTTAGGCTGGAATCAGCTTTATAATATTTGTATGTTAATGGCTGGTAAACAACAACTAAAACCATTGGGGAAGTCTTGGAGTTGTTTTGTTTTACTTGATGCTGTTTCTTTAAATGAAGACCTTAAACAATTCAGATACCACTGAAGACAATTTGGAGGAGTTGTTGGAATCAAAATATTCTAAATCTTCCCAGTAGAAGGCATATTGTTTAAGACTGAGGGTGGAGCTATGACTGAGGGAACATTTATGCATGCATGGCAAACTTTGAAGGACCACAAAGTGTGCAAGAAGATACCTTCACCTTATGAAGAGACTTTTTTCCCCTTTCTATTTTTAGTACCCACATAACCTCTTGCTTGCTTTGAATGTCTAAATGTTACTTAGAATTACGTCTGCTCTCCTGGCATGTTTTTAAGCAAATTAAATATTTGTAAAGTTTATAAGTTTAGGATTGGAAAAAGAGGAAGATGCTCTTTATGTTAGTAGAACTGTACAATGAAAGCTACAATGTGTGGTCAAAGAAAGTTCATTTCTCACAGCTGAAGAGAAATGTAAGAGATGGAATAGCAGTACACAGCAGGTTGTATTTTTCAGGGTTGTAACAAACACAGCTATCTGGAACAGTTTAGTTGAAATGCCTAGCCAGAAAGGAAAGTCACAATTACTTTTGTGGTTTAAGGATAATTTTATTTCATCAAAAGTAATAACAAATATCTTTATTTGGTCTGGGAGCAATTATTTAAGGGGAGAAAATGTGCTTTTACAAAGCATGGACAAAATTTTAATAGAAGTGATAAGTTTTAATGAATAGCAAATGCATCATATTTTAATATGTTGATAAGTTTCTATATGTATTTGGATTATATAAAATTTCTGATCTAGTTTCCTGGTCTGGCTGTTCTTTCTGCCAGCAAAAGTGATGATCAGTCATGCCTAAAGAGGACAGCTAGGTCCAGCCAGGTCCAACCAGGGACAGATATGATAGACCATAATGTTGGCTTTTAATTTTGGGAAAACCATTCTGAAACCAAGGCTTTTATTTTCAAGAATGTGACTTTCTTAAATGGACAGTAATTTTGTGAATTTTTAAATACTCAACATTGGAAGCCTAGAGCATTGAGATTACCAAAATATACCATAGCATGTGGCAAGGAATAATGTGGCATGTAATGTACGTCAGGTTCCCATGAAACCAAAAAACCAAAACCAAACAAACAAAAAAACAGGTGAAATATATTCTGGAGTCAGACAGAGGATACCCAACTGTGGTTAGGTAGGTCCTGAGTGCTTCAGAACCTGTGTAGTGCCTCAGGGATGGGAGTATTGCAATAGAAACTCAGATAGATTATAAAAAAAAAAAAAATGAAAATAGGTGTTTTTCCCAATTCTTCTTTGAGTCTCCAGCGGGAGGCTTCCAGGTAAGATTACCCATATGAGTGATGTCCAGCAGTGACAGAGAAGACTCAGTGGCATGGTGTCTTCAAGTTGTGAGAGGCAACAGGGGCCCCATCTCCACTGATGCTAACTGGGCAAGACGAAGGTTTTCCCATATGTGCCTTGGAGTTCAAGAAATTGCTTATAGACTCCATGAACTTGAAGAGATCTGGCGTGCAAAATGACAGAACTTTATAACAAGAGGCAATGGCAGTGATCAGACAGAAGTAGTAAATGTCAACACACATCAGAAAGCTCCATTCAGTCAACTCCATTCCTGGTGAATGGCCATAAGAATGGAGGGGAAAACACAGATTGGAGGCTCTTTGTAGCTTCCATGGTATGACATACTTTCCTCTTTCCTTGTATCCAGATACCATCCAAAAGAAAGAAAATAATTTGGAAGAGGAATAAAGGAAGCCTGAAGTAATCTTGTAAAGTTTTAAACTGAAAAATTTGCAGTTATTTTATGGTGGCTTATTTTCCTTTATTTTGGTTGAATGGGAGCCAGAGAAAGTTAACAATTCTGTTACAAGAAGGAAAAAAAAGCAAGCAAATAAGTAAGAAAGAAAGAATGCGGAGGAAAGGAGAAGGAAAGAAAATGTCTGCACAACTGAATCTAGATGTTTAAATATTGAATCTTTTCAAATTAATTAGTTTAAAAAATTATTTTCCTATAGATGTATATCCAAAATTTTCACAAAACAAATTGTCATTAAGTTATATAGTAAATGTAATTATCTCATGAAAAATACAAGAAAACATACATAAATATCTATACTATTATACCAATGGCTCTCATTCTGGAGGGAAAAATGTATAATCATTGTGTTGGTCTACAAAGAATTCTATAAATTTTCATATATTATAATTATGTTAGGTTTTGGTGAATTTTTCAATTATTAAATGAAATTCAAACCATTTAAAAGCTTCATTTAATATGACTTGCTGTGATATTAGTTATAAATGTCAAAATATAAGTATTTTATTGACTGATAAAACAAACATATTAAAAAGTAATTCATGCAACAATGTTATTATAAAATATTTTATAATATTAGCTTTATTAAAGACACGAAAAATTTTCTGGGACTCATATTCATCACACCAATTTTAATTTGGAAAGTTAAAGATTGTATCTAAATATATAAAACCTTGCCTTGCAAATTAAATGAGGTTGAAATATTATGCTTTTCTTTTTCATGGCTTATCTAAGCTCCTTGAAAAGTGCATGAGATTATGTGAGATTAAGTCTATAATAGGAATTCATAAATCATGGAACATTTAAAACTCAAAACTCTTATTATTATAGACTTAATTTCCTTACATGTTGGTGATGGTGAGTATCATAGTGTTGTGTCAGCATTTTATGGACTTTTTCTTCCCTTTCTAATGAGGTATATGCCAATTTTTGTGCTCTGTGAATAACTAAATAATGAAAACATATAACAACAGAGTCACTACTAGGCTGAATAATAATGTATTATAGCTGCAAGCTTCCCTTAGAATGAAAGGACAATTGAGGAGATCCAGAGAATGCATCATGTAGTCAAAATCTTCAACATCCAAAGAGGAGTAAGAAACTAAGTGAACAAACCCTTGCAGTTAGAACCTGTGAGTGACTTATTCAAATATTATTATAGTTGATGGGCAATGTTTATGACAGAGTTAGTGTGAATGAGTAGAGAGAGAAAGGATTTATGAGTCTATAAGTGAAAGTGAAAAGGTCAAAGTTAACTTGAGAGAGGGAGAGAGAGAAAGAAAGAGAAATGCACCCCTTAGTATATGCCCTCAATATAACAGTCAATAGATGACTGCATTACACATGTAATGAGGAAGCTTTAGAAAGTTAATTTATACAAAGAAAAACCAATGGTCAATAGTCAAGTACCTTGTTTAACTGTCAACTTCCCCATTAGGGCCCTGCTGACAGCCATTGGCTCCCAACTACTCTTTCAATTAAAACCAAAATATTGGGTAGAGAAAATACTTTAATTTCTAATTGAAGTTAAAATAGTTATTGAGCCAATTTGTTGTATGTGATGCTGTTGAAAAAGTTCACATGATAATAATAATCGTATTTTATGAAAATACTGAATACTCCTACTGAAAACTTCAGCTTCCAAAGTGAGATGTTTATCTATTTAATCTTCTTAAAAGCTTTGAATTGCCTGTTCAGTCAAAACAGAGGTTTTAAGTGACGGACTTTTTTGTCAGGCTTTTTATTTCATTTCTAGTGATGGATGTAGAGATATTGAATGAAAATTCCCAGTTTGAAATAGTTTTGTGGAAAAGAAATCCATATCACTTATAAATCACAGTGTTCATTCCCAATTTATGGTATTGTACATGACTGTCCCTGTCATTACTGCCAGCTCACACTTTTTTATGTCTGTTACAGGAAATTATTATTTCTACTGTATCATTAGAGTTTGAACACTAAGAAAACCTCCAGAACTGCTTTTGATAGGGGGAAAAAACACAATGATCTCTCCGATTATTAAATTTGAAAGTAAAATGGGGAACGGGGCCAAGATAACTGGAAACAGCAGAGTTCAGAAGCTGCCAAAAACAAAAAACAAAACAAAACAAAACAAACAAACAAGCAAAAACAACATAATAAGCATGCAGATCCTTCACTGGCAACCAAGGTGTCCAGGTTCTCTCATCAGAACTGACTAGGAGGCTGACATGACCTATGGAGAGAAGGAAGAACAGTGTGGTGTGGCGGCCCACCTGACAGCCACTCAGGGCAGGGGAAACCCTCCCCCAAGCCAAGGGAGGTGGTGAGTGAGCTTGCTCCTCAGACAGGGAAACAGTGCTTTTTCCACAGATCTGTGCAACCCATGGTTTGGAAGATCCCATTCATGAACTCATACTACTGGGGCCTAGGGTCCCAACCCTGGAGCATGCAGACTCTTAACAGCCTCTCAGATGGAATCTGCTTAAACCTATGAAACTCCCATGGGGGAGGTGGGTGGAGGCAAGCAGCACCACTGCTGCTGCCTGCTGTCTAAGCCGTTTGAGCTCCTTGATGGTGGAGCAACAGACAGCACTGGGTCTCAAAACTTGCTAACATGCTAAGCTCCCTGGGCAGGGGAAGGGCAACACCCATCTCTAGAGCTCCAGGCTGTGCTTTTCCCCTGCTAGAGCCAGGGAGGCTAGATGGCTTGGTCCCAAGACTTTCCCCCACAGCCCAACACACTGATTGTGGCAGTTTATAGCCAGAGGACCTCTTTAGGCCTGACCCTGATCCATCTTTCCTCAATGGGCAGGGATTCCCAATAACTGCAGCCAGAGGCTCAGGGATGGACCCTGGATCTCCCTGGGCCTGAACCCCTAGGGGTAGGGGTGACCACAATCTCTGTGGCCCAGCAGATTTAGCCTTTCCTCTTGGTAGTTTTGAGGAATCCAATCAGTCCAGATGAGTGGGTTTCCACCCAGCGAGGCACACCCCCTCCACCAAGGAACAAAGTACTTCATTAAATGGGTCCTGTTCCCCTTGCCACCCAACTGAGTGAGACCCTCCAACAGGGATTGCCAGACACTCTATATGAGAGTGATCCTACTGCCATCAGGTTGGTTTCCCTTGAGATCAGAGGTCCCAGAAGAAGAAGAAGGCATCCATCTGTGCTGTTCTCCAGTGTGCTTGTGTGGCATCTCCAGTCATGGGAGTGACAGATGAATAAGGACTGAAGTTAACCCCCAGCACACTGCAGCAGCTCTGCAGAAGAGAGACTTGACCATGGAAAGAAAAACAAGCAGAAAGCAACAACAACAGCATCAACAACAACAAAAAAGCCCCCACAAAAACCCCATCCAAGTGTCAACAGCCTCAAAGAACAAATCTAGACAAACTCACAAAAAAGAACCAACAACAACAAAAAAATGCAGAAAACCCAAAAGACCAGAGTGCCTTTACTCCTCCAAATGATTGCAACATCTCTCCGTCAACAGCATAGAACTGGATGGAGGATCAGATGGACAAACTGACAGAAGTAGGCTTCAGAAGATAGGCAATAAAAAACTACACTGAGCTAAAGAAGCATGTTCTAACCCAATGCAAAGAAGTTAAGAACTTTGATAAAAGTTAGAGGAATTGCTAACTAGAATAACCAGTTTAGAATGGAACATAAATGACCTGATAGAGCTGAAAAACACAGCACAAGAACTTTGTGAAGCATAAGCAAGTACCAATAGCCAAATCAATCACGGGGAAGAAAGGCTATCAAAGTTTGAAGACCACTTTGCTGAAATAAGGCCTGCAGACAAGACTAGAAAAATAAGAATGAAAAAGAATGAACAAAGCCTCCAAGAAATATGAGACTTCATAAAAGACTGAACCATGAATGACTGGAGTACAACAAGGAACCAGGGAGGATGGAAACAAACTAGAAAACACACTTCAGGATATCATCCAGGAGAACTTCACAAACCTAGAAAGACAGGCCAACATGCAAATTCAGGAAATACAGAGAACACCATTAGGATACTCCGCGAGAAATTAACCCCAAGACACATAATCATCAGATTCTCCAAGGCTGAAATGAAGGAAAAGCTGTTAAGGGCAGCCAGAGAGAAAGGCCAGTTCACCTACAAAGGGAAGCCCATCAGACTAATAGCGGAACTCTCAGCAGAAACTCTACAAGCCAGAAGGGATTGGGGGTCAGTATTCAACATTCATAAAAAAAGGAATTTCCAACCCAGAATTTCATATCCAGCCAAACTAAGTTTCATAAGCAAAGGCGAAATAAAACCTTTTCCAGACAAGCAAATCTTGAGAGATTTTGTTACCACCAGGCCTGCCCTTCAAGACCTCCTGAAAGAAACATTAAATATGGAAAGGAAGAGATGGTACCAGCCACTGAAAAAACACACCGAAATACAAACACCAATGACACTATGAAGAAACTGCATCAACTAGTGTGGAGAATAATCAAACAGCAGCATGATTACACGATCAAATTTACATATAAGAATACTAATCTTAAATGTAAATGAGCTAAACACCCCAATATAAAGACACTGAATGGCAAATTGGATAGAGTCGAGACCCATCCATGTGCTGTATTCAGGAGACCCATCTCATGTGCAAAGACACACATAGGCTCAAAATAAAGGGATGAAGGAAAATTTACCAAGCAAATCAAAAGAAAAATAAATGAAAAAAAAAAACAGGGGTTGCAATCCTAGTCTCTGACAAAACAGACTTTAAAGCAACAAAGATCAAAAAAGACAAAGAAGGACATTACATAATGGTAAAAGGAACAATCCAACAAGAAGAGCTAACTATTCTAAATATATATGCACTCAACACAGGAGCACTCAGATTCATAAAACAAGTTTTTAGAGGCTTAAAAAGAGACTTAAATTCTCACAAAATAATAATGGGAAACTTTAACACTCCACTGTCACTGTTAGATAGATCAACAAGACAGAAAATTAACAAGGATATTCAGTACTTAAACTTAGCTCTGGATTAAGTGGACCTAGAAGACTTCTACAGAACTCTCCACTCCAAATCAACAGAATATACGTTCTTCCCAGTGCCACATGGCACTTATTCTAAAATCAACCAGCTAATTGGAAGTAAAACACTCCTCAGCAAATGCAAAATAATTGAAATCATAAAAAACAGTCTCTCAGACCACAGTGAAATAAAATTAGAACTCAGGATTAAGAAATTCACTCAAAACCACACAATTTCATGGAATTGAACAACCTGCTCCTGAGTGACTACTGGGCAAATAATGAAATTAAGGCAGAAATCAAGAAGTCCTTTGAAACCAATGAGAAAAAACATAACAGAATCTCTGGGACACAGCTAACACAGCATTAAGAGGGAAATTCATAGCACTAAATACCCATGTCAGAAAGCTTTAAAGATCTCAAATTGACACTCTAACAACACAATTAATAGAACTACAGAGGCAAGAACAAACTCTTCGAAAAGCTAGCAGAAGACAAGAAATAACTAAGATCAGATAAGAATTGAAGGAGATAGAGACACAAAAAAAGTCTCCAAAAAATCAATAAATCCAGGAGCTACTTTTTTTTTTGAAAATATTAACAAAACAGACCACTAGCTACAGTAATAAAGAAGAAAAGAGAGAAGAATCAAACAGGCATATAAAAAAGGGGATATCACCACTGACCCCACAGAAATACATACTACCATCAGAGAATACTGTAAATACCTCTATGCAAATAAACTAGAAAATCTAGAAAAAATTGATAAATTCCTTGACACGTATACCTTCCCACGATTAAACCAGGGAGAAGTCAAATTCCTGAATAGATCAATAACAAGTTCTGAAATTGAGGCAGCAACTAATAGCCTACTAACCATAAAAAGCCCAGGACCACTAGATTCACAGATGAACTCTACCAGTGGTACAAAGAAGAGCTAGTACCATTCCTTCTGAAACTATTCCAAAGAACTGAAAAGGAGGAACTCCTCCTTAACTCATTTTATGAAGCCAGCATCATCCTGATACCAAAACCAGGAAGAGACACAACAGAAACAGAAAACTTCAGGCCAATATCGCTGATGAACATCGATGCAAAAATTCTTAATAAAATACTGGCAAACCAAATCCAGCAGCACGTCAAAAACCTTATCCACCATGATAAAGTCAGATTCATCCCTGGGATGCAAGGTTGGTGCAACATACACAAATCAATAAAAGTAATCCATCACACAAACAGAACCAAAGACAAAAACGACATGATTATCTCAATAGATGCAGAAAAGGCCTGTGACACAATTCAACATCCCTTAATGTTAAAAATATTCAATAAACTAGGTATTGATGGAACATATCTCGAAACAATAAGAGCTATTTATGAAAAACTCAGAGCCAATATAATATTGAATGGGCAAAAGCTGGAAGCATTCCTTTAGAAAATCAGTACAAGACAAGCATACCCTATCTCACCATTTCTATTCAACATAGTATTGGAAGTTCTGGCCAGGGCAATCAGGCAAGAGAAAGAAATAAATGGCATCCAAATAGAAAGAAAGGAAGTCAAATGTCTCTTTGCAAATGACATGATTTTGCATCTAGAATACCCCATCATCTCAGCCCCAAATCTACTTAAACTGATAGCAACTTCAGCAAATCCTCAGGATACAAAATCAATGTGCAAAACTCACATGCATTCCTTGACACCAACAAGAGACAAGCAGAGAGCCAAATCATGAATGAACTCCCATTCAGAATCGCTACAATGGGAATACAACTAACAATGGATGTGAAGGACCGCTGCTCAAGGAAATAGGAAAGAACACAAACAAATAATCCATGATTATGGATAGAAAGAATAAATATTGTGAATATGGCCATAGTGTTGAAAGCAATTTATAGATTCAGTGCTGTTCAAAGTACTGAACTGAAATTCAATCAAACCACCATTGACATTCATCACAGAATTAGAAAAATCCATTTTAAATTTCATACGGTATAAAAAAGACCCTGTATAGCCAAGACAATCCCAAGCAAAAAGAACAAAGCTGAAGGCATCACTCAACCTGACTTCAAACTATACTACAAGGCTATAGTAACCAAAACAGCATGGTACTGGGACCAACATAGACATATAGACGAATGGAGCAGAACAGAGACCTCAGAAATAACAGCACAAATCTACAATCATCTGATCTTTGCCAAATCTGGCAAAAACAAGTAATGGGAAAAGGATCTCCTATTCAGTAAATGGCGCTGGGAAAACTGGCTAGCCATATGCAGAAAATGGAAACTAGACCCCTTCCTTACACCTTATGATAAAATAATTCAGGATGGATTAAAGACTTAAATGTAAAACCCAAAACCATAAGAACCCTAGAAGAAAACCTAGGCAATACCATTCAGGATATAGGGATGGACAAAGACTTCATGACAAAATGCCAAAAACAATTGCAACAAGAGCCAAAATTGATAAATGGGATCTAATTAAACTAAAGGGCTTCTGCTCAGCAAAAGAAACTATCATCAGAGTGAACAGGTAACCTACAGAATGGGAGAAAATTTTTGAAATCTACCAATCTGATGAAGGTCTAATATCCAAACTTCACAAAGAACTTAAATTTACAAGAAAAAACAAACCCCATCAAAAACTGGGCAAAGGATATGAACAGACACTTCTTAAAAGAAGACATTTATGCAGCCAATTAATGCAATTTATGCAGGAGTCTATTAAAAAAGAGCTCAACATCACTGATCATCAGAGAAATCCAAATCAAAACCACACTAGTCAGAATGTTGATTATGAAAAAGTCAGGAAACAATAGATGCTGGTGAGGCTGTGGAGAAATAGGAACGCTTTTACATTGTTGGTGGGAATGTAAGTTAGTTCAACCATTGTGGTAAACAGTATGGTGATTCCTTAAGGATGTAAAATCAGAAATATCATTTGACCCAGCAATCCCATAACTAGGTATATACACAAAGGAATATAAATCATTCTACTATAAAGACACTTGCACACTTATGTTTATTGCAGCACTATTTACAATAGCAAAGACATGGAACCAACCCAAATGCCCATCAATGATAGATTGGATAAAGAAAATGTGGTACGTATATACCATGAATACTATGCAGCTATAAAAAGGAATGAGATCATGTTATTTGCAGGGACATGGATGAAACTGGAAGCCATCATCCTTAGCAAACTAACAGAGGAACAGAAAACCAAATACTGCATTTTCTCATTCATAGTTGGAAGTTGAACAATAAGAATACATAAACAACACACACCAGGGCCTGTAGTGGGGTAGAGGGTTAGGGAAGGGAACTTAGAGGACAGGTCAGTAGGTGCAGGAAACCACCATGGCACCTGTATACTTATGTAACAAACCTGCACATTCTGCACATTGATCCCGTTTCCTCTAAAAGAAATTTAAAAAATAAAGTATAATGGACATATATTAAGAAATATTATTTATTATATATTCAATTTCAATAAATCCTAGAACTTTCATTTGAACCTGCCATGTTTCACAGAGTTGAAAATAAGAGTTAAAGTGATCATGAATTTATATATACTCCAAGAAACAGAGCAACAGGATCTCACAACACAATCTAAGTGAATACAATAGTTTTTCTGTGGTGGGATCCAGTGATTCTGACAGAGCAATTGAACAAATTTCTCTTTCTCTATTATGGAGAGACAACACATAGAGTGTAACAGAAAATGTCACCAAGCAAGATTTTCAGATACGATGTTTTAAAATGATTTAGAAAAACTCTACTATTTGGAATTATTTCTATTTATTTAAAATTTTTAACATAAACATTTTATTCTAAGCAAACCATAAATAGTGCAATTTTAGGAGTCAATGTTCACAAAACAGCAACTCTAACTCTCAGTCTACTCTATACTGCACTGCTGGCAGCAGAATGTGGCTGGAAGAAACACTACTTTGCTGCCAATGCTTGTTCATTCATGCCTCTTACTCTCAAGTGAAACCTTAAGGAGCAGTTATATTATCTCGTTTCTGTTCATTCTCTAATAATTCTTTATGATAATTTCACCACTATTAATCATCTTCTAAAATTCCAGTACCCTTTCCTTTCTCCTTTCAATTGGTGAACTCACTTCCTATGTTACAAAGAGCGTTTAAAGAATTAGAGATCATTTGCAAGTATCTACCAGCACATCTATCTGCCTACACTCATATATTTTTACTTTTTCTTGGAGTTTTTTACAGGTTGAACTTCCTATGTTCCTAATAAATGCAGACGCTATCACTCCTGGGTCAGCTTCATGCCTCTACTTGTTCAAGGAACTGTCTCCTACATTTCCCCTTTATCCCTCCTGCAGCTTCTTTTTTTTTCTAATTCTGGAAGAAAAAAGATTTTTTCCTTAAAACAAACGAAGAAGCAATAACAACAGAAATGTTTTCTTGACCTTACTTTCCCCTCTGGTTTTCCTTTACAGCAAAATTTCTTGAGAGAGTTGTGTATACTTGCTGTCTCCAATTTTGCTCCTACCAATCTCTCTTAAATCCACTTGCCTCAGACATTTTCCTCATCATTCCATAAAAGCTGCTTGCCAAGGCCAACACTCAGATTTACGTTACTAAATCCAATCTTAAGTTCCCAGTCTTCACTTATCTTCATGAACCAGCAACATTTGGCACAGCTTATCATTAAATCTTCATTGAAACATTTTTATTGTATTGGTTTTCAACACTCCATACTTTCCTTCATTTCATCCTACCTGGTAGCTATTCCTTCTCAGTCTCCTTTGATACTTTCTTTTTCCACCTTATGTTAGAACAACCCATGGCCTTCCCTGCTGATGCTCAGTCTAGGCGGAGATCTCACCCAATCTCAGAGGACTTTACATACCATTCACTAACTATTGCCCCTGAAGCTATATGTCTGGCCCAGAAATCTCCCATCAACTCCAAATTTTATATTCAATTTTCTATTTAATACTTCTACCTGTATTTTAGTCAGGACCTTAACCTTAGAATGTACAAAATTAAGTTTTGGGTGTTAACTCCTCTGTGTCTGTATTTTTCAGGGTTCTCTAAAGTGAGACAACTAATAGGATAGATGTATATATGAGGGGGAGTTTAGCAGGAGAATTGACTCACACAATCACAAGGTGAAGTTCCTCAATAGGCCGTCTGCAAGCTCAGGAGCGAGGAAGCCAGTTCGAGTCCCAAAATCTCAAAAGTAGGGAAGCCAACAGTGTGACCTTCGGTCTGTCGCCAAAGGCCTGAGAGCACCTGGCAAATCACTGGTGTAAGTCTAAGAGTCCAATAGCTGAAAAACGTGGAGTCCGATGTTTGAGGGTAGGAAGCATCTACCACGGGAGAAAGATGACCAGAAGACTTAGCCACAATGCTCTTTCCAACTTCTGCCTGCTTTATTCAAGTCACCCTGGCAGCTGATTAGATGGTGCGCACCCAGATTAAGGGTAGGTCTGCCTCTCCCAGTCCACTGACCCAAATGTTAATCTCCTTTGGCAACACCTCCACAGACACACCCAGGAATAATACTTTGCATCCTTCAATCCAACCAAGTTGACAGAATATTAACCATCGCAACATCCTAAGAGATCTCTCTGCCTTTCCCCTTCCCCTCAACTGAGTAACCAGATCATCATCCTTCAAAAATTTGAATCAGACCATGTGACACTTCTGCTCAATACCTTCCAGGTCTTTTCGTTACATTCAAAGTAAAGCTAGAATTCAAAGCCTGATGCCTCTGATGTCCTTTCCACCTAACTCCATCTTCCAGAGTTTTTTGTTCTATTTTCTCTGCACTAGCCCCACTGGCCACCTGGCTGTTCATTGACTGCTTCACATACATTTGAACCTCAGCGGCTTTATACTTGTGGACCCTTTGCCTGAAATGTTCTTTCCATTGTTATCTACCTGACTCCCTAGTTATCATACTTATGTCTTCGCTCATTTCCTTTGTGAGGATTTCTCTAAGTCCTCCACTGAAAATTGCAATTCTAATATAGCCTGCTGCACTTTTTATACTTAAACATTACTTTTCTCCATGACATCTTTCACCATTTAAATGATATGTTTATTTAATTTATTGCCTGTCTCTGTCTTCCATAGTGGTATTTCCACTAGGGCATGGATTTTTGTTTATTTGTTTTTCTAACTGTATCAAATATACCTAAAAACAGGACTTGGAGTATAGTTGAAGCTTAATACAATTTTATTAATTGATTTATGAGCAAAAGCATGTGCGAATGAAAACATTCCCAAAGATTGATGCCAAATATTAGAGTTTCAGCTTTTACAAAGAGACAGATAAACCGAATTTTGAGTTTCGCAAAGTAAACTCCATTATAGTGTCTGAATATTCTATGGATACGTTTCAGGTTCAGTGTTAATCAAATGTAAGTAGAATACAAGCAGTAGAAACATTTACAGTAAAAAGTTAAAAATATCAGCTTTGAAATTAGGGAAAAATGGACTCAGAACCAGTCATTAAATAGTCTTGTTTTTGTTTTCTGGGGGGCGGGAAACAGTTTAGTCTGTCTAAGCCTTTATTTCATTTTCTCAGAATTGAAGATTAAAATATAAATTCCCTTTGAAATGTGGATTAGTCAGGAGAATGTATATAAAACCCTTAATATACAGTAAACTCTCAATAAGAATACCACACTGAGAAGGAAAAAGAATCTGAATTTAGATTTACTTTTGAATATGTCATTATTTTATCATGGATAAAATAATGTATGGATTTCTCTGTTAAGACCTTTTAGATAAATAGTGGTTGTGAGATTCTGGGGGGTGAGAATAGCATTCTTTGGATTTTATGAAGTGGATAATACTTTTCTACAACATTTTTATAGTTTTGTATATAATTTTATATACTAGAATCTTTAGACCCATATTAGCTATTTTTTTACATCTTTGTTCCTTTTCATTGCCTAATATACATAGACTATTAATGTGCTTGTTCAGATATAAATATAAAGAATTTCTGACACTTTTAGCAATTACACTTCATAAACTGGTGATAAAAACCATGCACATTTATGATAATATACAAGGGAAATTCGGATTTCTCCAGCCTATGAAATAATGTTCTTTAAACCACAACTATACTATGGGATGGTAAAATTAAATTCATATTCTGTTCAATTCACGTATTTATAGAGTCTGTAAATCTTTTTTTTTTCATTTTATAAAAAATGCCTTAAGCCAGTGAGAATAAGTGAATAGGTTCTTGTGAAAACTTTATTTTAAATTAAAAACTTTATTTTTAGGTAGCAATCTTTTACATTTTAAATTAATAAACTTATGTTACAGAATAATCTTTCAGGTTTAAATATAAATGTCCAGCACTAGTAACTTGCAAAATTAAATTAGTTTGTGCAAGTCATTTTTCTTACTATCTATCTTATTGATATGGAAAATTGCCCCTTTTCATTATGAAAATTCCTGTGTGGGACTATATCCCAGCTCCTATAAAGTTGTATCAGCATATGTGAATTCAACAAAAGAAGTTAATGCAGTTCTTCACTATGGAAAGCAAGTCTGCAGAAAAATATCATGGGAGATGACAGCTGAGCTTAACCTATCTCATAGGCTTTTGTCACTGTACATCCTTGAAGGTCTTTTCAAAATTGTATGCCATGTAGTGGATCATTATTAAAGGTGAACTGACTTTTATAGCCTGTTTCTGAAAGGTCATTCCAGGGTAGGCACAGGATCTTGGCTCTTACCCTGCATCAGTTTTTCACGTAATGTTGCTCCATATTCTCTTTAGTGCTTTCTTACCACACCTCCCCACCACCGGCTTCTCCTCTTTACCATTTTCACTTTTCTGTCATTGGCAAAATAAGATGATGGGAACAGCACTCACCTATGACACTTCACAACTTTGTTCCAGAAGTAGACAGAAGTGGAAAGAAAAAGTAAAATCATACTCCTGTTGGGCACACCAACAGAGGTAATATTTAAGGGCTCATGCCAGGTAGGACCATGTTTTACTATGAAGTCATTTTCTTATTGATCATTATAGTCCGTGGTAAGTTGACTACCATGACATTCACTCAATTTTCAAGATTTCTATTGAGATTTATCATGATGGGAAAAAATGTGATTGTGAGAAAAGTATAAAAGAAGAGCATAAAACAGAAAAGCATGAAATATTGGAACCCAGGCATTAATGTGATTTTATGTCTACTGGTAGAGGATCCTGTTAAAATTACCCAGTCATTTTAAATATGTTCAATCTCTCATAAAGCCATTTCTAAATGTGGAAACTGTAATTGTGCCTTAGGATAATTCTCAATGCAAATACAGTAATTAGTAGTTACTGTGTACAATATGTATACATTTCTTTTTCTGATTAGTCAGATAAAAGCCTCCCTCCTTTATGAGAATCGAATTCTTTCTCATTCCAACCATGTGATCCTATTGAGGCTTATCAGTTACTCCTTGGCTTCAGAAATGGGCAGCTGGGCACATTTAAAACAATTGTAATACTCCACCACATACAGCAATTGGTATAGAGATAACAAGCTGGGACATTAGAATTGTTTCTAGATGCTATTCTAGTTAGATGTATAGACAACTGCCAACTCTCATTTAGAAGTTGTAAGGAGGTAAACCAGGAGTAACTAGTTTCTTTCAGACAGCCAATTTTCATGAATGAAGGTGATATTCAGAAAGAGCATAGACGAAAAAAAAAAAAAAAAAAAAAAGAGAAAGTGATTTTACCAGTGTCTGGGCACATGGGTTTTAACCATACCTAAGGATAAATCTACTCATGGCTTTGCATATATAGTATACTCAGGTGAGCGAATGGGTGAGTGTTACGGTTGTTGTTTTTAATACAATATTATATGTAGTTTGGATCTTGTTTTGATGAACCAAAAAAGTCCTAGCACAAAGTCGTCATCATCTTTTTTCTAGGTATAGCAGTTTCAATACAAAAAGAGCATATAAGTTGATAATGTATAATTTTAGATCAGCTTCTCTCTATGGGACACAACATGTTCATATGAAAATAAAGGTTTCAATCTGATGGAAGTCTCTAAAAAACACAATATCAAATGAATTAATTTGCATAAAATAACCATTTTTAAATTTAAATGAAAGTTCTAATACATCTCAATTCAACTTCACAACAGAAAAATGAGTGTTGTGATAATTTGATTTGAAAAAGCAAATTATCAAATCAAAATGCAGGCTTTCTGGTTCTCTGAAGTTTTTAATTATTTTCTAGAAACCATAACCAAATACCTCTAAGCGTAATACAGAGAAGAACAAAATTCATGTTAATATATAACTGAATAAAACTCAATTTGTAAAAGCAAATAATAGTCTAATTATTTTCTGGTTTTCCTGGAAATGACATTTTGACACTTCGTAAAATACATTTTGTATTTTACCAAAGTAATTATTTACACAGACCTTCACTGAAAAGTAAATTCCAGCTGTCATTAACCTGTCTTAAGGCTCAAATACAACTTCATTTTGTGTTAGTAGTAATTGATAGCTTATTTGAGCATATATTGATAGTTCACTTTATTAGATAGTCGGTAAAATATCTAGGGATGTCAATAACATGATATGGCACAGAATTCTATTTCCAGAAAAAGAAATTCTTCAAAATAAAGGCAAACTATTTAGACTACCCCTCTCCCCCACATAAGAAAACATAATTTGTTTGTAGAAACCTTGTGTTAATGTCAGTGCTGAAGGATTGAAGAGCATGCCTCTGAAAAGAATGATCTTAGGTAGACGCACTGCAAAGTTGTAAGAAAGTCATAGCGGTGTAAAAATATGTTCATGAATATTCACAGAGCCAGTGTGGGAAAAAACCCAATTATCCATTAACCATATAATGGATAAATAATCTCTTACACGTTTATACAACAAAATACTATACAGTAGTAAAAATGTACAAACTTAACACAGTACAACCAGCTCGATAAATCTCACTGACATAATGCTGAATAAAGAAGTCAACTGGACTAAAAATGCACAGTGTATAATTTTATTCATATAACTGTGTAACTTATTTCACTTCAAAAATTCCTTAAGTTTGAATATAAAAGAAGCTGAAAACATTTAAATTAACTGTAGAAATGTTACATTGGTAGAAACTGGGAGGAGGCGGAGGAGAGAACTATGTGGTACTGGGAATATTTTATTTCTTGACTGTTGGTTACACAGCTATGCTGCTTGTTATAATCCATGAATTGCTTACAGTTTGTATACATTTTCACGCAGAATTTTTTTAGTAATTTCTTTTCTTTTAGAATCTCCATTTTCTGTAGACTGAATAATTTGTAATAGACCAATGCTGAAGATGAGACAACTAGACATCAGATGGGTGTGGAAGCCACAGAAAAGAAAGGGAAGACCTTTCTTCTAGAACTGAGCTCTCTGGAACAACTACCTCCCAAACACCCACCCGCAAGAGTTTGCCTGTTTGAGCCATATGCTATGGACAGCTTTGGGTAAGGGTTGATGGTAAAGGAAAGAGATACGGCAGACTTTTTACCTGTCATGTAGGGGTAAATTTAAAAATAAATAAATAAATAAATAAAAAACTGGAAACTCGAGAGTCCTTAATACACAGTCAGTTTCCTCTGACTTTTTACAGACATCTGAGAAAGGGGTTGTCTGTGGTGATGGACTTTGGCTATCAAGGGGAAATGAGTTTGCTGTTGTACAAAGAAAGGTAGTATCTGGGGACTCCTGGAGTACATCCGTAGATTATTGTGTTCAAAGGTAAATAAAATTTAACTATATAACATTTTGGACTATGTAATGCCTCTTGAATCTTATGAGTCACCACAGGAGGGAAGGTCTTCAGATGAAACAGGAAACTATTCTAATAATGGGCAACATTGAATTGGAAATCATGCATTCTAAATGAAAAAAGAACATGACTTTAGTCTGGACCTGAATCTGGATTCCAAATATATCTATTATGTGGATCATTAACTCCTACTTAAACTTTTGTTTAAATATCTGCTACTGAAATGTAATAATATTCTTCATAGTCTCTCTCTTACTCCCCATCTCCTCTCTACTACTTTAATAAAATAAAATTAAATTTTTTTGCATAGGTAGCAAAAGTCAGGTGGATCTGGTGAAGGAAAGCTCATCAGGTAGAGATGATTGATGCCTCTAAGACCAGTCAACATTAAAATGATGTATTTTAAAATGTCCAATGAGTATACAAAAGTTGCACATGCTTTTGTGCTGAAAGCAGCAAATACTGAAGTAGGAAAAGAAGTACTAGAAAATGTTTCATGAATGCCAGCTTCTAATGATTCTGGACTCTCTCTGCTTTTACAAAGTTCCCTTAGATTCAGTGATGAGTGTATACACACGATGAATCCCATTCACTTGAATAGTTTTATCTCTTTTGCGATCAAATTCTTTCTTAGAAAAATATTCACAACTTCTGTAAGAATTTATCTCTGATTTTAAACGCCAATATTTATTTTTATCTTCTTGAACTTAAATTGGTCTATTTTTTAAAGTAACTACATTAAGCATTTTTTTTTTTTTCTGGGATCTACAGCTTTTTTCCCATATAAAAGTTTAAATCAAGGTTTTTGTGAGAGTAATTGTTATTTCACATTTTTATTCAAAAATTATATGCAATATCCTACATTTCCATTTGGGGAAAAATGTGGAAAAGAGCTATCATACCTTTAGTCCCCCAATGTATTTTATACTTTTGAAAAATGTAACAAGATATATACCACTGAAAATTATGTGCTTTCTTGAATCAATTGATATGGCAGATATCAATGTATTCCTTTTAATAATATTTGTTCGTAACCTTAGAAATAAATGTATGACTCAAGGTGTCCATGTAGATCAAAATCTATGATTTACTTGGCCCATGTTTCCCTTCTATTTGTCTCTTCTTACCTTTTAAAATAAATTTGTTTTACTTTAAAGCAGTTTCAAATTGACAAAGTAATTTGGAGAGAAACACTGAGAGAGTTCTCATGTTCTCTATACTCAGTTGCTCCATTATTAACATATTTATATGAGCCATTTAGTACAATCAATATTAATATTGTTACCACATCAACAAATATAGACATATTATGATTAACTAAAGTTCATAATTTATTTAGACTTTCTTAGTTTTTACTTACTATCCTTTTTATGTTCCAGGGTCCCCTCCAAGATACGACATTCTATTTAGTCTTCACGCCTCTTTTGTCTCCTCTTGACTATGACAGTTTCTTTTATTCTCTTGTGTTTGATGACCTTGATAATTTTGAGTGGTATAGGCATTTTGTTGAATTCCCCTCAAGTGGGATTTGTATGATCTTTTTCTGGTGATTTTACAGTGATTATGTTTTCTTGAGAAGACCACAGAGATGAAGGGCCTTACACATCATATCAAGAGTACATATCATCATCATCATTTACTATTATGATATTAACTTTGATTACTTGGCTGAAGTTGGTTAGTCAAATTTATCCAATGAAAAGTTATCCTTTTTCACCCCCACCCTTTTCATAATGTAGCCTTTGGAAGAAAATTACTATGTTTAGTCAATACTTATGAGGATGGAGTTGGTAAGTTTACACCTCCTTGAGTGTGGAGTACCTATATAAATTAGTTGGACTTCTTCATGGAAAATTTGTCTCTTTAAACATTTTTTCTCAATTATTTATTTATTAATCATTTATTTATATATCAGCATGTACTCATGGATATTTTATACTTTACAGTATAATTCAATACTATGTTATTTATAATGTTGTTGAAATTTTTCAAGCTTTGAACATTAAACAAGCTCTTAGTTGGCTCCTGTGTCTCTGAATACACCATCATTTTCTATATTTTTTAAAATTATACTTTAAGTTCTAGGGTACATGTGCACAATGTGCAGGTTTGTTACATATGTATTCTTGTGCCATGTTGGTGTGCTGCACCCATCAACTCGTCAGCACCCATGAACTCGTCATTTACATCAAGTATAACTCCCAATGCCTTCCCTCCCCCATCCCGTCTCCCAATAATAGGCCCCAGTGTGTGATGTTCCCCTTCCAGAGTCCAAGTGATCTCATTGTTCAGTTCCCACCTATGAGTGAGAACATGCGGTGTTTGGTTTTCTGTTCTTTTGATAGTTTGCTGAGAATGATGGTTTCCAGCTGCATCCATGTCCCTACAAAGGACATGAACTCATCCTTTTATATTGCTGCATAGTATTCCATGGTGTATATGTGCCACATTTTCTTAATCCAGTCTGTGACTGATGGACATTTGGGTTGATTCCAAGTCTTTGCTATTGTGAATAGTGCCGCAATCAACATACGTGCACATGTGTCTTTATAGCAGCATGATTTATAATCCTTTGGGTATATACCCAGTAATGGGATGGCTGGGTCATATGGTATTTCTAGTTCTAGATCCTTGAGGAATTGCCATACTGTTTTCTACAATGGTTGAACCAGTTTACAATCCCACCCATCATTTTCTGTTTTTGCCTTTCCTTCCTTCCTTACTTCTTTCCTTCCTTCCCTCTTTCCTTCCTTCTTTTCTTTTCTTTTTTCTCCTTCCTTCCTTCCTTCCTTTCCTCTTTCCCTCCTTCTTTTCTTTCCTTCCTTCCTTTCTTTCTTTCTCCCTTCCTTCCTTTCCTTTCCTTTCCTTCTTTCTCTTCCTTTCTTCCCTTCTTTCTTCCTTTTTTCTTTCTTTTCTTTTCTTTCTTTCTTTCTTTCTTTCTTTCTTTCTTTCTTTCTTTCTTTCTTTCTTTCTTTCTTCTTTCTTTCTTTTTCTCTTTCTTTCTTTCTTTCTTTCTTTCTTTCTTTCTTTCTTTCTTTCTTTCTTTCTTTCCTCTTCTTATTCTTTCTTCTTTCTTTCTTCTTTCTTTCTTTCTTTCTTTCTTTCTTTCTTTCTTTCTTTCTCTCTCTCTCTCTCTCTCCTTCCTTCCTTCCTTCCTTCCTTCCTTCCTTCCTTCCTTCCTTCCTTCTCATTAAAAGATATTTCAGCTTCATCTTGTAACTTTTCTGCCTAGTCGGAGGCAGAAAGTACATTTGTCCAAAAAGCCCTATTTTCTTTTATTGGATAATGGTATTAAACACCAAGAACTGGGTGCTAAGTATGCTTGTTGTCACTAGGAGGTCATTGCTTGTAGTCCTTCTCAGCTAAGAAAAAGAAAATATATGTGTGTATACTAACTCGTGTATATACAGATATCTATAGTTATATTTATATGTAACCATTTAAACTATATTAAGTTAAATATATGTGCTCATACTGATGTCTCCAAGTCTAATCCATTACTGCGTGACACATTCCAGCCTCCTCCTCTTGCTTATCAGTAACCTCCCATTACCAACAGTGAGAAATCTGGCTTTCACCACCCACCATATATTTACTACACTGTTTAATTCCAGGTTACGGTATCACAATTGTTAACCCTATCTTGTGAGAAATAACTTTATCAACTAGACTACAGTGCTCATGAACATTTTATTTTACCTTTAGTCTTAGAGATTTCACTGTTTTCCAACATTACTTAGAATATGAACCTTTCACGTGTACCTTCATTGAAGTTGTTTCATGCATTTATAATGTGTTTAGATTCTTTTGTCATAATCTGTATTCTCAACTGTTATTCCCTGACCTCCTACATGATTTTTTAATTGCATAAGTTACGGTTCACTCTTTCTGCTGTAAAGTTCCATAGGCCTTGACAAAGGTATAATTTTATGCGTCCACCATTACAGTATTAGTCAGAATAGCTTCACTACCATAAACGGTTCTAGGCGCTTTACATATTCAAACATTGCCTCCTTTTTCTAAACTCTAGAAAATTTCTCATCTTTTTTCAAATATAATTTTTATAGCTTTGTCTTTTCCAAAATCTTCTACAATTGAAATCTTGTAGTGTATAGCCTTTTAAGATTGCCTTTATTTTGTTTCAAATATGTACTTAAGTTTGATTCATGTCCCTTTGTGGTGGCTTAATTGTGCACATATATTTTCTATAAATAATATTTCATTGGATTGATAAACCATAGTTTAATCTGTTGGAGGACATCTACATTACTTTAGTGTGGGGTGATTCTGAATGAAACGCTGTAAACACTCGCATGCATGTTCCTATATGAATATAGGTTTTCTAATCAGTTGGGTAAATCACAAGGAGCATCAGTACTAAATTGTATGAAATTCCTGTGTTTTACATTTGTAAGAAAATGGTTGTCTTTCAAAATGGTTTATACGAGTTTGAATTTCACAGCAATAAAGAGGAATTCTTTCTCACCTTTTATAATTTCTATTCTCTCATTAATAAGGATTAAATTCTTAATAAAGTCAAAAGTTTTATAATAGAATAAAAGCACATTATGTGAGAAGTAGTGAAAATTTGGATTGAAAATTTAATATTTAGCTTCAACTTACAGAGCACCTGGAAAAATATTAATATAGAATAACAAATTATTTTACAGAGAATCTTATGGAATTAGCTTTAAGGAAAAGATAAAGATAAAGCCAGTTCAATATCAGCATTTCACCCCTTGGCATAAAATGGATATTGGTAAAATGCTTAAAAATTTATTGCTTTCTAAAGTTTGATAGTCCACCTCACAATTACATTTGTACTTTGAATTTGACAGTAAATATTTTTATATATTAAATGAATTATAGTATATGCGGTTTAAAATTTTATGCATTATAAGTATTCCTGTTAAAATTAAAGATAGAGGAACCATTTGACATGTATCTCATTTTCACATAATGCAATTTTTCAGATTTGCACTCAAGTACAGTTTTTCCTCAAACACAACTGTTTAAATAAATAATGTACTTTTCCCTTGAATTTGAAATGTAAGTTCTGTCTTGTATAAGATCTTTTTAAGAAAAAAAGTTTAAGAAAAAAAATATGATAATCAAAAATCCAAGCAAGCAAAATCTCTTGAGCTCTAGCTTTACAGTGTCTGTTAAATTTTCTACTACTACCATCATAAAGGATCATTTAAAGTTCTTGAAAAAACTATTTATTAAAAATAAAAACCTATGCTTCAAAATTCTAACCATTTCTACTTTCCCTGAGGTATTTTTTTAAACTTCACAATGACCCAATAATCCTCAAAACACTACTGAGAATTAACTGAGGTTATGTTATGATGTTCTATAAAACTCACATTTTATATCGACAAATGGATTTTTGGTTTTGTCTTTGAGCATTCTTTTGTGCTGACTTAGACAGGAGCTATCAGAGGCCTAATCACAGACTGGGCCTTTCTGTAATAGGCTTTCAAGAACGCAGTGAAAGATGACTCTATTAAAAAATGGTTACATCCAGAAATTATTGCTCAGAAGTAAGGATTAGCCATACTATTTGAAGCAAAAATATAAAATAGTTCCAAATTCATGTATAACTTAAAAAATCATTATGACATTGCCAGCTGATATTTCAAGTCACAAATCAAATATTGTCTTTGGCGTTAACTTTTAGCAAAATGCACTGTGATGATGTATGTCATATGCCTATGTAAAATAAAAGCATTAAATCGAACACAATGAGACACAACCATGATAATAGGAAATACAGTTTGATAACTCAGCTTCTCTTGGAGGTTGGTTACCTATCATGGTAATTTACCACTCAAAGCTGATTACCAACCTGTCTTATGATATCCACGTATCTGTGTTCTGCTGCTGTAGTTTTGATTTCCTAGAAAGTCATACAAATGAAATCATTCTCATGTTGCCTTCTGAATTTTGCTTACAAAATTAGCATAAAGTATTCTATAATTACTCATATTACAAGTGTGCCAAGAATTCATGTCTTTGTATTTCTGAATAGTATTCCATCTTTATGAATATGCAAGTTTGTGTATTCATACACTCTTTGAATTGCAGTTGGGATTTTCTAGTTTTTGGTGAATAGAAATTAAGTCATCATAAAGATTTGCAAAATATTTCATGTGAATATGTTTCATTTTATTTTGTAATATGTAGAAGTGAAATTGCTGGGTCATCAGGTAATTAATATTATTACTTTTATATAAGACTCAGAAAACATTTGCTCAAATGGCTGTACCATTATAAATCCACACAAGTACTGTATTAGCTTTCTAGTTGCTCTTCATCCTCAACAGAACTTGGTATTTGTTATTTTCTTTAAAACCCTTTATGATGGCTTGTAATGGCATCTCATTATGGATTTTATTTTCATTTTCTTAGTTAATAATGATGTCGAGTTTCTTTTTATGCTCTTCATCAGTAAGTTGTCATAAGTTTTTCCATTTGGGGAGTGTATTGTATTAGAATTGAGATTTGAAATTTCTACATTAATTCTGGATATCAGTTCTTTATCAGTTTTATATTTTGCAAATGTAGCCTCCCATCTATGTATTGTCCCTTAATTTTCTTAAGAGTGTATTTTGGCCGGGCGCGGTGGCTCAAGCCTGTAATCCCAGCACTTTGGGAGGCCGAGACGGGCGGATCACGAGGTCAGGAGATCGAGACCATCCTGGCTAACATGGTGAAACCCCGTCTCTACTAAAAAAAATACAAAAAAAACTAGCCGGGCGAGGTGGTGGGCGCCTGTAGTCCCAGCTACTCGCGAGGCTGAGGCAGGAGAATGGCGTAAACCCGGGAGGCGGAGCTTGCAGTGAGCTGAGATCCGGCCACTGCACTCCAGCCCAGGTGACAGAGCGAGAGACTCCGTCTCAAAAAAAAAAAAAAGAGTGTATTTTGAAGAATGTAATTCCTTAATGGTAATGACGATTTCTTTTTACAAAATAATACTTTTAGTGTTGAATCTAAGAAATTTTGCCCAACAATTAAAAGTCAAAAAAGATTTTTCTCTGTGTTTTTCTATGGAAGTGTTATAGTTTTGGGTTTTTATTTTAAGGTTATGATCTATTGTGAGTTAGTTTTTCTGTATCGTTCAAAGAACAGCTCATTATTCCTTTTCTGCATATGAATATTGTAGGGAAAGGCAGTCTGTGTGTGCAGTCTCTACCCCCCATTTGGGTGCATAGGAATAGATCTTGAGCCTAGAACACTTTCTTACCAAGAGATAAGGAGCCCGGAAGACCTGTACTGGGTTTATCACCTTATGAGGGATTACCTTTGCCTACTGCAAGCTCAATGTATTCTCCTTTGTTCTACATAAGCACGTGCATAGCATGGCATCTGGCCAACCCCATTACTCCTTTTGTTCTCCTCTGGAAGGGCACAGGATCAATCTGTGATAGGAAAGAGGTGTGGGTGACCATTTGGCTTGCATCTGCTGCAAGGATGAGCCCTCCTGGCCATGGGGAAACTGCACACAGTTGACATTCATCTTGCTCTGTAACTTCTGTATGTAAATAAAGTGTTGCTCCATCCAATGCTTGACTGTGCTGTTTCTCTTGGTAGATACCAACATGCAGTGGCTAGAAGTGTATGGAGTCCTTCCCTGGGATTCATAACTAGTGCATGGTGTTCTGAAGAACAGATCTCAAATATTTTCACAACAATTGAACAAGTTAAGAAAAATTCCTTTCCTTAAGAAGCTGACATCATAGAGAGAGAAGCAGTCAATAAACAATAAACACAATAATTAAGTGTATTATACAGTAAACAAGAAGATAGTTAGTCCTATAGTCAAAAGAAAAATTAGAATTACATAAGGGATTTCAGATATGAATGAATTAAGTAGCGGGATTTATGAAAGATGGGACAGATATCTGACCTTCATGAGAGCTTTGTTACCTTCTGTATTCTTTCCTGCTATTATAAAATATAAGAACATCTCTATATTACTTTAATGAAATGCACCGAAGTTCTCCAGAAAGGTAAAATAATTATAAATAATAAAATAACTAATTATCTCATTATTAATATTGAGTGAAGTCCAAGTAACAATTTTAGTTATGGCTTGAACTATGACTCATTGAAAAGCACTTTTTACTGGATTAGTTTGTTCTGATACTTACAATTCAAATTCCTGAGAAAATATTGAGATTCTTAAATTCTTCAAATATCAATTTTTTTATTCCAGAATATATTAAAGTTTTTAAAAGTAAAAGAATGACAAAAATGTTGTTGTATATAAATCTTTTTGAAACATAAGAGACTTGAAAGTAATTAAATCCACATGTTAACCATATAGTCTATTTTAATGATCTCTAAGGAAACAAGCTATTCAGAGAGATATTCAAATTATGTTTAATATTGAAATGAAAGTGAAAAGTTGGCAAATGTCTATTTTTACTTATCTATGTGAATTAATAAGCAAAAAAAGAATATTGTTTCTATTTGTTTACATACTATATAGGGAAAATAACTATTAATTTCTGTATTCTATTTTATGGAAGAAAGTATTTGTTAAACTATCTTGGTAAAATTAAAGGCAATTATGGGAGGGTGAATTAATATTTCACCATTGAAACACGTTGGTCTCATTAATGAAAGAATATTTGCTAGCTTCTAATTTTGGCAGTAATGTATTTTGATGTTTCTTTGAATCAACAATAATTTTGTTTATAAAATCATGCAAATATTAGACTAAAATGGAATGATAATAAGTAAAGGAGCACCATGTCTCATTGAGAGAATTTTTAATTACGGATCATTTAATCAATTTTCACATCTATTCAGTATCTTTATTTCAGTTTTATTGTTTAACAGTTGAAGAAACTTCCTTTGTTTTTCCTGTGAAAACATAATTTCATGGATATTTAATAGATTATAACTGTAGTATTTATTTAAAGTGTTTTGCTCTAAGAAGGATTAATAGATTTAGTGTTCTGAATGTCCAAATTAGCTAGCCTACATGTACCAATTGAAGCCATGTGTCCTATGCTAATGTTGAAAATTTATACCCAGGCTATGCAAACCAGGGGTGTCCAATCTTTTGGTTTCCCTGGGCCACATTGGAAGATGAAAAATTGTCTTGGGCCATGCATAAAATATACTAACACTAATGATAGCTGATGAGCTAAAAAATTATTTAAAAATTGCATATCATTTTTAAAAAGTTTGTGAATTTGTGTTGGACTGCATTCAAAGCCATCCTGGGCCACAGGTAGCATGTGGGTTGCAGATTGGACAAGCTTGATGTAAACAGTTCAGTTTTCTTAATTTTGTGAGATGTGATAGGTTGACACTCCTTCTACTTTTTTGAATCAAATTGTTGTTTGTTAAAAAGTTGATATTAACATCCTTATTCTGTTTTAATGAAATATCTGCTGCAACACTATTAAAAAAATATTCAGGCAAATTATCAGACACAAATTAGTGTAAAGATGCAATTAACAATATGAATATAGTGAAATAGTATTAAATAAATCAATGCATTTAAAATATTTATGTAATCAACCTATAAACTGGAGACTTATCTTTTTCTAATGAATTCTTTTAATTGCTTCTCAATGTTGTCACTCAAAATAGTGTTTATTTTAGGTGCCTTTTACTATAGCTGCCTTATAAAATACTGGTAGAAATAAAAATATAAAAGTATATAATGAGCAGAGTTATCAAAATAATTTAACAGCAGCACATCTATTGAGTAAAATACATCCATGAATTCACCTCACTAACATTTTTTTTTTTTTTTTTTTTTTTGAGACGGAGTCTTGCTCTGTCGCCCGGGCTGGAGTGCAGTGGCCGGATCTCAGCTCAGTGCAAGCTCCGCCTCCCGGGTTTACGCGACTCTCCTGCCTCAGCCTCCGGAGTAGCTGGAACTACAGGCGCCCGCCACCTCGCCTGGCTAGTTTTTTGTATTTTTAGTAGAGACGGGGTTTCACCGTGTTAGCCAGGATGGTCTGGATCTCCTGACCTCGTGATCCGCCCGTCTCGGCCTCCCCTCACTAACATATTTTATCTAGCTTTCCCCTCAGTTTACATGTGTAAATGGTACAGTTAGGATGTATTAAAATTCCAAGTTAGTAAAATAAACCTTGAAGCAGTGTCTAAGAAAATGTCTGGAGTTGATTAAAGGTGTAGGTGAAGAAGCTATGACTTGGATTATAAAAGTAGAAAGATCATAGGTTCAGACCTATTCTTCAGATGTTAACTATTGAGAGCATGATTGCTTTTAAAGATACTATCTCTTTTAATGTACAGACAACAGTGCAAGAACACAAGGATTACAAAGAATCAGGAAGTCATAACACCTCTAAAAGAAACTAATACATCTCCAATAACAGACCTTCAAGAAATGGAGAGCTATAAAATAACTGATCAAAAATTGAGAAAAAATCTCTTTAAGAAGCTAAGTGTTCAGCACTATTCACAATAGCAAAGACATTAAATAAACCTAAATGCCCATCAATGGTAGACTGGATAAAGAAAATGTGGTACATATATACCATGGAATATTATTCAGCCATAAAAAAAGAATGAGATTATGTCCTTTGCCAGAGCATGGATGGAACTAGAGGTCATTATTATTAGCAAACAAACACGTGAAGAGAAAACCAATACCACATGTTCTCACTTATAAATAGGAGCTAAATTATGAGAACACATAGACACAAAGAGGGGAATTACAGACACTGAGACCCACTGGAGGGTGGAGGGTAGGAGGAGGGAGAGGATCAGGAAAAATAACTAATTCATACTAGGTTTAACCCTGGGTAATGAAATATACAAACCCCTGTGACACAAGTTTACCTATGTAACTAACAAAACTACACATGTACCCCTAAACTTAAAATTAAAAGAGAAGCTCAGTGAACTACAAGAATATACACAAATAAAAACTAAATAAATCTTAAAAATACATGAAATAAATAATATGTTTGACAATGAAATAAGAAACAATAAAAAATAGAAATTTTAAACATAAAGTATGTAGTGATGGAACTGAAAAATGTAATAGAAAGCTTCAACATCAGACTTGATCAGCAGAAGAAAAAATCAGCGAACTTGAAGACAGCATGTTTGAAATTATCCAGTCAGAAGAGCAAAGAGACAAAGGAGTAAAATAGAATAAAGAAAGCCTATGAGAGTAGCAGGACACCATCAGGAGACCTAACATATTCATAATAAAAGTTCAAGAAGGTGAAATGAAAAAGGTTTAGAAAGCATATTTAAATAATGACAAAAATTCTCAAATCTAAAGAAATGTGCCAACATCCAGGTACAGAAAAAGCAAGGGTGTCCAATCAACTCAACCCAATGAGGAGTTCTCCAATATTCATAATAATTAAACTATAAAAATTCAAAGATGAAGAAAAAATTATGATAACTGCAAAAGATTAGAAAAGCATTGCATACAAAGGAGTCTCAGCACAACTACCAGTAGACTTCCTAGCAGAAACCCTGCAGGCCAGGACAGCATGAGACACTATATTCAAAGTGGTGAAGATAAAACCAAAACTCCCAACCAAGGATTACCGTCAAAGCTGTCTTTTGGAAGTAAAGGAGAAATAAACACTTTCCAGACAAATAAAAACTAAGGGAGTTCATTATCACTAATCCTGCTTATAAGAATTGCTAAAGGGAATTCTTTAAGCTGAAAAAAAAAAAAAAAAAAAAAAAGACCACTAATTAATAGTGTAAAACATTTGAAAGTACAACACTCAATGGTATAAATAAAAAGAGTTCTTCAGAATATTATGACTGTAATGGTGGTTTGTAAAGCAATGTTATTTCTAGTATGAGGGTTAAAATTCAAATCTATTAACATCCACTATAGCTAAAATAAGTTGTCAAGGGGTATATATTACAAAATAATGTAAATTTTGACATCAAATACAGGAAATGTTGGGGGAAGAGTAAAAGTGGAGACAGAAAAATGTTAGTGATTATGTGGAGAAATGATTCTTACACACTCTTAGTAACAGTACAAATTAGCACAATGATTATGCAATGCTGTATGAAGCTTCCTCAAAAACTGAAAATACAATTACCGTATGATCCAACAGTTCCACTTTTAGGTATTTATTCAAAATATTTGAAATCTTTATGAAGAGATGTCTATACTTCATGCTCGTTTCAGCATTATTTAAAGTAAGTTATAAAACCAATCAAAAAGTGTTTATTAAATGATACATGGGTAAACAATTTGTGACATATATATGTGTATACACACACACACGCACACATTAGAAAACCAAGAATACTATTCAGCCTTAATAAAGAATATTCTGTCATCCAATAACATGGATAAACATGGAGGACTTTACAGTAAGAGTAAGTGAATTACGCCAGGCATAGAAAGACAAATGCCACACAATCTCACTTATAAGTGAAAACTAAAGCAATCAAACTCATAGAAACAGAAAATGTAATGGTGTAATGGTGGTTACCAGAGGCTAGGTAATGGGGACTATAGGCAGATGTTACAGATGTTAGTCAAAGCATACAGAGGAATAAATATTTTTTAAAATATCTATTGCACGGTACAGTGAAAATAGTTAATAATTGTGTATTATATATTTAAAAATTTCTGAGTATGTTTTAAATATTCTCAACACAAAAGAGATAAGTATTTGAGATGATGGATACATTAATTCACCTGATTTAATTATTCCACATTGTGTTTATAACATCACTTTGTATCCCATAAGTATATGTAAGTCTAATTTGTAAACTTGCAATAAAATTTAAAATAGAATCTACAATTTTGTGAATATTTTCTCTTTTTTTTTTTTTTTTTCATTTTGCATCACGGCTTTGGAGTACACATAGAGTTAAATTAGAAAATTTGCTTTTGAGACGGGCTTTCACTCTGTGGCCCAGACTGGAGTGCGGTGGCACAATCTTAGCTCACTGCAGCATCTATGTCCTAGGCTCAGGCGATCCTCCTGCTTCAGCCTCTTGAGTAGCTGAAAGTACAGGCATGTGTCACCATACTTGGTTAACTGTTTGGATGTTTAGTAGAGATTAATTCTCACTATGTTGCCCAGGTTGGTCTTGAGAATTCCTGAGCTCAAGTGATCCTCCCACCTTGGCCTCTCAATGTGCCTATATTATAGGTACGAGCCACTGTTCCTGGCCTATTTGCAATTTTATTATTTAAGTAGTATGGAACCTGGCATTGTCACACACAAAAGGCCTGATAAAGTGGGACCAATTGACTTGACTAGGAAGCTTCAAAATAGTCTTGTTGGGTTCCAGGGAAGAACTCTAATAAAAGTAATTGAGATTATGTGATAATTGACAACAGTAACAAAACAAGACTAAATTCATAGATGCTTTTCAAATCAGTGACTCTTTCAAGACTATTTTAATATTAAGTCCATAAGTAAACACTTGAAATCAAATATTAATGTACATGTTAGAGAAAAAATGCAAGACATTTAACAGTTTTACTTAAGGTATAGATAATCATATAAAAATTGTATCTTGATGTTTAATTCAGACCTCAAAAGTACAAATTAGTAAAATTCTTAATAAAAAGGTTTATGTTACACACATAGAATATATTGTGACTTTTTAAACAAGTAGAATGTGGAACTGATGACTGTTTTCAGTTTTACTGAACTTTAATAAAAATTTATATTTAAAATTTGTCTCCAGATTTTTTATTTTAAAAGTGTTATTTCAGCCCAAACATTCCATAACTATCTGAGGAATCCCTACATGCTACAGAATAAGTTGGCACTCAAAAAATTAAACAGAAGTAAACAAAGAAGAGGATGATTTATATATCATGTATAAGTTAGACTTTTTATAAATCACAAGACCTATAATATAAATAGCACTCATAAATCAACAACAAAAACTAAGTAAATTAATTTTTCATTTTGTATCACAGCTTTGGAGTATACATAAAATTAAATTAGAATATTTGTTGTTGATAAAATATAATGTGTCTATATATTTTTAAAATCTGTTATATTTACACATTCTCCCACCATCTCTATGGTTATGTTTTATAAGACTCATTTTAGCACATTTGTTACCATATCCAGGCCATGAATCCCTGAAAAGTTGCAAAGTAACTAGAAGTGGCCCTTGAATGCATTCACATTCAGTTCTCTATATATAGAGAATATTAGTTTTCAGATATATTGGCTATATAAAAGGAAGAGGGATTTAAAAGACATACTGAAGCCACTGTAGAATTTTTAAAATATGTATTTTCTTCAATCAACAAATATTGAATGCATAATTAATTCCTATTAAGTTGATTTGCAAAATTTTAAAAGATTTTCTATACTCAAAAGAGCTGAAGACCAATGTTTTACAATTCAAAAAGTTCCCTAAATATTAGAAATATATGACATGTGAAAAGTTAAAATAACAACAGTTTCATCTAAGAAAATTTTGATACTGACTCAGAAAATATTGAATTCTGGCAGACAAGGTGATATGATTTGGCTGCATCCCCACCCAAATCTCATCGTGAATTGTAGCTCCCACAATCCTCATGTGTCATGGGAGGTATCTGGTAGGAGGTAATTGAATCATGAGGGCAAGTTTATCCCATGCTGTTCTTATGACAGTGAATAAGTCTCAAGAGATTAGATGGTTTCTGCTCATGTTCTCTTGCTTGCCACCGTGTAAGACATGACTTTGCTCCTCCTTCACCTACCATCATGATTGTGCGGTCTCCACAGGCATGTGGAACTGTCAGTCCATTAAACTTTCTATTTATGAATCACCCAGTCTTGGGTATTTCTTTATTAGCAGCATGAGACTAGACTAATCCAAAAGAAAATTTAGAAAATATTTAAATTACTTCAAGATAAATATGCAAGATCCTATTTTCACTTTAAAAATTATACCTCTACTTGTTTATCAATTCTGAATGAGAAAATAATTAGTGTGGACAATTTTAATTACCAGAATATTTTCTTCTGTGTTGTGTAATATAGAAATTGTGTAACGGGAATTTGTTATGATTCCCATATAGTAATCTTCTTAATAAACTGATGATTAATTTGCTAGTTTTTAATTTCTAATTTTTAATTAATATTGATATATCATATTAACAGAATGAAAGACAAAACCCATGATCATTTTAGCAGATGCTGAAAAGACATTTGCAAAAATTCGATATTCTTTTATGACAAAAACTCTCAAAACCCTAAGTATAGAAGAAACATACCTCAATATAAAACCTGAGTATATAAGAAATGTATCTCCATGTAATAAAAACCAGGTATGTAAACCCACAACTAGTATCATATTGAATGGGAGAAAATGGAAAACCTTTTCTCTACATGCCTGTTTTTTCACCGAGTTTTTATAATCATAAATATCCCCTCATTATTGTTACTAAAAATAGATATCACTGTCCTATAAAGTATTGCTTTTTGGTATGCTAAATTGAAGCCTAATGGCATGATACAGTTTATGCATCTCCTCAAATCCTGAGCTCACCTTTTAGTGGTCATTTACTGGCCTATAGAACCCATTTCATAAACTTACCCTCGCTATACAAATTTCTATAACAAGAAAATGCAGCATACACTTTATATATTACATTGTATCTTGCCCAGCAAAGATGCAGTTCTTATGTATAAATATTAGGGTGGAAAGGACTTTCTATTTGCTTCGTCTTACCTGCTCTTGCTAGAGAGTCAGCCAAGATGGTTTTCAAAAGTACTTGCTTTATTCATTTTTTAGAGGTACAAGAAAGTTTAATCTGTTTGAATTATATTTCCTGGATTAATAAAAGTTTGATTTTTTCTTTTTATTTTTGTGTGAGTTGGTTAAAAAAAAATGTTGAAAGTTTGCACAACACTGAGCACTGTAAAAGGTTTTTCCTTTAAATGAGTTTTACTTCAAGATGGGAAAACCAAAATTCCAGATTTTCCTGATGTTAAGAAAAATGCATAGTAAGGACTGCAGGGGTCAGCGGTCCTGTGCTCTAAAATACTTGCTTCTTACCAAAGACTTTCTTAAAATTTCAAATGCCTCAGCAAAAAAGCCTATGTTTGTTTTCTATGAAAATAAGTTTAAACATTACATAGGTCTTAATAAGTTAAATGCAATAGTAGAGTAAAACCTAAAAATAGGCAGAATGTATTCAGACTGTAGTCGAAGAACAAATTGAAAACACGTGACATGTAAAGAAGCGATATGAAATTTAAGACCTGTAAATTTACACCTTATAATAAAGACGGACAAAGTAAAAGAGAAGCAGAATTCCATGGTATTAGAGGAAGAACTACTTTCATTAAAATCCATTTGATGCCGTCATCTGTAGCTTTACATTGTTTCTCAATTTACTTTAATCAATGCATTGTTTTGATGAGTATGAAACCACCTTCCCTCATTTAATCATATTTAACAATTGCAAATAAACAGTACACGGAAAAAATTGAAACTATAAAAGATTGAATATATGTTTTTTCAAATTATGGGTACCCATGACCTATATCGTTTATTTCCCATACATGCAAAAGACCATAAATCAAATATAACAAAATAAATGTCAACAGAATGGAAATGAGATAAGCCAAAAGGAATGAGCATTTTAATTTGTTATTTTTAAAATGCAATTTTTTTTCGCATGTATGAGCTGTCAAAAGCCTTTCAGCTTTCCTATTCAAGTCCTCTAGGATTACATATATATCTGGACACGACCCACTTGAAAAAACCCCTTAGGCAATAGGTCTAGACATAGCAAAGAACCTTCTCAAAGTAGCACATCTAGGAATTGGTAGCTGTAGGGTTCACAAGAATTCCTTCCAGCTTTGCGCAGATGTGTAAAGCTCAAGTTGTATGCTACAGAGCCTGGAAAGCAATTAATCAAAGAAATGAGACTTTACTGAATGAACTTTGGCTTGCCTCCTAGGTGACATTGCCTACTGTAAGTGTTGGTGGTATATTGATATTTCCACAGACTCAGCAGCCTATCACCCTCTGCTAGGAACAACCTAAATTAATGTAAAATCTCATTTTTCCTTGAAGCGATTGCACAATGGTATGTTGGCAAATGCTTAATAACCAGATCTCTCGGTTTTTACTTTTGTTTAAAAGCTCTGGTCTATAGCGTTTCCTGAATTTCATGTTGTAAATATTCCCAGAATGGCAGATTTTGAGCTATCAATGTAACATCACTAAACATGCAATGGGAAAGCCGGTGTGAGCCAGCTTTACCGCACCACTGTAACATTACGTTTACCTTTCGTACTTCTTGTAATTATCATCTTGAAGCAACTTTACTTGTCAGTTATTAATATTTGGTTCTGGAGAAAGGTAAGCAGAGCTTTACACTCTAAGAATCATTAATACTAACCCAGAATATCTCACCTCGAAAATTGATGTGCAGAGTATATCTGCAAAATATTTTAATAAGATGCTATGGAATAAGATGCTATGGTGAGGATGATGATGTGAATATTTCTACTAATTGTATAATTAGAATTGTTTGTTTTGAAACTAATGCAAATACATAATCCAGTGCAGAGTTTAGGGCCAGATATTGTATATTAAATTATTCCAATTTTTTTAATAAACTGTAAGAAAAAATTATATTAATCACAACCACAGTCAGATACTACTGGAAATGTTATTTTCCTGAATCTAGTATTCCTGCTTTAAAAATCTCTTTGGTCCAGTGGTAATCTCTGTTATGCACTGTAACTACTACTTAAAACATGTTTTCACAATGATTTCAAATCCCTAAAATAGAAACAATAGATGTATTTGCAAATAAAGTATATTGTTTCCAGTCTATCAATATGATACTAAAGTTTCAAATTGTTATATTATTCATGCCTTATAAACTAGAATGGTTTACAAAACGAAAGCTTTTGTGCTAGTAGAAAAGCAACAGAAATTATTAAATAAAAGCAAGTAATATAAAGACACAATTTTAAGATTCTAGAGAAAAAATGTAGGAAAAGTATCACCATAAAGCTTTATAAGTAATACTGTATTTTAATCTATTTTAATTAAATTTATAAATCTCACATTTCCATGTTTCCTAGGTGGCTGAAAATATGCTTACCAAGTCAGAGTGTGTATCTAGGTCCTTCACAACTTACCATTACAGCTCTACTAATATAATCAAAGCCTTTTAAAGATTGCCTAAATTTCAGTCAAACAAAATTTATGTTTGCAAATGATAATACTAAGGTATATAGAAGTATATGTTAAAACCTATTTTAATTAGAATTGAGGACAGTAGCTGGTTTTGTAATTTTGACATGAATAGTATGCAAAGAAAAAAATACTAGAAAACTTTTCAATTGATTTTCTGTCTAGATATGCTGTTTTCTTGTACAGTTTTAAAATATATAGACTAGGTCTAAAACAAAATTTAAACCTGAATGAGAATGCTTATAATGTCATGCGCTGTGTTAGTTGCAGCAATTACTTCAATAATATTTTCTTGAAATAACAATTTACAAAATAATGAGAGTTTTACTGACTTATTGCCTTGAATATCTTAGTGTTCCCAAATGTCTATGACCTCACTCCCATTAATTATGTTTTACAGAGGCATTCTCTAGCTCACTCTTTCGTGCAGATTTTAGGCAACAAGAAGCAAATATGTGAACTTTTTTAAAAAAATAAGACTTATGTAATACCATTCAAGACTTTTCAAGAGTTATTATAAATTGTAAAACCATGGGCAAACAATCAAATGAAGGCATTTTTGCTCCACAACCTATTTTCAATTTCAGAGAGAAAAAAATAAAAGATTCTATAAATTACCTACTTTTTTCAAGGAAGAAAAAAAAATGGAGGCAACTAAAACTCAATAACCTTACAGGGTACCTGACCACTAATGTCAAATTTGAATGACAAAAAGGTACCGGCTTCCAAAGTAAACCATTTATTGACATCATATTAGAGATAATAAACCCTCATAACACCTGCAGACCATGACAGCTGCCCCTGTTTCCACTAGAACATGATGCATGCACACTTACACACATACACCACACCTGTACACAATGCACTTTGCCTCGCTCAAATATAACAATCCCAGAGGAATTCATACCTGACTGAGGCTCAAAAAATTTCTAAACTAGAAGAAAAGAAAGTAAAAGAGAGAGGCAGAGAAGAGCATAAACAAAAGTCAGATGAAGAACATATAATAAAAGTAATTGATCAATGAAATCATGACTATTTTAGAAAAAAAATGTAGTTTATTTTAGCATCAAAGAAAATTACAGACACTATGACTTCTCCCTTAAGACCAAAAAACAAGAGGGGTACAAAAATGAAATACAATGCTTCAGGGAAGAGATTACAATATAGCAAATAGAGAAAATATAGTTGATTTCACTCAGGATAGATGAAATAAAATAAATTGCAGAGAATAAAATTACTTTATAAAAAATGATTAACATGAGAAGCACAGAAGCTGAGCTCATGAAAACCTGAGCAACAAAACAAAACAAAATTAGGAAAAAAAATGGAATGAATTGATAAAAGATGATAGATAAGACACAGAAAAGAAGTTTAATATACGCATATATTGGTGTTCTATTTAAAAAAGAATATTGTACATATTTAAAGTATACACATGGTATTTTAATAGACATACACATAGTGAAATGATTCATTAGAGTCAAGCAAATTAAGATATCAATCACCTTCCACAGTTACTGTGTGTGTGTGTGTGTGTGTGTGTGTGTGTACAGTGTGTGTGTGTTTGTATGTGAGAGAGAGAGATGTATGGTGAGAACACCCAAAATTACTCTCTTGGTAAATTTTCAGTATACAATACAGTGTTACTAACTATAGCCTGCATGCTCTACATTGGAGCTCCAGACTTCTTCATCCTACATAACTGCAAGTTTGTACTTTTTGATCTATATATCCACATTTCCTCTTCCTCTTCTCCTCTGTAACAATTATTCTATTCTGTTTCTTTGTATTTTAATTTTCTTAGGTTCTACATATAAATGATATCACGCAGTGTTTTTCTTTCTGTGTCTACTTTATATCACTTAATATAACATCCTCCAAATTAATCCATGTTGTTGCAAATGGCTATTTCTCCCTTTTTTTTTTTAACGCTGAATAATACTCTATTGTGTGTATGTGCATGTGTGTATGTGTATATGTATATGTGCACCTATGCATATATAGGTATATATGTATAAATATATGCATATAAATATATATTTATGCTGAAATTTATCCATTCAGGGCTGGTGCGGTGGCTCACGACTATAATCCCAGCACTTTGGGAGGCCCAGGCGGGTGGATCACTTGAACCCGGGAGTTCAAGAGCAGCCTGGGCAACATCATAGGGAGACCCTGTCTTTACAAAGAATACAAAAATAAAAATAAAGATAACTGGCTGTAGTGATGCATGCCTATAGTCCCAGCTCCTCGGGGGGCTGAGATGGGAGGATAGCTTGAACCCCGCGGTGGAGGCAGCTGTGAGCTGTAGATTCTGCCACTGCACTCCAGCCTCGGTGACAGAGTGGGACCCTGTCTCAAAAAAAAAAAAAAAAAAAAGAAAGAAAATCTGTCAGTGGGCACAGATTGTTTTCATATTTTGGCTACTATGATAATGCCACAAAGAGCAGGGGAACATAAATATCTCTATGAGGTACTGATTTGTTTTATTTATTTATTTATTTATTTATTTATTTATTTATTTATTTTCAGGGGATAGTTGGTCACTTGGCGGCTCAAATTTAATTTTGGAAGGAACCTCTATATTCTTTCCATAATGACTTTGCCAGTTTACATTCCCCTCAACAGGGTACAGAGAATCTCTTTTCTTCACACGTTGGATAGTTTCTCAAAACGCAGCTCAAAAAGTTGGAATGTTAGATGTGTGTTTCAGTGCCTTCTATCCTCGGGGAGAGCCTGAGGGCTGGGGATTATCTCACATTCACTCTGCACTAAGCCTGGGAGAGAATCTGTGGCAAATCCTTGCACTCTGGTGCGGACTGCACACTCTGAGCCTGGGGAGATGGCCGACGGAAATGCGCTCATTTAGAAACCACTTCTCCGTTGTCTGCATTCTGGGGAGATTCTCGGAGGCAGAGCCCCGTCAACAGAGTAAGGTGACTTAGAGACTGGCTCTTGGATGAGAACTATTAAAGTTGGGGTGCGTGATGCATGCAAAACTCTTTTCAAGAAGCATCTGCAATCGTACTTTTACTCCTGTAGGAAGCTGGTGGGGAGAAAGCACGGAACCTGCCCACATACTACCTATTCGGGCTCCTGGAGCTCACTGTATACCTGCCCTATCTGTTCCACTTCCAGATGCAGGCTCATTAGAAGCCCAGCCCTCAGGCAGCAGCTGGGAAAACATGCTGACAAACCCATTTTAGGGAGAAGCTGAGAGCTGGGTGTTCTATCCCTTTCTCTCTGCACTGATCCTGGAGTAGGGCCGCTGGAGGTGCACATGCACCCACTTAAAACCACCTCTTGTGGTCTTTTCCACTCCCGGAGTTAGGTGATGAAGAGACATACCCTCGGTGGAAGGGAACTGCAAAACTTGGGATGCTGTCTCTATGGTGCAATCTCTTCACTGGTCAGGGAGAAGCTGGGACTTTGAGAATTCCTTCCCATTGTAATGTGCTGTGGTTGGGGTGGGGGTGGTGCCTCAGCTTTTCAAATCCTTTTTGTCGTGGATAGTTTCTCAGTTGCCCAGTGTGTAGAATTCTCTCAACTAGATTCTTGCTTTCTCTCCGAGGTATCTGATGTATGTGTAGATGTTTATTTTCTGTGTTTCTGGGAGGAACAATCAGGAGCCTCCTGTTTTGTCGTTTTACTGATGCCACTATCTGCTGGCGTTTCCGAAAAAGAGACTTAAACAAAAGAACCAATAGGCAAATAAGCTATGCTAAGATAAATGCAGACATTCTCCTGAAATAAAGAAAAAAAGAATGTAAACTTGCAAATTAACACTGTGTAGTATTCGGAAAAAAAATTGATTTTAGAAATAACAGCAAAGCTTATCCTCATGACATTACTAAACTTTCTGGCTAAAGAATGTTCTTAGAACAGTCAAACATAAAAAGCAAATACTCTATGAAGGCGGGATACAAACGTCTTTAGAGCAACCTACAATAACAAGTCGTACGGAGCAATGCCTACGGGGGTACATAAAACACAAAATGTGGTGATTGGAGATGTTTTTCAGTGTGAAGGTAATAGACTAACGTTTTCAAACATACGTGCAGTCAACGAGTATAAATCACGTGCAACTTCCCAGATCAAACTATTTGATGGTGAAAGTCAGAGACAACTGTGATTTGAATCAAGCTATAGTTCCCGAAATACAAAAGTTAAATAATGAACACTAAATTAATTGATATATAAAACTAAGTTACACTGACGGGGGGATGTATAGTAGCATAAGAGAATATAACATTCATAAAAGTCGACATGGTAAAGTTTATAATCTAACAAAATATGGGAGATGTGGGGAAAATGAAGTGGGAGCATGTATAGTTGTGTTTTTGTTTATTGCTTTAAAAAATCAGGAGTCAGAACCTAAAATTTAAACATAAACTTAACAAGAAACACAACCTGCAACCACTTTTAACCCCACCACCATGTACATGTGTGCTCATGTGTATGCACACACATAAAAGCACATGTACAAACACACACATTCTGATTTTATAGAGTTATAGATCTTTTCCACTGCATCATTGAGGCATAATTGACAAATAAAAATGAATATATTTCAAAGTATACAACATGATTATATATATGTGTGTGTATATATGTATGTGTGTGTATATATATACACACATACATCGCACACACATCGTGAAATGATTACCAAAATCAAGTAAATTAACACATCATTGCCTCATATAGTTACCATTTTGTATGTGTGTATGTGGCGAGAACACTTAAGGTCTATTCTCACAGCAAAATTTATGCATGCAATGCGTTGTTATTAACTATAGTCACCATACTGTGGTGGATTAGATCCACAGCACTTATTCATTTTATGATTGAAAGTTTATACTTCTTAACCAACGTATTCCCGTTTCCCCCAACCCCAGTCCCTGGTAATCACTGTTCAACTCTCTGTTTCTGAGTTTGACTTTTTTAGATTCCATATATAAGTGAGATCACATTGCATTTTTCACTCTGTTTCTGGCTTATTTTACTTAGTACAATGTCGTCCAGGTTTATTCCTATTGTCACAAACAGCAGGATTTTGTTCTGAATTAAGGCTAAATAATATTTTGTTTTATTATTATATCTATGCAACATGTTTTAATCCATACATTTGTTAACAGATAGTTAGGTTGTTTCCATATCTTGGTTACTGTGAAAAATGCAACAGTGAATATGGAGATGCAGATATCTCTGGGAGAAATCAATTTCAATTCCTTTGCATGTACCCCCAAAGATGCAATTGCTAGATCATTTGGTAGTTCTATTTTTGATTTTAAAAGAAACCTCCATGCCATTTTCCATGATGGCTGTACCATTGCCATCAACAGTGAGCAAGAGTTACATTTTTCCACATCATCATTAACTTATCTCTTGCCTTTTTGAGAAGAACTATCCTAGCAGACATGAGGTAATAACATTTTTGAGTTTTGATTTCCATTTTTCTGATGACTAGTGATGTTGGGTACCTTTCGATTTACCAGTTGACCATTATATTTCTTCTTTGGAAAAATTTATATTCAAATCCTTTGACCGTTTTTAAAATCAGATGATTTATTTTATTGTTATTTAATTATATGACTTTCTTATATATTTTGATATTAACCCTTTATCAAATATACAACTTGCAAATATTTTCTCTCATTTCATAGATTGTCTCTTCACTCTGTTTTGCTGTTTGTGCTGTTCAGAAATTTTTTAGTTTGATGTAGTACTACTTGTTTGTGTTTTGCTACCTGTAATTTTCAGGTCATATTTTCTGAATCATTGCCAAAACCAATGCCAAGGAGTTTTTTCCTTATGGTTTTGTTTAGGAATTGTATACTTCAAGTCTTACATGTAAGATTATTTTTAGTTAATTTTTGTGTATGGTGTATGATAAGATTCAGTTTTATTCACTGGAATCTGTATAACCATTATTGCCCACACTATCGATAGACAATACTATACTTTTCCCCATTATGTTCTCTTTATGTCATTGTCAAAGATCAGTTTACTATACGCACATGGGTTTATTTCTCTTTTCTTTTTTCTCTTACATTGTTCTATGTGTTTTTTTTATGCTAATGCATACTGTTTTTAGTAATATAACTTTGTAATATAGTTTGAAAGCAGGAAATGTGATATCTGCAGCTGTGATCTTCTTTCTCTAGATTGCTTTAGGTATTTGAAATCTTTGTAATTCTGTACAAATTTTAGGATTGTTTCTCTTTTTCTGTGAAAAAAGAAAATCTGTCACTAGGATTTTGCTAGCGATCGCACTGAACTGTTAGATCATTTTAGGTAGTACGGAAATTTAAACAATAGTAATTCTGCCAATCCAAGAACATAAGACATCTTTCCATTTATTTCTCTCTCCTTCAATTTCTTTTATAGATTTTAGTGTAAAAATATTTCTGCTCTTTGGTTAAATTTATTCGTATTTCATTTTTATTGGTGGTAGTTTAAGTGAGATTCTTTTTTCTTTTTAAAATTTATTTCAATTGGTTTTGGGGGAACAGGTGTTGTTTGGTTACATGAGTATGTTCTTTAGTGGTGATTTCTGAGGTTTTGGTGCACTCATCACCCGAGCAGTGTACACTGTACACAGTGTGTAAACTTTCATCCCTCACCTGCCTCCCACCCTTTCCCTGAGTCCCCAAAGTCCATTGTATGATTCTTATGCCATTGCATTCTTATAACTTAACTCTCACTTATGATAAGAATGCTTGTGATTTTTGCTTTTCTTTTGAAACCAAAACTATAAAATGTTTAACAATTAACAATTTTTCTTAAGCCTCTAAAACATTACACAAATAAGTAGATAAACTTATTCCTTATGATAACACCATATCAAAATGACATCTGGTAGTCTTCTTGTCATTGTTTATTCTCACTTTTAAAATTTGTTGTCATGTAATGAAAAAATAAATTAGAAATTGACTAAAATGGAAGTGATGCTATTTTACTCTACCTAAAAAGTGGCTAACACATTGAGGTATATAAACTGATGATTACTGAAAGCATAATCAATAGTTCTTTGTATTTATAATTTGCAAAAAATTTATAATTTTTTGCAAATTGATAGTGTAGTGTAGTAGTGTAGTATAGTGTAGTAGGCTGAATAATTTCTCCTTCCCCAAAGATATTCACATCATAATCCTCAGAACTTGTGGCTATTTTAATTTACATAGTAAAAGGTTTTTGCAAACGTAATTAAACTAAGGATGTTGAAATGAGATCTCAAGTTATCTGGGTGTGTCCTATATAACCACAAGAATACACGTCATCTTTCGAAATATATTTCCCACCAACTATTTTCTAATTTCTTAAGATGTATTGCCTTGGAAAAGACTGTTGGTTAATAACACCTATTAATTTATGTAAAAAATTCAAATATCTTCAAGAGTTTATCTTCAAAGACCAATGAGATACGTTCACCTCGTAAAAGCGTATAAACAGCATTAAGCTATTAATAATAATTGAATATTATGGTCTTTTAAAAATATACATTTTCATAAGCACATTATAGTTCTAGGGCTTTTATAGCCATAAAACTTATAATGTATACCTTCTTTAATTCATCACTTTAATCTCAATGTAAAAAATACAGCAAATGCAATTGTTTTTCAGGATTGCCCATAATGTAGTAAATGCAAATGTAGTCAAATATATTTCTATATATCATGCAAATAACTAGATAAACTCCTAAGAATATTAACACTAATTTTATATTACCATGTACCTACTTATTCTTGAAACTTTTTTATTATCACATAGTTAATTTGTTCTAATCAGAGCCCACAATCTATTTTCACTGTATTTGTTTGATATATTTATTCGATGATTAATTTTGGGTGTCAGTTTGACTGGTTTAAGGGACTCTTTGATAGCTGGTAAAATTCTTATCTCTGGGTGTGTCTGTCAGGGTATCTTTAGAGAAGATTGGCCTGTGAGTTGGTGGGCTGAGTGGGGAAGACCTCCCCTCAATGTGGGTGGGCACCATTTAATCACCTGGGAACCTGAAGAGAGCAACAAGGCAGAGGAAAGACAAACTGTTCTTTCCTTAAAGTGGGACATCCTACTTTCCCTGGCCTTGGACATCAGAACTCCAGGCTGTAGTATTTGGATTCTGGGACTTGTACCAGCAGCCTCCTGGGTCCTCAGCCTTTCAGCATTAGACTGAGAGTTACACCATCAATTTCATTGGTTCTGAGGCTTTCTGACTTGGACTAAGCCACAATACCAGCATCCCTGGTTTCCAGCTTATATATGACGTACTCTGGGACATCTCAGCTTCCCCAATTATATGAGCCAATTCTCTTAATAAATCCCCTCCTATCTATCTATCTATCTATCTATCTATCTATCTATCTATCTATCTATCTATCATCTATCTATCTCCTATTGGTTTTTTCTCCTCTATTGTCTGTTTCTCTGGAGAATCCTAATAGAGTTTCGTAGGTCTTTTAGATGCCTTTTTAAAACACTTTCTTTTCATCTTTTGTTGTTTAAGACACCAGAACATTTTTCTTGTAGACTATTCTACCATCTGTATTTGGCTGATTGAACTCCCATTGTTTGTATAGTATGTTCAATTTCCAATAATCCAGTATTTAGTTGGAGAAGCTTGATCAGATTTAGGTTTGATTTTCTTCCAAGAATATATACCATTTCTGCAAGAGGAGGTGCAGTTGTTCCTATTTATTTGTTATATAATTCCTCTCCATTTTTCACTCACTGGTTTTGGCAGTTATTGATAATATATTGTAGGGTATGACTACAGTTTTATTCAGGATTCTGCAAATGCAATATTCTAGTTGCACATCTTTTCTTCATTTATTAGCAGAATTCTTCCACAAAGAAAATAATTCCCTTATTACCTTTCTATTGCCCTAGGTTGCCACTAAGTTATTGATTCTAGATCTTTATGAGCGTCAGGGCGCGGCGGCGGGGGGTGGGGGATGTAGTGGTAAGAAATGCACCTACACAATTGCAAGTATGTGCTTACTATATATTATATATAATTTTTACATATACCAGTTTTTTAGCTTATTTTTAAAGAAAATACACCATGAGTTCATACTTATATGTCTAATTCAAATTTAGGATTGCAATATTTTTATCTATTTCAAGGTTTTAATTAATGTAATTTATTTTTCATACATTTTTCTATAGTTTCACTATAAATAAAACTCATGCTTGTTGATGATATTTATGTAATTACTTAGTTGATTTTTTCAGATTTATATACATGCATATATACTCAGACATATATAATTCAGAAATGTATATTCATATACATATAGATTATGTATCTAATATATTCAGAATAGAATAACATTTCAGTATTACTAGTAAATGATGGTTATGTAAAAATGTTTAAGTCTTTCTTATGGTTTATTTTCTACTTAGGTTATATCCTTCTGGGAATGTATACTCCAATTATTCTGCTTTAATATACCTTACATCAAGTTCTACTTGTGTAGTTAAGTCATCAACTGAATAAGCAGTTAAAAGACAATTTGTTTCAGTTTGCTTTTGATTTTTAAAATTTATTTTTTTCTTTTAAAATTGTATGTGTTTTTGATTGACAAATCATAATTGCACATGAAATACTTAGTGATGTTTCTGTACATGCAATGTGCAGTAATCAGACTCGTGTAATAAGGATACCTATCATCTCAAATATGTTTTATTTCTTTGCGTTGGAAATGTTCATATCCACCTAGCTAGTTGAAACTATATATTATCTTATTGTTAACTAGAGCAATTATTTTAAAACATTGATTTCTTTTTGTTTCGTAATTGTATGAATACTTATTTGGTTCCAATGTCAAATAAAAAAAGGAGATTTAGAGATGATCCATTACTATCCCTGCTCTTCTATACTATTTCTTCCCACCATATATTTAACCACATTTTAAAGTATTCCTCTGATCCCTCTTGCTTCTTTTTCTTTCAGTACTGTGTTCCTATGCCTTGCTATTTTTCTCTATATGTTGTTGGTCTTTATATTTTTATTGTTTTTTTATATTAAGAACGTGAACACTTTTCTACAATATATGTTGCAATTATATCTAGATTTTTTATTTATCTTTTAAAATATTGCTTATAAAGTAATTTTAGTATGGTTGGCATTAATGAGAGATGCCTGGATGCCTTTCTAAGGTAACTAGACTCTTTTCTTTTAAATAGGGGAGTAATATTTTGTCTACCCTTCAAAAAATTAAACCCGGCAAGTATGTCAAGGATATAATAGATAGTAGAAAGATTAAAGACAGTTCAATCAAACTCAACTGAGAAACAAATCTGTTGTGAGCCCTTTCATCACGCCACATTTGAGAGGCAACACATGTTAAGGGATCTGTTTCAGTTTCAAAGATAGCCACTTTCACACTGAACAAGCCTATGCTTTGGGGCAAGCCTTTTTTCTTTATATTCATTAACACAAGTTATCTCACTGGAGGCACGTGACAAATTACCACCTTCCATGAGGAATTTTTCAAAGTGGATTGCTATTGCACATACTAAATTTGGAATATAGCTAACAAATTCCCTTTTTTTTTTTTTTGAGACGGAGTCTCGCTCTGTCGCCCAGGCTGGAGTGCAGTGGCACAATCTCGGCTCACTGCAAGCTCCACCTCCTGGGTTCACACCATTCTCCTGCTTCAGCCTCCCGAGTAGCTGGGACTACAGGCGTCCGCCACCACGCCTGGCTAATTTTTTGTATTTTTAGTAGAGACGGGGTTTCACCGTGTTAGTCAGGATGGTCTCGATCTCCTGACCTCGCGATCCGCCCTCCTCGGCCTCCCAAAGTCCTGGGATTACAGGCGTGAGCCACTGCGCCTGGCAGAAATTCACTTTTAAAAATATAATAATGCCATGAAAATTCTCAAAACCACTAAATGCATTAAAGATGGTAAAATGAAGGAATGTTTAATAAAATGTTCACATTGTAATAAAAGTGCTGTGTTTTTTTTTTAAAGGAATTTTAAAGTATTGTAGAGGAAGTCTAGAATAATGTTGCCTTTCAAAAATGGTGACTTTTTTTGGTTGTTGTTTGTTGTCTTCCTCTTCTTTCTTCTTCTCCTCCTCCTCCTCCTCCTCCCTCCTCCTCCCTCTTCCTCCTCCTCCTCCTCTTCTTCGCTTCTTCTTCTTCTTCTTCTCTTCTCTTCTTTTCTTCCCCTTCTTCCTCCTCCTCCTCCTCCTCCTCCTTCTCCTCCTTCTCCTCCTCCTCCTCTTCTTGGTCCTCCTTCTCCTTCCTCCTCCTCCTCCTCCTCCTGCTCCTCCTCCTCCTCCATCTTCTCCTTCTTCTTCTGACTGAGTCTTGCTCTATTGCCCAGTTTGGAATACAGTGGTGCACTACACTGCACCCTCCAATCTCGGCTCACTGCAACCTCTACCTCCTGGGTTCGAGCGATTCTCGTGCCTCAGCTTCCTGAATAGCTGGGAATACAGGCACCCGCCACCATGCCCAGCTAATTTTTGTATTTTTAGTAGAGACTGCGTTTCCCTATGTTGGCCAGGCTGGTGGCAAACTCCTGACCTCAAGTGATCCACTCACCTCCCCCTCCAAAAGTGCTGGGATCATAGGCGTGAGCCACGTGTCCTGCCATTTTTTCTTTATGTTTTCTATTCTTTTTACTTGTCATCAAAATTTAAAACTACTTTTTAAGTTTTAAGTTTTATTTTAAATACAAGGGGTAAATGTGCAGGTTTTTTACATGGAAATATTGTATAATGCTAAGGTTTAGGGTATGAATCCCATTACCTGCATAGTGGGCATAATACCTGATAGATAATTCTTCAACATGTGGCCACCTCACTCTCTCCCCTTTCTAGTAGTCTACAGTATCTGTTGTTCACCTGTATATGCCCACATTTGCTCAATGTTAGCTGCTACTTATAAGTGATAACATGTGGTATTAGAGTTTCTGTTCCTGCATTAATTTGCCCAATTATGGCCACTAACTGCATCCCTGTTGTTGTAAAACACATGATTTCATTCTTTTTATTGATGTGTAGTATTCCATGGTGTGTTTGTACTACATTTTCTTTACCCAGTCTACCATAGATGGGCACTTGGGTTGATTCCATGTCTTTGCTTTTGTGAATAGTGTAGCAATGAACATATAAGTGCGTGTGTCTTTTTGGTAGAATGATTTATTTTCCCTTGGGTATGCTCCACTAATGAGATTGCTGGGTCAAATGACAACACTATGTTAAGTTCTTTGAAAAATCTCCAGATTCCACAGTGGCTGAACTAATTTACATCCCCATAAGATAAGGATTTCCTTTCCTCCACAGCCTCGTCAGCATCTGCTGTTTTCTGAGTTTTTAATAATAGCCATTCTAACTGGTGTAAGACAGTATCCTCCTGAAGTTTGGATTTGCATTTCTCTAATGATCAGTGATGCTGAGCATTATGTATATGTTTGTTGGCTGCTTGTATGTCTTCTTTTGGAGAGTGTCTGTTCATGTTCTTTGCCCATTTTTTAAAAATGAAGTTATTCTTTTTTTTTATTGTTGATGTAAGTTCCCTATAGATTCTGAATATTGGGCCTTTGTCAGATGCACAGTTTGTGAATATTTTCTCCCATTCTGCAGGTTGTCTATTTACTTTGTTGATAGTTTCTTTTGCTGTGTAGAAGCTCTTTTGTTTAATTAGGTCCCATTTGTCTGATTTTGTTTTCACTGTGTTGTTTTTGAGGACATAGCCAGAAATTCTTCGCCAAAGCCAGTGTTGAAAAGAGTATTTCCTAGGTTGTCTTCTAGGATTTTTATCAGTTGAAGTCTTACATTTAAATGGGATCCATTTTGAGTTAGCTTTTGTATATGGTGAAAGATAGGGTCAAGCTTCAGTCTTCTGCATATGACTAGCGTGTTTTCCCAGAATCGTTTATTGAATAGGTAGTCCTTTTTCCATTGCTTGTTTTGGTCAGCCTTGACAAAGATCAGATAGTTGTAGGTGTGTGGCTTTATTTCTGAGTTTTCTAATCTGTTTCATTGATCCATGTCTCTGTTTTGGTACCAGTATCATGTTGTTTGGGTTACTGCAGCTTTATAGTGTAGTTTTAAGTTGGGTAGTATGATACATCTGACTTTGATCATTTTGCTTAGGGTTGCTTTGGCTATTTGGGCTATTTTTTCGTTTCAATTGACTTTTAGAATAGTTTTGCCTAATTCTGTGAAAAATTACATTGGTAGACTGATAGGAATAGTGTTGAATGTGCAGATTGCTCTAGGCAGTATAACCATTTTTACAATATTGATTCTTCCACTCCATGAGCATAAAATATTTTTCCACTTATTTGTGTGGTCTCTAATTTCTTTTAGCAGTGTTTTGTAGTTCTTCTTGTACAGATCTTTCACCTCCTTGATTAGCTGTATTCCTAGGTATTTCATCTTCTTTGTGGCTATTGTAAGTGGGATTTTTTCACTATCCTGAACATTGTTGTTGAGAACAAATGCTACTGAGTTTTGTACATTGATTTTGTATTTGGAAGCTTTACTAAAGTTAGTTATTAGTTCTAGTCCTAGAAGACTTTTGGCAGGATCTTTAGAATTGTCTAGGTACTGAAACAAATCAATGAAGAGAAATTATTATTTCCCTATTTGGATTTTTATGTATTTATTTATCTTGCCTGATTGCTCTGATCAGGCATTCCAGTACTATTAACAGTAGTAGTGTGAGTGGGCATGCTTTTCTTGTTTCAGCTCTCAAAGGGAGTGGTTAGAGCTTTTGCCCATTCAGTACGATGTTGGCTGTGGGTTTGTCATAGATGGTTGTTATTATCTGAGGTGTGTTCCTTCAGTGCCTAGTCTGATGAGAGCATTTATCATGAAGGGATGTTATATTTTATTGAAATCCTTTTCTGTGTCCATTGAGATGGTCATGTGGTTTTACTTGTAATTCTGTTTATGTGATATTCCACATTTACTGATTTGTCTGTGATAAAATAGGCTTGCATACCAGGACTAAAGCCTACTTGATTGTGGTGAATTCACTTTTTGATGTGCTGCTGAACTTGGTTTGCTAATATTTTATTGAAGATTTTCATGTCATTGTGTGTATGTTTATCAAAGATACTAGCCTGAAATTTTCTTTCTTCATTGTGCCTCTGCCAGATTTTGGTACAGGCTGATGTTGGCTCATAGAATGATTTAGGGAGGAGTCCCTTCTCTGTGATATTTTGGAAGAGTTTCAGTAGGATTGGCATCAATTATTTGTATGTCTGGTAGAATTCAGCTGTGAATCCATCTGGTCCAGAGCTTTTGTGGTTGTTAAGCTCTTTATTACTGATTCAATTTTAGAAGTTGATATTGTTCTATTCTGGGTTTCATTCTCTTCATGATTCAATCTTGGGAGATTGTGTGCTTCCAGGAATTTCTATAGACTTTCTAATTTGTATGAATAGAGTCGTTCATAGTAGTCTCTGAAGTTCTTTTGTATTTCTATATGATCAGTTGTAATACCACCTTTATCATCTCCTATTGTGTTTATTTGGGTCTTCTCTTTTTTTTCTTTGTTAATCCGGCTGTGTGTGTGTGTGGGCAGGGTGGGCGTCTATCAATTTTATTTATTCTTTTGAAGAACAAACACTTGGTTTCATTGATCTTTTGTATGAATTTTTGCATCTTAATTTCATTCAACCCTTCTCTAATTTTAGTTATTTCTTTTCTTCTGCTAGCTTTGAGGTTGGTTTTTTTCTAGTTTCGTTAGGATAGAAACTAGAAGAAAGTCAGAATGTTAATTTGAGATCTATTTAATTTCTTGAGGAAGGTGTTTATCACTACAAACTTACATTTTAACACTGCTTTAGCTGTACCCCAGATATTTTGACAAGTTGTGCCCCTATTTTTATTAATTTCAAAGATTTTTGATTTCTGCCTTAATTTCAAAGTTTATCCAACAGTTATTCAGGATAAGTTGTTTAATTTCTATATATCTGTGTAGCTTTAAGAGATCTTCTTGATACTGATTTCCATTTTTATTGCACTATGGTCCAACATCTGCTTGGTATTATTTTGATTTTTTTGAATTATTGAAACTTGTTTATGATCTAGCATGTGGTCTTTCTTGGACTATGATCTATATTTGATTGAGAATAATGTATATTCTATGGTTATTGGGTGAAATATTTTGTAGATGTCTGTTATGTCCATTGGTCAAGTGTTGAGTTAAATCCAGAGTTTCTTCGTTAATTTTCTGCCACAATTATCTGTCTAATGCTATCAGTGTATTTTTCAAGTTTCCCACCATTTTTCCATGGTTGTCTGAGTCTTTTTGTAGGTCAAGAAGAACTTGTTTTATGAATCCAGGTGCTCCAATGCTGGGTGTGCAGACATTTAGGATGGTTAGTTCTTGCTGGATTATACCCTTTATCATTATGTAATGTTCTTCTTTATCCTTTTTAATTGTTAAAGGTTTAAAGTCTGTTTTATCTAATATAAAACATAGCAATTCTTGCTTTTTAAACTTTTCTGTTTGCAGGGCAGATATTTACTCAACTTTTTATTTTGAGCCTGCAGATGTCAATATGTGTGAGATGTCAATATGTACAATCAAAAGACAGTACACTGTTGATTCTCATCTTTTTATCCAGATTGCCATTCCACGTGTTTTAAATGGAGCGTTTAGCTCATTTACATTAAGGGTTAGTGTTGATATGTGATATCTTCATACTGTCATCATGCTGTTATATGGTTGTTATGTAGACTTAATTGTGTAGTTGCTTTAGTGTTTGTGGGATATGTGCTTAAGTGACTATTTGTGGTAGCAAGTGTCATTCTTTTGATTCCAAGCTTAGCACTCCCTTAAGGACCTCTCATAAGCGTAGTCTAGTTGAAATGAATTCCCTTAGCATTTGCTTGTCTGATAAGGATTTTATTTCCCTTCACTTTTGAAGCTTACTTTGCTGAGATATTAAATTCTTAGTTGGCATGTCTTTTCTTTAAACATACTGAAAATAGGCCCCAGTCACTTCTAGCTTGAAAAGTTTCTGCTGAGAAATCTATTGGAAGCCTGATGGAGGACCCTGTGTATGTGACCTGACCTGTGTCATTAAATTTTTTTTTTATTTTGTGTTGACCATGGTCAATCTGACGACTACGTGCCTTGGGAAATGTCATATTTTATAGTATATATCCGGGGTTCTCTATATTTCTTGAATTTGCAAGTCTACCTCTCTAGTGAGATTAGGGAAAATTTCATGAACTCTATTCTCAGATGTATTTTCCAAGTTGCTTATTTTCTCTCCTTTTCTCTCAGGGACGCAAATCAGTCATAGATTTGGTCTCTTTAAATAATGACATGCTTCTTGGAGGTTTTGTTCATTTTATAAAATTCTTTTTCTTTAGTTTTGTTTGACTGAGTTAATTTGAAGAACTAGTTTTGAGCTCTGAAATTATTTCTTCAGCTTGATGCATTCTGCTCTTAATACTTCTGTTTGTGTTATGAAATTCTTGTATTGAATTTTCAACTCAAGAAATTCAGTTTAGACCTTTCTTAAAATTACTCTTTTGTTTTTCAGCTCTTGAATCATTTTACTGGATTGCTTGGTTTCCTAGGATTTGGCTTCCACTTTCTCCCAAATCTTGATGAGCTTCCTTGCTATCCAGATTCTGAATTCCATATCTGTCATTTCAGCCATTTCAGATTGGTTAAGAACCATTGCTGAAGTCCTGCTAAGTTTGTTGGGATGTAAGGGGACATTCTGGCTTTTTGAATTGCCAGAGTTCTTACACTGATTCTTTCTCATTTTGGAGGGTTGGTGTTCCTTTAGCTGTAGGTAAATTGAGTATAGTCAGTTTATTTTACTTCTGAAAGTTTTCGTAATGCTCTGTACAGGGTCTTTGTTGTGGAATTCTTGCCCTTGGCTTCCCAAGAGAGAGAAGCAGCTGCTTTTTGGTGTTGTAGTTTGGACTATGATCCAGTAGATAGCGCTTGTGAGCAAACAGCAGTAGATAGGCTCTTACTCTGTTGCATGAGCCTTTTGTGCATCCTCTGGTTTGCAGCTGTATTCTGTATTGTGAGCAGGAGAGATGCGACTTTCTCATCAGCTACACTCCTGGGCCACTTCCGATCTCTGGCACTGTGTCTGTGATTTGTTGTTGTTGTTAGACGTTTCAGAGTGGGGGTTCCCTTAGATAGAGGTTTTTCAGGGAGATAGGTCACACTCTTACTAGACCAGTCCTGAGGAGGGAGGCACACCCAGGTCCCACTACAGCCTACAACCTGTGGAACTCACGTCTCTTAGTTTTATGGGGGTGTGGCCTCCTTCCTCCCTCAAGTGCTGGGCAGAGATTCCAACTTAATTCTCCTGAATCGTGAGCCACAGCTCTTAGGCACCAGGACCTGCTCTCAGCTCCCTGCTCCAGCTACTTGGGATTGAGTTCTGGATGTGCTGGAGGATCTGAAAGGCTCCTGGTCTGCTAGGTTGCACTTAGATGGAGCAAAGCAGCAGTACCGGGCAGTGGGGGCTGCATTGTGTACATGTTCTTGCAGAGTGGCCAGGCAGGAGCCTGGGAGAGGCTAGCAGGTAGGTAGGCCTATAGGACAGATGTACCCCAACCCTGCAGGGAAACCAGCCCTGTTTCTTGCAGTTCATCTATTAGCTGGGGCCAGAGTCGCTCAGAGGAAGGTGGGGAGCCAACTTATGTCTGGCTTCTGTAGAATCTGTCCTATGCACAAAGATCACTCCACACTTGCTGAAGTCTCATCTCCATCTAATCTCTAGAACCAGGATGGCAGAGGTTTATGGAGAGAGTGGGCAGTCCCCCAGTTCCTTCATTCACCCCTTCTCCAGGACCCATTCAGGGCCAGTAGCCAGCCCTTGCATTCGGGTACCCCACATGGTGTTCCCGGCTTCCTTCCTCTTCAGGCTTGGTGTGCATCCTTTCTCCATCTACATTCAGCATTTTCTCTCTGAAAATCTGTTTAAATTCTGTTGGTTTAGTCAAAATCCTGGTCCCTGTCAGTGAGAGTGGCACTTCCTGGCCACATCTTATCATCCATCTTTCAGAAAACCCTGTTTCATTACTTTTATTAATTTTATTTTCTTTTCTTTCTCCCTTTCTCTCTTCTCTTCTCTTCTCTTCTCTTCTCTTCTCTTCTCTTCTCTTCTCTTCTCTTCTCTTCTCTTCTCTTCTCTTCTCTTCTTTCTTTCTTCTTTCTTTCTTTCTTTCTTTCTTTCTTTCTTTCTTTCTTTCTTTCTTTCTTTCTTTCTTTCTTCTTTCTTTCTCCTATCTATCTATCTTCCATCTATCTTTCTCTCTCTATCCCTTCCTGCCTTCCTTTCTTCCTCCTATCCTTTATTTTAGTTCTGTGAAACCTCACCTGCCTTTATTTTATTTTACTTTATTTTAATTTTTTAGGATTTTGAGTCATAGAAAAGTTTTTCAATCTTCCGTTCTATAGAGGAATTCACCAAAGTTTCCTTTTGGTATTATACGGAGCCATTTTATTGCATTATGTCAGATACATCTGAATTTTATACTTGGAAGATGTTTGGTGTACTTAATTTGCAGCTGACTGACTGTTTATTATAATGGCTTGGACCTTCATCGAAGCTCTTTCTTGATCCATACAGCTGAATAGTTTTGGAATTTAGTAGAAACAACTGCTTTAAAATATTTTGTGAAAAGAAGTACATGCTGCCACTGTGACTTTCCTACTCACGGGCCTATTGTGCAGCACTGGGGTTGCTGACAATCGAGGGTGACTTATCACTGGATAACTTTCTACTCCGTAATGAATGATCTTGGGTAGAAATTGATATAAGGTACAACATCTGAGCACTGTGAGCCAAAATACCTCTTCCCTCAAACTGCTTGTCTCGAGTCTTAATCTATATCAGTGACCAATCAATCATTTACCATTTACCACTGACCAAGAGTCTATATCTTTATTTCAGACCATCCCTCTATATACAATGTAAATGCCCAAGTGCATTACTTATAAATTTGCATACGGGAAGATTTTGTTCCTTCATTATTTTTCTTTGCAGTCACCCCTGAGTGCAACTTAATGCAGCTCCAGTATTTTTTCGTCCCATTAACACATTAAGCTGAACCACCTGTGAGCCTGGTCCAAGTTTTCTTCTTCTTTCTTCAGCTCATCATAAAGAAAGTTTATGAAGCTATTAGATGCTACATTTAGAGAGAGGAGTCAGTGTTAAAGTGAGAAGTGGCATAGGATTCTAGCCACCTATTTGCATAAATTAATTCTGTCCTCTGGACTTGCTTGGTGTGATCCCAAAATGTTATTTTCATAGTGTGATAGATTGATGCTGTACCTTGTGATACGGTTTATCTGAGAGATCTGAGCTTATGAGAACAGGTGCAGTCACCTAACCTTGTGGTTTATGCTGCAAAGAAGAGCCTTGTTCCAAAGCACTGGGGCTATGTATTGTGAATTGCATAAATGGACTTGCCCTTTGCACAGAGCTCTTATGCATCTCAAGACAACTTCATTATATATGATACATCCACTCACTGAAATAACATGGTTCGTGACAAAGCTTTTAACCTTCTTGGTGAGAAATATCTTTAAAGAAGCATGTTTCCAGATAGACTAGGGAAGGTTTCCTGAATTATCCTATCCAGAATGTTTTCCAGACATTTTAATGTTTCTTCTTTTTCTCCCTCAGGAATGCCTGTTACTATGCATCTGACGAAGGACTAATATCCAGAATCTACAAGGAGCTAAACTCAACAAGAAAAAGTAATCTCATTAACAAGTGGGGAAAAGACAGGAACAGATATTTCTCAAAAGAAGATATACAAGAGGCCAAGAAACATAAAACAAAATGCTCAGTATCACTAATCGTCAATGAAATGCAAGTTAAAACCTCAATGAGATGTCATATCACACCAGTCGGAATGGCCATTGTTAAAAAGTCAAAAAATCACAGATGTCGACAAAGATGCAGAGAAAAGGGAGCACTTATATACCCTTGGTGCGAATGTGAATTAGTAAAACCTCTATGGAAAACTGTATAGAGATTTCTCAAAGAACTGAAAAATAGAACCACCTTTAGGCCCAGCAGACCAACTACTGGGTATCTACTGAAAGAAAGAGAAATCATCATATATATATATATATATATATATACATACACACACACACACACCCTGCACTCATATGTTTATCACTGCACTAGTCACAGTAACAAAGCCACGGAATGAACCTAAGTTTCCGTAAAGATGATTGGGGCTGGGCGCAGTGGCTCAAGCCTGTAATCCCAGCACTTTGGGAGGCCGAGACGAGTGGATCACGAGGTCAGGAGATCGAGACCATCCTGGCTAACACGGTGAAACCCCCGTCTCTACTAAAAAATACAAAAAACTAGCCGGGCGAGGTGGCGGGCGCCTGTAGTCCCAGCTACTCGGGAGGCTGAGGCAGGAGAATGGCGTGAACCCGGGAGGCGGAGCTTGCAGTGAGCTGAGATCCGGCCACTGCACTCCAGCCTGGGCGACAGAGCGAGACTCCATCTCAAAAAAAAAAAAAAAAAAAAAAAAAAAAAAAAAAAAAAAAGATGATTGGATAAAGAAAATGTGGTATACATATACCATGGAATACTACACAGCAGCAAAAAAAAAAAAAAAAAAAAAAAAAAAAAAAAAAAAAAAAAAGAATGAAATCATGTCTTCTGCAGCAACATGGATGTAACTGGAGGTCATTATCCTAGTGAAATACTCATAAACATAAATAAAGTACCACATGCTTTCACTTATAAATGGGAGACATGTACAAACAGAGAAAATAATCGAGGCTCAGGACTTGAAAAGAGGGGCTTGGGAGAGACTTGAGAGTTGAAAAATTACCTGCTGGATACAATGTTCATTATTCGCGTAATAGGAACATTAGAAGCCCAAATCTCACCTTCCCACAATATATCCATGTGACAAAACTGCATATATACCCACTAAATCTATAAAAATAAAATTAATTAATTAAAAAGAAGTATGTTTCAACACTTCATAGAAACTCCACAGTTTGGCTATTAACATAGAATCTTCTGGGTCTCATGGTCAGGTAGCAGCAGAGCTAAATCTATTCCTAGGAGCTCTCTTTCTCTGAATCTCAAAACTGACAGCCTTAGGAATTATGTAACTAATAGGCTAGAACAATATTCCTAAACATGATATATTCTCCCTCCCAAATCCAAAAAGTTCCACAAAACACTGTGCCTTTTTGTTGGAGGTAGTAGGTACAAAGAAAAATGACCTTGATTTTAGAGTGCATATTCTGATGTGGACTAGATCATTAAATCACTAAAATAACAACCAATATGGCAGTGTAATTATGATTATAGGTTTTATCTCTGACTCTTGGCAGCCATGTTTACTAGGAAATTATTTGCCATGGTCTGCTCACCAAATCCAATTTACACAATATTATCACAATAGAGGGTCACAATGATGCTCTGTTGAATGCCAAGATGAAGAAGGCATCTTTATCCAGAGAAGATGGAGGTAGTCTACCCCATGATAGGATAGTAAGTGTCGTCTATATTTTCCCAGGCGAATTTGAACTCCTGCATTTATGCTCTTTCCTTTGTGCGATTAAAAAGGACGTATCTTCCAGATAAATAAAAGCTCACCAAAAGTTACAGTATGTATTGATCTCTTCTGGTAATGATATTACATCCAGCACAGAACTGCACCGGGTTTTCGCATGCTTAATTAGGCGGTAGTTCTCTGTCATCTGCCATGAACCATCTGCTTTCTTTTTAAGAACTATGTAAGTGAATTTAATTGAGAACCAATAAGGTGTAATATCACTGAATCATTTGTGTATCTGAGGCAGCATTAACCTCTATTGTTTCTCCCAGAGTATCATTTGGCTTCTGATTTCCTATTTTTTTCCAGGAGAAGGATATGTAGAGTTTTAGGGCTTATCAGTTACCCTAATTTTTTTTCATTAGGGAACTCACTCCAAAGATCAGAGAACAAATGAGAGGTTGTTCCAGCTGCAGCTTATATTCATCTAAATAATGTACTTTGGTGATGGGCAAAAGAAATGAGGAGGTTCTACAGCTTTTTTTGGATCCACTGTGAGAAGAACTTGGGCTAAAATTTTATCGTGCCACCATTTACCCTCAGTCCTACAGTTAAGTTATGATGGCGTTTTGGTTTCCCTAGAATTAATGGAAGATCAGGTTCTGTATCTAATAACCCCCAAAAGATCTGATATTCCTCTTTCTAATAAAGCATCACACAGAACAATGGCTATAGGGATCCTGGTGAAAGATGGAAAGATCAGCTTTTGTATATAATTGCAGTGGTGTTCAAGGTTCCTTCCACAGAGGAACTAACTTATAACAATATTTGGGCATGAGGACTCTGGATATTGGAAAACAAATTATAGTTTTCTATTATGTTGGCTGATAGTAGCTTTCTGTTCACCAGATATATATATATATATTTTTTTGTTATAGTCTCATTGTCATTCTGTGATTCTTATCTATTAGCCATCATTACAGATTCCTGTGGGTCACAGTCCCCTGGTAGACATTTAGTGGCCCACTGTGATAATTAATTATATCTACCTTATTCTGGATGGTGAGGTACTATCAGCTAATCTCTCTAACTTAATCACAATACCTGTGATGGTTAATTTTATGCATCAACTTGGCCAGGCCACAGTACCTTGATATCCGGTCAAATGTTATTCCAGAAGTTTCCATGAGCTATTTTTTATTTAAGATTAACATTTAAATTAGATTTTGAGTGCAGCAGAATACTTTCCATAATATGGGCAGGCCTCACCCAATTAGTTTAAGGCCTTAATGGAAAAGAATAAATAAATAGACTTACCTCCTCTGAAGAAAAGGCAGTTCTGCCAAAAAACCTCCGTGGATCTCCAGACTGCCAGACCACCTGAAGATTTTAGATCTGTGTAAAGGACAAGCCCGTTTATGCAATTCACAATACATATCCCCAGTGCTTTGGAACAAGGCTCTTCTTTGCAGCATAAACCACAAGGTTAGGTGACTGCACTGTGTTCTCATAAGCTCAGATCTCTCAGATACACCATATCACAAGGTGAGACAGGTACAGCATCAATCTATCACACTATGAAAATAACATTTTGGGATCACACCAAGCAAGTCCAGAGGACAGAATTAATTTATGCAAATAGGTGGCTAGAATCCTATGCCACTTCTCACTTTAACACTGACTCCTCCTCTCTCTAAATGTAGCATCTAATAGCTTCATAAACTTTCTTTATGAGTTGAAGAAAGAAGAAGAAAACTTGGACCAGGCTCACAGTTGGTTCAGCTTAATGTGTTAATGGGACCAAAAAATAGTGGAGCTGCATTACATTGCACTCAGGGGTGACTGCAAAGAAAAATAATGAAGGAACAAAACCTTCCTGTACACAAATTTATAAGTAGTGCATTTGGGCATTTACACTGTATATAGAGGGATGGTCTGAAATAAAGATATAAACTCTTGGTCAGTGATAAACAGTGTGCATTATCAGCGCCAATTCCTTAAAATAGATCTCTCTGTCTTTCTGTCTATGTCTCCCTCTTTCTCTCTCTCCTTATGTATTTATATATTATTTCTTCTATTTCTGTGGAGAACCCTTGCCAATAAAATATTACTGTTTACAAGAATGGGCTCAATTATATGAAAGTATCTCCTACCTTCATCCATTTACAGCTGCAGCTGCCACTGACTATGGAATGATACATATGCAAAATATTTGTGCTTTGGTGAAGGGCATGCCTTATGGACTCTCTGGAAGAATATTAACATAGAGTGAGTTCTCTATTCTCACGTGGTAAAATTTATTTTAACATGCTCAAGCCTTTAAACTTACAGACATCTTCCTGCATATTTTGACAACACATTTCTAACATCTCCAACTCATTTTCCATAGGCCATCATCATGTCTGAACTTTAAGAAATGGTCCCTGCCGGGCATGGTGGCTCACGCCTATAGTCCCAGCACTTTGGGAGGCCGAGGCAGGCGGATCACAAGGTCAGGAGATCGAGACCATGGTGAAACCCCGTCTCTACTAAAAATACAAAAAATTAGCCGGGTGCGGTGGCGGGCGCCTGTAGTCCCAGCTACTCAGGAGGCTGAGGCAGGAGAATGGCCTGAACCCGGGAGGCGGAGCTTGCAGTGAGCCCAGATAGCGCCACTGCACTCCAGCCTGGGGGACAGAGCGAGACTCCGTCTCAAAAACAAAAAACAAACAACAACAACAACAAAAAAATGTTCCCTGGAGGGTATTATCATCAACTACAGGCATCATTTTTATTACATTAAATCAAAATTATGAGAAAGTATCCCTTTGTCCATAAACATATCCTCCAGGGCTATATTCTGTCTCTGGTCAACACCTCTCACTTCTGTTCAACACCCTCAATATCTACCCTCATCATGTTCCCTCAATTCCTGCTGGTATATAGTACTCAAGTTCTACAACTCTTTTAGTAAATAAGCTAATGCATCCTATAGCTGGATTTACTTTTCTCAAACTGAAAAGTCAGACAGTTAGTGGCTTATATGCCATGGAGAGGTCTGGTAGATCTTGAAAAGAATAAACATGAGCTTGGGAGTCATCTGACTTAGGTATGGCCTTAAGTGTTCTTCACCCAACGGCAAGGACCTTTTCCTTTAGTAAAAGGTTTCCTTCTTCTTCTTGTCTCAAGGATTCTGGGATATTTTAAGGTATAAAAGTGCCAAGTGCATATACACAGATGTTCTCATCCACATCTCTAGCTCCCACTCCTTCCTTTTCTCTTCCTGTCTATAGCTTAGAAGACCTGCCAGACTTTGTTTTAAGAACATATCAGCCTCTTTTTCCATCAATGCTCTTATGATTAAATCCTGGGCCTTACTGTCAATATCATTTTCTGTCCAGCTTCAGAAGATGAGATTCTGCTGCCAAGGAGGTCTTCTGTTTTCCACCTATGAGCTGAGAGCTGGCACACCTGAACTTGTCAGTACTTCTCAGTGATTAAAAGCCAACTCTACAGTCATTACACTTACTATTTTACCATATATTTACAGTGCCAAAGTTAATGCATAAACAGTCTTCCATATTCATCAGTACCTTACTTTAATCTATTATAGTTGAGAGTCTTACAAATTGTGATTCAACAGCATGCCAAGCATAGTGCAAGGTCTTTTACCATAAGCAAAATGTATTTTTTAATCATCTGACAAGTAAGTGGTCTGATACTGGGTTTGAACTATGATTTTTTTTAAGAGTCACTTGTGCTATCTACAGATTTATTTGGGTTTACTCTAGAAGTATGAGATCATGAGACAAGGACTTGAGTGCAGATAAGGCATTTTGAATGTGATCTCAGGCAGTACATGTGAAAAAGTGAGAAGAGTGACACAGAGAAGGCTAGAAACCACCCCCTGCTCAAGAACACAATGTAGTGCTGGTTATTATGGAGGAAACTCGCAACGGATCCTGTGTGAAATCATAATATGCATGTCAAAATCGTGTTTTTTGAGCACTGAGATATTTTCTCACTATTATTCCCATTGTGATGGATGGAATTACGTCCTTCCAAAAAGCTGTTGAAGCTTTAGCCTCCAGCAACTGCTAATGTGACCTTATTTAGAAATAGGGTCTTTGCAGATGACCAAATTAAGATGAAGGCATCAGAGTAGGCTCCAATCCAACTTGACTGTGTCTCTTGGAAGCTGAAACATAGGAACAGATACACACAGAAGGAGAATATCGTGTAAAGAGCACCTAGTTTGTAGTACTTTGTTGTAACAACCTAAGAAACTTATGTCACCATTGAATTAATGTGGAACACAAGAAATTTAAGGCTCACATTTTCCTGGTTGTATCTGCTTCGGCTGAGATAAAACGTTTCCTTAGTGCCGGCCACAGATCACCTCAAATGGAGAAGAGAAATTCTGTGATTGAAGTGGTAGGTACCAAATGTGGTGCAAAAAACCTGCTGTAGCTGCTGGTGATCTAAACTGAAGGATGAGACTTGGGAGAGCTCACCAACAGTGTCAGTGACAACGCTGCACACATTCTTATGTATGCTCACTTGAAACTCTCATCTGTTTTTTTTTGTTTGTTTGTTTGTTTGTTTGATTTTGTACTCCTGAGCACCTTGAAAGTAAGATTCTCCTAGCAAAATCATAAAATCATAGTGTTAAAATTTTGTTAAGTACCTATTGATGAACATAAATCCTCAGGATTAGCAGTGGGACTCAGGAACTCTTGAAGATCAAGCATAGAATACAAAATCTAAGAAAAAATTGTACGTGGGCAGAATTTATGAATGACCTCCAGTGACCTTTATCCTTGTATAATCCCTTCCACTTTGAGTATGAGAACACCCATAGATATCTTAAGACTTCATTCCTAGGATTATGTTATGTTATATAACACAATTGATCTCAAGATTGGGACACTACCTTGATGGGCCTATTTCAGTCACCTGAGTTCTTTAAAAACAGAACACTTACTCCAGGTAGTGACAGAGGAGGAAGACAGAGAAGAAAGCTGGAGAGAAATCAGATAAATTTGAAGCATTAGGGGAGGTTAATGTGCCATTGTTTCTTTGAAGGTAGAAGGACCATGTGAGAAGAAATACAGGCAGCCTTCAGGGATCAAGAGAGATGCCCAGCTGACAACCAGCAAGAAACAGGGACCTCATTCTTGCAGTCTCAAGGCACAGAACATGGTATCAAAGCTAAATTAGGTTGGAAGTGGATTCCTTTGTAGAGCATGTAGATAGGACCCCAGCCTGGCTATCACCTTGATTTTGGCATTGTGAGGCCCTAAGTAGGAATAAGCTGAGACTTGCCAGAATTCTGAAGTGAAGAACTGTGAGCCAATTTGTGTTTCTTTAAGTTTCTATGTTACTGGTAATTTGATAACACAGAAATTGAAACTTAATACAAATTGCAAAGTGTATAGTAAATTTTTTTGCTTTTGAAATATAATGGTGAGGAATGTATATGAACTATTTTAGTTAATGCACATATCTTGAACAACACTGATTTTACCTGATGTAAAGTTCATAGTGCTAATTAGCAAAGCCTCTACTGTTGATATTAAAACAAGAACAACAATTACAATTAAGTAATTTAATAGTTTCCGGTGGCCTCAATGGAGAGGAATCTCATAAAAATAAAGAAAATGGCGGAATCTCATTCATCTTGCAGTGTGGGTGGGTGGTAGGGAAAGTTGGAGTTGTGTTAAATTCTCTTAAACGGGTAAAGATGTAGTAGTTCTGTTCTGCTCACCAAATGTTTCTACTTGTATTCTATATAGTAGCAACAGTGCACTTTCTAGGCTTCATGTGGTTGAATGGAGCCTTATGACTTGGTTTGTCCAATGAACTTGAAGTATAAATTACGTTTTTCACTTCCAGGCTAGACAATTATAAATGCAGTATCATTCTTTGCTCTCCTTTTTCCTCACCCAGTAATATTTGAAATGTTCACTCAGGTTCTTCCCCCTGGAAACCTAAGTAACTACAATAATAAGCACTACTGTAGGTGATAATACACGTTACAAGGAAGAAATAGATGCTTGTAAATTTAAACTATAAAGAGCTGAGAATTACCTGCTACTGCAAAATTAAGTAGACTATTCCAAATGATATAGAATGTACACACAAGTGAAGATTTAGAGGGAACTAGTAAAGATTATGTTTCATGAGTCCAGGTCTGGGACATTATTTCTATCTCAGCAGAGTGTGGGACAGTTGTGTTCAGAAATGCAGGCAAAGTTGAAGGCCGTGAGAGATTTTAGCCCCAACAGTGTGAAAGCATAAGGAAATGCCTACTGCTCTGGGACCAAAGGGGCCTTAGCATAAATATTCTCTTCAGGGAATGCTATAGCAGAGTAAAAGCAGCAAAAGTGAGAGTGGCTTAAAGACCAAGGAAAAGGGACATACTACTTTTAGATTGTTAAGAATTAATCCTGGCCAGGTGCGGTGGCTCACACCTGTAATCCCAGCACATTGGGAGGCCGTGGTGGGCGGATCATGAGGTCAACAGTTCAAGACCAGCCTGGCCAACATGGTGAAACCCCATGTCTACTAAAACATACAAAAAAAATTAGCTGGGTATGATGGTGTGTGCCTGTAATCCCAGCTACTCGGAAGACTGAAACAGGAGAATTGTTTGAACTGGGACCTGGGAGGTGGAGGTTGCAGTGACCCTAGATCGCACCACTGCACTCCAGCCTGGGCTACAGAGCAAGATACCATCTTAAAAAAAAAAAAAAAAAGAATTAATACTGACCGGGCACAGTGGCTCATGCCTGTAATCCCAACATTTTGGGAGACTGAGGCAGGTGGATTATTTGAGGTCAGGAGTTTGAGACCAGCCTGGCCAACATGGTGAAACCCCCTCTCTACTGAAAATGCAAACATTAGCTGGGAGTGGTGGCTCTCGCCTGTAATCCCAACTTCTCAGGAGGCTGAGGCAGGAGGATAGCATGAACCTGGAAGGCGGAGGTTGCAGTGAGCTGAGATCATGCCACTGCACTACAGCCTGGGTGGCAGAGTGAGACTCCATCTCAAAAACAAAACAAAACAAGAGAATTAATCCAATGTCTTTGAAATAACGTATTTGCTTATACCCAATTTAGACCCAACCTTTAAATTTAATGGGGATTCTTTGTTTAAACTCAGAATTAGACACTCAAAAATTATTTGAGTCAAGATTAATTTATGACATCATATGCATCACTGAAAAATACTATAAAGGTGCTTTGAGTTAAACAAATGAAAATACAAAATGTGTTTTGAGCATGTAAGTTTTTTCTTTCTTTTTATTTGCTAAACATCTCTCATTACAGACCTTTGCTGGCATTTTTTTCTTGACTGTAGACTTCATTCCTATACTGTAGAATTGTAATTTATGTCACACACATAAACTCTACCTCTAAAACTTTTATTGTAAGTAAAGCTACTCATAAATTATAGCGACTCATGGGAACGAGAAAGGCCTATGTAATTTCTATTCCTAAAGATTGTGCTAACATAAATGAAAACAATGATTATTTAAAATTCATGTTTCAATTGAAAATAAAAATTAAAATAAATTGTTTTGCTACTATATTTTATAAACTTACTCTGATTTGCTGATTAAGAAATATTTCGGCCGGGCGCGGTGGCTCAAGCCTGTAATCCCAGCACTTTGGGAGGCCGAGGTGGGTGGATCACGAGGTCAGGAGATCAAGACCCTCCTGGCTAACACGGTGAAACCCCGTCTCTACTAAAAAATACAAAAAAAAAAGTAGCCGGGCGAGGTGGCGGGCGCCTGTAGTCCCAGCTACTCGGAGGCTGAGGCGGGAGAATGGCGGGAACCCGGGAGGCGGAGCTTGCAGTGAGCCGAGATTGCGCCACTGCACTCCAGCCTGGGCGACACAGCGAGACTCTGTCTCAAAAAAAAAAAAAAAAAAAAAAAAAAAAAGAAATATTTCAATGAAATATGTTGTTTTTTTCTTTCAAAGTATTATTTCCCCTTTATGTGTATCTAACAATGAGGTTACTTTTAAACTCAAAAGACATACAATTCCCTGACAGAATATTAGATTTAGAGAACACTGATAATATATCAATCCATGTATTTGAAGTAAACTCCACATAAGCAGTAAAAATGGTTTACATGAAATTGTTAATGAAATCCACAATTCTGAACATATGCTTTTGTCCTTAACTTTCAATGATTTAGTAAGTTATTTATGAAATAAAATTGTTACATGAATTGTTTAGTTTCCTGGAATGAATTATATCAGGATGACAATTAAATTTATGTCCTTTTGTTTGATATACTCTCGTTTTATTTATATTGGAAAGGTATAGACAAAATCCTCTGTGAAAGAGTTTAATGATTCTGAAAATTTCCCATCTTCTACTCATCAGCTTTTCAACATTCTTTTTCCCCTTGTAAGTTTTCTGGCTATCAGTTTTCTATCATAAGTAAATGAATAACAATTTTATAAATCATCAAGGTCATTTTAACTGATGAAGCAAAAATAGATCACTTGCATTGCTACTTTAAAGTCAAGTGAGTGTTTCATTGAGATAAAATACTAATCATCTCCCATTTTATAGTCTATCTTGTGTTAAATATTTGAAATATATTTGAAGAGTATATTTTATAGACATAAGAAAGTTGTTCATTATGGTATAAATTTATAAAACATATCTTGTGCTAAATTTTTGAAATACATTTGAAAAACATAGTTTTATAAACATCAAGAAATCATTAATTATATCAAAAAGTGTCAAAAATATAAAAAAGCAACATAATAACTTCAGGTTGGTATCCGACCATTTCAAGGGTACTGCATGATTTGGTTCAACATACCTACAGTCCAACTTTTACGGAGAAAAATATTGCAATTATTTGCACGTGAAGGCAAGCTAATGATTATGCTATTTTTAGGTTACCTAAGGCAAATAGGTGCTGTTTGGGGGCCATGAAGGAAGTTGTATATAAATCAGTGTTACCAACACCTTAGAGTGCATAGGAATTACTCAGTGAAAATTGTGGAATCCTGACCAAACCTATAGTAATTCTGATTTGGTAGACCTGAGCTATAGTCCATGAGAGTTCTGATAAATGTGATATGCGATTTTGATGATGAAATTCCATAAATTCAGTTTCAAAAAGTTCTTTTATAATGGAATTTTAGCCAAAGTAACCTAATGATGCTATATTTTCAGAGTGTGGTACACACATGAGACCATGCTACCAAGCTGGAAAGATTTTCTTTTTGTATATATTTTCTCTTTTTAAAATTATATTTATTTTAGATTCAAAGTGTATATATATGTTTGTTTGTTGTATGGGTATACTTTGTGTTGATGGGGATTGGGCTTTAGTGTATCCATCACTCAAATATTGAACATTATCCCCAGTAGTTAATTTTTCAAACTTCACTCCTGCTATCCTTTCCTTTTTTGGAGTCCCTACTGTCTATTATTGTCGTATTTATGTCCATATGTATCCATTCTTTAGTTCCCAGTTATAATTGATAAGACGTGGTATTTGACTTTCTGTTTGAGTTGTTTCACTAGGATAATTGCCTCCAGCTCCATCAATGTTGCTGCAAAGGACACTTTTTTTTTTTTTTTTTAGGCTACATCATATTCTACGATGTATATACACCACAGTTTCTTATCCGGTCAAGAGTCTGTGGACACTTAGGTTGAGTCTTTGACTTTGCTACTGTGAATACTGCCGTGATAAACATACAAGTGCAGTTGCCTTTTTGCTAAAAGAATTTATTTTCTTTTGGGTAGAGGCTTAGTAGTGTGATTGCTGGGTCGAATGGTAGTTCTATTTGTAGTTTTTTGAGAAATCACCGTACTAGTCTCCATAGAAGTTATATTAGTTCTTATTCCCACCAATTGTGTATAAGCATTCCCTTTTCTCAGCACTCATCCATGTCTGTTTTTCGACTGTTTAACATTATGACTGGTATAAGATGAGATCTCAGTTTGGTTTTAATTTTCATTTCTCTAATCATTAGTGATGTGGAACATTAATTTTTTTTGATGGTTTTTTGTCTTTCTTTAATAAATGTTTGCTCATTTCCTCTGCCCAGTTTTTAAATTAGGCTGTTTTCTTCATATTGAGTAGTTTGAGTTTCTTGTAGATTCTGGGTATTAGTTCTTTGTCAGAGACATCATCTATAAATGTTTTCTCCAACTCTGTAGGTTGTCTATATATTCTGTTGATTCTTTCTTTTGCTGTACAGAAGTTTTATGATTTAACTCTCATTTGTCTATTTTTTGTTTTGTTGCATTTTCTTTTGGGGCCTTCATCATGAATTATTTACCTAGACTGATATCCAGAAATTTTCCTAGGTTTTCTTCTAGAATTTTAATAGTTTCAGGTCTTCCATTTAGGTCTTTAATTCATCTGGAGTTAAGTTTTGTACATGGTAAGGGTTAGGGATCCAGTTTTATTCTTCTGCATATGGTTAGTCGGTTTTCTCAGCACTATTTATTAAATGTGGTGTCCTCTCACCATTGTTTATTTTTGTTGACTTTATTGAAGATCAGTTAATTGTAGGGATGAGGCTTTGTTTCTGGGTGCTCTACTCTGTTCTATTGATTTGTTTGTCTACTTTTCTACCAGTACCATGCTGTTTTAGTTATTATAGCCTTATAGTATAATTTGAAGTCAGGCAATGTAATATCTCTTAGAATTGCTTTGGCTATTTGGGCTCTTCTTTGGTTCCAAATGAATTTTAATATTGTTCTTTCTAATTCTGTGAAAAATGAAAGTAATTTGATAGAAATTTTATTGAATGTGTAAGAGTCTTTGGGCAATATAATCATTTTAATGATATTGGTTCTTCCAATCTATAAGCATAAGATGTTTTTCTACTTGCTGGTGTCTTTTTCAATTTCTTTCATCAGTGTTTTGTGGTTATCCTTGTAGAGATCTTTCACTGCTTTGATTAAATATATTCTTAGGTTTTCTTAGTGTGTGTGTGGCTATTGTAATGGAATTGAGTTATTAATTTGATCTTCAGCTTGATCACTACTGGTGTATAAAAAAGGTACTAATTTTTTTAAACTGATTTTGTATCTGGGAACTTTACTGAAGTCACTTATCAAGTCCAGAAGTATTCTGTGGGAGTCTTTAAGGTTTTATAGGTGTAGGATGATGTCAACAGTGAAAAAAAAATTATGACTATCACTTTTTAAATTTGGATCCCTTTTATTTTTTTTCTCTTGCCTGATTACACTGCCTAGGAATTCCACTACTACGTTTAATAGGAGTGATAAGAGTAGACATCTCTGCCTTGCTTCAGTTCCTAGGAAAAATGCTTTCGATGTTTCCCCATTCAGTATGATGATGATTATAGGTTTGTCATATATGACTTTTATTATTTTGAGATAAGTTCCTTTCATTTCTAGTTTGTTGATGGCTTTTATCATAAAAGGATGTTGGATTTTTATACAATTATTTTTGTATCTATTGAGATGACCATATGGTTTTTGTTTTAAATTCTGTTTATGTAGTGAATCACATTTATTGATTTGCATATGGTGAACCATCTTTGCATATCTGGAATAAAGCCCATTTGATTGTAATGAATCATATGTTTGGTGTCCTGTTGGGTTTGGTTTCCTAGTATTTAATTGAGAATTTTTTGCATCTATATCCATCAGGGATATTGGTCCATAGTTTTTTTTGTTTGTTTTGGAGTTATTATGTATTTGACTGATTTTGGTATCAGGGTGATACTGTATTTGTAAAATGAGTTTTAGAGAAATTACTTTTTGTCAATTATTTTGATAAGCTTTTTCAATAAGATTGGTCACCTGCCATTCTTTGTATGTCTGGCAAAATTCAGCTGTGAATCTGTCTGATCCTGGGCTTCTTTTCGTTGGAATGTTTTTTTATTACTAATTTAATTTCACCACTTGTTATTGGTCTGTTCAGGGTTTCTATTTCTTCCTGGTTCAAACTTGGAAGTTGGTATGTTTCCAGAAATTTATCCATTTTCTCTAGATTTTTAAATTTGTGCATATATCTTCATTGTATTAGTTTGTGTAATGAAAACCCAACTTTTCCTGTCAAATTGTTTAAAATCTACATTACACTGTATAGACACTAATTAATCAAGGATATGTAATATCCTCACTGAATAACTTTATACTTTCAAACGGGAAGAGTTATCCACTGCAATAATAGTCCATTATTATAAACTTTCAATTCTCAGAAGTGTTTTGAAAATTAATGTTAGCAAAACGGTGTCAATGAATGAAAAAACAAAGATGTTAGAATATTCTAGAAATATAAATTGAGAAAATTGCATAAGAAATAAAATTCAGCAATACTTTTTCTGATAGAATTAACTGCAAAAGGAATTACAAACTCAATTACTATCTAGAGATCTTAGCTCATTTGATTACATATACATAAACAAAGGTATGGAATACTTTAGATTGGCTGGTTTCTGGAGGACTGAATAGAAAAGCACTTGATCACAAGAAGAACACAGATCTAATTTTTTACTTATAGTTATAACTGAATTCACAAACAAAATTTAATTTACATTACTGTAGGCCCTATGCTTAATTAATCAAAGATGCTAACATAGTATCAGAAGTTTTTGACTCCTCTTAAAATCTTTGTAATGACCAAATGAGACAAACCAGGGGCAGAAAAAACACATAATTCTTATGTCTCAGGCTTGTGGGTTGTGCCTTCCACATTAATTGGCATGTTTAAACAATTTTTTATGTAATTATCAATATACTTGATATTAAGTCTTCCAATTTGCTTTTAATTTTCTATACATCCCATCTGTTCTATATGCAGTTTTTAAAAATTTCCTGCCTTTTATGGTTTGATTATTTTTTAATAGTTTAATTTGATCACTACTATTGGCATTTTAGCTATATGTTTGTATTTTATTAATTGTTGTTCTAGGATTTCAAGGCACATCTTTTACTTATTACCTTCTACTACCAAATAACGTTATATTACATCATTCATAATGTAAAAATCTTAAAATATGACCAGTATTTGCTCCCTCTGATTCTTTGTGCTATTGTTGCCATATATTTTCCTTCAGATGATATAAAAATAACATCATTATTATTATTTAACAATTATAAAGAAAAATAATATAAAATATTTCATATTCACTTTCAAATGTGTCATTACTAGCCATCTTTATTCTGTTATGTAGATCCATACGTAAATCAGGTAGGATTTTACTATTGAGTAAAATCATCCATAACATTTCTTGTAGTGCAGGCCTGGTAGGGATTCATTTTCTCTGCTCTTATTGATCTGAAAGCATCTTTTAGTGGAGAATATAATTTTAAGGTGAGCATTTTTATGGTTTTGTCTTTTGTAATCACTATTGTTTAAAATATGAATTAATTAAAATATAAATATATTGTCATCTGGTATGTATAGGTTCTAGTAATAAGTCTGCTGCCATTCTATTCTGCGTGTTTCTGTAAGTGCAGGCTTTGCTTTTTAATTTGTAGTTTTAAATTCCACAGTTTCACTTACCACTAGTATAATACAATAATGTATTTTCAGAGAGAGACAGAGAGACAGCATTCACGCAACTTTCATTACACTGTTGTTATAATTGTTCTATTTTATCATTAGTTATTGTTTTACTCTTTTTATGGTGCCTAATTTATATATACATTAAGCTTTACCACAGGTATGTAGGTATAGGAAAAAACATAATATACATAGGGTTTAGTACAGTCTGTGCTTTCATGCACTCACCGGGGCTTTTGGAATGTATTTTCCCTGTAGAAGGGGGACTATTCTAATGTGTTCTTTGTCTTTGTTTTTGTTGTTCGGTGTGTCATGTGGTTTCAGAGAAGAATAAATGGAAAGCTGAGGCTTCTGTATTCCCCTCATAATAGCAAGCCCAATTCCCGCCAGCAGTGTCACTGGAGACCATGTTGGAGCCTGGATTTCCACCCTTACACTTCAATAAGGAGGTCCTACTCCCCTTCCTTGCTGGGAGGATGTCTCACAAGCTTAGTGGAACCCATAAATATTAACACCACCCCAAAGTAACAAAACCCTCTCTGGTATTAGTAGAGGCTACACGGAAGCAATAAAGAGATGCATCCCATACTCTCAGCCAACATACATAAGTGGAGGTCTACTGGGGAGCCTGAACTCCCATACCTTATCCAGCAGTAAGCAAGCAGTCCGTGGGGTATAAACAATGGCCGGATGAAAAACTTGGATTCTACTCCCACCTGACAACAGAAAGTGGGGGTATTCTCTTTTCTCCTACTGGCAGGCATTATAGAAAGCCAGCTAAGAGAGAAGACCTAAAGATTATCCAAAGACTCACAATATATAATAATCAAAAATGTCTAGATGACAAGGGAAAACTCTCAGCATATCAGGAAATAAAATAATCACCACTTGAACAAGAAAATATAATAAATGCCAACACCAAGTATAAAACAGGTAGAGATTTTCTGAAAAGGATCTTTAAGCAGTAATAATAAGAATTACTAAACACTTACAAACCTGTTTGAAACAACTAAAAAGAAAATCCTAGCAGAATAATAGAGATATAAAAAGAACCAAACATAAAAGTTAGGATTGAAAAACACAATGCATGCAATAAGTGATGCAAAAGAAGGGCTTTACAGTGGAATGGAGCAGACGAAGGAAACAGCCAGTGAGCTTGACGATAATTGAATAAAAATGACCCAGTTGGAATAACCGAGAACATAGACTGAAAAGTAATTGTTGGAGACTCAGGCATTTGTAGGACTATAACAAAATATGTAATATTTATAAAATGGAAGTATCAAAATGGGAGGAGAAAAAAGGGAGGGCTGAAAAAGAATTTTAAAAAATGATTGCTGCAATTCCCACAAATTTGGCCCAAAAAGTACCTTAAAATAAAAATTTGTGAAACTGAGTGATCCTTTGTATCAGATAATCCAAAGAAATTACAAGAAACATTATAATCAGCTTTTGAATCTAAAAAGAAACAAACAATCAAATTAAAAGCATCCAGAAAGAAGCAACACATTATTTATAGGGGAAAAATGATTTGAATAAAAGTGGATTTTTCATGAAAAATGATGTCATCCTAAAAGAAAAAGTACTATCAAACCAGGATTCTAAATCCAGTGAAAATATTCCTTGAAAATAAAAGAAAATACCATGACATTTTCAAATGAAAGGAAGCTGAGAGGATTTGTCAACAAAAAAGTTACCCTTAATGAAATAGCCAAAGGAGGTCCTTGAAACAAAATAGAAATTACTAAAAAAGAAACCCTGGAATGTCAGGAAGTAAACAAAAACAAACAAACAAACAAACAAACAAAAAACCCAAAAAACAAAACAAAACAAAAAAAACTGCAAACTTTAAAATATGGGTAAACAGAATAGACTCGACACTGTCTCTTGAGTTTTAAAAATTATATGTGACAGTTGAAAGAAATGTTAAAACATTGATGTCATTCTCAATGTATGTCATGAAAATGTTTAAGACAATTCTATAGCAAGAGTACAATGGGAAAACTTACAGGTAGATATTTTCTACTAATTTTTTTTTTGAGATGGAGTCTTGCTCTGTCACCCAGGCTGGAGTGTAGTGGCGCGATCTCAGTTCCCTGCAACCTCTGCCTCCCGGATTAAAGTAATCCTCTCATCTCAGCCTCCTGAGTAGCTGGGACTACAGGCACCTGCCACCACACCCGGCCTGATTTTTATATTTTTAGTAGAGATGGGGGGTTTCACAATGTTGGCCAAGCTTGTCTCAAACTCCTGACATCAACTATCTACCACTTGGCCTCAAGTTTTCTACACTTCATACAAACCAGTAAACTGTTGACATCTGTAGATTGTGATAAGTTTTGTATGTCTAATGTAATACCTAGAGTGATCAGTAAAATATTTATACAAAAGAGGTACATACACTCAGTTAGTGTTGACCATGGGATACATGGGCTTGGAGAGAGTAACATGAGTGAGGCTATCAAGGGGTTCCATGACAGATACTTTTGTGATCATGGAATATTTTTAAATTTCGTTTGTGTCAGTGCTCACATGTACCTTCCCCTGCATTAAAATGGCATGAAACCATGCACACAATGTATTAAAACATTCCCTGTTTTTATATTGAGAAATTAATAGTGAGCAGAATTATAATTAGCACATATTTAGAAATAAATGCACGTCATCTTTTTCACAGTAAGGGAAAATGCCTCTAATAAGGTCCAGCAACTAAATTTGTGAAGCTTACTCTAAAACAAAAATCTGGAGTCCCATTTTCAAAAAAAAGTATTAAGAAAGCGCTATTAAAGGTACTAAAATATGAAAGTTTTTTGCATTCTCGTTCAAATCAATATTATATGTTTTACTTGCTATTTAATTGTTTAATATAATCGAAATTTTTATTATTTATTTTTCATCTTTTTAAAGACAAGGTCTTGCTATGTTGCTAAGGCTGACATTGGTGATAAGTGGATTCTCTCTCAGTTCACCAGAGATCTGGTTATTTAAAAATAGGGCACCTCTCCTGCCTCATTCTCTTGCTCTCTCTCTCACCATGTGATGTGTCTGCTCACGTTTGTCTTCCATCATGATTAAAAGCTTTCTACAGACTGGGCACACTGTCTCACACTTATAATCCCAGCACTTTGAGAGGTCAAGTTGAGTGAATGACTTGAGGTCAGGCATTTGAGACCAGCCTGGCCTACATGCTGAAATGCCATCTCTACTAAAAAATATATATATAAAAATTATTTAGGCATGGTGGCACATGCCTGCAGTCCCAGCTACTCTGGAGACTGAGGCATGAGAATTGCTTGAACCCAGGAGGCAGAGGTTGCAGTGAGGCAAGATCATGCTACTGGGTGACAGAACAAAACTCCATCTCAAAAAAAAAAAAAAAAAGCTTTCTACAGCTCTCACCAGAAGCCAAGAAGATGCTGGCATCATGCTTTCTGTACAGCTTGCAGAATGACCAGTCAGTCAATCTTCTTCATAAATTACACAGCCTCAGGTGTTTCTTTGTAGCAATGCAAGAATGGCCTAATACAGCAAATTGGTATGGAGGAGTGGGTGTTGCTACAAAGACACCTGAAAATGTGGAAGCAGCTTTGGAACTGGTTAACAGGCAGAAGTTGGAAGAGCTTGAAGGGCTCAGAAAAAGACAGGAAGGTAAAAGAAAGTTTGAAACTTCTTAGAGACTAGTTAAATGATTGTGACCAAAATACTGATAGAAATATGGACAGTGAAGTCCAGGCTGACAAGGTCTTACGGAAATAAAGAGGCAATTGGGAATTGGAGTAAAGGTCATCCGTGTTATGCCCTAACAAGAAACTTGGCTACTTTATGTTTATGTACTAGGGATCTGTGTAAGTTTGAACATAAGAGTGATGACTTAGGGTATCTGGTGGAATAAATTTCTAAGAAGCAAGCATTCAAGGCTGGCCTGGCTGCTTCTAGCAACCTAGAATCAGATAGGGGAGCAAAGGAATGACTTAAATTTGGAACTTACATTCAAAAGGAAAGCAGAGCATAAGAGTTTAGAAAATTTGCAGCCTAGCCATGTAGCAGAGAAAAAAAAAAAAAAAAAAAAAAAATCCAAGTAGGATGTGGAGCAATCACTTATTAGAGAAATTAACATGACTAAAATGGAGTCAAGTGCTAATATTCAAGATAATGAAAAAAAAAAAAAAACTCTCAAAGGCATATCAGAGATCATGAAGACAGACCCTTACATCATAGGCCCAGAGGCCTAGGAGCAAAGAATAGTTTCAGGGGCAAAGTCCAGGACACTGCAGGCCTGCACAGCTTTGAGATACTGCCCTCTGCACCAAGGTTGCTCCAGCTCCAGCTCAAAGGGTCCCATGTACAGCTTGGACCACTGCTTCAGAGGGCACCAACTGTAAGCCTTGGTGCCCTCTGGAGGAGCTGGTAAGACTGTAGGTACACAGAATGCAAGAGTGGAGGAGGCTTGGTGCCTCCACCTAGGTTTCAGAGCATGTATGGGAAAGCCTGGGTGCCCAGACAGGAGCTTGCTGAAAGGGCAGAGCACTCACAGAGAATTTCTACTAAGGCAATGTCAAGGAGGGTATCACCTTGCTCTAGATCCCAGAATGGTAGATCCATTAGCTGCTTGAATCCTGCTCCTGAAAAAGCAGCAGACACTCAACTCCAACCTGTGAGAGCAACTGCAGGGACTGCATCCTGCAAAGCCACAGAAGCAGATCTACCCAAGGCCTTGGAAGTACACCCCTTGTCCCAGGATGCTCTGTATATTAGTCGATTCTTGTAGTGCTATAAAGAAATATCTGAGGCTGTGTAATTTATGAGAATTTTCAATTGGGTCATGGTTCTCTGGACTGCACAGGAAGCCTAGTTGTATCTGCTTCTGAGGAGGCCTCAGGGGGCTTACAAACATGACAGAAGGCAAAGCAGGAGCTAGCACATCACATGAAAAAAGCAGGAGGAAGGGGTAGGGGGTTGCCACACACTTTTAAAGAACACCTTGTGTGAATTCAGAGCAAGAACTCACTTATCCCCAAGGGGATACTCCAAGCCACACATGAGAAAACTGCTCCAACAATCAAAATTGCTCCAACAATCCAAACACCTCACACAAGGCCCCAACTCCAACAATGAGGATTACATTGCATCATGATTTGGAGGGGATACCCAAACTATATCACTCTGGGTGCAGGACATGGAGTCAGGGATAATTTTGGAGTTTAAAGATTTAATGACTCTCCTGCTGGGTTTCAGACTTGTGTGGAGCTTATTATCCTTTTCTTTTGGCTAATTTCTTCCTCTTGAAATTGTCATGTTTACTCAATGCCTGTACTACCATTGTATCTTGGACGTTAATAATTTGTTTTGATTTTACAGGCTCGTAAGTGGAAAGAGATAAGTCTCAGATGAGACTTAGGACTTTGGACTTGAGGTTGGAACAAGTTAAGACTTTTGGGGACTACTGGCAGCAGATGATTGTATTTTGCAATGTCAGAAGGATGTAAGATTTGAAGACTGGGGGAAGAATGATGTACTTTGAGTGTTTGTCCCCTTCGTATCTCACGTCGAAATGTGTTCCTCAATGTTGGAGATAGGGCCTGAGGAGGGGTGATGGGATCACAGGAGTGGATCCCTCATGAATGGTTTAACATCATTTCCTTGGTTATAAATAACTTCGCCCTTAAGTAGTTCACATAAACTCTGGTTATTTAAAAGTCTGGGACCTCCCCATCCCTCATTCTCTTGCTTCCACTCATGCCATGTAGTGTGCCTGCTCCCCTTTGCCTTCCACCATGATTGAAAGTTTCCTGGGGCCTTCACATGAAGAAGAGCAGATGCTGGTGCTGTGCTTCCTGCACAGCCTGCAGAACCCCGAGCCAATTAGGCCTCTTTTCTTCATAAACTACCCAGCCTTAAGTATTTCTTCATAGCTATGCAAGAATGGCCTAGTACACTCTATTATTTCATATTTATACCACACATGCCTAACTAGGGTCACTAGGAAATGTTTCTGTTATACCATTTTGAAATTTTTCATAAAGTTTGTTAGAATTTTGTTGTAAAAAATAAACTGGAAAAAGTCTATTATAAGCAATCATTTATGCAATAAAATAATTTGAATAAATAAATCTTTCATTATTTTGTACAATATATTTTATTGGAAATTGCTGTGAGATATTTCTACTGGCATTTTTAAATACAAGGATATAAAAGTGTATATGTTAAACTTCTTTGTGATTAAAGGGAATTGAGAGCCTACAATCCTGCTAATGTTGATTTATTCCACTTCCCTAAAAGGTATAAATATGATTTTTTCCTCCATTATGCAATTGATTTGGAACTGTTCTGATTCAATATGATTTATCATTCAAATACATTACAAAAATGTTTCAAAATAAACTCATCATGATATTTAGAGAAATTTGAGTAATTTTCAGTACATTCTCATTTGCCTAATGCTTTCTTTCAAATAATTCAGAAAGTTCATTTTGTAAAGGTCATAGTGAAATATTCTGGAGAAAATATCAGTAAGAATATTTTTGGTGTATTAAAATGGAAACAAATGCAATGAATACATGGCAGTAGAGAAGATAAAGAATACAAAGGTGGACATAATTCTTATGGAAAGTAAGTTTCTCAAAGGCCCACAAAGTGAGTAAAATATAAATCTAGCACATGAACATTATCTGCTGGCTTCCAACTTACTATCCAATTATAAAACTGTCATTCACCATCTGTCAGTATCCATGTATGGACATTTGTCTTTGTGGTGTCACTGCAGGGAGCTGTAAGTATCACCATTACTTTTCTTAATGAAGACCCTGTCTATGAGCACCCCTCTTGACAGCTTGTGTCCATATCATTCATTATTGTCAGCCTACAACCAAGTGAATAGAGACTGCATCTTATGCAGTCATTTCTTAAGAATATGTTCCAAAATACTAACTTGTAATCAATAAGAATATAACAAGTTGATTCTTCCTTTGGGCTTCCTCCAGTGAATATTTTGCATAGGTTTAAAAATATCCCTGAAAATGCACACACTTCTGAACATTGATACACCAGATTTTATTCAGACTCCTAGAATCGTGTTTATGCACAAAATAATTGAAATATCCTACAGCATGAGACAGGTTCAAATGAACTAGATGCCTCTTTGACATCTAGTATCCTTTTTCTATACATAGATAAGTATGTAAGACCTCCCATAATTAAAGTCTGTTGTGGATGTCAAATTCTTACATACTCTTTAGTATTCACATAAAATGAATGTTATACTAATAAATAAGGAAACATCATTTCTTTTTAGTCCCTGTTATTGGACTAAAACCTTGTAATTTTTGATATAAGGTATTCACATTTCCACTAGAACATTCGTTCAGAACCACTGATAAATTTTAATTTAAGAAAACAGAGAGGAAAAGGGCAAATTTCTTTAATAGTGCACAGAGCTCTAAAAGTTTTCTACCAGATTGAAGGGACATATACACCCCGATAATTCACTGTCTCTAACAGAATGCTATACCAAAGGCGTAAACATGCCTATACACTGAACAGTAGTTTTACTACATCAGTTTCTCAGTTTTCTTAGTTGCTATGAAATCCGAAGTCAAAACAATGTCTTATGCTTTTGCTCCAAGACCTAAAATCAAGGAAAACCTAGAAAAAACTTTGGTGAGAGCAAGAATGCACTGTCATAGTAACAGCAGATTTTTAGAAAAGAGCCTTCAGTGTGTCAAAAACCTTTGTGAGTGTGCATATGTGTAAGTACATACGAGAATACAAGGAAAGCATTGGCAAGACTAGAAATTATGCTGGGAGGGTTTACTGAAGCAAATGTTTACAAAACAGAGCAAACTGCCCTTATGCACTTAAAAATTGTATTACATCTATCTGTCTATCTATCTATCTATCTATCTATCTATCTATCTATCTATCTATCTGTCTATCTATCAATCATCTATCCATCTATTTGTTTACCTATCATTTATCTTTCTAATTTGTCTATCATCTATATACTTATCTATTGTATAAAAATGAATAAGAAATGGCACTGAAAAAGATACTTGTGTCTGTTTCTGATTTGCTGCTTCAATCCATCATTCTGTAGAAAGTCACAGAGCACATTTAATCTCTTTCATTTATCTCTTTAAAAAAATGGAGAATATATATCAGAATTTGTGTTTTCTGTGTACTTAAGAACATGGCAATTTCAGATATAGCAATATCCAAAGTTTATTCCTCAATTTTATACTTTCCCTTTACATATTTGTTTTATCATTTTTCAAACTATTAGGGAAAACTACTTATCATGCTATTTTCCCAGACTAGTAAGTTTGAAATACTAACACATGTTCTTGTGGTTTAGCTGTGTCTCCATGGAGAAAGAAAGGGAGAAAGGAAGGAAGGAAGGAAGGAAAGAAGGATTCAAATGAGAAGATGTAATCTTTTAATTTATCTATTCCAAAAGCTAATAAAATATTAGTTCCTTAACTCTGTCATCTCATGAAAACATAAAATGTTTTCTTATTTCTAGAGTTCAAGCAAAAAATATCACATATTTTTGAAGGCCATAGTAATTGAATAGCAGAAACATTTGTTAACAGTAAGGCTGCCTAATGCAGACGGAATTTATTTATTCCGTCTTGAGGGGCCCTTAGATTGTACAATTATGTAAAGTCCTTAGTATGAGAATGGCATCAGTTTCAGAAACTTAAGAAAGAGTTGAACTGGGGAGACAAGTAAATAAATACAAAGAGAAAAACTTACTGGGAGCACAGAAATATGCGCACTAACTCTTCTTGAGAGAACTGTCAAAGATTTTTTTTTGGAAAATATTAATTTCGTTCTGTAATGTAACACAGGACAAAGGATTGTTACAGAAAATTATGTATTGGAGTACTTTCTGTTTACACCGGAAACAAAACATTTCTGCACAATGGTCTTTGCTTAAGATTCCCAGAGACGCATTTCTGTGTTCCTTAGATAGTTTTTTAATAATTAAAAATAAATATATTTATAAAATTAGAAATAGTAGTATTATTTTATTTAATATTTCTTTATGTTGAATATTTAATGCCCATGAATTAATCTTTAAATTAATATTAACCATTAATATTTAACCATTAAATATTTTAAAATATTGAATTTCCAGGAAAACTCAATTAAAGACTCCATCAACTTTAGGACATCCCAAATTAATTAGCTGAAATGGGCTTCGATTTTAAGGAATATAGAAAGAACATAGGCCAATATATACCATAAAGTGACTAAAAGAAAAGAACAAAGTTGTCTTTTGAAAGAGTGGAATTCAGACACACAATCTGAACAACTATATTATACATGAATTCTTTGGACAGTAGTAACATTTATTGTTCAGAAAGCAGAATCATTTTAATACATATGATAAAGAAATTAAATCTTTGAAAATCTTTTTTGGACAGAAAAAGCTGGTAGGTGGACGTATAATGGTATCAAATTAGAATCTATCAAACTTGAAAAACAAACCTACTGAATAATAAAAAAGACAATTTTATAAGATAATGTTTAAGTAAACGTTCCAACTAATATGAAAATTCCTAGCTTTTAAAAAACTTCAGAGGCCAAATGAAAACAACAAAAACATCATAATTAAGATACATACTAAAATGCCAATTAATGGTAAGAGTTACAGTACTTACCAGGTGTAAACTCAAGCTAAATCGGTTTTAGAGGATTGATTTTATTATTGTCCTAAAATCTGTTGGTGTAACAGAATGACTAATAAGTGTCTGGGTGTGTGTGTGTGTGTGTATGTGTATATATATGTGTGTGTATGTATATATATGTATGCGTCTGTATATATATACATATATATACACACATATACCTCTATGTGTGTGTATATATACACGCATACATATATACAAATACATGTATATGCACACATACATATGTGTATAGATATATACATATTATTCCATTCTTCAGCACATTTACAGAACTGCAGAGTGCCCAGTTAACCCAGACTCCAGACTCACCAGCAAGATATCTATATCTATCTATCTACCTATCTATTCACACTATACATTATATATTATGTGTGCTTGTATGTATATATATATATATTGCTCATGAGTCTGGAGTCTGGGTTAACTGGGCAGTCAGCAGTTCTGCAATGTCCTCTAGGATTGGGTAATCTCAGCTTACCTCCTTCATGCATCTGTAGTCAGATGGCAGTTGACTGGAGACTGGCTCCTGTAGGATAGTCTCACTCACATGTCTGGCGATTGGCTCTCTGTCCGTTGGGACAATAGGATTCTCAATTGTCTCTCATCATCGAACAGGTTAGTTAGCCTGCACTTATTCTCATAGTGTCTGGGCAGCATTCCAAGATGATGAACAAAAGCATACAAGACCTCTTGAGACATATGCCTCTTTCACTGCATTCTATTTGTCAAAAGAAATCAAAAGATAATCCTGATTCAAGTGAGCCAAAAAGCAGACAGATTACATTTCCAGAGGAAAAAACATGAGAAGTCACATTGCAAGTATGAGTGGTTACATAGAAGGAAAGCATTTCAGCTACTTTTTCAAGCAATCTACAATTTTATGCCATTAAGTATTTACATCACCTTTTGACATTTTGTGAAATATGTTGATGTAAGCAGGATATAGATTACAGAAAATTCTGAAATCTGAAAATTACTCCTCTAAATAATCAAATGTAGGAGTTATATGGTCTAAAAAAACTAATATATCCTGATATTGTGTAAATTTATTTTTGAAATGATAGATTAAAGCTCAAAATGTGAGAAAACGCACTGAGCAGAGTCTGGGAGTGACTACAAAAAATGCTCTTAAAGACAAAGAGAAGCTGCAAAAAGAATTTGGCAGCTGCAACTGTGGAAGGGAAAACTACACATCTGTAAATGTTTAACAATTTTTAAAAGAACTAAAATAATTTTGTATCTGCAACTAGCAACTTGTAAATTTCAAAAAGGCATTAGTAATAGAAATATATATCCTTGCATAATCTTATAGCATTTTCCAATCCAATTTAGATAAAATTAAGTTTTATCAAAGTGGAAAGTGTAGCTATTCTACAAGTTATAATTATGACAAGGAATGAAGTACTAAACAGTGAGTAGGTGTCTGAAAGTGAGAAAGAGGCCGGGCACGGTGGCTCATGTCTGTAATCCCAACACTTTGGGAGGTTGAGGCAGACAGATGGCTTGAGCTCAGGAGTTTAACACTAGCCTGGGCAGCACACTGAAACTCCATCTCTATTAAAATAACAAAAATTAGTCAGGTGAGGTGGCATGGACCTGTAGTTCCAGCCACATGGGAGGCTGAAATGGGAGGATTTCTTGAGCCCAGGAGGTGGAGGTTGCAGTGAGCCAAGGAAGAAGTTGTGACTTTCTCCTTAGGGATTTTCTCATTGAGATACACAAAGAAATTGTACTGTAGGTAAATAATAGGACCTATACTACTTATTTTATATATTAAATACTATTACAATTTTCATACATGACTTGTGAATAAAATTCTACTAAAAATAGCAATTACTTTGTGCCAGGCACTGTGCAATTTTTTTAATGGTGTTCACAATATCATCTAAAGGATGAGGAATATTTTTATCTACATTTTATACAGGAGTAAATGAAGCCTCGGAGAAGTGCACTTTTATTTATTTATTTTTTTCAACGATTACATAGTAATTTACGTGGTTTCAAACTCAAGCAATTTGACCCTTGAAATTGTATTCTGAAATCTTCAAGTTTTATCAGTACTTTAAGAAACTAAATATTACCGAGGCGAACTTATAAATTATTTTATATTTTTGTTGAGGTTTTCTTACATACAAATTCGGCTAAAATAAGAGATGAAAATAAATGACAAAAATCAAACATGTATGCAATTAATATCTATATGGACAGTGGGTGTGTAAATCGCCTTCTGAAGGCAATTTGGCTGCATCTTTGTATCCTTTTGTTTGTTCTACTAAGAAAATGTTTTCTCCTTTACGTTCCTCCTTTTCATCTTTTCTATTATCTCCCTTATGCTAACGTGTGCATACATGCCATATTTGGCATACGTTTTGCTGATCTACCTTCCAGTTTATTGCTCATATGTTGTGTCTAGTGTGCCTGGTAGACTTTTAAAAACGTGTGTATTTCATTTTGTTCTTACTGGAAGGCTTATACACTTTTATTAAAATTGTAATTTAATTAAAAAACTTTTTTACTTATATGATTTTTTTCAAATCTGTGTCCTTTATATATATTGAGTTTATCCTCTATGTTTTTAAATAGCCTGCATATTACTTCATATACATTGAGTTCATGAAATAAAAGTAATACATATGAAATAAAAATATTTCATAATATTTCACATATATTAAGACCAATACCTATGCATACTGTATGTCCATGTATATATAATTATTTAATATTATATATAATTATATACACACATTTGTATATTTAATTAAATATATTAAATATACGCATATATAATTACAAATATGCACACATATAGTATGTGTATATATACTATACATACTATAATGTATGTATATATTATAGTACATAATATATGATATAATAGTATGTATACACACACATATAGTGTGTGTATAATTGCTTATAATATGGATAGGTATTGGATATGATATTGATATTATTATTTATTTATACACACACATACACACACCTAGGACATACACATATACATGTCTTTTTCTGTTGTATGTTGTTTCTGTTGGTTCTTTATCATATGGTGTAGTTTCTTTGTCTGATTATCTTTGACTCTACTGAATACTGAATGTCAAAAACTATTTGCAGGAATAATTTAAGACATAAAATGAATATGTATTCCTCCAGAGAGAATTTACAGTTGTTTTTACAAAGTTCCTGGAGACATTGCCAACATAAGGGCACATTACATAAAATTCAAACTTGATATAAGAAAGTCAATCCGGCCGGGCGCGGTGGCTCACGCTTGTAATCCCAGCACTTTGGGAGGCCGAGACGGGCGGATCACGAGGTCAGGAGATCGAGACCATCCTGGCTAACACGGTGAAACCCCGTCTCTACTAAAAAATACAAAAAACTAGCCGGGCGAGGTGGCGGGCGCCTGTAGTCCCAGCAACTCGGGAGGCTGAGGCAGGAGAATGGCGTAAACCCGGAAGGCGGAGCTTGCAGTGAGCTGACATCCGGCCACTGCACTCCAGCCTGGGCGACAGAGCAAGACTCCGTCTCAAAAAAAAAAAAAAAAAAAAAAAAAAAAAAAAAAAAAAAAAAAAAAAGAAAGTCAATCCAACACTGTATTATTATGGGGGCTTTTTCACTTACTCATTCTTGTGTTAAGGGTTTAGTTCATAGCTATCCAGGCTTACCATGGAGAGGTTATACTTCTAGACCACGTGCAACAGCCCTAGGATATTATTTTAATTACCTTTCTCCACTGAGGCCATAAAACTAAACGTTTTACTTTCACTTAATCTGAGAATGCCTTTGTAACAAAAAGTGATAGTGATATTTGTGCTTGTTTCTAGTGTTCTCTTAGCTTTTTACTCGGTAAATTCTTACAGTCTTGTCACTACTTTTGACTTTTGTCAGAGGCATGTGAACCAGGGCAACATCATCATCTTGAATAGGTGCTGGGTAAAACGAGACTGAGACCTACGGGGTTGCATTTCCAGACCTTTAAGGCATTCTAACTTACAGGATGAGATAGGAGGTCAGCACTAGATAAAGGTCGTAAAGACTTTGCTAATAAAACAGCTTGCAGTAAATACGCTGGCCAAAACCCACCAAAACCAAGATGGTGATGAGAGTGACCTCTGATTGTCCTCACCGCTAAACACCCACCAGCGCCATAACAGTTTACAAATGTCGTGGCAACATCAGGAACTTACCCTATATGGCCTAAAAAGGGAAGGCATGAATAATCCAACCCTTGTTTAGCATATAATCAAAAAATTAACTATAAAAATGGGTAACCAGCAGCCCTGCTGCTGTGTCTATGGAGTAATCCCTCTTTTATTCCTTTACTTTCTTAATAAACTTGCTTTCACTTTATGGACTCACCCTGAATTCTTTCTTGCAGGAGATCCAAGAACCGTCTCTTGGAGTCTGCATCAGAACCACTTTCCAGTAACACTTTCATTATTTAAGATTTTAAAAATTAGTTTATCAAGGATTTGGTTGTTTATGTGATTTTCAGTGATTTTTATTTGGAAAAATATCTTGAATTACCCATCTACTAAATCTGTAAACTGGAAATTTCTCAATACATATAGAGATTAGGAGACTTTTGAAAGGAAGAAAGGATTAAAAGTTTGAAATACCTGAAAGCAAAGAATGGGACTTCTATGACAGAGAGGACAATGGCACAGTAAAGCAAGACCAGAGACTCCAATGATTTAAAATGGTGATTTTAGCAGTTAACTTTCTCTACGCTTTAGAATAAGTTCTCTTTAGATTTGCATTTTTATAGAACTATAATCTTTTCTTGAAAATATGAGTGTTAAACGTTACCCTACATTTACATGGTGAAGGTAATTAATTATGCCTACATTAATTGCATATCTTAGAAGGCCATTCACAATCAATTGAAACAATACGTATGTATTGTCAATAGGTCCCTGGAAACTGAAACTTTAAAGAAAATGGTTTTTAACAAAAGTATTTTTTTCTCATCAACATTATAAAGAAAGGACATTAAAGGAAACGATATTATTCAAGGACCTGCTTTGAGCCATTTAGCATAACGTTAGAGTTTCTAAGAACCTATCAATGACATGGAGTGAGAACATACTGTTCTTTATTGGTATGTCAACAACAAACTCTTTTTCATTTGTAATATCCATGGGTTTAAACTGGGCAAATTTTCAGACCTTTTTTTCTTCTTAGACCTGAGAGCAGTAAATACGGCTTCGTCCAGAATGAAGAACAGGGTGAAGAAAAGGTGTATGAGCCAACTGAGTAGCTTTTAAAAAAACATCATTTACTCCTTGTTTTTATGCATATTTTTCAGAAGTCATACAAAAATAATATAGAAAGTTACAATAGTGTTAAATATATAAATATGAAATAGATTTAAAGAAAATTCTCATCTTAAAACTTTTCTTTTTCCGGTTATGGAGGTTAAAAATGACCTTTGCAGGGACATGGATGGAGCTGGAATCCGTTATCCTCAGCAAACTAATGCAGGAATGGAAAGCCAAACACTGGATTGTCTCACTTATAAGTGGGAGCTGAACAATGAGAAAACATGGACATATTGTGGGGAACAACACACACTGAGATCTGTTTGTGGGGTGCTATGGGGAGGGAGAGAATCAGGAAGTATAGCTAATGGATGCTGGGCTTAATACCCAGGCAATGGGTTGATCTGTGCAGCAAACCACCATGGCACACGTTTACCTGCAAATTTCAAAAATTTACAAATTTTACACAAACCTGCACATTTTACACAGGTACCCCAGAACTTAAAATAAAAGTTAAAGAAAAAATTTTTAAGCATTTGTTTTCCTTTTTTTGTTAAAGCAAAACAAAGAGATTTTTTTTTTTTTAATTTAAATACTCTCTAGATAGGGTTACAGGGGGATACAAAAAGTTCTGATTTATCAAACAGTCTTACAGTCTTAAAATATAATTTAAAAGAGACTAATACATGCAGCAAACCTAAGAAACAATAACCTCAGCAAAATAGCAGCATTAGCGTTTGAAATCAAAGCAATGAGGCCCTGATTGCTGGAGCAGCACATTGAAAAACATTCTGACATTAACAAAACAAAACAAAACAAAAAGACAAACACCCTGATTGAAACAGAACTCAGTGGGACGGTGGTTTGTTGTTGTCATTGTTGTTGTTGCTTTCGTTTCTGAAATATTTTACTTCTCCAGAAAAACTTGACTGCTAATATATGCCGGTTACATTTGATTTAATATGGCTGTTAATCATGTTACTAACAGAAGTTCAGAATGGATTGAATTAGCCCTTGGTTAGCTATAGTAAAAGCACTGAAAGCACCTGTCACCACCATTGTTGATTGTATGGAGTCTTCTGTGTGCACTGCAAGAGAGGACAGCCACATGGGCTCTGTGGAGACATTTCTGGAACAGACCTAGAGGCAATTCGTTTATAAGATTCTAAAGTCTTTCCTTTTTGATCTTATTTCATTGATATCAAACAATAATCCACACAGGCTTTACACAGTCTAGAAAAGCAGCTCAGTCTTCTCAGTCTTAGGTTTTAATGAAGGCATAAGGGAACGAGGTCAAAAATGTGATGGGTTAATATTGGACAGAATTCTCTGGAACAAGGACCCAGTCTGAAAGTCTCCTTGGCAGGCAGGCGTGGTGGCTCACGCCTGTAATCCCAGCACTTTGGGAGGCCAAGGAGGGCAGATCACGAGGTCAGGAGTTCGAGACCAGCCTGGCCAACATGGTGAAACTCCATTCCTACTAAAAATACAAAAATTAGCTGGGTGTGGTGGTGGGTGCCTGTAATCCCAGCTACTCAAGCAGCTGAGGCAGGAGAATAATTTGAATCTGGGAGGCGGAGGTTCCAGTGAGCTGAGATGGTGCCATGGCACTCCAGCCTGGGTGACAGGGTGAGACTCTGTCTCAAAAAAAAAAAAAAAAAGAAAGAAAGAAAGAAAGAAAAAAAAAAGAAAAAGAAAGTCTCCTTGACACTGCGGGGAAGCATGTATGGAATTCAGTGTTTCACATTGGTGAAGAATGCTGAATCCGGAGCCAGGCTGCCAGGGTTAGAAATCCTGGCGTCGCACTACCTAGCTATTTGATCATAGGCAAGTAGTTCACCTGTTTTCAATTTCTTCTTTTGTATAATAAAAATAATACCTAATCTATATTTTTGTTGTTGTCATTGTTTGTGGGTTTATTTAGAGAAATGTATGAAATATAGCACATGCTGAATAAATGTGAAGTATACATAAGAAGAATTCCATAAGTACAAAATGATTACCCTAACACATCAATCTTTGAGGGCCATGAACAATCCAATTTCCTCTGTCCCACTTTTTCTTAATTAAATTCTGTTCAGGTATATTTCTATTAAAGTCATGAAGCTTTATTTCTTTATTGCTGACCAAAATTTTAACATTGTTATTGGGGTGTGACTCTAGCATCTGCTTTTTTAAGATGGATTGTAATGTTTCGATTATTTTGTCTTTTTAAATTATTCTATTCCAAAATCTATGATGTACATGAACTGCTCTAATTAAAATAATTTAGATTGCAATCAGTCTACAATTAAATATACCACAATGTCTTGAAAACATACAAACTTCCCTAATTTAAGCAATTAGAAGTAAATTTGTTTGAGTAGATTTTCTTTTTACTACTTTCAAAAAGTCATTCACTAGCAATATATCCACAATAACTGTTTTCTGAAATGGCTTCATTTGAGGTTTTAAATTTGAGACACAGATTGATTGTTTCATATAAGAAATTATAGACTTACCTCTTATGATATCTGTCTTAAACAGATTCCTGTGTTTCAGTTAAGAGGTAAACTAACTTTAGGGTGTAAAATATGCTTAAAAGTGTCTGCCAACTCATGTAGTATATTTACAGAATGCTGATAAGTTAATATAATTACAAAGAATTTTTAGGTGAAGAATCAAATCCCAGAGTCATAAGTTCCCTAAACTACACAGGTACATTACAGTGACAGTCTTAATTATTTAGTACTCCCTCTGTGCCTGTCTTTTGCTTCTTAACTTTATTTTTAGTGACTTTCCATTGTGAACTGGATGATATTTTCCACCCCTTTACACTGGGTTCAGCCATGTGTCTTGTTTGCTTTGGCCAATGGTTTGTAACTAGATAGATAGAGGTTTGAAATGGGTTTGCACACTTAGGTTTGCACCCTTGAAACTCTGCCGTCTCCCTAAGGCTATATTTCGGGAGAATGAGAGATATGTGGGGAAGAGCTTAGTCTTTGCAATTTCCCCAGTGAAAATTGCTCACTTCATCCTTGAGAGTGGTAGTTACTTAACCCTCAGCTCACATTAAGAATATCGTGTGCCACCAAGGTTTCGTTATTGCAGTATTGCAATAACACCAAACTGATACATTTTGGCTAAATATCATCTAAGTATTTGCCTTAGGAAGATGTGGAAATGTGAAATAATGTTATACTTTGAGTTCTTAACATTCATCCATGATATATAAATGGGCACACAAGCTTATTGAGACAAGGAGAAAATAATATTAAACTCTTCGAAGATCTGTGTTTTTGAAAAGATTACTTCATTGACTGACAGAATTTTCTAAGAACTGCAAAGCACTTAAAGGCTCAAGTAGCAGAATGTGGAAATAATACCAAAAAAGAAGTTTACAACATGTATTCTGTTATAGCATAGCTGATATAATTTATATGTTTTGAAATTAAACACAAAGTCATTCTTGTAATCAAATTTTACATATAGTATATGAGATTATTCAGAGTTAATTGAGGACCACAATGTACACCTACAATTTTATTCCTACATCTGGATGAAGATTTTAGATTTTAATGTGTGTCTTCACCTAGTGCTTTACCAAGGACACACAGACATTTTTTACATACTACATTAAACTTAAAACACAGCTTTTATTATTACTTATGCAAAGTGTATCATGCATTTAAAATAAAAGGCCACCTATCAATTGTGATTTAGAAACTTGTCAATGCCTGAGACAACTCCTGAGTATCTCTCTCATTGTTTAATTATAAAGCTTGCTATTGCACCTATGAGAGTCACCTCTTTGAATGAAAGCAGAGTTCTCTAAAATTTCATTAAAATATTTCTACACGAAGAAGCATATGAATAATAGTGGTCTTAGACATCATATGCTAATTTCATGTTAACAAGCATTGTTTCTTCATCTGCTGTGGTAAATAAAATAATGCCCTCCAAAAGATGTCCACATCCAAATCCCCAGAACTTGTGCCTATGCTATGTTATGCAAAGCAAAATTAAGGTAGCATATGGAATTAAGGTTCCTAACCAACTGACCTCAAGAGAAAGAGATTACACTTGTTTCCCCAGCTGGACCCAGTATAGTCACAAGGGTCCTTAAAAGTTGGAAGAAAGGTAGTAGGGTCATAGTGAGAGGTACACAATGTGAGAAAGGCTCAACCAGTCACTGCTGGCTTTGAGGATGGAAGGAGGGTATGAGTCAAGAAATGTAGGTGGTGTTTAGCGCTGGAAAAGGCAAGAATACAGATTATCTCCTAGGACCTCCAGAAAGAAATGCAGCTCTGCAGTCACCTTGATTCTAACCCAGTGGGGCTCATTTTTATATTCTGACCAACAGAACAACACAAGATAATAAATTTATGTTCTGTTAAACCACAAAGGTTGCAGTAATCAGTTATTGCACCAATAGAAAACTAATTCACCTGAGAAAAGGGGGTGGAAAAAAAAAAAACTCGAGGAAGCAGTTCAAGGGTTAAATAACAGTTAATAGAGTTGAATGGTAGAGCCAATGGCACAGACAGATATATGAGAAAAAATTCTGAACTGTGGCCTGCCCTCAGGCTCAACACACATAAGATTTTAATATGGCTCTAGGTAACTATTTTATGACTAGTTCTTGGAAAATGAGCAATGAGAGAAGGAAAGCTTGATCTGAAAATGTAAGAAATGTGATAGAATGAGTTGAAAATGTAGCAGAAAAAAAGCGTACTTAGCTTGCAAAATTGTCAGCGATAAAACTGAAATTCACTTCCACACACACAAATACGAACATACATGTCCCCACCCACGAGGTTTTGGTACGTATTGGTTAAACATACTGTGCATTTAAACAGTCCAGAAAGCCTACAATATACTTTTATAATCCAAGATGTCTAGCAGTGTTTAAAAGCATATGTTATAAGTTGTCATGGTATAGCTCAGCTAGAAAATAACTATGAGAGTTATTATTAGGCTTTCTATTTTTTAGATTTTAAATTATGTTCAGAAACTATTTTTCCAAGGTTGCACAATAAGTACCTCAAATAGACCTTAAGTTCAGGTTTCTATAAAGCCTTGGTTCGTCCAACAGAGTCTAATTATTGAAACTATACATTCCTAAAATGTCCACAGACAGAGATTAGTAGGCATGGAAATTTATATGAGAAATTATGTTTTTATTATTGCTTATATATAATTGAAATTTAGTATTTTTCCACTAATGTATCAAGGAAACAAATCACAGAAGTATTATAAGTACCTGTGATTTTGTCACCAATATAAATAAAAACTACAAATATTTTCATGTCACTTGTACTTATTACAGATATCTCAACTATCATTAACCAGCTGAAAATTATCAGAGACATGGTCATATCTTATTATTTATAATATTATTACATATGCATATGTGCTATTGTACCACAAATTTATGTTTTTACATTCTATTTTAATAATAATGGTGACCTTCATAATTTTGTATTTTAGTTTATGTGCATATCTATGCATAAGCTGTTATTTTGTTGTCATAAATTATTAATATCATTTTTCTGAGGGTGCTCAATATTCTTCACCAGGCTGTCAAATGAAACCATGGCAAAAACATAAAATGATAAGAAGCCCCACTCAACAAAGGCTTAGTTCTCTTTGGATAGTTTTTCTCTTGCTTTACTGTGCTCGATTATATACGCACATACACACACATACACATACTTCTATATATAGCTCTATTCATTGTTATATGCACATATACATACTGGTAATCAAATATGTATCAGATATAATGGATATTAAATAACCCTTTCCTGACTCTTTCCCTGGTCATAATAAATACAATTCGTCATTGTTCATTGAACATTATGAAAATACTAACAAAGACATATAGTAATAAATTATGTCCACATAAGAGATACAACACATAACACATTGAATATGAGAATGACAAGATCATTGATATCTGGAGGATATTCCTATGCTTAGATATTTAATAGCATCATAATTTTCTTTTATTTTTCCCCAAATTCATAAAATGAGCAAATAAATGACTTGATGACATCATTAGCTATCTTTATATGAAATGTTTAAACTTTGCCTAGTAATGCAGGACAAATAGACTAAAAGTAATTTAATCACTAATTAATCTCATACCCAAAAGATTACTCATTTATTCCATTGCTCTATTTTAAAGGTCATTCACTGGATAGTCTCATGCCAAAAATGCCCCACTGAAACTCAGCTTTGGTCTAGCTCTATCACAAACCAAAGCTGAAGTAAATGCTCTAATTAACATAGTCCTGGTTATTCTTTCTTTCGTAACACACACAAATAAATAGGGAAAGTTCCTTTATTTCCCTTGGCAAGCTGGGATTGCTGTGAAGTTAATCAAATATATTATTTGGATACTTTTTACTGTTCCTGTCTTCTTTTCCAGTGTTCCCATTTAAGATAAATGTGGAGAAAATGGAAATGTCAAATGAAAAGATAAAGAATGATTTAAGGAAGAATGTATTATGAACAAAGATTAAAGAAATTGAAGTCAGTCCAGCACAAGAAAGGTTGAGAGAAAGGTAATTGTTTTCAAATAGGCGATTAATAGTTACTACGTGAATACACAATTAGCTGATATCAATAGCAATAGATTTGTAGTGGTTCTCTCTTTTTGCTTAAAAATATGCTATAAATAAGATATTTACCTTTCGTTGCAAACGCTCCCACAATTTTAGCATGCTTACAACAGAAACCACAGTAATCTTGCCCTTTGAAGTCACTGAACAGGATGGATTGACAAGGCGATTATGGAAAAGAAAAAACTGACAGTGTCGATTGTATCAGGTAAGCTGGCTTTAGAACACCTCAAATCAAGCTGCCATAAATGATGACACTATTTTCTCACACAACCGCAATGCAGAGTGGCCACATAGCTATTGAATTCAGTAACAGATATCATCAAGGACTCAGTTTCCTCCCATCTCTCTGTTCTATTCTATGCAAGTGTGGCTTCCTCAGAGATCAGCAGAGGGCTGCTGTATTTCCAGGCATCAACATTAAATACTACTTTTTTTTTTTTTTTTTTTTTTTTTTTTTTGAGACGGAGTCTCACTCTGATGCCCAGGCTGGAGTGCAGTGGCGCGATCTCGGCTCACTGCAAGCTCCGCCCCCTGGGTTCACGCCATTCTCCTGCCTCAGCCTCCCGAGTAGCTGGGACTACAGGCGCCCGCCACCAAGCCAGGCTAATTTTTTTTTTTTTTTTTTTTTTTTTTGTATTTTTAGTAGAGACGGGGTTTCACCGTGTTTGCCAGGATGGTCTCGATCTCCTGACCTCATGATCCACCCGCCTCCGCCTCCCAAAGTGCTGGGATTACAGGCGTGAGCCATCGTGCCCAGCCTAAATAGTACTTTTAAATGCTTCATCCAGTGGCAGAAAAGGGACTACTCTTTTGAAGGTCTTTGAAAACTTGCACCTACTTAGAACCGGCCAGAATTGCATTGCTTCCCTGCATCAAAGTCTATCAACAGCAAATAAAACAAAAATCTCACTTTTGATTTATACTTACCATGATTCACCTCCCATGAGAATTGTGTAAGAGAAAATGAACTCATTAAAAATTTGATTTTCTATTAGAAAGGAGAAAAAGAGTTATACCATTTTAAATATCCATGTCGGCAAAGGAGTTGTTCATAAACAGAAAGCATGGGAGCTGAAATTACTGATATTAGGAACACAGGCAAATTTATTAGCACATTAACATAAATGTATTAGTCTTCTGTGGCTACCATAACAAATTGCCACCAACGTTCTGATTTGCCATAACACCCAATCATTATCTCTGTGTTCTGTAGATCAGAAGTCTGGCGACCGCCTGGCTCAACTGGGTCATCTGCTTAGTGTCTAACAAAGCTGAAATCCAGGTGTGACTGAGTTGCTTTCCTTTTTGCTCTAGGGATGAATCCACACCCGTGCTCATTCAGATTTTTGGTGGAATTCCAATCCTTGTGGTTGCAGGGCAAAGGCCACTGTTTTCCTGCTGGCCCTAAGAAGAGAGATGCCCTGACATACTGGAAGCCTCTGTCTGGCCCATGTAGGCGCCTACATTTTGGAGCAAGCAACAGTGAGTCAAATCTTTTTCACATATTGAAGGCTTTGCCTTCCTCTTTAGCAGCATCTCTCTTCTGCTTGATCCATCCTGTCCCAGTTGCGGACAGTTTTCTTTTTTTCAAGAACTGATGTGAACAGATTGGGCCCAGCAGATAATCCAGGATAATCTTCTTGTGGTAAAGTCCATGACTTTATTTACATTTGCAAAACCCTTTTGTCACGTAATGTAAGTAATGTAATGTAATGTAATGTAATGTAGTGTAGTATAATATTATGTTATGTAGTCAGATTCCAGAGATTAAGGCACTGATGTGGTTTGGCTTTGTGTCCCCTCCCAAATCTCATTTTGAATTGTGATCCTATAATCCCCATGTGTTGTGGGAGGGACGAGGTAGCAGTTATTTGTATCATGGGGGTAGTTTCCCTCATGCTGTTCTCATAATAGTGAGTGAGTTATCACAAGAGCTAATGGTTTTATGAACATCTGGCCTTTCCCCTGCTGGCACTCATTCTCTCTCCTGCCGCCCTGTGAAGAGGTGCCTTCCATCATGATTGTAAGTTGCCTGAGGCCTCCTCAGCCATTCAGAACTGTGAGTTAATTAAACCTCTTTTCTTTATAAATTACCCAGTCTTGGGCATTCTTCATAGCAGTGTGAGAGCAGACTAATACAGGTGTGAACATTTTGAAAGCCATTCTTTCCAACACAATAACTGAAGGGAGAACTATTTTCTGTAGAAAATATCCACATGAAATTACAGAAAGACAAAAGGGTGATAATTAGGATCAGGACCACATGGCATAAAACACAGAGTATCACAAACATTTAATTGGAATCCATCAAGAAGAGGAAAGAGGAACAATAAAGACATAGAGTCTGAGAATTTTCCAAGCTAAGCAAAGACATCAAAGCACCACTCTTAACCCCAAATAAGGGAAAGAGAAGAAAATAATAACGTGTGTAGGCACAGCATAGTAAGACTCAAAATAAAGAGAAAATCCTAAAAGATGGGAGAGGAACTAAAGATTTACCTTCAAAGGGACAGCAAAAATATTAAAGAATGATGTGATTTCTTATTTAAAAATGGAAACCAGTAAAACTGACTATCTAGACTTTTCAAAAATCAAAATCTTCAGAAATAAAGGTAAAATATATCTTTTTCAACAAAAGTATAGAGGAGTAAAGTGTGATACTAAGTAATAGCTCTGGTATGTGTGAGATGGATTTGAAATAGAATCCTTTTATAACTGGCAAATCGATTTATTAAAAACAAAACAAATAAATTTTAAAAGGTAAGGGCATAACTGGAGAAGATAGAAAATAAATATAAAACAAAGGATATCAACAAAGCCTAAAGTAGTTTATTGGAAGAATTAAATAAATTCAATACATTTCAGAGGAGATTAACACAAAGAAACACACAAGCAAGAGCACAGACCACAAACCTCAGTCATGAAAGTGGAGATATCAATAGCTACGGACACTTAAATATAAAATAAGGACATTATAAAAAACATTGAGCCAGTACATTTTAAAAGTCAGAAACAATGCTCAAAGGCCTAGAAAAACACATAAATATTTACAGAGAAAATTTGAACATCTTATAATTGCTAAAAGCATTAAATTCAACAATTATTAAACCCTCTTTCAAACAATTTCAGGCTCCTATGGTTTCACCAGCAAATCCTATCATACATCTAAAAAAGATGTATCCCCTATTTGATAATTATTCCCAAAGAATAGAAGAAGTGGAAACACTTTTTATATCATTTTATAACCAAAAAACCTAAAAATATTTCAAGTGCATAAGGAGAAAGTAAACATTAGGCAAATCCAATATAGATTAAAATATTTGAAAGAAAATGTTAGTCAACGTTGGAAATATAACAAGTTTATTTAGAAAAAGCAGCTACATTTCTAAATCCTGTAACAAACATCAAATAAAACAAAAAATATACCTTTTGTTATTCAGGGAAATTAATATGGAGATATACCATATTCATTGACAGAAATAATCAAAATTTAAAGGTATCAATTCTTCATGAACTCTGTAAGTAAAGCAATTTCAGTCACAATACTAAAAGCTTTTTGTTGTTTTGATTGGTAATTGACAACCTGATTTAAAAATAATTAGAGGGAGAAATGGCTATAAATGACAACAATTCATTTGAAAACTCGAGTGATTTAATAAGTGAGTGTTGGCTCAGCGATTGACAGGTGGAATAATAAAGAGTTGAAGAATAGACCATGGATGTATAATTACAAAGTAGAATTTCACAGCAGTGAAGAAGAACAAATCTTTGAGATAAATATTCTACCATATTGACAATTATATACTTCTCCCTCTTCCCCCAAGGAAAAAATAGGAAAGAAAAAAAAAATGAACTTTATGTCTACTCCCAAATTCAGAAAAACTTAATTTTAGTTGAATATAGATCTGATATTAAAAAACTTTTAAAATATAATATTGAATAATACCTTTGTTATATGATAATTGAAAAAGATTGTTTATGCCAGACATCAAAGTCAAGAAATAAATAATAATGAAGAAAACCTTGATTAATTATATGGCATTAAAAATAAGAAATTCTGTTTATCAAAATACATCACTAGGAGGTGAAAAGGAACATTAGGAAAAAGAAATGAGATTTGTGGCATAATCAATATATAACATCTAAACATCTAAAGATGTTATATAACATCCAAAGAAATATTTCATAAATGATTCCTCCAAACCAACCTATCCTAGGGAAAAATGAACAAGAGACTTGTCAGGGTCTTCACAATGGAGGATTTATAAATGGAAATGTGCTCAACCTAGCTAATTAGTCAAAAATGGAAATTCAACTTCAGCAATAAAAAGATGCAAAAAAATCCACAAATCAACACCACCACAAACTAACTTGAATTGCTAAAAGAGAAAACATACCATACAACAGAGATCTACTAACAATTCCACAGTATATGTAGCTTAGTATGACCAATTTGGTAAACAGCTTACAAATTTACATTTTTATATCTGGTGATGCTCATATCTTATCACCCAGAAAATGCATTCCTAAGTCATATCCAGTAGAGATACTTGTATTTGTGCTCAAAACATGTGTGATTTTCTCAACTACAAGGTAACCATAAAATGCATATATTGTATAATTCCATCCATTTTAGCTTTTTTAGCACACTTGTTGAAGAAATTAGACACTAAAAACCAGCAAGAAAATGATTAGCATAAAAGTCAGAATGAAAGTTTTCTTTAGAGAGAGGAATTAAAGTGAATAGTGGTTGGGTAGGGAATAAGCAGGGTTTCTAGTGTACAAGTGATGTATTTTTTCGACATGGTGTTTACACTTCTGTTGTCTTTGAAATAAGTTGTTGACTGTACTCTTCTGTACAAAGTTTTATTGAGTGTACATTTTTATATATGTAATGTATTACAATATGAAGGAATATGAAAATAGGGAGCCAGCTATGTCTTATATTAATGAAACAAATTAAAATTACAGTTGATGTTTGGGTTAAAATTGTGGAATGTCATCTTCATGAAATCTTGGAGACTGTATAACAAAACCTTCTTTTTGAGAAAGTTGCATGATTTCTGGTGTGTATTTATTTTACATTATTGAAGCAGTTATATAAGAAAAAAGTATTCCTTATTTAATCTGATGCATTTTAGATTATTAACAACATGTTAATTGAAGCTTTGTGTATGTTGTAGATTAAAGGAATTTCTATAACAGAATGTCAAAAGCCCTGCTCTCTAATTAGATATTTCCTATTTGTCTTTTGGTTTGACTCCCTTTTTCCAGCAATTAATTGCACAGCCAACCAGTATTTTTAGTCTGCTGATGAGAACCAGTTCTTCTGGACAAGACTTACTGATTTTATACTATCACTATGCAAGTTTAACAGTTCCTGCCTAGGGTAGGGGGATTGGTGGAGGGATAACATTAGGAGAAATACCTAATGTAGATGACGGGTTGATGGGTGCAGCAAACCATCATGGCATGTGTATACCTATGTAAAAAACCTGCACATTCTGCACATGTATCCCAGTACTTAAAATATAACAAAAAATGTAAAAAAAAAAAAAACTCACTGTTTTAAAGTTTTATGGAGAGATCAACATTTTATATAAAAACATTTTTTCATCATAAATTATTTTTTCTTGTTCATGTTTTTAAAAAAATTAAGCACCCTCTGACTCTGAAAAATGTTTCTCAAAAGTAATAATAAATGGGAATGATAAAACAAATTCATATTGGGAAAAAATAGTTCCTGTCCATAGTTCTTTCTGTCCTTTACCTTGAAAACTTTCAGCTCTGTAAATGAGTAGGTGTTAACAAAGATTCATCTGTTTTCCTAAAAGGATTTCTTCCTCCCATTATTCTTTTTGCTTATAAGACTTTTTTTCTACCCAGCTAGAATAGAGCAGTTTTTTTTATGAACTACAGCTTATTTGGCACTCCAGCTACATGAATGGAAAGTAAAAACATAGTGCTAGAGAAACAGACCTAGGGGACTCACTAAAGATTCAGAGATGGCATGAAGATGTCCTGCTAAGGGAACCACATGAGAGATTAATGATGTGTCCTGAAATTTGGAGATATTCTCTTAGGAGACTTCCACCAGTCACTTCTAGGAAGCGTGCCTCTGCCCTGACAACCTGCCGAGTTCTCAGTTTGTGTACTCCACAATGAACCAGGGGTACCTGTGACAAACACCTTACAGAAACAGTGCTGTGAAAGTTGGTAAAAATGAAAGTAGAGGTGGTGCTTGAGGATAATGAAACTCCAAGAACACATACTTGGGTGAAACTTGACTTGGAATTTCACTAAATTTGACTCTAAATTACATTAGAATAATAAAAAGAGCAAAAGCTGAGAAAGAATATTTTTACTTGAATGTATGTTTCATAGACTTAGTATATTAGTCTGCTTGAACCGCCATACGAAATACCAAACTAGTTGGCTTAAAGCACAGAAATTTGTTTCCTTACAGTTATGGAGGCTGGAAGCCCAAGATCAAGGTGTTGGAAGGGTTGGTTTCTGGAAAAGCCTTTCCCCTTGGCTTGCAGATGGCCTCCTTCTCAGCCCCATCTTGCTGTGTCATTACACGGTCTTTTCTCTATGTACACACCCTCCTGGTGCCTCCTTGTCTTCTTATGAGGACATCAGTCCTATTGGATGAGGATTCCACTCATATCACCTTATTTACCCTTAATTATTTCCTTAAAGGCCCCTCTCTCCAATATAGTCATATTGGAGGGTAGAGCATTAACAGATTAATTTTTAGGAACCCACAATGCAATCTATACATCTAGAAAAATAAGTCTTTGTTTTAATAAATCTGATATGTGTTTGAATGATGATTAATATGCTAATGTATTTTCATTTATATTAATTATGAATAGTCAGATTTTGTGTATGTATTTACTGAAGAAAATCTTAATGAAAATGTTTCCAAAGAGGTTACTTCTGCAAATCAAAAGAGCATTTTACATCAGCTGGCTAGTAGCAGAGAGCTGTCACAGGACTTCCTACCACAAACTGAGCTTGGAGAAAAATTAGAAGCAATATATGAGTTTTTCCTTTCCACGCTTGAATGACAGTTTTATTATGTGACTCATCTTCAGTCAATAAGCTGTGGTTCACTGCGATATCACTGACTTTCTTGTCTCTTTTTTTTCTTGGCTTTATAATTTCAGAGTATGACAATTACTGCTCATATTCTCAGTGCAATCAAACTTGGCATTTTACAAAGGCCAAGGAGTTTAAAAAATATCATGCTTTAATGTAGAATTTGCATGGTAATATTAAATATGAAAAAAATCAGAACACTATTCCAATGCTATATATGATGGTTCTATGAAAAATGTAATTATAAATCCCATAACATTTTTGATAAATTATGATTTCATGGAAATAAAGTAAAATAATGTAACATGAAATATATAAAATATTATCCATTTTCTTATTTTACTTTATGTCTGATAACTTAATCTTCATTACCAGTTGTTTTTCATTATTTAACAAATACTTATTGAGTACCCATTATGTGCCAGATTCATTCTAGGTACTGGATCTAACAAAAATAATAAAGAAAACAAAGGATTGGACTTCATGAAACTTACATTTTGTCTTTTTAATAGTGATTGACTACATTATGATTTGTAACATAGAAAGATACAATTAAATTCTAGGACCTGTGTTCTACTTTAAATGATTTTACACAAATAAATTATGACATAGAAGCAGACAAAAAGAAAGGACTTAACAATTATTTGTCATTGTATAATCAAGCACATCTCTGCCAATTATTAATATAATTTTGTGTTTCTATAAGCGTATATGTTATGTATATTATACCTGCTATACATATATACATCTTAACTGTAAACTCAGAATTTAGAATTGAATGAATCCATAATTATAACTTACTTTAGCTTTTATGAAATACAAATCGTTTGTCATCCCTAGAAACAGGTCATTCACAAATTTCTAAAATAGTCTTTGACACATAATTAATTCATAATCTCCTGGGAAAAAAAAGTTTAAAAGTTGATTTTAAAACATTATAAACAGATTTTTCATTAGAAAATAAAATAATGCCCAAAATTTAAAAGCTTATAAAAAAATTATGTGAGCTAATGAATTTTATAAGTAAAATGTCATCTATATGACCTTTTTCCAGAGAAAATTAAAATTCTTTTTGTATATGATAACAGATTTTGCATGTAGATACACATACATAAATTATATTTTTGCAAAATTTATTATCTCATGTATTTCATATTTTTATATTTTTTCATTACAAAATATTATGAAATTTGATCCATCAAATGTATAACTAGATAAATATTTTGAGTAACTTATGATTTAATTTCTCTAATAAAACGTTAATTAACCAAGGTCCTTTGAAAAGAAGATGTTTCACATAATAAGCAATGTTTATGTGATCACTCTTTGTGCATACCTTTTTATACTTCGGCTAATAAATTTTTTTCATTAGCTCTTGGAAGAGAAAATATTAAAACTAAAATATCAAGATCTAATTAAACTAAAGAGCTTCTGCACGGCAAAAGAAACTATCATCAGAGTGAACAGGCAACCTACAGAATGGGGGAAAATTTTTACAATCTACCCATTTGACAAAGGGCTACTATCCAGAATCTACAAAGAACTCAAACAAATCTACAAGAACAAAACAACCCCATCGAAAAGTGGACAAAGGATATGAACAGACACTTCTGAAAAGAAGACATTTATGCAACCCACAGACACATGAAAAAATGCTCATCATCACTGGTCATCAGAGAAATGCAAATCAAAAACACAATGAGGTATCATCTCACGCCAGTTAGAATGGTGATCATTAAAAAGTCAGGAAACAACAGATACTGGAGAGGATGTGGAGAAATAGGAACACTTTACAGTGTTGGGGGAGTGTAAATTAGTTCAACCATTGTGGAAGACAGTGTGGCAATTCCTCGAGGATCTAGAACTAGAAATACCATTTGACCCAGCGATCCCATTACTGGGTATACATCCAAAGGATTGTAAATCATGCTGCTATAAAGACACATGCACACTTATATTTATTGTGGGGCACTATTCACAATAGCAAAGACTTGGAACCAACCCAGATGTCCATCAATGATAGACTGGATTAAGAAAATGTGTCATATATACACCATGGAATACGATGCAGCCATAAAAAAGGATGAGTTAATGTCCTTTGCATGGACATGGATGAAGCTGGAAACCATCATTCTAAGCAAACTATCACAAGATCAGAAAAGCACACACCACATGTTCTCACTCATAGGTGGGAGTTGAACAGTGAGAACACATGGACACAGGGTGGGGAACATCACACACTGGGGCCTGTTGGGAGGTGGGAGGCTGGGAGAGGGATAGCATTAGAAGAAATACCTAATGTAAATGACAAGTTGACGGGTGCAGCAAACCAACATGGCACATGTATACCTATGTAACAAACCTGCACGTTGTGCACATTTACCCTAGAACTTAAAGTATAATAATAAAAGGAAATGTAAATTAAAATAAAAACACAGGTTCCAGGCCAGGCATGGTGGCTCACGTCTGTAATCCCAGCATTTTGGGAGGCTGAGGTGGGCAGATCATGAGGTCAAGAGATTGAAATCATCCTGGCTAACACAGTGAAACTCCATCTCTACTAAATACATTAAAAATTAGCCAGGCATGGTGGCAGGCGTCTGTAGTCCCAGCTACTCAGGAGACTGAGACCATCTATGAAAAAGCAGTGGGGGAAGTAAAGGCTTTGGGAATGATTTGTCTGTCCCAGTAGCACTTCACGACATATGAATCTTACTGTTTTATCACATCTCCTTTGCCATTTACTGAGAGGAAGAAATATAAGAATACAACACATTAATTTCCACTATATATTCCCATATAAACGCACAAAAGCAGGACATTGAATTGGCCCAAAGAGCTCTACCCATAACATGAGCTCACGTTAACTTCCCTTCCTCAGTATGGACATTTAACAAACACTGTCAGTTGAATCCAAATGAAACCCGTCCCCATGAGAATGGATACAATAGTGTCCTGAATTTCTGTATCCAGAGGAGTAATAAAAAATTGAGTCTCTACCCTCCTTCAAATTCCCAGCATATTTAAACAGGTGCCTATGTTCCTCAGTTCCCCTTGACACAGGCAGACCTCAGCTTCACTGCTAATGGCCTTTCCCCTTAAAGCAGCTGGATACAAGGCAGAAACACTGAAAACAACCAGGGACCATCTGAGGAGGGACTTCATGCCAATAAGCAAGGTGCAATTACTTTCAGTTTTGAGAGGAAAAGCTCAATAAAAATAACTTTCTTTTCTGTTTTTTTTTTGGTCTACACTTTGCACTATATTCTCATTGCTGAAACTATTAACTTATATTTCTATTTCTTGATAATTACTTTATAAAAATTTACCAAATGTATTACTTTATTGTTTGTTGAACATCTCTATTAGCCAGAGAAGTTTGCACGCACACAAAAACCTGTTGATGTTTATTAAGCTGTACGTCTTCCATTTGCCTCTGTTCTTCTGTGTGCTCTGTCTTCCTCTGTGTCCCAGAAGGCTGGACTGGAAAGGCTGAATTAGTGTATTCTTTATCCTCTAGCTTCTAGTTAAATTCAGTCAGAGATAAGCACTGCTAGAAGATCCATAGAGAAGAAGATAAATAAGAGAGTAAGATCAGTATGTTTAATACATAGCTCCCTCCATGTAAGGTGGGCTGTGTCCATCACTGAAGATCAAATCTTCTGTTATGTGCGTCTTTCAATCTAATCCCTTCATCTTGCAGGTTTTAGCCCTGGATTACTTCCCTACGTCATGTGGTTTTCCTAAACTCTAGACAATTCTTTCTCAAGAGTTCTTTATAAAATCTCTCTTCAAAATATCCAATCTGGACGTGTTATGTAGTTCCCGCTATGACACTAAATGCTTATACTCTTCCTATGCGCAAGGCATATTTTATTCATCTATGTGTGCTGAGACCAGATCAGTCGGGGAGACCCTAACCCAGTGGCACTAGAAGAATTAAAGACACACGCACAGAAATATAGAGGTCTGGAGTGGGAAATCAGGGGTCTCATAGCCTTCAGAGCTGAGAACCCTGAACAGAGATTTACCCACATATTTATTAACAGCAAACAAGTCATTAGCATTGTTTCTATAGATATTAAATTAATTAAAAGTATCCCTTATGGGAAACGAAGGGATAGGCCGAATTAAAGGAATAGGGTGGGCTAGCAGGAGCACATCCTTAAGGCACAGATCACTTACGCTATTGTTTGTGGCTTAAGAATGCCTTTAAGCGATTTTCCGCCCTGGGTGGGCCAGGTGTTCCTTGCCCTCATTCCTGTAAACCACAACCTTCTAGCTTGGGTGTTAGGGCCATTATGAACATGTTACAGTGCTGCAGAGATTTTGTTTACGGCCAATATTGGGGCCAGTTTATGGCCAGATTTTGGGGGTCCTGCTTCCAACATGTATGCATGATTTTTGATAGCCACTGTAAAACTTTGAAGGAAGTATGATGCATATTGAAGAAATTTTGGCCTAGAGAGGTTAAGTAATTACTCCAAGGTGGAAGAGCTTGAACTCAATTTTAAGTCCAAAGCCTGTGTTTTTTCTACCTAATAAGTGTGATAATAACAATGAAATTTTGTCCCTATCAGTAAAAAACTATGTCATTGCCATTATATTTTGACTTTTAACATTTACAATTACTCTGAAATACATTTATGATGAACCTTAAAAATAATTAACAAATATTCAAAATAAAACATTAAAAAATTTGTTAAGCTTTATAAACCCTAGACTATACTTGAGATCTTTGCCTTTTATACTCAGAAAACTCATAAAATCATATTTATTCTTAGATCAGAATGGTTTATCATCTGAAAAAAAATAAAACTTTAAATTTCATTTTCCTTATTTGCTGAAGCATCCAGCTGATTTAGTATGATTTGAAACTTTAAGAGACAAGTAGTATCATGGCAGAACTATGAAGTGTGGAAAATGGAATGCAAATGCTAAAATATTTAGCTTTAGATTAAATCACTTTGTATCTAGCTGATCATACTGTTTTTGCTAAGCCCGTTTAAATGTCATGTTTATATCCAAGGGTTTTTATTTTAAGCATGTATACTTTCCACAAGCAGTAGTGTTTATACTGCTATCTAGTTTCTGGTTATTACAGTTGTTTTGAATTCTGACACAAAATACTGACCTCTGAAGCTCTTTTTTATTAAAGATGCCTTGAAACTTGTTTCTTCCTATTATATTAAATTAAGATTTTCCTTCTTCAAATATCACACTACTGTGTATGCCTGGCAGTAAAGATTTTATTCTATGCTCAAAGGATTCATAACTTAAAAAAAACCAAAACCAACCAAACAAAATTGAGCATCAAATATGTGAAGCATAAGAGAGGAGAATTTATTTCAGTTCTTTAATGACTCTTTCCTGCCAACATAGGAAGCATTGAGGATCTCATAGGATTTGATTGTTCCATTTGTTCATTCAATAATTTAATTTGCCTTCCTAAACTAGAATGGGGAAAACTGAGCAGCTAAACAATAATGATTTTTCTAGATACCAAGTCACACATAAAAATAAATTACTTGTTTCAAAATACAAATTTGATTATGTTGCCTTAATTTTAAAAATGAGTTCCCTATGCCCTTAAGATAAAAATTAAAAAAAAAATATGGTGTAGTTTGGATATGTGATCCCTCTAAATCTCATGCTGAATTGTAATCCCCCTTGTTGGAGGTCGACCTGGTGGGAGATGATTGAGTGATGAGGGAGGATTTCTCATGAATGGTTTTGCACTATTCCCTTGTTACTGTCTCCAGACAGTGAGTTCTTATGAGAGCTGGTTGACTGAAAGCATGTAACATTTCCACCTTCACTCTCTCTCTAGCTCCTTCTTTTGCCATGTGACGTGCCTGCTCCAACTTTGCCTTCCACCCATGAGTAAAAGTACTTGATATCTCCCCAGAATTAGATGGTACCATGCTTCCTGAAGAGCTTGTAAAACTGAGCCAGTTAAACTTCTTCTCTTATAAACTACTCAGTCTCAGATATTTCTTTATAGTAATGCAAGAATGGCCTAATACACAGTTTTTCCAAAACAGATGATGATTGCGTCCTGGACCTACATCGTGTTCTTTCAGCTGCACTGCTTTGCAGTAATTCTTCCTGATTCAGGGTCTTTACAAGTATTTTTTTCCTGCACTTGGAATACTTTCTACCTGTTCTTCAACTAAATTTTATGTTTTTCTGATTTCAACTTAAGCCTTCCCTTCCAATAACAGTTTAGATTACAGTCTTTTGTTGTAAGTTCCCATGAAACTATGTTTTATATTTTTACAACACACATCTCAGTTTGTATTTGTAGATTCATTGATATAATTATTGGTTTAATGTTAATTTCCCTATCTAGCATGTAAGCTCCTTGGGAAGGGGGACTATGTCCATTTTTCCCTAGCCTTTTAATCTCCATATACACTAGACTGATTTTGCGAATGCCCCAAATGAGCTATGTTGATGGTGCGCAGTTCAAACTGAGAGACATGGCTGATACCACATTCTTCACCTCAAACTCAGGTCTAAAACTCCCCCTACCCTGATCCCTGACCTTGCTAATCATTTTTTTTTTTTTTAATATAGAGGGTGATAGGAGAAGTTGCTCATAAAATGAATTAAAACCTTGATGTGCATTATTATCTCCTTACTCTGGGGTGTCATGAGAAATGCTCTAAAACAATATTTTTATACTTTTGAAATGCCAATATGCTCTGGGAATGATTCAGAGAACAAACACTTGAAGGGTAAGTAAAGAAGCATCCGCTATTTCTTAGTTGCAGGTTAAATACATGGAGTTCACAAGAGACTTCTGGGTCCAACATGAAAGAACAATTCCACAAGAAATCTGATTTTCATTTTTATCTGTGCCCCAAACGCTACAACACTTACTGTGTGTAGGAAAGCAAATCAGAAAGGACGTGTTATATTACATAACATGTTATGTTACAGCAGGAACAGGAGAATACAGATGCAGTAGTTGATTTCTTTTTTTCTTGTTTTCTGAGACGGGAGACTCACTCTGGTCCCCCAGGCTGGAGTGCAATGGCACGGTCTTGGCTCACCGCAACCTCCGCCTCCTGGGTTCAAGCGATTCTCTTGCCTTAGCCTCCTGAGTAGCTGGGATTACAGGCGCCTGCCACCACGCCTGGCTAATTTTTGTATTTTTAGTAGAGACAGGGTTTCACCATGTTGGCCAGACTGGTCTCGAACTCCTGACCTCAGGTGATCCACCTGCCTCAGTCTCCCAAAGTGCTGGGATTACAGGCTTGAGCCACAGCGCCAGGCCCCAGTAGTTGATTTCTTATGAAAATGTATGGGGTCAGGAAAAGCTTTATGGGTGATATGATATTTTGCAAATGATTGGGAGATAGCCATGGGGATAGGGGCGGGGCAGATAGAAGTGTCAGTAAATGTATTCCAGGTAAAGCAATTAGTATTATGTCTCATTTAAATAGGAGGCTGACAGACTAAAAGGCCTGGAAAAAGTCAAGGATGTCAGGAGCAAAAAGTGTAGGATGGAATGGCCTGAGCTGAAGCTAGGAGAATTAGTAATGCAAGTCTCTTATAGGAGATTATCTTAAGTTATGATATGAGCTTGTACTGTATTCTAAGGCCTATGAAAAGGCACTGATTCATTTTAAGCAAGAATGTGACATGATCAGTTCTTATTAAATATTTCACTCCAGCTGCTTTGTGAAGAATGGGTTAGAATGATCAAGATTGTTGCTGCTTCAGTACCTGTGAAAGATGCTTATTATGTACTTCACAGAGATGGTGGCAATGAGGCCAGGTGGGGATCAGCATGTGCAGCACATATTTTGGGAGTAGAAAAGACAAAACTTAAAGACTTACTGGATGTTGATGAGTCTTCCTTAAACTTTTTATAGCCCAAACTGAGAGTTTAATTTCTGTATAGCAGCTATCCAAATATGGCTGGTGATATTTTCATTTTTATCTGTACACCAAACACTACAACACTTACTGGGTGTAGGAAAGCATGGTGACTCGCGCCTTGATCCCAGCACTTTGGGAGGCTGAGGTTGGCGGATCACCTGAGGTCAGGAGATCGAGGCCAGCCTGACCAACATGGAGAAACTTGGTCTCTACTAAAAATACAAAAAATTAGCCAGTCGTGGTGGTGGGCACCAGTAATCTCAGCTACGTGGAAGTCAAGGGTATACAGTATCATGCTACTGAAAACTCTTCTTGGATGGTTCTGGCAGGGGTAGGTTGTTGAAGAGAAAACTACTTTGTGGAAGAAGTATAGTTCTCTTTTCCCACTTCAAGAAAAAGAGAGGTTTGGGAAAGTTATATGACACAGTTTGGATGTATATCCCTGCCCAAATCTCATATTAAAATGTAATCTCCAATGTTGGAGTTGGGATCCGGTGGGAGGTGATTGGATCAGGGTGGCAGATTTCTTATGAATGATTTGGCATTCGTAAGAAATGAACACCAAATGAAGGCATCCCCTGTAGTGCCGTCCCCATGCTAGTCCGTGAGTTCCTGTGAGATCTGGTTGTTTACAAATATGTGTAACACCTCCTCCCTCACTCTCCCAACCTTACTTTTGTCATGTGATGTACTTGTTCCCCTTTTGCTTTCTGCCATGATTGGAAGCTTCCTTAGGCCTCCCTAGAAGCAGAAGCTGCTATGTTTCCTGTACAACCTGCAGAACCATGACCCAATTAAACCTCTTTTCTTATAAATTACTCATTTCAAGTATTTTTTAAAAGCAATGTGAGAGTAGACTAATACATTTTGAATCATTATGAAAGTCTGTAGAATATCTAGACATAACAAAAAATTATATGTACTTATTGTTATTGAGTCAGATAGTTACTATTTGAAAGACTGGTGAAAAAGGTAAACTTTCTTAGCCAAATTGACTCTACTATTGAACTTATTCTTTCTCTCTACTATTCTTTCTGCTATTGGCGACATTTGTGGTTGGTGATGTTATTTATCCTCTGAAATATTCATTACGTTCAGCCAAAGCTGCTGCTTTTTGCCTTTGTTTGGGTTTTATGTTTGCATGCCCTGTGCCCTATTTTCACTTTATTTATTGAAGATTTAAAAAAAACTTATATAATTTTATATTTCTTAACCTATCTGATGGTCAATTTCTTTATATCTGGCTTTGAGATTGATAACAAAATTATTTAAAATAATGTACTTCAAATTAGTCAAATTCTTGACTAATAGACTAATTCTTGACAGCAAAGACTATTGTTATTCAGAAACAAAACACATGAAATAATATAATACATAAGGTAAAATAATCAATTAAATAGTTTGGAGCTGGTGGAGGAGCATTTGCTCCAAAAGAATACAGTGTCATTATTGCTTTTATATTTTACTCAAACTTTCTAAGAATAATATACTATTTTCATCATTCTATAGTTGAAAAATCCAAGTCATGGAATATTAAGTAAATTGTGCACTGTCAGCTGGGCATGGCGACTCAAGCCTTAATCCCAACACTTTGGGAGGCTGAGGTTGGTGGATCACCTGATATTGGGAGTTCGAGGCCAGCCTGACCAACATGGAGAAACCCGGTCTCTACTAAAAATACAAAAATTAGCTGGGCATGGTGGCGGGCACCTCTAATCCCAGCTATGTGGAAGGCTGAGGCAGGAGAATTGCTTAAACCCATGAGGCATGAGGCGGAAGTTGCAGTGAGCCAAGATCACGCCATTTCACTCCAAACAGCCTGGGCAACAAGAGTGAAACTCTGTCTCAAACAACAACAACAACAACAACAACAACAACAACAACAACAACAACAAAACACTGCTCACTGTCAAAATGCTAGTAAGTATAACATCACATAAACTCTGTCTGTCTGATTCCAGAGACTGAGTGGGCAACCACTAAACTAATTTATGTTTACTATTTATTGCAATGTGTCAAAGCACATTGCAAATATTCTTTTCTTCTCTTCTCTTCTCTTCTCTTCTCTTCTCTTCTCTTCTCTTCTCTTCTCTTCTCTTCTCTTCTCTCTCTCTCTTCTCTCTTCTCTTCTCTTCTCTTCTCTTCTCTTCTCTTCTCTTCTCTTCTCTTCTCTTCTCTTTTTTCTTTTCTTTTCTGAGACAGAGTCTCGCTCTGTCGCCCACGCTGGAGTGCAGCGGTGTGATCTCAACCCACTGCAACCTCCACCTCCCCGATTCAAGCAATTCTCCTGCCTCAGCCTCCCAAGTAATGGGGACTACAGGCATGCACCACCTCGCCTGGCTAATTTTTGTATTTTCAGTAGAGACGGGGTTTCACCATGTTGGCCAGGATGTCCTTGACCTCATGATCCTCCCACCTCGGCCTCCCAAAGTGCTGGCATTACAGATGTGAGCCACTGCTCCCGGCCACAAACATTCTTAAATACAAATTTAAGAATTAAAATTAAGAATTAAGCTGCTGGATTTAAGTCAATCACTGGGCAACTGCCATAGAGAACACCCCCTAATTGAAGATACCTGGTAGTATAACATGAACCGTGTGGCAAGAAGTATGCCAACTAACCACGTTTCAAAAATACCTTAGTTTATTTTTGTCATTGTATTATACTTAAGTGCTGCCTCTGATATTCAAGGTAACTCAAAAAATTAGTTATGTGGAAATAATTAGAAACTTGGTTTAAAATAGTAAGAAAAAGTAATTTGAGACATAGAGAGCTACGTAAAAGTAATGTAAACTTATGAAGCAAGGATCGAAAGAAAGAAAAAAGCATAAGTGGATTCATCTTACATTTGGAGTCACTTATATCATACGATCAAATGCATCTTCCTTACAGACGTGCCTAACTATTTGAGAAGTTGAGCAGAATCATTAGAAAGTTCATAGAACCAGGAAGGCAATTTGAAGTTCAGGACTACAAAAAGCATTTGGTAACCACCTTCTCCCACCACCTTTGATCTGTGACCCAGAAAGGCTAGACAACAGCAGTAAGAATGAACTAGAAATTAATTGGCCTTTGCAAAGACTGAAGCCCCAATCAGATTAAAGTAATCTGTATTGCTAATGACTCTAACTTTCTACAAAAGCAAAGTTAATCCCTTGAATATTAAGTAACAAGTAACACTAGCTTTGTATTTGCTATGCCCTATCTCCACCTATTGTATTAATTTTTGAACTTTATAGTTCTGGAGTTTCCATTTGTTGTGTTTTTATGTTTTCTACTTATTTGTCAATGTTGTCAGGCTTATTTAATATATCTATGAACACTCTGTATTTACCAAATATCTCAATTTTCTGGATTAACTTTGGATCTGTTTCACTTCTCCTTTGTCTCTTTTGCTTTGTGATTATATTTTCATGTTTCCTCCTAGGCTCTTTTTAATCCAACTCTGAAGAGTTTTGTAATATTTCATCCAAAGTGTTTTGTATAATTAATCAGCAAAACTACCTTTGCCTACAGGATTTTTGTGGGAAGATTTTAAACTATAAGCTATTATTTGTTGAGTGAGATTTGGTTACATGTGACTTTTAAGGAATGTGTTCATTTTATCTAAGATGCTGAATTCATTTGCATATATTATTCATAATGTTATTTTATTTTCCTTTTAACTTCTATAAAATCAGCAGTGCTGTTAACTCTTTCATTACTGACATTGGTGATTTTTGTCTTTCTTTTTTCTTGATGAGTCTAGTTGGCAGTTTATCAAATGTATTGATCTTTTAAAATAATCAGCTTTTGATTTCATTGATTTTATCTTATTATTGTGCTTTCTACTTTATTTTACTCACATTTATTTCTTTCTGCCACTTGTTTTTCATTTTAAACTTATTCTAAAAATCCAAGGTGAAAATTTAAGCCACTGTTTTTTTGTTTCCCGCTTAATCCTTAAGTGCTATAATTTCCCATCTAAGTACTAATTTAGCTTCATTCCTTCACTGTAAGAAATGCAATGACTTTATTTAAATAATAGCTCTTAAGAATCAAACTGGGAGGAAAATCTGTTGCCCACAGTTTTGTTTACACAGGCATTAAGGTAATAGCCTAACTCCTCTTGCTTTTCCAAATGTCGCCCTTGTCATAATTACCTTGCTGGTTTTCCTTGACTTAATTATGATTTTCTAATTCACTTGATCTTGAAGGTTTTTAGTACTTTCTTGAGAAACATACACACATTCACACACATACATAACACACAACTTACAACTTGGACTCAGTTGGTGGTCATCACTTTGGGATAAGATTTGTTTTATCTACCTTTTTGCAGATATCATGGACTAAGGCAGGTTTGACCACGTGGAAGTCTTGTCCTTGGAAGAGCAGAGATCTCTACCATTTCACGGTCAGTCTACTTGGAAGACACGCAAATCAGGCTCTGGTGATTCTCCCCAAATTTATCATTCAGTTAAAGAGCTCCAACAGTTTTTTGGTAGAATGAGTAAAAGGGTAAAGAGAGGCCAGCAGTTACATATTATTGGGCTTGTTTAAACATCAAAAAGAAGCTTCAAGAATGGTGAAAAATATTTTTTCAAGATTTCCCAGTTTTTTTTTTCTTTTTCATTTTCTTAACTTGCCTGTTGAGACTGAACATTAAGCCTATGATTAGCCAGGGTTTTGGCTCTCTGTGGCATAGGAGGCAATTTGCTCTGCTCTCACATTCCTTAATCAACACTGCCAAAACCAATAAGTTCTCTTTCTGTATTTCAGTGGGATTCTGTCAATTCGATTAGAATTTGCCTGGAAAGAAACTCTCAAATGCATCTGAATAGAATATTTATTCTATTAATCAAAAAGTATTTCATTTCAAACCTGAAACATCATTTTTTTTTTGTATTTTTCAACTCAAGTTCTGTCACACCATGCAATCTGCTTATTGAAGGTTATACATTAATATTAAATGATATTATAATTTTATTATTATTATTATACTTTAAGTTCTAGGGTACATGTGCATAACGCGCAGGTTTGTTATATATGTATACTTGTGCCATGTTGGTGTGCTGCACCCATCAACTCGTCAGCATCCATCAGCTCGTCATTTACATCAGGTATAACTCCCAATGCAATCCCTCCCCCCCCCCCCCCCCGCCATGATAGGCCCCGGTGTGTGATGTTCCCCTTCCCGAGTCCAAGTGATTAAACATCACATAATTGTTAAAGAAAAAAATCTAGGAAAATGGCATAAGGACACATTAGTAATATAATAACAACAGTTAAAAGATGCCACAAAATCCTAAGATGAAATGAAAGCTTCAGAAGCAAATCTTTGCAAGTTAAAATCTCAATATCAAAGAAAGTAAGTTCTTAAATCAAAACTTCTCCTTTATGAGTTACAAACATTGGTCTCTCTTGCTCCTATCTCCTTATTCCTCAGGTTCATTTGTGAAAGTTCTGAGTTTCAATTTCAATTTGAGCTTGGATTGCAATGAACTAGGACTTCTATGGGTGTCACTGTTAATTTCCAGATAGCTAGCTTTGCATGAATTGAATGTCAGATTTCGAATGGGTGGGTCTCTACTTTAAAAACTCCAAATAAATATCAGAACATATGCAATATCAAAGCACTCAAAACCCTCGACTGCCAACTTTAAAAAATAAGGAAAACCCAACCCTTAGAATTTCTATCCAGTAAAGTTGTATTTCAAGAACATCGTAATGTTACCAATGACTATTACAAAAACTCAAAGGTTACTAAGTGCTAATAGAAAATTTTCAGTGCTTAGCTTCACTAGGCTGTCAACACTTAATACTAGTTATATAGACTTACAACTTTATATTTATTACAGTAAATATACAGGCATGTAAGGAAAAATCTAGAAGTTTTTCTTAGTATATTAAACATTTTAATCATCATTTCACCTTTGAAGATCATTCTCTCTTGCACAGAGCACTAAATTCAGTATGACATCTGCTATGATGTTTCTCTCTTATATGTAAGTATCCAATAGAACCTTCATGCATGGGAGAGGGAAGTGGTGGGTGGGCGGTTACTTGAGTCATATTGACAAACCACATGGATTCAAGGTTGTGTTATTCCCTCCACTATTCCCCAGTATGCTCTGATGGCTACTCAAATCAACATTTCAAAAAAAAAAAAATCACATAATTAGGGACACCCTAATAATGCTACAAGGTAGAGTGGCACCCCCTATTTCAAGTTAGCACCTTACACCTCACACATTTGTGTTCTGTAATAGTTTGATACTTAGATATATGATTTATCTACTTAAAGGCTTTTCTGGCAGACCTAGCTGAGAACAGCAATAGTCACAAATATTCACCCTGATAAAGTCTAAATCTTCTGGGCACAGGAAGTCTCTCAGTTTCCTCTATTTGAATCTTGTCCTTGATACTCCTCCTTACTGCAAATGTTTAACCTACGTATTTGTTAAGGGATGAAGCCTTGAAAGTTAAACATCAACTGTACGAAAGTTAAACATCGTACAACTTGCATTACCCCGTACAACTTGCATCATCTGATATGTGGCAAAGGACCAAAAAATTTAAAGTCTTTACTCTTGTGCAACGTTCTTATTTAACCCAGCCTCTATTGATTTCCCCAGTTTTTACTCTGTGTTTATTTCTCATAGTTTGAAGGCTAATCATCTAGATGTTGAGGATTTTGATGTTAATCCCCCCAAAACTACAGCCTTCCTACCTTGCTCTAAGGATCAGAACATGCTGCTGTAAAATTTACTGCTTGGAGGAGAGCAGTGGAAATTCTATGCCTTTTCCTCATCAGCCTGCTTCAAGGAGGAAGAAAGTGCTGGCCCTTCAGGAAATCTGGCCCAGGGTTGGCCAACCATAGTTGGGAAAGCCTACCTCTGAAGGAGGAATGTTGTATGAAGAAAATAAGTAGAGGAATCTGAACCCATTAAGGCTTTTTCCACCATAAACCATAAGTTTACTTATCAGAGAAGTCCATTTCTTCTGTGTTGAAAAAGTGAAGAGGCCATGAGATGCTAGAAATATTATACCTACTGAGCTTCCATAGCATGTGAGGTTAACCAGTCAGAGATAAAATGTGTTCCCTCTAATAGTAGCGATGTTCTTTCAGTTGAAAGCTTTGGAAGTCAAGAACTAGATCAGAAATCTTAAGTTACAGAAAAATAACTCACATAGATCTTCTCCTGAAATATTAAAACTTGCAGAAACATTTAGTGGAAATAAAGTGCCTGTACATGAACTTTAGTGCAAGACATTGGAATATCTTGGTCTACAACTCAATAGGCATCTCTTCTCAGTTTAAAATTATTTCCACTTCATCATGCTGACTTGTTTTATTTCAACAGAAGTTAGCTACTAGTGAGATTACGAAATGTCTAATTTCGTGGAGTGTTTTATTCAAAACCATAGTGTAGTCACAGTCAACAGCATCACTCAAATTATCCAACCCATTGTAAACTTTCAAATTGAGCCAATTTATACAGTAAACACTACCTCCAAGTATTTTGAAAATGAGATAAACTAAAAATCAACCAACTACCCAATGATGGAAATAAATAATATGGAAGAAATATCAAATATAGCTTTAATAAAGAACTGGGAGGGAAGCTAGAGAAATTGAGATTATATATCACATTTAATCCCTTATTTTAGTTGAGCTATACTACCACAGAAAGAAAGATGTATAGTGCACATATATTAAGAAATAAATATTAAAAGAAGATTCCATGTTTACAATGTATATTTATATAAATATTTTGTATAATGATGGGATTTACTTTCTTCATAGAAATAAGATAGCATTTTATAAAGATGATAAGCATTTTCAGGAAACTTCAAAATTTTCAGGAGGATTTTAAATAAGAACTTCATAAAAAATGTGGGGAAATCAGAAAAACAAAATAAATGGGAAAAGACCCACAAGCATAGTTTAGCAAATTATAAAATAAACAAAGATTAGAAACAATCAGTTTGATACTGTCAGTCTGGTAAATTTGCCTCTTTCTTATATGCCTTTACCGAGCAACAGAATGAGGGACTGTGTGTTCCCTTTTAATCATTCTTCCAGAACAAAGCTGTACTGATTTTTGTGTCCTGTTAGCTGCCTTCCTCAACTTCCATTCTTTCTGAGGAAAGTAGCCCATGGTGTTAAGGTAACTTATGAAATGAACAGATGGTTTTAAGCAGGGCACACAGCATGGAAGAATAAAAATGAAATGTTTCAAGCTCGTGTGAAGCTGGGTTTGGCAATATGACTAAGTTGTATCCAAACAGGTGAATGTATTAGTGTCCCATGCCACTTTTAGAAAGTGTCTTTAAAGGCAGAAAACATAAAAGGGATTGTGGAAAGTTTATATTTGTGACATAGCTTTTGAATTTGTTCAAATGGAAGTATAAAAGCAGAAAAAAACAAATTGGATAACAAAAAACAAAAATCTGTATCCAATATAACAAAAAAATTATGAGGTAAAGTTTCCTCAAACAGGAGGTCATGATCATGAGCCACCCATAGTTACAAGACTTTTAAGGTGCCAGTTACCTCAGGATTTCAAGGCAAAACATTTGTGCAGGAAGACTCCGAAGTAAGGAATATGGAGTCTGTCCAGCTTGAGAACTCAGAAAAGCAAACAAGGGTTCAATCAAAAGCTCAGCAAGAAAAATTGAGGATAGCAGCTGAAACAGAGACAATTATTCTGCAGTAGGTGATATCAATAAATAATAATAAATCAATAGCAATATCTAAAGAGGTTAAAACTCTTAACCCATCTAAAGCTAAATCTGTAGTCAATGAATTCTTAAAATCAACAAAGGCTCCATTTCAGAATAATCCACATGATGAAAACAACTTCTGGGAGTAGAATTTAACCTGAACAGGATGAGGGCAGGAGAGACAAAGAAAGAAAAGCTGCAGATATAACTGGGAGAAAGAAACAGAGCCAGGGGCTCTCTGAGACTAAGATGTCATATTTATTTCTTCTTCATTTTGAACGATAATCTAACTGGGGATATAAAATTCTTGGTTGATAGTTGGTTTGTCAAACACTTCACATATGTAATTTCCCTTTTTTCTTGCTTGCACAGTTTCTGACTGAAGTTTTCTGTAATTATCTTTGTTCCACTCCAGGTAAGGTGCTTCCTCTATCTCTCTCTACTCAGTTGCAAGATTTTCTTTTTCTCTTTGTGTTTTTACATCTTGAATATGTTTAGGTTTTTGTTTTGTTTGTTTTTGTCTTTTGGTATTACTTGGTGTTCTCTGGGTGCTGTTAATCTGTATTTTTTGTCTTTTCGGTGTTTCAATCACACTTATGTTATATCTTATGTACTGTTCTTACTTTCCTTTTATTATTATTTTTCTTATTGCATTTAAATTTGGAAAGTTTCTATTGACTCATCTTCAAGCTCATTGACTATTTGTGCCCATTGTGTCAAGTTTCTGATGTGCCTATTAATGACATTATTTATTGCCTTTACTGTTTTGATTTCTAGTATTTCCTTTTGGTTCTTTCTTTGATTTTAATCTGTCTGCTTACATTACCCATTTGTTCTTGTGTGGGTCTACTTATTCCATTAGAGTCCCTAGGATGAATCACAGTTAGTTTACATTCTCTATTAGATAATTCTAACATCTGTGTCATATCTGAGTCTACTTCTGATGTTTTCTTTTCTCTTCAGATTGCTTTTTCTTACCAGTGGTCATACCTTGAAATTTTTTGTTGAGTGCCAGATATACCATATTGAGTAAAAGAAACTGTGGTAAACAGACCTTTAGACTGAGGACTTTTGTTAATCTGGGAGTTGGGCTGTGCTTAATGTATGTTGTAGCTACATTTAGGTGCTAGAGTCTTTAAATTCCTATAGTGTTCCTGGTTTTGTCTCCCCTCTTGACTTTGGGCTTCCCTTCTTACTCCTCCTTAGAGAGAGGTACCATGTAGCCTGGTTGTTGTGGTAGTAAATTGTGAGAGAAGAGGAGAATTCTATAATCTTTCCATTAAATCTCAGTTTTATAGTGGGGCCTATGTCTCAGGAATGTCACCTTGACTGGTATTTCTCCAGTAGCATAGTTGGATCTTTTGTATTTGTTGTTTGTTTGTTTGTTTTTCTCCTGTCTACTCCCTATGTTGGTTGAAAGAGCCTTTCTCTATGTTTTGAAGATTTGACACCTGATAACTATTTTGTCATTTTTGTTTGTAATTTTTCTTTCAGATGAGTCAGGAAGGTTGAAGAGAGCTGGAATGAGGAGGATCTCCCTTATCAACAGATAATACTCTGGCAAAGTCCTTCAGCATAAGACATTTTTATAGAAGATTATACAGGGGCACATCAAGATGGTGACTCTTTCTCTCCCCAAACCAGAGGCAGGAGAGTATGTTTCTTGGCTCCTCATCATAAGAACTGAGGTGTTTCTGGGAAGGAAAACTCATGAAAAGTTGCCCCCACACCCATAAGTCCTAGGAATTTCTGCAGCTCCCAGCAGCTTTTCAATCTCTTGCTAGTTCTCAGTCATCTTGGATCCATTTATCAAAAAATTGGTATTCAAATCTTATTTAAATCTTCTTGCATTTTTATGGCTGTAGTTGCTTCTGCCCTGCGTAAGCAGATTTTAGGAGGTACCTGTCTCTCCAGATTTTAGATTGGCAGTTTACCTTTGAACTCAGTTCTCTGATGGGTCTAAGAAAAGTCACGGATTTTTAGTTTGTTCAAATTTTTTTTGTAACAAAACATGGAGGGTATGGAGGAATGGAATCCAAGCAATTTTCATAGTAAACCTGTAAACAGAAGTCACCACCATATTTTTGAACTTTACGAAAGCAGTAGAAGCCCTTCAGTTTACAACAAAACAAAACGAAACAAAAGCCAACCGAATGCAGCCCTCATGCAGAAAAGCTTTGCTGCTCACAAACAGCAAAGAAACAAAAATATCAAGTTCAACTCTTGTATAAAGTTCTCTGAGAGAAAATAATATTATAATAATAACAATTCTGTAGATAACAAAATCTTTCCGGAAAGATGTAACCATAAACAGATAAAAATCATAATTTAATATTTCAAAATAAAGTTTAACATGTTAAGAAAATATCACAAAATGAGCACAAAAGAAACAATTAAAATGTGGTATTGAATAACAGAGAATTATTAGAAAGGACAGGAAAATATTTCAGAGCAAAAGATAAAACTTAAAGGAACATATGAAGAAAACAAAACAAAACAAAACACTATAAAAAAAATCCAGGATTAAAAAAAGAAGAAAAGAAATTAATCATCTATTTTAATACATAAATTGAAATTTGTCTATCATTTTGTTTTAATTGTTAAACTTTTATATAGCAGATTCAAAAGTGACAAAGAGATTACAGAGCAATTTCGATATATATGTATAGTTATATACACATATGTAGAAATGCATATATTCCTATAATATAATAATATAGGTATAATTGAATTATCTAAAAAAAACAAAGAGAAGGAACATGCAAACTACAAGGCTAACTTGCTACTATGTAGGTAGGTAAGTAAATAGGTAGACAGGTAGGTTGGTAGGTAGGGAGATAGCTACATACATATGATAGACATGCAACATACACACATAATTTGAAAGGGCCTACTGAGCTAATGGCAAAATCTTCCCAGAATAAGCACTACTGTAATAAATTATAGACAAATTACTTAATATTGAAGAATATAATATTTAATCTGTAATCATCCAATTATTTTAAGGGCTATAACATGTCTGCCTTCAATTATTTTCAAAGCAATGCCTCTCACTACAAGTATATGGAACAACACATTTAAGGTAATCAAGGAAAGACAAGGATTTAAAAGTCTCACTGACTTTCAAGTATAGTGACTAAAGTACAAAACTTCATCCGTATGCAGGCAAAAAGGAAATACTGTGTCTGGGAACTTGTCTTTAGTAATCTTAATGTTTTCATACCAGACATCGGATAATCCAAATAACTGGAAAGACATTCACATAAAGACTGCTAGTAAACATCGAATGTATAAATTTACACATAGAACTAACAATCAATGAGATGTATAAGGAAGAATGTGCAGTTTGTAATAGCTGCTCTGTCAATATAGGTAACGTGCAACGTGAAAAACTGAAGTGAGAATAGCAAGAGCTTTTGTCAGCAATCAAATTATGGTGTTGATGAAAGTATTGTTATCTGATAATATTTACATGTAGTATAAATTAAAATATATGATTAGTTATGTTGTGCTCTAATTCTTTTCACAATGCTTTTAAAAAACAACACTATTTGGTATAAAAAAGATTCAGACTCCAGATTGTAAAATTGAGAAAACACTCTGTAGTAAAGAATTTTAAATAGGCACAAAGTTTGAACTAAGATATTACATTAAATGCTTAGAAATTATAACAATTCAATAGAAATTGATCAACTGAAGCCTGATACTGATTTGAAATTTGAACTTTCTACTAAAGAGAATCAGGGTTTCTCGAGAAAATGACTGATTATAGGTACAGATCAAGGAAAGTATAAGATTACTTGAATTATTTTGGGATCGTACATAGAAAGGTAGCTCTCATATAACACTTGGTGAAAGTCATCCAAATTTTGCAATCAACTATGAGTTTCACACTGGCCAAAGAACATAAGATATCAGCATCAAAATCTAATACCTAAATTAGATACAAAAATGTCAAATAATCTTTAGTTCATTCATTAATATTGGTTCTCACACACCCCCAGACGTTATACTGATTTGGTCGCTTTGTATTATGCTAGCAGCCATGTTTTTAGCTAATAAATAAAATAAGACTATTTAGCATTTTTCTTGCATTTCCTGTTCAAAATTACTTCTGGATAGCCAGATAGTAGATGAGATACAGTTTCTCTTTACAGAAGTATTCCAGAAAATAAATTAAGTAAAAATAGTGGATTTATAATATCATCATTTTATAATTTCTATTAAATTAATGGAGCTATCCATCAAGCATCAACAGCTGCTAACTTCACAAAAATAGACGACAATCCCTGGTGTGCTTCCTAAAGAATGCATCTTCACCTTGTCAACCTTGGCAAATCATCATTCTTGAATGAGACTTAGTCTCTAGATTCAAATAAAAATTTACACATAACTCAGAGGACAAATGAACATGTTAAACTATACAAGGAAATACAATCAGCAAGATTATGACTGTGAAAAACTCACAAGACACCATTTAGGTTCTTCAGTATGTACACTGCAAGCCAAAAAAAAAAATAAAAATGAGAAAGGGAGAGGGTATTTTATAGATTAAAAAAACACTGATATTACATATAACAAGCAAAAGTAAATTACAAGGAGTTTAGCAGTATGCATTTAAGTTTAAAACCTATAAGGAAAAATAAAAATGTTTTACAATAAAAGTCAGTTGTGATCACCCTTAGAAAGAAAGAAAGGATTGTGATTTTGAGGTGGTAAATGGAGGGCTTTTGTGGTATATGGCAAAATGATATCTTTATATGGGTGATATTTTAAATGCCTTGTGGCATTTCATTAATGGTTTATATATTTCTTGCAACTTTCTATATTTGCATCATGTCAATTAAAAACAAGTTAAAAAGGAGGAGATAACTTTCTTCATCTATCTTCCTTCATGTTGGCTGCCTGGAAAGTGATGTGTCTGTGACTTAAATAGCTGTATGAAACCACCAGGTGTTATAGTAAGGTTAGAAAAATAATAAGATATCTGCATCCCTTATCTGCCTATGTTTTGACTCCTTGAGGACACATAAAATTACATTTATACCTTGTTAAACCACTGTTGTTATTCTATATTTTTCTAATCCTTGAAAGCAAATATACTTAGTGACTAATACAAACTCTCAGATGAAATGAAATAATTGAGGAAAGATTCTGGTAGTTTTTAAAATAATTTAAGTGGGAAGAGTTTAAAGTCCCTTACTGTCTTCCTGTAATGCACACATATGGGTAAGTTAAGCAACAAAGGTGATAATTGAACATGACAGATCTCTCATCAGTCTTTTGGTAGAAAGGGCATTAGAAAGACATAACTTAAAGAAAGTATACATTGTGATCAGTAGAATAGGAAGATGCGAAGAATAACACTGTATATCAGCTGGAAAATACATTATTCAAAATGCATGTCATTGAGAATAGAAACATGGTAAAGGGCCTTTTGCTCTAGAGATAATACGCAGCAATGATTATGTTCTGGACATGTACTAACATTCAGAAAAATTATATGATCAGGGATTACTAAATAAACAAATATTACAATTTAGTAGAGCTAGGAAGATCTCAAAATATGTTCTCTCAATGCAATCCTAATTGGTCCCAATGAGAAGAGGAAATCAATACACTTACTCCATCAAGTTCTCCAATAAGCTTTTTTAAAAATGTTTACAGGAGATTAAAAAGATTCTCATCACCATGAACAAAGAAGAGTTGAGCAGCCATGCAAAAAGAGGGCCAGGCAGCTAAAATAAGTATATAGTTTACTGAGGCTTACAAAATATCATGTACAGAAATATTTTTAAGAATAATAATAGCAAGCAGAGAGGCTGAGAGGAACCTTTAAGAGGTAATGGATATGTGTATGGTATTGACTGTGTTGATGATATCATGGGTGTATACTTATGTCTAAATTCATCAGGTTGTTCTATCAAATATGTGCAGCTTCTTTATGTCAATCATATCTCAATAAAGTACATTTTTAAATAAGAAGTTCACAAGTTAATAAGAAAATGTATTCTCAACTAGGAGAAAAGTATATAGTAAGAAAGGAATCAGCAAGTGTTCTAATCAAGTCATATATTACATAATGCATAATAACATAATAAGATACTAAACATTTATTATGTTTTTTCTCTATGAAAGACAATTATTTTTAAACCAGGAAATATATACAATCATTACCATAAAAACACTGAATCCAAAGGGCAGTAACATGACAAAGTATACGAAATATATATGTCTTTTCTGGAGCCAATAATATTTCATTTTATGGCAACCAAAGTACTTGTACGGTGTTCCCCTGTCTCTAATATGGGCTTACCTCAGAAGACTAATTACAGGTAAAGGGAGAGCAGGGGATCAAAATAAAAGAGCTGAGGATGACATCAACAAAATGTAGAGACTTAGTAATAGACCACTAAAGAAAACTGAGAAGAAAAATTATTTCTCTTTAGCATATGGGATACAGAATCAACTCCAATGAGTGGGGTGTCAGCATCTGAGAAAGGGCAGTAGCAAGAAATTAGAGACAGGGAAACAAATTTTCATGAAGAAGGTGGTAATTCACACTACCAAATTCTCAAAAGTTCTCAAATAGAATAAGAGCTAAAATAAGTATTTGATTCTGTATTAGGAGATGTTTTATGTAAAATAAAGCACCAAACAGTAGAGGCCGAATCCAGTCTATGGTAGATTGTTTTAATAACCAAAGAGAGATTAATGTGGTTTTCAATCTCAAAAACTTTTCTCACAATGGAAAGAGACATGTGTGTAAACATGAAAGAAGTTCTAATTGTGTGTGTCTGTCTATGTGTAAAGATGTGGCCATCTTTGGAGATCAAGGGTTTCAGCAAAAGGGCAGATTTACATTTACACAGCCTTGAAGAAAATATGGTCTCATTTTTTTTTTATATGACAAATCTATTCTCTATTTATTGGTTGATTGTTTTAATAAGCACTTTAGATAGCTTTTTCTATTTTGGTTATAACTTTAGGCGCTCAGGATATGACAAAAGAAGATAACAGCCTGCAATTTCAATGTGGAATGGGTACTTTTGTTTCTAGGTAATATGGAAAAGCAGGTACCATATTTATTTATCCTCCAGCTTATAAAAAAGAACTGGACAAAATTGATGAAAAACTAGTCTATCAAAACTTAGAAAACAATGCAGGACAAGATATGATATCTCTAAACTAATTTATCTACATGCTCAATTGGAACAAAGAGACTCCATGAACTAGAAAAACCTAAAGAAAATGGTGCATGTGAAAAATTTACAAACACAATTCATTTTTCTTCTTGTGTCCCTGCCTTTCCTTCCCCATCTCTTCCTCCTCCTCCCATCTTTGCTCTGGTCCTAAGGTGTTTCCGTCTTTCTGGAGAGCCAATATTCAGTGTAGGAATAAAGTTTATGATTTTAAAAATCTGGATTTAAGAAGTTCTGCTCATATGAACTTAAAGTTTAGCTCTCACTTATAAGCGAGAACATGCAGTATTTGGTTTTCTGCTCATGCATTAGTTTGCTTAAGATAGTGACCTCCAGCTCCATCCATGTTGCTGCAAAGGACATGATATCATTCTTTTAATGGCTCCAGAGTATTCCATTGTGTTTATGTACCACAGTTTTTAAAATTCAGTCTACCATTGAGGGGCATTTAGATTGATTCCATGTCTTTGTTATCGTGGATACTACTGCCATGAACATATATGTGCATGTGTCTTTATCATAGAACTATTTATATTCATTTGATTATATACCCAGTAATGGGATTGCTGGGTTGAATGGTAATTCTGTTCTGAGTTCTTTGAGAAATCACCAAACTACTTTGTGCAATGGCTGAACTAATTTACATTCCCACCAGCAGTGTGTAAGTGTTGCTTTTTTTCCATAACCTCACCAGCATCTGTTAATTTTTGACTATTTATTCATAGCCATTCTGGAAAGGAACAATAGACAAAGGTGCTTACTTGAGAGTGGAGGGTGGGAGGAGGATGAGGATCAAAAAATCTACCTATTGGATATCATGCTTATTACCTAGGTGGTAAAATAATCTGTACACAAAATCCCTGTGACATGCAATTTACTTGTATAACAAATGTGCTTATGTAGCCCTCTGAACATAAAATAAAGGTTAAAATAAAAAATAAAAGTTACTGCTGCTTTACTGTACCTGCTTTGTGAGCTCTTACAGTGAGAAAAAAATTATCTAAAACTGAAACAACAGGGCACCAGAGAATCAAACATTGGTCGGCACTCTGGCAAGTATCTCCCTAGATGGGAAGGCTTTATTAAAGGGGACAACATAAAAATGACCAGAATGCGAATCTCAAACATTAAGGCAGGCCAGGTTTTCTGGGACTCCAACTGGCTACTTATTATGCCCTGTTCTAGGGCACGTTTTAAACCACATGGCCAAATTACATTAAGGAACATTCAGAGCCCAAATAGTTATTATGAAAGAAGGAAAGAGGAGAAAGAAAGAAAGAAGAAAGAAAGAAAGAAAGAAAGAAAGAAAGAAAGAAAGAAAGAAAGAAAGAAAGAAAGAAAGAAAGAAAGAAAGAAAGAAAGAAAGAAAGAAAGAAAGAAAGAAAAAGGGAGGGAGGGAGGGAGGAGAAAAGAAAGAAAGAAAAGAAAGAAAGAAAGAGAAAGAAAGAAAGAAAGTAAAGAAAGAGAAAGAAAGACCCTACAACAAAAGAGTCTAAATTATTTCACACATCTATTTTTTTCCATCCATTTTGAATCTGCTGACTTTTCTACTAGTGTTGAGATAAAACTTACTTTTTATGATATTACTAATTCTAAGATGCTTGGCAAAAGAAAAAAAAAAGGTGAAAGTTCTTTTAAAATCAAGCTGCTATAGAAACTGCTTTACCCATTGGGTAAATAAAGGTTAGACATGTGAAAATTTTCAATTTTTTCAGGAAAGTACGTAGGATTCAACCATCTTGTTTATATATACACATGCATTATGTTACATGTTGTGTCTTCATCGTGTCAAATTAGATTATGAATAAAGGAGTACTCATAAATTAAGCAAATTAGCCCAAATGCTTTTCAGGTTCATGTTACTTTAGTATTCTCCCGTGTATTAGTCTATTCTCACGCTGCTGTGAAGAAATACTCGAGACTGGGTAATTTATAAAGGAAAGAGGTTTAATTGACTCACAGTTCTGCAGGGCTGGGGAGGCCTCAGGAAATTTACAATCATGGCAGAAGGGGAAGCAAATACATCTGTCTTCACATAACGACAGGGAGGAGAGGTACAAGGTGAAGGGGATGTGGGAAGTCCCTTATAAAACCATCAGATCTCATGAGAACTCACTCACTATCATGAAAAAGCTTGGAGGTAACTGCCCCCATGATTAAAATACCTTCCAACGGGTCCCTCCCATGACACATGGGTATTTTGGAAACTACAATTCAAGATGAGATTTGGGTGGGGACACAGCCAAACCATTTCATCTGATAAGTAAAAATAATTTTTTAATTATTGATAAAAAATAAATATTTTCAGAATTGTCTGGTCTGCATGCATGTTTGCCTGTGTTTACTGGTTTTATATTTGCATTTGTTACACATTTTAACATGTAAGAATTTGGCATGAAAGTTATAAAGCTATAAACCCAGTGAAAATATAATGATTTTTATTTATATAATTTTTTTATAAATAAGAGTAATTTAATATTATTGATTTAACAAAACTAATAAAATCTTCTGTGTTATTGGCAAAATGTCCATGTAATTTAAAGTTCTTGCTTAGGTGAACACCTGATATTTACAGGCTATAAAATGGTTATCAAGGAAATAACTTAAAATATAACTAGCTTTGTCTAATATTTTAGTTTTTATAATCTATATGAATTATTAAAAATAAATAAACTAAATAAATATAAATAAAATAAATGTTACTAAATAAAATTTTAATATATTTTTGAAATCATAGAGTTATGTCAAATTAAATAAGAGACATACTTTAAATATCTGAGTCATTTCCAATTAGGAAGATCTATGTTATAGGGAAAGATGTTCCTAAAATTATAAAGTGGTTCTCATATCTAAAATACTGTAAAACATGACAGACAATTAAAGTTTTCTTGCTTCCTATAAGGAAGCAAGGATTCCTAAGGATTACTAAGCATTAATACTGTGATTGATATATGTAACTAAAACTACTGAATAAAGGAAACAATTACATATTTGCAATGCATAAGGAAAGTATAAATATGATTTTTGTTTAAGAAAATTTAATTTTTGCCTAGTTTAGAAGTGTGTAAGGGTTATTTTAAATTAAAAAAAAATTTAAGTGACAGATAAAACTAAATATGTATAAAAAGTTGGGGGAAAAAAAGTAAGTTATAACAGGTTTATGGAAATCTTACACCTGAGGTCAAAACTGATTGCAATTGCATAGATTTGTATATAAGGTTTTATTAAAATTAGCTATATCATTAAAAGCGCCCTAATACAAAACTACAAATTTTGGTTAAAACGGTTTTATCAAAGTGTTGATTTGTTCTCAGTGATATTGCAAGAAATATTGACTTTTAATCCTGAAATCTGTGTCTTTATAAAGCTTCTCAGATTTCTGCCTCAGAAGTTCAACTTTTCTGGTATTTTGTTACCTATGTTTTGCAGATTACATCATTGTCTTCTGTTCCTTTTCCGTTGAAAAGTATGTCTTTTTGCTTGGCTGGAATGATAACTCGCTCTTTCAACATTTTCAGTCAGTTTCTGTAATATTTTCCCCTGGTTCTAATTCTATTTTTACGACATAATGCTAAAACGTTTACCTTGAAGGCCTAAAAAACGCAACGTTTTCCTCAAATGTAGCGTTATTTTGTAATGTACTTTTGGTATGTCTAAATACTTCTAGGTAACCAAGAAATTTCCCATGCTGTCACTAAGAATCATGTATTCCTCCTGCTTTCTGCTAAAGGTACTAGTTTTAATGCTAAAATTTCTCTATAATCCTAGATACGTTCTTCTTATGTCTATTTAAATTCAAGTACACTTTTCATCAATTTTAACTCTGAGTTATTTCAATGGGCTTTCCATAAGGGGAAGCAACTGTACCGCAGGAGGTTTTTCTTTACCTTTTTGACGACTGGCCTAAAACAAATATTTTATGCTTCATCATGGCAATTTATAAATTGTGTTCATTGGTTATTTTGATTACTTGAGAAAACTGAGCTTTAAAAGGGTTAAGGTTTTTACAACCTTGTAACTTTCTGTATTGCTTTTGAGGTCTTCTGATTATTATGCTAGTTAAATTAGTAACCATTAGGTAAAAATGACCTGTGATTCTGTTTTGATTAAATGCTTTGAACTTTTTGATATCTTTGGTAGGTCCTAAAATTATATTGGAAATATCATCAAAGGATAAATAATACTGGATCTTCTTTTGGCTATATTTATAGGTATGTTATTCATATAAATGCTATAAAAATTATATATATATTTATAAGAATATAATATCCTGTCATAATTTTGACTATATTAAATCTTTTCTAAAGTTTTATATATAGAGAGATATGAGTGTAAATATTTTAAAGATTGTGTCAAATGTGTGGAAGTCTGGTGGTTCTGATGTGATGATTCTGGTTTTTATCTTACTATGCTACATATAATAGAAATAGCTAAATTTTATTGCCAATTGAAAAATTTCAACCAATTTTAACCATGGTTATTACAAGTTTCGGTCATCCACAATTCCAGGATGGTAGGAGCTGCCACTCAGTGGCCATATCCAGGGCACATGGGCCCTCAGCCCCAGCCACTCTCCCATGGCCAGTGCACAAGGTCACCACAGCCTGGACCTGACACGATGCCCAAGACTGGCAGATAGGAGGGGCATCTAGTGAGTTTTTGTTCAAACTTCTTCTCTAAAAGCATTTACAATCAACTGTGATCTAAATTACTTTTTATGGAAAGGACTCTGACAAGTACTCTTAAACACAAGATTGCTTTGGACATCATACCATCAGAGTAGAAAAAGCTTTCAAGACTCTAAGTAAAATGCTAAAATAAGAACTGCTAACCTAACATCAAGCAGAACAAGAGTTACACAGGATTGAACTGATAGAAGAATACAAAGATTTTATTCATGACATTTTCACTTGAAATTGCTGATTCTCTTTATATTTTGTTTTCCAGAGTCAAGATAACCTTTTCTCTTTGAGGTATTTTTAATTGACAACACATTAGACAGAATATACATTTGTGGACAAAAATTTGAGGTATTTATATTTCTGTCTATGAATTTGGAAGCCATTTGTGAATATTCTTAATTGATGACAATACAATTATTTGCATAAGTTAAATAAGAATCTATTTCCTTTTGTAACAGGATACAATTGGAGGCACTGGTTATTTTACCAAGGCTTTGATTAGAACGGCGTATTTTCAGGTATGATTAAGCTGCTTTGAGAAATTGGTGCTGACTTCATAGAGCCAATGCAAAACTTAGAAAGACTGGACTGGTACCTTGTCTACAATATTCCCTTACAGGGTTCCTGTCCTTCTGGTAATTAAAGAACATCACTTTCTGACAGGCCTGGGAACTTTAAGATATTTTGGAACCTTGAGAAGAAAGCAATACACTCATTCATACAGATTTTACAGGCACAACCTGATGGGATAAGCTTGGCTTTACTAGCCTTGAGGCTTTTAAAAATCTAAAATTTATTATAAATAGGTTCCATCAAAGCTAATTTTAAAAAAGAAGCCTGTAAGGCCAATTATTGCTGCACTTTATGCAAATAATCATGCCAGGTAGATATAAGACTAAAACTTATTTTGCACACAAGTCAGTCCTGTGACTTGTCTCTGATAAAAATGAGAAACTTGAGAAAGAGAAATTATATTTCAATAGCAAACTATAACACAACTGTTACCGGATTCCAACACTGACCATTGTTTTTAAGTTTTTATCATTTGTTATAAGCAAGACTGAATCCTGAATTTTTCCTGGCTTCAGTAAGTTTCTCTAATGAACTCACATATAATATATTTCAAAACCTTCTTGTTATGATTTCCATCAAGAATAGGATCTATTTTTAAGTACTACTTTAACTAGGAATTATAATTCAATATATGTTGGAATTTCTCTTCCATCTTGTTAAGGTCAGTATCTACTGTCTGTTTCTTATTTTTAAAATCAAACTGATTACATTCTACCCAATACGAAAGACATGTTCTTTAACCTGTCTTTGTTATGAGTAAACCAAAGACTTTTCAGTGTTTGTCAGGGACACTATGTGCACCACCTGAATATGCATTTATTTGTCAACATATTGAACACCCATTGATTTATGCATATGTTGACAGCTAGTGCATGAGAGTTAATTATTTATTAGGTTATCTGACTACTCTTCTTTCTATTTATAACTTCACTGCTTCTCAATATTGGGCCAATTTCTTAAAACTATTTTTCAAGACTAGACAAACCCTACCTGCAAACCAAGAGGACAGATTTTGGCATATGTTTAGCAGTATTCTCTTGCCATGATGGAGAGTAGCCTATCATGAACATATGATTATAAATCTGTCAATCACATGATTATACGATCATATGATTATAAATCTGTAACTTCTCAAATGAAGCAGCTAAAGCCATAACTGCCCAACAAAAATCTTTAAACTCTTTAGCCAGGGTAGTAATGGATAACAGAATACTCCTAGACTAAATATTGGTGGAACAGGAAGGAGTTTATATGGTATCTAACACATTATGTTGTGTTTACATCAATACATCGTCTGAAGTTGAAACACACATGAAATAAGAAGATAACAAGCTAATTAATTACAACAAATTCCCAGGCAAGAACCAAGTGCCAACTGGTTCTGAGATACATTTTTCTGGATCCCACATAAAATTTAATATATGCCCCCAAACCATACTAAAATTAAGACTTTACCTATTACTAATGCTCATTTTTGGACATTTGGTAATCAAATGCTGCCTCTGATGTTAAACTTTTAAACTGTTAAAAGAGAAACCAATGTATTAATAATGCTAAATGTTAATATTGTACCAGATATTAGAGAATATCTTCAACTTAATGCAAAAGAATTTCATCCTTTAGGCCCAAACCTGCACCCCTAGTCAGTAAGAAAAACCTAGAATGGATGTTGCCCCTAATCCCTCATGACTGAAGAACGCACAGAGAACAGGGGGGATTGAAACTATGCCCCAAAGACTTAGTTAAAGAAACCAATGGCTAAAAGACGTTATTGAGTTTGCAGGTTGGCAGATTAAAAAAAAGAAGAAGAGGAAACAACAACAACAACAACGCAACAACAATAACAACAAAAAAAAGTTTGCTGAAACACCAAAGCTCCCTTTGCTTATTAACTAAAAACCACTGACTGAAATTGGCTGGACCCAATATGGCCAACTAGAGTCTGCACAGAATGAGTTTGCTGTCATTGCAATCTGAATTTTCACCGCATGTTTCATAACAGCTCCCTCCACATTTGCACATGTGACTCATGAGATAGTATGAAGTTAACTGCATGCCCAGGGGCTTTCTAGACCTCCTCTTTTCTTCCAGCAATTACTTGGTCATCTCAGAATCCACCTCCTGAAGATTTTTGGATAAAAATACTGCTTTGAAGTCAGCATGGGAGACAAACATGCCTGTCTCCTTGTGAGTCAACTTGCAAAATAAAGCTTTTCTTTTCTCAAAAACCTGGTGTCATAGTATTATCTTCTAGTGGATGGGGCAGTGAGCCCCTTTGGCTTGATAACACTTCTATCACCTAGAATGGAAACACAGGTAGTTCGAGGGGCATAGAGTAGAGAAAACAGAGAGTCATTGACTAAGTAATGGTGCCAAAAGGATTTTTAGATTGAGGACTGTTGTGGCCCACCTAGTAAATATGAAGGCAATAATTAGTAGCCAAGGACAATAAAACAGTTACTATAACTGTTTTTATCACGTTTGTGAAGCTAGAGGAAAGACTGAACATGGTTTGCATAAAAGTCGAAGTCTATTTTTCTAAAAAACCAAATCAAATTTTCAAAACTAAAAACTACAATCCTGAGAAAATATGCCAGATGAGATTCACGGGAGATAATACATAGGTTATAAAGGCATCCAAAATCCTAAGAAATGGAATTAGAAACTACCCAAAATGAAACAAAATATGAAACAACAAAATAAAAAATAAAGCACGATTGAGCAGTGAGACAGCCTCAAGGGGCTTAAAATATAAATATTTGGAGTCCTCAAAGCAAAAAAGAGAAATAGGTACGTTAAAATAAATTTTGAAAATGTAATGCTAAAAATATATCACATTTGATGACAGCTATAGCCTCACAGACACAGGAATTTCAACAAAACTGAAAATAATAAACAGAGGAAAAACGATACAAAGGCACAGCATAATAGGTTGCTCAGAAATCAGTGACAAATCATAAACGAGGTCATAGGAAAATGCACATTAAGTATAAGGAACAAAGAAAATGAAAACTGCTGACTTCATATCAAGGCAAATGACAGTAGAGCAACATCTCTAAAGTAATGAAATAAAAACTGCCAATCTAAAATTCCATACCATTAAAAAAATCTTTCAAATATGAAGACAAAATTATTTCAGACACAACCTCTTTTTGTGGTACTCTGTTATGGCAGCCCTCACACCATTATTGAATTTTCTGTTTAAAAATGTGCATTAGAAATAAACAAACCAGCTGGGTAATTACTGCTCAGTTTCTGGCAGTAGTTCATTATAAGTTATTCTGGGAAAGAAACAGGACCAAAAATTTTTCTGAGATGGCAGGTAAGACTGCAAGGAAAAATAAAGGCAGCAATATTGTTGGATGAACCTGATTTAAATTATTTACAGCTAAAACACGGAGGCACAGTGTTTGAGACTCTAGGGTATTGTTGGATATGTGCTTTGTGTTAGGCTATGCTATTTGATTTTTAATTAAGCCTTCAAAGGGGCCATATCAGTTCTCAAAAGTGGTGGGATGTTGGATATTCATTCAACGTAATAATACCTGGAGAGTAATAGTACCTGGATTTTATCTGTTTTATTGCTTGGTTGAACTATTTAACTGGCAGAAACTGGTAACTCTTCAAAAACGATTGAAAGCTATGAAAATACTTCTTCTACAAGGAATTTAATTTAATTTAATTTTATTTTATTTATTACTGTCATTTATTTATTTCCTTGAGCTATTAGTAGTTTTCTTTTTTTTCCTATATCAAATCAGTGTTGTCTGTATCTATGCTTGAAAACTAGAAGATGGGGGTGGGGCTTATATTAGATTTTCTTTTCAAATAAAAATTAATTCCTACAGTCAACATGAACTACCTTTTTGCTGTTATATACTATAAAATCATTCTTTTTTTATAGTAAAACATTAATATACTTTGAAACAAATCCAGGTATTTCACTTCATGGAGAAGTTGACTGTGAGCTCTTAGACACCGTAATAATTTCACTTTCAACTGCATAAATTTTCCAAAATTCAATTCTTCTGTCTCATGCTTTTCTTGACTGTTTTAAAATTACTTCTATGTCACAAAATATGCTTTATGTCTATGTTTCTGCCAACTTATGTTTGTAAAATATTTTTACACAGAAAGAATAAAAGCATACACCTAGGTTGTGATTACTTCTTCAACTGCCTATTAATTATTTTTAATAATAAATAGGTTATACGTGGAAAATTACAATTTCATTCAACATAACACCATAAAGCAGAAGGAACTGGAGCTTACTTAGAGAGAAAACTCTAATGTAAATATTACTGACAACACTTCCTGAAACTGCAGGGTTTTGAAAGAATTTAAAGAAAGAAAGCATATGTCAAATTAGGAGTACGTCTCTCCTCAATGAATAATGATTACACAAGTAAGCTTAAGGAGAAAGCTGCAAATGGGGTGTTTCAAGGTTCAGTTCAACTGTATAGTTCTATTAAGCCTACTTATATAAGACCTATGTTTCAGAGGAAATTCTAATTCCAAAGGTTAGTTTTTTATTTCCTTCAATATGAATACGAAAAGTCAAGGAAAAAAATGCTTACTCTCTCAGGAAATGGTCTGTATTACTGTGTTCTGTTAATATCACTGAAGAATGACCTTTCCCAGATAATTAAGTTTTTCTGTTAACTGAAGTCCAACATTTTACTGCAATAAAGGTTATTAAATATAGAAAATTCTGAAGTTTCTTTTCTTAATAAAGTACAAGGAAAATTAACTTAAAATACAATCCAGAAGATCATAATTTTGAAAATCAGATTATTGTGCTCATGATAAGATAGATAAGATCGTGGATGTTGATGCTGTAGGGCATAGTGGTGAATGCTATCTAGTCCGAGGAGTTAATCTGAAATGTGACTTGCTTGAATAAGAAACTTCTCTGTAAGAAATTAGAATTTTGCTTATTGTTATCTTCTTCACATTTGTGTAATAATATAGCTCTCTGCACAATATTTAATATATGGCACTGAATTCGAGACAAAATTGCTTTTGCTCATGGCAAATTTCTGCTAGGCCCTAATATTTAGTGATAGCATCCCATGTCTTTTCCTAGAATGTAGTAACAACTTCTACAGCTATTGAGGCCATATAGAGAACTCCCTGATGACAGGGATCTAAGAATATTCAAATCATTAAATATTTTTATTTATTATTATTGTATAGCTTAGATTGTCCTCTTAAACGTCCCAGCAGAAAGCAGAATGAATGGCCCATCTGTCACTAACATACTATTAGGACTGTTCTGTAAAGAATTTGGGATGGATAGAGAGTGGAGAATTGTTAGCTTCTCAGTACTGTGGAGATATTTATCTTCCTTAGCCTCGCTTTGACCCTTTCTGTATTCTTCCCTCATGGTTCTTGTTGATAACTGACGTCTCAGAACCATTTTTCTATTCTTCTGGATTCTCATTTCTTTTATGCTCCTGTGGCTTGTTGCTCTCCTTTGCTTTTTATTTGTCCGCTTTCCTGACATTTTTATCACTAATATACATCAGTCCTTTGCACTCGGAATGCAGAAGATTGTCAGGTTTCAGGTACTTTTGGTCTTTCTATACTTAGGCCCGTTGGGGATTCCTAGATTATAGCCCTTGGCTTGAGTTAAATGAGCTGGTAGTTTTTTTTTTTTTTTTTTTTTTTTTTTTTTTTTTTTTTTTTTTTGGAGACAGAGACTCGCTCTGTCGCCCAGGTTGGCGTGTAGTGGTGCAATCTCGGTTCACTGCAAGCTCCGCCTCCTGGGTTCACGCCATTCTCCTGCCTCAGCTTCCCCAGTAGCTAGGATTACAGGCGCCCGCCACCACGCCCAGCTAATTTTTTGTATTTTTAGTAGAGATGGGATTTCACTGTGTTAGACAAGATGGTCTGGATCTCCTGACCTCGTTATCTGCCGGCTTCGGCCTCCCAAAGTGCTGGGATTACAGGTGTGAGCCACTGCGACGGGCCGGTAAATCTTTATAGAGCTACCTTACTGTGTGCTAACACCAGGCTACTAACATAATACAGTTAAAGGGTTTCCCTATATGCTAACAACCAGACATCATAACGAATCTTAAAGGCAGTGCATACAGATGTATCAATATTTCCTAATGCATTTTTTTTTCATGGCTGCCATTGCAGGAAGCTGTACTGACCTTGACTGAGTGTATTCAATGTCATTAAAGCATAATAGAATTAATGAATAAGAAGCAAATGGATAATATACATAACATAACAAAATTGGATAATATAAACACCATAATACATTTGGTATGTGCTTCTTTATTTTTATTATTATAAATGAAATCAAAAATTCAAGAGGTTAACAAAGTAAATGTGTATTTACTTTTAATAGAAAAATCTAAAAATCTAATGAGAGATTCAGATTGCAGACATATATTCAAAGAAACATTTTTTAGATCCAGACTCCTCTTTTCATCTTGTAGAACTGTTGTTTCCAAGATGTGGTGCTCAAGTTTGCTAAGCTCACCTGTATCAAGTCAGCTGTGAGACAAAGCGCAAGGAGGCTTTTGCACGGAAGAATTTGATTGGCCAAACCTGGGACTGGGACAGACATCCCAACTAAGTCACATGCCAAATCTAATGGAAAGGAAGGCAGGGAATATCCCTCTAGTTTTGTATGTAGAAAATAGAGACAGAGAAAACCACTCTGCCACAAATCATTCTTAGCACGATTAAAATTCAATGCAGATTTTCAAATAATTGGTTTTGTAAAATTCAATGTAATATAAGACATAAATATTGTCTAAATATAAGGTAATTCTTCATGGTCATCTAAGTCCATATAATAATATTTTATAGTTCATTAACTTTTAACTCAGAATGAAATCAGAGCAATAATTAGATTATTTGTAATTGTTAGAAACTGATGTACCATCCATCCTGAAGATATTTTAGAGATACTGTATGAAGCACTGACATTTTTCAATAACACTGATGCTCCATGGTAAGCAGATATATTCAAACCCACCCTCAAAGTCTGAGGGAGCTGAACGGCTGAAGAAAGAGGCTGACAAATCCAGTTTATCAGAAGGAAAGATTTAACAGAGATGTAAGAACAGAAGCAATGTCTTGAAAGGCCACAAGATGCTGTATCTCCACACTCACTCTCCATGAAATGTCCATTTAGCAAGCATTTACGGTAAAGACATGTGTGGTTGGTCACATCTCAGACTTTCTTGCTGAAACTCATGACCACTGGGTGAAACCACACTTGTAAAATTGTAATACTGAGAGAAAGCTGACATAACTGACCTCATCTTACTTGTAACCTCATAAGCCTCTGCTCATTCCTGCATGTAGGCCAAGCTAACTGTGGGAGAAATTTACAGTTTAACTTTAAAGCAAGAATGATGATTGTTCCTTCCTAAAACTAACACTTTCCTTGTTCAGGGACTAAAACCACTTCTGTAAAACCAAGGAAAGGCCACAAGGTTGGAATTATACTAGGGACTTGAATTCTGCTAACACGTAGGCATAGTTAAATCATAACTAGTCATTGTTTTCTAACTTGCCTTTTTGTAAATGCTTATGACTTAGAAGTCTGGTATGATTTGGACATATGTACCTGCCCAAATCTCATGTTCAACTGTTGTCCCCAATGTTGGAGTTGGGGCCTGGTAGGAGGTGATTAGATCATGGGGGCAGTTTCACATGAATGGTTTAGCATCATCTTCTTGATGCTGTTCTTGTGATAGTAAGTGAATTCTCATAAGATTTGGTTGTTTAAAAGTGTGTGGCATTTCCCCCAACCCTCTCTTTGGCACCTACTCTGGGATGTGAAGTGCAAGCTTCCCCTTCACCTTCAGCCATGATTGTAAGTTTCCTGAGACTCAATTCGTGCATTCTCCATATCCACAGGTCCAACATCACATAGACTCTACCAAAGTTTGGGGCTTGTACCCTCTGAAGCAATGGTTCATTTGTTTTCTAACTTGCCTTTTTGTAAATGCTTATGACTTAGAAGTCTGGTATGATTTGGACATACGTCCCCGCCCAAATCTCATGTTCAATTGTTATCCCCAATGTTGGAGGTGGGGCCTGGTGGGAGGTGATTAGGTGATGCATCGTTCTCCATGATGTAATTATTAGGCATTGAATGACTATATCAAAAAATCTCATCTACTCTATAAATATATACACCTACTATTGATACAGGATTTAAGAAGAAATTCCCTAGACAGATAGTGAGGGTATGAAAGTCCTCAGTAAGGTTTTTTTTTTTAATGAAAAGCATCCACCAATCATTGTCTGACATAGAGCAACCTGTGAAGTCAAGCTGCAGACATAGACAAGCAAGCTGGGAGCTTGTATGAATGAATGCTGACAGGAAAGAACTACCTAGGACTAGACATGTTCAAAATGGTGGCTTCATCTTCTCTTCTCTGCAAGCCATGAGTACAGTAAGGAGCAGATAAGATGGAACTGGCCAAGGGGAGAGTTCATTTGCATAATAAGATTCTGGTGGGGTGATTAGTCTTTCCCCCATGCTATGTAAATGTCACACCTGATCAAGCCAATCTGTGAGTGCTATGTAAATCAGACACGGCCTCCTCAAATTGGACTATAAAATCCAGCGCAACTGCCACCAGCCAGCCTTTTCCTCTCAGAAGTCCCTTCTCTCTCACTGGAGAAAGAACGGTTTTTTTTTTTTTTCTCTTTCTTTTGCCTCTTAAGCCTCCACTACTAAACTCCTCTTATGTATCTGTGTCCTAAATTTTCTTGGCATGAGATGATGAACTCAGGGTATTTACCCCAGACAATTTATCCACTTCGTTGTGTAGCCACAAAAATTAGAAATTAAAAATTCTTAAAATAAGGAGAACTGTAAAAGAAGGAACAAATATTTGAATATACATTAACAAGATTATTTTGGGTACTATAAATTGACATTTTATCTTAAAATCTTGATGCTTGACATTTATTATAATTTGTGACATAATTTATTATAGCTAGTGACATAATTCAGTGAAACTGTAAATTCATTAGTAATTATAAAGTTAATTTTTCAACATGATCTATTTATGTGTCCAGAATTGGTTCCTTCTTGTGGGTTCTCAGGCTCGCTGACTTCAAGAATGAAGCTGCAGACCCTCACGGTGAGTGAGTGTTACAGTTCTTAAAGACGGTGTGTCTGGAGTTTGTTTCTTCAGATGTTCATATGTGTCTGGAGTTTCTTCCTTCTGGTGGGTTCATGGTCTTGCTGACTTCAGGAATGAAGCCGCAGACCTTAGCAGTGAGTGTTACAGCTCTTAAAGATGGTGTATCCAGAGTTTCTTCCTTCAGATGTTCAGACGTGTCCAGAGTTTCTTCCTTCTGGTGGGTTCCTGGTCTTGCTGACTTCAGGAGTGAAGGCTCAGTCCTTTGCAGTGAGTGTTATAGCTCTTAAAGGTGGCGTGTCTGGAGTTGTCTGTTCCTCTTGGTAGGTTTGTGGTCTCATTGACTTCAGGAGAGAAGCCGCAGACTCTTGTGGTGAGTGTTACAGTTCATAAAGGTAGTGCAGCCTCAAAAAGTGAGCAGCAGCAAGATTTATTGTGAGGAGCGAAAGAACAAAGCTTCCACAATGTGGAAGGGGGATCCAATCAGGTTGACAAAGCTCCTGGCTGGGGTGGCCAGTTTTTATTCCCTTATTTGGCCCTGCCCATGTCCTGCTGATTTACAGACCACTGATTGGTCCATTTTACTGAGTGCTGATTGGTGCATTTTTACAGAGTGCTGATTGTTGGGTTTACAAATCTTTAGCTAGACACAGAGCTCTGATTGGTGCATTTACAATCCTTTAGCTAGACAGAAAAGTTCTCCAAGTTCCCACCTGAATCAGAAGGCCAGCTGGCTTCACCTCTCATTTATATTCATTTTTTAGATTAAAATATTTTCAAAAACTAAAGAAAACATATTTATAATTTTTAAGGTTTTATCTTAAAATTTATCTCTTTTTGTGAGCCTTATCAACCAATCCATATAGCCTAGAATTGATCATTTTCCATTTTGTTAATAAACATTTAAATTAGTTTCATTATCAAGAAATTTCACCTTGTTTTACCTGTCATACTACTCCTTAATACATTTTTTTCTTTTTCTTTTTTTTTTTTTTTTTTGAGACGGAGTCTCGCTCTGTCGCCCAGGCTGGAGGGCAGTGGCGCGATCTCGGCTCACTGCAAGCTCCGCCTCCCAGGTTTACGCCATTCTCCTGCCTCAGCCTCCCGAGTAGCTGGGACTACAGGCGCCCGCCATCTCGCCCGGCTAGTTTTTTGTATTTTTTAGTAGAGACGGGGTTTCACCGTGTAGACCAGGATGGTCTCAATCTCCTGACCTCGTGATCCACCCTTCTCGGCCTTCCAAAGTGCTGGGATTACAGGCTTGAGCCACCGCGCCCGGCCAATACATTTTTTTCTATTGATCTCAGTAACATTTATATGTAAGGCCTAGGGCAGCACCATCCATAAAATACAGTGTACTGACCAAAAGAATAGTTTATGCAAAGTAGAATTTGCAAATTCTATTTTGCAAATATTTTGCAAATATTCCTAGGCCTAGAAAAAGAAAGAGATGCAGAGGCCTCTTTCTAAGACTTCTATTTTAGAGATTGATAATTTCCCAAATAACAACACCAGGTAAGAGTGTAAAAATCCCCAATTGTACCAAATGGGATACTATGTTTAGCCAGTGTTTCAAAAATGCCTTTCTTATTGCTCATTATAAAAGGGAATAAAATTATTTAGGATATTTAGAAATCACATAAAAGGTTTTTTTTAAAATTTATACTGGAATATGAATATCAAATGGTTTCTTCACTGGCTGTTATCAAATTCAAATGCATAGCTCAGAAAAGTAAACTGTTCATAATAGTTTTCTGATTCTACCACTCCTTCCTATTTAGAATACACTCTTCCCTTGCATGCCATATGTATCAATCTGTCCTCACACTGCTATAAAGATACTGTTTGAGACTTGGTGATTTATAAAGAAAGGAGGTTCAATAGATTAACAGTTCCACATAGCTGAGTAGGTCTTGGGAACCTGACAATCATGACAGAAGGTGAAGTGGAAGCAGGCATGTCTTACATAGCAGCAGGAGAGCAAGAGTGAAGGAGGAAGTGCCACTTTTAAAACCATCATATCTTGTGAGAACTCAATCACTATCACAAGAACAGAATAGAGGAAACTGCCTCCATGATCCAGTCATCTCTTACAAGATCCCTCCCTCAACATATGAGGATTACAATTCAAGATGACATTTGGGTGGGGACACAGAGCCAAACTATATCACTACAATGCCATAATTCCATATTTTCCTTTTTCCTTTTACCTCTCCAGTGGATCCTCTTATCATTCTTGATCTTCTTCTTCTTTTGAGATGGAGTCTCACCCTGTCACCCAGGCTAGAGTGGCGTGGCGTGATCTCAGCTCACTGAAACCTTTGCCTCCCCAGTTCAAGTGATTCTCCTGCCTCAGCCTCCTGAGTAGGTGGGTTTCCAGGCACGTGCCACCACACCCAGATAATTTTTGTGTTTTTACTAGAGACAGGGTTTCATCATGTTGGTCAGGCTGGTCTTGAACTCCTGACCTCGTGATCCGGCCACCTTGGCCTTCCAAAGTGCTGGGATTGCAGGTGTGAGCCAACGCACCCGGCCTCCTTCTTCATCTTTTAACTTCGGGGATTCTCAGGAGTCTGTCTCTCTTATAAAATGTCTTCTACTTTTGATAGGGCATCCATTTCTAGAGATTAAAAGGTGCTGTCTTAAATGTATCTAGACTGTTGCAGGTCTTCTGACTTCTAAGGTAACATATCCAACTGCCTAAACAGCTCTCTTTGAATTTCCTCACATGTATTTATATACATACTTAACTCATGATACTTCCAAACCTTCACTTTCTCCATTAATCAGACTGATGCCCAATCAGTCGCATGCAACATCCAGGACTTCTCAGATAAAACTTGGATCTCTTTCTTTCTTTATATGCAATCAAATCATCTGCTCCTGCCAGTTTTAGCAACTATATCTCAAACTTGTTAACTTCTACCACTGTGGTCCAAATTACCATAGGTGCTTAGTTGCTTAAACTATGCAACTGAATAAAAATTAACTCATAATAAACATAGCTCTGCAATTTGATTCTTATTATCTCTCCTGCCTAATTATAGATTTTTCTACTTTGCTAACTACTGCAGGATATGCTTGTTTCAATTCAATCTTAAAGACATTTTCTTCTTCCTGCCTCTGGGCCATCAATAAAGTACTTTACACATATAACACAAAAACTCATTCTTCAAATCCTTATATGTCACTTAAGAAAGTCTACCTTAACCCTCTGATTTAGGCTATTTAACCTCTATATAGAATCTCTTGTCAACCTGCCCTTCTTCATTTATAGCTTTTATTATGATTGTTTAATGAATTTTTCTACCCTGATTTAAATTTGTACCCCCAATATTTAGTATAGCATCATCTGATACATAGTAGATGCTCAATAAATAATTGTAGGATGAATTAAATTGATGAGCAAATAAGCACATTTTCCAAGGTGCACATCAAACCTTCGTGCTTGTTAAAAAGGTTCATTTCCTTTTGTCCCTTTTGCAGATGTCACATGGAGCAATGCTGTCACTGGGTACTGTGAGATTTCGATTGAGATATTTTCTCATGCCAGTAGTTTCTGAATGGTGAAGCGATTACAACAGAGATAGAGCTCGGATGAGAACAATATCACTAAATTCTCCAGGGACAGTTCAAAGAAAAGCTTATTCTAAACATGATAGCCTCTGCAGCATACTTGAGTAAAGGTTCTTAAATCTGGCTGCACATTAGAATCACCTGGGGAGTTTAGAAAAAATACCAGAGCTCAGGCTTCACTCCAGACGAACTAATTCAGAATACTTATGGGGAGGTTTGGACATCAGCTTTTATTTTTTTGTTGTTTTAATGCTTCCAGGTGATACTACTCTACAGCTTATTTTGAGACATATAACATTGGCTCCCAAACATGACATCATTAGAATATTTTGGAGTAATTTAAATAAAACAGAATCAGACTTAGACCTGGGATAACTTCTTTAGTTGGACTGGAATTTAGCTAGATAACATGTATTTTAAAAGATCTACTTGCGATTCTGCTATTCAAACATTTAGGAAACACTGATTCATAATAATGGACTCAGTATGAAACATATAAATAAATTTCTGTGGATCCATTATCTGAAAAAGCAAAAACTTTAATGTTATAGCATAAAGAGTGATAGCTTTGCTAAAAGAAATATGTTTTTTAACAAAGGTATGTCTTCTGTATACCATCTTATAAGTTCAAAGTATAGTTTTCTAAAATGAAATGCAGGTGTAAAAGCTAACATAGAGGAGAGTTGTCAAAATTTTTTCTCAAAAATATACTCACTGATGGTATCAGTGGGTGCCTCTGGGCAAATATAGCAAATATACTAGCAATATATTATATAGAAATGGGAAAATTATAATGGTAGTCACAGAAATTCCACCACTTAATTAGACATTTTTCAAAAATTGATATATGATTTAGATTTTAGTCCTATGTGAACAAAATATTTTACTCAAGGGTCAGATGTTGTAAGAAACATAAATCTACTCAAAGTAACTTAATATTAATGTGGAGTGGGAGGCAGTAATGATTACTAAAAACAAATAGGCAAATCAAACACAACTTACAGGGTTGGTATTCAAAAACAGGTCTAGCTAAGGGTGATTATAAATGGAAAGTCAAGAATTAAGGTTAATATTTCTCTCTTCTGGTGTCTCCTAGCTTCTCTTTTCTCTGCTTCTGTTTGCATACCAGATTCTCTCTCTCTTTTTCTACTTTCCTTCATCTTTTCTCTTTTTTGCTTTTCCTTTTATTTTTATTTTTTTTGAACATGGCCTACCTCTAACTTACCACATAACTTTTGGTCAAATTATTGAGAGCAAATAAATTGGTTTCTAGATTACCAAAGGCCTGGTTGATCTTGGTCTTGATTTTAGTAAGATACGACCTAAAGGGGCAGAATTATAACCTCCAGTATTTTCAGGAGTATCAATTCTCTGTTTATGTACAAGAGAAAAGCAACTGTCTCTCCTAATCCCCCTTGAGAGAAGGGTAAAATAAATTCTGCTCCTTTGATATAAGTTAGAAAGGATCCTGGGTTCTCGCCTAATCTTTTGAAATGCAAGTATGCCTTTCTAAGTCCCAAATAAACTCTAGGTGCCTTCTGCTTCTGTGAACCAGAGAAGTCTCCACATCTGGGCTTCATCTCTTGAAATATAAATACTGAGGGAGACAGCATTTCATGCTTTCTACTATTTTGATAGCTAAAACCAGTGTAAAATAAAACAATTGCATCAGACACTTGTTAAAAATGGCAAGACAGATTTAAGTAAGCTATCGCAATAGTGGTATGAGATTTCTGTATAGAACTGAGCTCAACTCCAAATAGAGTAAAGACAGCTAAGGATATTTATAGCCAACAAGCAGCATGAGGGGGTCAGTGGAGGGAAAATTACTAATAGGAACTTGATTAGATATTGATTAGTCATCAGTGGTGGGGAGATCTTGCTAAACTAAATTAGAAGGATTCTAATATGATTGCCTCAGATATAATTATTACATTTTCATATATGGTGAAGAGAGGTGAATCTTTCATTGGGCCTTTCCTTATCACTAATTTATCTCCTTTTGGCTAACTTAGTCACACACTCCAAAACTAGTGGAGGAATGGAAGAGAATGAAACTGCAATTACTAGCTTAGAGCAGTCATGCCTCCTCACTTGACCTGGGGTAACAATAAATGAAAGAATGTCTTGAAAAATTAGATAAATTACTGTGTCTGCTACACCAGCATAATTTATGGTGATGAAAAATACATACTCTTGCCAACTGTTTGTTGGCAGGAGTGTAAACTCTCAGAAGACAATTTGCTAGTATTTCTAGGAATTAAAAATGCATCAAATGTCATTATGAGAAAGCAAGTTGTTTGTGATTAACAGCAGATAGGAAATAATGAAATCATGTATTCCACTTTATGTGGTACTATCCAGACATTAAAATGAATTGACTGTTGACTTACCTACACCTGATACAGAGTCTAGCCTTGAGGACGTGGCCTGAAGCTACAGAGTAAACAGCAGAAGAGTGGAGGGTCCTGAAAGTCAATGGATCCAAGACCCATCACCTCTGCCCAAGGGGCTGTCTTGGAATTGGCTTGGGGGTTTGACCTTGAAAGGGAAGGAATCCTCAGCTAAAAGAGGCTGGAGGTTTACAGGCAGATGGCCATGGACTGATGGCAATTAGCTAGAGAAATGCCTGTATCTGTCACAAGAAAAACTCAGGCAAGAAATGTCTAGCGATGAGGAGGCCTTGTGGATCAAAAACACTCATCTGAGAAGCTCAGAGAGGAGGTATGCTAGTTTATGAGCATTTCAGCGTAGTAAGACCTTTCCAGCCTCCTAAGGTTTTCCACCTTCCTATACTGTTTTGACAGTGTGGAATCCACAAACCACACATAATAAACTGACAGAAAAGGGAGAAGGAGAAAGTGTAAAACAAAAGACAATGAGAATGAGAGCCCTCTCTTCTCCACCCAGGCCCAGTGGGGCTTCCACCACTAACCAGCCACCTGTAGCAAGCCCAAACTGGGGAAAAGAGTAGTTTTCAAGTGGAATAAAATGACACTGCAGTGAAAATGGTTTGGGGACTGGAAGTTACTAGAAGACTTTTCGTTATTCGAATGTGACTAGAAAATTCATGCTGTTTGCCCAACATTCTGGTGAAAGGAAGGGAATCATTAGTTCCACCGATAATGCTTGGAAGAACATTCAAGGAAAAGTACCAAAGAGACTTGCTAATGGTTCCCAGGCATCTAGTTAGTTCCTTATTTAATGTAGTATAAATAAGAGACATTCATCTGTACATACTCAAAAACATATAAACAGGTATGTGGATGTTTTTCATGAACTAATCCTACACAACTGTTGCTTTGATGGAATAGGGGGTAGTTTTGCTTAATTTTGTAACTTATGATAATGTATAGTCACATATGCTGTATTTGCATTACACATACAGTTTTAAATATACATATGCACATAGTTTTTTGTACATGCACATATTATGTGCATATATATGTCACATAGTGCATATGTGTGTATGCATATAAAAGAGTGTATAAATGCAAACTTTTTAAGAGGTAAGAAGGTGAGGTATTTATGGCCAATTTGGGAAATATTTTCTTTTCTTTCTCTTTTTTTTTTGAGACGGAGTCTTGCTCTGTCCCCCAAGGCTGGAGTGAAGTGGCACAATCTCGGCTCACTGCAAGCTTCACTTCCCAGGTTCTCACCTTTCTCCTGCCTCAGCCTCCCTCCCGAGAGTAGCTGGGACCACAGGGGCCCCGCCACCTCACCCAGCTACTTTATTTTTATTTTTTTGTATTTTTAGTAGAGACGGGGTTTCACCGTGTTTGCCAGGATAGTCTCAATCTCCTGACCTCGTGATCCACCTACTTGGGCCTCCCAAAGTGCTGGGATTACAGGCGTGAGCCACTGCTCCTGGCCTTGGAAAATATTTTCTTATCATACACTTTGAATTAAAAGAAAACAAAAAACAAGGCTGGGTGCAGTGGCTCAAGTCTAAAATCCTGGCACTTTAGGAGACTGAGGTGGGAAAATTGCTTGAGACCAGGAGTTTGAGATCAGCTTGGGCAATAGAGCAAGACTCTAAGACCCACCTCTAAAATACATTAAAAGTTAGCCTGATTATGGTAGCACGTGCCTGCAATCCCAGCTACTTGGGAGTCTGAGGCAGGACAGTCACTTGAGCCCAGGAGCTAGAAGCTGCAGTGAGCAACAGAGTGAGGTCCTGCTTCTTCTTTTTTTAATTTTTTATTTATTTTTATTTTTTATTATACTTTAAGTTCTAGGGTACATGTGCATAACGTGCAGGTTTGTTACATATGTATACTTGTGCCATGTTGGTGTGCTGCACCCATCAACTCGTCAGCACCCATCAATTCATCATTTATATCATGCATAACTCCCCAATGCAATCCCTCCCCCCTCCCCCCTCCCCATGATAGGCCCCGGTGTGTGATGTTCCGCTTCCCGAGTCCAAGTGATCTCATTGTTCAGTTCCCACCTATGAGTGAGAACATGTGGTGTTTGGTTTTCTGTTCTTGTGATAGTTTGCTAAGAATGATGGTTTCCAGCTGCATCCATGTCCCTACAAAGGACGCAAACTCATCCTTTTTTATGGCTGCATAGTATTCCATGGTGTATATGTGCCACATTTTCTTAACTTCTTTAAAAAAAAAAAAAAAAAAAAAAAAAACCTAACAAATAATGTTTTCAAAAAATGAAGAAGGACAGGACATAGAAGATACTCTACCTGGACATATTGAAATTCAGTGCAGCAGAAAGGAATTGTATAATTCTCCTTCATGCATGGAGTAAAAGTTATATATATTTAAAGTAAACATGCAAAATGTTCAACAGTTCGTGAAAGATAATGCTTAATTCTGTGTATTCTATGTGGTTCAAATTCCAAGGAAAATTATAGATTTTCCAACATCAGATCCTGAGGGTAATTGAGAAATATCATGATGTAAATATCAGACACTTACATTTTCAACATTAAAAACACATTATTTTGTTTGCATGCCACAGAATTGAGTTGTTCAATGCTTTGCTAGATGACCAGTTTAAGAAAGGCACATTAAGAATATTCTATCATTTATGTGAAAAAATGCAAATTAAAATTATAAAGAAAACATAACGTCTGTTCCTGGCATTTGTATTATATCTGTTTAAAAAACAGAAGGATAATTGTATACATATTTTATAACATATGTAGTTTTAAATCTCCAAGCCGGATACATTACCAAGCTGTCTGCAAACACATTTTTTAATCCTGAAAAAGAAATGTGTTAAAGATTTTAAATTACTCATAAGTGGATCCATGAAAGTGAAAGGCAGTCTGGCACTTTGTTTTTCCTTTACTTCTAATTTTTACTTAAACGAATGGTCATCCAATTCAATTGTCCTATATATTTCCTGGATCAACATCATGTTAGTAGTTTGTTATATTTATGTCATGATTACCTCATATATTGTAATACACAACACTTAAATGAAATAGCATCTTCTATGTCATCCAGCTAGACCTAGTCATTGACGGAAGGAAATATAAAACCAGGAGAAATTAAGTGATTGAACTAAAGTCTCACAATCATATAAAGGCATAGCTGTAGCCCTCAGCCAGGTTTGTATCTATTCATATCTATATCTGTCTATACACACACACTGTGTATGTATATATATATACACACACACACACATATGTAGGTATATATAAATAGTCATACACACATAAACAAATATCAATGTCTCTGTTTATAAGCATTTTTTACATGTCATGTACTAGTATCTCGGTTTTCTTTTCTTTTCTTTTAATAAATGTTTGTTATAGTTTAACATGCACAGAGAAATCATAAATATATTTATACAAATATTTTCTCAAAGGAATATATCTACTTAGCACCCATATCAAGAAATTAAACATTAATAGCATCTGAGAAGACCCATTTTGCTCTCAGTCACTAAACCACCACAGGAAATCGCTATATTTTCTCTGTTTTTTTAACTCTATGTAAATGATAAATTTAGTACGCATTTTTTACATTTGGCTTCTTTAATGCAACACAATTTCTGTGAGACTCGTACATATTTTTGTGTATAACTATAGATATTCATTTTCTTGCTATACAGTATTTTATTAAAATAGCACATTTTAGTTATTCACTCTACTCTTGACAGACATTTGAGTTGATTCAGTGTTTAATGGTTAAATGAGTGCTGAACATACTTGTATATTTTCTAATGTACACATATTTGTAATTGGTATATTCAAAGAAATGAGATCTCTATATCACAGAGACAGTGTTGAGTTTTCCTAGAAGCTGCCAGGTTTCTCATGTAATTGTATGAATTTAACACTGTGTTTAGTAGTGCACTTGCAACATATTTTTTTTGTTTTGATTTTTAGCCATTATGGAAGCTAATTGTTCAGCTAATGTGAGGAGTGCTAAATTTCCAATTATAATTGAGAATTCTTACTTTTAAATTTCCAATCTTTCAGTTTTTGCTTCGTGTATTTTGAAGTGTTGATATTGGCTGCATACAGAATTGTCTTTCTTGATAAAAGTGATTCTTTTTTTCACTTTGAAATAAGCTTCTATTTTCTAACAGTATTTCTTGTTTTTAAGTCTACTTTTTCCCAGTTAATATTTATTGTGATAAGAATGTTCATAGCACAGTGTATCAGCCAGTATATATCTATATTAAATTATGTTTCTTGTAGACAACATATAATTGGATCCTGGTTTTCTATCCCATTTGAAAATCTCTTCCTTTCATTAAAATTATTTTATCATGTACATTTACTATAACTCTTTATTTAAGTTTTATTTGTCATGTTGACTTTTATTCTCTGTTTTTCAAAATTGTTTCTTTATTCCTCCTCTCCCCGTTTCCTGCCTTATTTTGAATTAGTGGATGCATTTAGATTCTCTTGCACCTTTACTACTTTTTAGGTGCAATTGTTTTATTGTTTTAGTGGCTGCTTGAGTTTTAAATATGCATCTTTAAATTATCACAGTCACATTTCAAATAAGAGTATACAATTTTAGGTATAATATAAGAATTTTATAATAGTATACCATTTCCCCATGACCCAATATTTTGCTGTATTTGACAGATATTTTACTTCTACATAGGCTGCAAAAGCAATAATAAATCATCATTGATATGGTTTGAATCTATTTCCTCACCCAAATCTCATGTTAAATTGTCATCCCCAGTGTTGAAGGTGGGGCCTGGTGGGAGGTCATTGGATCATGGAGGTGGATCGTTATGAATGGTTTAGCAGTATTCCTTTGGTACTGTTCTTGTGATACATTTCTCACAAGATCTCATTGTTTAAAAGTGTGTGGCACCTTTTCTCTCTCTCCCTTGAGCCTTCTCTGGCCATGTAAGATATGTCTGCCTCCCCTTCACCTTCCAGCATGATGCTAAGTTTCCTGAGACCTCCCAAGAAGCAAACACCACTATGCTTCCTGTACAGCCTATGAAACCGTGAGCCAATTAAACCTTTTTTCTTTATAAATTACCCAACTTCACTTATTTCTTTATAGCAATGCAAGAACAGACTACTTCAGCTATTAATTTTGTTTCCAAAAGTTGAAAAGGCAATGGTGACCCATTGTCTCTTTTTACCTGAGAAAAGTTTCTAGGAGGAAGAAGAGACAGCAAATACCCAGATAAGCATCTTTGTCAACTAGACATCAAATAGATTAAATATATTGTTAAGCAGAAGAATTCTGATCTCGAGATAGCCTTAGTTGAAGGTTCCATCGCAAATATTAGGTTGGTGAAAAAGGAATTGCAGTTTTTGCCTTTAAAAGCAATCACAAAACCCACAATCACTTTTGCACCAACGTATAGAACCTAGTGTATATCATAAATAATCCCTGCGAATGTCACATAGTTTATACAACCCTCTGGGCTGTTTCATTATATAAATAATCCTACTTTGTGAGGAACCTCATGAGTCTTAGCTAGAGATCTCTTCTATTCTAGGACAAAGGGGCTTATCTTGGATGGAGGAAGGGTTCCCTGATGTCCCAGATCTCCCTTTTTATCTGAACCTTTTTGTTGTTGTTGTTGCTTTTATGTTTAAAATAATTTAGTAAAACATGATACTGGGTAAGATCTCTGGTTCTGGGGTTTGTTTTGACATTCTGATCCTATGTGGACCTCAAAAATCAATTATTTTTCATAGAGATATAAAAATGATAAAACTCTTCTTTGTAGATACCCTCGTATTTACCATTTGGAGCAATCTTAATTCTTCTGCATCGCCCCACATTTTCATGTTATAATGTAGGTCTCCTGTTGACAAATTCTCTCAACTTCTGTTTGCATGTATGTTTGAAACATATTTTTACTCTGTAGAAAATTCTGGGTTTTAAGGGTTCTTTTATGGATGTTTTTTATTCAGCGTTTTAAAAATAACCTTTCATTATTTTCTGGTTTGACTAGTTTCTGATGGGGTTGACTATCATTCCGGTAGTATTTCCTCTAAACTTACTTGATGTGTCTTTGTCTCCAGTGGCTGCTATGATTTTCTCTTTAACACTACTTTTAATCAATTAGATTATACCACTATTTGATGTAGTTTTTTTGGAGTTTATGCGACTTGCACTTACTTGACCTTTTTGGATGTGCACATTTAGAGTTTTCATCATGTTTAGATAGTTTTCAGCCCTTATTTCTTTATAGATTTTTGTTCTGCTTCTCCTTTTTCTCTTCTCTTTCTTAGACTTCGATTATACCTATGTTAGATCACATGACATTAATCCAAACATCATAGTCTCTATTAATTTCCTGAGACTGATTTCTTCCTATATTTTCTCTCTCTGTCTCCTTTAATTTCTTGCTATTTCTGTTCATTTCCATGTATTCCAGTTCATTTATCTTTTTTGCTGTCTAATTTACCATTAATTCTACTTGGAGAATTTTTCATTTTAGACATTGTATTTCTCCTAGTACATTTTCCTTAATTTGCTTTATGTTTTAATTTTTGATTTCTGTCTCTTTACATTGATGTTTAAATACTTGGAAATATTTTAAATAGGTACTATAATAACTGTATTCTATATCTATCATCTCCTTCATTTTATGTATGATTATAGTAACTGAATATTTTCCTAGTTATTGGTCATACTTTCTGGCTGCTTCAAATATCTAACAAATTTTTAAAATTATTTATTGCTGGCTACTATGATATTTACCTTAAGTAGTGAATATTATTATGTATGATTAATAATTTATTTTTTCTTATGCAGATATACAAATAAGCCAGCACCATTTATTAAAAATCGGGCGCGGAGGCTCAAGCCTGTAATCCCAGCACTTTGGGAGGCCGAGACAGGTGGATCATGAGGTCAGGAGATCGAGACCATCCTGGCTAACACGGTGAAACCCAGTCTCTACTAAAAAATACAAAAAAACTAGCCGGGCGAAGTGGCAGGCGTCTGTAGTCCCAGCTACTTGGGAGGCTGAGGCAGGAGAATGGCGTAAACCTGGGAGGCGGAGCTTGCAGTGAGCTGAGATCTGGCCACTGCACTCCAGCCCGGGCGACAGAGCGAGACTCCGTCTCAAAAAAAAAAAAAAAAAAAAAAAAAAATTGTCATCTATCCCCAATGCATTACCAATGTCAACTTTGCTATAAATGAAATATTTGTACATGTGAGAGTATGTTTTTGACGTTTCTCTTGTTGCTTTGAACTACTTACAATTTTTAAGTAAATACTCATATTTTCTATTTCTTCTTTTGACAATTTTGATAACTTGCTTATTTCAAGAAACTTGTTACTGTTATATAGTACTTAAAATTATTGGCAGATGGTTCCGGAGCAAGATGGCCGAATAGGAACAGCTCCAGTCTCCAACTCCCAGCGCGAGCGACACAGAAGACCGGTGATTTCTGCATTTTCAACTGAGGTACTGGGGTCATCTCACTAGGGAGTGCCGGACAATCGGTGCTGGTCAGCTGCTGCAGCCTGACCAGCGAGAGCTGAAGCAGGGCGAGGAATCGCCTCACCTGGAAAGCGCAAGGGGGAAGGGAATCCCTTTTCCTAGCCAGGTGAACTGAGACACACAACACCTGGAAAATCGGGTAACTCCCACCCCAATAACTCGCTTTAAGCAAACGGGCACACCAGAAGAATATATCCCTCACCTGAACGGGAGGGTCCCACGCCCACGGAGCCTCCCTCATTGTTAACACAGCAGTCTGCGGCAATCTAACCGCGAGGCAGCAGCGAGGCTGGGGAAGGGGCGCCCGCCATTGCTGAGGCTTAAGTAGGTAAACAAAGCCGCTGGGAAGCTCGAACTGCGTGGAGCTCACAGCAGCTCAAGGAAACCTGCCTGTCTCTATAGACTCCACCTCTGGGGGCAGGGCTCAGCTAAAAAAACAACAGGGGAAGCAGCAGAGGCCTGAGCGATGCGAACGACACTGTCTGACAGCTTTGAAGAGAGCAGTGGATCTCCCAACACGAAGGTTGAGATCTGAGAATGGACAGACTGCCTGCTCAAGTGGGTCACTGACCCCTGAGTAGCCTCACTGGGAGACATCCCCCACTAGGGGCAGTCTGACACCCAACACCTCACAGGGTGGAGTACACCCCTGAGAGGAAACTTCCAAAGGAAGAATCAGACAGGTACACTCGCTGTTCAGCAATATTCTATCTTCTGCAACCTCTGCTGCTGATACCCAGGCAAACAGGGTCTGGAGTGGACCTCAAGCAATCTCCAACAGACTTATAGCTGAGGGTCCTGACTGTCAGAAGGAAAACTATCAAACAGGAAGGACACCTATACCAAAACCCCATCAGTACGTCACCATCATCAAAGACCAGAGACAGATAAAACCACAAAGATGGGGAAAAAGCAGGGCAGAAAAGCTGGAAATTCAAAAAATAAGAGTGCATCTCCCCCTGCAAAAGAGCGCAGCCCATCGCCAGCAAAGGATCGAAGCTGGTCAGAGAATGACTTTGACGAGATGAGAGAAGAAGGCTTCAGTCCATCAAACTTCTCAGAGCTAAAGGAGGAATTATGTACCCAGTGCAAAGAAACTAAAAATCTTGAAAAAAGAGTGGAAGAATTGACAGCTAGACTAATTAATGCAGAGAAGGTCATAAACGAAATGACAGAGATGAAAACCATGACACAAGAAATACGTGACAAATCCACAAGCTTCAGTAACCGACTCGATCAACTGGAAGAAAGAGTATCAGCGATTGAGGATCAAATGAATGAAATGAAGTGAGAAGAGAAACCAAAAGAAAAAAGAAGAAAAAGAAATGAACAAAGCCTGCAAGAAGTATGGGATTATGTAAAAGGACCAAATCTACGTCTGATTGGGGTGCCTGAAAGTGAGGGGGAAAATGGAACCAAGTTGGAAAACACTCTTCAGGATATCATCCAGGAGAACTTCCCCAAGCTAGTAGGGCAGGCCAACATTCAAATTCAGGAAATACAGAGAACGCCACAAAGATACTCCTCCAGAAGAGCAACTCCAAGACACATAATTGCCAGATTCAACAAAGTTGAAATGAAGGAAAAAATCTTAAGGGCAGCCAGAGAGAAAGGTCGGGTTACCCACAAAGGGAAGCCCATCAGACTAACAACAGATCTCTCGGCAGAAACTCTACAAGCCAGAAGAGAGTGGGGGCCAATATTCAACGTTCTTAAAGAAAAGAATTTTCAACCCAGAATTTCATATCCAGCCAAACTAAGTTTCATAAGTGAAGGAGAAATAAAATCCTTTACGATAAGCAAATGCTTAGAGATTTTGTCACCACCAGGCCTGCCTTACAAGAGACCCTGAAGGAAGCCCTAAACATGGAAAGGAACAACCGGTACCAGCCATTGCAAAAACATGCCAAAATGTAAAGACCATCGAGGCTAGGAAGAAACTGCATCAACTAACGAGCAAAATAACCAGTTAATATCATAATGGCAGGATCAAGTTCACACATAACAATATTAACCTTAAATGTTAATGGACTAAATGCTCCAATTAAAAGACACAGACTGGCAAACTGGATAAAGAGTCAAGACCCATCAGTCTGCTGTATTCAGGAGACCCATCTCACATGCAGAGACATACATAGGCTCAAAATAAAGGGATGGAGGAAGATCTACCAAGCAAATGGAGAACAAAAAAAAGCAGGGGTTGCAATCCTAGTCTCTGATAAAACAGACTTTAAACCATCAAAGATCAAAAGAGACAAAGAAGGCCATTACATAATGGTAAAGGGATCAATTCAACAGGAAGAGCTAACTCTCCTAAATATATATGCACCCAATACAGGAGCACCCAGATTCCTAAAGCAAGTCCTTAGAGACTTACAAAGAGACTTAGACTCCCATACAATAATAATGGGAGACTTCAACACTCCACTGTCAACATTAGACAGATCAACGAGACAGAAAGTTAACAAGGATATCCAGGAATTGAACTCATCTCTGCACCAAGCGGACCTAATAGACATCTATAGAACTCTCCACCCCAAATGAACAGAATATACATTCTTCTTAGCACCACATCGCACTTATTCCAAAATTGACCACATAATTGGAAGTAAAGCACTCCTCAGCAAATGTACAAGAACAGAAATTATAACAAACTGTCTCTCAGACCACAGTGCAATCAAACTAGAACTCAGGACTAAGAAACTCAATCAAAACTGCTCAACTACATGGAAACTGAACAACCTGCTCCTGAATGACTACTGGGTACATAATGAAATGAAGGCAGAAATAAAGATGTTCTTTGAATCCAATGAGAACAAAGATACAACATACCAGAATCTCTGGGACACATTTAAAGCAGTGTGTAGAGGGAAATTTATAGCACTAAATGCCCACAAGAGAAAGCAGGAAAGATCTAAAATTGACACTCTTACATCACAATTAAAAGAACTAGAGAGGCAAGAGCAAACACATTCAAAAGCTAGCAGAAGGCAAGAAATAACTAAGATCAGAGCAGAGCTGAAGGAGATAGAGACACAAAAAACCCTCCAAAAAATCAATGAATCCAGGAGTTGGTTTTTTGAAAAGATCAACAAAATTGACAGACCGCTAACAAGACTAATAAAGAAGAAAAGAGAGAGGAATCAAATAGATGCAATAAAAAATGATAAAGGGGATATCACCACCGACCCCACAGAAATACAAACTACCATCAGAGAATACTATAAACACCTCTATGAAAATCAACTAGAAAATCTAGAAGACATGGATAATTTCCTGGACACTTACACTCTCCCAAGACTAAACCAGGAAGAAGTTGAATCCCTGAATGGACCAATAGCAGGCTCTGAAATTGAGGCAACAATTAATAGCCTACCCACCAAAAAAAGTCCAGGACCAGATGGATTCACAGCTGAATTCTACCAGAGGTACAAGGAGGAGCTGGTACCATTCCTTCTGAAACTATTCCAATCAATAGAAAAAGAGGGAATCCTCCCTAACTCATTTTATGAAGCCAACATCATCCTGATACCAAAGCCTGGCAGAGACACAACAAAAAAAGGGAAATTTAGACCAATATCCCTGATGAACATCGATGCAAAAATCCTCAATAAAATACTGGCAAACCGGATTCAGCAGCACATCAAAAAGCTTATCCACCACGATCAAATGGGCTTCATCCCTGGGATGCAAGGCTGGTTCAACATTCACAAATCAATAAACGTAATCCAGCATATAAACAGAACCAAAGACAAGAACCACATGATTATCTCAATAGATGCAGAAAAGGCTTTTGACAAAATTCAACAGCCCTTCATGCTAAAAACGCTCAATAAATTCGGTATTGATGGAACGTACCTCAAAATAATAAGAGCTATTTATGACAAACCCACAGCTAGTATCATACTGAATGGGCAAAAACTGGAAAAATTCCCTTTGAAAACTGGTACAAGACAGGGATGCCCTCTCTCACCACTCCTATTCAACATAGTGTTGGAAGTTCTGGCTAGGGCAATCAGGCAAGAGAAAGAAATCAGGGGTATTCAGTTAGGAAAAGAAGAAGTCAAATTGTCCCTGTTTGCAGATGACATGATTGTATATTTAGAAAACCCCATTGTCTCAGACCAAAATCTCCTTAAGCTGATAAGCAACTTCAGCAAAGTCTCAGGATACAAAATTAATGTGCAAAAATCACAAGCATTCTTATACACCAGTAACAGACAAGCAGAGAGCCAAATCAGGAATGAACTTCCATTCACAATTGCTTCAAAGAGAATAAAATACCTAGGAATCCAGCTTACAAGGGATGTAAAGGACCTCTTCAAGGAGAACTACAAACCACTGCTCAGTGAAATCAAAGAGGACACAAACAAATGGAAGAACATACCATGCTCATGGATAGGAAGAATCAATATCGTGAAAATGGCCATACTGCCCAAGGTTATTTATAGATTCAATGCCATCCCCATCAAGCTACCAATGACTTTCTTCACAGAATTGGAAAAAACTGCTTTAAAGTTCATATGGAACCAAAAAAGAGCCCGCATTGCCAAGACAATCCTAAGTCAAAAGGACAAAGCTGGAGGTGTCACGCTACCTGACTTCAAACTATACTACAAGGCTACAGTAACCAAAACAGCATGGTACTGTTACCAAAACAGAGATATAGACCAATGGAACAGAACAGAGTCCTCAGAAATAATACCACACATCTACAGCCATCTGATTTTTGACAAACCTGAGAGAAACAAGAAATGGGGAAAGGATTCCCTATTTAATAAATGGTGCTGGGAAAATTGGCTAGCCATAAGTAGAAAGCTGAAACTGGATCCTTTCCTTACCCCTTATACGAAGATTAATTCAAGATGGATTAAAGACTTAAATGTTAGACCTAATACCATAAAAACCCTAGAAGAAAATCTAGGTAGTACCATTCAGGACATAGGCATGGGCAAGGACTTCATGTCTAAAACACCAAAAGCAACGGCAGTAAAAGCCAGAATTGACAAATGGGATCTAATTAAACTAAAGAATTTCTGCACAGCAAAAGAAACTACCATCAGAGTGAACAGGCAACCTACAGCATGGGAGAAAATTTTTGCAATCTACTCATCTGACAAAGGGCTAATATCCCGAATCTACAAAGAACTCAAACAAATATACAAGAAAAAAAAAAAAACAACCCCATCAAAAAGTGGGCAAAGGATATGAACAGACATTTCTCAAAAGAAGACATTCATACAGCCAACAGACACATGAAAAAATGCTCATCATCACTCGCCATCAGAGAAATGCAAATCAAAACCACAATGAGATACCATCTCACACCAGTTAGAATGGCAATCATTAAAAAATCAGGAAACAACAGTTGTTGGAGAGGATGTGGAGAAATAGGAACACTTTTACACTGTTGGTGGGATTGTAAACTAGTTCAACCATTATGGAAAACAGTATGGCAATTCCTCAAGGATCTAGAACTAGATGTACCATATGACCCAGCCATCCCACTACTGGGTATATACCCAAAGGATTATAAATTATTCTACTACAAAGACACATGCACACATATGTTTATTGCAGCACTATTCACAATAGCAAAGACTTGGAATCAACCCAAATGTCCATCTGTGACAGACTGGATTAAGAAAATGTGGCACATATACACCATGGAATACTATGCAGCCATAAAAAAGGATGAGTTTGCGTCCTTTGTAGGGACATGGATGCAGCTGGAAACCATCATTCTTAGCAAACTATCAAAAGAAGAGAAAACCAAACACCGCATGTTCTCACTCACAGGTGGGAACTGAACAATGAGATCACTTGGACTCGGGAAGCGGAACATCACACACTGGGGCCTATCATGGGGAGGGGGGAGGGGGGAGGGATTGCATTGGGGAGTTATACATGATATAAATGATGAATTGATGGGTGCTGACGAGTTGATGGGTGCAGCACACCAACATGGCATAAGTATACATATGTAACAAACCTGCACATTATGCACATGTACCCTAGAACTTAAAGTATAATAAAAAAAAAAAAAGAAATTTTGCTAAGAAGCAGGTTAAGTACAAATTCATGAATTATGTCATTAGAAAATGTGTATTTGTTTTACATTAAGACAATAATAATAAAAAACACTTATTTAATAAACAACAACAAAAAAGAAATGTGGCTGTTCCATCAGCATGGATCACAAGCCATTATACAGAATCAAAAATGACTACCAACCTCTGTTATTTATACAGTGTGAGGGAGAAATAAATTTCTGCTTCAAGCCACTAAGATTTTGGAATTGTTTGTTATTGAAGCATAACCCATAATATACTGACTAATACAGAATGCGAGCAAAATGAGCATGCATTTTTCTACAGAGAATGAGGAAGCAGAATTCCTATCCTTCTGCAGTCAAGTTATGCCCAGGATTCCTTTAAGGAAAACAAGAGAACAGAGAAAAGACGGAATTTTCAGTTCATGCTTCATGAATTAAAGCAACATTCTTTTGCTTCAAGTCAGAGAGCTGAGTATTTTATTTTATTTAGAAACCAGTGTTTGGATCCTGGCAGTTTTCCCCTAAGGGTAAATTGGATACTATGCCAGGTTCACACTCATGGAATTAATTGACTGCTCGACTTTCAACACAAGGTATCAAAGCCTTCCACATTAGTGACCCATGTAAAACAAACCTTACCACATGGTTTGTGGTTTTCAAGAAGTCTTCTATTAAATGAACTACTCAATATAAGTTTACTGCAGGGGGTGGGAGGAAACGGAAAAATACATGCGCACTTAGAATGGGCCTTTGTGTGTTTTCTTTCTTCTAATTTTATATCCAAGGGCATTTTTTTCAAAACTTTTTGGTATTCAAAAGTCAACATTATTTAGCAGAACTTATTTTAGTCACAGGCTTATTCCTAGTGCTGGAGCACAGAAAAAACTAGTTCTTTTAAAAATAAAGCCTACATGTAGAAAAAAAAAATTATTGGCAGACATTTGCAGGTGATATAATCTCTTATCTTCAAAATATCCATAACATCTATTTAAAATTTAGTTATGTCTCTTTTTTATTTCATATAATGGTCATTTATACTCTTTTTTAAATCCATAATAAGTTGTTACCATAACTTCAAGGGTTTGGTCTAGGTTCCATTGCTCACTGCACAGAAAGCCAATCACTGAGACAATGAGTATTGACAGAGAAGAAGGTTTTTTATTCAGGTGATGTCAGCTAAAGAGATGGAAGCCAAACCTCAAATCCATCTCTCCCAACTGAATAAAATTGTTGGTTTGTAGAACAGGGAAGAAATATAGCTACCTGTGGAAGGAATGCAGCAGGAAAACAGGAATTAGGAAGGGATTACAAAGCAGTCATGATGGATGAGAGGTCTGGCATCTGATTGTCTGGATGTGATCTACTGTGTTTCAGGTCCTTGCCTGAGGTTTGGTTTCCTGAGAAAGAAACTCAAATAAGAAAAATGTAAGTTTCAAGTTTTAATTAGAGGTAGAGTAAATTTCTATGTTTATTCAAAAAAACCATAAATATTAGTTTTATGGGACAATTTGGCTGGTTTCAAAGTATTGCTGGAGATCTATTAATAATATTCAACTTGATAAAAAACAAAGTTTGGCTTTATTTATAGTGTTTCTATTGTATAAATTTATAAAATATATTTACTTATATTTTTCCATCATTTATATTATTTCTTTATCTATATTTAAATTTTATCATAAAATTTGTTTGTAATTTTTCTATCAAATTATCATTTGATGATTCTCTACCAAAAATTTATATTTTTCTATTTATACATTTCTGTTTTATTAATTTCTGCAGTTTGTTATTCTCTTTGTTTTCTCCTTTAGTTCCTATCACTCTACTTTTTTGAGGTAAGCATTTAGATCACTGACCTCCAGATTTTTTTCATTAAATATATGCATTTGATATTATTATTTTTCTATAAATATATTTTAGTAGCATCTTACAAATGTTAAACTACTATATTATCACTATCATTAAAAAAAAATAGCTACCTTATATATTTTAACTTACATCATGGTTTCTTTAGACCAATGTGTTATTTAAACTGCAGAAATTAATAGACAAACATGCATGATAGAAAAATGTTAATAAAGCCAAACTTTTTTTTAATAAAGTTGAATAGTATTGATAGACCTCCTCCAGCAAGACTTTTAAATCACCCCAATTGTCCAACAGAACTAATGTATATATATTTTTTAAAAAACATAGAAATTTTTTTCTATTGCTTGGTCCTAATATTTAAATATTTTAATTTTTTTAAAATACAATCATACTTAAATTCTACGTTTGTCTAAGAATGTTGTCAAAATAAATTCAAGTATTTAAAATTTGTTGAGGCTTAAATTATTTGCCTGGAATATGGGCATTACAATGAATCCACATTCATTTAAAATTAGTTTGTATTCTCTGTGTTACATACAATGTTTATTCCATGTGTGTTATGTTATTGTGCACATGCGCAAGTATCTTTGGTGATATTTATATCCTTGTTGAATTTTTGTCTGCTTCTTCTATTATTATAATTTTGTTGTTGTTGTTTGTTCTTGAGACAGAGTCTCATTCTGTCGCCCAGGATGGAGTGCAATTGAGGGATCTCAGCTCATTGCAAAACCTGCATACTGGGTTCAAGAGATTCTCCCTGCCTCAGCCTCCTGAGTAGCTGGGACTACAAGCACCCACCATCACATCCGGTTAATTTTTGTATTTTTAGTAGAGACAGGATTTGGTCATGTTGGCCAAACTGGTCTCAAACTCCTGACCTCAGGTGATCCACCTATCTTGGCCTCCCAAATTTCAGGGATTACAGGCATGAGCCACTGTGCCTGGCCTGCTTATTTATTTATTGAAACAGATATATTAAAATCTTTCACTTTGCTTAGATAATTATCTCTTCATTTAGATCTGGTGATATTTGCTTTATAAATTCTGAAGTTAAGTTATTAAATGCATATACATTAAAACTGCAATATTCTCAAAGTGATTAGGACCCTCATTGTTATTCAATGTCCCCAAAGTAAGCGATGTTAGAATAGTTACATCCTATTTCATATTGGCATATCTTTCATCTTTTCATATTATTTTATTATAAAATTTTTAAACATACAGAAAAGTTGAATTATTCAGTAAATACCTGTATACTCATCACCTTGATTTTACTATGAATATTTTCCTATATTTGCTTAATCATATATATTTTCATGTAACCAGTCTTCTATCCTCATTAGCACATCTTGTTTCCGATGAACTTCGAAGACAGACATCAAATCAATATACTTTACCAAACAAGTAAGCATGGTAAGCTTTAAGTAGAAATTACTAGTTGTTTACATGTTTAACATGTACACACACTCTCAATTACATACACCTTAAGTGTACTACTTGATGAGATGCCTCAAATGAATAAACCTGTGTGAGCAAACAGCAATTATATTAATTGGAGTTAAAGAGAAGAGTAATTTTAGGACAGGATGCCCTGTGGATTTCCATAAATGTGTTGTATTTCTCAAACAAAAGTCCTGATTCCTCTCTGTCAGTGCATTTCAGAGCAACTTCATATTAACAGTCTTTCACCACTTTGGGTGCGAAAGTGTTCTGAAAATTATAAATCCTGAGATACTGCACCGATTCTTATGCTTTTCTTACAGTTTGTCTAAACGTATTTTTATATATATGTATATATAGTTACTTTATTAGACTTTTTATAAGCTCTTCTTATTTAAATGTGTCCTATCTTTGTTGTTGACTTGGAAATACAGTAATTGGTATCAGTAGGAGATTAAAAAATCAGATACTCAAAATGATATTATGAATGCACCATTAAGTTTTTGATGCAAAACAAAACAGCTCAAAAGTTAGTAGTTTAAAGAAACAACTATTTATTTAACTGGTGATTTTGTGCGTCGGTTATTTGGGCTTGGCTACGTTAAGCAGCTCACCTGGTGGTCTTGGCTGGGCTTCCACATGCATCTGCAGTGTGCCTCTGGTCACCTACGTGGGTCTGCTCCAGAAGTTCAATTGCCTATCAGGTGGGAAGATAAACGTGAAGGGGCCACCTGCTTTTCATTAACCAGTAACCTAGTTCAGGCTTTTTCTTTTTTCTTTTTCTTTTAATTTTTATTTTTAGTTCTGGGGTACATGTGCAAGATGTGCAGGTTTGTTACAGAGATAAATATGTGCCATGGTGGTATGCTGCACCTATCAACCCATCACCTAGGTATTAAGCCCAGCATCCATTAGCTGCTTTTCCTAATGCTCTCCCTCCCCTAGCCCCACCCCTGACAGACCCCAGTGTGTGTTATTTCCTTCCCTGTTTCCATGTGTTCTCATTGTTCAGCTCCCACTTATAAGTGAGAACAGACTTCTTCACAGGCTTTTTACCTCAAGGTGGATATAGTTTTGAGTATAGCAACAGAAAGAAATCTTCAGTGCTCAAATACTGTCCAAGACTCTGCATTGTTTCATCTTCCTGTTGACCAAAGCAAGTTATATGATCAAACTCAGGGTGAGAAGCTGGGGGTGTGCACACAGAGGACATCATTGAAATGAAGGCCATCACTGCGACTATCATATGAAGTTTGCATTATGTATATACTCAAAAAGCTCTGAGATTCTCTGTCTCCCTCTCTCTTTCAGAATGGGACCTGAGTGACTGACAGCATTAAGCAATACAACTCAAATTGAGCAATAAAAATTAACTTCAAATCGATTTTGTTGGCAAAACACGTTTCTAAATACCTGTTCAAATTTTAAAACATTTTTTCCTCCATAATTCTGAAACATGTATACAGATTACATAAGCTCAGTCACCATATAATTAAACAAAAAATATGGCCCCAAAGAGACCAATGTTTAAAAGAAGATAGCAATGTGGCATTTTCTAAAGTGGAAGATTTGTGGAAATAAGAAGTGTAGACTTGGGTTTTACAGATAATTGCAGGAACTGCTAGGCACAATGACTTATTTGCTTTAGAATCCTGGTACTGGGAATGTGTGTGTGTGTGTGAAAAAGTAGGGGGAGTTGGTGATTAGAATGATGTCCATTTTATATTACATGAAGGCTGTTTATACCAAGAACTTTTAAAATAAGACAACAATAAATTATATCTGAGGTTCTAGAAATTTCAATGCAACTACCTCTATTGGTGATTTTATATTTGGAAAACAAAATACCAGTTATGTTTTTAGAATGTCCTTTCTCTTTCAAATCATAAAAGACAATTTTTATTATTTAAGAGCAGTACGTAAACGTTATAGCTGAAACTCAAGACCAGTAGTGATTAAATATCTCTTGCGTCTGGGAAATGTTCATTCTTGTATCCTAGAGGATATAAGGAAATCCTTCACAAGGTCGGGCGCAGTGGCTCAGGCCTGTAATCCCAGCACTTTGGGAGGTCCAGAGGGTGGATCGTCTGAGGTAAGAAGTTCAAGAACAGCGTGGCCAACGTGGAAAAATCTCATCTCTACTAAAAAATACAAAAATGATCTGGGCATGCTGGCAGGCACCTGTAATTCCAGCTATTCAGGAGGCTGAGGCAGTGAGAATTGCTTGAACCCAAAAGGCGGAGGTTGCAGTGAGCCTGAGACCACGCTGCACTTCAGCACTTCAGTCTAGGCGACAGAGAGTAACTCCATCTCCAAAAAAATAAAAAATAAAAAAATCCACCGAAAAAAATAAAGAAAATCCTTCACATGTCACTGTCATAATTTCTCCAGATTCTTCTCCACTTTGTACTAAAGTAAGAGACAAGCATTATCTCACTACAGTATTCTGTATTTAGTAGTGAGGATGTTTGTCAGCAACAGTGCTTTTTACCAAAGGGACATGATAATAATTTACAGTTTATAACAACATTAGCAACAACTCACCTTTATTAAATAGTTGCTATGTAATAGGTATTTCTCTAAGTTATTTTGCATATGTTTGGGGGTGTTTTTGAGTCTAGTGGCACAATCATGGCTCACTACAGCCTTGACTTCCTGGGCTTCAGTGATCCTACAACCTTAGCCTCTTGAATAGCTGAGACCACAGGTATGCACAACTACACCTGGCTAATTTAAATGTCCTTTTTTATAGATATAGGGTCTTGCGATGTTGCCCAGGCAGGTATCAAACTCCTGACCTCAAGTCTGTTAGTCCCGCCATAAATTTATCCTTGGTAAATCTCCTCTACTCAGTGATACAAAATCTGAGAATTATTACTCATAGAGGGTAATTTATAGAGATAATCAAATATAAAGATAATTATTAAAAAGACTTTGGCATCTGGTTTTCTCCGTATCTCTAAAGTTTTTTTTTTTTTTCTTATTTTTAGAGCTACTACATACAGGCATGAGAAATCAATTTGAAAGAATAAAACATATTGTAAAAAAGCATTAATAATAACACTGTGTAGAGCTAATCAGCAATAAAAAGGCACAAACTACTGACACATAAGGTTGAATTTCAGACATAATGCTGTGTGAGAGATCAAACACAAAATAAAGACAAACTATATTAAGCCATTTATATGAAGCCATACCATCACCAAACTAATTTACAGTGATAGAAACCAGAACAGGCAATACTTGGGGAGGCAGACTGACAAAAGGAGTAATGAGACAATTCTCAGGGGTGGTCAACAGTTGTATGTTTTCATAGAAATGTTTGCATTTGTCAAAATTAACTGAACTTATACAATGTGTGTACATCACACCTAAAGACATAACCTATAATAATTGAATAAGCAACATGGGAGTTGAGTGCTTTGCTGTTGACAGCCTCTGATTCAGGAAGTTAGCCATCTGAAATTGGGGATGCTGAGGAAGAGCCCTATCTGTACCAGTTTTGCATTAACGGCCATGGACATCTGTTCATCGTTTATTTCTGTTTGGCCAAGATTGTCCCCACTTATGTATATTTTCCCAATGGATTAGTTAATTTCACCTGCAGTCACTCCCAAAAGTGTCCCAGTTTGAAAGATAAATAATATGGTCATATTAGAATTAATTAGCCACAAGAGAAAGCAAAACCCCAGTCAGACTGACAGAATTGGTTATAGCTTGACAGGCTCCTCAGCAAACTTAGTGAAATTTGCATAAGTATCTTGTTCCCATTTACGAACTCCTAATCTCTAGTGCTCAATATCAGAAAACGCCTCTTGAGACATTCCCTCTTACTCACAGTTTTACCTCAGTCAACCTTCTATTTGCATCTTCTAATCTGTACTTTCAAATTCTTATTCAATTGAAAAAAAGTCCCTGAAAATCGGAACTTGACAAATAATTACAGAAGGCTAATTCTCAAGTTGTTCCAAACTCAATCAATATAAAACACTATTCATCTTCCATCAGAAACCAGCTTCTCCCATAATAGCTAACATTGTACCTAGTTGATAGCATACTAAAGTAACTTAAAAAATGGACCCAAAATGTAATAAAAATAAACATATATTTCTTTCTTGTTTCTTTGGGAAGAAGACGAAGAAAGTACCATGACTCCCCATCATTTAACCCAGGCTGAGAGCAGCTCCTCCATCTTCAATACATAACTTCCAATGTCCCCTTTGGCATTACCCTCCCAGGTAGTCAGAGAGGAGGAACAAGCATGGAGTAAAATAAGTAGTAGGAGAGACAGACCATGGATGCAATACATTAGGTATTCACAGGACGCACAATACTTTTCACTTTTTATTACCCGGAACACAATCAGATGACCAGATCCAGTTGCAAGGAAATATGGATAATGTAGTGTACATATATGCCAGGAGAACGGAAGAAGATGGATATTGATAGACAGAGAGCAATCTCTGCCACATGTGCTGATAATCAATCTCCCTATTGGTCTTCCTAATTCTCCTTTTTCCTGTGGTACATAATTTATATCACAGAGAAGAATTATAGTAAACTATATCACATTAAGTATTTTGTTGATACAACTTCTTTACTTACATATTAGCTTTATGATATAATCCAAATTCTGATGGACAGACTCTAAGGTTCTAGATTTAATAGATCCTGACTCACCTGTTACCCATTGGGCTCCAATGACACAGCCTTGAACTTGCCTAATTTGTTCCTGGTGTGAGGTCTCTGTATTAACTGCTATATTATCTAATTTTCCCCACACATCAATTGTAATTGTTATAATTATGTTCAACAATGAAAAACCAAAAATTCTACCACAGTGGTTTTTACAAAACAGATTTATTTGTCTTGCACAACAAAACTTTAAGGGTAGAGTGTCTAGAAATTTTCTGCTAGCTCAACCATAATGTAAATGAATCACGATACTTCTAACTTTCTGCACAACCGTATTTTGTGTAGGCCTTTTGTCTTCATGAAAGAAAACCGTGTTGTCTGCCTCCAGGCATCACATCCATGCAAAGGGAGGAATAAGAAGGAAGTCCTCAAAGTCTTCTTCCTACAAGAATTTGTTTATATATTCTGTTAGGAAAGCCCTATTTTCATATTTCTTTCTTCATCACATAGACCAGAAATATGCCATGTTGACATTTCTACATGAAAAGAAGGTTGCACATTTTAGCTTTTACAATAGTAAAAGCAGGAATGAGAAGTACTGTATGTAGTTTCTGGATCACCAATTACAGCAACTTCCAAATCCCAGATCTTCAAAAGCACATTTACTGATAGTCATTCGGTTTTAGATTAAATGTCACCCTTTGAAGAAGCATTCTATGTTGATAATTTCCTCTGTGCCACCCTATATTATTCTTTACCTTGCTATGTCCCTAAGACGCTAACCTTTGTGGAGGGCTTCAATTGAATCCTTCACCTCTGACTTGTAGTCAATGAGATTCTGGAGAATGGTAAAGGCTGATTGTGGGTTACTCCTGTCCCAGCCCCCTCCTACTTATTCTAAAGTTGTTTCTCCTCTAATGTCCTGCAGCAACTCTCTGTCACACATCTCCTACAAGTAATTTATTAGGGGTTCTCTGCCTGTTGCTTCCAGGGTTTCTTAAGGCTTAAAGGTGGTAATGGCTCCTCAATTGTTAGCTCCAAAGAATTTACTCCATCTTGTTGGTTTTTTCTAGTCCTGCCCACATCTCTGTTTATGAATAGTCTCTCCATTGAACTTTTTTAATCGCCCTGTTTGAGAGGGCCATTTATGTCTTGCCAGCAACATAACATGCCTTTTAAATTACCAAGTATAAGGTATGTCACAAAAAGCCCTATTCCCATCACTCTATTTTTTTTCAACACCCTATTTTGAACCTGCAAAGAATTTACCATTATCTCAAATGATTTAATTATGTATACAATGTTTAACTCCCCCTAGTGCATGTTTCTTAAGAAAACGTATTATATCTGTTTTGTTCCTGTTTTATTTTTAGCACCTACGATACAGACTGCTGTATAATTTTTGTTCAATATTTGTTGAATAAATACTAAGTGCTGAAGTCATGTTTGTTGATTGAACGCTGCCTGGAGAGCCTCCTTCTGCAATAACCTGAGCTCCCACACACCTTTAGCTCAACACCATGCCCCGTATAGATTTACCAAGAACATCTCTCTATACCAAATATATCTGCAGTTGAATTCTACCCCTTTTCTGGATTTCCAAGCCCATGCTTATCACAAAGTTTACAGCGGCTTCCGATTTCTACATAAATCCTTCTTTATTTTTCAGCGAAGATTTCTAAGTTATTTTTTTTTTCTATACTGTGGTCATAATTATCTATGGCCATGTAAACTTTCACGAAGCAGTGAAGTCTATTTCAAAATTAAAGGAAAAGTTACATGATTGCTGATGATAAAGGACACAAAGGACACCTGTACTTTGGTTTCTTTGTTGTGGGCAAATTGACATAGATTTTTCATTCTCAGAATATTTGTGATAATATGGCTTGATATATGTCATAATTCTAAATTCCATGTCAATGACTGTTTTCAGACATTGGTTCAAAAATCGGTTCAATAGTCTATCACACTTTTAGAAGTATTAATGGTTTCATTTTCGGCTCAGGGCAGTTTCCTAATAACTGTTTTTCGTTGAAATACTTTCACACTTAGAAATTGAGGCTGCAGAGAGATTAAGCTGTGCTCTGAAGCATAAACATTTAAAACTTAATAGGCAATAGGTACATTTCAGAGTTTATAATTGAGAGATTTTTTATCGGTTGGAAAAGGCATAAACAAAATATAATCTGACATAGTTATGACATTTGGGTTAATCACAGCCTTGTTTAACTCAGATGATTTATCTACCTGTGTTGTGTTGTTATTGTTATATATATTACATCATTTGGGGATGAATGGAGTCTTTTCCGTCCCATTAATAAAGTATTAACATGGAATATTTTCAAAGTGGTTACACACACACACACACGAAAACTATTCAGAAAATGTGTCAGAAACAATATTATGAAAAACAAAGAAGGAGGTCAAGATTAGAGAGATCAGACTCAGCTTGAGCTTACTGAAAAAAAATTGGGCAAGTAAGAAATGTTAAAAGACTTCATGTTTGCAGTCATAAGGTGATAAACATTAAAAGAGTGCTAAAAAGCCCTTATATTTATGTTTAAAAAAATAGGTAGCTTCAGAGGAAAGCCAACATAGAAGGATGAAAATAAATGCAATTTTTCAATAAAATGTTGAAAGGGCTTGGCCGATCAACCTGTGATCTGCGTGTCATGGCTCGGTATGCTTCATTCTGCTTAACTCTTCTCTTATCCAAAATTCTATGTTGCCTTTCAAGAGAGGTATCATCATTTACACAAAGGCATCACGTGCTGTCCTGCTCACCTGCTGCCACAGTGCAACTTGCAGCAAATTACTCTCTGGCTCTTGTCCTAGTATAATTTCAAATCCGGCAATCCAAAAGAAAATTAAGGAAAAGAATTGCAAAGGGACTTAAAGAAGCAGAAAGAGAAATTCAAGCAAAATCATGATGTTGGTAAATCCACTTTTAAACCAGGGGCCTCCTCATTATGTTTAAAACTTAAAATAATAATATATTTTGAAATAAATGGTTGCTTTCAAAATGACGGAGCAATTTCATTCAACTTAAAATTGTAAAATGGGTCTATTATTGTAAAATTTACCCCATCTCCCTCTACTTTATCACTGATTTCTTTTTGTGTCTCTGCTTTGTCATAAGTCTAAAAATTAAATGCATATGTAATCACGTGGTTCTCTGAGCATTATACCACACAACTTTGCAGCATGTCACTAGCAGCGTTATTGACCGATTAAAAGGTATTTTATTGTTTTTGAAGGTGGGGTAGCTCATCATATTTTCATTTCTCTTTTAATTCACTTCAGATCAAGACTTTGAGATTCATAAGTCGTAACATAGTAACATAGTGTGTCAGAAAGAAAAGGCATTTACCTAGCCAACTGCATGTTACTCATAACACATACCATATTTCACAGTGTGCAAACTTCAGGATGGGGAAAAAAAGGTTGCAACCCTTATATGTGCATGGGGCCATTATATACTTCAAATTGAGCCAATGAAGAAACGAGAAACAAAAGATTACAGAATTGTATAGTCTTCAGTAAGCAGGCAAATGACTACATACAGAAGAGCCAGTGAGCCAAACAGAAAGCATACTAGAGTATTTCTTCCAAATTTCCCATAACATGGAGCTTTCTTTTTTATTCATTTTAAATAATGCAGCAACTTAAAGTCTGTGAGAAAGCAATTTCCTCTACATAAGCTTTTGAAAAGTTTTGCTGAACATGTAGACTATTAGAACACTACAGTAATAGAAAAATAGAAATATTTACACAGAATAGAAAATTATTCTGTGTAATAGAAAAAATTACACAGAATTATATATTATATACATAGTGTGCATGTATGAAATATATACTTTTAAGACCAATTTTTGTTACAATGCAATATATGAGAAGTTAAAAACAACCAAATAAAAATAATCCATTACAATTAAAAAATTTTTTTCAGTTTTTGTAAAACTTCTGATATCCCCTTCAAACAGAGATTTTCCAATTCTTTCAAAAATTGTATTAATAGTATTACAAAATAAGATTATCAGTAGATATATCATTTAGAATAAAGGTAATAATATATCCTACAGTTATTGTTATTATAACACTTAAAAGAAGTTCTCAGAATTTGTAATAGCATATAAAGATAGTAATATAATGATTACTATTTAATATTAATACTAAGTAATAGAATGAGTAATAGTAATAGAATGATAGCATTTAAATTAATAGTAATATAATTTAATAGCACTTAAATTGATATATTTATTTCAGACCTCCATTCTTCCAATTTAAATGTAATTTAAATTAAAATACATTTTCAATCAAAATTTCCAACAAATGTTTCCTTTATATTAAATTTTAATTTGTCAGTTCAATTAATTGTAGTAATAACAATAATAGCAAAAATAGCTTAATCTAGAAGAAAAACTCATACCTAGAGACTTATAAATACTTAACTTCAAAAAACAACTTAAAAATTGTATTAAATAAAAAATTTATGTTGTATATGTGAGTGTGCATTTGTCAATTAACAAGATAATTTAAGAATAAAATATATTACTATAATGTAAACTTCTGTGGTAAATAAGAAAATACAAATTCATTATGATAAAAAGGAAACTGTCAACTTTCTGTTAATATATGGGCTTAATTGTATTCCTGATTTAATATGATTAAAATATTAATGCAACATGTATTTTATTTGTCAATATTTGTACTAGATTGGAAATTGTTTATTTCAACAATTTAAACATATGTTAAAATATTTTGATACAAACTTGGAAATGTATGAGAGTATACAATGTCTTCCAAAATTATTTTATGGGATACACAAAACTATCTTTCGAAGACCACTAATAAAACATGTTACCAAAGTGCCTGGACTTAAAAAGGAGATAAAATTATTTTATGGGAACAAAAGGAAAGAAAGGAAGACTCATTGCAAATGGAGCTGTGGTGGATGATGAGGGAGGAAATTTTTTAAAAAATTGTCTTATAACTATAATGTTTTCAATGAAATCAGAAGCTGGGATGCAGGGAGAGCTTTTATTTTAGTGAAATAAGTCACAGTTTGGTTTAGATGATCAAGAGAAAATAAAAGTGTTAGCATTGGGAATATTTAAGTACTACTAGGCACTATTAAAAGATTGATAACCAATATGGTGAAAACCCACCTGTACTAAAAATACAAAAACTAGCTGGGCGCGGTCGTGCGTGCCTGTAACCCCAGCTACTCAGGAGGCTACAGCAGGAGAATCACGGGAACCCAGGAGGGGGAGGTTGCTGTGAGCCGAGATCGCGCCAGTGCACTGCAGCCTGGGCGACAAAATGAGTGAGACCTTCTGCCCCGACACACACACACACACACACACGCACACACACACACACACACAGAGGCTGATAAGGCAAAATGCAATGAAACAGCAATAACATTAATGCATATTTTATACAATGTCTCTCGTTTTCAGGAGCAGTTCTGAGAAACTTAGGTTTAACCCATGTAACACTTAGCACGCAGCCTACTACCGGAGACACCTACAACAGAATGTAAAGACGGCTGAAATAATTCAGATACAGGTAAAATTTTGTGGGGTGTGTTTTGTGTAAAAAAGGACAAATTGTACCTGATTCTCTTCCAAAGATTTCATTAACAAAGATGTAAATACTTGGGCTGTGAAGTCATGTACAGCAAACTCGTGCAACTGTCATTTTTTGAGAACCCACAAAAGAAAGACTTCGGCAGCTTGGTGGAGTTCAAATCAGTGAAATGAGAGAAATTGAAAGAGGGAAAGTCATCATAGCTGGGCACCTACTATGTACCAAACAAGAGCAAAGTGTTTAATGTTCATTACTTTAATTCAAAAGTAACTTTTTGAAGTGCCTATTATTATTGTCTGCACTTTGAAAGTGAGAAAACTGACTCTCAAAATGTTTTAGTAAATTATACAGTGCCACCCAAGTATAATGAAAAAGTACTATGTCTCAACCTAGGACTTCTGATATCATAAGCAAAGGGAAACAGACAAACAAACACATTAAAAAAACTCTCAGAATAGGCCGGGCGCGGTGGCTCAAGCCTGTAATCCCAGCACTTTGGGAGGCCGACACGGGCGGATCACGAGGTCAGGAGGTCGAGACCATCCTGGCTAACACGGTGAAACCCCGTCTCTACTAAAAAATACAAAAAAAAAAAAAAAAAAAAAAAAAAAAAACTAGCCGGCCGAGGTGGCGGGCGCCTGTAGTCCCAGCTACTCGGGAGGCTGAGGCAGGAGAATGGCGTGAACCCGGGAGGCAGAGCTTGCAGTGAGCTGAGATCCGGCCACTGCACTCCAGCCTGGGCGACAGAGCGAGACTCCGTCTCAAAAAAAAAAACAAAAAAAAACAAAAAAAAACTCTCAGAATAAACTCTTTTTAAGACAGGTGAAATACAGAAGTAGGGAAAATTGAGATATATGTTAATTATGCTGCACTGTATTAGTTAATCCTCTGGGAGCTGGTTGCAGAACAGGCAGCTGTTAACTATTAATAGTTCAATTGATGAGGGCGCCTTTAAAGCTTTTTCCTCTTAAGTGTTCAGAATTCAAAATTACTACTGCAGAGTTACAGAGAAAAAACAACATTTTCTCCTTCCTTGACGATAAGAAATGCATTGCATTATTTTAGTGGCTGTCAATTAAACACAAATTAAAACATAAGTAGTATTTAAAAAATCATATTCTTAATTGGGATACTAGCTTACTTATTTAATTCTCATCTCTGAAAAACTTTAATTGAGATGTATAAAAATGTGTGGTACACAGGGAAGTTAGCTCTTAATTGTGAAATGAAATATCTCTCTCATTGAGTTTCTCTCTCTTGTTAACAGACTTGATGACAAGTAGAGTACTTTATTAACTTCATGGATGTGTATGAGTAAAGCCAATAATTAAAATGTTCATTGATAGAACTGACTTATTCACATGCAGTTCTGGCTGTCAAGCTTAACATTTATTAAATTGAGAACAGTGCATATGAGGATTGAAGTAGGGTTCACAACATGATTCAAAAATTACTATGGATTATGCAGTCATATTAAGAGGCTTTTGGATAAAATTGAGAGAGGAAGATTATTCTGGTGATATATTTTATAGCTTAATCATGTCTGAAGAGAAGTATAGTCACATAATAATTTACCCAACAGCAGATATATTTTAGAAGCTATTATAGAGCAAGAGCAATGTATTTTCTGAAGTAATGGTATTTAAATGTGTTTTAATATTGGTATGTCCTTAGAATAGAGACTGAATAATTGTTCTATTGAAACGTACTGTTGTTGTACAAGTGTATGTAAATAAAGAAAATTTTTCACAAATTACAGAAAAAGAGAGATGTGGTGTTGCTAATATAATATTTGATCATTTGCACTCCCTATGGTAAACTATGTTCATCCTTGTTTTCTTCACAATTATTCTGTCTAGATCACGTGGTCCTGAAGCAACTAGATTTCAATTCATTATTCTAAGATAACTAAAGAAGCATTTGTTAATTTCCCCATGACAAAATGTATGTAATTTGATTGTCTAGTGCAAGTTACAGATTTAATTAATAGAATAACAAATAAATGGTTTTAGAACATATTTTAGAGATAGCTTCCCCTCGTCTTTGGGGTAATCAACTATAGCCTGACTTTCCACAGGAATTCTAAGTTTTAAAACTGGGTTATATTGCTTAGATGTTGTTATGCATTTATTTTTTATTTACTCCATTATTGTTCAATATTTTTGTAACCAGGAAGCTGCCAGTACCAACTTTTGGCCAGATGATTTAATAAATGGAATAAAAGAGTGAAGCTCTACTTATCCTATCACATTTTTGAATAAAACAATATTTTGAAATGAAACTTAACATACATAATATTTGCCAAAAACCACTAATGGCAAAGATTACCTTTTGTATTTTTAAAGCTATTATTAAGATCTTTTTAAAGCTAATAAATTTTATAACATGAAAACAATTACTAATTCCTACTTTTGAAAGATATAACTCCAGCTGAAAGGAAGTCTTTCATAGATGTTCTGAGAACCTTTTTGATCATGTGATTACTTTGCAAATATTTCTGGTAAGAAACAATAGAGAATGATTTCTGTCACCTCTATGTGATTTCCATAATTTAAAATCTTTTCTGTACTTTAAGATATCTCAAAAAAAGAATAAGCAATTTTTAACTATTCAGGAAAATTAACTTTTAGGATGAATGATATTTGTTTTAATCACTGGTGAATTTTCCCAGCAAATTCATTTATTTTGTAGTGTTCTCAGTACCTGTGAAGATATTATTCATGATGTTTAAAGAGCATGTCCAATTAGCAACTGAAGATAAAGTATGTGGTATCTAAAAAAAGTGCAAGCATGATCTAGAAACCAAAGGAGAAAACAAAACATACACAAGAAAGAATATTATTTAACCAGATAGATTTTATATCTCACCGCTTGAAGAGAAATAATTGATCTAAACAGGGGTCCTCAAACTTTTGAGTCTAGGAATCCTTAAATTCTTAACACTTATCGAGGTCACCATAGAGGGTTTATTTATATGAATTATGTCTATTGATATTTTCTATTTTTATAATTAGTTATAATAATAATTTAAAAGTTTATTAGTTTATTTAAAATAACACTAATAAACCCATTACAATTTAGCATAAATAAAATATTTTTATGGAATAGAAGAATATTTTATAAAATCAAATAAAAATTAATTAGAAAAGAGACAGTGTTTCACATTTTATAAATCTCTTCACTCTCTAGTTTGATATCATAGAGCTGAATTCTTATTTCTGCTTTTCATCTTTTCAAAAATTTATTAAATACTTTAGACAAGAAACCATTTTTATTTAAGTTTTCTTTTGAGTTAGGAATAAAATGGATAATTAATATGTCTTTTATGAATGAATGAATCAATGAAACCATATATTCAGGTATATTACTTTTGTTTTTGAAAATTTGACGGTATGGTTTGATGTATCTTTTCATTTTCTTTCTCTTGAATCACACTCTCCTAATTTGATATCAGATACTAATGTAATAAAAGCAAAATAGTACATCACTGTGTTTAGTTTTATAAAATACTGTTACTCTCTGTCAGTTTTTAACCTGCCTGTGGAAAGAGATAAGTGCGCTGGGCAGGCACAAAATAATTATCTCTAGATTGGTATTCATTTAGCATGAAAAATTGATTGTGCTAAGTATACATCTTAATCACATTCCCAAATACCAGGTATCACTCTTGGTGTAGTGATAAGAATCATCTTACTGTTTAGCCTTTGAGAACAACAGTTAATTATAAAGAAAATTATCATATATTTAAATATATTGTCAAACATATGTATCATATCACACTTATGTAATTAGGCATCTTATTCATTTTATTCTTATTTTTTTTGAAACTGGAAATATACCAAAAGATCATATACACCAAACTCTTCATTTTTCTTTAGAAAATTATATCTTAATAGAAGTTGACATTTTCTATATACATTTAATCAAGATAAGAGAATACTTCAAGACAAAATCCAATTTTGGCATTTTAAAAATTTTGAACATAACTTTTTCATACAAAAAATTACTTAGGGATGATATCTGTTTGGTTTTAATGTCACTCACCCAAGGAAGATACACTTATGGCTGATTAGTGATTTTTAAATTTCTATTAGAAATGCAATTAATGTCTAATAAGTTTAGTACAATTGTATTTAAAACTAATTTTAAATTTTTGAGTCATGAATATACTGCATATTAAATTACAGTTGCACTCAAACCAGAAAGTGATTCTCCTGAAACTCCAGCTCTCAGTGCACACACAGACTAAAACTAACTTGATGTTTTCTAAATTGATGTTGGAGGGTTTATTACTCCACCTAACACCTGCACATGTACAGACTACAGAGACAGAAAGTTTAGAGAGCAGATAAGCAAAGGTAAATCTACTTCCTTGTCACTTTTATCTTTCCATTTGAGAGTGAAAATTTGAACTGAGGGCAATTTACAATACCATTGTAATTTCATTTGCTTATGAAATATCCTTACCAAATATATCCAAAGAAAGGTGTATGGTAGATTATTTTTAACATAAAATGTAAGGTTTTTCACATGACAAATTCATTTCTATTACAAATATTTTCATTGAAATATCTCACTTTATTTTAAAACACATAGTGAAGTTGTTAAATTAATTTAATGTTTTTTAAAAGATTCTCATCTTAGGTTACTATTGCCCATTAACATGTACCTCAAAATACATATTAATATAATACATAAAACAGCATATGTGTCTATATGTCTTCTAATAGGCCAAGAGATTAGATAATAATTACTTACTAGTATATAGATATTTCTAAAGATGACTTATCTGAATTTGCTAATATTTATTTAATCCTTCTTTCCTATAGAAATACAAGAATGTTTAATCATTCGCAACTTACATAAGATTACATTTTATTATTCTGAGATATTTGGCAAATTATTACAGATAAAAATAGTCATTCAAAGTAATATACTATAAACTTATGTGGGCAATACAATTTGTATTTCTATGTGGGTTTATTATATATAATATTTATATTAGAAGAATGCCCAGTCACTTTAACTTTTTAAGATGTGTTTTCTCCAACGGATTTTCACAAGAATATAATCAGGGCAAATAAAAGTACTTAAAATAGGCACATCATGAGGATTCTGGAAAGATGGTAGAGTAACAAACACTAGGAATCTTTCTACCTAGTCAACAATTCCACTGGCAAAAATCTGTCTCTATTATACTGTATTTATTCAAAATACTGTAACTATTTTGAAACTCTAGCATCTAATAAAGGCTTGCAATTTCCAGGAGGAATACTTGAAAGATAAATAGTAATTGATTTTGGTCAATTTCAATTCTCAGCATAGTAGCAACTACACTTACCCAACTCTAAATCCCTGGCAGGCAGCTGTGCACATGTTCCTGGAAGAGCTTGCACACAGCCTGCAGATACCAGGGCAAAAAGGACCCTGTCCTGCAAATATCAGGGATCTGTGTCCTTACCGCTGATTGCTATCTTCAATCATAGAAGTATAAAAAAAGAGATGGGTAGCCATTGTTTTTGAACCATCTCCCATAGTTTCAAACCTCTCTCCATTTGGCTGAAATAACTTTTAAGGAATTTAAAGGGTCAACTCATAATTTTTATCCATGCTTTATTTTTCATTTTTTCCCCTTTTGGGAACCAGGCATTTAGGGCTAGTGTGCTCAAAAGCATCTGCATATGTGGATAAAATTAGAAAGTGACCATGCTTGCCCACAGAAAGGGAAAAACCCAGAAAAAATGTAAAAAGAACTTGAGTTTACACCTCAGGCTGATCCTTAACATAGAGATAGGCAACAACTGTCAGAAAAGTAAAAACAATAAATAAACACAATAGCAAGAAAAACCCCAGCAAACACTAGTGAAGGGAAAGGTACTGATTTCAATAGTTACCACATAATTAAATTCATTCTATTTTTAACAAAAAAAAAAAAAAAAAAATCACAAGGCATGCAAAGAAATAAAAAAGTATGCCCCAAATAAAAACGGAACAAAAAAGCTGTTCCCAAGAAGATCTGATGGCAGATCTACTAGATAAATACTTTGAAGCAACTGTCTTAAAAATGCTCAAAGAACTAAAGGAAAACTTGGAGAAAAACAAGAAAATTATGTACAAACAAAATGGAAAGGTCACTAAAGAGAATGAAAATTAAAAAAAAAAAAAAAGGAATTCTGGAGCTGAAAAATATAATAACTGAAATAAAAATTTACTAGAATAATTCATAGGCAGATTTGAGCAGACATAAGACAGAATTAGATAACTTGAAGATAAAACAATGGAAAATATTAAGTCTAAGAAATGGGAAAAAATATCATTGATAAAAAGTTAACAGAGTCTAAGGGACTGTGTGACACCATCAAATGTACATACACATACTGGGTGTCACAGGAGGAGAGAGAGAAAAAGAGGAGATGGGAATAATTGAAAAAATAATGGCTGGAAACTTACATAAACATCCAAGAAGTCCATTAAACTCCAAATAAGATTAACTCAAATAAACTAGGACTCAAGACACATTGTATTCATGCTTTCAAAAGGCAAAAACAAGGAAAAGTTTTAAAGGCAATGACAGAGAAACAACTCATCATACACAGGGAATTCTCCAAAGATTATCAGCTGATTTCTCATCCAAAACTATGGACACCAGAAGGCAATGGACCAATATATTTAAAATGTAGACAACAACAACAAAAGAGAAGAAAGAAACACTGTAAACCAAATTCTTGTATCTGGCAAAACTGTCCTTCAAAAGTAAGGAAGAAATTAATACATTCCCAGATAAACAAAGCTGAGGGAGTTTGTTGCTACCATACCTGCCCTGCAAGAAATTATCAGAGTCTTGCAAGAAATGCTCAAGAAAGCCCTCAGGGTAAAAAAAAAAAAAAAAAAAAAAAAAAAAAAAATGCCTACACAGTAAGTAATAGCCTCATGAATAAATAAAGGTTTTAGTAAAGGTAAATGCATGGGAAATTATGAAAGCTAACATTATAAAAATAACTTGTAACCTTTTATACTTAATTTAAGAGAATAATACCTTTAAAATAATTATTAATATATGTTTTGGGGCACAGACATGCAAAAATCTAAATTTATACGTTAACAACCAGAAGGCCTTGGGATAGAGTGGTAAAAAAGCAAATTTCTGTTGTTGTTGTTATTAAAGTTAAGCTGAAATTATTCAAATTAGATTAATATTTATGTTTAGAATTTTAAATGTAATCTCCAAGATAACCAGAAGTATAATAGCTGTAGAAAATACACAAATTTAATGAGAATGGAATTTAAACATTGTACTATAAAAATCAACTAACCACAAAAGAAGACAACAATACAGGAAATGAGGGACAAGAAAACTACAAGACAAATAGAAAACAAATAGCAAAAGGTTAGGATTAAGTTCTTCATTAGTAATTACCTTCAATATAAATAAACTCTCCAATCAAAAGACAGATTGTAAGAACAGATAAAAGGACAGAATTTAACTACATGCTGTCAGCAAGAGACACCCTTTAGATTCAAGGACACAAATTGAATATGAGATGATGGAAAAATGCATTGTAAGTAAGAAGTAATCGAAAGACAGCAGAGATGACTAAGCTATATCAAACAAAATGGATTTTAAATTTAAAAAGTTATAAGAGACAAAGAAGAACAGTCTATATTATTGTAAGTTCTAATACAGCAAGAAGCCATAACAATTACATACATTTAAACAGCTAATATCATGCCATCAAAATATATTAGCAAAACTAACAGAATTGAAGAAACATATACTCCTGCTATCATAATTGGAGACACCAATACTCCATTCTCAATAATGGATAGTACATCCAGAGAGAAGATAAAGAAGAAAATAGAGGACTTAACCAAACAATGCAATAAATTAACTAGATCTAACACATATAAAAACACTCCACTGAACACCACCTGCATACACATTCTTTCCGGGTGTGAATGGAACATTTTATGGAATAGAAATTATGATAATTTTCAAATATAGATATCATGTACATTTTCTTATGCAGCTATGACAGGATAAAGCTGGGAATTAATAAAAGAAGTAAAACTGGGAAATTCACAAATTGGTGAAAATTAAGCAACACATTCATAAAGAATAAGTGGGTCAAATAAGAAATCCCAGTTGACATTTAAAATACTTAAAGATAAGTAAAAGTAAAAGTATACCATAAAAACTTGTAGGACATAGTAAGAGCAGTGCTAAGAGGAAAATTTATAGCTATACATGCTTACATTATAATACATTGTAAAACACATATTTACATTCTGTCACAATGTAACACAATGTAAAAACACAAAAGATGTCAAATTAACAACATATATTTATTACTTAAGAATTAGAAAGGAAGAACAAACTAAAATCAAAACTAGCAAACAAGCAAACAAACAAAAAATAATTAAAGAAAAGAGCAGAGCTAAATAAAAACAAAAACAATAGACAAAACAATAAAACCAAAAGTTAGTTCTTTGAAAAGTTCAAAAGCATTGACAGAATTTTAGCTGGATGGGATTTTTTTAAAAAAGAAGCGATTGCAAAGAGAAAGTTCTTCAAGGAAATATGAGATGATTCTCACGGAATCTTGCTCTGTTGCCCAGGCTGGAGTGCAGTGGCATGATCTCTGCTCACTGCAAGCGCTGCCTCCCAGGTTCACGCCATTCTCCTGCCTCAGCCTCCCAAGTAGCGGGGAGTACAGGTGCCTGCCACCACACCCGGCTAATTTTTTTGTAGTTTTAGTACGGACAGGATTTCACTGTGCTAGCCAGGATGGTCTCAATCTCCTGACCTCGTGATCCGCCCACCTTGGCCTCCCAAAGTGCTGGGATTACCAGCGTGAGTCACTGCACCAGGCCCTCTAAAAGTACTTTAGTGAATACATGAATAATAGCCTTATTGCTGATATGAAGAAAGTTTCAGTGATCAACCCAGTCACAACATTCTCTTCAATGAAAGCCTAATTGAGAGCAAAGCTCTTGCTCTTCCATTCTAGGAAAGCTGAAAAATAGAGGTGAGGAAGGTGTAGAAGAAAAGTGGGAAGCTAGCAGAGGTTCATTCATGTGGTTTAAAGAAAGAAGCCTTTTCCATAACTTAATAGTGAAGGGTGAAGCTGCAAGTGCTGAAGGAGAAGCTGCAGCAAGTTATCCTGAGATCTAGATAAGATAACTAATGAAGGTGGTACACTAAAAAACAGATTTTCAGTGTAAATGAAACAGCCTTATATTGGAAGAAAGCAGCCATATATATGAAGAAAATGCCTTCTATAATTTTTATAGCTGGAGAGAAGTAACTGCTTGGGTTCAAACTCCAAATGACAGGATGATATTTTTGTTAGGTGACAAAGCAGCTAGCAACATTAAGTTGAAGCCAATGCTCATTTACAATTCTGAAAATTCTGGAGCCCGAAAGAATTATGCTTAATCTACTCTGCCTGTGCTATAAATGGAACAGCAAAGTTTATATGACAGCATATTTGTTTACAGCATGGTTTATTAAATATTTCAAACCCATTGTTGAGACTTACTGCTCAGAAAAAAAGATTCCTTTCAAAATATTACTGCTTATTGACAATGTTCCTGATCACCCAAGACCTCTGATGGAGATGCTAAAGGAGCATCTCCTTTATCTTTTTATAATCTTTTTATCCCTCCTAACTCAACATTCATTAGACAGCCCATGGATCAAAGAGTAACTGTGAATTTCAAGTCTCATTATTTGAGACATGCATTACATAAGGCTCTATGTCTTTCACAGATAGTGATTCCTCTGATGGATATGGATAAAGTAAATTGAAAAGCTTGTGAAAAAAATTCACCCTTCTAAACTCCATTTAGAACATTTAGGATTTATAGGAATCTCTCATGAAAAGAAGAGTCAACCAATGTAGCAAATTTTGTTGTCTTATTTTCGTAAATTGACACAGCCTGATATAGTTTGGCTATGTCCCCACTCAAATCTCATTTTGAATTGTAATCCTCATGATTCCTACGTGTCCAGGGAGGGACCCAGGGGGAGGTGGTTGAATTTTGGGGGCAGTTTTCCCCATGCTGTTCTTATGATAGTGAGTTCTCATGTGATCTCATGGTTTTATAAGTGTTTGGCAGTTCCTCCTTCACACACTTACACTCTCTCCAGCTGCCTTGTGAAGAAGGTGCCTGCTTCCCCTTCTGCCATAATTGTAGGTCTCCTGAAGCCTCCCCAGCCATACGGAACTGTGAGTCAGTGAAATCTCTTTCCTTTATAAATTGCCCAGTCCTGAGTATTTGTTTATAGCAGTGTGAAAATGGGCTAATACACAGCCACCTTAACTTTCAGAAACCACCAGTGTGCTCAGTCAGCAGCCATCAATTTCAAGAGCCTCACTAGTAAAAAGATAGTGACTCACTGAAGTTTTTGTTTCCGTGTTAGAGAAATAAAGTATTTATAAATTAAAGTATATATTGTGTTTCTTTAGACATAATGCTTTTGTACATTACAGTATAGTGTAAACATAGTTCTTTGCTTGTTTGTTTGTTTATTTGTTTCTTTTTGAGATGGAGTCTCGCTCTGTTGCCGGACTAGAGTGCAGTGGCGCGATCTTGGCTCACTGTAACTTCTGACTGCCTGGTTCATGCAATTCTCCTGCCTCAGCCTCTTGAGTAGCTGGGATTACAGGCACGTGCCACCACTCCCAGCTAATTTTTGTATTTTCAGTAAAGATGGGATTTCATCATGTTGGGCAGGATGGTCTCAATCTCCTGACATTGTGATCGGCCCATCTCAGCCTCCCAAAGTGCTGGGGTTACAGGCGTGAGCCACCACACATGGCCAATATAGGTTTTATGTGTGGTGGGAAAACAAAAAAAAAATTATACAATTTTCTTCATTGAAATATTTGTTATATTCTGATAGTCTGGAACTAAACCCTCAATATCACCAAAGTATGTTTGTACTCTTTAACTAATTATATGAGGCCTACCATACCCTGATATCAAAGCCAGACAAAAGAACTATCAGAAAACTATAGATCAATATGTCTTATTAACAGTGATGTAAAAATTTGCCACAAATTACTGTCAAATCAAATTCAGCAGCATATTAAAAAGATTATACATCAGAATCAAGTAGAATTTATTCCTGAAATGCAAGCATGGTCCAACCTACAAATATCAATGTAATACTCCACATTAATAGAATGAAAGAAGAAAACAAACACAATCACCTCATTTGATGCTGTAAAATTATTTGACATAATCAAGACACTTTTATAATAAGAATGATCAACAAATTAAGAATAGAAGGATGGTACTTGCACAGAATAAAACTCACATATAAAATTTCCATACTGAAAAGTTTCCTCTAAGAACAGTGAAAAGACAAGGGTGTCTACTTTTGTCAATTTTATTCATCTTAGTAGTGGGAGGAGTAGTTAAAGAAATTAAGCAAAAAGTAGAAATAGAAGGGATTCAAATTGTAAAGGAAGAAGTAAAATTATCTCTGTTCATACATGACATAAACTTACATGTAGAAATCCCTAAGGAGACCACAAAGAGATACCTGTTAGAACTAAAAATTTAAATGATTGAATTAACAGGAGAGAAAGTCAACTTGAAAAATTAGTTTTAATTGTGTACACCAACAATGAACAATTGGAAAACAACATTACAAAACAACTTCATTTACGGTAGCATCATAAATAATAAAATACTTAGGAATTAACCAAAAAAGTGAGGCTTATACAATGAAAATTATAAACATTACTGAAAGAAATTAAAGACAACATAAATAAATGGAAACACACTCCATGTTTATGAATTGGAAGACTAGTATTTTTACAAGGTTAATAATACCCAAAGCAGTCTACAGATTCAGCACAATCCATATCAAAATCCCAATAATTTTTTGTACAAATAATAAAACCTATTTTAAGATTCATAAGGAATCTCAAGAGATTTCAAATAGCCACAATGATCTTGAAAATGAAAAGCAAACCTGGAGGACTCACACTTCTTGATTTAAAAACTTATCACAGAGGTATAGTAATCAAAACAGTGTGGTACTCACATAAAGACAGACATATAGAACAATGAAATAAAAAAGAAAGCTCATACATAGTCCTTGCATATTTGGTCAAATGACTTTTGACACAGTTGTCCAGCCCATTCAATGTGGAAATGACAGGATTTTATCAGTGGTGCTGGGATAAATATTCACAGGCAAAAGAATGATGCTAGACCCCCATTCAACACCATATTCAAAAATGAACTCAAAATGAATCAAATGCTTAAATGTAACACCTAAAATATAAAACTCAGAAAAAATACATAGGACAAAATCATCATGACACTGGATTTGGTGTTATTTCTTGGCTAGAACAAAGACAAAAGCAACAAAAGAAAAACTAGACAAATTGAATTGTGTGATTATTTTAAAGATTCTATCAAAAGACACTATTGGCCTGGCACTGTGGCTTATGCCTGTAATCCCAGCACTTTGGGAGGCCGAAGTGGGCATATCACGAGGTCAGGAGTTCAAGACAAGTCTGGCCAAAATGGTGAAACCCCATCTCTACTAAAAATACAAAAATTAGCCGGGTATGGTGATGCATGCCTATAATTCCACCCACTCAGGAGGCTGAGGCAGGAGAATTGCTTGAACCAGGACTGGAGCATTGAAGGTTGCAGTAAGCCGAGATGGCAACACTGCACTCCAGCCTGGGCTATAGAGTGAGACTCTGTCTCAAAAGAAAAAAAAAGAAGAAGAAGAAAGAAAACGACACTATCAAAAGAATAAAAAGAAAATCCACAGAACAAGAGAAAATACTTTAAAATCATGTATCTAATAAATGATTAGTGTTCAGAATATAAACAGAACTCTTAAAATGCTATGACAAAAAATAATCAATTGAAAAATTGGAAAGGGACTTGAACTGACATTTCTCCAAAGATATACAAGTGATCGATAAGTGCATGAAAAGATGTTGAACATCACCAAGTTACTAAGGAAATCCAAATCAAAACTACATTGTGATAGCACTTCACACCTATTAGAATTGCTATGATAAAAATAAAAATTAAAAAAAACAGAAAATATAACATATTGACAAGGATTCCGAGAAATTAAAACCCTTTTGTACTGTTGGTGGGAATGTAAATTTGTATGGCCACAGAATTTTGAGGAATTGTATAGCAATTCCTCAAAAAATTAAAAATAGAATTACTATATGAGCCACCAATTCCACATCCAGGTACAAACCCAAAGCAATTGAAAGCAGGGCCTGAAAAAGATATCTGTACACCTGTGTTTATTGCAGTGCTATTGACAATAGCTGAAACAAGGAAGCAATCCAAGTGTCCATCAAAGGAAGAATGGATAAGCGGGATAAATTGCACACTGAAAAATAGTTAAGATGATAAATTTTATGTTATGGGCTTTTTACCAAAATAAAACTTTTTAAAATAGTATTATGCTCCAGGTATCTTATTTGTATCTAAAATCAATTTGAACTTGTTTTATGAATGGAATCCCAAAGCAAATTTATGAGTATGAGAATATTTGCCTCATAGTGTTAATCTCTTGATTTGTGCTAACTATTCTAAAACTAAACTGAATTAACTAAAATTAGATTAATCAGGCACGATTCAACAATATTCTAGTTGTTCTAAAAAATCAAGTCGAACCTCAGAGACCAAAGTTTTCTAACACTGATTTTTTAAAAAATAATATTTTACAAACATGGTGCCTTAAAAGTTCTAAAATATATTGAGAATTGATTACGTATATTGACTTTTGTAAAACTACTCTCAAGAGTACAAGTGGGTTTGGCTATCTATTTGGTTTGGCGTAAGGATTTTAACATGATATTCAGCTAAACAAAAGCAAAATTTACATTGAAAACTTTAATCACAATTTCAGGATTATAGTAAGTGCTTTGTCATCTTTCTTGCCTCCAGAGTAACTATAAAAGACAAAAAACAAAAAGGACTACTAAGAGAAAAAGAGAAGCATTAGAAAAATGTATATCTGTGATTCCTTAATTCTTCTCTCACTTTAACTGGCTATGAGATGGGTAAAGGTACAAAGACACTCCAGGGAGAAAAAGGTGCAATTAAATTATATTTAAATTTTTCGGGCCATAGTCTCTAGTACATATGAACCTGGTGGGTGTAAGGTAATCATAAGGGTCCCTATAAGAGGGAAGCAGGACAAAAGAGACCATAGCAGATGTGATGATGGAAGCAAGAGTTTGCAGTTATCATCAGTCAAGAAATGCAAGTGTCTTCTAGAAGTTAAAAAAAAGTAAAAAAATGGATCCTCTTTTCAGGGTCTCCAGAAGGAAGCATCCTTGATGATACTTTGCTTTTAGCCCTGTTCAACTCATTTTAGACATTTTCTTTATTAAGACCTCCGGAGATTAAACTTGTGCTATTTTTAAACACTGAATTTGTGGAAATTTGTTACAGTAGCAACAAGAAAACTAGTACATTGGCACTTAATAGATGTTTCCTGACTCCTCATGTAGACCATGATGCCCAGGAGGAGAAAACATTCGGGGAGGTTGATTTAAACTCTTGAATTAGATAATGCCGATGGAAACTTTTTTTTTTTTTCAGAAAAATACCTGAATTTGGCCTTAAAAAATATACACGTTCAATTAAATGTCCCCACTACCACATATAAAAATTTCAAAATATAATGAGTTATTTATTTAAAAAATAATTATTCTGGTGAACAATATCAAAAGAACTGTGAAGTAAATTTGGTATAAATTATTAGAGAAAATACTAAAAACTGATAAGGAAAAACATGTCATGAGAAGATACTGATCGAATCCAGAAAAGGAATATGAAGAAAGTTGTTAAACAGCATGTATGCAATTCATTTTCTCCTTTTACTGTGGAATGAACCTGGCAAGCAACCAACCAACCTAGTTTATTTCAAATAGAGTGTGAATTCTTTCAAATATTTGTGCCCAACAATAGATGGAAGAGAAAGAAATGTGTGACAGGTCTCTGGTTGAAAATAAATCTTACATGTCTATAACATTAACGTGTTGAAATAAGAAAACAAGAAACACACACACGTAGCTTCAACAGTCATCCTGTGAACTCCATGCTTCTGGTTCCATAAAAAGTTTCAGATAAAATGTTTTTATACCTTAATGCATACCTAATACTATTATAGGGAACTCTATTTGACCAAGCAGTACAAAGCAGAAGTAACATCAATTTTATAAAAAACGACAAAACAAAACTAATTTTAGTTCTATCAGCAGCACCACCCCTAATGCTAATATAAGGGTTAACAAATTTCCTCTCTCTAAATTAATTTGTTATATTACCTTCCATTGATCTTTTCTAATGCAAATATATTGCTGGCAAATACACTGGAGATTTGCTTGACCTCTTTATTATTGTAGGATATGGCAATTAATTTTTTTATTGAGATTCCAATTAGCTTTCTGCTCTTACAATGTTTTACCTAAATCCTCCTTTAAAGTTTCCCTAAGGTTACTGGAAAAAGATCATCTAAGCATGACTGTATTAAAAGGTAGAAGTAAGGAATGCATTACTTACGTTGTGTACAAAATTGAGGTTACTCTAGGTTAAATGAATCTGATTCCTTGAAGAGATAAAGATGCTTTAAATCATGAAGAATTAATCAGAAAATTCTAATTGAAAAAGAGGACCACAGTAGTCTATTATAAAAGGGGAGAAAGTGTCAAATTAGCACAACAGAGCAGGGAAATCTGAAAGAAATTTTGCAGACTGTTGCCATCATGACCCTTGTAAAAGTGTTGTTAAAGAGAGAAAAACAAAGGAAAAAAACCCTAAGGAGGCGGACTTCATGATTAGGACCACCCAAGGAGAGTCTCTCAGAAAAGAAAATTGAGTTCCGTAATTGGAGGTGGTCTGCATGTAAAATTTTCAGATGTGCCTGCAGACACTAAGTGCTGAGTCTGAGTAATTACCAAAGGGAAACTGAGAGAAAGGTTAGAGGACGATATTACAAACACCAGGACAGTGAGTTGATAGACAAGAGCTTTCAAGTGTAGCTCCATGACGATCCCAGCTAGTACCAACCATTCAAGTTAAAAATTTAAAACTACATGAAAAAGCTATCATCTTTCTACTACTGATCTACCTAGCATTTACTGACCCTGAATAAGAGAAGGATGAGAAAGTGGCTGGAAAGTAAGATAAAGGTAGAACAATCAGAAAATGTCCCTAGCATGAACAAATAAAACCCTACTACATTCAGTGAAACGGAATATTGCAACCCACTGAGGTTGTTCAGCTGGATATGGGAAGAGTCTCAGTTTTTCAAACACCTCAATCTCTTAGCTCACAGGACTTGAAAAAGAGAAGAGAGAGAAGAAGTGTGGACTGTGAAACCAAGGGGACTCCTTTTTCACACCTAAATCTCTACCTTGGGGTTCCAAATAATACAAAGTGAGAGATGGAAATTGGATTAAATTGTAACTTTGAATTGAGATTTCATGCATTCTATATTTCTAAATATACAAATACTAGGCAAGTGTTGTTTTCATTAACAGTTTATCATTTAAACATTTACTTTTACAGAGGAAAAAATCTGACATAATCTAGGTTTTTTGTGGACAACGGGTCTTTAATGATTCCTTTTTATCTCTTCTTCTCATACAAGGTATATAGAAGTTGTGGCAATATGAAAATTGTGTACTTTGGGCAAGACTACATATTAATCTTAGATATGATTCAAACATCAAAGTGTATCTTACAAAAACATTAATATCACACAACAGTCAGGTATTTGCCATTGTCACTGAAGAATTAGGTGACAACATATTTCTATATGTGATCAATACATTTAGCTGATTTTTTGCATATTTCTAATTGATGCCAGTTTTATTTTAATCTTGAAAATGTTCTGAAGTCCTCAGTTTCTTTTCTAAGTACAAATCAACACTTACTTTAATTTAGCATAGTTTAAGGCTGCCATATAACTCATGCAATATTTGTAGCTCTCTAAAACTGTTAAGCCAAGCTTAATAATAAAAACATTCATCAGGAAAAATCTATACACCTTATACAAAAATTAATTCAAGATGGATTAGAGACTTAAATGTTAGACCTAAAACCATAAAAACCCTAGAAGAAAACTTAGGCAATACCATTCAGGACATAGGCATGGGCAAGGACTTCGTGTCTAAAACACCAAAAGCAAATTTAAATAGAAAATGTCATGACCTAGAACATGACCTAGCTCTTCTTTTTTTTTTAATTGCAAATCATCACCATATAATTCTCATTTCACTTTGGGTAGATAGAATACAGCCTAGTAATGAGAGTTGTCTTATGAATTTATTAAGTCATGGCTTTAGAAATAAGTCATAAGATCCCCGTATTTAGAGTTTGTAACAAGATCTCCTTAAAAACTGAAGCATAATACATAGTACTAGAACTTGTGAAGACATCTCCATTTATTCTCATGGGAGCTTCCCGTTCACGCCCATGGGAGGATAGGGAAACTTATCACGTAGTATAAAAAGATTTACCTGTATTCATGCCAGAATCCTAAGAAAACAGAAAGAGAACTTGGTGCAGTGTTATATGGTAAAGGTCTAAATCAAAAAAAAAAAAAAAAAAAAAAAAAAAGAGTTGATTGAACAGTCTCTGGTGGGTTAAATTATTCATTGTTGATTCAAAAGTAAATAAACTCAACCTAGTGTAATAGCAAGTATTGTAAGAGAAAGAAATTAAGTTGTTAACGTTCTTGATAAAAAAGGAAATGAGTTATTGATAAATACTTATTTTCCTCCGTCCTCACTCTCATCATAATTGCTATGGAATGAGACAGTGTGTCTCTCAACTTGAGAACCTTGCAATCCAGAAGTAAGATTACATACAAAAACAAAATACACACAAATGAAAACAAACTTTAGGCCACAAAAATAATTGGGCAGAAATATTTCAAGTAATTTTTTTTTCCAGGAATGTAACTGGAATGGTTACATGTAGGAAATGGCATTTAACATTTTTAAAAAGGCAGAGACATGATTTGAAGCAAAATTTTACGCTAAGGAAAAATATTACTGATGATGTTTAGATTATAATAAAGGACAAAGATAATTTATTGCTTAAAATCCAGTATTGAAGGATATTGAACTGTAAGAGTGACTAACATAGCTGGCTGGGAAGAAGCATTAACATCATGAATTAAAAATTTTTTCGAGGCAACTGGGAGTCACTCTAGAATTCCAAAAGAAGAATGACAGTTGATATATAACCAACTGTCAACAGTGACAAAGTACTTTCAACTACTTTTCTGCTCATTGTCGTTCCATATTAAAGAACATCTGGAAAACATCTGCACATCCTCTGGCATTTAAGAACTGATGCAGCTGACCAAAGCCCATGTGGTTTCCTCTGGCACCATTAACATAGAACACTTTTTCTGCAAAAATGGAAAATCTCCTTAGTCTTTCCATTTCATCATTTGAACCATCAAAATGAATGACTTCTCGATGGCGAATTAAAATTCTCTTCCAATTAAATTTTCAGAGTCTTGATCAGAATTATTTCCAGGTACTTTGTGAGCCTTCTACACAAACAACAGCAGGTTTCCCAGGCATGCTACCCCACATAGAGAAAGCTCCTCTGCTCACTTCAAAATATACCTTTGTTTGCATTTGTTTTAGAAACGATGGCTGTAGATCTAGAGTCTCATGAAGATGAGATCGACTGACTGCATAGTACTACCGTGGTGGGGAAAGGTAAAGTATCTCTGTTGACATACCCAGAGGCATGTTCTCTAACCCACTGTGGCATTCAGAATGAGACATCTCTGTGACAATATTTTGGGGGACATGCAGTCAGATCTGTGTTCACCTGAGTCTATGTAATAGTAGTGATCTTCTCAAAAAGATTTTACTCTGTGAAATCAAACAATTCTAGGTTAGTAGTTTCTTTGTGGTATTCTTTCTAATCATTTGTAAGGGTTTATTGAAGAGCACTACATGTAGACCTTCATCCTTCATGCCTTCCTTTGGTTTTCTATTTAGTCCTGAGACATGGTCCTGTTACTAATGGACCCCAGGTCCCTTGGCTGCACAGAGAGCTCAATTTTTATTGGGAGGGAGTTTCAAAATTCTAGGATACTGTAACCCAAGACTTAAAAACCGCTCCTGCAGGGCGGACTAGGGGAAAAGTGTGATAGCACCCTCTTGGCTTGTGCATGTAAGTGGTTATATATCATCTGTTACAAATACGTCATGATTGAAAGCAGAACTGAGTTTCAACTTGTAACCCTAAAATTGTTGTTGGACATTTCTCGACATATAAACTATGCATTTTGAAAGAGAATTAATTATTTGTGAAGGTAATGTTGGTGGTCCATTTTGCCAGCCATTCCCACTCTGCTTCTCCCTTCCCTGCCTCCACTAAAGAACCTAGAAAAGCTAACTGCCCCCCTTGCAGCCTCTGTTGCAACTACAAATGGCTTTGGGAACACAGCTTTGGCTTCAGGATTTCTGGGAAAACTTTTGCTTCCTCATTAAAATTATATATGCAGCTAGGTCATCTCTTCTTCCTCTGTCTGCCATAAACACCAAAGTGATTTCTGGAGCTTGAGTAGTTCTTTTAACTAAAGGGAACGAAGGGTCAGAGAATCACAAAGATGCCAGTTCCCCATTGTTGAGCTGCTGTTGGAACACCACACCCTGCCTATCTCCAGACATCTTATTAGTTCAACCTGTTTTGTTTAATTTCTAGGCTTTTTACTAGAAGTTGAAAGCTAGTTGTCAAATAGAGTTCCACAAAGCTTTACTATTCCATTTACCCCAGCCATTTGATAGACAAACAGGTGAAGTTTTTCTTAAATAGAGTTTGCAGTTTGTCTCTATTTCTGTGTACTCATGCTCTGCCCTTGCTCCTGGGCTTGCCTTGCCCATGCTGAGGCGAGCAGAGCTTGAACGTTTTTAATAGGCCTCCATAATTCATCAGATTAGTAATTTAGAAAATTTGTTTTTGAGGAATTGTATTTTGATACTTTTTTCATTCTGGAAATAGCTTTTTGTGCATATATTTTTGGCAGAAAGATCTAGCATTAAAAAAAATCACTACCTGGTTTTTGGGGCCCTCCATAAATCAGTTCCAAAAGCATTTATCAGCTGTTTACCAACTGCCAGAAAAAACAAACAATCACTTACACCTGATAATTCTTACTACTGTATGATGATGCTTTAGGAAATACATGATAAAGATGTTCTTTACAGATGCCATCTATAACTAAAAGTTTTAAGAGCACAAAAGGAAAAAGTTTGAGACTGTATGAAAAGAGAAGACTAAATATGAAGTTCCCTAACTGCTGGTTTAAACTTTTAATTGGATACATAAATTACATATCTAAAAGACATATACATATGAATATATCTCATCTAAAGTATGTAATAAAACATAGAATACAAAATATAAAAGAAAAGCTAAAAATAAGAATTTTATACTTTAGATGAAAATTAAAACAGAATTATAATGTGAAGATAAATTTGGGAAAGTATTCAGAATCTTCCCAGATAGTTATTACAAATAAAGACTATAAATGCTGATCTCTCAACATCCATTTTTGGTGGTGTGGGATCGTCAAAACAGTGAGGTAACTATAGTAGAGCAGATATTATGAGGATTCCCAGGGGCACTAAATATTGTAACTCAATTTTGTATTTATATTAAAGCTCATTTATATTAAAGCTCAAGGGTCTCTAATTAGAATACAATAAGAAAAGAACTATAACGTAAGAGAAAATCTTTGTACAAGATGATTGTTGAGAAATCTCACTGTAACAAACATGATAAGGCTGTAAAAGTAGTCAAAATACGTATTTTAAATGTATGCAGTTTGCAATTTTTCTGTAATAATCATAAAAGTGTCTAGTATTATTGTTTTGCAATATTATAAAGTAAAAATTCCTTTGGGGACTAGACACTTTATTTCATAGACTATACTAAAAATATTGTTTTGAAATTGCAATAAATGTTTTAACCAATGCACATGTAATTAGGCTTGGGATTAAAACTATGAAATAATATACTTTTTTTCTGCCTTCATCTATAACTTGTTACAGACTTTTCAAATGTTTGACTACATTACACAATTAATGAGGAGAGTTTCAATTATAAAAAGAAAATGTATTCTTTAAGAATGTTCTCTGCAATTAATAGTTGCATTATAATCTCTCAAATTTATGGTTTTAACATTTATGTTGAAAATTAATTTAAATATCTTTATCTTAAAAGTGTAACTTTTAAGACAGTGTAAAATATTACCTTCTAAGGAAGTTGTAAATTAATCACATGTGTTACTCCTTTCAAAGTACATTCTACAATTAGACAGCAATTATCTGAGTGAGAATGGAATAAAGAAATAAATATATGTTGGTATTAGGTGTCTTTTGTTTGGTTTGGTGATTTAAATTTTTTTTAAGTATATAAATTTCATATACCTTAAGTTTGGATAGCTATGTCTTAGATCAAGAACTTCAAATAATTTATTAGATATCAAAGCATGGGGAAAATGATAAAACTATAAAAACTAAAGACTTTAAAGTATTTAAGAAGGAAAGAAAATGGAAAATCCAGAACAAAACTGGGTTTATACTTTCCTCTTTTAACGTTTTGACATATATATTGAATCTGTTATCTGAAAAGAACAAATTCTTATTTTCTATTTTGTCAACACATAATAGGAGAGAACCTTCCTTGAGACTATCTTGGATCAGAAGACTACATTTTGAGATCTAGAGTCGGTCGTCAACACCGGACAGGCCATATGATTCATGTACAAACAAAAGGTAATACAAGGAAGCACAAAAATGCAAGCATGGCATAATGCTAGAGACGTGGTATTGACATCATACTGGCGACTAGGAAAGACTGATGGCTAAACCAATTAAAATGTACATTTCCTCATTTCTTTCTCTTGACAAATATTTATTGAGCATGTGCAATAGCCAGACATCTATGTGGATGTTACACATGCATTAGTAAGCACTTTACTTAATTTATGTATATCTTGATCACACCAGTGAGCTTCCATAAGCTTATAAATGGGGTATAGATTAAATAAATTTGGAGCTTAACAAATCCACGTGACCAGCATAAAGTAAAGATTGTAAAGGAAATAATCCATGCACTTGAGTACTGTCCTTGTCTTAATTAACCATATGAACTCTGAACCTTATCAGAGCTTAGTTATGACAAGGGCATAACTTGGTTACCAATATTCTCATCTAGTAAGCAAGAGGGAGAAATGAACGCTGTTTAGTGGCACTTGGCTGGAAAGACAGATGTGACACAGCTGTTACCAGTCTACAAAGAGGGCTTTCCAGGGCTTTGCCTTCTCCGTCTCTGCCTCTATCTAGGGTCTTCTGATACTCTGCACTAGATATTTTGATCACATTGCTTCCTATTTCCTGAGACTTCCAGTCCCTCATGATAAAATAATATCATCCAAATCCTAGTTACTACAGGAAAATACAAAATGAGTCATGTAATTGTAATTTTTCTGCTGGTTATAAGGTTCTGCGGTTTATTGAACAAACCGCAACTCAAAAATCAAACCATGCCAAAGAAACACAAACAGGGAACATAATAAAGTATTTTAGGAAGCAACTTAAGTTGTTCATGAATTTTCAGGACACTAGTCACAGTATATGTTAGTATTAGATTTCAACAAAAAAGGAGACTTATCAGAAAACTGCTGTAAAAGAGTAATAATTTCTATACGTTCTGGAGGATAAGAAATCTGTCTTGGAGCTTTTATCCTCAACATTTTATTTTATTTTATTTTATTTTATTTTATTTTATTTATTTATTTATTTATTTATTTATTTTTTGAGACAGAGTCTCGCTCTGTCGCCCAGGCTGGAGTGCAGTGGCCGGATCTCAGCTCACTGCAAGCTCCGCCTCCCGGGTTCACGCCATTCTCCTGCCTCAGCCTCCCGAGTAGCTGGGACTACAGGCGCCGCCACCTCGCCCGGCTACTTTTTTGTATTTTTTTAGTAGAGACGGGGTTTCACTGTGTTAGCCAGGATGGTCTGGATCTCCTGACCTCGTGATCCGCCCGTCTTGGCCTCCCAAAGTGCTGGGATTACAGGCTTGAGCCACCGCGCCCGGCCTCTCAACATTTTATTGTGAACATTTTTATACATGGAGAAAAGTTGAAAAGATTTATACAATAAAAACTCCATATACTCTCCAGCCAGATTTTATCATGCTTTCTTCTTATGTATGTATCCACTATCCATCACCCTATCCATCCATTACTCCTTCTTATTTTTTGTTACACTTCAAATTTCAGACATCAATAGATTTCCTCTTAAATACTTCATGTGCATACCATCACATAGTTTAGTATTTGTTTATAGTTTTTCTTTTGATATAAGGTTTATACATAATGAAATGCACAAATATTAACTGTTTATTCACTAAGTTAACAAATGCACCCACGTGTCTTAAAAGTTGTAATAAACAACTGGAGGGGGTAAATTTTACATTGTTAGTATTAGGAAAGAGACTAATACTAGTAAAAAAAAAAAAAAAAAAAAAAAAAAAAAAAAAAAAAAAACCTTAAGAAGCTGCACCCCAAGATTGAAATTCTACCCAAGAAATAACTGTAAAGGAATTTTCTTGCATTTCCCTAAAACTATTTAATTAACATGACATAGAAAGAAAGTTATTGGGGAGTGCCACAATGGAAGACTTGTGCATATTGACCTGATTACCAAAATGGCAGCAGTAATGAGGTGAGACACTGAAATACATAAACAGCTCAAATTAAGAACAAAATGTTTTTCAACTTGCAAAATAAAATAATCCTTTGGAAGAAATCATCCAGATAACACAGAATCATTCTTGAACTTCAAAACAGTTCAACTTTGCCAGAATTAGAAACTAAGTTACCAATGTGTGATATGTGTCTAAGGAAGATGATAAAAAAACTTTGAATTATTTGAACTTTATAGTATAACTTAAAGCAATTCACAGTTTTCCATTAAGAAAATGAATTGAGCGATGCGATTACAATCTGAATTACCTTTATTGTGTCGCTTTATATTAGATATCAGCAATCTTAATGTTTTTAAGAAATGTTTGAAGAACTATGAAAAAAAATAATTCTTCAACACTTACGCTACATGCTGTGATGAAATAGGAGCTAGTTAAATTCAGTAAATAATTCTGTTCCAACAGGGAGGTTTGGAAGGCACATACTCATTTCTGGTACATAGCAATTCTGAAATCTAACCAGAAGCATGCTGTCAGGTTCTTCTACTGAAGGGGCAGGGGATGTTTCTTTTTGATTGCTAGAAGTGCTTCCCTAAATCATTTTTCTTTGTGGCCCTTGCCTCAACTTTTTGGACTTATTGGGCTTCCCTCTGAGATTCCCTTTCTTTTCTCTCAGAAATTACATATGTTTATACATGAGCTACTTTCTCAGACTACATCCTGCCCAGTGAAACTTCATTTTGAGGCCTCATACCACTTCATTTTGAACAATTGCTGCTGCGTTCAGTCTATGCTGGAAGTTCTTTGGCAGCAAAACTCTGTTTAAAATTTTTAGTTGCCTGTAGTTCTTATGGTAGTTCAATTTATGAACCAAATATCATATTATTAATTCATTTTGAAGCAAATATCTCTAATTTGAGTGTGTTTAGATACCCGTTTTACAACCAGTAGGGTCTCATAGACTTCCTAAAATCATTCTGAGGTCTTTAATAAATAGATTTTATGGTGACACAACTGATTTGCCATGAGGTTATTATTTATTTATTAATTCTTGAGAATTTTTTCCTGGCTAAAAGTACTAGAGATGCTAGCAACTCCTAACTCCTCTATCTTTTCTCTAATTTTTTCCTTAATTACAGTCCCCAGCTGTAAACACTAATTTCTGTATTAATTGTATGTGTTTGCCTAAAGGTCACAGAGAAAAACTGAGTTAGGAAGGAACTCACAGAAATCAGAAAGTAACATCCCTGCCCCTTGAGAAGAACCTGACAACATCCTCATTGTTGGGTTTCAGAATTGCTATGGACCAGAAACTGATGTGTGTCTTCCAATCCGTTCCCTTTGAATAGCGAATGTATTTGCTCATATCTTTTCATACATGACTAAAAGAAGTTGACTGAGCCTTTTAATATTCTCCCTAGAAGGCAAGGTCCACATGTTCATTAGGTATGTTTTACAGCTTCCCAGTTACTGCAAACAGTGTTTTGATCACCGCTTTTAAACCATATGAGACACCATTTTTCCAGTGTCTAATAGCAGTTTACTCATAGGTTTCCCAAGATTCATTATCCATTTTTTTGTTTTTCTTACCTTCACCAACTATTTTTTGTTTTTTTCTCAGTGTCCATTGCCTTCCCAATTTCACAGACTATGCCATATGTCTTAGATTTTTGTTATACTTCCCAATTCTCACCATTAATTTCTGTAGTGATTATACGTTTCTGCCTTGAAAACTATTCCCAAACACAGAGACCTAAAACCACCACTTACTTAATTATAATTCGGAGGCTTTGCCCTTTGAGGGGGGGTCACATGAGATGCCTTGTTCTCCCAGGGTGTTGATTGGGCTCTTCATGTGTTTGGTTTTTTAACAGAATGATGGTATAGTTGGAAGCACCAGAGCACTTTATCAGATGCTGTCATCTTCCAGGAGCCTATTTTTCACATAATAATGGGAGAAGTTTTAGAAACAAGAGAGCAAGCAGTTAAACCTCAAATACAAGGATTTTTAATTTGCTTGTTATACATGCTAATATCCCAGTGGCCGAGAAAAATCTCATGACCAATCCCAGAGTCAACATGGAAGGGAACACAAGAACATGGATATAGGAGATGGGATTCATTGAAAACTATTACCGTAACAAATTGCCACAGATAGCATTCAAACATGGCATAGGCCAAAGGCAGCATTAATCATAAGTTGCAAGTATATTATATTGATTTTAATAGGCAGTAGATATACACTATTACTGTGGTGTCTCAGCGTAAGTACAAATTTATAACTCTTTGATAATTTACTTCTTTGAAGCTTCAGTGATCAAGGAAGAAGCAAGTATTCTCCATATACTGGTAAGAAATATAAGTGCCAGAAAGTAGAAAATAAACTCAGAAATATTCAGAGGCTTGTTATCTCATTGAATTTTGTGGAGGTACAATGTCAACCCATTCTGTTAAAATTAAAGATGAGTTTCTGCCTGTTATTCTGGCTGCTACTAAGAAATAGTTACATCATTTTTTTTTTTTTTTTTTTTTTTTTTTTTTCTGAGATGGAATTTTGCTCTTGTTCCCTATGGTGGAGTGTAATGGCGGGAACTTGGCTCACCTCAACCTTTGACTCCCAGGGTCAAGCGATTCTCCTGCCTCAGCCTCCTGAGTAGCTGGGATTACAGATATGCACCACCACGCCCAGCTAATTTTGTATTTTTAGTGGAGACGGGGTTTCTCTATGTTGGTCAGGCTGGTCTTGAACTCTTGACCTCAGGTGATCTGCCGTCTTGACCTCCCAAAGTGCTGTGATTGTAGGCATGAGCCACCGCACCCGGCCTGCTGGGACTCTTTAGATTTTTGGATTTGACATTTACCGTATTGATCATGTCGCTCCTCTACATATACTGAGGAACCTGGCTGGCTGCCTGCTTCAAGTGGTTTCTAGAATAGAAGAATTTTGACTTTTTCATACTTCAGGAGAAGCTGAACTATCACTTGAACTTTGGATTCAGTTCTTAGCAAATACTATCTCAGATCACACTATCAGTGCAAGGGCTGTAAGCATAATAGTGCCTGTCCTATGCCCCCACAGAAGAAACAGAATAGAGTGTTATGCTGAAAAGTAATATTCTCTTTGGCAATATATATATATATATTCAAGCTTTGAAAAAGCAGTTCTTTGCTGAGTAGTACAAGAAAGTAAGAAAGATCTGACTATAGCACACAGAGTGAAAATTTGAGCTCACCAGCCAAAAATTATGTAAATATTATCTAATATTATGTAAATATTTGAAGTCATACAGTTATGTGTATCCTTTAGAATTCTATCATTAAGTAAAAGTGGTATGTTTAAGATAAAATTATAGGAGATCCTGATAGTAGAGTAACAGCACAAGAATGTTGCATTTGCTGCTCATATTTGCATTATACCAATTTCTTCTTATAGCCTCAAAGAGTGGTTTATGTCATGTTTGTCCAAAAAGAAGGTATTCATGTCTCATGTAAAGATAGGTATGCCAAAAAAATCTGCTATTAGTCAGAAGTGGAAGAGAATATCATTATCTAGGAGAAACCCTAAAGAAAATTAGGGGAGGAAAATTATCCTGGCAGGCAGAACTGAATACCTATCAAGTTGTTTACCATGCTTGAAAAGATATATGAACACAGATATATTTTTAGCTTTTTATACTCAGTCACCAACCAACATCAGATTGCAGGATGTTGAGGACCTGGGAAGAAACAAGAATGGAAGATTGGTTACAAGGAGCCCTTAAATGGAGGTGTGTACAAGACCCTCTCAGAATGCACCCAGACTTTGGCACTATTTCTAAGTTATGTGAATGCTTAACAAGAGATCCATCAAGAAGAAATGACTGGTCCTGTAAATGAAAAGATTTAGTTATTTATCATGCTAACAAATATACTTGGTTGCTCTGTGCCAGAGCATGATGTTATCAGGGATTCAGTATTTGTTTCTTCTGTTGGAAAATTAAGCGGTATGCAGGAATACAGGCTAGTTCTGGCTTTTTTATGTGTGAAGAGGAACCCATGTTGTTGAGCTTATACATCACTTCCATATCTGCCAGTGTGGCCACTTCTTTCATGAACTCTTTGAGAGAACACTGATATGGTTTCAACAAATGGCTCATGGAAATCCTTAGCACAAATTACCTTTTCTATTTTATTTTTAAATTGTTTCACTAGGGGAGCACTTTGAACATAGACTAGATAGATTAGATATTAGTTTATATTGAGAAATTATTTTTTACATTTGAATAGTAATGAAATTCTGGCTATACTAAATTGAAAAAAAAACATTGATTTTTAGAGATATGTACTGAATTATTTAAGTATAAAATAGTTTTCTTGAATTTGCCTAAAAATTATCCAGCAAAAAATAGATAAAAACAGAATTGGTTAAATTGCATTAATTGTTGCAACTTAGAAATATATACAAAGGGGAATAAATACTATTCTCTCTAGTTGTGGGTATGTATGAAAAAATATAAAATATATTTTTAAAAGGCTGGGTGTGGTAGCTCAAGCCTGTAATCCCAAGCCTTTAGGAGGCCAAGGCAGGAGCATCGCTTGAGGCCAGGAGTTTGACACATGTCTGAGCAATGTAGTGAGACCTCATTTCTGTACAATGCTTAAAAATTAAGCTGGATATGGTGGTGCGTGCCTTAAAAATTAAGCTGGTCATGGTGGTGCATGCCTACAGTCAAAGTTACTTGGAAGGCTGAGGCAGGAGAATCACTTGAGCCCAGAAGTTTGATATTGCAGTGAGCAATGATCATGCTACTGGCACTCCAGGTTGGGTGAGATTGAGACCTTATCTATAAAAAAAAATTAAAAGAAAAGTACTCCGTAAAATATAATAGTATAGTATGAGGATGTAAAACAACTATTTTATTTTTATTATTTTTTTATTTTATTATTAATTGACAATTTATAATTGTATAGACTTATGGAGTAGAAAGTGATATTATGATTTATGAATACAACCTGGAATAATTAAATTGAACTAATTAGCATATTCATCACCTCAAATACTTATCTTTTTCGTGATGAGAACATTTGAAATTTACTGTCATAGTAGTACCTATGCAACCGTTCTGTTTTTCACTTTCAGCCAAGTATTCAGTAAGTCATGGGAGGTATTCAACACTTTATTATAAAACAGGCTTTCTGTTAGATGGTTTTATCCAGTTGTAGGCTAATGTAATTGTTTTGAGAATATTTGATGTAGGCTAGACTGAGCCATGCTGTTAAGTAGGCTAGGGGTATTAAATGCATGTTTAACTTACAATATCTTTAACTTATGATGGATTTATCAGGGGCATCCATAATACTGTCTTTGATGTTTGAGGCACCTCCATACAATTTTCTAATGACTAAACTAATTTAAATTCCCACCAACAGTGTAAAAGAGTTGTCTTTTATCCACATCCTTACCAGAACATATTTTTCATCTTTTTTATAATAGCCATTCTGCAGGTAAGAGATGATATGTCATTGTGATTTTAAATTGCATTTTCCTAACAATTAGCAATGTTGGGCATTTTGCCACATGTCTGTTGACTGTATGTCTTCTTTTTAGAAATGTTTTCTATTGTTTCCTTGCTGTTGAATTGCTTTAGTTCCTTATATATTATTGGGATTAACTTCTTGCCAGATGTATGGCTTGCAAATATTTTCTCTCAATTCCTAATTTGTCTTTCCACACTATTAATTGTTTTGTTTGCCATGCAGAAGCTTTTTAGTTCAATGTAATCATTTGTTTATTTTTGACTTTGTTTACTGTACTTTTGGGGTCAAACCCCCCAAAATATTGCCCAAATTAATATCATGTAGTTTTTTCCTTTATGTTTTCTTCTAGTCCTTCTACAGCTTCTGAACTTATGTTTCAGTCTTTTATCCATTGTGAGTTGATTTTTGCATATAGTGTGAGATAAGGGTCCAGTTTTATTCTCCTGCATGTGGGTATCAAGTTTCTTCAGCACCGTTTATTGAAGAGACTATCCTTTTTGCATTGTGTATTCTTGGATTTTTGTCAAAAATTAATGGACTATACATGTGTTCTTTACTCATTTCCAGGTTTTTTATTCTGTTCCATTGTTTATGTGTCTTCAATTTTTTTTTTTTTTTCTTTTTGCCTGTACCATTCTGATATAATTACTATAGTTTAAAATTAGGTCAAGTGATTTCTTAGCTTTGTTATTGTTTGCGCATAATTACCTTGGTGATTTGAGTTTCATTGTGGTTTCATACACATTTTAGAATCTTTTTATTTCGATGAAAAATCACACTGCAATTTTGATAGAACTTTCACTGAATCTGAAGAGTACTTTGTGTAGTATGAACATTAGAATATGAAATCTTCCAGCCCATAAACATGGGGCATCTTTTCATGTATTAGGGTTTTCAGTTTCTTTCACCAGTTTTTTACAGTTTTTACTGTATAGTTATTTTACCTCCCAAGTTACGTTTATACCTAAGTATTTTATTTTTGGTAGCTACTGTAAATGGAATTATTCTCTTGATTTCATTTGTGGACAGTTTCTTGTTAGTGTATAGAAACTACTGATTTTGGTGAGTTGATTTTGTATTTTTGAACTTACCTCTATAGTGAGGTAAGTTATGTACTAGTTTTCACAGTTTTTATGTGGGGTCTTTAGGGTTTTCTGTATATAAGAAGTGACACTTTGTCCAGGTATAGTGGCTCATACCTCTAATCACAGCACTTTGGGAGCCTGGAGGCCGACATATGGCTTGAGCCCAGGAGTTGGAGACCAGCCTGGGCAACATGACAAAATCCTGTCTACCAAAAATACAAAAATTATCTGGGTGTGATGGAGCACACCTTTAGTCTCAGCTACTAGGGAAGCTGAGGCAGGAGGATAACCTGAGCCTGGGAGGTTGCAATTGCAGTGAGTCCTGACGGTGCAACTGCACTCCAGCCTGGATGACATGGTGAGATCCTGTCTCAAAAAAAAAAAAAAAAAAAAAAAAGGGAAGTCTCTTGTTTTCCCATTTAAATGTCTTTTTATTTTCTTAACCTTTATTAATTGGTCTGGCAAGAATGTCCAATACCATGTTGAATAAAACTGTCAAGAGATAGCATTCCTGTATTGTTCCAGATCTTTGAGGAGAGGCTTTCAAATTTTTATCATTGAATATACTGTTAACTGTGGCCTTCTCATATATGGTCTTTATTGTGTAGGTAAAGTCCTTCTGCCTCTAATTATTTGAGGGTTTTTTAAAAAAAATTCTTATTATGAAAAGATGTTTAATTTTTAAGTGCCTTTTCTGAATCTAATGAAATAATCATATGATTTTTGTCTTTCATTCTGGCAAGGATAATAGATCAGATTTATTGATTTGCATATGGTGAATCATCCTTGCATCTCAGGGAAAAATCTCACTTGATCGTGGTGGATGATACTTTTCATATGTCATTGAATTTGGTTAGCTAGTGTTTTGTTGAGGATTTGTGCACCTATGCTCCCCAAGGTTATTGGCCTGTATATATATATATTTGTGGTAATGTCCTTGTCTGGCTTTTCTATTAGGGAAATGCTAGATTTGTAAAATGAGTTTAGAAGTATTCTTTCTTCGTGTTTTTTGGAAGATTTTGAGATACATTGGTATTAGTACTTCTTTCAATGTTTGGTAGAATTCAGCAGTGAAACCATCAAGCCATCAGATTCTCTTTTATTTATTTTATTTTATTGTTTTAATTATACTTTAAGTTCTAGGGTACATGTGCACAACATGCAGGTTTGTTACATATGTATACACGTGCCTTGCTGGTGTGCTACACCCATTAACTCGTCATTTACATTAGGTATATCTCCTAATGCTATCCCTTCCCCCTCTCCCCTCCCCACAATAGGACCTGGTGTGTGATGCTCCCCTTCCTGTGTCCAAGTGATCTCATTGTTCAATTCCCACCTATGAGTGAGAACATGCAGTATTTGGTTTTCTGTTCTTGAGATAGTTTGCTGAGAATGATGGTTTCCAGCTGCATCCATGTCCCTACGAAAGACACGAATTCATCCTTTTTTATGGCTGCATAGTATTCCATGGTTTATATGTGCCACATTTTCTTAATCCAGTCTGTCACTGATGGACATTTGGGTTGATTCCAAGTCTTTGCTATTGTGAATAGTGCCACAATAAACATACATGTGCATGTGTCTTTACAGCAGCATGACTTATAATCCTTTGGGTATATCCCCAGTAATGGGATGGCTGGGTCAAATGGTATTTCTAGCTCTAGATCCTTGAGGAATCGCCACACTGTTTTCCATAGTGGTTGAACTAGTTTACAGTTCCACCAACAGTGTAAAAGTGTTCCTATTTCTCCACATCCTCTCCAGCACCTGTTGTTTCCTGATTTTTTAATTATTTATTTATTTTTTGATGGGAGACTTTCTGTTACTGATTAATTCTTCTTACTATTTTTTTGTCCTGTTAAAATTTTCTATTTTTTTATCATTAAATCTTGTTGGATAGTATGTGTCTAAAAATGTATCCATTTCTTCTAGGTTATCCAATTTTGTTGGCATAATAGTATTTTATGATCCTTTATATTTCTATAAAACCAATTGTCATGGCTCCTTTTTCGTTTCCAGTTTTATTTATTTGATTCTTCACATTTTTTCTTCTTCAGTTTAGTTAAAAGACTGCCAATTTTGTTGATCGTTTCAAATAACCAAATTTGGTTCCATTGATTTTCTCTATTTTTCTCTTCTCTATTTTTATCTATTGTGCTCTGTATTATGTTCTGCCTTCTGCTAACTTTGAAGTTAATTTTTTCTTTCTCTAGTTTTTTGAGGAGCAACATTATTTAAAATGTTTCTTATTTTTTGAGGTAGGTGTTTATTGCCATAAACTTTTATCTTAAAATTGCTTTGTGTTATATCACATAAGTGTTTGTATGCTTTGCTTCTAATTTTGTTCTTCTTGAGATGTTTTGAAATTTCCATTTTAATTTCTACATTGATCCATTGGTTTTTCAGGAGCATGTTGTTCAATTTTATGTATTTGTGAATTTATCAAAATTTCCCATTATTGCTATCTAGTTTCATACCATTACAGTCAGAAAATATATTGATATTATTCCAATGTTATTACATTTGTTAAGACTTGTTCTGTGTCCCAACATGTGACCTAGCCTGGAGAATGTTTCATGTGCACTTGATGTTGCTATATTCTGTTGCTGTTGAATGGAATGCCCTGTATATGTCTGTTACGTTGATTTGGTCTAAAGTGTTCAAATTTAATGTTTCCTTATTAATTTTGTATAGATGATTTGTCCAATATTACAAGCAGGGTAGTGAATCTCTTACTATTATTGTATTACAATATATATCTCTCATTAGATATTTTAATATTTATTTTATAAACAATCATTTTCAAAACAAAACTGAAGGAGCAGGTAACTTTACAAATGCCTATTTGATTTATAATTCAATAAGATAATATTTATTACAGAAACATTAAATACTGTATTTTTTTCATACATATCTAGAAGGGAAAAAATGAGCCCAGACTGAGAAGAAATGTATTATTCAATATAAAAAAGCCTCTATTTTACTTTGGGACAATATGATGCTTGTATTGAATCGCAGTGCTTTTCTGTTCTACTCATATCTCAAATGGCCACATCAGTTTTTCCCCTTGAACTTGGATTAGCATATACTGTCATATTAATGCTCACATAAATTTTATATACACTCATATTTTAATTATATATTACTAAAAGAAAAAACTTCACTCAACATTATTTTCTTCTGCCAACAATGGTAATGTGCAGGTATATTATGATAATAATTATTTTTCTCATAGTTTTCCCTTTTATATTTATCTTGCTTTACAGGTAATATTTTGTAAGTGAAATTCAATAATACAATTAATTAATATACAAGTCTTATCCTGAAGCTTTTGCTTTGCCTTGAAAGATTTAGATATAATATTTAGCTAATGTGAATATTTTATATAGCAATGATAAAAATAATTTGGTCATTTTTTCTTAGATTTTTTAACATTATTGTTGACATATTGTGTGTGTATATTCTACATTTTGAAGAAGTTCACAATTTCATAAAGAGAAACACTAAAATTAAATCCAGCTTTTTGAAATTTAAGAAAACCTAGAACAATGACATTATTTTCTTTATAAGCTCAAGTGAGCTATTATGGTGGGAGTGGAGAATTGGTCGAGGTAAGCAAGAACTTACTTTCACATAGCTACAAAAATTTTATAGTAACTTTTGTTTCTCTTATTTCTTCCTTGAATAAACTGTTAACAACCAGAATCACTTCCACAACCAAAGACAGGAAATGAACATGAATTATTAATTCTATCTGAAAAGATTTAGATGCCTTTTAACTATCTGTTAATTTTACAGTCAAGATGCAATCTTTCAATAATTCTGATGTCATCAGAGAGAAAGAAAATCTTTCCAGGAAAACTTCAAAGTAAGTTTCATCACTTGGAAGTACAATGCAAGGAAAAAATACCAAAGTATTAATAAAGTATTGGCCGGGTGTGGTGGCTCACGTCTGTAATCTCAGCAAATAGGGAGGCTGCGGGGGCGGATTACCTGAGATCAAGAGTTTGAGACCAGCCTGGCCAACATGGCGAAACCTTGGCTCTACTAAAAATACAAAGATTAGCCAGGCGTGGTGGTGGGTGTCTGTCATTCCAGCTACTCGGGAGGCTGAAGCAGGAGAATCGCTTGAACCTGGGAGGCAGAGGTTTTAGTAAACCAAGATTCTGCCACTGCACTCCAGTCTGGGTGACAGAGTGAGACTCTACCTACAAAATAATATGTATAAAATTAAACTTTTTTAAATGTTAGGACTGGTAGAGAACTATGAGGGATGTATTATTATATGAGTATATTCTCATATAATGTCATGTTTAGAGTATCTTTAAAACTCAATTTTGTCTTTTAAGTTAAGAAATTAGTAGTCATAGTAACAGTCCTAGAAACATTTCTTATATTTGAATCACTTGCATCGATTAATCAATTTCTTAAACTTAAAATGATTTAATAACGATGTGTTGCTTAGCATTACATTTCACTTTACTTTCTATTTTTCTTAGGTTTATGTCATTATGCTCCCTTACAAGAGTCCCCGTCTTGCCTTTCCTGCTTCTCTTATCATTAATGTCATTTTAGTACTACCCAGATGGAAAACTCAACATCATTCAATACTTCCAGCTTCTTTCACTTCCAACCAGTATTCACCAGTCACAAGTCTTGTTCTTTTGTTCTGCAACATATTTCTTCAATTTTCCTGTGCTTTTAAAACCTCCTTGGCTAGAAGCCTTGTTCATTCCCTACTGAGATAAGACTTGGTGCTGAATGTAACTTAGATCTGGGTTTTTTAAGTCTCTATTTGCATTTATCCTGTCTTGACAACACTCGAACCATTCTGTCTGCTTGTCCTTGTCAGAAGCGTTCCCAGTGCCTATGCCTGCCTCGGATGGCTTTTAACTTGATCTACCTACCGTGACTACCACCCCTTCCCAGAATGTTTGTCCACCTGAACATCCGAGCAGTTCCATGTGACTGACCTAGAAAGTTACTCAATAACAAGCATAGCTCCTGAAATTGAGTACTTGGCAACTAAATACTTTCTTTGCTACCTAAACCGCAGAAGGTTTTTGTTTTTTTACGATCCTTTCTCAAGGTTTCTGTTACCTTGGCTCACATTTACTCTTTATTTTTATTTTAATGTGCATGCCACTTTTTTTTTTTTTTTTTTTTTTTTTTTTTTTTTTTTTTTTTTTTTTTTTTTTTTCCTGTGCTACCAATGCCTCTTTCAGTGGACCCAAGCTTTTGTCATTTTCAGGCTAGTTTTAGTCACTTTTCTTTAAAGCACCATACTGTAATACTAAAATATGTTCCATCAATTTGGGTTTCGGAATAAATATTTAACGAATTCTTAATTGAAAACTAGGTGAATTAAACAGTATATGTGTTTATTTTACAATGAAAGGGAAAATTTGTTTTTACTCCCTACTATTCAATAGCATTGAATAGAGTAAAAAGTGCATGTATGCAAATGCATAATGTTGGATTTTCATTGTTATAGCACAGTCAGAGAAATTCACATATTATTTTTCTAATATCACTGTGATATTTGAGTAAATGCAATTGTCCATAGAAAAACGTACATGTTCTTGAATTTAGTTCTGCAAGTTCTTTCTATGTTCTTTGCATCCTCCAATTAATACACCAAAAACAATCACCATGCTCTTTAGTAGCCTTATGTCTACTACCTTCACTAGTATAAAATACTTGAAGTTAGAAAAAAAATTGCTTTTTTTCAATTTGTCTGCTTCACCTTTTCATTCTAATGTAGTAGAATACTTAGCATGTGGAAAATGTCTATATATATTTGTCATATGAATGAAGGCATGTGTGAATAAAGATTAGTCTACTTTTTCCTCTGCTGAGACTAGATAAAACTTATAGATTATATGGTCACAGTTTGAAATTACAGAAACCAGAAAACCTAATTATATTATGAGTTATCATAGGGGGCATTTAACTATCACTTTAATCTCACATGTTTTTGTTTCTTTATCTTTTTAATCAAGAAAGGATATTACACAGCTTAGAAAATTCTAGAATGAACATTTTCCCCCAAATTTTATTACCTTTAATGCCCCTTTCCAGAGCCAACTATTTTACCAGGTTTATTTATTTTAGTCTTTACCTCCATATCTGTGAATACTATGCTTGTACTTCTAGATATTGATTTATACACTTTCAATCTTACTTATTATTTTCTGTTTTGATAGGTGAGATTTACCACATTTACAAAACCCAGTGCATTTAGTCTCTCCTTTTCCTCAAAATAGCTATGATAGTTTCAGTTCTTCCATTGGTTATCACTTAAACTTCAAATCAGATATTATTATGTCTGCTCTTGCTCCATCTGTTATGGACTAAAATATACCATATTCCTGTGATTTTCTGAGCCATCGATTTTGCTTTCTATTTTATTGAGTCCCTTATATATATTGAAGCCTTTCTAAAATTTGTCACTTATGTTCCAAATGGTGATGCTTCATCTCTCATCCCGTCACCCTGCTGAGATCTGAGGTCTACCTTCTCTCTCTTTATAGATCCATACTTCTGGAATTTCATATGTAATTCTTGGTTTATGCAGTTTTTTGAGAATACCCTGAAATAATTCTCTGAAAATGTAATGTGGAGAAGACAAGATAAATTTTGTCTTCTTACACCTCTAAAAATGTTTTTATTCTGTTCTTACACTTGATTATTAAAATACAATCTAGGCTTAAAGCAAATTTCTATGTCAATTGTGAACACCTTATACTTATTCTAGCATTCACTGTTACTGATGAGATTTTGACACCTGTCTTATTCTCATTATTTTGCAATACACATTTTCCCTGTAAATATCTTGAGAAAGTGTCTTTAACTTAATGTAATATTTCACAATAATTTTTACTAGGGATGAGTTGTTTAGGCATTAAATAAAATAGATTCATTTAATTAGGGACTCTAAAAATATTTGGCTTGAAGAAACAAGGTTTGATCTACAGTGATTACATAAATTTTAATCCAAGTTGAAATATTTTAAGAGTAAAAAGAAATACTCTTAATAAATATGCTGGGATGACGAAGTCAACCAGGACTGTCCCAAGCAAAGCAGAATATATGTTTTCCCTAATTACAAGATACATGAATGTTAAATCTATTCATATTTGAAGATTTATTATAAAATCAAAATGAATAAAACATAGTAATTAAAAATTAAAGATACTACCTGTTTGAATTGTTTTTTCTCTCTTTTTTTTTTTTTTTTGCTTCTCTTCCAGGGGTCTTTAGTGAGGTTCTTATATCTTGGATTGCTTTTCATCATTTATTTTCTTACATTTTCTGTCTCCAGAGTTTTGTACATAATTTAGTGAACAATGAGGAAGAATTGATGGGTTTGAAGCAGGTAGTGAATTTTTTACTGGTGTGTATGGGTATTATTATAACTTATATAGTAGTGACATATATAAGATGGATTAGAACAAATAGCTAATATTCATGGGATACCATTACATCATTCAAACAAATATGATAAAATTATAAATTTAGGTGGAAGCAGCAGGATTAAAGAAATAATTAGAATGAGTCATCTTGGGATATAGCAGATAATACTCAGAAAAAAATTTCAAGGGGCTACCAATCACTGTTATGGAAAGAACATTCACCTTGCAATCAGAAAGATCAGAGTTTAATTTTTTATACTCTCAATATCTAGCTTCACATTTTTGTATAAATGAAATAAAAACATTCAGAAAAATGTTAGAGTTCTTTATGGGTTTCTCTTCATTTTAATTTCCCTCTTTCCCTTTTCTATAACAAGCACTTTCAATATTTCATTTTAATCTTTTTAGTCAATCAATTTTCACAACTATTGATTCTATATATAAAGAACATAAAAATTCTGTGCATTTTTATTTATGCAAATGACACATGTATGTGTTACTCTGTGTGTTGCTTTTAGTTTTCAATTTCAGACCTTTGAGAACCATCCACATTGATATCTACAGATCTACTCGTTCATTTTAGTGTTGGATATTATTGCCTATTGCTCTATATCATTTAATCCATCCCCCATTGATGTGCATTAATGCTGTTTCCAGACTTCAAATTCACTAAAAATTCTTCCGCATATTTTTTTTCCCAAGAAGGGAAAATAAAATGCTTTTCCCTTCTTGCAACAGTAAGCCATTTATTCCTAATCTTTTTAGAGAGCTGTTGGCCAACTACCTCCACATAAGCCCCTCTCTTAGACTTGCCAGCAGGTGAACAGAGATTTCTCACCCAAGAATATGCTCCATTCTCATGGCTGGTCAGTGCAGGACCAACTCATTGCAGACTCTTCTAAAAATCCATCCCATCTCCAGATCACAGTAAAATGTCTCTCTCTGCATAATTCAAGTTGCTTTCTTTGCTTACTGGTGTTGATGTTGATATCACTCCCCAACAACTGCTGCACATAAATCTTCCTCAGAGTTATTTTCAGGGAACATAAATAAACTTCATCAGTTAGCAACAGAAGTAGTTTAAGAAACCACACTAAAAACAGGGTTTTTGTGCTAGATCATCTGTTATCTTCCTGGAAACAAAGCCCTTATCACTTGTGGCAGACAGAGAACATGTAGCCTTCAGGATGTGCAGCAGTTCCAATTGTTAAAATTTTAATGTGGAATGAACTATGATGGTCCATTGTCATAAAAGAATGCCCCAATGCAGGAGATTTATTAGGCATTTGAGAAATACTAGAAAAAAATAAGGACTGTAGAATATAGTAGCTCTAACTTAACACTGTTAATGATGAATTAGAAAAAAAAATAAATAAAAGGAAGAGGGTCGTTGATCACCCTTTACAGCAAAAAAATGAACACTGGAGGGTTTCCGTGGTAACACACAAAGGGAATTTCATCTTCTGCTATTGGAGGTGAGAAAAAAGGTTCAGATTAAACTCAGGACCGGACCTGATTGTAAGGATAGTGTTGCTCCAGATAAAGTTGAAGTCTCATTACTGACAATCCTGTTACACCAAAGTGAGAAACTTCATGAGGAAAAGATGGGATTATTAGGCATGGGATAAGAAATTCTGGGTCCTTGCAATATAAAATTCTAAGATTTCCTGTCCATTAGAGGCTAGTGATCCTACCTTCCTTTAGGATGACAAAGATTTCTCTATCTTTCAAGACAATGGTGTTTTTCTTCTAACATTTCAGACAATTCTTCTTGTCTACCATACCAATGACACAGATTAGGTCATAATATAACACATTCTGGTAAAGTCTGGGTTTGCCAAGAGAAAAAAAAAGCTATATCCTGATAAATCTGTGTGACTTTGCCAAAATACTTCACCAGGAGGCAGAAAAATGTATATGGGACTGGAGAGATACCACATAAAGTTTGGCAAAGGAGAGTTTATCAATATAAAAGCCTTCTGTAATACAGAATTTAACATCCAACCTAGCAAGAGAATGTAGAAGACTGCACTTAAAAAATATGTTAGAATGACTATTATAAGTTTGGAAAATGTTACAGCCCATAGTATATGATGCAGAAATACCACATTTAACGTGAGAGATGTTAAAGGATGAAATATTAGGTTGATGCAAAAGTAATTGTGGGTTTTTGCCATTAAAAGTAATGCAGTTTTTGCCATTTAGTTAGGTGTTTATATACTCAATTGCTTTTTATCATCCATTTTCTTATGTAGATGTGCACCAACGTAATAGAAAGTCTGAAAGTGGATATGCTAAAGTAGATACACCGCATACAATAAGAAAACTCACCAGATAAATATGATGTTTGAGTGGTCCACAAAGACACCTCATTTATTAAGGAAATAAGGAATGTGCTGGTAATCTGAACACTAAAGAGATCAGTGAAAAATGTGTTCTATAGTTCACAGATAAAAGTAAGATGTGTCATTATAGCATATCTGATGGCAATGGGATTGGCAAGATCCTGAAGTAATAAAATCCAAATGGTCTTAAATATCAAAAAATAGAAAGCAAGCAAAATTATTATGATAAGCTAGAAAAGTTCAGAGTTTCAAGCAGGGCATCACTACCTGTAAAGAACAAAAGCTATTGTTAATAGAATAGGATCCCTAAGAGCAAACTAGATGAGGAGCTGACAAGAATATAGTTCAAAGGAAATAAAGAATGAATAATCAGGAGGCAGTCTCTTCAAATCAACACTTACTCTTTTGCCAGTTTCTGCATGTGAGCTAGTTTTGAGACCTGGAACCTATTGAATGTAAGAAACTTGGTCCCAAAATATAGGCATCACATAACATCTCATAAGGATATTTGGTAACAAGTTCTCAATCTTTTCCAAAGATGTGTATGACTTTTCACTTTGGTAGTCGTAGCCTTAAAGAGAGGAATGCCTAATCTTTGAAGGACTATTGACACAGGTTCCAAATTAACTTTGACAACAAACGATTCATGACATTTTATGGATTTTTGTAAATGGATGTGTACAGGAAGTAACTAGAGTCTGTGACCAGGTTTGGTTCATAGTGTGCAATGGGTCTACAGAACCCCTGATGGTAATTTCTCTGATGACCAAATGTATAATTGAAGTGAACATACTCAATAAATGGTCAACACATCCCACTAGTTTTTGATCTCTAAAAGATGAGCTGTCATAGGTGAAGATAAATGGAAGTCTCTGAAACTACCTCCCTTCCAATCACAAACAGGCTAAATCAAAACCATACCATTCCATATCCTGATGAAATAATGATGATTAATGCCCAACTTAAAGACCAATAAATGTCATTAAATCCACAAATATAACCCATCAAAAGGCCACACAAATCCTAGCAGAAGACCATGAGTTACTGCAAACTCAATCTGCAGCCCTTATTGCAGTTGGTATGGTAGAGGTGACATCTTTCCTAGAGCAGATTAATACAGCATAAGATACTTGGTATATAGCTAGTGATCTGACAGATGTGTTTATTTTCATTACTATTGGAAAGAAAAACCAGAAATAATTTTCTGTTACTTGACACAGACTACAGTCTGTCCTTACATAGTTTCATGGTCTTGTCCCAAGAATATGTTAATTTCCTGTCCTCTGTCACAATATAATTCGAAGAGGTGTGAAACAGTTGAACATCTGCAAGAGCAGCACACTGGTATACTCTAAAGTTAACATCACGTTAATTAAATTAATATGCAAGAAGTGGGAAGTTTATTGGAGACTTTGGTAAGGCACAAAAACTCCAGAAACTGCAACATAGACCAAGATTAGGGTGTTGTCACAACAGTGTAGATCTGAGGTATTCCAGAACATCCCCTGAACAAAAGGGCTATATTATTGTGTCTTGCATTTCCCACCATGAAAAGGTAAGCAAGTTATCCAGTAGGACTTTCAGATTTTAAAGGAAGCATAGCACACACACTTAAAATATTATTCTGACTCTATGCCCAGTGACACAAAATGCATCTAGTTTCAAGTAGAGTTTAGAGAAGGATAGGGCTCTACAAAAGTTCTAGACTGAGATATAAGTGGTTCTTTCCCATGGGAAACGTAACCTAGCAGATTAAATTGTAGCATAGATATCCGTAGAAGGAAAAGATGCTATGTGGTGACTGTTAAAGGTAAGACTCAATAGAAGAATCATAAGCTAAACTTGTACAGGGTAAGTCAAAATATTTCACCTGCAGTATACTTGTACGTACTTCTTGAGAAATGGATCTTGTAATATCACTGAACCCTGGAATATTAAGTAACCTTGTAGCCATAACTGCCCTTCGTACGCTAGATTTAGTCCTATTCACCAAATCATAAGGTCAGATGGCACTAGCAGCAACTCATTATAAGATGTAAGTGATGTAATTTGCAACAGGCATAAATAAGACCAAAGGACAGAAGTTAGTTGCACAAATAGGTGGCCCAGACTTCTATATAACTAACCTATTACCCTGACACCTCTCTATCAACTCATTATATGAGTGCAAAATAAAAATTTATTCTGGCTATATATTAGCCTCACTCAGGGGTGGCCTTGAAAAACAGTGCAGAGGATGATTTTCCAGTGATCACTCAGTACTACCCTTGAGTCTGAAAAGAAATAATGGCCACATGTTAGAATATATATGTACTCATAAACAGTAGTAATCAATTTGGTTGATTAGGAGCCTAAAACGATAAAGACTGGATGACTGGGAACCAGACAATCAGCACAGATGACACATGCACGAACTTATGGGAGTAGATACAAGGTGTCAAAATCTTTGTGTGTCATCCCAATGCCCACCAGAAATGATTCACAACAGAAGAGCTACTAAATACCTAAGTAGACAGAATAACTCAGCTATAATAACAGAAACTGAAGCTAAGCATGAGCTTAACAGCACAGACTCCCACTCACTAAAGCTGACCTAGTAACTGACTCTAGCCTGCTAGCAACAGAGACCAATGCGTCTCTTAATATGGCACCTTTCCTGAAGGAGACCAACCAGCCACTTGGTGGAAAGTTGACTTTTTTTAGCCAACCACTCTGGAAAGGGCAGGAATTCATACTGACTGAGTCTACATCTATTCTGGGCACAAGTGTGCCTTTTCTATATCTAGGGCCTTGACTGTTGCATTATCCAGGGGCTTAAAAGTTTGAATATATCTAACATGAGATTCTACATAACATCACATTAAACTATAAAATCTACTCTTTAGGAAAGAAGGTATGGCAGTGGGCACATGATATGTGATCTACTGGTTTCATAATATACCATATGATCTAAAAGCTCGTGGCCTACTATAGTAAAGAATGGCTTTGTCACCAATAGGTAGAAGGGTGAAAGCAGGAGTGGACCTCTTACCATTAATCCCAGTATCCCTCTTATTTTTCTTTCTCATCACTGTAACTGTAGCCCCCATGGGCTTAGAGGTACTGTTTCCTAGATCAAAGATGCTTGTAACAGGGGGCAGAGCAAGAGTTTTATTAAACCGTCAGGTAAGCTACTGTCTCGTCATTTTGAACTCCTGATGCCAAAACACTAGCAGACTTGAAAAAGAGTCAAAAATCTCGGTGGAAATAATTTGTTCTGATCATTGGGAACAAGTAGAATTCTTCATACAATGAAAGCAGGGAAGAAGGACTTTCATAACTCGCAGATCTTTTGAGGTGTCCCCTAATACTTATTTGTCCTATCTTGATTATAAATGGACAAGTCCAATAGCCACAACTTGAGAAAGTCATGGCACATAGGGACTCAGACTTCTTAGGGGTTAGTGTTATTTCACCCAATCGGGTAAGCCAGGTGTCATCCAGTGGTGTTATCTCAGGTGCTAACAAGTGTCATCCAGGGGTAAGGGGAAGAAGAAATTTGGGATGAAGGAGGGGGATAATAAATACCAGTTTAAACCTCCCAAAATCTGCTACAGAAGCAAGATGTAACACTGTGATATAAAGAGATATATATTTTGGTTTTTGATCTCAAGTTCCTGGCCAGAATTCCTAAAACCATGGTAAATTCCCATGTCCTAAGAGCAATTGGAGCATCTTTTGTGAAATATTTGGTTCTTGTCCCCAGTTCCTGAAATAGTTCTGGAGCTGTAAAGGAGAAAGGGGCATCTTTTGTTATTCATAACAATCCCCTTTCAATCATACCTGAGTTTGTGTTAACAAAGTAACTTTCAAAACTCCCCAAGGATGGAGAAGCTGATTGTTGGGGAAACTAAACATGTCATTAGAGGGTTGAAACTTCAGCCCCACTCCAGACACATTTCCAAGAAATGGACAGGGGATAGTGGTTAAGTTTAATCACCAATGGCCAATGACTTAGTAAATCATGTCTTTGTGATGAAGCCTTCATAAAATCCTTAAGCAAAAGAGTTTGGAGAGCTTCTGGGTTGATGAATACCTGGAGATGTTGAGAGGGGGGTGCACTTCTCCCTCATACCTTGCCCTATGTGTCTCTTTCATCTGGTTGTTCCTGAGTTTTAACTTTGTCAAAAGGCAAAATTACAATAAATTTAGTTTGTCATCTGAAAGACCACCAGGATGACTAAACAGTAGAAAAGAGTAATACTGACCCTCTGGTAAGAGAAAGCCTCCAGTATGGACCCAAGTTTCTCTCTCCTCAAAGAGGGGAAGGACAGGTTGGATTTTATGCCTCAAAGGATCTGTATCACACACATTTGGCAGGTTTTGGGCAAAAGCTATACACCTTTAGGAGGTGGATCAAGTACATGCAGATGGGGTAAACAAGTAAAATACATAACATGCATCTCAGGTCCACTTTGGAGTTGGATTTTATCATTAAAATGAGGTGAAATTTGGTTCTTTACATCAAAATGTCACAGCCCAATGCCCAGTGCCCAGAAAAACCAATGCACTGGGAACAGTGGGCATTGCATCAAAGAAAGAGATTAATAATCACAGGAGCAGTCAAAGGAAAGAACAGGAACTATTTCTCAAATCTGTCTCGAAAATTTTGAGGCTAGGATTTTCTAAGGGAACTTTGGTCGATAAGGATCTAGAGAACTAAAACAATTTATTGATTGGGGATGAAATCACATGGGTATCTTCACCGTCTTCCCGCAACTGAATCAATTCCTGGGAGAGGATCTCAGGAACAGGTGATGTCTCTTGGTCTGCTGAAATGCTATATCTGAAATATATCTCAAAGACCAGTTCTTTAAGTTTGGCAATAGTGATGTTATCTACAAAAGTAGTTAAGGAAGTTATAACTTGTGCCCCCTTGGTTACGTGACTCCGGAGCAGTAAGCAACTTATAGAAAAGCAAGCTCAGCCATGGCAGGTATTTGCTTAGCAAAGTTCAAGCCCTTACCATGATTCTAACCCTGTGACCTTTTGTTAGTCTTTACAAATGCAGTTTTAATTTTTTTATAAAGGAGGGGATCGGCCTAAGGAGGAACTATCATGGCCTCCATACAAGAAGGAATAAAAGCAATTTAGCCTGGTAGAAGCAAGATGGAGTCAGTTATGTCAGATTTCCTTTACCACTGCAACATTTGCAAAGGTGGTTTCCAAAACGTAGACTATAGGACAAAAAGATTATCTGTGCACAGCCTCTATAAGGTGGCTGAAACTGGCCTAAGTTCTGCAGTAGCTTATCGGAAAAGAATTTGTAAGGCCACCCCTCTCTCCAATCAGAGTGCCTATTGGTAGGGTGTTTAGCTCCAGAAATTTAGAAATTTGCTTTGTCAGCCAGGCCTGTATTCTCAACAGATAACTTTGTTTCCTTAACGTTTGTGTCCATCTAAGTTTAAACAGGGGCATCCAGTTTGTTGTCTCAGATCACAAGTTTAAAGATATCAATTGCCTCTATTGTGACTAGAATCAGGGGCAACACTTTGTTTCATGAAATTGACTAAGTATTCCAACAAGTTGGGCAGAGATGATTGATTTTTGTAGACAGAAAGCACTGAAGAGAGAAGAAATAAAAAACAAAAAGCAGATTGATCATTTCAAAGTTACTTTCCTTGCAAGGCAGGAGCAGGGAGAGAGAACCCTAGAAAAATAACTAGTTAGCATCAGGTGGCTTTAGGCTACTTCTTTTTTTTTTTTTTTTTTTTTTTTTTTTTTTTTTTTTTTTTGAGACGGAGTCTCGCTCTGTCACCCAGGCTGGAGTGCAGTGGCCGGATCTCCGCTCACTGCAAGCTCCGCCTCCCGGGTTCACGCCATTCTCCTGCCTCAGCCTCCTGAGTAGCTGGGACTACAGGCGCCGCCACCTCGCCCGGCTAGTTTTTTTTTTGTATTTTTTAGTAGAGACGGGGTTTCACCGTGTTAGCCAGGATGGTCTGGATCTCCTGACCTTGTGATCCGCCAGTCTCGGCCTCCCAAAGTGCTGGGATTACAGGCTTGAGCCACCGCGCCCGGCCTTAGGCTACTTCTTTACGTAATGATTAAAGTAGAGGGGACTTCATTATTACACCTATGGAAGATTGAATCTGGCCTGTTTAGGAAATTTGTTGTTATGTTTCCTGATTTCTCAAAAGGTTACGTAACAACTTAGCTTCAGTTTGGTGATGTGGCACTTTAACACAGGTGACTCCATTTTGGTTTTTAGTCTGGTCTATGGAGGCCAAGTACAGGAGCTTAGTCCAAAACACTGGCTTCCTATAACTTTTATTAAACAGTCTTTTATCATTAACCAGTAATCTAGTAAGTTACCGTTTTTCTTCTTTCTGGCAGCCAAGCTAGCAAATTATCAAACCCTGGGGGGAGTTGTGGAAAACTCAGATGTATAGCCAGTGGATCAGAAGTCAGAAGGGAGACCTAGACTTGTGATTGGCATCTGAAATGAGGGTGGTTTTGTGAGACTGAGCTAGTAACTTGTATCTCATGCTAACACCAGGTAGGTAGTATAAGAATTAAATTAAATTGTAGGCCAATCAGATGGGATCTGCAGATAATTAGAGAATTGTTTGGTATAAAAAAAGTCCACACATTTTGTGTTGTAAGTGTTGTGTGAGAGTGTAGAGAAGAAAACAGCTTTTTTATTTTTCTTTTACAGTGGTTGCAATGGATTCTATTAATCTTCCTCTTTCAACTTGACCCCACTCTAAAATAAGTTTATTATCTTAAAGAAATAAATCCTGACTTCCAGAGCGAAAGCATTTATTCCCCCAACTGACAACTCTCCAGTGAGTTTCTCTCTTTAGCCCTTGGCCAAAAATAACTTCCTCATCCAAATATTACCCTAGGTACTAATTTCAATAGAGTATTCCCTAATCGCAATCCTGTATGTAAAGTTCCTCTCAGAGTTTGCTTCCTTGAGAAACTCAACCTGTAAACATGAACAAGGCACAATTTGCCAACTCAATGACATAATTTTCTATATAAACACATTTGAAAGTGTCAGGATATTTCCACAAAATCCCCTCAAGTACATATACAAACACAAGCATGTATGCATGAACATATACACACAACATACTCAAATTTGCTGTTCTTGTTATAAAATAAATAAATAATTTTTTCCTTTCAAATTTCCTTTTTTTTCTATAGGGAATTCAATAAGCACTGACTCAAAAGTACTTGAAAATCTTAGTGAATAATAACTTCATGAAAGGTAAGCTTATATTTTGATTGTTGTTAGAGATGGTGTACTATCTGTATTGTTATTTTTTTCAGGGAGATGTAGTTGCACAAATAACATTCCATGGAGGAGGATTAAACTCCTCAGATAACTAAAATAAACCAGGAAACAAGTTCAAAGAAGTCGAGTGAACATAATTACACAATAAATAGGAAAATTTATATTTAGAAATAAGTAAAAAAAATAGGCTCAGATTTATGCAAAGATAAGCTTATTTGTTTTTATTTGTTTTGGCACAAGGTATTCTATTTCAGAAAGTACAAATAGCTCTAAATATATCTGTCTTTTGTATCTCATTTGGAAGCAAAATGTATATCTGACCTGATCTCATTTAGTTTCAAATCCTGACCTGAAGAAATAAAGGTTTATTTGTAGGCTGTATGTATTTTACTTAGTTGGAATATTTAAACATTTTCTTATAGAAATATTAAGAATTTTTATTACAAACTGCAGTACCTAACTCACTGGACCTGTAAAGTGTACAGTATATACTGTGTATGCATCATGTCCTCTTTCTATACTCTGAAAATTTCTGAATTCCAAAATATATCTTGGATATTTAATTTCTATATGAACTTTATTCAAAATGCAATAAAATATAAAATGTTATATATATATATATATATATATATATATATATGTTTAAAATGGCAGCAAAACCTGAGATTTCTTAGGGACATTACTTAATGTAAAGGATTTATTAATCTCATCTCTAAAACAAGTATATTACTCCGGAAGTTCTTTGAAGTGATGCTAGAATAATTTAGCCATTATATACTTTATTTTAATACATATAAATTATGTGAAATGCATAATGATTTCGAAAGGCAGAAGAAAGAAAAGGCACCAGGAATGAAATTGCTAAGGATTTATGGTGCTCCAAAGCCTGCAGCCTATAAACAAAGCTATCATAACTGGTTTTATATGTATAATCAACCATAGATGGTAAAATTATTGTTTTAGGATGTTACTTTGTTGTTTTACCCAAGCATTGCCTTGATCTTTATTATTAATGCCTGCTACTTGCCTTCTTTCTTGTTATTTTTCTCTTCTCTGTAAATCTCTCTTCTCACAAATCAATATTTTTGAAATTCCAATTTAATTATTCACCTAGTAAATAATTGTTCTGTCCAATAGTTGTGTGTTTCTTTAATGAATGGCTCTGTTGGGAGAGTGAAATGTTATCCACCTTCCCACCTCCTTCAGACTAATGCTTTATTTAGGTAAAGCAAAGCATGGTGTGCGATAATGAGGAATGTCTGGATGGAGAGATCTTTCCGAATGAAACAATAATTTCATGAAATGCATATACAGAAATGCCGTAATAAAAACCTCTGAGTTTCTTAGAATGCACTAATCTGTGCAAATTAAATTCTCTGTATAACCTCAATTTATACCTTTGAAAGTGGATATAATGTTAATATTAAACTCTTCTTATTGATTCCATCATTTATGACATAGTCCACTGTTCATTTAGTATCAATCCGCAATTATCATTTTTACAGGTTTAAGTCTATTTCAGATTACTTTCATTTATTGGAGAACGATAATGTCATTTTATTAAGGGAATTGTTCATATGTCTAAATGCAACCTACCTATAATGTGTACTGTTGCAATGACAAGTAAATGATTATTTGTAAATTAGCAACCTGACAAAAATAAAAAAACATTTTAAATGATATTTCAATTAAAGTATTTAAAGAAGAGCCTTTTATATCTGGATGATGGTACATGAACACATGCAATCTTATTTTCTCTGTATTTTAATATTTAATATTAAATATGTTAAGGTTTTTCAACACATAAAGACACTCTCAGATTAATTTGACCAATGTTATTTCATATAGAAATTAGTCTTAGGAAGCTTTTAATTTCTGTCTGATCTCACATTTTACAGTAGTTCTTCTAACAATTTGTTCATTTGTGGTTTGATTTGTTGTCATTTGTGGTTTCATCTATGAGACCACAACATTGAATTTTGTAGGGAATATTCTAAGTGGATATTTTTATTAAATTAGCTTTATGGTATTCGAACAGTGATATTAGAGAGTTGCTATATGAAAACATGTAATATATTGTTTACATACTGTTGTATTTCACCTGGTCTAACAGATTCTGTTTCTATTTTATTAGCTGAGTGAGATCTGAAATGTTATGTTTTTCCTCCTTATTGCTAATGTTTACACCTATATTCCAAAAATGCTTTTTTGTCTTGTAGAAAAGTGTTATTATACAGTTTTAGTTAGTGTCTTCCAGCCTTTCTCTCTGGCCAGAAACATGCTGAAATCTCATACATTATAAAATTCTAGTCAATAGAAAATTGATAATGAAAAAACGAGTCATGTTCTAAAAGTCATGCTATATATAAAAATCAATTACAAGTAGATAACAAATTTAAATATTTGTTTAAAATAAGTATTATAGAAGAAACAAAAACACTATTTATAAGTAAATAATTTTAACAAGTACAATGTGGACAAATTAAACTATACTAATATTAAGAACCTTGTTCAGCAAAAACACCATTGAGAGAGAATAAGAGAGACAGAGGAAAAGGATAAAATAAAATATTTTAAAAACATAATATTAACCAAGGATTTTTCCAGAATACGTAAATACACTTGGCTGTGGAACAACACAGGTTTGAAATGTGTGCCTCTACTTACAGGCAGACTATTGCAGCAGTTGCACTGAGTGTGCCTGCCTCTCCTGTTTCCCCTTCCACCTCCTCCACTTCTTCAAACTCTGCCACTCCTAGGAAAGCAAGACCACCTCCTCCTCCTTCTCTTCCCCCTCTTTCTTAGCCTATTCAATTTGAAGATGATGAGGATGAAATCATTTATGTTTCATCAAACGAATGATGATTCATTTCCACTTAATCATACTAAATATGTTTTTTTCTTTTTATGGTTTTCTTAATAACATTTTCTTTTCTCTGGCATACTTTATTATAAGAATACAATATGTAACATTTATAACATACAACATAGGTGCTAATCAACTGTTAATGTTATTGGTAAGCTATTAGTAGCTATTTTGGAGAGTAATTTATACACAGATTTTCAGCCGCATGGGAGGTTCGTGCCCATAACCCTGCATTGTTCAAGGGTTAACTGTTAATTTAAAATGGTCCAGTGACATCAACATGCCCTTCAAATAAAGTATTCAAATGACTAATAAACTTCAGAAAAAATGCTCAACCTCAATAGTTATCAGAAAAAAAATGCATACTCAACAATAATATAAAGTTTAAAATATTGAACATACTCAATATTGGTAAAGATGCAGAACAGCTAAGACCATTGCAAACTACTGAAGGACAGTAAAAAGATAAAGCTCCTTTGGAAAATTTTGTGCAATAATGTTTGTAGGGACATGGATGCAGCTGGAAACCATCATTCTCAGCAAACTATCGCAAGAACAGAAAACCAAACACCGCATGTTCTCACTCATGGGTGGGAATTGAACAATGAGATCACTTGGACACAGGGCAGGGAACATCACACACCAGGGTCTGTTGTGGGGAGGGGCGAAGGGGAAGGTATAGCATTAGGAGATAGACCTAATGTAAATGACGAGTTAATGGGTGCAGCACACCAACATGGCACATGTATATGTATGTAACAAACCTGCACACTGTGCACACGTACCCTAGAACTTAAAGTATAACAATAAAAAAGCAATAATCATGAGAAGGAACCCAATCTATATCTATATCTATATCTATATCTATCTATATCTATATCTATATATCTGCATTAAAAGAGTTATAAGAATGTTTCTAGCAGCATTATAAGCAACAGCCAAAAATTAGAAGTAAACCAAATATTCTTCAACAGAAGAGTGAATATATACATTTTACAAAATATAATAATACAACATCATTGCATGGAAGACGACTAGTACATACAAGCCACACACATGAAACACTCAACAAAATACTCAGTAAAAGAAGCCAGAAGCTGATGAGTAGATAATGTGTCATTCTATTTATATAAACTTTAAAAAATAGCAACTAAACTATGATATTAGAAGTCAGGATAGTGGTCACTTTTGCATGGGGAGAGAGAAGATAATCCTCAGGGTGATAACCTGCCAGATCATTAAAGTTATATGCTTTAACCTCCTCTTCTTGCAGAGAGCAATGCTGGGTAATTTGCCTTCTCACTCCCTAAGTTAAGTAGAATGGAAAGTTTCTGAGTAACTGGTAAGTATTGTAAGTGCTCAGACACCCAATGAGAGGGAACTCTGGCCTCTTTTCCTTCAAAACATGTATTTGCTCATATGCACTTTGCGTTGTAATAAAATTATTTATAACAGCCAAATATAATAAAAACATGCTACTATAAATATTTCCATGATATACCATGGAGTAAAAAATAAATTCTTAATTTTTTTGTTTTTTTAGAAAGTCATATTTTTGATACGTTCAAGAAATCTTTGACTTTTTGCTTTGTGCATTTATGTACTTTATTTTACCATGAGCATATATCACTTCTATGATTTTAAGAAATTGTGAATAAGCATAATGATGTTTTGGAAACTTTAAAGAATATATCAGAGAAACAAATAAGTAGGAAAGTATGACCTAAATGGCAGAGAAAAATCAATCAATAGAAGCAGGTGCAAAAATGAAGCATATGGTAGGATTTATTGACAAGGGCATTAACAGGATTATTATAAATATATTCCATGTGTTTAAAAAATAGATCTTCCTATAAACATGTTTAAAAAATGTATAGAATATATAAAAGAGACACAAATTGAGCTTCTAGAGATAAAAAAATCTAAAATAAAACATGATGAAAAGAAGTTTAAATGTTGCAGAAGAAATGATCACTGAACTTGTACACAGACTACTAAAAACTATCCAAACTGAAAGATAGTGAGAATAAAGATGGAAAACAAATAACAGACCAATAGTGATCGCAATAGTGATAGATATCAGGAAGATGAATGCAAGTGTAAGGATAACCACCAAAGAAGGGGGGACAGAAAAATCATTTAGAAAATAAGATATATATTATTTTTCTCCTTTGCTGAAAACTAACCCCACAGATACAAGAATTTCAAAAATCCCAAGCATAAGAGATATAATGATAACACAGCAATGCGCATAATTGGATTGTATACTATAATAATAAAGAGTCAGATCTTAAAAAGATTCAGAAAGAAAATGACACATTATACATAGAGTATAATATGACAATAGCAGCTGACTTAAATTTTTTTAGTGAGAAGAGTGGAGTATTATTTCAAAATACTGTGAAAAATAAAAGTCCTGTAACCTAAAATTCTGTATCCAGTGAAAACATCTTTAAAAATGAATGCAAAATAACCATTATTTAAGTTATAAAGAATATAAAATAATTCATCATCAGCAGACCTATCCTACAAGAAATGTTTAAAGAATTTCCTTTAGCAGTAGTATGACAAGGTGGCTCATACCTGTAACCCCAGCTACCCGGGAGGCTGAGATCAGAGGCTTGCTTGAGCCCAGTAGTTTGAGATCAGCCTGAGAACATAGCGAGACCCCGTCTCTAAATTTCTTTTTAAAAAGTAGTCAGGAAGTGGCACATATCTGCAGAGCAGCTACTTGGGAGTCTGAGATGGGAGGATCCTTGAGCCCAGGCGTTTGAGGTTACAGTGAGCCATGACTGTGCCACTGAATGTCAGATTGAGTGACGAAGCAAGACTCTGTCACTTAAAAAAATAAAATTTAAAAAGTTCTTCAGCAGAAGAAAATGATACCAGATGGAAATCTGGATTCACAGAATGGAAGGCAAAGCTCCATGAATGCCAAATATGCCTGTAAACATAAAATACTTTTCCTAGTTTAAAAATATCTTTAAATTATAATAAATTATTTAAAAACAAAATAATAATGCATTATGAGATTTGTAACATAAATTTAAAGAAGTGAAATATGTGATAACCATACCAGAAGATCAGGTGAAGGAAAATGGAATTGCAGCATTAGAAGGTTTTTATATTATACACTGAGTAATACAATATTGTTTTAAGTAAGGCTTCAATAAGTTTTAAAACTATCAACTATTGCAACAATGAAAAAGGGCAAACAAAATATCTTTATACATATTCCTGTAAAATAAATGAAAGGGAATGATTTAAAAATATTCAAAAAGAAGGCAGAAAAGAGAGGAAAAGGGGAAATTGCAGATGAAACAAATAGAGAAAGAAAATACCAAGATGGTAGTTTCAATCTATGTCAATACTAATTTTATATATATGGACCAAGTACTTCAAATAAAAGTCATCAATAGTCATATTGAATTCAAAAGTAAGACCCAATTATATGCTTTCTTCAAGCAGCCCACTCTAAATAAAAAGACAAAAATATATCACAAATTAAGTAATCAATATAGACATAGTAATGAAGAGAAATCTGGTCAAAGTAGATTTCAAGCAAATATTGTTACCTAGGATAAAAAGGGACATTGTCATAATGTTGTGTCAAATTATTAAAAGGACCAAAAATCCTAAATATTTATTCACCTAGTAGCAGAGCTTCAAAATACATGAGGGGCGAAGTCTAGGAAAACTCAAGATAAAATTACAACTGTTTTCTGAGAAGCAAATAGCAAAACGATATTAAACATATAAGAATCATATTTGGAAAAACTTCTATCAAAGACATGTGCATCAGGCCAGGGAAGACTGAAAGAAGCATCAGACCTTGACTTGTGTTTGAGCTTGAGTGTGGAGAATGGGATAAAGTTTGTGTGAAAGCATCTTGAAATAACTTGTAGCTTATGGAAAATTCAGACAGGCCATCAGATAAGTCCAATATTTTCCAAAAATTGTAATGCTCACTATTTCTGCCACACAGCATTGGCTAGCCCATGGGGATGACAACAATCCATTATGTAGTTCAGCACCTGGGGCCCTTGGTTAATTAAACTCCCGAAAATCAGAGATCTACACGGTTCATTCACACTGGTTACACACTGATCAATCCAGTTGAACCATTTTGCCACACAGATCTACTTATCCAAAAAGGATTTGTGGCAGCAACACTGTGGTTCCTGTGCATATTTCATCAGGTAAAATTTGAAAGAAGAAAGTTAGTGGAATAAACTACACCTTCATCAACACAATTGATATTGAGGCTTTTCTCTCTCCTTTCTCCACTATCTAATCTAAAGTTCCATTCTAAATTTCCTCTTATTCTCAGCTACTACTTTGGCATGTTTTGGTGGCCTATCTTAATTTCATTGAGGAAATTGTAATCCTTTATTATCATACACTTCTCAGTCTGTAGTACCTGCCCATTTACACTTACAATGAAGCATGGGATTGGTAAGCAGGATCTCCTGGGTTTCACAAATACTCCTCCCTCTTCCCACTCTTTAAAACTGCTCTTCTTCCTCCTTGTCAGTGTGGTGATTCCTCTTCTCCCCGATGGTACACAGAATTCAAAGTGCCCTGGTAGACATAACTTGTAATTCAGTGGGCCCATTATTGGACCACCTAACAAGAATGCGTCACTGTGAGCAAGACCTCCGTTTCTGCAGAATCCATAAAGAAGATGGGAAAAAATAGTCCCTGGTGAGTCACTGGGGGGTTTTCCAATGGAGTATATGGTAAGGGAGTCACCACTTTTTCCAACCCTTGGTTCCCAGTTCCATGCATTTGTCCTTCCTATGGGAGACACAGTACCATATAGTAATCTCCTCCTTATTAAATATATTGTGCCACAAAGAATGGCACTTCATCATGTCAGAGTTTTCTCTGAGCTGATGCTTTATTTGCACCTTTAGAAAGCCATTCTGGTGTTCTATATGGTTGACTTCTTTAGGATGGTACAGTACTAATATGATCAGTGGGTCCTATGGGTCCTATGCCTACCCCTCATGCCTTCTTCAGTGTTAAATAGGTCCCCTAGTCAGATGTCATATTTCTCAGGATTGTCTGTGCATCAGGTCTTCCTAAAGCCCTAGGATAGTAGGGCTCTTACACATAGTCTGTGTGTAGAAAAAGCAAATCCCACCTGAAATCCTTCCCCTTAAGGACAAGCCAAGTGACCTACTATAGAAAGGGAATGAGGTATCTACTTACCACTAAGTAAGTAGTTGAGATCCTTGAGAAACAATGCCACGTTAAGAGCTCAATGTTGGTCTCTTGCTGCGAAGTTGGTTATTCAGAAATAGTAGTAGCTACATCAGCCTTAGTAAGTCTGTGCTGTCGGACCCATAAGTAACCTCCCTTTCTGACAGCATGACCTGTTGTACCGATTCTGCAGTGACTGATGACGGAGATCAGCTTACATGTATTGTCTGACTCATTTTGTCTATTTGGTTGTCAAGTAACTTCTTCACAGTTGATGTTTTCTTGTATGAGTTGAGTTAACATGTGACACAACAAACTTTATCCTCTGCCATAGTATATGAACAGGATCTAACCTAGATGGCCTTATCTTTACCTTTCTAGTTCTTTCCTGTCCATGGGTTTGTATATAAGCTCAACATGGGACATTTCTTCTGTCTTATAAAGGGATGAACAGGTGCACAACTTACAGTTCTACTCATTAGAAATACTTTTTTTTTTTCCACCCTCTTTCAAGTTTGCCCCCAAATGTAGCTGTAATGCAGTTGTTGTCCCTCTTCAGGTTGCATTCATGTTCTGAGCTAACTTGGCTATAAACACTACTTAGACTGTTCCTCATCTTTCAGGTGGTCATATAGGCCTTCCTATATAGCATACGCCCAGGCAGGAGTATGCATGCAATGGTGATAAGTGACATGGGGGTCTGAGAAACCTGCTAATGCAGCTCACTCATACTTTCTGGTCTTACTCAGGTTTGAGGCTGCGTGTAACATTTCCATCTTACTATGGACTGCTACTGGGTTCATATGACTTTAGGAGTTTACAGGCTTGACAGAATCTAGCTCACAGTGAGAAGTCCTAGACATAGTTACTTGGCATCCTATGGTCAAATACGTGGTCTCAGTAACATGCCAACAGCTGTTTCTCAAAAGGTGTGTAATTGTTGCAGATGGCATAAAACTACTCCAGAATTTCAAAGACATGCAATCAGATTATTTCACGAGCTTGTCAACAACCCCATCATTCCCTCTTTTATCCTTACTGTCTCCTCCACTGTGACATGGTCTGCTGGATTGTATGGTCCAGACAGCAGAAATGGAAACACAGTGACTTGGAACTTCTGCAAAACAAAAATCCCCTCCTACTAGAAGGCACCCTCAAAATTGTCAGCTTTCCATATAATTCCAGTATATAAGTCAAAGTGGTGACCCCATGTGAGAAATATGATACACCTCTAATCCAGTGGGTAAAAGGTGCCATGTTTCTTTCCTTGTGGTAGGGAATTTAAGTTGCAATAAGCTTTATTTCTCTTTGCATGAGGTATTCTAGCATTGTCTTGATTCCTAAAAACATCACTAACGTGGCTAGTCCCTGAGTGTAGACTGTATCTCTTATCTTCTGAGGTGTACATTTTTCACCAAGACTTTTAACATACTAACCACCTCTTGTTTGTTCTATGTAAAAAGGTCATGCTATTAATGTAATGAATCAGTGTTATGTTCTGTGAATTGTTCAGGTTGTCCAGATCTACTTGGATTATATTATGACAGAGGGTAGAACACTTAACATAGTTTTGAGGCAAAACTATAAATAAATACTGTTGTCCCTTCCATGTTAAATGCAAACTGCTTCTGGTCCTCTTATATTTGAAATGGAAAAGAGCACATTCATCAACTCAAAGTCTGTATGCTACAAATATTAATTAAGAAATGACATGACATCTTGCAGAGCCTGTGTATTCAGAACTCCTGCCCTGTTAGGTCTTCTGTAGGCTATAGGCATTCTTCAGACTCCATTTGGCTTACAGTAGCTAAACTGACATATTAAATGGAGATAAATGATAGACAACCACACCTATATCCTTTATTTCTTTAATATTGGTACTTATCTCCTCCACTACCTTCCCCAACAAGAATATGATACTGCTTTTGATTTACTATCTTGGTTGTGGGTTGGAAAGAGGAGGCAGTTTTATAGGCTTCTTTTTAATCTTCCCCATCATGATAGCCTTTCCACCACAGATCAGAGATCCAATGTGCCAATTACTCCAGTTACCAAACATATCATTTCCAAACATGTAGATGGAAACTGGGAACAGGACCATTGGGTGGATAGTCAGACCCATTGTGAGACTGACTTTTGCCAGAACTCTATTATTACCTAGTCCCAGTGAGCCCCAATGCAACACAGGGCTGTGATAATCATATGAGTCCTGGGGTATCAACATCCATTTGTAATGGGTCTAAGAGTCCTTGAACTGTCTGTGTATTCTCTTTGTCTCAGTGTACCATCAGTCAAGTAAATGGTTATAGATCCTTTTGGAAAAGAAATTGGGACTTGTCACAATATAGTCTTGCAGTGGTGTTACAGAGCCCTGTGTTCCAGAGACCCATTCCTACTTTTGATAAGTGGGTTCAGGTTCTAAATATCATCTCAGCTCTATGATCTGAACAGAGTTGTGGCTTTTTAATTAGGCAATTACCTTCAGATCTCTGATTCTCCAATCTTTTTGTCATTGTTGTTATAGATGTTAAGTAGCAAATTTGTTGCCTGTTCAACCATTTTGCCTCTAGGGACAACGGTATTGGTCAAATTCCTTTGGCCCCATTTCTAACTTTGGCAGTCATCATGGAAATTCTAGTCTCTTGGATGCCAGCAGTAAGCGTCACCATGGGCCTTTATTATTAATGGGCATGAAGGAATCCACTTCATCCTAATAGATATAAACAGCCTCATTTTCTATTACCCATGGTCTTCAGGGTCAATATCAAATAATTTAGTGATACTGTCACCGCCCACCCTCACCTCTGATGGTCTTTGTGAACTATGTGTCCTCTGAGACTTTCCATGGAAACTAACACTCTGGCAGCACTTTGGAGACCATTGCATATTACATCCATATTACATATTACATCCAATCCAGCAGCCCATCTCTCTCAGCCTCCTCACTTGTTTCTCCACCATCAGTCATGACAACTGAGGCATTCCCATTTGGGAGAGATTTAGACATTTTTAAATCACATTGCTAATAATGACACTTGGCAGCAAGTTTGTCATATTCTCTGGAATTCTTACTAGATGTTAAATTATATATCCCAAGGAAACACTCTCAAGTCAATACATTCTTTCTTATCTAGTCTTACACTCCAGTTCCCGTTTATCAGGCACCCTCAAAAACCAATAAATTCCAAGATGAATCTCCCAGTGACTTAGGATCAGTCAGCTAATTATGGCAATTATTTAATTTGGCCTCCTTTATGAAGCCCAACACATGGCTAGTTTGGTTATGCTGCGATTTCATCCTAGGTATCAAGCAGACAATCTGGACATAGGTGGGGTCAACCTCTGAAGAGTTTCATATTGCCTTGCCAGAGAAAGATTTATGCAGCATCTTCCAGCCCAGTGGAAGATGCAGCTCTTTTTAGAGAAGGATAGATATTCTCGGAAGCATCCCTCCAAATGTCTGCATCTTACATTTTGATATCCAAGTTTTCCTTATTAGGACACACACATTCACTTATCAGACTGCCATGAATGAGCATTCAAATATCTCTGGACTTCTGCTACATTAGAGTCTTCCACCTGCCACTAACCTCCCTATACACTTTCATTATACAAATAAGGGACACTTTGTAACCTATCACTCAGGAGTTCTCTGACTCTCACTCAGATATTAACTGCTTAAGAATTCTGTCATTATCCTTCTTCATGGTAGCCTACAATACATGGGTAACCACTTAAATCTACCATCCTTGTAGAAATTATTTCCTTGTATTTTTCAGATGCCTGTGTTATTGCTCCAGCCAAAGCATCCTTCTCTATAAGTATATTTTTCCAGGTCACTACTGGTGAAATTTTTTCCAACTGAGCCACTCCCTGACACTAGAGACTATCTGTGTCCCATAAACCAACCAAGACAATGTCTTCTTCACTTGCCATGGGATAGGTGAGCCACTCCAAAATTCCCGCCTTACCATCTGTTTTCTCGGACCACTTTTGGTTCACTTAGGCTAGTTTGGATCTGTAAGAAGTAGAAATAAACATGAACAAATTTAACTACAGAAAACAGCTGTGAAAGAAAGAATAGAGCCAACAAGAAAAGGCTGGGGGGAACAATAGGTTACAATGCAAGTCTGAACCTGAGTGAGTGAGAGATACAAGGAAAGTTGGGCGAAAAAATGTTAGATAGCTGCATAGTCTAAGAAAAATCTAGCAACACTATCAGGAAGTTGTTAGCAAAATGTGGAAGTCAGAGAAGTTCTTTGTCCTTCAGAAATAATCCTCCCTTAACCTTGTTTCACTCAGCCATTGACAAGGAGCAGCCCGTGGGAATCACAGCCTTGGCACAAATGAAGCAACGGATTTCAGGGCAAAGCAGCTGGGGCTCCTGGTCCATCAAGTTCTCCGTGACTGGATGTCTGTGAGGCACATTATTGTTGCCAATATAACAATTATAGTCAAAGATTTAAACATCTCTCTCTATATATTTAATATAAGAATATATGTAATATATTATGTATATAATAAAGTAAGAATGTAAGTAAGAATATGGAAGTAAGAATCTAGAAGCATTGAAAAACATAATTAACAGACTGCGTTCATTTACAGTGGAAAATTTGATCAGTTTTGACATGTGTATACATCTTTGAAATCCTCATCACACTCGATAATATGAATAGGTCTGTTTGATGTCCCCTCCCACATTTTCTCATTCTTCTATAGATCGGCTTGAATTTCCTAGAATTGTATAAAATGAAATAATAGACAAGTGTCTTTTTGTTGTTGTCACTGGCTTTGTTTCCCTCTGCATAAATATTATGAGATTCTTCTATGTAAGACTACCTATTCTCCTATGCCTCATTTATTTCTACGTCCCCTTTGTGGAAAGCAGTTACGCCAAGCATACTGCAATGGGTTGGAATTTTTATTTTGTTGTACATTTCTTGTTTTGCAAAGTTTGCTTACATGGTCTTGAAAGTCTCCCCTTCTGTAGCAACCCAGAAAAATACAAACGTTCTTAGAAACCTAGTAAATGTTACATGTGATGCTTTCCATAAAATCTTGTACTCAAGTTAAATCTCTTCTCAAAGTGTTTCTACCTGTTATGGACTTCTGTTTTAAAATTAATATGACTTTGAAATTAAAAGATTTTTTTTTTTTATTTCTTCAGAGACATCTCACTGAAGGCAGAATCCAATTGTTTTATCACATTTCCATTCTAAGAGACTAGCATAGTTCTTTTTATACAAGTAAACTCAGATGCTTTTCAAATTGAATGGGATAATGTTAAAAGGATATAAAGGTTTTTTTTGTTTTTGTTTTTTTTTGGAAGTAGAGCATTATGTGCTAAATTGTGTTCTCTCAAAATTTATATGTTGAATGTCTAACCACCATTATGTCAGAATGTGCCTATATTTGGACACAGAAGTAGTTAAGTTTAAAAGAGGTCATTATAGAGAGCCCTAATCTGGCATCCTTATATTATAAAAATAGGATTTTTATATATTATAAAAATAGGATTTTTATATATTATAAAAATAGGATTTTTTAAAATATATAAAATATTTTTATATGTAAAGTATATTTTTTAAATTCTTATTTTTAAAAATTCTTATTTTAAAATAGGAGCACAGCTACATTCAGAAGAAAGACCAAATGAAGACTTAGGGAGAGGATGGCAATCTACAAGCCAAAGAGAGGCCTCAGAGGAAGCCAACCCCACTGACACCTCTTATCAGCTTTGTGTCCTCCAAGCCAAAGAGAGGTCTCAGAGGAAGCCAACCCCACTGACACCTCTTATCAGCTTTGTGTCCTCCAAGCCAAAGAGAGGTCTCAGAGGAAGCCAACCCCACTGACACCTCTTATCAGCTTTGTGTCCTCCAAAATTGTGAGAAAATGAGTTTCTACTATTTAGACTCCGTTTCCTGCACATTTTTTTAATAGAAGCCCTAGTAAACTAACACAGGGAGACTCCACTGTAGGCCACCAATCACATGAGGGATTTTTTTTTTTTTTTTGTCTCTTTTGTCAGTATTTAGCTGTGAAAAACCATCCATAGCCACAATAAGTGTCTCCTTCCCTTTTCAGATCATTTTGCATTAGCTAGTTATACCAAAATGACTTTTGTGTATAAATCCTTTCACCTAATATTGCCTGAAAATCTAGTGTTTCATTAAGTCTCTGTTGGAATAATTAGACCAATTATTATGTTCTGTAAAATAAGCTGCCCATTACAATTATTTATGAAAACATGATAAATGCTTCTGTTGCAACTTTCAGAAACATACACAATCTCATTTATTTTCAATAGCAATATCCGAATGAACATACCTGGTTGAATTTAGTCTCAATGCTCTAAAAACTTCCTTGTGTCTCTTTAAAAATAAAGTCTGATCACTGTTTTGTGAGTTTGCTTCTAATCATATTTACTTCACTTACCTGATCAAAATTAATCTTCATTTAATCAAGGACAATTATTAACCATATGATTGAGAACTTCATCTTGCAGATTATCACACCAATCAACTCTTACTATGAGGACAAGTACCTATGATTTATAATAACTATAAATTAATCAGTATTTACAATGTATAATTCATTCCCAGTAGAGCCCTTGGATTGGGATTCTTTCATTTCTCTCAGTTCAGTGCTCTGAGAACCACTGGAAAGGGATTTCACATGACCTAGCACACCTTTGTCTCCATGAGGGAGTCAAGGTGGTCGCTCATCAGCAAAAAGGCCTCAGATTGACTTGTTCCCATTTCGATCTCCTGAATATTTATGGAAACTAAAGCCTTTGCAGTGTCTCCTGTGTATGATCTACTGGCCTTCTTTGATTTAACACATGTTTAATTCATTTTTATATATCAAATATAGAGAATTTATATTAAATATCAACATCATTTAAGGAGCTATAACAGGATATAAAAGAGAGAAAACTCTTCTTCCAATATTACAATGTAATAATTAATATTTATAAGTTTTCTTCCTGAGAGACTTCTCCACTGACCATTACTGATACAGCTGACAGGGGTAACTGAGAACATAAATCATGACTGCTGTGTTCAAACCATGACTGCGACGGTTTGAGTTTTTGTCTCCTCTAAAACTCATGTTGAAACTTAATCTTCAATATGGCAGTATTGAGAGGCAGGGCATTTAAGAAGTGATTGGGGCCTGGTGCAGTGGCTCACGCCTGTAATCACAGGACTTTGGGAGGCCAAAGCGGGTGGATCACAAGGTCAGGAGTTCAAGACCAGCCTGGCCAAGATGGTGAAACGCCGTCTCTACTAAAAATACAAAGAGAGTGCTCGTCAGCAAGAAGGTTCTCACCAGATGTCATCGCTCAACCTTGGACTTCTCAGCCTCCATTACTGTAAGAAATAAATTCGTTTTCCGTATAAATTTTCCAGTTTAAGGTATGTTATAAACAACAGAAAACAAACTAGGACAGTAACCACAAAACAAATTATAAAGTGAGCTCGGAGTACACAAAATCTATAAATGCACCAGGAATAGGTTCTTATACCTTGGAAATAGAAATAAAATCATATGCAGGTGTTTCAAGCTAGAGCACAAAAAGAGCCAGGAGCTATATAGCTATATATTAATAATTAGTATTCGGAATAACCAAGGGACCTGGATATCAAATTCTGTATACCTGATGATCAGGAGATGATCAGAATAGCCAGTGAGCAGATCAAGAGAGCAGAAGTATGAGCCAGGTTTGAAGGGAATTTAAACTCAAAAGGACACATTACCCCAACATATTGTACTTACCACTAAGTGAACACTCAGTTTAATTTCAGTTAAGCAACTTGGTGTGTTAGTCCATTTTCACACCGCTGTAAGAACTGACCAAGAATGGGTAATTTACAACAGAAAGAGGTTTAACTGACTTACAGTTCCCTATGGCTGGAGAGGTCTCAGGAAACTTACAATCACGGATGAAGGTGACGCCGAGGCAGACACTATCAGACACTATCTTCACAAGAGATTGAATGAAGAGAGAATGAACGAAGAACTTGCCAAACACTTATGAAACCATCAGATGTTGTGAGAACTCACTCACTATCACAGGAACAGCATGGGGGAAATTACTCCTATGATCGAGTCACTTCCCACCGGGACCCTCCCATGACACGTGCAGATTATGGGGATTACAATTCAATATGAGATTACAATTCAATATGATTTGACACAGCCAAACCATACCTCTTGGTAACTCCATTAAACTAGAAAGTGGAAACGCCTTCCCCAGCTTTTAGTTTTTGCTGTTTTTACTATGCTACAGTGCTCACACTCTGAACATATTTGAAAATATTTAATGGAATGTATTTCCTAGGTGGTGCAAATAGAAAATAAGTGATAAAATATGAGTTTAAGGGAAAAATAATGGTGATTTTTGACAGCGTTTTTTATTAACACATCTAATAATTGTATTTCATGAGAAGATATCCTCAAGAATAATAATGCTAGTGAATAACTTGAAGACTGTACTGTCTCTGTCAACAACAGATTTGATAATATAGGTGTTATATTTCTAAGTATCTGCAATAATATGTAATTACATTTTTATTGTGAATGAGGGATTGACTATTTGGTACATTCTGGAGTTAAAAATATTTGTCTTTGTTAGAAAAAGCAGCAAATTCCAATACATGACTGGAAACCTAGGCCTAGTTTTGTGTATGGAAAGAGTTAAATCAAAGGTTCAAATGACAATCAGAACGTTCCCATCTTATAATAAAGTGCAGTTGATTAATAGCAGTGAATAGCTATGAAGCATGAAGAAGTCAGCTTTAGAGAGGAGAGATACGGAAGTTAACTGAAAGACGGAGCTGGAAATCATGTAAAATCCTTGCATTAAGGCCTAGCAGCAATAAAAAATATCAGGTGTACACAATTACAAAATGGCAGTTGAAGTAAAAAGAAAACCTCAGTCAACATATCAAATACAACTTAAATTTTAATTGCACAATTATCTTATAAAAATAGTATCTCAAACTAAAAAAAGCTGAATCAAAATGTGTCAATACCATCAAATAAAAATATTATAAATTTCTGGATTTTAATTTTTTTAAAAAAGTTAAATAATAGTTGAATATTTAAAAAGAATCAGCAATTCTTTCAATAATCAACTGAAAGCTAATTAGAATCATTCAATGTCTCACTTTCTAGTACAGGCCTTTGACAACATTTGCAGAATATTACCACAATGAACTCTCCAGATATATGCAGATAAAAGGGTTGTTACAATGACAGAAAGGAAGAAGATTGAAAGTTAGACAGAAACCTTTGTTCTTAAATGGAATATTTAGCAATATTCCCATTGCAGTTGAAGTATACAAAATAAGGTGGGGTGTGGTGAGTCACCCCTGTAATCCCAGAACTTTGGTAGGCTAAAGCAGGAGGATTGACTGAGCAAAGTAGTTCGAGGCCAGCTTGGGAAACATAATGACATTGACACTGTCTCTACAAAAAAATTAAAAAACTAACTGGGCATAGTGGTGCACACCTGTGGTCCCAGCTACTTAGGTGGCTGAGGTGTGAGGATGGCTTGAACCTGAAAGGTGAAGGCTGTGGTGAGTTGTGATTGCACCACTGCACTCCAGCCCGGGCAACAGAGCAAGACTCTGTCTCTAATATATATGTATATATAGAATGTCAGAAACAACAAAAATAGAAGTAAAGCTGAAGCAATTATTAAATTGTAGACACATGTTTCTTCAAAAACAAAAATTACTTTTGAAAAGTTACCTCTAGCATAACATTTTGAATACAATAATATAAGTTGCTATCATAAGTGCTTATTTTCTGTGACAAATTTTAGTTTCAGGCATTGGTATTAACTCCTACTCTGCAATACAAGGTTATATGCACTGCTGCTCAGCTTACCTAAAACTATAAATACTGATTGTTTATTAGAAAACAGATTTCATTTGCCTACTTTCCGCAACTACAATGTTTAGAATTTTCTCATCTTTAATCTCTATTTTAAAAGTCAGCACTCAAAACCAGTGTTTTCCCCATAGTTTTTCTATTCCCGAGTTTTTGCTTTGGTTCATCTCTTGATTTGGCTAAGTTTATTTTTACTTTTTTCATGCTGATAAGTTTTATATTATTTTAAGTTCCAGGGCACGTGTGTGGGATGTGGAGGTTTATTACATAGATAAACGTGTGCCATGGTGGTTTGCTGCACCTATCAACCCATCACCTAAATATTAAACCCAGTATTCATTAATTATTTTCTGTGATGTTCTCCCCCAGCCCACCCCTCCCACCACAGGCCCCAGTTTGTGTTGCTTCCCTCCCTGTGCCCATGCATTCTTATTGTTCAGCTCCCACTTATGAATAAGAACATGTGGTGTCTGGCTTTCTGTTGCTGCATTAGTTTGCTGAGGATAATAGCTAAATGAGGATAACAGTTAAGATGATTATCAAAAAAAAAAAAGCGTTTTTTTGTTGTTGTTATCAAGACAAGCTTAAATATGTATTATTTCTTGGAGTATTAAAAGTCTAAATATCTGTTATCAATCCTTCCACTTGAAAGAAAGTTATTGGTCATATTCTCTTTTATCTATAACTTTGTATATACTTTTAAATAATCTTCTTTCATGAAATCTTATTAAGGGAAAATCTAGGTCAGCCTAAGTTTTTGTCAGTTTTATTTTACTTTAGCAGTTATTTTTCTGCTTGGATTTCTATATTGTTGATTCCTTACTATATTTCAGCAAATTCATCTCTATATATTCAGATGTCAATCATTTTGTATCTTTTTTGTCCTCATAGAGTGGATATTCTTTTGATCCATAGTTTTAAATATTTGTTTCAGGAAATTTGAAGTAAGCTTTCTTCTGTGGTATTATTGAATACATTTAGTGTTGTTCTATTCCTCTAAACATAATTTTTGTGAAAATCAAGCCTTTTAAATCTATCTTTCATATTTCCCATATTTCATCATGTACTTTTCTGTTTTGTTTTTGTATACATTAAGGTATTTCTCCATCTACCTGAATGTTTCTTGACTCAACATTTTAAAAATTATTTTTAACATTTTGCTCCAAAAAATTCCAGTGATACACAAAGTAGAGAGGCTAGTATAATGACCCAGCCTATGTTTGAAATTTACTGATTATAGATTTGTGACATATTTTCCATTTAGATAGTCAAGAACCCCACTTGGAGTATTTAGAATTAAATATATAAGTCTAGGCCAGCTTCATGAGGATATGGGCTTGCAGTCACAAGTCTTAGGTCTTTATGCTTTGAAGGACCTCACACTTGGTTGAATGCTCTGATATCACCGTCTTGAAATTTGTAATAGTTTTCAAGGGACAAACTCTGGAGCCAGTCTTGATCCCCATTCACTTCGGTCTGAGATTCCTTGATCCTTTTAGAGCATACAAGTAACCTCAAAGTTAAAGTTAGTCCTGTAAGATATACTGATAATTGTATTAACAGGGAATTAGAAAATGAGTTATAAGATTTGCATGTTTCATATCTTTACACACACTATCTTTAATTTTCACTTGCATCCTGTAAGGAAATATAAGATCAAATATATTTGAAAATTTGGGAGGGGGGAAGATAATACAGTTTAAATTACATTAAATTAGGGTCAGAGACTCTGGGTTACATTGGCTTTGTCATTTATCCATGAATCTCAGCAATCATTTCCCCCTGTTAGATATTCTCTATTGAAAAGAGGGCAGCATAATTTCTATACATAAAATTATTAGAAGACATTGTATAAAGTATCTTGAAAGATGCCTCACATGTGATTGATGTATGACTTTTCTTATCTCATTTTCTTGTGTTTCATAATAGGAAATGTTCTTTGGCTTGAGTATTCTGGAGAATGAAAAGAGTAGAACTCTTTAGTAGGGTTGATCATAAAATAGATTTTGGGATGCTGTGAACTACGTGCTGTGTTAGCAACAGCAAATACTTGGAAATGGAGACAAATGGAAGGTGTGTTAGAGAGAAATGGTCCTAGTTATTTACCTGAACTTTCCATCTCCTCCTACTCTCTAACCAAACACTGAAATGAGAAGCCAGAATAAGAAACAATTTTAGGAAGTACAGTAGGAAGATTGAAGTATTTGATTACAAGGAAAATTTTTTGGTTACAGGAAAAAAATTTAATTTAGTTAACTTAAGCAGAAAAAGGAATCATTATTGGAAAGACATTTGGGGACTTATAAAATTCCTTTGGAAGCTAACAAGTTAGTCTGAGAAAACAGGCAGAAATAAAGAAAGGCTTGCCAATGGGTAAACCAAAGCCACGTTTAAGAAGAATTTGCTGAGGATGCCGTTTCTAGCAAATGTTGTCAATGCTAATGTTGGCTCTCCTGTCAAGAAGCATCCAAAACCACAATCATGAACTTTGTCAGAGTCATTACCAAAAATAATTGTCTTTTAATAAAATAGACAAAAAAAGTTCATATCTGTTAATCTACTTGTGTGTAAGGCCGTATATATTTATGAAGAAATATATGATAGAGCATGTATCAAAATATAAACAGATTTTATCTCAAAGTGATAGAATTTAAACTTTCTTCACTATGTTAATCTGTACATAAGAAGGTAATATTTATATAATTAGAGCATTAATCAAATTCACTATCTTGTAAAAAAAATTCTGGCTTTAAAATTAGCCATTTATTACAAGGACTGAACATATTATAAACATATGGTTATATTTTGACATAGATAATTATGACATTCTATTACATAATTCTCTAGATAGTGGCAGTCAACAAATAGAGTATAAGCTTACTGCTAGAATTACTTATAAATCAAAAACAAAGAGAATTGGCCTTTCCCACTGTTCCCTGTGTAAGAAAATTACATTATTCTACAGGGAGTGATAAAGAAAATTGAGGACTCCAAAGGTAGGTAAAAGTTTTTTCTTTGTAATTTTTAGAGATAGGATCTTGGTCTGTTTCCCAGCCTGGAAGGTAGTGGCACAGCGAGCTCATGGTAGTCTTGAACTCCTGGGCTCAAGTAATCTTTTAGGCTCAAACTCCCATGCAGCTGGTACTACAAACCTATGACAGCACACTTGGCTAATTTCTAAAACATTTTGTAGAGACAAAGTCTTGTTATGTTGTCCAGGCTGGTCTGGAACTCTTGGGCACAAGCAATCTTCCCACCTTCTAAAGCTCTGGTATCTTAAGTATGAACCACTGCACCTTGCCAGGTAAAACTTTTAAGAGGATATTTTAATTTAGTTTTGTTGAGCTGACCCCAAAACATCTCTTCTGATTATTATCACCTATATTGCATTTAGTGCGTGCCTATTTTATGATGGACTATGGAAAGTTAACAAATGGAAGCAACACACAGGAAGATTTAAACATTACCAGGTGTCAGTTATTCTTGAAGGAATTCACTATTAAAAAATATGGACTGAACATTGCATTACTCCCATTGAAGAAAAGGTTTGAGAGCAGATTATGACCACATGGGTCCAGTGGGGAGTGAAAGAGCTTTAGAAATAAGCTTAAGGATTTATTTGACCCATATGAATGCAAAAGCCAATCCCAAAGTATAACTAGTGCCCACTGCTTTGAGCAGCTCAGGGCAGATTCCTGCAAGATTTAGAGCCATAAGTTTATTCAAAGTCATAAGCTTTATGAGATACTCTACATTACCTCCCTGACATTAAACACTGATGGCCAAAGTCCAGAAGAAATATGGGTCATATCTAATAACCTCACTAGTAAAGAATGAGTGTATCTGATATGGGGTCATGAGTCATGTGCCATTTCTCAGGCACTTTGAAAATGATAATTTTATTGTTAATTCAGAAGTCACAGAAACTTCTGCTACAGTATGAATTTCAGGCTTCTAAAGTAAAGAAATTCGACACTATCCCAGCCATCTCCAAACGAAAACACCCCAGAGGACCTGGGAGTTTAATTAAATGCTGCTGAATATGCTGTAGAAACTGCACTGAAACCAAGATGCAGAATTGCCATCGTGTGCCTCTGATGGCACTAGGAATGCAGTTATTGATTTTCCTTCTTGTTTTATGATGTTTGGTCAGGAGTCTAGGCTACATATTGATCACCACTTTCAGCTGGGTGAGGGAAGTCAGGCATTGAGAAATGTTTACTCAGTATGCAGCTAACCAGAGGGGCAAGCTGCAAGAAAATTCTGGTTAGTTACTTTGGTTAGACAATGTAAAAGGAAAAACAAACAAACAAACCACAAAACAAAAACAAAAAACAGTGGAATGATGTCAAACTGGTATTCAAAGGAGAGAAGAAAGTGTATTCTTTGTGATGGTCTATAGATTATACTTTGGTAATCAATCAACTCAACATCTCAGCAGCTCAAAGCAACACTTATTCCCAACTCATGATACATGTCCATTGTGCCACCTGCTGATTTTGCTCTGCTCTATCATTCTCCCATCATTCAGGCTGAGGAAATGGTCCCGTGGAGTATACTGTCCACCTTCACTTTAGTGGGAAAGAGAGCACCAGACATAGAAGGATTTTACACCACTTTAGTCCACATCTCATTGGCCAAATAAAGTAACAAAGCTGTAACTAATGTCAAAGGGTCATGTTAAGTATAATTCCGCCATATGTCTAAAAGGAGAATTGGAATACTTGAAAGAGTCTTTATCATTATCATTTCTATTACATTTGTAATTTCAATTACAATGCTGTAGACTTTCAAGTAAAAGAAAGATCTGAACATCTACTCTCTTATATTACTTGTATGCAAAATTATAGAGAAGATTGAGACAGGCTAGTTTGCTGTCTATAGAAAAATTGATTTCCCACATATGAATTCCAAGAGTAATGTTCTCTTTGTAGTCATTTATTCCATCCTGTTCAGAGAAGATGTGCCCAAGAGTAGGGACAGTTGCTCAATGAGAAAGTATATGTTTTATCTCTTAACCTCCAGGAATCAAGAAAGGATTGAACAATGAGTTACTTTCATAAAAATGGATGTGATTTTCTGCTAAGTTAGGGAGAATGCTGATTTAACCACATTGTACATAGAAGCTACGGCTCTGAAGAAATATATATTAGGTTTAAAAAAAGTCTTGTTTATCTTAAGCATGGTGAGGAGAAGACAGGAGGTATTTATAACATAATTTATAATTTATAATTTATGTTTATAATTTATAACATAAATTATAACAAAAATAACACTTCAATATTGTTTAAGGAGGAGGCATAGTAAATCATAACATTTAACATTTTCCAAAAAGAATTGACATTGATATATCAGAAATTCAAAGAGAAAATAACTTCTTTTTCAACCAAAATATATTAATAGTTGACATAACAAAAACGTACAGATATCAAATTATCCATTCAATGAGTTTTTGTCATTGTTTACACCTATATAACCATTATCCCAAACAAAATATAGAATATTTCTTTCCTCCTGGAGTGTTTCCTCACACCTCTTTCTAGTAAATATCCTCCTCAGTACCAAAAGGAACAACTTACTGAGTTCTATTACCACTGATTAGTATGTTTTCATATTTTTACATCTCATCTGTGTGTATTATTTTTCTTTGACTTCTTGAGTCAATAACATTTATTCATGTTGTTGAATGTATCAGTAGTTTGTTACTTTTATCCCTGAATAGATTTCCATTTTAACATTTTGTCACAGGTGTATATAGGTTCACTTGTACCTGGACATTCGGGTTGTCTCCATTTTGGAGACACTGTGAATTAGCTGCAGTGGTCATTCTCACACAAAACATTTTGTGGACTTATCTTTTAACTTATCATGGAAATATACTTAGAATGAAATTGCTAATCATCATACAACTGCATATTTAACTTTATAAGAATACTTTTTTTATTTCTTACCTTCAAAAATAGGCTCACAAATTCAGCATCAATGTACGCATTTTGTTTTCCTAAAGAGTTTGCTAAAAGAAAATGAGCAGTCCTAGCTACTCAGGAAACTGAGGCAGAAGAATTATTTAAACCTGGGAGGTGGAGGTTGCAGTGAGCCAAGATCACGCCATTGCACTCCAGCATGGGCGACAAAATGAGACTTCATCTCAAACAAACAAACAAAAAAAAGATGAAAGGTTTATACTATCTGAAGGTAAACCAGAGTACAGAAAACCAAACAGGCAATGTTCTCACTCATAAGTGGGAGCTGAACAATGAGAACACATGGACACAGACAGGGGAACAAGACACACCATGACCTGTTGTGGGGGTGGCGGGCAAGGGGAGGGAGAGCATTAGGACAAATACCTAATGCATGCAGGGCTGAAAACCTAGATGACAGGTTGGTAGGTGCAGCAAACCACCATGGCACATGTATACCAATGTAATAAACCTGCACGTTCTGCACATGTATCCCAGAACCTAAAGTAAAATTTTAAAAAAAGAGAAATGAATATTAAAAGGAACTCATCCCCCCCAAAAGGTTATTGAGTTACTACCTTAATAATGAACTGGAAGGAGACTAGAGGAACATTCCATGTAGCCCATTTCTTGGGACAATAAATGAGACTCATCTGGTCTGCAAAGGGGAAGCCGCTTAATGGGATTTGTCTTTAGTGGAGGTTATTAGGGCTGGAGACAGAAGAGTTTGTGCTTTTCAGGGGTGGATCTCATGGGAAGAAACACAGTGAGATCCAAAAGTCAGCTACACAAAATCAAACTAATGCCTGATGACTGTTGCAAACTTGCTCAACCAGTGGCCCAGGATGGCTTGAAATATGGTCCAACACAAATTCGTAAACTTTCTTAAAACATTATAACTTTTTTTTGGCAATTTTTAAAAGCTCATCAGTTATTGTTAGTGTTAATGCATTTGATATGTGGTCCAAGACAATTCTTCTTCCATTGTGGCCCAGAGAAGCCAAAAGATAGGATATCCTTGGTCATAGATTTTGTCAGCCTAGTGAATTACACCTGTCACCTAAGGTGATTACTAGGTTTTTTTTTCCTTCTCTTTAGTGAAGGAATACACTGTCAGCAGCTTCGAGCTGGCACAGTTCCCCTAAGTCATTCAGCAGAAATTACTGTCACTTGTGTACTGAAATTTTCAGATCACTATCTCTGTTGTCCTATCTGGGGCTTCTGTCTTTCAGTGGCTTGAAGATTTTTATCTTTATAACCTTCAACATAGAAAAAGAGGTTGTGGACATTAGGAGAAACAGTGGTGTTTTGAAAAAGAAAGTTCCCATGACTTGTACTTAACTGGGACTCCACTGTGGCACTAGAGGTAAAATGTAACCCCATTATACGGAGCTTTCATATTTGGTTGGTATTTCTGGGTCCTGGAAGTAAATGCACTAGCCTTTGAATAACTCTCATAATGTAGCTTTTCTTAAACATTGAGTTTTCCTAGTTGCAACGTAGAGGTGTGTTTTTTGCTTTATGGAATATAGCCACTTCTGATTTCTTTCCTTTCGATTGTATAGAGGGACTCAAAAAGTATGTGTCAGCTGAAACATAAACATTTTTTATAGCCAATTGCAAGGCTTTTGTTTAAAAAAATCTAATTACCAACTAGTTTCTCAATGTCAATTTGATAATACAGTATAGGCTACTTTTAAACTTAGAATACTAAATTGATCTAGTCAACAACCATTTTTGTTTTTGGAGGAAGATTCCATTTAAACTAAAACATTTTGGTCTAGGTAATACAAAATTCCTGATGTTGTAAAAATAATTCTAAAGCAAGTTAAGGCAACATTTCTTAGCTATATCTGAGAAATTAGGTATATTCATGCCACGAATTGGCTTTTGTCAAAAGAATGAAATTCAATGAAGCATCATTATTCACTTAGAAGGTAAGGATATTTAACACTAACGAGATCATTTAACAAGAAGCCACTCTAGCAGTTTAATCTGGCATATATGAATGGAGCTGAATGAAAACCAAAAATATCTACTATACATAGAAGACTGCAGTAATGGTTGGATTTTTATAATCATAAATAATTTTAATCTTCCTGAAATGAAGTGACTCTTATCACATCATAAATGGCCTTCATGCTGAAAGTTTAATGGTTGTATCTCATTATTATTCTTTCTTAGCAGCCAAATTTGATTCAGTAGACCACTTCCTCCTAAAATCACATTTCCCCATTGATCTCTTTGACCTCACACTCTTGTCTTTTTCAGATTACTTTATTGTGTACCAAGTTTTGGCCCAAGTTCCTCTAGAAACAGAACCTGAAGCAAAGATTATTTGCTGATGTTTTATTAGGAAATGAATTCCAAGAAAGTTAGAATAAAGGAAACTATTATTTAATAATAAACAAGGAAAAAGAGAAAAGCGAATACAAGATTAGATTCTAAGTTAAACACAGTTTCCCAAGCAATACTTTCTATTCCATTCCCTCTACACCCGGCAAAATAGCACAACACAGAAGAATTTTATCTGAGCTCAGTACGTTGTGAAGAAAAAAAAAAAAAAAAAGAGAGAGATAAAAATTTATCTATCACTTTATCCAGTAACCTGCCTTTTATTGCTTAAAGTGTATCCTAAGGGAAATTATCCTCAACTGCACTTCCAGAATGTGTTAGCCAGCCTTTATGGGCAGTTGTTGGAGAACATAGAGCTTCTATGGTTACAGTCAAGTCTGAATGGACACTGGAGTTTCTGCGATCCCAAGCTTATCAAGTACAGCAGAAGTCATGCTAAATCCAGCACTTGACTATAAGAAAGGCCAAAACACTCTGAAGTAATATTATGATAAAAGTGGCCAGAGTTTTTGTCCTTAGGCCCAGAAGCATGGCAAGCAGTTAAGAATGGGTAGGTAGGCTCAGGCAGTGAGGATGAAGTGAATCATTGATTTAGTATTCTATTGTGTTCCCTTTTTTACTTTCTAACTACCACTCTTAGTTCATTTTTTTTTTTCAGTAGTAGTTGATCTAGTGTTTGAAATATTCATTTTTTACTTAATACACTCCATGTTGGTAATGCAGGCCAAAGATTAAGAGTGGAGAAATTCATTTGCGCCCTGGATGAATAAAAGTTGGTGACTGGCTGCTGTAAGAGACACATGAAGCCCATCACACCACAGATGCAGTCTGTTACACAGCAGGTGTCTGTCACTGAAGGACAAGCAAGAACCTTGATCACAGGGAAGATCGAGAAATACTGGATAAACTGATAGAAATTGCTCTTTCTCTCTTTTTACTATTTTCTTGACAGTGCACTGCACTCAGATAAAAATCCTGTGTTGTGCTGTTTTGCAGGGGATAGAGAGACAGGATAAAAAGCTGTTTTTCTTGAGAAACGGTGTTCAGCTTAGAAACTAATATTTCTATGAGCAAGGAAATGACCCTGCTCTGACGGGAAAGTTTTCTCCCACAAAGAGAAGTGTAGAAATCCACGCCTCCCCCACCAATTCCTTTAGTTTTGGGCAAAACTATTACAATGACATTGGCAAAAGTCATCAGCTGCTGGAAGATGGGTAGCAAACTAACTTAGGACAAGATCTTTTACAAACAAAAAAGAGAGGTCTTCTATCACTGCAGGAGGGGCGGAAGTCCTGTCTGTGTGCTAGACTCTGTATTGAGAAGGAAGAAAAGATTTTCTATTAAGAAAGAAGGGCAAAAACACTGAAAAATTCTCATCTCTGAAGGTCAAGCATTGAGGGATGATTTAATATTAAGCCTGGAACAAAATAAAGAGGATAATGAGAATGCCCCTGTTCTCCACAAGTCATGCATGAGAAACAACAAGAGTAGACTGCCATTGAAGGAAACATCAGAATGTAGAGAGAAAGCCCTTTTATGACAGAGGTTTGCAAGATCTACTGAAAGCTAAAAGTGAGCAGAAAAATTGCACTAAAAACCAACATTGCGTGATCAACACGAAGAACAAGGCAGCATCAATCAATAATGGAAGGAATTTGAAGATGGTAATACTGGAGAAAACCATGAGAGCAAATACTCAAACCCAGCTCATCTCAGTTTCCCAGGTAACAGACATACAAAAAAAAAAAAAAAAAAAAAAAAAGGCACACCAACATTCAGTCAAACATTTTGCGTACCTCTATCTCTATTGTTCTTTTACAGACAATTTCCAGAACTTAAATATAAGTTAATAGGCATATGTAAAGCAAGTAAAAATGTTTTTCATCGTTGCATTATGAACCAGTCAACAGAAATAGACGCCAACATGGCCTAGCTGTTGAGACTAACAAACAGATATTAAAATAACTATCAATAATATGTGAACCATATTGTGAAAAATGTGGACAACGTTCAAATGGGTGGGAAAATTGTGCCTGCAAAGTCTTACCCCTTGTGACTGGCACCATCCCACGCTTGTCTCCACTCAAAACAGGAATATACTCTCCGCACGTTGCTCACCAGAGAAAGGCTTGTATTTCTCTAGAATTCTGTTTATTAAGACCTTCTTTACCCTGGCTCTTTATTTATTTATTTATTTATTTATTTATTTATTTATTTATTTATTTTAATCTATTTTATCACAGCAAGAAATGAACCCCTCGCTCTCTGATAGCACACTAGAAAACCTGGTCTTTTATCGTATCTGGTTTTAGCTTGTTGAGAACATGAAAGCAAACATCTTTTGTATCCTTTTTTCCCTGGGGTAAGGGGCTGGTCTACCTTTGAGTTTGGGCATGACACCGATGAAGACCATGCTAATGATGATGAAGCAGGGATGGCCCAAAGCACCCACATGATGGACTTCTGCATGTGCTGTTCCAGCTGCTCTGACACTGTCTTGAGCTTCTCCAGGTACTGTTCAGCCATAGTAAGTGAGTGAAACAGGGTCTGATTGTCCTTCTTGATGATGCTCTGTGTGGCCAGTGTCTTGAGACTCTAGGCCAAGCCTAGAATCTCCTGCACCAATTTTTCCTGGAGATTCTGATGTCACAGGAGGAGAAGGTCTAGCTCATCCCCAAATGCTTCTCCTCCTCTGGCTTCTGTCCTGCCACTCCAGCCCTCTTTCTCACTTTCTGCACAGGCTTTGCTGCAAAGCCAGTGCTGGCAGCTCACTCCACATCTCACTGGTGTACCCTGCGGTGGCCACACATGCACTGTGGTTGCAGCAGCCACTCTTTGTGATGTGAGATGCATGTGGCAGGGCCAGACACTGGTTGGCTGCTGCTTTCATGGAGAAGGAGGTCGATTTCTCTGCCTACAGCATCTCCTCTGGAAAATCCACCATACAGAGATATTAATGAATCACCTCAGAGACTTGTTTGGGCCTTCAAGACTGGCACTATGTCCTCCAGGGAACTTATGTACTTTTGCAGATAACATTTGTGCAATTGCTGTCCTCTTTCAGTGCACAGCAGCTGCACCAGGTTAAGCTCCAGCCTTGACCCTCCTCCAGGGAACTTATGTACTTTTGCAGATAACATTTGTGCAATTGCTGTCCTCTTTCAGTGCACAGCAGCTGCACCAGGTTAAGCTCCAGCCTTGACCCCACCATCACCTCAGGGTGGTACTCCATACCTTGTATCATTTTTTATATACAAAACTTGAAATCTTGAATTAATTGAATCAGGAGCAATACATATGAGGAATATGATATTATCTGCTTCTCAATTATCTTTTGGAGTTACTTTTACATTATCTAGCTAGGTAACCACATAGAGTCATGGGGCTTTTAATTTCATCTATATGTTTATGATTCCTAAATATGTATCCTTTGTCCTGATTTTGCTCTTGTATTCCAGTCTTGTATATCTAATTGTTTATGAAGAACCCTCACTTAATCTTCTAAGATGCAAGAAAATTACCAAATTGAATGTAGATTATAATTTTTCTTTTTTTTAACCAACCCTACCTAGTTTATTAAGTTCTTTCCACAAATATTTACAGAAAGCTATTATTGAAATACCACTTCTGTCCTAATATAATGGCAAACAAAATGTAACATGACTTTAGATGTAGATATTACATTATATGACAATGTACAAGAAATACATGGGAAAGTAAAAACATGTATGATAAACACTACAGATACACAGTATCTTAAATGGACTAATGACATTAGTTCAAAAGAATAAATGTAACTTCTTCAGCTACTTAGACTATTAAGTTAATTGTGGCTTTTCCAAATATATTCACAATTGCCTGTAAGACATCATGAGTATAGTAAAAGGCAGGGCATCTAGTTGACTAAAAGGAGTAGCTGTCATTGAGAAAACAACCCCAATGTGGCAATATTAAGAATCATGAACTGTGAATACTAGAAATGTAATATGCAGAGATATTACCCCATAGTAGTAATACAAGAACAAGTTGTTTTAATTCAGAACTCAGGGAATTGTTAATTTTTCTTAAATAGCCCTTTGACCCATTATTCCCCCAAACTTTCTTACTTCAGTAAATAGCACCACTTTCTATCTGTCCGTGAGACTCAAAACGAAAGGACTCATTCCTGATGCTCTTTTTATGCTACTTTTAATTTCATTCATCAGAATACCCTTTATATTTCAACTCCGATCATATTACAAATTCATTTTTCTCCATCTGCACTTCAAGTTTCACCTGGAGAAATGCAGTAATGAAATTTCTTTCTTGTCTCTATTTTTGCCTCATTCATCCATTCTCCAAATACCTGCAAGAGTGACTTATAAAATATGTGAGTCAAATTATGTTGATCTGTTGCTTAAAATCCATTCTTTGCTCCCTCCTAAAATTAGGAGGAAAATGTCCATATCCAGTATCCAGACTTACTGTGCAGATCTGAAGCACACCTAAGATCCTAACCATGTGAACTTTCTTGCTGTCTCCAATCCAGCCACAAAGGCTGTCTAGTTTCCTAAAACTATCAAGGGATTTCTGGGTTACAGTCACTCAAGAGCTCTTTACCAACAAAGATGTTCTCCCTGTTTCTGTGTTTCACTTTTTTTTTTTTTTTTTTTTTGTTAGTTTGTTTTTGTGTTTGCTTGTTTGTTTTTGTGGTTAGCTCCTGGTCTGTTGGTTGAAGCTGCTGAAAAACCTTTTCTAGTCACCAAAGTAAAGCTGTTCTTTAATCACTGCTTATCTTACATATATAACCACGTCACTAATACTTTGCTTTTTTGCTTGTTAAATGTATTTTACATGTTTTAAAGTATATTTATTTAATTGTTTAATGTGTGTTACCCTGCTATTGTGGGTAAATTTTCATAAATATCAACACCTCCTATGGCATTTTTAGGTCTGTGTCCTTTACAAGTAAGAACAGTCCCCGATGTAGAGTTGTTCTCAATAAATGTTAATCATTAAGTTTTAATTATTTGAGAATCATACAATGTCCTGGAATCTTTGAAATAATTGTCACTTCATAAAGTTATTGTACGTTGCTTTATTCACTTCCTAAATATTCCTCCAAAACACTTTTGGATTTTAAAATAGAACAAATTTTCAAGTCTTTGGAGGACACTCTAGGAATAAGTTATTTTCTCAACTATACAATAACCTCCTTTGACATACAAATTATGCATCTCTAGGAGAGATAGAATGAAAAAATATATAAGTCATTAGTATTTAGAAACTTACTTATTAAGCATTGTGGAACATTTATTGACATCAGTAAAAATACTTTGTTGTTAATCTTTGACCTCACATAGAAGTGACTGATTCAGTGTGTTTCTATCCCAACAGGTTAAATCAAATATCCAAGCAAAGACTAACATTACTGGCAAACAATACATCATACTAATGACAAATTTTTTATAAAGACTGAGAATTAACTTCATGTAGTTGCAATGTTAAATCAAATTAATTTTCCTCAGTAAAATAGGTTCTTCAATTAGAGTAACTCTGGTCTTATTTCAGCTAGAGATATAATTATTGCATTTTAATTATTATATTAGGACTCCAATTTATTACTAGAACCTAAATACCTATTTAAGTATGTGTTTACTTATGTGTGTTAAAGAATTAATGGGAGAAATCACTACATACCAAATAACTTTCAATAAATCCAAAAGTATACATGTTCCAAGAAAGAGAATTTTATGAAATAGACTTCTAGCATTGAAATGGGTTATGAAAGCTTAACTTTATTTTTCCTTTATTGTGATATCAGTGACAAAAATTGTATATATTCAAGGTATACAATATAATGTTTTTTATAGGTATACATTGTGAAATGATTATCACAAACAAGCTTATTAATAAATCCGTCATCTCACACAGGTACCTTAAGTAAAATGCTTAATATTTACTCTTAAATTTCTAGTATGCAATACGTTATTATTAAGTATAGGTACCATACTGGACATTAGGTCTCTGGAATACTTGATCTTATAACTGCACCCATAACCTCTGGTAACCACCCTTCTACTTTTTGTTACTATGAATTTTTTGGTAACCACCCTTCTACTTTTTGTTACTATGAATTCAACATTTCTAGATTCCATATACAAATAAGATCATTCGGTAGGTGTCTTTCTGTTCCTGACATGTTTCACCTAGCATAATATACTCCATGTTCATCCATGTTGTTGCTATGGCAGGATTTTTTTTTCTTTTATTAAGGTCGAATTATATTTCAATGTTTATATACACCACAGTTTCTTTATGCATTCATCATCAATGGGCACTTAGATTGTTTCCATATCCTCACTACTGTGAATAATGATGCAATGCACATTGGAGTGCAAATATCACTTCGTGATAGTGATTTTATTTTCTTTGGATGTATACCCAGAAGTGGATTGCTGGGTCATACAATAGTTTTATTTTTATTTTTTAAGGAAATTCCATACTGTATTTCATAATGACTGTAGTCATTTACATTTCCACTCACAAAGTATAAGGGTCTCTTTTGCTCCACATCCTTGCCAACACTTCTCATCGTTTGATTTTTGATAATAGACAACCTAACAGGTGTGAGGTGATACCTCATTATGGTTTCTATTTGCATTTCCCTGATCATTAGTGAAGTTCAGTGCCTTTTTACATATCCGTTGGCCATGTCTTCTTGGAAAAAGTCTGTTCAGGTCATCTGCCCATTCTTTGAGCAGGTTATTTGTATTTTTATTATTAACTTATAGAAGTTCCTTATATATTTTGGACATTCACCCCTTATGATATATAGTTTGCAAATATTTTCCCCCTTTGTGAGGGTTCCTTTAATTTATTGATTATTTTCTTTGCTGTGCAGAAACTTTTTAGTTTTATATAGTATGATGTGCTTTATTTTTGCTTTTGTTGCCTGTGAATTTGCTCTTAGACCTGAAAAATCATTGCAAAGACCAATGTCATGGAACTTTCCCCCTATGTTTCTATGTTTTCTAGTTTTATGGTTTTCAGTCTTAGATAAAAAATTTTAACCCATGTTGAATTGATGTTTGTGCATGGTGTAGAATAAGGATTCAATGTAGATAACCAGTTTTCCAAAGATCATTTATTGACCAGACTATCCTTTCCTAAATGTGTATTCTTGGCACTTTTGTCAAAGATTAGTTGATTTTATACACATGGACTTATTTCTGGGTTTTCAGCTCTTTCTGTTGGTCTCTGCGTCTGTTTTAATAGCAGTATCATTCTGTTTTGAGTACTATGGTTTTGCAATAGAATTTGAAATTAGAAAGTTTGTTGACTCCAGCTTTGTTCTTCTTGCTCAAAAGTGCCTTAGCTATTCACATTCTTCTGTGGCTCCGCACTAATTCTGTGATTTGTTTTCTGTTTCTGTGAAAAATGCCATTGAAATTTGGATAAGGATTGCACTGACTCTGCAGATTACTTTGCATAGCATGGACATCTGAATGAAATTGATTCTCTTGACCCATCATTTTTTCTGTCTTCTTCAATTTCTTTCATCTATGTTACATAGTTTCCAGTAAACAGATATTTTACCTCTTTGTTTAAACTTATTCTTAAGTGCTTTATTCCTTTTGATGCTATTATAAATGGGATTTTTTCTTCATTTTTTTCATTTAGTTTATTGTTAGAGTATAGAAACATGAGTGATTTTTGCACATTGATTTTGTATGTTGTGATCTTACTGAATGTGTTTATTAGTTCTAACAGGCTGGTTTTTTTTTTTTTTTTTTTTTTTTTTTTTTTTTTTCCAGAGTCTTTAGGGTTTAGCAGTTTTCACAATATAAGATTTTGCCATCTGCAAATAGAGACAGTTTTACTTTTTTTCCCTTTCTTATTTGAATATCTTTTATTTCTTTCTCTTGCTTAATTGTTCTGGCTAGGGCTTCCATTACAATGTTGAATAGAAATGGCAAGATTGAGCATCCTAGTCTTGTTCCTCACCTTGGAGTAAAAGCTTTCAACTTTTCACAATTGATTATGATGTAAGCTGTGTGTTTGTGGCCCATGGCTTTTATTTGAAGTTTTAATATTAAGCAGGGGAGATTGCAGTTTTTCATAAGAATGATCTACCTTCCAATATACATATAAAAATCATTGTATAACAAGGAAACATATCTTTGATTTCTCTAGAACCTTGAGAAGACACATCTCAGTGCACTGCATACAATAAATATTTAAGGGTCACTAATATTGGTATAGTAGCTCATAAATTTTTTCTTTGTTCTCTAATTCATTTTAAATATTGAAAAAGATTTGCATGCATTTAAAATATGTTCAATCTACATTTACTTATATTAGCAAGAGTTTAGCTCAATTATATATGTAATTTTAGTTCAGAAATTACTATGCATATAATTGTAGATTTCAAATAAATTAAACTTTAAAAGTTACATTTTATTTTTTCAAAAAATATCAAAATGATAAATATCTGAGGATGTCTTGTCCTCTGAATATTCAGAGGACTGCTAGTGCATTTATGCAGTCTGTTGACATAATAAATATTAAACAATGGGCAAGTAAATAATGAATTTGGTAACTTTATGTAAACATTGTGATTTTTTGGCTTAGCCTCAAATTTTAGGTGTTCTCTTCAAATCTTGATTATTTCCTATTCTCTAACAACATTTAATTTGTTGTTTTCTTATTTAATGCTGGCACTCATCTCCTTAGCCAGGAAGACCAAGGCTTATACATAGCCTTTATTTTGTTCAGCAAATGGAAAGCAATTTTATTATTACTGCCAATGATAGACTACCAAGAAAGGGAAATTTGCATAAGAAGGCTTTTATCCTTTTCTTAAGTCAAGGGTCTTCGCAAAGGGACTTTGGAGGCTTATAAAAATAAGAACACACAAAATGTTATTCAGATTTCCTATAATTGGTCTTAAAATTTTATAACTGTTCTAATTAAAAAGAAATTCGAGGAGGGAAAAATAATCTGTCCCTATAAGTATTGTAATAAAGGTAGTAGAATATAGCTGCTTTGCTAATAATTTTCCTGTTTTTGAAGGTAAGGAGAAAGTATAATGCACAGTAACTTTAGGTTACCCTAGCAGTAGCTTATGAAGCCCTTGACCCTAAGTGTTTCGTTGGCTATTTCTATAAACTACTTTCCACCCCAGCATCATGTTGTTCTCTACATCATGAAACTCTGAGTCTTTGCTCTATTTTACTACATGATAAATTATTCAAATAAGATAATAAGCAGAGATTTGTACTCTCCACACAGAATGGTGTGACTTTATTTAGTCGGTGATGCATCTGAATGTCATGCTCTATTTCAGTAGAGTATTCCATGGAAGAGAACATGATATCATCCCACCAATTTATCTGTATTTTAAGGGAAAATTTTGGAAGAGATGGAAAGCCAAAGGAGAAGAAACATTAGGGAAGATAAGTGAAGTGGGAAAGAGCTAAATTTATATCCCATTTTATGCCTTTGGGCCTTCCAAAAAAGCCCTTCTCTTTTAAATATAATACCAGAACAATTTTGATTAAAAAACTGTAATCTTTAACTACAGAAGAATTTTTACAAGGAATAATAGTGATTGCTTCAATAGTTAATCCCACAGTTTCTTATTACAAAGTAAACTCTATGGTATGGATTTCATGCTTTTTACAGATTGGTTCTGTTTAAAAGCCCACAAAGGTTTAAAGTAGCATTAATATGCCACTGTTATTGGAATTATTTGAGTTCATTTAACATCATTTAAATTGTCCATAAATAAATTATATACCCAAGATATGACACTGCATATCAAAAGCTTTAAGTGCAGTATGTATCCAGCAGTGCCTCTGAAGCTCTCGCATCTGCAGGACATGGGGAATGTTGATAATAGAAAACATTTCTATAACTTTAAAACAGTTTTATTTTTAGAAATTGCATTGTTTCCTTATGTTTTATTCTTTCTACATAATTTTAGCGTAGCATTTATACCCTTCTCTCTCTCTTTGTCTCTCTATTTTTCTTTCCCTTTCTATTTTTTCTTCCTTTCTTTCTTCTTTAATTCAGACATAGTAATTGTGTATATTTACGGGCTACCCTGTGATGTTTACATTCATGTATATATTGTAAAAATATGTAATTAAGCTAATTAACATATCCATCAACCTACCAACTTTTTGTAGTGAGAATGTTAAAATTCTATTCTTTTAGCAATTTTAAAATACAAAGCATTATTTTTAACGGTGGTCACCGTGCAATACAACAGATTACTAAAACTTATTCCTCTAGTCTAGCTCACTAGAAGATATTATGCTAAGTGAAACAAGCCAGGCACGGAAAGACACATACTGTATGGTCTAACTTACATGTAGCAATTAAGAAAGGTAGATCTCCTAGAAACAGAGAGGAGAAGAGTGGTTGCTAGAGGCTGGAAAGGGTGGGTAGGTGAGGAGAAGTAATGAGGAAAGCAGAGATGTTGATTATAGGATACCCTTATCTTTTTTTAAAGCATGCAAGATTTTCAAATGTTCTTTGGAATAGAACCAATATCAAAACCCCCATCCTAAGGCTTTATACCTGGTTATGTCCTTTTTGTTTGTTTGTTTTCAAGCCCACTAATTCCTTTCTTTCCGGGTAGATTCATTCTTATTCTGTCTCTATGCCCACTTCAGACTCTATGTTGTTCTCACTAATTTGATGTTACAGAATATCCACCTACCTTTTGAAATTCAGCTCAAAAAATTGTTTCCTCCACTAAGCGAAAGTGATCCCTGTATCTTATTTGGTGAATAAATGCATGAAGTTATTGGTGACTCATTTATCCCAATAATTATATAGATTTATTTTTAAATATGTCACTGAATTAAAATAGGCTTGATATTTGTTTGCATATAAAATGTACAATTAATTGATTTTCACTGGACTGCAGTGTAAATGAATATAAAGGAATATATTGCCAATAAGATTAGTAGGTATACACAGCTTATAAACATATAGAACAGAATTTAAAAAATGATGGTGAGAGGGAGGACTTCAAAATGCCTATAAAATTTAGAATTATCTGTAAATGTTTGAGAGAAAAGTTTCCAATCCAATTTTATCTTTCCTTGGGTAAGTCATATGTGCTGACCATATTTTTACATACATGTGTGCATATATGTCTGATATTGTGTGTTTTAATATTCGAAGACCATTTTAAATATAAAATGTATTTCCATTACGCCTACATTTTGGAGATGATTTAAAAGTTTGTGACCTCTAATTTAAACAATAGTAGAAGTGTTTTTACATAGAGTAGTTGGGAATAGTATTCTATAGATGATATTGATGATATCTTAATAAATAAAAGTCCTATAAATAAAAGTAGAATAAATTTTCATCACTTCATCTACCTAATTTATTTTTAACTGTAAATTATCCTAGTTTGCTACCAGAACTGAAATTAATTCTCTTTTTATGAGGATATGTTTATATTGGCTTATCAGAAAAATCTAATTATCTGCAAATTTTTTTCAAGAGTTCAAATGAATATAGCAAGATGTGAGGAAATTCTATTCTGTATAACTTCTTTTAGGAGCAATCACCTCTATTCTCCCTTTCTACGAAGTTTTATCTCAGACCCAGCAGTAGGTTTAGTGTATACCTCAGGGTTTTCCAATAAGAATTCCTAATTCTCTGACCATCATATATATTTTAAGTGTATTTGATTTGAGCTAGGCAAATGTCTGTTATCTGGAGCCTTTTTATCTGTGGCTATTAGGAAGGATACCTTCACTCTTTTCTTGGGTTGTTAGCTACATTGCTAACATTAGCTGAGAAAGTCTGGTCACCATTTTCTTGAAAATAAAGCTAATACAAAGAAAGGAAGAACTTACTACTGTGATCATTATTCCCACTGTACCTGAATCCAACTGAAATATGGATATTCCAGGTACATGACTGTATTAACTTCCTAAGGCTGCAGCATCAAAGTGACTATCAACTGACCACCCTAAAACGACAGAAATTTACTGTCTCAGTGTTGGGGATCAGAAATTTACAATCATATTGGTGGGATTGGCTCCTTCAAGATAAGATACTCTACAGGAGAATCTTTTCCATGTCTCTCCTAGCTTCTGGTGGTCGCTGTCAATCTTTGGCATTCTTTGGCTTGTAGATGCCTCACTCCAATCTCTGCCTCCATCTACATATGCATGGCATTTTCCCTATGTGTGTTTTTGTGTATGTCTTTCCTCATGTTTTTATATGGGTATTGGATTTAGGGCCCATTCTAATCTAGTATGACCTCATCTTAATTTAACTAATTACCTCTGCAAAGACCATATCTCCAAACAAGGTCACATCCACAGATTCTACGTGGACATGAAGTTTTGTAGGTACTATTCGACCCAGCACAGGAGCAATTGTTATTTCATTCTACTTCTTCTTTTCATGTAGTTTAATTTGACATTCTAAAATTTAAATCAGAGATTGAATCAACTTACGTTCACAACTGAATTCTGTATTTTAAGAACTAGCTATATTGCACATATTTTCTCTTATCTACCTATACACATTTTGCATAAAGTTAATGCCACTTTTGATCATTCTTTGAAATTTGCTGTTTTATACATCCTTATGCTTTATATTTATTATAAATCATTAAAACACTATTATATACCCCCCAAATTTTATTACTTTATTTAATAATTATTATTGGAGTCATATTAAATAAGATTCAGTTCAATCTGTAAGAGTTAGTTGAGTTTATCACAAATACTAATCTTTCAGTGTAATACATGACTCATTCATATTTTTAAAATAGATTTTTCAGTGCAAGCTGAGATACAATGTCAAAGCAAAAACCAAAGAAGAGGAAATGTTTGTAATGTTATTTCTGTTAGACTACGTAGCTGGAGAATTTTATTCTCATTAGTGTCAAACTTAATTTGTTTGTATTTAGTTTATATGCCCAAAATAAAATTATTACAAACATTTAAAATATATTTGAAGTGAGTCTCATTTTTCCCAACTGCTCTTAGATCTTAATTAATCGATTCTGAGGCTATTTTTAGTTTGAATTTGTATTTAATAAAGAAAAATGATCCAAAACTGTACTTTTAAAAGGTTTATTTTTGTTTCAAAATCTGTATATTGATTCCTGGTGAATGTTAATAAAAATAAAACAAATTAATCTCCTTAATTTGATGTAGAGATTATAACCAATTCTACTTTTTACTGCTACCTCATATAATAGAAATATAGTAATACAGATTAACAATAGAAGATACTGAGATATAAAAACTAGCTGTATTCAAGCAGTAGCTGATTACGGTGAGAGCTTTCTTATTGATACAGTTTATTTACTTAATATACCTGTTATGTACAAATTTTAATTTTTATCATGTTTAAAAGAATCAGGTGTTCAGAAAATTCATTTATGTTGTCACCATAAAACATGGTCATAAGAAGGAAGCAAAAGCCAGTTTTTTACTTATTTTAGTTTTCTCAACATAGACAGGGAGAAGCAATTAAAACATTAAAATATAAGCATTTTTTTAAGGGAAACATAGCATTGTGGAAAAAATCAACCCTAATAATGTTTATTTTTGTCCTAGAAAATATAAATAGTATATTTGATGAAGTTTGTATGTGTGTGTGAGTTTATGAAAATAAATTACTTATTGGGGGAAGAAAGCTGGTGGACATTTGTCTTTGCCATAGAAAGACACTGTGGAATTAATACTATCAAGGATAAAACACCTCTATTAGACTAGTAGCAATTAATTTAATCATGCCTAGGCATCACAAATTACCTGTTTAATTTACATTTTGAAACTCTTATTATGTAGTTTTTCTCATGATACTATTAGATAATCACCATTGGACATCACTGAGATACTTTTCACCTTTCCCTTGCATGGCACACACAAACTATCAATAGGTTCTCCATCACCGAAGAATGAACAGGCACAATTAACAAGTTTTGGGAGGTCACATGATAAAACCTCTTCCAACTGGATTGAATGGAAACAGAAATCATACTCTTTGTACTTATTATGAAATTTTATTCAGTTTGGGAGGAAAATAGAGATTTGTATTTTCTAAAAGAAAAATTTAATATCAAGGACATTGAAAACCACAGCCAAAAGTTTCTGCTTCTGTTTGATTTACAACAATCCATTTATAGATACCTGTTTACCAGTGCGAGAAGTATTTTAGTATTTTGATAACAAACTTGGATAATATTCATAATGAAATATGCTATTTCAAGTGTATTAAGTGGAGTGAAAACGTTTTCAAAGAAAATATGTAGCCATTTATCCTAATCACATACATTGTTAATTAATTCCTGATAAGATTTGTTTCCATCTATATTATGTTTATGAACAAACAGTCCTTCAGGCATGTCTCATTAACATTTAATTAGTTTATAAAACACTTTGCTTTACTGTCATAGGTATTGTGAGATTAAAGAGGATTTTAGTTGATGACAGATTTTTTTAAAAGTTCAATTAAAAAAAAATACAGAAATACCAAAAAGAAAAGCAGATGAAAATAAACTAAATTAGGTGCTAATGAGACTAAGATTTTAGTAGCTTTGATTTTCCTCAGCAAAGGTCCTCACTTTTCATTATTTGTACTGGAAGTGTACCTGATAAGGAAATCAGAAGGTAGGTAATTTTGTGTATACTCCGAATTTTAATGTTTGGCTTACTAAGATACGGAATAAATATTTCAGTTTGAAATCTGAGAGGCATATTTAAAGCACATAAATTTAAATATTTTTTTCTTGGTGGGGCTTTTAAAGTTATTGTTGAAATTACAAAAAAGATGAAATATAATATTATCTTAAGGCTCAGCATGGTGTACTGATTTTATGTCATAATTATTTGGATCTTTATGTTGTACTTCCATGTGAGGCTTTTTGTGTAGTTGAGAAGTCTTACAGACAATAATGAATTTTTTGTTTAATAATCTGCAATCTCGGAAAAATTACTTAAATTTATTAAGCCACAGTATCATGATTTGCAATATGGGAATTATAACTATCCCACACCACAGAATTGCGGAAAACATTGTTAACTGAAATAATGCAAATAAAGTAGCGCCTGGCATATATTATGCTGTGTTCTAGCCTGATTACACTATAAAATCGCCACTCTCTCCCACCATGCTCCTCTCCACACTTCTTATTCAATAGGAATCCAATGCATAGAGAATTTTTAGGAATAAGATCAGAAAGTTAAGGTAAGCTAAGTCATGAGTATGATATTTGTTCAGCTTTTCCATTGACACAACTTTTTATGTAGCAAAAGACACAGTTGGGAGTATGAGAGTCTGAGATGAGGGGACAAAAATTAACTTTTAGAAACTGCAGAAAGTTAAAAGGCTTAGTAAATAACCGAGGGTTCTGATTGGGACACTGGGGAACAACATCTTTGTAGTAATTAAACTTTCAAATAAGGGAAATAAGAGAAGTTCAAATAATTTGATTTCTTGATTCAATTAAAGTGACCTTCTCTGGGCTTGCTCCTGCCAACCATAAAAGAAAACTACATCCAGGGCTTCAAATTATCCCTATTTCTTTTATATATAATGTCAACACTCAATTAAATGTAATCAATCACATGAGAATATAACACTCAATTGAAAACCAAGAGAAAAAATAGACAAGAAAAACAGACTCATGGGATATACAGATTTAAATTTTATAATAAATTAAGTAATACACTGAAAGAGTCAAATAACAATATTCAGAATTTCAGCAGAAAACTAGATACAATTTAAAAGAGCAAACAAAATTTCTAAAATAAAATTGCAATAAACGAAATTAAATGATCAGTGGATATAGTTAACAGTGACACAGGCATAGCTGAAAACTTAATGATATGTCAGATGATGTCTCTATACTTTAGTATGGGGAAGGGAAAAAAGGATGTAAAAAGGAAAAAAAATAAAGAAAAGCAGAAAAGAGCATAAGAAACACCTAGTGGCTAAGAATTTTCATAAACTGATCTTTAAAAATTCCATAGATTTGACTGGGCGTGGCAGCTCACACTTGTAATCTCAGCACATTGGGAGGCCGAGGCGGGAGGATCACGAGGTCAGGAGATAGAGACCATCCTGGCTGACACGGTGAAACCCCATCTCTACTAAAAATACAAAAAAAAAAACCAGGTGTGGTGGTGGGCGCCTGTAGTTCCAGCTAATAGGGAGTCTGAGACAGGAGAATGGCATGAACCTAGGATGTGGAGATTGCAGTGAGCTGAGATCATACCACTGCACTCCAGCCTGGGCGACAGAGCGAGACATACACACACACACACACAAAAAAAACAAACACACAAACAAAACTATAGATTTAGGAAGTGCTACCAAGCTAAGAAAAAGATACGAAGATATGGTTGTAAAATCAGATTCAAATAATCCAAGATTTTATCCATCATTCAAATTTTAGAACAGATTCCAAAATGCAGCAATGGACATGATTCTATGAAGCAGAAAGTAATCTGAGACATCAAATGCAGGCTTCAGGTTCATCATTCCCACAGCAGAAATGACATTTTGAAACCTAGACTAGATGAGGTTTATAAGAAGGTAAGTGGGATATCATTTCCCCTCACGTAGTGGATAATGATTAGTTTATCAATATCCCAATTTTATACTGAAGCTTATGGGAGTTGAGCCCACTAAGCTATAGATTCTAGGTTTATTTACATCCTAAAATCATTAGTCAGAAATACTCTGTTTAGAAGGTTAAAATGATTAGTCAGAAATACTCTGTTTAGGACCTTCCATAGATAAGGACCCTGGTCACAAATTTCATAAGTCTACTAATCCTTAGGTTCACTTGAGTTTATGTTGCCAAAGGAGTAGAGTGGACCATCTTGTTTATTTTGTTTCCTCTGAGTGATTCCTTCCAGTAAGAGAAGTAAATATATGACATAGAACATTAATACCTAAGTGATCACTAGAATTTGTTTTACAAAGGGGAGGAGAAATTTCCCCTACAAAATATGTAAATTGTCATTTATAATCCTTCATGGGTATATTGATATTCTTTTATAAGTTGAGTTACAGTTTATCATCTGTTATGCATAATTATTGAACCTTTTATATGTTGGAGGCATTCTGTTGGGTATGTAATCTTCATAAGGCCAAACTCATTTCAGTTGGTTTCTACAGACATTATAACAATTCAAGACTTAATCTTAGCGTCCAAAATATTTTCTCATCCTGAGATTATGGTATACACAACTCAGATTTTCAAGCAAAATAGCTTAAAACTCTGTTACCAGGTTTCTATGACAAATAGATTAGTGTTTTTCACACTGTATGTCAGTTAAGATTACAGCAACATATTTTATCATTTCCCAACAGAAGTACATTTTTCCCTATTAGCAATGACTGGAGTATGAACAGAGACATTTTTTTCAGCTAATCCTATATTCTATCTGGTCTGTGGACATATCTGTATTCCAAATAGCTTTGTGTAGGTTTTTCATGGACATCAACTTCTGTGTCATCATAAATATGTAACACCGTCTATCTATCCCCCAAGGGATTACACTGAGTGGTTCCCTTTCCCTTCATTTCTATCCTCTTGCACTACAAGATCCAGGATATAGGTAATAGTGCAAAATAAAAATAAGATGAAAATCACTCCAATTTGAGGTGTTTGAGTCATTGGAAAACAATGGAAGGCATAGTATTCATGATGACTTACCAAAACCTAAGTTTACCAAAGTTTCCGCATAGGTATATGTCTTTGACTTGACTCTGTATGGCCGTTTACCACAGAGATTTCCAAAAAAATTAAATTTCATTGTGATTTTAATATCTAATAGTTATCCCTGTGGGAGGTTAGGACTACTCCCAGAATAGTTCACAAGTGAAAATACAATCATTATTGATCATTCTATTCTATTAAAATGGTGTTATCTTTCTATTGTGAGAGCCGCTTCTAATTCCCTTTAGTTTAAAAAGTCTTGTCCTTCAAAAAGTCTCCAGTAATATTTTTTAGCCTCATTTAGTATAGCATGACTAACTCCTAATGTCTTCACTAAGTGCTTGCTATCTCCTGGGCAGCTGCTGAACAAGTCACATCATATTCTGTTTCATTGTACATTTACACAACCGTACAATTTAGGAAAATGATCTGAACATCCAAACATTGGATATCTAACAACTGTCAGTGATATTTTTCTAACTCCAAATACAGCTTCAGCTGGGTATACTAAAAGGCTTCCCATAAAAGTCTTTTGTCTACTTCTGGAGGGAAAACATCTACCCTGTCAGATCTCACAATCACATCCATGCCTAACACCTTTGAAGTTATTCAGGTTCCATTTAGATTTTATTTAGGTGAAATCCATGAAATTCACTTTTTTTTTTTTTTTTTTTTTTGAGACGGAGTCTCCCTCTGTCGCCCAGGCTGGAGTGCAGTGGCGCAATCTCAGCTCACTGCAAGCTCCGCCTCCTGGGTTTACGCCATTCTTCTGCCTCAGCCTCGCGAGTAGCTGGGACTACAGGCACCCGCCACCTCACCCGGCTAGTTTTTTATATTTTTTAGTAGAGACGGGGTTTCACCGTGTTAGCCAGGATGGTCTGGATCTTCTGACCTCGTGATCCGCACATCTCGGCCTCCCAAAGTGCTGGGATTACAGGCTTGAGCCACCGCGCCCAGCCTTCATTCTAATTTTTTTTTTTTTTTTTTTTTTTTTTTTTTTTTTTTTTATACTTTAAGTTCTAGGGTACATGTGCATAACGTGCAGGTTTGTTACATATGTATACTTATGCCATGTTGGTGTGCTGCACCCATCAACCCGTCAGCACCCATCAATTCATCATTTATATCATGTATAACTCCCCAATGCAATCCCTCCCTCCTCCCCCCTCCCCCCTCCCCATGATAGACCCCAGTGTGTGATGTTCCCCTTCCCGAGTCCAAGTGATCTCATTGTTCAGTTCCCACCTATGAGTGAGAACATGCGGTGTTTGGTTTTCTCTTCTTGTGATAGTTTGCTAAGAATGATGGTTTCCAGCTGCATCCATGTCCCTACAAAGGACGCAAACTCATCCTTTTTTATGGTTGCATAGTATTCCATGGTGTATATGTGCCACATTTTCTTAATCCAGTCTGTCACAGATGGACATTTGGGTTGATTCCAAGTCTTTGCTATTGTGAATAGTGCCGCAATAAACATACGTGTACATGTGTCTTTGTAGTAGACTAATTTATAATCCTTTGGGTATATACCCAGTAGTGGGATGGCTGGGTCATATGGTACATCTAGTTCTAGATCCTTGAGGAATTGCCATACTGTTTTCCATAATGGTTGAACTGGTTTACAATCCCACCAACAGTGTAAAAGTGTTCCTATTTCTCCACATCCTCTCCAACACCTGTTGTTTCCTGACTTCTTAATGATTGCCATTCTAACTGGTGTGAGATGGTATCTCATTGTGGTTTTGATTTGCATTTCTCTGATGGCCAGTGATGATGAGCATTTTTTCATGTGTCTGTTGGCTGTATGAATATCTTCTTTTGAGAAATGTCTGTTCATATCCTTTCCCCACTTTTTGATGGGGTTGTTTGTTTTTTTCTCGTATATTTATTTGAGTTCTTTGTAGATTCTGGATATTAGCCCTTTGTCAGATGAGTAGGTTGCAAAAATTTTCTCCCATTCTGTAGGTTGCCTGTTCACTCTGATGGTAGTTTCTTTTGCTGTGCAAAAGCTCTTTAGTTTAATTAGATCCCATTTGTCAATTTTGGCTTTTGCTGCCGTTGCTTTTGGTGTTTTAGACATGAAGTCCTTGCCCATGCCTATGTCCTGAATGGTACTACCTAGATTTTCTTCTAGGGTTTTTATGGTATTAGGTCTAACATTTAAGTCTCTAATCCATCTTGAATTAATCTTCATATAAGGGGTAAGGAAAGGATCCAGTTTCAGCTTTCTACTTATGGCTAGCCAATTTTCCCAGCACCATTTATTAAATAGGGAATCCTTTCCCCATTTCTTGTTTCTCTCAGGTTTGTCAAAGATCAGATGGCTGTAGATGTGCGGTATTATTTCTGAGGACTCTGTTCTGTTCCATTGGTCTATATCTCTGTTTTGGTACCAGTACCATGCTGTTTTGGTTACTGTAGCCTTGTAGTATAGTTTGAAGTCAGGTAGCGTGACGCCTCCAGCTTTGTCCTTTTGACTTAGGATTGTCTTGGCAATGCGGGCTCTTTTTTGGTTCCATATGAACTTTAAAGCAGTTTTTTCCAATTCTGTGAAGAAAGTCATTGGTAGCTTGATGGGGATGGCATTGAATCTATAAATAACCTTGGGGAGTATGGCCATTTTCACGATATTGATTCTTCCTATCCATGAGCATGGTATGTTCTTCCATTTGTTTGTGTCCTCTTTGATTTCACTGAGCAGTGGTTTGTAGTTCTCCTTGAAGAGGTCCTTTACATCCCTTGTAAGCTGGATTCCTAGGTATTTTATTCTCTTTGAAGCAATTGTGAATGGAAGTTCATTCCTGATTTGGCTCTCTGCTTGTCTGTTGCTGGTGTATAAGAATGCTTGTGATTTTTGCACATTAATTTTGTATCCTGAGACTTTGCTGAAGTTGCTTATCAGCTTAAGGAGATTTTGGGCTGAGACGATGGGGTTTTCTAAATATACAATCATGTCATCTGCAAACAGGGACAATTTGACTTCTTCTTTTCCTAACTGGATACCCTTGATTTCTTTCTCTTGCCTGATTGCCCTAGCCAGAACTTCCAACACTATGTTGAATAGGAGTGGTGAGAGAGGGCATCCCTGTCTTGTGCCAGTTTTCAAAGGGAATTTTTCCAGTTTTTGCCCATTCAGTATGATATTAGCTGTGGGTTTGTCATAAATAGCTCTTATTATTTTGAGGTACGTTCCATCAATACCGAATTTATTGAGCGTTTTTAGCATGAAGGGCTGTTGAATTTTGTCAAAAGCCTTTTCTGCATCTATTGAGACAATCATGTGGTTCTTGCCTTTGGTTCTGTTTATATGCTGGATTACGTTTATTGATTTGCGAATGTTGAACCAGCCTTGCATCCCAGGGATGAAGCCCACTTGATCATGGTGGATAAGCTTTTTGATGTGCTGCTGAATCCGGTTTGCCAGTATTTTATTGAGGATTTTTGCATCAATGTTCATCAGGGATATTGGTCTAAAATTCTCTTTTTTTGTTGTGTCTCTGCCAGGCTTTGGTATCAGGATGATGTTGGCCTCATAAAATGAGTTAGGGAGGATTCCCTCTTTTTCTATTGATTGGAATAGTTTCAGAAGGAATGGTACCAGCTCCTCCTTGTACCTCTGGTAGAATTCAGCTGTGAATCCATCTGGTCCTGGACTTTTTTTGGTGGGTAGGCTATTAATTGTTGCCTCAATTTCAGAGCCTGCTATTGGTCTATTCAGGGATTCAACTTCTTCCTGGTTTAGCCTTGGGAGAGTGTAAGTGTCCAGGAAATTATCCATTTCTTCTAGATTTTCTAGTTGATTTGCGTAGAGGCGTTTATAGTATTCTCTGATGGTAGTTTGTATTTCTGTGGGGTCAGTGGTGATATCCCCTTTATCATTTTTTATTGCATCTATTTGATTCCTCTCTCTTTTTTTCTTTATTAGCCTTGCTAGCGGTCTGTCAATTTTGTTGATCTTTTCAAAAAACCAACTCCTGGATTCATTGATTTTTTGGAGGGTTTTTTGTGTCTCTATCTCCTTCAGTTCTGCTCTGATCTTAGTTATTTCTTGCCTTCTGCTAGCTTTTGAATGTGATTGCTCTTGCCTCTCTAGTTCTTTTAACTGTGATGTTAGAGTGTCAATTTTAGATCTTTCCTGTTTTCTCTTGTGGGCATTTAGTGCTATAAATTTCCCTCTACACACTGCTTTAAATGTGTCCCAGAGATTCTGGTATGTTGTATCTTTGTTCTCATTGGTTTCAAAGAACATCTTTATTTCCGCTTTCATTTCGTTATGTACCCAGTAGTCATTCAGGAGCAGGTTGTTCAGTTTCCATGTAGTTGAGCGGTTTTGATTGAGTTTCTTAGTCCTGAGTTCTAGTTTGATTGCACTGTGGTCTGAGAGATAGTTTGTTATAATTTCTGTTCTTTTACATTTGCTGAGGAGTACTTTACTTCCAATTATGTGGTCAATTTTGGAATAAGTGCGATGTGGTGCTGAGAAGAATGTATATTCTGTTGATTTGGGGTGGAGAGTTCTATAGATGTCTATTAGGTCCGCTTGGTGCAGAGATGAGTTCAATTCCTGGATATCCTTGTTAACTTTCTGTCTCGTTGATCTGTCTAATGTTGACAGTGGAGTGTTGAAGTCTCCCATTATTATTGTATGGGAGTCTAAGTCTCTTTGTAAGTCTCTAAGGACTTGCTTTATGAATCTGGGTGCTCCTGTATTGGGTGCATATATATTTAGGAGAGTTAGCTCTTCCTGTTGAATTGATCCCTTTACCATTATGTAATGGCCTTCTTTGTCTCTTTTGATCTTTGATGGTTTAAAGTCTGTTTTATCAGAGACTAGGATTGCAACCCCTGCTTTTTTTTGTTCTCCATTTGCTTGGTAGATCTTCCTCCATCCCTTTATTTTGAGCCTATGTATGTCTCTGCATGTGAGATGGGTCTCCTGAATACAGCAGACTGATGGGTCTTGACTCTTTATCCAGTTTGCCAGTCTGTGTCTTTTAATTGGAGCATTTAGTCCATTAACATTTAAGGTTAATATTGTTATGTGTGAACTTGATCCTGCCATTATGATATTAACTGGTTATTTTGCTCGTTAGTTGATGCAGTTTCTTCCTAGCCTCGATGGTCTTTACATTTTGCCATGTTTTTGCGATGGCTGGTACCGGTTGTTCCTTTCCATGTTTAGGGCTTCCTTCAGGGTCTCTTGTAAGGCAGGCCTGGTGGTGACAAAATCTCTAAGCATTTGCTTATCTGTAAAGGATTTTATTTCTCCTTCACTTATGAAACTTAGTTTGGCTGGATATGAAATTCTGGGTTGAAAATTCTTTTCTTTAAGAACGTTGAATATTGGCCCCCACTCTCTTCTGGCTTGTAGAGTTTCTGCCGAGAGATCTGCTGTTAGTCTGATGGGCTTCCCTTTGTGGGTGACCCGACCTTTCTCTCTGGCTGCCCTTAAGATTTTTTCCTTCATTTCAACTTTGGTGAATCTGGCAATTATGTGTCTTGGAGTTGCTCTTCTGGAGGAGTATCTTTGTGGCGTTCTCTGTATTTCCTGAATTTGAATGTTGGCCTGCCCTACTAGGTTGGGGAAGTTCTCCTGGATGATATCCTAAAGAGTGTTTTCCAACTTGGTTCCATTTTCCCCCTCACTTTCAGGCACCCCAATCAGACGTAGATTTGGTCTTTTTACGTAATCCCATACTTCTTGCAGGCTTTGCTCATTTCTTTTTCTTCTTTTTTCTTTTGGTTTCTCTTCTCGCTTCATTTCATTCATTTGATCTTCAATCGCTGATACTCTTTCTTCCAGTTGATCGAGTCGGTTACTGAAGCTTGTGCATTTGTCACGTATTTCTCGTGTCATGGTTTTCATCTCTGTCATTTCGTTTATGATCTTCTCTGCATTAATGAGTCTAGCTGTCAATTCTTCCACTCTTTTTTCAAGATTTTTAGTTTCTTTGCGCTGGGTATGTAATTCCTCCTTTAGCTCTGATAAGTTTGATGGACTGAAGCCTTCTTCTCTCCTCTCGTCCAAGTCATTCTCTGACCAGCTTTGATCCGTTGCTGGTGATGGGCTGCGCTCCTTTGCAGGGGGAGATGCGCTCTTATTTTTTGAATTTCCAGCTTTTCTGCCCTGCTTCTTCCCCATCTTTGTGGTTTTATCTGTCTCTGGTCTTTGATGGTGGTGACGAACTGATGGGGTTTTGGTATAGGTGTCCTTCCTGTTTGATAGTTTTCCTTCTGACAGTCAGAAGGACTCTCTGTTGGTCTGTTGGAGATTGCTTGAGGTCCACTCCAGACCCTGTTTGCCTGGGTATCAGCAGCAGAGGTTGCCGAAGATAGAATATTGCTGAACAGCGAGTGTACCTGTCTGATTCTTCCTTTGGAAGTGTCCTCTCAGGGGTGTACTCCACCCTGTGAGATGTGGGGTGTCAGACTGCCCCTAGTGGGGGATTTCTCCCAGCTAGGCTACTCAGGGGTCAGGGACACACCTGAGCAGGCAGTCTGTCCGTTCTCAGATCTCAACCTCCGCGTTGGGAGATCCGCGGCTCTCCCCAAAGCTGTCAGACAGAGTCGTTCGCGTCTGCACCGGCTCCCGCTACTTCCCCTGTTGGTCTTCAGCTGTGCGCTGTCCCCAGAGGTGGAGACTACAGAGACAGGCAGGCTTCCTTGAGCTGCTGTGAGCTCCACCCAGTTCGAGCTTCCCAGCGGCTTTGTTTACCTACTTAAGCCTCAGCAATGGCGGGCGCCCCTCCCCCAGCCTCGCTGCTGCCTTGCGGATAGATCGCGGCAGACTGCTGTGTTAGCAGTGAGGGAGGCTTCGTGGGCGTGGGACCCTCCCGGCCAGGTGTGGGATATATTCTCCTGGAATGCCTGTATGCTTACAGCGCAGTATTGGGGTGGGAGTTACCCGATTTTCCAGGTGTTGTGTGTCTCAGTTCCCCTGGCTAGGAAAACGGATCCCCTTCCCCCTTGCGCTTCCAGGTGAGGCGATGCCTCGCCCTGCTTCAGCTCTGGCTGGTCAGGCTGCAGCAGCTGACCAGCACCGATTGTCCGGCACTCCCTAGTGAGATGACCCCAGTACCTCAGTTGAAAATGCAGAAATCACCGGTCTTCTGTGTCGCTCGCGCTGGGAGTTGGAGACTGGAGCTGTTCCTATTCGGCCATCTTGCTCCGCCCCCCCATTCTAATTTTTAATGAGGCCTCTACTCTGAAGTTGTTAAGTAAAATTTGTGTAATATTGTTTCCCTTGTTTTTTTTTTTTTTTTTTTTTTTTTTTTCTATTTTCTACTTTCAAAACAGTGAACTGCATACTGTACCTTGATTGGGAGAAAAATACCCGGATGGGCTGAATTGATAGCTAATTCTTTATTTGAAATATTTACTTGTTTTCATGGAGTTGCTCCAGACAAGATGAATGAACTCTAGAGGAAAACAGGGTTTGATCCCAATTAATACTCACATATCATGTTTTCTGCCTACTGATAGAGGTCTATAGTAATCCATTAATACAATATGGTTTGAACAACACCCAGTAAGACTCTAGCCATGTTTTACTTTTGGCCTTTAACAACAGCTTCCTCAGGCATTTTTGGAATAAAAACACTAAGAGGTATTCACTGAGCATCCCATTTCAATATATACCACAGATGCTGGTCTGCAATGTTGTAGCTGCAGATATTTCTAATGTCAACTAAACAACTGAATCATAAAGACTTACGTAGACTGTGCCACTAATCTCCACCAATCTTTTAATGATTATTTTTCTTTAAGACCTCTCTTAAATTCAGATATTTTTTCTATTAATTTTGTGAATAGGGCTTGGAAGGATTCTTAAATAAAAAATATTATTTTTTTCAAAACCTGAAAATGGGTAGTCTCTGAGCTTCATGTTGATTGGCAGGTTCTGTGCAAGAGAACAATGTAATTCTCACAATTTGAAGAATACGTCTGGTTGATCCAGTCCACTTAATTCTGAGAAAGTCCACAGATTGGACTGGGTCTTGGATTTTAGCTGGGTTCATTGACTGGGCTATATTTGTCATATGGACAACTACAGTTCTTAACTCTTCTTGAGCTGAGCAAGCCCTGTCATGAATGGGTTTCTGTTCCACATGAATACAAATTGTTCTTGACTGTCCTCCTGCATTAGAATGGAAGAGAAGGTATTATCCAGGTTTTCAATGGCATGCCAGTTCCCCTTGACCTATTGCTGCTTCATAGACTCTACTGCATCAAATACAACAGAAGCAATCAGAGGAACCATATTGTTTAATCTTTAATAGTCTATCAAATCCCAGGAAACATGTTCCTTGTGCATTGGCCAGAAGGAGTTATATATATGGGAAGTTAGTGAAACCCCTGTTCACCCATTCCCTTAAACGGAGCAGTGATCTCTTGTTCTTCTCTTGAAATTCCGCTGTGCTTAATATTTACTTCTTTAGGTGAGGACAATTTTCACCTAACATGTCTACTTAAAACTGGAAGACAAGTTTATGTAATCATTCCGTGACATGAACTGGTCAATTGAATTTGAGTAAATTCTCTGAATACTATGCCGGAGCAGAGGTGTCTTCCCCTTTATGTCTGCTATGAGAATGGGCATGCTTCATAAATAGAGCTTCTTTTCCATGGTTACCTGAATGTGAAGACCCAGCAATGCCACCTGGCACAGAGTCATAACTCATGTACAACCTACCTATAATTTGAGCATCATATATAGCTTTCTATTGAAAGCTACTGAGGTATTGGGGTCATTTGTTGTTATAATGGTATTGATTAATACACTATCTTATGATAAATCTCAACAAATGGAGATAACAAAGGCACATATTTCCTGGAAACTAATAGTTTCCCTTGGTTATTCTAAATATATTGATTGCATTGATGAACCACATGTCCTATCTTCCTTGGTATGGTGATGCTAAGTTTTCTATTACTGCTATAACAGATTACCACAAATTTGGCGACTTAAGAAAACTCCACAAATTTATTATTTGTTCCATAGATTGGAAGTCCAGCAGAGATCTCACTGGGCTAAGAGAAAGATAACAGCAGGTGGCATTACTTTCTGAAGACTAGGAAAAAAATCGATTTCATTGTGGTTTTCCAGCTTCTAAAGGTGGTGACTTACTTGTCTCATGGCCTTGTTACTCCATCTTCAAAATCAGCAAAGTGCAGTCCAGTACTCATGCTGCTCTCTCTCTGGTTCTTGGACTCTCTCTTCAGCTTTTATATTCCAATTTCAAGAGCTTTTATGATTACATTATACCTATAAGGATAAATCAGGATAATCTCAATGTCCTTTACTTAGTCACAGCGGCAACACACTTTTGCCATGTAAGGTAACACATTCACAGGTTCCAGAGAGTAGGAAGTGAACATATTTGAAGGGTCACTATTCTACCTATTACAATACCATTGTCTCACGTTTTCTCCTTCATTGGAGCAAAATGGTTATTAATATATGGTCCCCAATTCATTTGGAGTATCAGTAATATGTGTGAATAGAAAGACCCTGAAATTTGACCTCCTATACAAAATGTTCTGCATCTTCGTCATAACTTCTAAAAGATCTAATGAGTTAATCTAGTTCATTCTCTGCTTGGCTGGCCATGATGACTCACCTTTGTTTGATTTTGCATTGTAAACATCTTTTAATAATGAATTTCCTTTAACTGTCCCAATCCAAATTTTAAAGCTTTGAGGATATAAAACTTCATTTTCTCATAAAAATATCATTCTTTTCATGAGTCTACAATAAATATAATTTTTAGTCCTAACTAAACACCAAAGTGTTAATGTTTTATGTAACTAAATATATTAGATATCCATTCTAAATATCCATCATTCTCTGCTACTGAAAGACTTTGTATTGCTTCTGCGGCCTGAGCCTCAATGATAACAAACCCCAGTGGATTCTTCCTGCATTTTGCTCAGCCAATGTCTTTGACATTGACGGCTTACTGGTCAGCACAGGGAAACAACTGACAGGCTTATACACTTGTGGAATGTGATGAATGCAGCACACACCACAAAAGTCAACGCCGTTAATAAAGTTGGCGTTATGCAGTAATGCGCAAATCTGTGTATTGCAACATAGGATTAAACATTTTAAATTGACAGAGGCTGCTGATATTGGTGGAATTGGCTTGAGAAACTCATTAAAATTAGAAGGATTAGATACTAATTACTGGAAGAAAATGAAAAATATCCATCATAATCACTTGCTGGTACTCTTATTTTAACTATACTGTCTTTTTCACTCAATTCTAATCCTTTTTTATTTACAACATAAATGTATGCTTTTATGTACCCTAAGACTTATCCAATTACTTGTAAATAAAAGTCTGTCTTTTCCTCAGTGCCCTTTTTGGAAACTGATTGGTGTATATTACATTAGCTGACCTCTCACATATTGAGTCTTACAGTTATTATCATTACTGTATCATCTTCTGTTTCTTCTAGGATATTATTATACTTACTTGATTGCTTATTTTCATGTTAATGTTATAATCATCTAAATGTTTTTCCTCCTTCCTATAAATACCTTATTGTTTCTTTAATGAAAATGAGAAAACAAAAACAAACAAACAAAAAAAAAAAAAAAAAGAGAGAAAGAAAGACTTCTACTTCTGCCCGCTAAGGATTAGCTGTTAGGAAATCTGCTTCTTTGCCACATACAACTGGGGAAAACAAACAAAAATTTAAGCAAGAGTTTTCGGACATTGACCAACAGTCAGTGCAGGGCTATAAACCCTGACAAAAAGAAAAAAAGAAAGGGAGCCCTATTATCTTACCAGATTTCTTCCCAGCTTCATTTTCCAAGGGATAGCTCAGGACTAGAGAATCACAACAGCTTGGTGAACTTGCTAAATCAAGCAAATGGGAATCAGAATTTGAGAGGCTGATACAGAATTACCGACAAACGGTTTGGAAAGGAGGGAGCTATATAAAGAGAAAGAAAGAGAGCTCTGGAGACTTACATTGAATCTTTGGATGGTGAAATACTTTCATATTTGAAGTTATACCACCTATACATTCAGATATGTATACATCCAGGCAACTGCAGAAAATTTATAAAATAAAGTTTAATACTTTTAGTATATTTTTATTAGTTATTGAGTTTGTTTGTTAATTGCCTTCTGTAAATCTACAATATGACCTTTATTTTGGATGGGAATTGCCAATTCACTTTAGTTTCTTCTTGATTATGCCTATGGCAGTGCTTTGAGCAAAATGTTTATTTATTGTATGGTAAATTAACAAACAAGTGGACTTAATTTTTGGAAAGAGACAATCTATAAACCTATGTAGCAGAATGGTCATTCTGTAAAAATTCTTAGCAGTTTACGCAAAATGTTCATTCCACAATAAATATTGTTGATCTGCTTTAGATTATCTTTAACTACAATGAGTGAATGTGTTGCTTGTTTTGGCTCACGTATTCTAAATATTCTTTATCCGAGGAACATGGTTCCTTTCCTTAGACCAGTGGTCTAAAGTGAGAAAGTAAACTTGGGGGTAAATAAATGTATGTGTACTTTCCAATGCAATATAATTTATTTTGTGTGATAACTTTTAATTCAAAGCTGAGCAACTGATGAACACAAAAATGAGATCACTATGCATTTGTTTATGTTTTCACTCTAGAATAATCAACTCGCCCTTTGCTTGTGAACACAGCCTAAAATTCAGTGAGAGAGTACCAGTGTGTAGTTCATAAAGAATATTCCAAAATAACAGTGAATAGAGTTGGTGATCTAAGGCCTTTGTGATGAAGGAGAAAACTCCCCATTTTATCACATGTGTCTGAAAATAATTATTAATATTACTTTCATAACCTAGATTACACATTTTTTAACAAGTGTTGTCAAAACAGCAGGATATGTTTCTATGCCATTTTTCAAATATGTATAGAAAACATGACAATAAGTTTGATAGAAATTTAATGCCTAGTAATTTTTATTCTATATGCACAGGAAACCATAAATGGTGGTTAATATATTTGACATTTTGTTTTCTACATGTCACTGGATTTTCAATTTGAACACTACCTTTACTTTTGCTTCTCAACTATATTCTGTTTTCAAATTTACTTTTTTCCTTCTGAAGTAATAAATATTGTTCGCTGATGCTTTGCCTTAAAATGGCAATGGTATGTTAGCAAAACGAGGCTCTGTATGTGTAATTGCATACCGTGTAGGTACTTTATTTATACTGCATACATGGAGACGGGACTTTTAAATGCTTGCCATTTATTTTAGGGTTATGAGAATCATATTTTTATATTTTAACATGAGCAATGTGTTAGCCGCAATGGTTCTGGAAGCAGAGCTGTCCAGCCTATACCTATGTACAGATGACTTATTAGAGTAAAAATAATATTTATAAGAATCTCTCTTGACCAATTATATAAAGTATTTTATATCTATGCATTATATATATGCACCACATTATAAAAAATAATCTAATTGCAGAAAGATATTTAGATTAGTAGTTCTCAGATTGTGATATCTGGACCAGCAGTTATTGCCATAAGCAATGAGCTTATTAGAAATGCAAATTCTTGGGTCATACTAATCCCAAAAGGCTGAATTAGTATTTCTAGGGTTACAGCCTAGGAAATCGCTTTAATAAGCTTTCCGTGTGATTCTGATAAATGATAAAGTTTGAGAACCAGCAGTGAAAAATCTATATTATATCCACCCATCTAATCTAATCTAATATTGATTAAACAATAGTTAAAATATGGATGCACATTTTAATATACAAATAATATTTGTTTATAACAAATTTTCAACATTATATATAAATAGAAACCTTCATAGAGCTCTCATTGCTGGGTCTTGTGTTTGCTCTAGATTGCATAAACATAGTTGAAACCTCTTGGGAAGGTAAGAGTGATAGCAGTGGATCATGTTGGAGAAAATGTGGAAGGCATGCACCTCTCATGCCCAGGAGTGTGAAAGGAGAAAGAGGCTTTAAAAAATTCAGGATCTTGCAGTACTGGAGATGAGAATAAAAGGATCACATGTAAGAGTCACCCTGTATTACAAACTGGTTCCTCTGTAATTATTCTCAAGAAGACTCAGCAAAGATTGACACACATACACAGTCATGTACACACATACATACACAGCCCCATACATACACATAGGTAATTTTAGTTGAGTTTAACAAAAGCTTCTAGAATAGTCATTTAAACTTTTAAAGGTTAATCTATATTTATATTACTTAGATATGTCCAAAGCATTCACAAATTTTTAAAAAAGCTTTTTATAATTTTGGAAAAGATAGCATTTTCAAGAGAACAGGAAAAAAAGTGAAAAATGTTCCCATGTGAACTTTACCCAGTTTCCCCAAATGCTAACATTTTGGGGTACATTTATCAAAACCAAGCAAATAACATTGGTACAATACTATTAACTAAACTACACACATATTTGATGTCACTAGTTTTCTCACTAATAGCTTTCTTCTGATCAAGATCCCACTCAGGATATCACGTTGCATTTAGACTTCATGTCTGCTTAGTCTTCTCCAGTTTCTGACAGGTTTTTGTGTTTTCCTTGACTTTCATGACCTTGACATGTTTAAAAATATTGGTCGGATATTTTATAGAACAACCCACAATTTGGGCTCATCTGATGCTTCCTAGTGAATGTACTGGCATTGTGAAACTTGAAAGAGAATATCACAGAGGTGAGATGCCCTTCTTATTGCATCATGTCAGGGGATACATGGCATCAACATGTTTTATTGCTGATGCTGTTAACTTGATTATTTGGGTAAGTTTATGTCTGCTAGTTTGCTTTTATAAAATTGTACAATCATTACTTTCCCTTTCTATGTTTTATTTCTTAGAATGAGTCACTGTATAAAGTCTATATTCAAGGAAAAAGGGAGTTAAGTTTCACATGCTGGTAGAAAAAAATAATATTTGTGAAAACATATTAAATATACCATGGTAATCAATAAATATTTTGGGCTGTATAAATGTCCTATTTTTCTTAAAGCTTTTCCAACTAATTTTAGCAAATATCCATATCATTATTAGGTTGGTGCAAAAGTAGTTGTGCTTTTTTTTTTCGTTGAAAGTAACAACAAAACAGCAATTACTTTTGCGCCAACCTAATATTATTACTCTAACCATGATTGTAGTATTCAGAAGACTTTTTAAAATTTCTTCAATATTAATTCATTGACATTCTTTCATAAAACAGATTTATTCTTTCTTCCTTATTTATTTATTCAATCCTTTTAATATCAGGGTGTGTTCACCTATGTTAAAGTTATTATTTTGGCTTTAATGCAATACGATTATAATTTACTTTTCCGCTCACATTTTTTCATCTGTGATTATTGGAAACTCCTTCAAGTTGAACCCAACGCTTTTTTTTTTTTTTAGCACTTTTTTGTTGCTGCGACTACAAGATATTCCAGGTTTACCTTGCTTTTTTCTTCCCCAAATCTAGAACCAACTACTTTTTCAAAAAGTCATGGTTTCTTTTATTGCAAAATGGTATTCAGAAACCAAATCTGGGTGGTATGTGTGTTCATTGCATCGGGGGTATACACCTCTCAGAGGACAGGGAAGGAAATATAGACGTATGTATTCATAATAATATGTTTATACTAACCCACATGTATATGTTTCTGTATTTATTTCTGTATTTCTTAAAATAAAAAGGAGTTCATGCTGATATTTTTTACTCTAATTCAGCACCACAGGGTTTGACCACTATTTCCGCCCTTGTTTGAGGATTTGTAATTTCGCTTGCAGTGAGAAACCTGGTTCCCATTATTGATAATTTATGTAGTTATTTATTCAACCCTAGTGTAGGTATAAAGGACTTCAAGAATGAGTAATCACATTCCTGTATAAAATACATTTAGCAACTAGATTACAGTGTTTTAATACAATTGTTTTTGCTTTTACCTTTACAATATCTCCTGAAGGTACCACTTTCCGAATTTACTTAGTTCAGTTAATTTTTCCTTTATCTCTTTAAGTGTAGTATATAATTATAAATCAAATATAGTTAAATTTATTTGTTACTATTTTAGAATAATTATTATAAAAGTTGATGTTGTTTATTGGTAAGACACATGTATATGTATAAAAAAGTTACTTTCCAATGATAAAGTTGTGTTGTAAAATACATTTATTTACTTACATAGAATATTTCTAAACTAATTACCAGATAATTTTACTTGGAAATGTAGATCTGAAGAAAAAATTTATCTATGTCACTAGAAAGAAAGCATTTTATTAAGACTGAGACTACATGAAAGTTTCAAGAGCTGTAGCTAGTTGTTTCATATCCTGTGCATTTTAAATACAACGTCATGTCTGACATTTCCAAAAATTTTCTCACTTAGCAGCTGGTAAAAGCAACTTTACTTAATAGTAGGTTTAGAAGAAATTCATATAGTGAGAATAAGAAGAGTCTGATTATCTCACTTACTAGTTGTATAACTGCAGATAATAAATGAACTTCTCTGAGCCTCAGTTTGATTATCACTGAATTAGAAATAATCATATTACCCTTATAAGTATCTAGGTTATTATTTCTTAACTTTGGCACCATTGACATTTTGGACAGAATAATTGTTTGTTGCAGGGTGGGGTGGGGGTAGAGACTGCCCTTTGAATCATGTAATATTTAATGCCATCTCTATCCTCTACCCACTACATGCCAGTGGCACAAACCCCTTCTCCAAATTGTGGCAATGAAAACTCTCTGTAGACTATTGTTTTCCGGGGAAGAAAACTGACTTTATTTGAGAATCACTGATCTAGTTTTATGGACAAAACAAATAAGTATTTGAGTCTGATGAGAAAGGCGACGGTTGAAAATGAAACCAATACTCCTCAGACAATAAGATATCATCTCCATTAAAGCTTTAAATAATAAAATTGCACTTTCTAATTCTTCTGTAGCCAAAATAAAGGAGTAAACAAGAAAATTATTAGGGATTATTATTTAGAAATTTTTAAAGATCTCAACCAAAAATTTTTAGAGGAGTTTGAATACTAATGGGCTTATTAGAGAAGAACAGATATGCTGCTCTCCATCAATCCTTCTCCATTTGGCAGAGACATTTTCAATACAGTGATTTTAATGTAAGTGCCATAAAAAGCAGAGGTATCACATTACCTGACCTCAAAATGGCATGGTACTGGTATAAAAATGGGCACATAGAATAATAGAACAGAATAGACAACCCAGAAATAAAGCCACATATTTACAGCCAATTGACCTTTATTTTGTTTTCAACCTTTATTTTAGGTTCAAGGGTACGTGTGAAAGTTTGTTAGATAGGTAAACTCGTGTAATGGGGATTTGATGTACCCATTATTTCATCACCAGGTATGAAGCTTAGTACCCAATAGTTATTTTTCCTGCTCCTCTCCCTCCTCCCTCTCCCACCCTCAAGTAGACCTCAGTATCTTTTGTTCCTTTCTTTGTGTTCATGAGTTTCCATCATTTAGCTCCCACTTACAAGTGAAAACACGCAGTGTTTGATTTTCTGTTCCTGTGTTAGTTTGCTAATGATAATATCCTCCAGCTCCATCCATGTTCCCGCAAAAGACATGATCTTCAACAAAGCATACAAAAACATAAATTGGGGGAAAGACACCCTGTGTAATAAATGGTGCTGGGAAAACTTGGTAGCCACATGTAGAAGAATGAAACTGAATTCCTATCTCTCACCTTATACAAAGATCAACTCAAGATGGATCGAAGATTTAAATGTAACACCTGAAAACATAAAAATTCTAGGGAGAAACTTAGAAAAAGCTTTTTTCTGGACATTGGCCTAGGCACATAATTTATGACTAAGGTCTCAAAAGCAAATGCAATAAAAACAACAATAAATAAATGGAATATAATCAAACTCAAAACTTCTGCACAGCAAAAATTAATGATAATCAGCAGAGCAAACAGACAACCAATAGAATGGGAGAAAATATTTGCAAACTATGCTTCCGACCAAGGACTAATATTCATAATCTAAAAAGAACTCAGACAAATCAGCAAGAAAAAAACAAATAATCCCATCACAGAGTGGGAAAATGACTTGAATAGACTATTCTCAAAGCAAGATACAGAAATGACCAACAAGCACTAAAAAAACTCATCATCACTAATCATCAGGAAAATGAAAATTTAGACCAAAATAAGAGACCAACTTACCCCTGCAAGAACGACGATTATTAAAAAGCGAGAAAACAATAGATGTCATAGATGTGGTGAAAGGGGAACACTTATACATTGCTGGTGGAAATGTAAATTAGTACAACCTCCTTGGAAATCAGTGTAAAGATTTCTTCAGGAACTAAAAGTAGATTGTCATTTGATTCGGCAATCCACCACTAGCTATCTAACCCCCCGAAATAAGTCACTATATCAAAAAGACACCTGCACGTGTATGTTTATTACAGCCCAATTCACAGTTGCAAAGATATGAAACCACGCTAACTGCCCATCGACCAATGAATGAATAAGGAAAATGTGGCGCATATATATATATATATATATATATATATATATATATATATGTACCCAGTCATAACAAAGAATTAAATAATGTCTTTTGCGGCAACTTGGATGGAGCTTAAGGTCATTATTCTAAGTGAAGTTGCTCAAGAATGGAAAATTAAATATCATATACTCTCACTGATAAGGAGGAGCTAAGCTTCAGGTATACAAAGGCATACAGAGTGGCATAATGGATATTGGAGACTTAGAAATGGGAAGTTGGGGGGGTGAGGGATAAAGAACTACATATTGAGTACAATGTACACTACTCAGGTGATAGGGGCACTGAAGTCTCAGACTTCACCAATTTGCAGTTCATCCATGTAACCAAAAGACAGTTGTACACCAAAAGCCATTGAAATTTTTTTAAAAATCGAAATTAATTAATTAATTTAAGAAATGCAAACCACTCTGTAAAAGAGAGCTATATTGTGAGAATGAAATGAAACAATATATTTGAAGCCTTTAGCATTATTCCTGGCACATAATAAAATCTCAGTAAATTCTAACTTCTGCCAAAAAATAGCTGATAGTCATATTGTTATTTATTACCATATATTTATTCATATGCAGTAAAAACCAATAACAAATTTTCTTAAGTATAGGAAAAACACTCATAAGAGAAAAAGATCACAACTGACACTATTTATTATAAGCATAAGGACTTTAATATAGCAAGGGAAGACTTAATACAACCTTTGCAAGAGCTGGTGTAGCAGAGGAGATGGAACCAGTTACCCATGATATCAGTCATAAGCATTTAAGCAGGTGCTTCTCCAGAGTAACCTAGAACTCTCCCAAAACAGCAGTCTAGTCTCACAAGTGTACGGTTGCCTCCAGTTAACAGTAACCTCCCCAAAGTCTGGCGCCTCCAAGTCTTATCCGACTGTATCTTGTTAACAAACTGACCAGAAACTTTCTAGGGAAAAGGACACTGGGAATATGATTTTGAGTTTTTCTTATGAATAGCATAAAAAGCAGAGAAGGGGAATTACAATAAAGATGCTTCAACAATACAGAATCAAACCTTGCCTGATCATTCACTAAGTCAGTGTTCATTCATGCCACCTTTGTGGTTGTTGTTGTTGTTGCTGGAGATGGAGTCTCACTCTGTCACCCAGGCTGGAGTGCAGTGGCATGATATCGACTCACTGCAACCTCCACCTCCCAGGTTCAAGTGATTCTCCTGCCTCAGACTCCTGAGTAGCTCGGATTACAGGCATGCACCACCATGCCTGGCTAATTTTTGTATTTTTAGTACAGACGGGGTTTCACCATGTTGGTCAGACTGGTCTTGAATTCCTGACCTCGTGATCCACCCACCTTGGCCTCACAAAGTGCTGGGTTTACAGGTGTGAGCCACCACACCCGGCCTCATTCATGCCACTTTTACCAATATTTAATTTGGTAATGAAAGGATCAGAACCATGCTTCTGCCTAAAATTAAGTTGATTAACCTCATACAGATAAAGCATTCTTAGTCTTTAGGCTGTTGCCACGCAGATCACACCAGGACTGACCTTCAAAAACTCTTCCACTTTTGTATTATTTATGCCAGTTCATTGGGGTAAGGAGACATTAGTAACATTAGTAAATTAATGAGCATAAGTCTAGTGCCATACTCCTTCATAATATGAGCTCCTTGATCAGAAGTAATGCTATTTGGAAAACAATGGTGAAAAATGAAATATCCTTCAAGTACTGAAGGGGCAGGAAGAAAAATTCATATCTGTAGAAAGTTTATAGTCCAGTGAGGATAAACGGCGGCACTGTATGTTACAAAGCATTCCAATTAAATAAACTTGCCACTGTTGACTGCCATTTGCCCTAGGGCATGCTGCTTCAAGATTATTGAAAGCCTCCTCAGCAGGAATGCCATTTGTGAGCTTTCCTATCATATTTCAGAGACCCCAGATTTTAGAGTACACACCGTAAAAAAGTACCCACATGTAACTGTGACAACTTGCATTTCTGTTGTTTCAAACAGTCCCAGGAAGAAGTCCAGCTCCAGTAAAATGAAAACCCATTTGATCCAGAGATGCCTAAGTTGGAGATGAAATTTGATAATCTCTCCACATTATCATACTGAAAACCCTGCCCATGGAGGAGCTTGTTGGCCATTTTCAATACATGTGATGTATGAAGAACCACGATCGAGAACTATGCCTATGTGGCCTTTGCCCAGCCTTTACATAGAATAACTCAGCTAACCAGTGCAATAAAAGCTCTGCTTTTACCTTTGTGCAGAGAGGCACTGCTTTGGAACTACCTCAAGTGTTCTCCCTACTTGTCAAATCCTCCTTGATTGCAGTCATTGGGCTGTCACCTGCCAAGCGACGAAACCCACCCAATGTGTATGTAACACCCTGGACACAAATATCTTTGTACCCACTTTTAAAAGTCCAAGAAAATATCTTTTTCTCAGAAGTATTTTTTTTTTTTTAACCAAATTTCAATTATGTCACTATCGGGAGAACCCACTCCTGATGGTTACATGAGTTCTTTTCTATTTCCTAGGGGTCTCGGCTGGGTTGAGAAATAAAGGGAAAGAGCACAAGAGAGAGAAATTTAAAGCTGTGTGTATGGGGCAGACATCACATGTTGGTAGGATCCGTGATGTTCCCTGAACCGTAAAACCAGCAAGTTTTTATTAGCGATTTTCAAAAGGGGAGGGAGTACACGAATAGGGTGTGGGTCACAGAGATCACATGCTTCACAAGGTAATAAAATATCACAAAGCAAGTGGAGGCAGGGTGAGATCACAGGACCACACGATGGGGCAAAATTAAAATTTCTAATGAAGTTTTGGGCATGCATTGTCACTAATAACATCTTATCAGGAAACAGGGTTTGAGAGCAGACAACCTGTCTGACCAAAATTTATTAGGTGGGAATTTTCCTTATCCTAATAAGCCTGGGAGCGCTACAGGAGACTGGGGCTTATTTCATCCCTTCAGCTTCTACCATAAAAGACGGCACGCCTTAAGTGGGTGGTCTATAAACCTACCCTCAGGGTGCATTCTCTTTATCAGGGATGTTCCTTGCTGAGAAAAAGAATTCAACGATATTTCTCCTATTTGCTTTTGAAAGAGGAGAAATATGATTCTGCTCCATCCGGCTCACTGACGGCCAGTTCAATTTTACCTCCCTTGTTTCCTGAACACTGGTGTTATCCTGTTCTTTTTTTAAGATGCCCAGATTTCATACTGTTCAAACACACATGCTCTACAAACAATTTGTGCAGTTGACGCAATCATCACAGGGTCCTGAGGTGACATTCCTCCTCCTCAGCTTACGAAGAAGATGACGGGATTAAGAGGTTAAAGTAAAGACAGGCATAGGAAATCATAATGGTGTTGATTGGGGAAGTGATAAGTGTCCATGAAATCTTGACAATTTATGTTCAGAGACTGCAATAAAGACAGGCATAAAAAATTATAAAAGTATTAATTTGGGGAACTAATAAATGTCCATAAAATATTCACAATTTATATTCTTCTGCTGTGGCTTGAGCCAGTCCCTCATTTCGGGGTCCCTGACTTCCTGCAACATGTCATCTTATTGTGATGGTTAACTTTATGTGCCAACGTAGCTGGGCCACAATGCCCAGACATTTAGTCAAACATTATTCTGGATAATTCTGTAAGGGAGATTTATGGATGAGTTTAATATTTAAATCAGTGGACTTTGAGTAAAGCAGATTGTCTGTGATGATGTGAATGACCCTCATCCAATCAGTTAAAGATCTTAATAGAACAAAGACTCATGTGCCCTGAGCAAGAAGGAATTCTGCAGCATATGCCCTTGGGACTTGAACTGCAAAACTGGCTCTTCCTTTTGTTTCCAAGATGCTGACTCATCCTGCAAATGTTGAAATTGGCAACCTTCATAATCATGTAGCCTAATTCCTTAAAAACCTCTCTCTCTCCACACACCCTGTGTTGGTTTCATTTCTCTGGAGAATACTACTTACCATACAGACAGTGAATCAGCATATATCTGTATTTCATTATGCCTTAAAGGACAAAATTAAACACCCAGGTATATTTCTCAATGTTCTGCACACTGAGAGGATTTCCCTTCATTGTCTTTCAGGAGCAAACTGAGTGGGACTGTGATACCACAACTCTTCCCTTTGTAGGGGTTCTACCATCTTAAGAAAACCGTATTTAAATAAGCCCTTGGTTGGATATGGTACACATGTCTTCTCCTTTTGTCTATTCTCTTAATAATATCTATTAATGAACAAAAATTCTTAAATTTGAAATAGTCCAACGTATCTTTTTTTTTTTTTCATGTATAGTTAGTATTTTTTCCTATTTAAGAAACGTTTGCTACTTTGAGGCTACAAGAATATTTTTCTATGTTCTGTTAAGTAGTTTGCAGGTCCTGGAAATGAAAGTGTGTGGAAGTAAAGCAAATTCCTTAAACAAAGTATGAAACTGCACACACTTATTTGAAAGAAGCATTTCAGTGCACTAGAAATCTACCAAAAATGAGAAGTTGAGAAGTGCTGACAAATGAAAACTGCTCGTGGAAAGTTTTTGGCCTGCTAGCCTGAATGCATTCCTATTTTGCTAACTCAGGCTTACCTCTGCCTCAGGCTACAAAAATCTGCCCTTTTTTTCTGGTTGAAGGGAAGAGATCCCTTTTGGGGTGAATGGCAGAGCCACTAAAAAATTATTTTGGAAGCAAGAGATAGATTGAGTTGATAAGCTGTCTCTACATCTCTCGTTGACTCATACGTTACAAATGCATGCCAGAAACCCCAAATAACCTGGAGAAAATTGGAAGCCTGAGGAAATTTGCAATTTTGCTGCACCTTCAACCCACAATGAGTTTAGGGGTCAGAGAGTGTAAATCTTATAAAATGGCATAAATTATCTTTACATACCACTGCTTAAATGATTTTCCACTAACCTATTCAGAGAAAATGCAGACACCTAAGGATGGCAGGTTTATGCAAAACAAAATCAAACAAAGCAACCAGGAGTTGTACATTGTGGGGAGACAGATCTCATGTTGGGAATTCAGGCATGATTATTGCTTAACCAAACAGAAAATAAATAAAAAGTCAAAAAAATAACAGATGCTGGTGAGGTTGTGGAGAAGAAGCAATACTTATACACTGTTGGTGGTAGTGTAAACTAGTTCTGGTGGTGATTCCTCAGAGACTTAAAGACAGAAATACCGTTTGACCTGGCAATCCCATTACTGGGTATATGTCCAAAGAAATATAACTAGTGACGGGTGCCGTGGCTCACGCTTATAATCCCAGCACTTTGGGAGGCTGAGGTGGGCAGATCACGAGGTCAGGAGATTGAGACCATCCTGGCTAATGCAATGAAACCCCGTTTCTACTGAAAATACAAAAAATTAGCCGGGCGTGGGAGCAGGCGCCTGTAGTCCCAGCTACTCCGGACGCTGAGGCAGGAGAATGGCCTGAACCCGGGAGGCAGAGCTTGCAGTGAGCCAAGATCGCGCCACTGCACTCCAGCCTGGGTGACAGAGTGAGACCCGGTCTCAAAAAAAGAAAAAAATACACACACACACACACACACACACACACACATACACACACACATATATATATAACTAGTTATGTTAAAAAGATACATGAACACATGTGTTCACTGCAGCACTATTCATAATAGCAAAGACATGGAATCACCCTAAATACCCATCAGGAATAGACTGGATAAAGAAAATGTGGTACATATACACCATGGAAAAAAAAGAACAAGATCATGTCATTTGCAGGAACACAGATAGAGCTGAAGGCCATTATCTTTAGCAAATTAATTAAGGAACAGAAACCACATACAGCATGTTCTCACTTATAAGTGGGAGCTAAATGATGAGAACTCATGGACACTAGAGGGAACAACACACACTGGGGCCTTGTGGAGGATGGAGTGTGGGATGAGGGAGAGGATTAGGAAAAATAACTAATGAGTACTAGGCTTAACACCTGCATAATGAAATAATCTATACAAGAAATCTCCATGACACACGCTTACCTATGTAACAAACCTGCACATATATCCCTGGAATTAAAATAATTTTTTTTTTTCCAAAAAGAAAATCAACAACACTTCTGCTACGGTCTCAATGTGTGCCCCACCTCAAATTTTATGTGCTGAACTTAATCATCAAAGTGGTAGTATTTAGAGATGGGGCCTTTAGGAGGTGAATGAGTCATGAAGGTGGGGCCATAACAAATGAGATTAGTGACTTTATAAAAGAGCTGAAGGGAACTAGCTGGGCTCTGTGTACAATTCCATCTCTTTTTCCATGTAGGAACACATCATTCTTCCCTTCCAGAGGGCACAGAAACAAGCCACCATCCTCAGAAGCAGAGCAGCCTTCACCATCTTCCAAATCTGCTGGTGCCTTGATCCTGGATTTACTAGCCTCCAAAACTGCTAGCAAATAAATGTCTATTGTTTATAAGTTACCTACTCTGCTGCATTTTGCTGTAATAGCAAGAATGAGCTAAGAAAATTTAGGAGAACAAAACAAAATCCAGAGCTGCCTCAAGACAAGATATCTACCTTTACCATTTCTATTCAATGATTTATTGCAAATTTTAGGTAGTGCAATAGAACAAGAAAATCAAAGACATACAGATCATAAAGGAAACTGTAAAATTTTCTTTATTTGCAGGTGATGTAACTGTGGAAATGGACACTTCTAAGCCATCTATAAAATAGCTACAAGAATTGTATGTGATTTTAGAAGAGAATATATGCCTATTAAAGATAAGATTGATACTCAAAATCAATTGAATTTTTCTCTACTACAATGTAAACATTCAAAAACAATGTTTTAAATGTTCTGTTTTACAAAATAGCTATAAATACACTTGGCTCAAGATAATCAAGACATACAAATTATTGCTGAGAGACATTGTGCAAGAGAATACCATAGATAAATACTAAAAAATAGTAAGATTGATTACTACAGAGAGTTGGTGGGCATTGGGTAGAAATTGCAGGAAAAGGAATGGGATATCTGAGAGGAGAGACATTTCTTAGGACACTTTTTGGACTCTTATTTCTCTACCAGTACCATAGTATTGTGTCATATATCCCAAAATAAATAAATAACAACAATCAACCAGTATATGGACGAAGGACTAAAATGGAATACAGACAGTAACACATAACCTAACTGTTTATGAATGAATAACATAATTCACTCAACAAGTTGGGAAAAAAGAAGATGAACCTAAGTGATGCTGGAAAACAATATTTTTGCCATATTGTAAAGTCAAACATAAAGTGAAATATAAATATGTACTGTAGTTAGAAAATTTTATTCTGATGGGAATATGAGTTAGCAATTCTGAAACCAATGTTTATGTACACTTGGATTAAATAAGAAAATGTGTCCTGGCTAATGAGAGGTTTCTCACTGCCAAGAAAACAAATAGAAGGGTGGAAGACTAGAATGAACCCTATGGTGTTTCACTAGGATTAGAGGTTATGGTTCATGTAAATGTTGGAGAGATGCACAAATCAAATACATGTATGTATATGTATGGTAGTATATATACATATATTTTCTAGCCTTAACTGGTAAGACTAGAATCAATGAGTAAACTCAGGACTCAGGTTCTGTCTCTACACACCATTATCTAACAAAAGGTGCCAGGACTCCTTGAAGACATTTAATATCAGTGCCAGGGCAGGAAAAGTCCAAGAGGAACCTGTAACATTTTGTGGTGTCAGAAAGTAAGAAAGTGTTTATAAACTATGGGGCATGTTGAAAGGATACAAGAGCGACACTGAGAGGGTTTCTTATGGCAAAAATGGAACGCTGGGATCTAAAATAATGAAAATATTAGTTATAATCTATAAAATAATATGTATATAATTTAACCCATACTCAACTGAGTGAATGAATAAATAAACTGATAAGACAGAACACCTCTTCCTTAGAGTAAAATTTCAATTATTACAAGTAGAATTAATGAAGGTAATAGGTCACCATGAAGAAAACACTTCTGTAGTATGTTATCAGCAAAACCTAATGGGTGTTAAAAAGTCATTGGAAAAAGTGTAATGAGAAATTTATATTCACCAAAGTGTCTCCCCACAAGGTACTTATTAAAGACAAGCACATACAAGCATATATATATATATATGTATATGGCACCTTTCATTAGATAATGGAGTTTAGAGACAGAACCTGAGTCCTGAGTTTACTCATTGATTCTAGTCTTAATAATTAAAGGTAGAAAATATGTAAAATATATGTATACATGCTATATATATATATATGAAACTATAGTGGAGAGACTCAGCAGACACCACTTACACCAACTATCAAGGTGATAGGACATATTAGTCTCATGGATTTTCTACTAGAATGCACGGAGAAGAATAGAGTGCCACATCTATAGCATTCATATATTCATATCCCAAATTCATAACTATAATCTCAGTGTGAGAAAACTTTGGGCTACCCCCAACTGAATATCTAGATACTCCAGAATTATTAACTGAAAATAATATTTTTCCCTATTGAATTTCCTGGATTTTATTGAAAATCAGTTGACCAATATATATGTGTATCTATTTCTGGACTCCATTCTATTACTTTGATACATACATCCACCCATAAGCCGTTAACATACTAGCTTATTGTAGTTTTATTTATTTATTTATTTTTACTTTAAGTTCTGGGATACATGTTCAGAATTTGCAGGTTTGTTACATAGGTATACATGTGCCATGGTGGTTTGCTGCACCTATTAACCTATCTTCTAAGTTCCCTCCACTCATCTCCCACACCCCGACAAGCCCTGATGTGTGATGTTCCCCTCCCTGTGTCCATTTGTTCTCATTGTTCAGCTCGCACTTATGAGTGAGAACATGCGGTGTTTGGTTTTCTGTTCCTATGCTGGTTTGCTGAGGACTATGGCGTCCAGCTTCATCCATGTCCCTGCAAAGGATATGATCTCATCCCTTTTTATGGCTGCATAGTATTACATGGTGTAGTTGTACCACATTTTCTTTATTCAGTCTATCATTGATGAGCATTTAGGTTGGTTCTATGTCTTTGTTATTGTAAATAGTGCTGCAATAAAAATGCATGTGCGTGTGTCTTTCTAGTACAACGATGTATATTCCTTTGGGTATATACCCAGTAATGGGATTGCTGGGTCAAGTGGTATTTCTGGTTCTAGATCCTTTAGGAATCACCAGACTGTTTTCTATAATGGTTGAACTAATTTACATTCCCACCAACAGTGTAGAACATTCGTATTTCTTCACGGCCTCTCCAACAGCTACTGTTTCTTGAATTTTTAATACATCACTACTCTGACTGGTGTGAAATGGTATCTCATCGTGATTTTAATTTGCATTTCTCTAATGATCAGTTATGTTGAGGCTTTTTTCATAGGTTTGCTGGCTGCATAAATGTCTTTTTTTGAGAAGTGTCTGTTCATGTACTGTGCTCACTTTTTCATGGGGTTGTTTTTTTCTTGTAAATATGTTCAAGTTCCTTGTAAATTATGGATATTAGACCTTTGGCAGATGGTAGATTGTAAAGATTTTCTCCCATTCTGTAGGTTGCCTATTCACTCTGATGATAGTTTCTTTTGCTGTGCAGAAACTCTTTAGTTTAATTAGATCTAATTTATTATTTTTGGCTTTTATTGCAATTGCTTTTGGCATTTTCATTGTGAAGTCTTTGCCCATGTCTATGTCCTGAATGTTATTGCCTGGGTTTTCTTTGTGGGTTTTCATGGTTTTCGGTTTTAAAGGTAAGTCTTTAATCCATCTTGAGTTAGTTTTTCTGTACAGTATAAGGAGGGGGAACAATTTCAGTTTTCTGCATATGGCTAGCCAGTTTTCCCAGCACTATTTATTGAATAGGAGATTATTTCCCCATTGCTTGCTTTTTTTCAGGTTTGTCAAAGATCAGATGGTTGTAGATGTGTGTTGTTATTCATGAGGTCTCTGTTCTGTTCCATTGCTCTATATGTCTGTTTTAGTACCAGAACAGTGCTATTTTGGTTACTGTAGCCTTGTTTGGTTTGAAGTCAGGTAGTGTGATGCCTCCAGCGTTTTTCTTTTTGCTTAGGATTGTCTTGGCTATATGGGATCTTCTTTGATTCCATATACAATTCAAAGTAGTTTTTTTTTTTTTTTTTCCATTTCTTTGAAGAATGTCAATGGTAGTATGATGGGAATAGCACCGAATCTATAAATTACTTTAGGCAATATGGCCATTTTCATGATACTGATTCTTCTTATCCATGAGGATGGAATGTTTTTCCATTTGTTTGTGTCCTCTCTGATTTTCTTGAGCAGTGGTTTGTAGTTCTCCTTGAAGAGGTCCTTCACATCCTTTGTTAGCTGTATTCCTAGGTATTTTGTTATCTTTGTAGCAATTGTGAATGTGAGTTCACTCATGATTTGGCTCTCTGCTTATCTATTGATGTTGTATAGAAACACTTGTGATTTTTGGACATCGATTTTGTATCCTGAGACTTTGCTGAAGTTGCAAATAAATTTATTTTTGTTTCTACCAGAAAGAGTATTTACTAGAAAGAGTGTGCTACTATATTATATAACTCAGTGTGCAATGATGACTAAAATTGAGTTGAAGAAACAGTGTCTTTGTCTACCTAAAAGAGTGGCATCAACCTGAGAGAGAAATGACTGTTTTCTATTGGATATAGACCAAGCAGGAGACTTTCTTTTTGGACTTAAAACCTGGGTAGGCCATGAAATAGATATCAATAAATTTCTCAATTTTCCAACACAGCCTCACTGCATTTAGAATTATAATTACTGGAATCATTTCCAAATTCTGAAAGGATATTTTATTATAATTTTAGATTTTAATTATGTTGTGAGTTGTCTTTTAAATTTTTCTTCATATTTTTGTTGAAAAGGCGATAGACCCTGCACCAAGGTAGTGTTTTAGTTTTCAGTTCAGAAATGTATGTGATGCTCTAGTACAAGGCTGAGGTTCCAAACTTCTATTAGAACCTGAATGATGGATAGAAGTTAAAAGTAAGAGTATGTGCAAAGTAACATTAGGATAAGGGAAAATATGTATGAAGACAAAGGATATTTTAAGTGAAAAATGTTGTCTTCTAATTAGTGCCTCTTGCTGTATTTTGTGTATTTTGTGTATCTCTTAAAATAACTCTATGAAAAAGGGATAAGCAAATAAAGTAAAATCATATTTATAAATTATATGCATTAAATGAAAGCAAAAATAATACATTTTCATTTTATTGGAATTTTGTCATATATTTGTATATAAAATGTTAAATAATGGTTTATAGGTCAATTATACTTTATCTACAAAATGTAAAAGTATAAAGTACTTAAAAATAAACTATAAAAATAAAACAAGATAATACTATTGCTGATATGTACAATATTTTGTTTTCTTTTGGATTAAACATGGTTTTATATACTCCTCTCTGGACTTAAACATTTTTAGTATGTTTTTAGAAAGAAAAATACTAGAGATGGGCATGGTAGTTTACGCCTATAATCCCAGCACTTTGGGAGGCTGAGGTGGGAGAATCACCTGAGGTCAGGAGTTTGAGACCAGACTGGCAAACATGGTGAAACTCTGTCTCTACTAAAAGTACAAAAATTAGCTGTGCATTGTGGTGGGCACCTGTAACTCCAACTACTCAGGAGGCTGAGGCAGGAGAATCCCTTGAACCCAGGAGGCAGAGGTTGCAGTGAGCTGAGATTGTTCCATTGCACTCCAGCCTGGGTGACAGACTGGAGATCCTATCTCAAAAATAAATAAATTAATAACATAAAGAAAAAAAATTCTTCTTTTTTTTTTTTTTAATTTACCAGTGAAGAATGTGCTTCTCAAGCACATTTCCCTGTGACAGTCTCACCGATATAAAGAAATAAGAAATACAAATGTCTTTGGTGTTGTCATGATGATTCCAAGATGATGAGGAGAGGCTTTCTTTTCTTAGGTTTTCCTTTTTTTTTTTTTTTTTGAGACAGAGTCTCACTCTGTTGCCCAGGCTGGAGTGCAGTGGTGCAATCTTGGCTCACTGAAACCTCTGCCTCTCGGATTCAAGTAATTCTGCCTCAGCCTCCTGAGTAGCTGGGATCACAGGCATTCACCACCATGCCTGGCTAATTTTTGTATTTTTAGTAGACACAGGGTTTCACCATGTTGGCCAGGCTGGTCTCGAACTGCTGACCTTGTGACCCACCTGCCTCAGCCTCCCAAAGTGTTGGGATTGCAGCTGTAAGCTACCACGCCTGACCTTTTCTTAGTAGTTTTTAACCTAGGAAGGTACACTCATAATTTCATTGTGCATTTTTCAGAAACCTCTATATACGTTGTATTAAGTTTATTACTTTGCTTTGTATACTTGATTTTGTATCTTGTAACTCTACTGCAATTATTTATTCGTTTTAACAATTTCTTGTTGGAGTCATTAGGGTTTTCTATATATAAGATCATGTCATTGTCAAACAGGGACAATTTTACTTTCCCCTTTCCAGTGTGAATGTCTTTTATTTATTTCTCTTGACTGATTCTCTGGGTAGTATTTTTAGTACTATCTTGAATAAAGTGATGAGAGGGGATATCTGTGCTTTGTTCCTGATCTTGGAAGCAGAATTTTCAGCTTTTCATCTTCAATATGATGATAGCTGTGGGCTTTTTACATATGACCTTTATTATGTTGAAATAATTTTCTTCTATTCCTAGTTTGTTGAGAATTTTTATCATGAAAAGGTATTGAATTTTGTCAAATGCTTTTTCTGCATCTATTGAGATGATCATGTGATTCTTATTTTTCATTCTGTGAATGTAGTATGCAAATTAGCATATATAATAATACAACAGGATGCCTCTTGGTCATGATCACATCTCAAATGATTATCTATGTCTAGATATGTAGCCTAAATATTGAGCCTAAATCTCTCTGCTGAGGCCCCCATCTGCCTGATGGCATCTACCCGCAAGGGTGGCCAAATACTAAAAAGGTAATTGCTACCTCATAGACTGTCCTTACTACCTATTTAACGTTGCCAAAACTCCTATGCAGTACATAGTGCTACCTTTTTCTTTTACAGGATAAGGAGAATATGAGGCAGGGAAGTTTATGACTAACCCTGGTATCTATGGGACTAGATCCCTTTCAGCAAAATCCAGCATCTACTCCTCTAACCTCTACACTACATTTTCTCTATTAGTGTGATCTGAAACTTCTCAAGGGCTTTCTCCTCTTTATAATTCTCTATCAGGGAAAGCTAATATATATTTTACAAGGAAGTTATTTTCAATTCATATTCTAGTCTACTTTAGAGAGAAATGAACTTTTATTGAAACTTTCCACCTATCAACTGATTGTTTAAGACTTGACAAAACCTTACAGAATTCACAGAGCTATATTGTCTTTATGATGAGAAAGAGAGTTATTTAAACAAATATTGTTAAGTTCAAATACAAGTCCTAACATTTTGTACCTAGAGAATTTCAGGTTTAGAACGTAAAATCTGAATCAAGTTTTACTTCATCTTATTTTTTTGGACTTTTAAAAAAATAACAGTTAAAATAGTGCTTTTAAAAACTGGAAGGTTTTTTAGTTCTTTTTTCTTTCTTCAGTAATTAAAAAATATGATGTCAGTCTAGAAGTCTAATACCCTGGAATCTCTTGATAATTAGACCACAGATGGAAGGGAATATCTTTTGCTAGATGTCTTATCTAACAAAAAGATTTTATTCCACTGTTCTTGGTTCTTACAGCATCTGTTTCTTCAGAATGAGTAGTAAGCTTCTTGTGATTATGTCTGCATGTTGAAATGAAATCATTTGGAGTCAGAAAATTATAAATGAAATATATTTGACAGATATATTTACTAGTAATTACTTTTTTTGAGTCATACACACCTGATTTATTAGTGTCCTATTTGTATACAGACAACTTTAGAGTGCCACTGATAATTACTCCAAGTCTTTTTACATTGATCCCCATGAAGTTCCCTAAAGAATGATAATAAGTTGGAGGTTAAATAAGGGAAATGTCTTATTTACCACCTGCTATTATTTCTTTCTGATCTTCTCAGTGTGAGACTGTTAGGTACAAAACTTTATGCTAGGCAAACAAACAAAAATCATGTTTGCTAATTAGTTATGTGTATTCAAAAGTAGGTTAACCACAAGCAAAAATGTGATAGATGCAAGTAAAGTTTAAAACATTGTAAGAATTTAAAATGAAAATGATAAAAGTTCACAATTCAAGGAAGTGATTGTGTGTGAAGCATGACTTCAATAAAAATATGATTTGTACCAATGGAATCCACTTAATTAAAAGAAAGTATTTTTTGACGTCAGGCCTTTATCTAGGACTTGGGTGAACATCCTAAACAAGTTACAGTCTTTATTTAAAGAAATGGTCAACTGACTGAAAGACATGGAGACAGAAACAGAAAAATATGATCGAATGTTTTAGTTTCTGGTTTAGAGATGAATATGGAGCCCTAATCAAAGCTAAGTTACCAAATCTAGAACCTGAAGAATGAAGGTTAAAGGTAAGAGTGAATCCAAAGGGCATAACAGAAAAAATATGTACGAAAGCCAACATGTTAATGAGAACATAATATATTCACTAACGGAAATAAGGTTTATACTAATTCAAGACATTGAGTGCAAGACTTCATTGTGAAGAGATGAAGCTGGTGGGTAAAGTATAAATAATTATGCAAAAATACCAAGAAGGGTACACATTATTCTCAGAATACTTGATTTTGACAACTGAAAGGTGTCATGATTCAATAGGTAATTTAGCAAAATCACTGACTGAAAAGTCCAAAATAGAAAATCAGGGAGAAGAACAAAGTTTGTTTCAGTAAAGAATAATCTTTCAGGTTAGTAAAGACAGAGATCAGGAATCAGATTGGACTTAGATTTCTCAACAGAAATACTAGAAGATAAAATAAAATAGAAGAATTTCATCAACATTCTAAGGGAAATGTACTTTCAACCCATTATTAAATATTCAGCTAAATTAGGTAAGAACGTTTTCTCCAAAAGTGGGATACTTCAAAAATCTACCCTTCATATATCAGCAAGTTACCATAAGATGTGTTCCAAAAATGATAAATTAAACAGGGAGGAAGGAATGATGGAAGAAAGGAAAAAAAAGGGAGGGAAGAAGGGACAATTTGGAAGGGAGAGAAGAAGAAAGACGTAGGAACTAGGAAAGGGAAACTTGACAAAGGAGAGAAATAAAGAAATTTCCACTCTTAAGAGCCAAGAAAATGTCTCCAAATGGGAAAAGGGCAGCCCATACAATTAGAGTAAGAAGGTTATGGGTTTCTTAAGATATTTATATAGGAAAAAAGGAATGCATCCATTACTTCATGTACCTGACTATATTAGGAGAAACCTTTTATATTCTCGTATTCATTCTTGATGGGTAGCTATGCAACTCAAAGGAAAATAATTGTTTTTACCAAAAAGACACCTGCACTGATAAGTTCATTGCAACACCAGTCATAATATCAAAGACATGGAATCAACCCAGTTGCCCAATGGCAGTGGATTCAATAAAGAAAATGTGGTGCATATACACCATTGAATACTATGCAGCCATCCATAAAAAATAATACAATTATGTCCTCGGCAGCAACATGGATGCATCTGGAGGCCATTATCTTAAGTGAATTCAAGCAGAAACAGAGAACCAAGTACTACATGTTCTCACTTAGTGGGAGCTAAACATTGGGTATACCCGACACAGAGATGGGATCAATAGACACTGTTGGGTATACCCGACACAGAGATGGGATCAATAGACACTGTGAACTCCAAAAGAGGGTAGGGAAGGAGGGGGATAAAAGTTGAAAGACTACTTATTGGGTACTATGGTTGCTACTCGGGTGATGAAATCTTTAGAAGCCCAAACCTCAGTAGCATCCTGCAGTATAGCCATGTAACAAACCTGCACATTGTATCCCCTGAATTTAAAAAAATATGAGGTAATTAGTAACTTCAGAAGAAAATAATGGGCAAGAAGGAAAATTTATTCATCTTGTCCAATGTAGGTCTGCATTTAATATTATTTATTAGTAAAATAATGCTAGTACTGAAAAATAATTTAACAGTAAATTTTTACCTAACATTACAAGGAGAACAAAGGGACCATATGCTTTGGGGGAAAAGGGACACTAATATAAGAGAGATTTTTTTTTTTGTATTTAGAAGATACTAGATATTGTCTAATATTAGAAAATCACATAATATTTATTATGTGACATTAAGAAGTAAAGAGGAGAAGTAAGTAAAGAAGGAAAAGTGTTTGAATAGAGATGGTAGAATTTGTTGGTGGAACGTGTGGGGTAAGGCATTGATTATTTTTAAATCATAGGCTACAATATTAAAAAGCAATTGAAGATAAAGGACTTACAGACATAAATGATAACTTCCATTCTAAAAGTTTAGCAGCAAAACAGCAGAAATGAAGAAAAATAGCATGCAATAGCCTCAGATCCTAAACATTATTTTTTTTAAAGATTTGAATATCTGAGCATATTTGGAAACACAGGGAGGAAAGAACAGAGTTGAAACTGTTAAGACAGAAGAAAACATCCAGCTAATTGATTCAACAAGTACCCTGGAATGCAGATAAGACTAGAACATGCTTATGCATCATTGTAATAATAGTTATCTTTGGCTTCTGCTGACTACTGTTTAATAATAGTAGAGAAAAATCTGCCACCTTCTTTTTCTTTTTCCAATCTACTTATGTCTGTGAATTAATAACTTTACCGTGACATCGATTTCAGTGTAGTGCTAGGTTTATATCTAGCAAAAGAAAAGTTACTGGTTGAAGTGATAATAGTTATGAGAACCAGTATCGGCATTTGATGTATGTAAAAAGACTTAGGAAGACATATCTAAATGCAGTGTGCAGGGTGAATATGAAAGAGAAAAACAGTTCAAAGAATTTATTCTGACTCCTGGGGAGAAAGCTCTCACCGCAATCATTGAGGAGGCGAGACTTGGAGAAACTAAGGGAAACAGATAATGCCTGCATATTATTGGAGAAAAATAAAAGATTGCAGGAGAAAAAGGAACTTTTCCAAAAGAAAGTTTATGCTGTATTTTTCTCCTACATTTGTGGATCTTTAGTGTTCCTGAAAGGCTTCATATTTTGGGTATAAAAGAAGGAGTTCCCACGAGGATCTGCTTTTCAGTTTTCCTGTGGACACTCTTGATTTTGTGAAACTCGGAAAGATAGAGTGTTTTGAATATCCTCTTCTTCATCAACCTCCCTGACAACAACCACCTCTTACCCTCTCTTTCCTCAGGGGTACTAACCAGGCAACTCCTTGCCTGTCTGGTGAATTCTTTCTTTTAAACTGAAACTGAGCTACTCCAACACCATTCTCAGAAAACAAAGCAAAAGAAAAAAAAATGAGGAAAAAAACAACAATAAAAAATAAACAAACCTGGCCGGGCGCGGTGGCTCAAGCCTGTAATCCCAGCACTTTGGGAGGCCGAGACGGGCGGATCACGAGGTCAGGAGATCGAGACCATCCTGGCTAACACGGTGAAACCCCGTCTCTACTAAAAATACAAAAAAAAAAAAAAAAAAAAAAAAAAACTAGCCGGGCGAGGTGGCGGGCGCCTGTAGTCCCAGCTACTCGGGAGGCTGAGGCAGGAGAATGGCTTAAACCCGGGAGGCGGAGCTTGCAGTGAGCTGAGATCCGGCCACTGCACTCCAGCCCAGGCGACAGAGCAAGACTCCGTCTCAAAAAAATAAAATAAAATAAACAAACTTAAATGGATACCAGAATAAACCTCCCTTATCTTCTTTAGGAACTTCACCACTAATTAATCTATTAGCTATTTTTTCAAATCCCACCTTTTGGATATCTGGACAAAAAAAAATTATTACTTCCTGTTACCTATGCATTTAATCAGAAATAAAGAAATATAGCTTTGTTTGTTTTTTCCTCTTATAAGATTTCTATTTAGTAAACTAGAACAGATTCATCCTGCTTATATATTTCTTTGGGTGTTGGTAATTGAGTTGCCAAATACAGGTTTGTGGACATGGACAGGTCTGGTCTTCTTGGCCTTTTAATTTATTAAATGTGGCCTCAGGGATATCATTTATTTTCTATGAGGATATATTCTTTTTTTATTTCTTCTTTTTATTTTTTTTTTTGAGAGGGAGTCTCTCTGTGTCGCCCAGGCTGGAGTGCAGTGGCACGATCTCGGCTCACTGCAGGCTCTGCCTCCCAGGCTCACGCCATTCTCCTGCCTTGGCCTCCTGAGTAGCTGGGACTACAGGCACCCGCTACCACGCCTGGCTAATTTTTTAGTATTTTTAGTAGAGACAGGGTTTCACTGTGGTCTCGATCTCCTGACCTCGTGATCCGCCCGCCTCGGCCTCCCAAAGTGCTGGGATTACAGGTGTGAGCCACTGTGCCCGGCGGAGGATATATTATTACCTGTCCATAGAAGCATTTTGAAGACTGTGTTTTCCCTGATGTCTCATGTGGAGTTTATCTTATTAATTTATATTTATTTTTTCTGCACCTATCATGACTCTTCATGTCTATTAGGTAATTCAACACATGGCTCCTACCCTGAGCCGACTGATCATGACTGTGATGTGCAGAGCGAGATGTCTGGCACGAGTTAGAGGTTCCGTGAGAAATACGCCTTCCTCTTCCTCCAGAATCATCATCTGTGAAAAGTCTACTGGCCAGTTTATTCAGTTTTTTCTCTTTTAAAAATGTGTATTATCCCAGTTGGGCATGGCGGCTCACGCCTGTAATCCCAGCACTTTGGGAGGCCGAGGCAGCAGATCACCAGGTCAGGAGATCAAGACCATCCTGGCCAACATGGTGAAACCTCGTCTCTACTAAAAATATAAAAATTAGCTGGGCATGGTGGTGTGTGCCTGTAATCCAGGCTACTTGGGAGGCTGAGGCAGGAGAAACGCTTGAACCAGAGAGTCGGAGGTTGCAGTGAGCCTAGATCATGCCACTGCACTCCAGCCTGGAGACAGAGCAAGAATCCATCTCAAAAAATATATATCATATATATATATATATGATACATATATAAATATATAAAAATAATATATTATATATATATATATATAAAGGGATATATATATCTCCCTTTTGGCCTAGCCTGACAAATTTCTTAGATGTATATTATTTCTGTTAAGAAGTAAAATAAATTTCAAAGTGTTGTCTTATGTTTTTTCAAAAAGATATGACTCCATTTGTAAGCTGGAGACTGTCAATTATGAATAAGCAGAGAAATGTTCTTTTCTCTTGACGTTTTATATTATACACATATAAGAAAATCTTGTACAGAAGAGAGATTTAAAGTTATACTTTCAAATATCTATGAAAGAAAACCAATCTTTCTTCCAAAGTCCAAGCTCATGCCAAGGCAAAAGAGGTGGACAACAATACTGATGGAGAAGGTTTGCACAAACTTGCAAAATCTCATCTTGTATTCACGCAGTGTAATATGCTAAGCTAGAAGCAAACAAAGGCAAAAGGTCATGGAAGAGACTATGGCATATCTGTGAAGTTAAAATAGTGTGATCTGAGAAGGGGAATAAAAAACAGATAATGAACATGAGGAATATGGATAGAATTTCTTTTTAAAATCCTTGAATCCTTGTTCCGTGCCAGGCATTATGCTGGTTTACACAAAACAGGCAATCTTTGCTTCGATGAGGTCACATCTAGTAAGGGAGAGAGGAAAAAGGACAATGCCTTATAAATGCCATTGTAAAACATATAACAAGGGCTATATGAGAAAATCCTTAGTCTCAAAGAATAAAATAGAGCCCTACTAAGTCACAAGAACAAACAGAATCCCTGAAGAAGAAGTAACCCTTGCAGAAGATAAGCAAAAAATGCAAGCAGTGTTTGGATGGCAAGTGATGTAGTTTGGGTATTGGTCCACATCCAGATCTATGTTGAATTGTAAACTCCAATGCATTTGGAAGTGGTAGGGCCTGGTAGGAGGTGTTTGGGTCATGGGGGCAGATCCCTCATAGCTTGGTGCTGTCCTTGCATTAGTGAGCGAGTACTCATGAGATCTGAATGTGTAAATGTGTGTGGCAGCTCCCCTGACCTTGTCCTTGTTCCCACCATGGGATGTGCCTGCTCCCCCTTTGCCTTCCATCATGATTGCAAGCTTCCTGAGGCCTCCTGAGAAACTGATGCCATCACTATGCTTCCTGTACAGCCTGCAGAACTGTGAGCCAATTAAACTTCTTTTCTTATAAATTGCCCAGTCTCAGGTATTTCTTTATAGCAATGCAAGAAGAGTCTAACACAGAAAACAAGTGACTCCATATGCCATGCAAAATATTTAGAATTCTAACTTACTGAAAATGGAATCATAGATCAATTTATTATCTTCCTTTTAGAAACAACATTTTGAAAGAAATGCAGGCCGGGCACGGTGGCTCACACCTGTAATCCTAGCACTCTGGGAGGCCAAGGCAGGCGGATCATTTGAGGTCAGAAGTTTGAGACCAGCCTGGCCAACATGGTGAAACCCCATCTCTAGTAAACATACAAAAATTAGCCGGGAATGGTGGTGCCTGTCTGTAGTCCCAGCTACTCGGGAGGCTGAGAGGCAGGAGAATTGCAGTGAGCTGAGATTGCACCACTGTACTCCAGCCAGGGTGACAGAGTGAGACTCTGTCTCAAAAAAAAAAAGATATTCAATATATTGATTTGTAGGAGGTAAGACTAGAGCCATGGAGACGGATTACACAGCTTTATTATTATTAATTAATTCCCTTTCATCAAAAATTTATTTAGTGCTTACAATGTGTCAGGAACTAGGTTAGATTAAAAAGATAATTTTTACAAAGGACTTTGATAAAACCAGTAAATCACAAGATTCCCAGATATTTGAATGTATAATTAATAATACAGTGTTGTCATTTGTATACAGGGTTTGTAGGAGGAGGATCAGATTTTTAAAGGTGTGAGACTGTCTAGTTAGGATAATGGTACTGGTCCTGGAGAGATCCAGAACTCAGTATCTCAAATCTTAGGTTAATTCTAAGAAAGAGGAGTCTGGTCCTGTCTAAGCAAGACAGGATATATAGGTAAAGAATACAACCAGGAAATTCAGCCAGAAAAAAAAAAATGTGTGTATATATATGTGTGTGTGTATATATATATATATATATATATATATATATATATATATATGGCACCAATTTTCAGTCTGTGATCAATCCTAATAGATCCAAATAGAGCTGAGTGTAATAAACAGAAGTGACGTCTTACTATACAATAAGAGAAGTATCTCAACACTCAATCAAGGACAAGAGACCCTTTAAAGATCAGAGCAGAGAGGTAATTAAGACTGAGCATCTCAGAATCCAGCTGCCACAAGATCGTATCAGAAGATCATAGAACACAACTCTCTTTTTGAGCATCTGTATTAGTTTATTCCCACATTGTTATAATGAAATACCCCAAACTAGGTAATTTATAAAGAAAAAAAGTATTTAATTAGCTCATGGTGCTTTCAGACTATACAGGAAGCATGGCAGCATCTGCTCCACTTTTGGGGAGGCCTCAGGAAACTTACAATCATGCAAGAAGGCAAACGGAAAGAGAGGTTTCTCACATGATGGGGGCAGAGGAAGAGCAAGAGTGGGAGGTGCCATCCACTTTGAAACTACTGGATCTCATGAGAACTTACTCACTATCATGACCACAGGGGATGATGCTAACCCGTTTGTGAGAAACTGCCGCCATGATCCAGTCATCTCTCACCAGGACCTACTTCCAAAAGGGGATTACAACTGAACAGGAGATTTGGGTGGGAACACAGATCTACAATATCAGTATCCTTTCTTGAGGAGGTAATTGAGAACTGATTTGTGTGCAGTTGTTTGAGGTATGTGTGTGTATGTGTGTGTGTGCACATACATAGGGATACATGTATAAGCATGACAATTAGATCACAGAAAAATACCCAAGCCAGCTAACATGTGCATGATGTTCCTCCACTGTGTGTCCACAGTGAGACAGTACACAGGATGATGCTCAGAAGAGAGGGGAAAACATCTGGCAAGAACATTCCTTTGATGTGCACAATAAGCCTTGGTCCCAGCTGTCAACTTTTCCATTAATCTCTGTCGTCTTCAGTTCGAGGCTGGGATTCCTGGGCATGACCACCTGCCTGAATCTCCATTGTGTAGAGAAATAGAAAAAAACTTTGAGTCTGGAAGAACTTTTTGTATGACCTCCTTTGGTAAAAATATTGAAAGAGTTTAAATTGTGTGGGAATGAAGTAGCCATAGATATAAATTACATCTGTGACCACTGAGTATTTATTGGGTGTTATTAATTTTCTCTCTCCTTTTACCCCCACTCCCTGTCTTTCTGCCTGCCTAACTCATTCACTGGCCTCCTTCTTTCTTTCCTTTTTACAAAAAAAATGTGTTTCTCCTCTGAGCTATCACAATTTTAAGAATATCAGGCTAAATATGCCCCTAACCTCAGGAAGTTCTCAGACTAGTGGAAAAAATGGCTATGTAAATAACGTGGAAGTATCAAAGAAAAAAAGGACATATCACATGATCATTATCAGGGACATAAAGGATTTTCCTAAAGAAATAAGACAGCACATCACTGAAAATTCTCTAGTAGTGTTTTTCACACTAAGGAGGGAGAGAAAAATATCTTAGTCAGTGGGTAGCATGAAAGAGAAGTGTGAAAATAGGCTTTTAAAATTAATTTGCTAGTTTATGGTGTTAGAACGTAGAGTGTTGGGATATGATTTGAGAGGATGTTATAGGTTATTCTCCAAATTGTGACTGACCTCCATTTACCATGCAAGGTAGCTGATATTTCATAATAAGGAACTTGCAGACTACATTTATAGTAGGGTACCATGATCCAATTCTGGGAATATATGGGAATATATTTTTGTTTCATTTTCTTTCTGAACACTGATAGATTTGATAGGACCTTCAAACAGCATGCCCAGGGATTTACAAGACGATAAAGGGTGGAGGATGTCTGGATACGTATTTCTTAAGGAAAATGGCCAAGGATAGAACTGGCACAAGACGTGAGAAGGAAAAGTTTGAATATCTAGGTAGATTACTTACTTAATTTGCATGTTATTTCACGAATTCTTAACTCAATGTTTCCTACATTCCAGGAATTAAATAAGGTACTGGAGATTAAGTGCTGTATAAGAAATAATACAACCCAATTAACCAAGCCAACATGAAAGCCTGGATAAAATAAAATTTATAAGTTATAAATTATATAATTATGTACACAACCAGTAAAGTCCGCTCCAATTTCTTTGAATGCTTATGGTGCTTTCACTCACATACTTTTGTTCTCATCTAATTTTAGCAAAAATTGAAGGGGGTGTTTTCTAAGCATCTCATTTCAAGCATGTTCCACGTGTAATTTCACCTTGTCTTCTGGGGCATCTTATATGGTGCAGAAACATGCACGAATCTCATCAGATATGTGAGTGCAGACCAGAATTATGAAGATGTAAATAATCCCAGAGACAGTCATCCACAAATAATGGTAACTCTTTTCCTAGACAATTATTTGAGGTATTCTATCAACTGCCCAGAAACTCCCAGGCAGGCTTATTTGCCCTCAGCAGTGTCCTTAATAGCACACCCAAGTCCCTTAGTGGTGCTTCATGGTAATATCTGCATAAAATTCTGTGTTACACACTTTATTTTCAGATGGAACTTGTTTCTGTAGTGTACATACAATTGGTAAGTGTAATGGCCTGATAAAAGTTATCCTCATGAGATGTTGAAACTACTATCACTGGATGGTAGTAAGTGGAGTGTGGGTATGTATATTTATCATACACCAGCTCAAACGGTGCTAAAAAAGCTAGAGAGTTTGTGAATTAGTTCAACCATTATGGAAAACAGTGTAGTGATTCCTCAAGGATCTAGAATCAGAAATACCATTTGATTCAGCAATATCATTACTGGGTATATACCCAACAGAATATAAATCATTCTACTATAAAGACACATACACATGTATGTTTATTGCAGCACTATTTACAATAGCAAAGACATGGAATCAATCTAAATGCCCATCAATGATAGATTGGATAAAGAAAATGTGGCACATGTACAGCATGGAATACTATGCAACCATATAAAGAAATGAGATAATGTCTTTTGCAAGGACATGGATGAAGCTGGAAGCCATCATCCTCAGCAAACCAGCACAGGAACAGAAAACCAAACACCGCATGTTCTCACTCATAAGTGGGAGTTGAACAGTGAGAACACATGGGCACAGAGTGGGAAGCAACACACACCAGGGCCTGTAGGGGGTGGGTGTGAGGGGAGGGCACTTAGAGGACGGGTCAATAGGTGCAGCAAACCAGCATGGCACATGTGTACCTATGTAACAAACCTGCACGCTCTGCACATATATCACCTTTTTTATTTTTTTTGAGGAAGAAAGACAGAGAGAAAAAAAAAAAAAAAAAAAAAAAAACAGCCAGAGGGCCTCCAAAGCAGTGTTTAAATAATGCTTTATTATTTTCATTGGTAAAAACCATGTTGAATATCAGGCCCAGGAATTAATTTTTAGACTGCAAAGAATTCTGAATGATCAGCCTGGAGAAATATCATGTGCCAATATGAGAATGTTGATAGGAGTATGTTGGGAGCTTGAAACGTTTGAGAGATATTTTGTTAAACAAGCCTTAGAATTTTGAACTTCAGATCCTCTGAATTCTCTGGGCTGAGAGAGAACTCCCCTCTCCTTGCTGTAGGAGAGACTGTTCTTTTCTTCACAAGATCCTGAAAACATCTTAGCTGAGGCAGGTAGTTCATTGGCCAAAGCTTATTTTTCTCAAGATCAATTCCTTACCCCACAATACAATCACTAGGGTCACATATCAGCATAACACAACAGGGAAATGCAGTCCTTTTGTTGGGAAAAAAACAGCAACAACAACACACAGGCTGAAGGAGTTAAAGGTCCTGGCAATATATACTGGTAGAAAACTTACGGGAGTGGAACTTGAGGGTGTTGAACCAGGGTTAAAGGTAAAATATAAGGCTTAATAAGAGATAATTTGTTCATGTAGGATTAACGTCTCATGATTTGAGGTTTAATATATTAGCATCTTAAGTCATTCTCAGTTTGTTGTTAAAAGGCTCTTTGAAACATGAACTTGACAAAGACCCACAGTGAACAAGATACTGGTACTATCTGAGGACGGCGTCAAAAAGATGATGAATTTGGGAATTTTATAATGGAGTTGCTTTGTGAGACTGGAAGACCCACCACTTCAACATATTCCCTGAAAAGACTCAGGTGACTCTTGCTTCACTAAGGCCATAAGAAATACATTGGTAAGGGAGTTACTGGCATCTGTAAGACAGTCAGTTATGGATGACTGTTGTAGTCCAGGCTAACAGTAGGACATGCTGTGATGAAACTGTTTATATATACATATATTAAAGGGGTGAATAAGATTCTAGAACGGCAGAGGCTACAAGGTGACACTTAATTGTTAGAAGAAAGATAGTAAAGAATAATTTATGTGGTGCATATCAGCCAAACTGTCTCCTTTGCCAAGGATGGAGACTGTATATGTGTCCAAGAACACAGGCTCCATTGCATCTATAAACTGGCTGAATGCCCGGTTTTCTAATAGTAAAGTTCATTGGTAAGCTCTCAATGTGGAACCCTCTTTGTGAAAATAAGCTATCAGTTTGTGGAAGATGATTACACAACCATTTTCACAATGGAGGGTGAAAGGCACTAATTCATTCTTACTGGAATTGGCACTTACGATGGATACGGTATTACTTCCTTAGCCCATAGTTTCAGAGGGCTAACAGACATGTGATCCTATAACCTTGCCTCAGCCTATGGGACTTCTTTAAAGGCAAAGAGGTAAGATAATGGGCATCACAGGGTCCACTAATCCCATCTCATACTCCGTCATCTGGTAGTGGCTGCTGTAACGTAATAATGTGTTGGTTTATTAAAGGATCATTCAATGGCTAGCTGTTTTAAAATTCTGTGTTTGGGGCATTGTCCTATTTGGGGTGCAATATAGCACTGAACCATAGTCATGTATCCAAAAGCTAAAATGCTATAGTGTAAATCAAGTAGAGGAAATAGTATTAACCATTTCATCGTCATCTCTAGGGACCCAATTGAAAATTTTTCCTCCTGTCTTTGCCATCCTTGGTTCTGCTGGATTGGAAGTTCTGGTTCTTCCACCAAGTGATTTATTAAGATTTCTATTTAACTTGAAATGACAAATACTGCCCTTTCACTTTTTCTCTCCATGCCACTAGAAAAGATGACAAAGAAAGGAGTTACTATATGGCAACGGCCATTGGCACTGATTATCATGAAGAGGTGAAGCTGCTTCTGTATCATAGGAAGAAGTAACAGTATTTCTTGAACTTGAGAAATTTATCTGAGTGTGTCCTGGTGCTTCTATACTTAGTAGTATATTAGTATCTTAATACTTATTATACTAATAATATTAATAAGTGTATTATATAAGTATTAATACTTACACTTATTAGTATATTAGTATACTTAATAGTAACAATGGAGAAAAGTCTATTGCAGCAACCATGGCCTTACAGGGCCTCAGTCACCTCAAATGTGAAGTTTTGGGTCACTCCCACCAAGAAAGCACCAAGATCACTGCTAACTGAGGGTGAGGAAAATCTAGAATGAGTGGTGGAAGGTGAGGATGATGAATATCAAAGATAACCTTGGGACCAGGAGCAGCAGAATTATCTCACTAACCTTCCAATACTAAATGTTTTATAGAGACCGTGGCCTGCCTCTTCCCTGAACTTTGGTTTTGTACCTGTGTGCTTGAGTTAACGCCACTAAGGGCACATCTCAACCAGAAAGTAGTAGATCCAGTGGAGAGATACTTCTCAAGGTCAATCCTAATTCTGACAAGCATTGTCTTTTCCTCAGACTCTCCTGAGCAGGAAGGAGCTCTAGTTGCTTTTAGCGTAGACTTCAGTAATAACACAAGTAGCTTTTCTTTCTTCTTTTGTGGTCTTTCTTCATTTATTTTCAGGTTCTGCTTTCAGATGAATTCCTTAAAAATGTCCGTTATAAAAAGCAGTATTTATATTGAACCCCAAGATGCTGCAAAGGCTACAGACAATGCTGAAAGGTGGGAATTTTATGAGGAATATCAAGGTAGCAGTGTCTGTAATTGTGAGTTGTTTTGGTTACCAGGGCGACTGCTCCCATGGGCTTATCTGTAAATACCTTTCAATTCAGAATATTTATATTTCCAGTTTCCTTCTTTTTTCAATTGTATATCTTCAATAGTTTTTCCTACCAAAAAGAAATATTCTGCACAACCTGTTTGACTTTTATTTGTAAGCCACTTTTTATGACTTTGTGCTATACAAATAACAAGATTTTTCATTAGACAAATTGAACTAGAAAAAGTATCTTGTCAAAACTGCAACTTTTGACAGTCAGACTTTCCCCACTATGAATCAATTACATGACAACTTCATAAAGAATTTTTCCAGATGTGATTATTTCTCTAGAACTTTCTAAGAGATGTGAGAATCAAAAATATATTCAGGTACATATTTCCTCATCTTTGGCCTCCTTCATAAGCTTCTACCATTTACCACTGATGGCAAATTAAAGTATACTTTAGTAAAATTCATGGTGCAAATATGAGAGTAACTGAGCAACTCTTAAATTAGTTGGGCTATGTTTTTTTTCTTCCCTTAGAGTACTTCAGAGATAACATGAAAAGGGGACGTTGACATGTTCACACATTTTCTGTTGTTGAAGAAAATAATGGTATTACAGACCATCAAAATTTTTTTGGGGGGGATTCTTATGGTGACACTTGGCAATATCTGAGAGCTGAATTATATAACTTGGTGAATTCCATGGAAGATGTGTTGAGCTGTAACACAGACTGTAAATGGACCATATTTAGCAGGCAGTGCAATCATCACAGTCACATTATTTTCATATTGCACATATTCCTTCATACTTTCAAAGCAACATTTAAAATGAAGAGCAGAAATTAGATATAATATTTAGAAGCAGTAAAAAGGCTTCATACAACTCAATCGTTATATTTTTAGTCATATTAAAAGGGATATAACTATATTCTATAATAAAAATTATTACTTCCAGTATAACTTACAGCAACCAAATCTATATCATTTGTTGAGCCAAAACTCTATCAATTTAAGTAGAATAAAAATCTAAGAAAGTACAAAATTATATATGGATTTGATTGGCTGTGAGAATATTAAGGTTTACCTAGGTGTGGTATCTAATCTTTTGTTTCCTCATATTTCTGTATAAAGCAATCTTGTTAGTAATTTGTTTTAATGTGTAACAAGAATATCTAGGTAGAAAATTAAGATATTATTATATATTGCGTTATGTTACATTGAAAACTATTAAAATCACAATATAGTTTAAAATACAAAAATAACAATTTATTTGCTAACCAAGTCTTTCGAGACACAATCAGTGTAACATTTTAGATTGCATTTGAAATATGTTCAGAACATCAAATATCACTGTGGAGAATTTTATTCCAACATTAGAGAACAGGTAAGTTTCAAATTTATATCTCCTGTCCTGATTTTTTCAAGAACTCCAGATGAGTTTATTTGACTGCTTGTTTGCCATCTTTGATTTGCTGTACAACAGGCATCTCAAAATTAACATGACCAGCACTACACTTAATTATTCCCTGACCTACCAGTCTCACAGTCTCCCAAAAGTTAGTAAATGTTACCACTAACCAGTCTCTCAAATTTAAAACTATATAATTTAAAGTATTTTTTTTCTAATTTGGTGAAGAAAGTCAATGGTAGTTTGATGGGAATAGCATTGACTCTACACATTACTTTGGGCAGTATGGCCATTTTCACGGTATTGATTCTTCCTATTTCCGAGCATGAAACATTTTTCCATTTGTTTGTGTCCTCTCTTATTTCCTTGAGCAGTGATTTGTAGTTCTCCTTGAAGAGGTCCTCTAGGTCTCTTATAAGCTGTATTCCTAGATATTTTATTCTCTTGGTAGCAATTATGAATGGGAGTTCATTCGTGATTTGAATCTCTGCTTGTCTATTGTTGGTGTATATGAATGCTTGTGATGTTATCCTGAGACTTTGCTGAAGTTGCTTATCAGCTTAAGGACTTTTTGGTCTGAGACAATGGGACTTTCTAGATATAGGATTCTGTCATCTGCAAATAGAAACCGTTTGACTTCTTCTCTTCCTATTTGAATACCCTTAAATTTCATATGGAACCAAAAAAGAGCCCGTATAGCCAGGACAATGCTAAGCAAAAAGAACAAAGCTGGAGGCATCACTCCACCTGAGTTCAAGCTATATTACAAGGCTACAGTAACCAAAACAGCATGGTATTGGTACCAAAACAGACATCTAGACCAATGGAAAAAGACAGAAACCTGAGAAATAACACCACACGTCTACAACCATGTGATCTTCGACAAACCTGACAAAAACAAGCAAATGAGAAAGGATTACCTATTCAATAAATGGTGCTGGGAAAACTGGCTAGCCATATGCAGAAACTGAATCTAAATCCTTTCCTTACACTATCTATATATATATAAAACTCAAAATGGATTAACGACTTAACATGTAAAACCCAAAACCATAAAAATCCTAGAAGAAAACCTAGGCAATACCATTCAGGACATTGGCGTGGGCAAAGACTTCATGATGAAAATACCTAAAGCAATTGCAACAAAAGCTAAAATTGACAAATGAGAACAAATTAAACTAAAAAGCTTCTGCACAACAAAAGAAAGTAACATCAGAGTGAACAGGCAACCTACAGAATGGGAGAAAATTTTTGCAATCTACCCATCTGACAAAGATCTCATATCCGGAATCTACAAGGAACTTACACAAATCTACAATTAAAAAAACGAACAATCCCATCGAAAAGTGGGCAAACGATATGAACAGACACTTCTTGAAAGCAGACATTTATGTGGCCAGCAGATATATGAAAAAAAGCTCATCCTCACTGATCCTTAGAGAAATACAAATCAAAACCACAATGAGATACCATCTCATGTCAGTCAGAATGGTGATAATTAAAAAGTCAAGAAACAATAGATGCTGGTGAGGCTGTGAAGAAATAGGAACACTGTAGCACTGTTGGTGGGAACATAAATTGGTTTATCCATTGTGGAAGACAGTATGGTGATTCCAAATACCTTTTGACCCAACAATCTCATTACTGTGTATATACCCAAAGGAATATAAATCATTCTACTATAAAGACATATGCATGCATATGTTTATTGCAGCACTATTTACAATAGCAAAGACATAGAACCAACCCAGATGCCCATCAATGAAAATGCAGTACATATTCACCAAGAAATACTCTGCAGTCATAGTAAAGAATGAGATCACGTACTTCGAAGGAACTTGGATGAAGCTGGACTCCATCATCCTCAACAAACTTACACAGGAACAGAAAACTAAACACCGCATGTTCTCACTCATAAGCTGATTGCCAGATGGGAAGCAAGGGCAAAGACAGCAGTAGGATGGAAACTTAATGCACGTGGGACTTAAAACCTAGATGATGGGTTGACAGGTGCAGCAAACCACCATGGCACATGTATGCCTATGTAACAGACCTGCACATTTCGCAAATGCATCTCAGAACCTAAAGTAGTAGTAATAATAATAATAATAATAATTAAAATGAAATAAATAATTTATATCTGAGTTACATATTCTAAAAAAGTATCCAATACATAATCTATTTGCAAATGCTGCAAACTCACAAGTGTATCTGAAATCACCTACTCCTCCATGCTCTTATAACAAGGCACCCTAGCTGATGTCTCCGGTTTTAACTACTGCAACAGCCTTTTAATCATGTTTCTCTTTTCCTTTACTTAATCTGTTTGAATCTAGAAAAAGTTGATCGTTTTAAAAACAGAAACCACATCATTACATACTTTTTCTTAAAATTATTCAATGTTTTTCATCTATATTGAAATTCAATGGAAACTTATTACTGTGACAAATTAACTCTAATTGATCTATTCTTAGTATACCCAATCAACTTCCTTCCTTATCATCATGCTCCACAGCCACTAATGTGTAGGGTCACTTTCCTTTTATTTCCTTAAACTTCCTGTTCGTTCCCAAGTGATGCTTTTTCCATCTGTGGTTTCTTATTCCCAGACTATTATTACCCCTCATTTCTAATGTCTAGATTTTTCTTGGGTGCAATTTTCTCTTAACATTCATTTGGTAAGAGTCAGATTCTTACTAAGTAGACAAGGCACTTTAAAACATTTCATATTATTCTTTATTATATAGCTGTATCCCAATTTTCACTGTCCAATCTAGATAGCGAGCTAGGCATCATCCACCTGTCATTCGTTTGTTAAGCAAGCAACCTGAGAAAGGATCTTAGTTTATCCCACAAAGTGGACTTAGTTAAGTGCCACAAAGTGGAAAATAGTTTATTAAGATGTATCAACTTTTTTGTATTTCTAATATCCCAGGTGATGCTCAGTATATTAAGAGACACAATAATGTATGTTTATTAAGGTAACTACATCTGAAACCAATTAATCTAGTTTAATGTAGGTGATCAACACACCATTAGGAAATCATTGCATTCATATGTTTATATACATGACAAATATTTTAAAACTAGTGTTTTGAGATGCAAAAGGCAATACTATCTTATAAGATTCATGAGTCCATTAAGCTGGTGCTAATTAAAATACATATCTATATCCATAAAAGTCAAATTCATAATTTATATATTCAAGTTAAAAATTCTAATTCAGAATTCAAATGTTTACGTTTATGTAGATTTATAAGGCATTTTCTAATGCTTTTTCATAATTCAAACTAAAATCTGATTCTAGGCCAGGAGCCGTGGCTCACGCCTGTAATCCCAACACTTTGGGAGGCTGAGGCAGGCGGATCACGAGGTCATGAGATTGAGACCATCCTGGCTAACACGGTGAAATCCCATCTCTATTGAAAATACAAAAGAGAAGCCAGGTGTGGTGGCGGGCACCTGTCATCTCAGCTACTCAGGAGGCTGAGGCAGGAGAATGGCGTGAACCCGGGAGGTGGAGCTTGCAGTGAGCCGAGATCAGGCCACCGCACTCCAGCCTGGGCGACCGAGCAAGATTCGGTCTCAAAAAAAACAAAAAACAAACAAAGAAACCTGACTCTAACATTAGATATGACCGTAGACAATAGAAGACTAGATTGCCTACCAATAGAGCAAAGGTGTCACTCTCCTGCTCGCTGCCTTCATCAGGAAGACTGTTAAAATCCCTTCTCTACATTGCAGAAACTGAGAGTTCAGTAGGTTAGGTTATATATGAAATTATCTAAAAATTCACAAAATGAATTAATTGTTGGAAAGATGATCTTGAGGATTGAAGAAAATTAACATCTATTTTATAATTTTATGTAAGATTCTGCTATTTATGTATCTTAAGACATACATTAAGAATTTCTGCTCTGTTCCTTGTCACAGATTTCTATCCTAACCATAGCATTTTACCCTCGAATTTATAACTTTGGTTACATAGAGAATAGGGTGTGTTAATTCAGACTAAATTCTCACATAACTGAAAACAAAATTAACAATATGTAAAATACAAACAAGGCAAGGAATAATAAGAAATTAAGACTACAATGGGATTATAAAATCTCTTACATTTTAATGTAATTTTTGAAATTAAATTTTTCTAGGAGTGCTTTTCCAAGCAAATACTTGGTATGAAGTTTGAATTCCATAGAATGTTAATGTTACTTAATGTCTAAATAAATTTGTTAAGAATAAGTCACACGCCTTTTACTCACTATACAACAATGAATGCTTTTCAAGTAAAATACTTAAAACACCAAAATGAGAAAAAGTGACTTTAAATTTGAGGAACATGAGGAAGCTATGACAAAGGAACCATTCATGATTGTTTGTACTTACCATGTTTTGTTTCCTTAAATATTTCAGGATTTCTATTTTCTAATGGAAGGCTTTCAATCCTATGGCATCACAGACATACTGTATGGATTCCTGTAAGTTTGTGCAAAGCATTATATAGCATTATAAATTAAATGATAGTGAATATGCTATAATATTGGTAATAAAATCTGTAAAAATGGCCGGGCATGGTGGCTCACGCCTGTAATCCCACCAATTTGGGAAGCTGAGGGGGGCACATCTCGAGGTCAGGAGATCCAGACCATCCTGGCCAACACGGTAAAATCTCATCTCTACTAAAATACAAAAAATTAGCCGGAGGTGGCGGCGCATGCCTGTAGTCCCAACGAATCAGGAGGCCGAGGCAAGGGGAAATTCTTGAACCTGGGAGGCGGAAGTTGCAGCGAGCCGAGTTCACACCACTGCACTCCAAGATTCCGTCTCAAAAAAAAAAAAAAAAAAAAATCTGTAAAAATAAGATGTGTTTATATTTTCTTCCTCTGAATTTTTAATAAGCATATAAATGGGCAAAGTTCCCTCAAGTACTGCCTCACAGATTTTATTTTTTCAAAACTGTCTTAAACAGAATACATTGTTTTTATCCTTTCACGAGGCTAATAATTGGGCTACATCTCTGGCAATTCACTTTCATTTGTGTTTAGTTATTTTGGACTTCTCTTATCTCATAGATTTTTAAGGCCCTTAAGGCCTTAATTTTAAGCATTTCCCCTCTTTGTTAGTGAATTCCATCCATGTTTACTAATTGCAAATATATTTTGTTCAATCATTCCAAGTAAAAACTCAAAGTATAAGAATTTTAAACAATGTAAATATATTATCATTTTCATTAATTACTTTGCCTAGGTACTGATGAATACTCAAAAAAAAAAAAAAAATACCATCATGATTACAACTGTCTCCTAAATAGCTATCATTCTGATTTTAATTGGTATGAAAAATGTAAGCAACACACAAACCTATTTATTATATAACATTATTATTTACATCTTTTAAAATTAAAGTTGAATTAGTATGTTTATAAAGTGATATTTAGATTTATTTTCATCGAAATAACAAAATATCAATCTATTATTTAAGTTATAATCTATTAAAGGCATTCAAAGTAAAATAAGACAACTAAAATATATAAATTACTAAAGAAAGAAAATAAGAAAAAGAATACATTAAAACTTAAAGAAGACCAAAAAAATTCAGATGACTACTTATTATTTTCCACACATTACAGTACATTCATGCTATACTGTAGGTTTACTGTAGGAAAGGCATGGAAAATTAAAGATGTGAAGTGACGGTTGATCAAATCTTCTGCTGTAAGACCTAACCTTTCATCAATCCGTTCAACAAAAATGAAAGCTAATATTAAGAAATATTGAGAGAGTATCCCTGAGAAATAATAATCTAAAGTTGATACCAAAATCTGTCAGCCACTAAAGTATGATTAAATATATTAGGTCAAGCACTGTTTTATTAGCCATATTACAAGGGAGATGACATATTGAAAATCTTTAACACCAGTTTCCTGTCAGTAGTGAAAAATCTTATGTTAACCTGAAATCAACCTCTCCCTTCCAAGAGTTATTTATCACATAGAATAGATTGAAGTTGGTGACCTGATGCCCAGTAAAGTAGATTGATTTTGACAGAATACTGCCTAGATAAAAAGTGAGGCCAACAAAAAAGTGGATTGACACCTACCTAGGCTGGAGCCTGGTTTAAGAAACTGGGAATTTTTAGCTACCTAGGGAGAATGAAGTATGAAATCCTTTGAGGGTTGCCATAAAATATCGTGCAGTTGCATTAGTGCACAAAGGCAGCCAGATGGTCGGGTAAGAAGGTGCTGAAATCCCTGAAGTCATTCTAGGCACAAGGCCTTAGTAAATAGCTTCCACTATAAATGGGGTGTGTGTGTGTGTGTGTGTGTGTGTGTGTGTGTGTGTGTGTTTCTTTATCCAAATACCCATGGATAAAAAATAAAGGCTCTGAGAGAAGAACAATTTCCTGCTTTAAATCTCCTTTATAATACTGGTCCAGGGTGAATTAACAAATGTAAATCATGTTTTTTGTTCTATCATTCACTCACAATTATATCTATTATGGACATCACTTATCAAAAATACTAAAGAGAATCATTTGTTGAGTGGATCTCTTTTATGAGTCTAGTTCATTTTAGAGTCCAGTTTTCAAGTGGTAAACGTATACTGTAAATTTTGAGCTCTTTATTTTATCAAAACTGTTCCAGATTGCATTTTGAAGGTATTTTATCTGATATGTAGAATTAATTATTATGTATGTCTATATTTAGTTTTTGATATTTTTGAATAAATCTCTAAATATATAGATAAGTCAGTGTAGAAGTTCTGTCAACGTTCCTTTGCCAAATAAATAAACATGAAACTAAAATTATGACAATGACTGTGCAAAAGCTGGTGGTTTTATATAGCTTCAGTTGTTAACAATCATATTGACCTTTTTAGTATTCTGATTTACAGCTTCACTGTAAATCAGAGAAATAGAATTTCTCACAGTTTTAGAGTTGAGAATGTCTGAAGTCAGATTATTTGCAAGATTGGGTTCTGGTAAAGGAAAACTTTCTGGCTTGGGCAAAGCTTCCTTCTCACTGTGTCCTCACATAGTGGAAGGAGAGAGAAAGAACAAGCTCCCTAGTGTCTCTTTTTATAAGGGCACAAATTCCATCATGAGTGCCCCAGCCTCATGACCGCATCTAAACGTAGTTACTGCTCAAAGGCCTCCACCTCCTACACCATCACTATGGGCGTTAGGGCTTCAACACATGAATTTGGTTTGGAACACAAATCTGTTCTTAGCTGTATCTATATATGTTTACATGTATGTATATATGATTTGTTTTAATGTAGCCTACCTTCCTCTCTTTTTGAAACATCACTAATTTAAAATTGCATTTATCTCTTGCAGCATATGGAACAAGAGATGAATATTTTTAGACCGATTTCTTCAAAGTTTTAGGACAGATGTTTTCAGAACCCTGACTTTTAACAATTTTTTGGAACCTTCTGGGAATTAAGTCTGTGGGAGTGTAGCTTTGGGCCAAACAATCTGAGCTGCCTTTCTCAGTTGATTTCTCGACCGAAGAAAAGGAAGATTTAGAAACTTGCTGTGTGTGGTCGCGTGTGAACGGGTGTGTGTTGTAATTTTCTTTTGCTTCAAGCTCATTTGAATTACGTCATTTTGTTTAAAATGACCTTTAGATTACTTCAAAACCAGAACTATTTTTCATGATTGCTAGGGTGATTGTAGGAACTGAGAAAGCAAAATCTGCCCCACACTGATTTTCCTTGGAATAAAGGGTGTTGTAGGTTGAAGAAGAAATTAAGAAAGCAGTTTCTCTGTGCGAGGATAGGATTAAGTTGACTTTCAAGCTGTAGTCCTTTCTTAACTGTTTCCAGAAATGTCATATAAAAATTTAGTCATATAGATAAGTGACTTCTCATGAATTATGTCCCTTATACTTAAGCGTTTAATTGTTTTTCTTCTTGAAGTAGTTCATACTTTGTTCCTAATTTAGTTCAAAAATGAAAAGTAACTTAAAAGGCTCATCAGAGCACGTTATGAGATTGTTCCTCATGGATTATCTGAAATGTGAATAATGAGCTGCTATAATACACTATTATGGCTTCATCAGCTTAATCAGAATCCCCTTTAACCTGGAGTAGGCTGGCTGCTTGAGTCCTGCCTCTGCTAGCAGTTTTCTGGACAGGCTATCTCCCAGTGAAGTTAGACTCTTTTCTTCATAGTGTGCGTCACATGTACTATCAGCAGAATTGTTAAAGCTCAAAGTAAGGTAGCAGCTGCCAAACTTGCAAAGTTGAGATTTCATTTCCATTACCAGTAGATGAACTGTTCCCTGGGTCTCTTATTAAGGTCAGCCTGACTGAGTAGCCTGTACCCTCCTTGAAGCCAGTCTACTCTCTCTCTCTCTTTTTTTCTTATCTTTGTAATTGCTTTTGTCTGTTAACCAAGTAAGTGCCGTAAACTAATTTTTGTCTAGGGACAGATATCAGAATGGAATCCTATGTAATATTTCTATATATCTTAAAATTAAAACTGTGTTGCCAATAATCATTTCTTTTGATTTTTCTGGAGTATAGTATCTAGGTCATTTATAGACAATTCTTAATACTCCAAACACATTAAATGAAATAGCAAGTGAATGTCTTCCAGATCTATTTTATTTCCTTTTACAATACATTATACCAGGTTTCACATCCTCTGTGGAAACAACACAGTGTCCACAGGCCAGTGGCATTGAAAAGAATCTCTTCCACCCCCAAATTTTCCTTTTTAAAGATCAAGAATTAATGAGAAGGGAAGCTCAGAATTTTGAAAGTCAGAAAGCAATAGAGTAGAATAGAACGGGAAATAGCAGAACACACGGAATTTAGAAAACTCCTTAATGCAGGAGTCTATTATGTTAATTGTCATTTTGTAAACATGACATTCAAGTTTCTTTTGATTTTCATTTGGTTTCCTTTTCTTCCATGTCAGACAAGGAGAAGACGTTCAGCTTTTTAGAGAATGAAGAGATTTATAATCAGAGACAGAGAGGAATTATTTGAAAAGACTAAAAGAACAAATAAAGAATATATTTTATTTAGTTTTGTCACTTAAATTGAAGTACTTGCTAATTTTGTGGTACATTAAAAAATCTCTAGAAACAGAATCATGTATTCTTTTTCTCCCAGTCACCAGTCTTCTGACCACAATAAATACGTCAATAAATCATGTACATTAAATCTTCTTTTTAATTACTAAGACTTGCAGTTCCTCCTTGTTCTGAATGACAAGAACTTTTTGTAGTCTTAGGAAATTTTCTATATTTGTTTGTTGAAGCAGTTCTTTTAGAATACATTTTTAAAAAGATAATTATAAGTATGTAGAAAGGAAGTGATTATACTTTTCATGTAGAGAAGCGAGATGAATTTAGTAGTAAGGAGAACATGTTTTAGACAAAATCAAATTTAAATCTCTCATTAACTCAATACAGTCTTCATAAGGCAAGTTACATAAAATATCTGATACTTAATTTTCTGGCACAAAAAATAAAAAGTAAAATTACCATGTAGTACTGAGTAAGAACTAAACTAGATAATTTTACCAATATTCAATTTTAGCCATTGCAGCCAATTATTGTCATGATTTTATAGTTTGTTCTCAAGCTTCAAATTCATTAGAAATACAATGTTTTGTAGATGTGGCAGACTTACTAGTTAACACGAGGAAAGAAGGTTGATATGAAAAGAGTTATTTAAACGGATGAACTTACTTGCCTTATTTGACTGAAAAAAATGTTATTTTGAGAGAATCATACATTTTGTTTTTCCAAAAAAAAAAAAATGAAAATAAAGAGAAAAGCATACACTTTGAATGTACTTTTAAATACTTTCCGTATCCCTGCACTGCTGAAACCACATGGATTCCTTATATAGCTACTGTAACTGCCCATCAGGTTCTCCTTGCCTACTGCCTAGACAAAGCCTATTTATCAAGAGGGGGATTGTGGTAGAGAAATAATTTAATTCATGCAGAGCTGACTGTATGGGAGACCAGAGTTTTATTTTTATTTGAATCAGTCTCCTCGAAAACTTGAGGACTGGGATTTTTAAGGATAATTCGGTGGGTAGGGTGTCGGAATGTGAGGAGTGCTGACTGGTCCCGTTAGAGATTAAACTGTAAAGAGTAGAAGCTGTTCTCTTGCACTGAGTCAGTTCCTGGGTGCGGGCCACAAGACCATATGAATCAGTTTATCTATCTTAATGCTGCCAGCTTATCCATTGAGTGCAGCGTCTGCAAAACATCTCAAGCACTGATCTTAGATTTTGCAGTAGTGATGTTATCCACAGGAGCATATTGGAGAGGCTCAGAATCTTGCAGCCTTCAGTTTTATGACTCCTAAACCATAATTTCAAATCTTGTGGCTAATTTATTAGTCCTGCAAAGACAGTCTAGTCCCCAGGCAGGAAGACGGTTTGTTTTGGGAAAGGGCTGTTATTGTCTTTGTTTCAAAGTTAAACTATAAACTAAGTTCTGCCAAAAGTTAGTTCAGCCTAAGCCCAGGAATGAACAGACAGTTTGGAGGTTAGAAGCAAGATGGAGTCAGGTCAGTTCTTTTTCACTGTCATAATTTTCTGTTATACTTTTTGCAAAAGTAGTTTCACTACTCAGCTGAGGTCAATACAGATTTGTTATGCTTAGTCATGTTCAGGAAAAGTTCTCTGAGAAAAAGTGTAGGTATCTTAATTAAATTTTGGAGATTCCCATCTTCTTAAGCTATTCATAGGTACTGCTATGGTAGCATAAGTAGCTTATTTACAAATTCTTAATGATGATTACTTATTGCAACCAATAACCAAACACATCTTGTCATGTTTTCATTTTCTTAGGTTTCATTGCAGCAAGTGTCAATTTCTGTATCTGGTCTAAGCTAAAAGTTAATTTATTCAATAGTTTTATATTTACTAACTACATCCTGAAATTAGGGAATTGTGATTTGGGGAGTAGAAAATTTATTATTTTCTACTAATCATTTCTCTTTGAGAAGGCAGAGAATTTCTCAGAATAAGTGGAAAACACTTAAATTAAAATTGCAATATAACTTTAAGAATAAAATATAATAAACTCTGTTTGTATTAAGAAAACCTATAGTCAAAAGAAATCCCATTAATCTAAAATTAACCAGTGAGTGTTAGAAAGAAACTTTTAATGAAAGAAGAATAAAATTGTGTCACATTCGAAAGATGTTACCAGAGCAATGATGCTAAATGTTCAGTAGAGTTTGAGGTTACTTTTTATTTCCCCTTTTCTTTGAAAGAAACCAATACTTATGGAATAATTTTTGTAAGAAATGAAAAATGTAAATTTGCTCTGCAGAATAATTTTTTCTTTGCTACTTATTGACTTAGAGTTTTAATCTTTCTTTAGATTAATAGAAGCAATAAAAAGTTGTTAATATATGTAATAACAATATTATTAAAATTTTTAAAAATATTAATAGCTCAAAGAAATTATTGAACAACAGAATCACTTACATAATAGAGGAGAATATAAGAGAAAAACAATATTTCTTAGAACTGAAAAAAATATTTTTCAATTAAAATTAATTTATTCTATTTTTTAATTTTAAAAATGTTTACTATTGGCTTATTTCTTATTCTTCTGTCTGGCATCAGAAAATTCCACTGTGATTGGCTTATGAAGTCCAGGAAAGTCCAAGAAATCAATGTTAAAAAATGCTTAAATAAAAGCCCAGTGGTAATTTAAAATGTGCAAGATAATGGAACACAAATCTCTAAGTAAAGATAATATACAAAATTTATTTATGTGTATGTATATATATAATTTTAAGACAGCTATTATAAAAATGCTTCAAAAAGCAGTTACAAACACATTTAAAACAGAGAAAAAAGCTATCAAAAAAGAACTATAAATTCCCAGCATAGGAATGGAATATATGAAGAAGAACCAAATGTAAATTTTAGTATTCAAAAACCAAACAACTGAAATAAAAAACTCAGTGGATGGGATCCACAGCAAAATGGAGAAGATAAAGAAAAGAAATTGTTAACTAAAAGATAGGGCAATGGAAATTACACAATCTGAACATAAGAGAAAATACATTCACAAAAATTGAACAGACCCTGAGAGATATGTAAGACAATCATAGAAGGTCTGATATTCACATCATCTGAGTCTTAGAAGTGAGGCTTAAAAAGTGCTTGAAAAAATAATGGCCTAAAACCTCCCAAATTTGACAAAAGATATCAACCTACAGTCAAGACGCTAGGTCCCAAGTCAATGAAACACTCAAAAAAGATGTCTCCACACTCTGGTGATTTTACTGAAGAATTCTACTGATCATTGAATTCATTTAATTAGTGAGATTAGAGAAATCTCACTAAATCTAGACAACCTGTCCTAGAAAACCTAAGAGCAGGCTATACTTTCCTGTTTATTTTATGAAGCCAGTATTGCCCTGAAACCAAAAGCAGACAAAAGTTGCAAGAAAAAAGAAAACTCTAGAATAATACCTCCGTGTTGAAAATGTATACATCAGAAAAACTGGGGTTTATTTCAGGGACCCCAAACAAGTTCAATATTCAAAAATCAATCATGTAATTCAGCATATTAACAGGATAAAAAAGAAAAATCACACGTCACACCAATGCAAAAAAAAATGCATTTGACAAAATTCAATACCTCTTTATATTAAAACTTACCAGAAAACCTAGGAATAGAAGGGACTTTCCTCAACTTGATAAAGAGCACATGGCATTATATTGGTGGCTATACACCAATACTTAACCCTCTGAAATTAGGGGTGGGGGCAAGAATGTCCATTCTACCTACTTTTATTGAACAAAGTGCTGAAAAACAATTATAGCTTCTACCATAAGGAAAAAAAAGACACACATATTAGAAACAAAAGGAAAGAAACGTAAAGAAAGAAGCAAAGCAGTTCCTATTTGTGGATGACATAATGGTCTACATAGAAAATCCTAAATGAAATATTTTATAAATATCATCTAGAACTACTAAATGAATTCAACATGCTCACAAGTTACAAGATAAGCAATAAACAATAGTTCATATTTCTATATACTAGCAACAAACAGTGTACACTGAAATTAAAAAAAATACAACACTATTTACAATCCTTCAAAAACAAAATACTTGAGGTCATATCTAGCAAAAGATGCACAGGACTCAAATCTAAAAATTACAAAAATTTGATGGACAAAATCAAAATATATCTTGGAAAACAGAGAGAGACTCAATATTTATAAATTGGAAGACTCAATATAGTAAAACACTCAAATCTCCCCCAAATTAATACAGGTAATGCAATTCCTATGAAAATTCCTGGAAGGTTTTTTTTATAATAAAGACAAGATTGTTGTAAAATGTAAACTTTTCATTTGAAAAGTGAGAAAACAGTCTGTCCAATTGCCAGGTTATTATATAGTTATAGTAGTCAAAACTGTAGGTTGATAGAGGGAGAAATGAATAGATCAATGGAACAGAATGCAGAACCCAGAAATAAATTCACACATCATGTCCAACTGATTTGTGACCATCAAGTCAATGTAAGAAACAACAGCAACAACAGAAAACCTCAAGAAAAAAACTAAAAATTAACTGAAAATGGATCACAGACTTACATGTAAAATCTGAAACTATCAAACTTTTACAAAAAAATGTAAAAGGAAATATTCAGAGGCTAAGGCAAAGAGTTCTTAAACTTGACACTGAAATCATGGTCCATGTAAGAAAAAAATGTGATAGATTTAATTTCATTAAAATTAAAATTTATATTATATGAAAGATTGACCTCATTGAGGGTGAAAAGACAAGCTACAGACTGGTGGGAACTACTTGCAAAACACATATTGAACAAAATATTAGTATCTTGAATACATAAAAAACTACTAAAATGAAATTTTAAAAAATCAGATTAGAAATGGGCAAAGCATGGAGACATTCTACTCAAGTAAATATACAGATGACGAGTAAGTACATACAGAAATTTAACATTCTTATTCATTAGGAAAATGCAAACTGAAACCACAATGGAATATCATGTTACATCTATCAGAATCATTTTTTAAAAAGTAGTTATAATATCAAATGCAAATAAGAATGCAGAAAATCCTGATCACTCATATATTGCTGATGAAAACGTAAAGTTGCAAACCCACTGTGAAAAACTGTTTGGCATTTTTAAAAATGTAAGCATACAACACCATACCTTTCAGGAGTTGCATTCCTAGGCATCTTCCCCATAGAAATGAAGACATATGTGTATGCAAAAACTTGCACAGAATGTTTATGCAGTTTCCATTTGTAATAGCCAAAACTGAAGACAACCCAGATTGTTTTTCAGCAGGTGAATAGTTAAATAAACTGCACGACATTCATACCACGAAATATTGCTTAGCAATGAAAAAGAGCAAATTATTGCCTTACACAAAAACCTGCATAAATCTCCAGAGAGTTATGTTTACTGAAAAATGTTAGTCACAACAGGATACACATTGTATTTTTGCATTTAAATAATATTACTGAAATGACAAAATTATAGGAGTATTGCAGAGATTAGTGATGCCAGGGGTTCATCAGGATTTAGGGCAGGAGGGTAATGGGCAAGGATATGTACATAAAAAAGGAACACTTTTGGTAGTAGAAATGTTCTGCATTTTGATTGTGCCAAAGTCAATATTCTGGATATCATCACTGGGGAAAATTTGGTTCATCTCTATGTATCATTTCCTACAGTAAACAACATGTAAACCTACAATTCTCTCAAACTAAAAAGTTTAAATACAATTTACAGTTAAACTCAGGCATGAAGTACATTTAATGCTCCCTTTTAGGATATTGCTGTGAATTTCTAGTTCCTAGCTCTATTTTGGGATGCGCTGGACTGATTGAAGTGGGGGAAAGTGATTGCAACTCTAAGGCAAGTTATCTCAGTGAGGTCACAGCTGACTAAACTGGTAGATATTTACAGCAGAACCGTACTCTTTGATTGTCCGTGTTTCTTTCATGAATTTTAATAACTTTGCCTGGCTTTGCTTTTAGCACTTCTTCAGTATTAAAAAGTGAATATCCTGAATACAAATTCTTAAACTTTCCATTAATCTTTAAGAAGCAATGTGCTCCACTTGGAACTCCTGAAGGTATCTTTGAAGGTATTATGGCACAAGAAAATAGAAAGTAACCCATCTGTAACCAGATGTCCTTGGTTAACAAGCTACTTCTAACATGACTTGGGGTTTGGAAATCAATTCTACCTGATAATTGATGAACTCTGGAGGAGGAGGTAGTGAGGCTCCAGGGTAGTGGAGAAAGTGACATTTATTACCTTTGAACTTCCACTTTTGTCTCATCATTGGATTTAATGTTTATATGCTTTATGTCAGAGAGTATTTGCAGGAATAGTATGTATTGAATGTGAGAAATGAATATGTAGATAAACTCATTTACCAAATAAAACCTAATGCTGGAACAACAGAAAACAAAAGGCTAATCTATTCATCAACATAATAATATCAAGTTTGTTACAACACATTTTTCAGTGATCAGGCCATTTCCTCTTTTCCTTAAACAGCTCGAAACATGCAATAGATATCTTAGACATTAACATTTTACTAATGGGCTGTGCTTCAAACATACGTAATTTTGTTGTTAGATATTTTGAAAGCATTGGCACATAGAGAAAAGGTTATAATTGTGTAGATTGGCTTTATGACTTACTGCCAAAATGAAATTAGCCTTTAATATTACTGAATTTTAATAATGTTACAAATCAAGCAGAGATGCTTGGAGCAGAAGTTAATGGAAAAGTAGTTCAAAAAAAATCTCATCTTTTTTTATAGGTTTCACTTTGGCATACAATTTGAAAGACGGAAATTTTGTTGTTTCTATTCATCACTTCAATTTTTGGAATATTTCACACAAATTAGGAAATTAACTTAGAAGTCAGTCGCTGATCGTGATTTCCACTTTAAACCATTGATAACTCTTCCATGTCTGAAAGTATTCCATTCTTGCCATTAGAAAGGACTAGTTCCTACCACCACCTGTTCTCCTCCCCTCCATAAAATCCATGCTCACATGTAATGTAACAGAATAATAGATTCACATTCAGACCTGTGGACTAGGAATTACTTGCTACGCATCACCAGAGGTATTTGACTTACTTTTATTGTAAAAAACAGTTGACATGCAGTAAAATTCATAGATTTTTAAATGAACAATTTGATGTGCTTTATAGCTGTCTGCAGCCATATAATCAACCAAATAAAACTATAAAATATTTCCATTACCCCAATAAGTTATCTCTTATTCAACCTAAGTAATCCTTCTAACCCAAGTAATCTCTCCAGCCCAAACCTGGAGGGAATCATTGTCACTATTTCTATCATGATAGATTGAGATGTTTTGTTGGATTTTATATTAATGTCATGCTACACAGTAATGGAATCATGTTTTGTTCGTTCCTGTCTTCTTTTGCAGAAAATAGTGTTTTGGGAATCCACTCATGTTGTTATGTGTATCTGTATTTCATTCTTCTAAATTGTTAAGCCACGTGTGAATACATGACGATTTGTTTATCATTATCATACAATTTTTATGTAGAGGAACATTCAGGTTGTTTCCTGTTTTGGGCTATGATAAATAAAGGTGTTATGAAAATTAATGTATTGAAGTATTTAAGAGGAAATGTGCCTTCATTTGTCTCTGATAAAGCTAAAGGTTATGGCTAGGTAAATGTAGGTCTAGCTTATAAGAAACTGCTGGCCCAGAGCTGTGGCTCATGCCTGTAATCCCAGGACTTTGGGAGGCTGAGGTGGGTGGACCACGAGGTCAAGAGATCCAGACCATTCTGGCCAACATGGTGAAACCTCGTCTCTACTAAAAATACAAAAATTAACTGGACATTGTGGCACGCGCCTGTAGTCCCAGCTACTCCAGAGACTGAGGCAGGAGAATCTCTTGAACCCCGGAGGCGGAGGTTGCAGTGAGCCGAAAGCACTCTATCCGGTGACCGAGCAAGACTTCGCCTCAAAAAAAAAAAGAAGAAAAAAAAAAGGAACAAAAGAAATTGCTGAAACAATTTCCAAAGCAGTGTATCATTACACTGCATTTCTGCCAACATGTGATATTGCCAATCTATTCAATTATAGTTTTAGTTATTTTAGTGGGTGCACAGTCTTGTGTTATAAGGGTATTGATTCTATTTCCTTACACTCTAATAATGTTATTAGCCATTAACATATTTCTCTTGTGGATATCTGTTCAATTCATTGCTGACTTTTATTGGTTTGTCTTCTTATTAAAGGCTTTTTGACATTCCTTATATTTTCTTGATAAAACTCCTGTGTCAGATATATGAATATTGTCATCTTATAAAACTGCTATAAATATTCACCCACAGTATTTTGAGTAGATATAGGTTTTCAAAATTGTTAAGAAAATACTTAGTACGATTGCTGATGGCAATCATGACAGCAACATGGCAAAACTATGTTGAGCTTTGCAACAAGGTGAGAAAATGCCTTTCAGAGTGGCCTTGCCATTTGAATTCCCAACTCTTTATTGTTAGATATGCTTTGATAGTTTCTACATATACAGTCATTTCATTTGCAAATAAACAGTGATTTCATTTCTTTCAATCTGTATATATATTTTTTCTTTTCTTATTACAGTAGCTAGGACTTCCCACATAACATTGAGTAGGAATGGTGAGAAAGGATTTCCTTGCCTTATTCTCAATTTTAGGAGGAAAGTATCTATTTTCTTACCTAAATGACGATGCTAACTGTTATAATGTTAAAAGTCAGGTTTTTTGGTATGTATTTTGTAACAAGTTGAGGAGGTTACCCTATAATCCTACATCCTAAGGAGTCTATTTTTATGAATGGATGTTCGATTTTTGTCAAATAAACTTTCAATATCAACTTATGATGCTATGATTTTTCTTCTGTTTCCTGCAATTTGGTAGACTACATTAGTAAATTTTTACAATTAACTAGACTTGTACATCAGGATTAAATACCACTTTGCTATGGTTGATAATTGTTTTTTTTTTTTTTTTGCATTATGAATTTTATTTTCTAAATTTTGTTGAAAAATTTTTGCATCTATGTTCATGAGATATATTAGTCTGTAGTTTTTGTTTATTGTACTGTGTTTATCAGAATCTGTTATTTTGCTATTGCTAGCCTTATGGAAGAAATCAAGAAGATAGCCAGAAGCAGTGGTTCAGGCTTGAATCCTAGCACTTTGGGAGGCTGAGGTGGGTGGATCACTTGTGGTCGGAAGTTCAAGATCAGCCTGGCCAATATGATGAAACCCTGTCCCTCCTAAAAACACAAAAACTAGCTGGGCGTAGTGGCTTGCACCTGTAATCCCAGCTACTCAGGAGGCTGAGGCAGGAGAATCACTTGAACCCAGAAGGTGGAGGTTGTAGTGAGCCGAGATATTGCACCACTGCACTATAGCCTGGGCAACAGAGCGAGACTCCTTCTCAAAAAAAAAAAAAAAAAAGGAAAAGAAAAAAGTATATCCTCTGCTTCTATTTTCTGGAATATATGGAAGGATTGATATCATGTCTTTTATAAATGGCTGGTAGTGTTCACAGGTGGATCCGTCTGAAATCACTGCCTCTTTTATGAAAAGTTATTAATAATATATTCAATTTAGTGAATAAATGCAGGTCTATTTAGATTATCTATTGCTATTTGTATAAGTTTTGGTAAGGTGTGTCTTTCAAGAAATTGATCAATTTCATCTAGCTTAACAATTTGTGAGCATAAAATTATGCTCTTTGTTATCTCTTAATGTCCATGAAATCAGTAGTGATGACTCCTCTTACATTTTTATTAGTAATTTGTGTTCTCATTTTTTATTTCTTTATCTGTCTAGGGCCTTATCAATTTTACTGATCTTTACAAAGAAACAGCTTTTGTTTCATTAATTTTCTGTTCTGCCTTCTTGTTTTCAATTATATTGATTGCTTATCTAATTTTTATTCTTTCTTTCCTTCTGCTTGCTTTAGGTTTTAATTGCTATTTTTTCTTTAGGTTTCTAAGGTGGAAATTTAGATTTTTTATCTTTATTTTATTTATATATATTATTTATATATATTATGTGTGTGTGTAAGTATAATGCTATACATTTTCCTCTAAGCAGTTTTCAATGCATTCAACAAATGCTGACGTTATATATGTATTTCCATTTAGTTAAAAATGTTTTAGTTAATCTTCTGACTGCTTTGAATCATTTGTTACTTAGATATGAGTAGTTTAATTTTTAAATATTTGGGATTTATAACTATCATTGTGTTATTAATTTTAATTATTTTGTTGTCTGGGAATGCAGTATGCATTATTTTCAATCTTTTTTAAAATTTTATTTTATTTAAAAATACATAAAATATATACATCCCAGAATACGTGTGCAAGAAGTGCAGGTTTGTTAGATAGGTAAACGTGTGCCATGGTGGTTTGCTGCACCTATCAACCCATCACCTAGGTGTTAAACCCTGCATGCATTAGTTATTTATCCTGATACTTTCCCTCCCCGTGCCCCGCTGACAGGCCTGTGTGTGTTGTTCCCCTCCCTGCATCCATGTGTTCTCACTGTTCAGCTTCCACTTACCAGCGAGAACACGCAGTGTTTGGTTTTCTGTTCCTGTGTTAGTTTGCTGAGGATAATGGCTTCCAGCTCCATCTATGTCCCTGCAAAGAACATGATCTCATTCTTTTTATGGCTGTATAGTATTCCATGGTGTATATCTATCACATTTTCTTTAACCAGTCTATCATTGATGAACATTTGGGTTGATTCCATGTCTTTGCTATTGTAAATAGCGCTGCAATAACAATACATGTGCATGAGTCTTTATAGTACAGTGATTTATATTCCTTTGGGTATATACCCAGTAATGGGATTACTGGGTCAAATGGTATTTCTGCTTCTAGATCCTTGAGGAATCACCACACTGTCTTTTACAATGGTTGAACTAATTTACGTTCCCAACAACAGTGTAAATGCTTTCCTATTTCTCCAGAGCCTCGCCAGCATCTGTTGTTTCTTGACTTGTTAATAATTCTGACTGACATGAGATGGTATCTCATTGTAGTTTGGATTTGCATTTCTCTAATTATCAGTGATATGAGCTTTTTTTCATATATTTGTTGGCCACATGAATGTCTTCTTTTGAGAAGTGTCTGTTCATGAACGTTGCGCACTTTTTGATGGGTTTGTTTTTTTTTTCTTGTAAATTTGTTTAAGTTTCTTGTAGATTCTGGATATTAGACCTGTGTCCAATGGAGAGATTGCAAAAATTTCCTACCATTCCGTAGGCTGCCTGTTCACTCTGATGATAGTTTTTCTGTGCTGCAAACTTTTAAATATATTAAGATATATTTTATGTCAAGAATATGTTCTATCTTGGTGAGTATTCCACATGAGCATGGAAACAAATGTATATCCAGCTGCCACTGTATGGAATATGTATAAATGTCAGTTAGATCAAGTTGATTCAGAATGTTGCTCAAGTTAACCGTATCCTTAATTCTGGATCCATCAATTACTGAAAATGGTTTTAAATCTCAAACTCTATAAGTAGATTTGTCTTTACCACTTTTAGTAGCATCAATCTTTGCCTCACATGTTTGGATGTTCTGTTTTTAGTTATGCAAAAGATAAGGAATATTGTTTTCTGCAGAAATAACCCTTTTATATTTAAGTAATACAAGTAATACTCCTCTCTAACCCAAATAATTTTTTATCTGAAGGCTGCTTTGTCTGAAATTAATATAGCTTCTTCAGCTTTCCTTTGGATAGCATTAGAATCGTCTATCTTTCTTAATCCCTTTAGTTTAAATTATCTGTTTCTTCAAATATATGGTGGGTTTCTTTTAGACTGCATATAGTTGAGTTAATACATATATATGTGTGTGTGTGTGTGTGTGTGTGTGTGTGTGTGTACCCCTAGATCATTTCTGTGGTTATTTGGTGTATTTAGGCTATTCACATTAAAGTGACTATTGATGTAATCATTAATATCTATTGTGTTTTTAATTGCTTTATTTTCATTGCATTTACTCTTTGTTCTCATCTTTTTGGCTACTTTAATTGCTTTCTCATCGAGAATTTTATATGATTCCATGTTATTTTCTTCTTAGAATATCAATTACATATATTTTGTTTATTTCTTGTTTTTTGTTTTGGTTCTTTTAGTGTTGTCCCAGAGTTTGCAATATGTAGTTTTTCATGTTTCATGGGCTTATTCCTAATTTCTATGAAGTAATCAGCAAAAATAACCAAAACTAGAAATTGTAAAATTTCCTACTGTTAGGGTTCTGCATTCTTTGATTTCTGATTTCCTTAGTGATATATTTACTAGAATCCCCATTAAGCTTCTGCATTTTGCTTTTATTCTTACAGGTAGGAATTATCATATTTCCCTTCTCCACTCTCCTGAGATTGGTGCTATACGATGTACACATTTTTAACTCCTTTACATTTACCTTAAATAACACTCCACCTCCCTATTTGTAGTGTATTCCTTACAGCTGAGTATTCCAAATTCTTTCTTTCATACCATTATTGCTCTCTGGGCTTCCTGAATCTCCAATTCGTTTTCTCATTAATTTGAGAGTTTTTGAGCCTCAATAATTTAAATATTTGTACTCTTACTCTTTGTTTTTCATCTCCTTCCAATATATACAGTTGTAAATATAATTTTCATTGATTTTTAAAACAACCATTAAAGAAACAATTTAGGCAAATATAAAATAATTTACCCGGCAACTGATTGTAAAGCTCCAAATTTTTTAAAAAAGTGTGTTGAACAATAAATCTCCTTCCTTGTATAGCATTGTATTCCTTTGGCATGGTTTTCTTTATTCAGAACTGGAATGCATATCTTTGAATTTTAACTCTAATTATGACAGTCAACTTAAGTCTATTTGCCCCTCAGGGATGCTAAGAACATTACGTTAAACTATTTTGATATCCTTGGAAGGAACACATGTAAATAATAAGTATTGTTCAAAATAGAAATTATTTGCCTTGGGAATTTTGACTGTTGAATTATTTGTATAGTGCCAACAAGATATTTTGAGTATGATTTGGGGGAAATTATCTTTGAAATTCATGTTGCAACATCCAATTATTTTTTATGATCTTACCTTAGAAAATGCACTCTTAGGCCCGGCGCCGTGGCTCACGCCTGTAATCCCAGCACTTTGGGAGGCCGAGGCGGGTGCATCATGAGGTCAGAAGATCGAGACCATCCTGGCTAACACAGTGAAACCCCGTCTCTACTAAAAATACGATAAACTAGCCAGGCGCGGTGGCGGGCGCCTTGTAGTCCCAGCTACTCCGGAGGCTGAGGCAGGAGAATGGCGGGAACCTGGGAGGCGGAGCTTGCAGTGAGCTGAGATCACGCCACAGCACTCCCACTCCAGCCTGGACAAACAGAGCGAGACTCCGCCTCAAAAAAAAAAAAAAAAAAAAAAAAAAAGAAAGAAAATGCACTCTTAAAACTTATCTTGGATGAAGTATTATGTCACTGGTCTCATCACCCCAAATCAAACCCAGGCATAAATGTGACATTGCATAATTAATCTTTAACTTCTCCAACATGTAATTTCTCTTCTGTTTTCCTCTCATGACAACCATTAAGCACCTTATGAGTTATATTGAACTTTTATGATCACTTACGCTCCAAGTAGGTAACTGTATCAACACAATGATTTAACCTTTAAGGTAGATTCCCATGAATCATAGATTTTACCCAGCACCAAACTTTATTAATAATCCGAAAGATACAAGGAAGAACAAAGCAGAAACATGTTATTTATTTCTTCCAGAGATTGAACCTATTAATTCCACTCAAATTATCACTTCCCTTATGATAGCAAATTCATTGTTACAATGTACAATGAAGCACTGCTCTAAAAAAAAAAAAAAGCCATTTCCCCATTGATAATCTTCGATTTTATATTTCGTTAGCTGCCCAGGAAGAGGAGGCCTATGTGATCACCTTCCATTCTCTATACTGTACAGTGGATTCCTAAACACAATGTTTTCCTTGTTTTTTTTTTTTTTTAATTTCATTTATATATTTCAATAAGCAATGAAGACAGGCTGATTCTTTTCCTAAAAAGCAATTTTAATGTAGGGACTCTCCATTATATTATTGTAGTAAAAATCATCTACCTATTTACAAACACTTCTTGAGTGATGTTACATGTATGTTGGATCACTCATCAAAACAGAAATGTGATTATATTCATTTAGGAGAAAAAATCCCTTTGTTATTCAAACTGGATCATTTTTATTATTCTGTCTAAATCCACTGACAAATTTTATCTTTCTCTCCTAGTGCTATAAAGCCTATCCAATGACATGTTCTATTTGAGCATTTATGATTATGTCTACGTATTGAATTAATGATTCTTTTAATTGCCGTTGCTATGCCGATTCCAAACATATTTAATTATTTTGACCATATTTTCAGTCATTTATTATCACAGATTATATAAATTCTTGTCTTAAATATCTGAATCATCGGTGAGCTTGTTTCTATTAACTACCTTTAATTTTGAGCAAGGTTCTCATTTTTCTCTGTCGTCACATTTTTAAACACCTTTTTAATTTTGCTTATTGGTAATGATCGACTGTAAAACCCCAGAATCTGTTATCTGTCTTTTAAAAATATTTAACATTCTCCTAGAAGAAACTTAAGCTATGAATTGGTCTTTTGAAACTTGTGGTGGCTTCATTAAGATAAGTCTATTTCAATTTAACTAAGTCCTTAATAAATCTCTAAATTCTGGGACACAGTCTTTCCCTTCTAAGCCTGGTTCCCTTGCAATTTATTTTTATTTAATATATATTATTCATTTTTTATTTCAACGGGTATTTGAGGAACCAATGATGTTTCGTTACATGAATAAGGTCTTTAGTGGTGATTTCTGAGATTTGGGAGTAGCTATCACCCAAGAAGTGTACAATGCACCCAATGTGTAGTCTTTTATCCCTCACCTCCCCCTCTGCACCAACCCTTTTGCCCGAGTCCCCAAAGTCCATTATATAATTCTTATGCCTTTGCATCCTCATAGCTTAGCTCCCACTTATGAGTGAGAACATACAATGTTTAGTTTTCCATTCCTGAGTTACTTCACTTAGAATAGTGTTCTCCAATTCCATACAGGTGGCTGTGAATGTCATTATCTCATTCCTTTTTATGGTTGAGTAGCATTCCATGGTGTGTGCGTGTATATATATATGTGTGTGTGTGTGTGTGTGTGTGTGTGTGTGTGTGTGTGTGTGTGTATTTACAATTTCTTTATCCACTCGTTGACTGATGGGCATTTGGGCTGGTTCCATATTTTTGCAATTTCTAATTATGTTGCTATAAACATGTATGTGCAAGTATCTTTTTTGGATAATTACTTCTTTTCCTCTTGGTAGATACACAGTAGTGGGATTGCTGGATCAAATTGTAGTACTACTTTTAGTTCTTTATGGAATCTTCCCACTGTTTTCCATAGTGGTTTTACTAATTTACATTCCCATCAGCAATATAAAAGTGTTCCCTTTTCACCACACCCATGCCAACATCTATTATTTTGTGATTGTATGACTGAGGCCATTCTTGCAGGAGTAAGGTGGCATCACATTGTGGTTTTGATTTGCATTTCCCTGATTATTAGAGATGTTGAGAATTTTTTTCATGTGTTTGTTGGCCAGTTGTATATCTTCTTTAGAGAATTGTCTATTCATGTCCTTAGTCCACTTTCTGATGGAATTGTCTTTTTCTTGCTGATTTAAGTTCCTTATAGATTATGGATTTTAGTCCTTTGTCAGATAGACAGACTGTGAAGATTTTTTTCTTACTCTATGGGTTTTCTGTTTTCCCTGCTGATTGTTTCCTTTGCTGTGCAGAAGCTTTTTAGTTTAATTAAATCCCATCTCTTTATTACTGTTTTGTTGCATTTGCATTTGATTTTGAGTTCTTGGTCATGAAGTCTTTGCATAAGCTAATATCCAGAAGGGTTTTTCCGATGTTATCTTCCAAAATTCTTATGGTTTTATGACTTCGATTTAAGTCTGTAATCTCTCTTGAGTTGATTTTTGTGTAAGGTGAGAGTTGAGGATCCAACTTCATTCTTCTACAGGTGGCTTGCCAATTATCCCAGGACCCTTTGTTGAATAGAGTGTCTTTTCCCCAATCTTTTGTTTGCTTTCTCAAATATCAGTTGGCTATAAGTATTTGGCTTCATTTCTGGGTTCGCTATTATTTTCCATTGGTCTACATGCCTATTTTTATACCAGTACCATGTTGTTTTGTTGACTATGGCTTTACAGTAAGTGTAGTTTGAAGTCAGGTCATGCGAAGCCTCCAGATTTGTTCTTTTTGCATAGTATTGCTTTGGCTATGGGGGCTCATTGTTGGTTTTATATGAATTTTACGATTGCTTTTTTCTGGTTCTGTGAAGAATGATGGTGGTATTTTGATGGGAATGGCATTGAATTTATAGATTGCTTTAGGCAGTATGGTCCTTTTCACAATATTGATTCTACCCATCCGAGTGCATGAGATGCGTTTTCATTTGTCTGTGTCATCTATGATTTCTTTCAGCAGCATTTTGTAGTTGTACTTGTAGAGGACTTTCACTTCCTTGGTTAAATATATTCCTAAGTTTTCTGTTTTTGTTTTTTGCAGCTATTGTAAAAGGATTTGAGCTCTTGATTTGATTCTCTGCTTGGCCACTGTTGGTGTATAGCAGAGCTACTGATTTGTGTACGTTAATTTTGTATCCTGAAACTCTACTGAATTCATTTATTAGTCCTAAGAGCTCTTTGGAGGAGTCTTTAGGGTTTTCTAGGCATACATATCAGCAGCAAACAGGAAGAGTCTGACTTCCTCTTTACCAAGCTCAGTGCCCTTTATTTCTTTCTCTTGTCTGATTGCTCTGGCTAGGACTTCCAGTAGCATGTTGTATAGAAGTTGTGAGAGTGGGCATCCTTGTCTTGTCCCAGTTCTCAGGGGCAATGCTTTCAACTTTTCCTCATTCAGTATAATGTTGACTGTGGGGTTTGTCATAGATGACTTTTATTACCTTAAGATATGTCCCTTCTATGCTGATTTTGTGGAGGGTTTTAATTATAAAGCAATATTAGATTTTGTCTAATATTCTTTCTGCAATTGAGATGATCATGTGGTTTTTGTTTTTAATTGTCTTTATGTTGTGTATCACATTTAACGACTTAGAGATGTTAAACCATTTCTGCATCCCTGATGTGAAACCCATTTGATCATGGTAGATTATCTTCTTGATACGTTGTCAGATTCAGTTAGCTAGGATTTTGTTGAGGAGTTTTGCAGCTATGTTCATCAGGGATATTTTTGGTCTATAGTTTTGTCGTTGTTGTTGTTGTCTCCTTTCCTGCTTTTGTTATTTGGGTGACACTGACTTCATACAATGACTTAGGGAGAACTACTTCTCTATCTTTTGGAATAATGTCACTAGGATGGGTTTCAATTCTTCTTTGAGTCTCTGATAGAATTCACCTATGACTCTGTCTGGTCTTGTACTTTTTTTTTTTTTTTTTTTTTTGGTAACTTTGTAATTACCATTTCAATCTCGCTGCTTGTTTTGGTCAGTTCAGAATTTCTATTTCTCCCTGGTTTAATCTAGGAGGGTTGTATATTTTCAGGAATTTATCCATTTCCTCTAGTAGATCCTCTAGTGGATGTTCATAAATTTGTTCATAGTAGCCTTGGATGATCTTTTATGTTTCTGTGATATCAATCGTAGTATCACCCATTTCTTTTCTAATTCAGTTTATTTGTATCCTCTCTCTTCTTTTTTTTTTTTGTTAATCTTGCTGATGATCTATCAATTTTATTTATCTTTTCAAAGAACCAGTTTCTGTTTCTTTTGTCTTTTGTGGTTTTATTTGTTTGCTTGTTTCAACTTCATTTAGTTCTGCTCTGGTCTTCATTATTTTTATTTTATTTTATTTTATTTTATTTTATTTTATTTTTGCTAGGTTTGGGTTTCATATGTTCTTGTTTCTCTAGTTATTTGATTTTCCTCGATTTTTTTCCTTGATTATTTCCTCAAATACGTTTTCCATACTTTTAGATTTCTTTTTTCTCAGTTCAATTTTTTTTTTTAATTTCCATTTTGATTTTTTTGTTGACCCAATGGTCATTCAGAAGCAGGTTATTTAATTTTCATGTATTTGCATGGTTTTGAGGGTTCTTTTTGGGGTTGATTTTCAATTTTATTCCACTGTGGTCTAAAAGAGTACTCGATATAATTTCATTTTCTTAGATTAGTTAAGACTTGTTTTGTGGCCTATCATATGAGCTATCTTGGAGAATGTTCCATGTGCTGATGAACAGAATGTATAGAATTTTCTGTAAATATCTGTTAAGTCCATATCTGTTAAGTACAGTTTAAATCTGTTATTCCTTTCTTGACCTTTTGTCTTAATGTCCTGCCTAGCGTTGTTAGTGGAGTACTGAAGTCTCCCACTATTATTGTGTTGCTGTCTATCTCATTTCTTACATCTAGTATTAATTCTTTTATAAATTTGGGAGCTCCAGTGTTAGGTGCCTATATATTTAGGATGGTGATATTTTCCTGTGGACAAGTGCTTTTATCATCATATAATGTCCCTCTTTGTATTTTTTAACTGCTGTTGCCTTAAAGTTTGTTTAGTCTGATATAAGAATAGCTACTTCTCGTTTTTGGTTTCTATTTGCTTGGGACATCTTTTTATACCCCTTTACCTTAAGTTTATGTGTATCCTTATGTGTTAGGTGAGTCTCTTGAAGACAGCGCATAGTTAATTGGTGAATTCTTACCCATTCTGCCATTCTGTATCCTTTAAGTGGAGCATTTGGGCCATTCACATTCAATGTTAGTATTGAGATGAGAGGTACTATTCTATTCATCTATTTATCATTGCTATTTGTTGCCTTCATATCTTGTTTGTTTACTTTTCATTACGTTTTTGTTGTATAGGTCCTGTAAGATTTATGCTTTAAGGGGTTCTATTTTGGTGTATTTCAAGAATTTGTTTCAAGATTTAGAGCTCCTTTTATCAGTTTTTCTAGTGCTGGCTTGAGAGTGGCAAAGTCTGAAAAAGACTGTACTTTCCTTCATTTATGAAGCTTAGTTTCACTAGATACAAAATTCCTTACTGATTATTGCTTTGTTTAAGGAGGTTAAAGATGGGCCACAAAACCTTCTATCTTGTAGGATGTCTGCTGAGAAATCTGCTGTTAATCTAATAGGTGTTCCTTTTAGGTTACCTGATGTTTTTGCCTCACTGGTCTTAAAATTCTCCCCTTTGTCTTGACATTAGATAACCTGATGACTATGTGCCTATACAATGATCTATGTCTTATATAAATTTCCAGGGTGTTTTTTGATATTCTTGTATTTGGATGTCTAGATTTCTAGCAAGGCTAGAGAAGTTTTCCCCAATTATTTCCTCAAATATGTTTTCCAAACTTGTAGATTTCTCCTTTTTCTCAGGAATACCAATTATTTTAAGTTTGATCATTTAATATAATCCCATACTTCCTGGAGGTTTTGTTTATTTTGTTATTTTTTATTTGTCTTTTTTGATTGAGTTCACTTGAAAGCCTTGTCTTTGATCTCTGAAGTTCTTCTTCAATTCTATTGCTGAGACTTTCCAGTGCATTTTGCGTTTCTCTAAGTGTATCCTTCATTTCCAGAAGTTGTGATTCTTTTTTATCTATGCTATCTATTTCACTGAAGATTTTTTCTTTCATAACTTGTATCACGTTTTTGATTTCTCTAATGTGGAGTTCAACTTCCTGCAGTGCCTCCTTAATTAGCTTAATAATTGACCTTCTGAATACTTTTTCTGGCAATTCAGAGATATCTTCTTGGTTTGAACCCATTGCTGGTGAGCCACCGTGATCTTCTGGTGATGTTAAATAACTTTGTTTTGTTGTATTACTAGAATTGTTTTTCCGGTTCCTTCTCATTTGGCTAGACTATGTCATGGGGAAGATCTTGGCCTTAAGGGCTGCCAGATTCTTTTGTCCCACAGACTGCACCCTTGATGTGGTGCTCTCCCCCTTACTCTAGGTATGGGGCTTACTAAGAGCCAAACTGCAGTGATTGTTATTTCTTTTCTGGATCTAGCCACACAGTGGAGCTAACAGGCCCAGGTCTGGTACTGGGGTGTGTCTGCAGGGTCCTGTGGTTGTGAACTGTCTTCAGGTCTCTCAGTCGTAGATACCAGCACCTGCTCCAGTGGAGGTGGCAGGGGAGTGATGTGGACTCTCTCTGATGTGGACTACTGTGATAGGGAAAGACCATCAGGTAGGGGAAGGATTAGGTGTGTCTGAGCTCAGACGCTCCTTGGGTGGGTCTTGCTGTAGCAGCTGTGGGGGATGGAATTGTGGAACCACAATCCCATTTTTAGAGGATCACAAACTCAATTATCTTCCTAGGGGGATTATGGCTGCCTCTACTGTGTCATGAAGGTTGCCAGGGAAGTGGTAGAACATCAGCAGTTACAGGCCTCACCCAGTTTCATGCAGTTCAAAAGTCTGGTCTCACTACCACTGTTCTCCCCACCCCGCCCAACTGCACCAAGTCTATTTCCAGGCAGCAGGTGATCAGGGCTGAGAACTTGCCCCAGGCTACCAGCCTCCAGGCTGAGAAAGCAAGCAGGGCTTTCAGGTTTCTTGCCTCCCTGGCTGCGGCAGCTTCTGTGTTGTGTCTGCACTCCCAGTTCACCGCCTGCCCTGGATTCTGTCCAGGAAACTTTGCTTTCAGGTGAAATTGCTACAAAATTCATCTGGAAGTTTCCTTCTTCTTGTGGTCTTTTCCCAGTTCCTCTGGCAGCCCTCCCCAAGGACCCCTGTGAGGCAAAGTTAGAAATGGCTCCCATGGAGACAGACAGAACCCACAGGGCTCTTCCCGCTGCTTCCTCTACTCCTGATTTCACGCAGCTGTCTCCCGGAGCCTTTGCTTCCTTCACAGGGTCTGTGGATTGTCTTGACTTTTCTGGCATGTTCCTGTGGGGTAGTTCTTGGAGCAAAAGTTCACGTTGTGAATCTCCACGTGCTCCTCTGTCTGTCTGAGTGGGAAGTGCAAGATAGTCATGATTCCTATCCACCATTTTTTGGGGATCACAAACTCAAAATCCCTTGCAGTTTAAATAAAAGCTCAAAGTGTGTACTTTGTTTCTCTAACTCAGTAAGACTCAAATTGAATTGTATTTTTCTGCAAAACACAGAATTATAAAAATTATGGGCAAAGTTATTTATAATTCCACAAAAAAATCAATAAATGAATCAATCTAACAAAAAGGTCTATAAAATTTGTGGGCTGTAAAAAAAACTATTGAAATATATTCATAACTAAATAAATGGAGGATATCTAACATTTTATGTTCATGGATTAAAAAACAATGTTTAAAAGATATAAATTATTCCCCATTTCTCAATTTATGGAATTAATCAAAATTACAGTATGTATTTATAAAAGTTGGCTGATTAATTCTAAAGGTATATAAACATTTTAGATAGCAAATTATAGATATAATTTTAAAAATAACAAATTGTCAATTAAATTTAAAATATATTGACTTATCATAAAGCTAGAATAATCAAGTTATTGTGGTATCGGTACAAAGGGGCTAATGTGACTAAACAGCAAATCCAGAAGCAGACCTACATATATATGAACATCTGATTTACAAAGTAGTTGGCATTACAGAAGTATGGGAGGGCAATAATTTCTTTTAAATAAATCAATCTGAATAAATTAATATATGTAAGGGGGGAAATATAAACACGACCTCTGTCTCATACCACACTTAAATATTCTTGATATGATGCCAATTTAACTATGACAGACAAAAAGATAAAATTTTAAAAATATACTGTTGAAAAGATCATTATTTGGGAAAGAACATTTTTTCATTAGCGAACTTTACATTTTCTGAGCACTGTAAGATTTACAGAAAAATTGAGCAGAATGTACAGTTCTCAAATATCCCCTCAACAACCTACTCAGTTTCCTCTATTATTAACATCTTGCATTGATGTCCTATATCTGTTGCAACTGATAAGCCAATATTGATGCATTATAATTAATTCAATTCCACAGTTTACAGTAAAGTTCACTCTTTGTATTGTAATTCTATGGATTTTGACACATGTAATGACATTTATTCACCATTACCGTGTCATACAGAATAGTTTTACCGTCCCCTCAAATCCTTTGTGCTTTACCTATTCATCCCTCCCTTTCTCCACGAAACACCTGGCAGTCACTGATTCTTTGACTGTCTTCATAGCTTTGCCTTTTCCGGAATGTTACATCATTTGAATTACAAAGTATGTAGCCTTTTCAGACCGGCTTCTTTCACTGAACGATGTATACTTAATTTTCCTCCTTGTCTTTTTATGACTTGCTAGCTCATTTATTTATTTTTTCATCGAATAGTATTTCCTTGTATAAATGTACCACAGTTCGTTTACCTATTCACCCGTTGAAGGAAATCTTGGTGGTTTCCAAGTTTTAGCACTTATGAGTAAAGCCACAAATGTGTATATGTGTGTGTTTGTGTGAGCATAAGCTTACAACTCATTTTTACAAATATTAAGAATCATGATTGCTAGATTATATGATAAGAATATGATTAGTTTTTTAAGAAATGGCCAAACTGTCTTCCAAAGTGGTTGTACTATTTTGCATTCCCACCAGCAATAAGTGGGAGTTCTTGTTACTCCTCATCCTTGCCAGAATCTGGTGTTTTACAGTGTTCTGTATCTTGATCATTCCCAAAAGAGGGTAGTTGCATCTCACTGTTGTTTTAATTTGCAATTCTCTAATGACATATGAGGTACAGCATCTATTCATATGCTTATTTTCCATCTGCACATCTTCTTTGTTCAGGTATCTGTTCAGATCTTTTGTCCAATTTTTAATTGGGTTATTATTATTGAGTATTAAGAGTTCTTTGTATTTTTGGGGTACCAATCCTTTGTCAGATTTGAATTTCCTCCCAGTCTGAGGTGTGTCTTTTTATTTGTTTATAGTGTAGTTCACAGAGCAAACGTTTTTAATTTTCATGAAATCTAACTTACCAATTTTATGTTGCATGAATTATTCTCTGGGTACTGGAGATAAATAGTCATTGCCAAATCCATGATTACCTGATTTTTTTCCTCTATCACCTTCTAGGAGTTTTATGTTATAGTATTTAACTTTAAATTTAGGTCTATGATTCATTTTGAATTAATTTTCATGAAACATGTAAGGTCTGTTTCTACATTCTTTTTTTTTTTTTTTTTTTTTTTTTTTGCACATAGATGTCCAGTTGTTCAAACACCATTTGTTGAAAGGACAGTAATTTCTCCATTGAATATTCTCTGCTCCTTTTCCAAAGATCAGAAGACAATATTTGCATAAAAGGCGGCAATTTTGACAATATTTTTAAAACCTTAAATATAAATGAAATTATATATAAACTTGACTTTATTAAAATCCTAAACTTTCCATCATCAAAAGTTTTCATTACATCATGTATACCTAACAAAATGCTTGCATATAAAACAAACTACTCCTATAAATCATTAAGAAGTAAACTGGACATACAAATCAATTTTTTAAAGTGGAGGAGAAACTTGCACAGTTATAACGTGAAAAAAGCTATCCATTGTCAATAAATATTTGAAAAGGTGTTCAACTTGCATATTAAGCTGCAATTAGCTTCTACTAAATGCCTACAAAGTTTGTTAAAATTTTGTTAAAAGTTTGTTAAAAGACAAAAATTGCCAAATGTGGGTGATGATATAGAGCTTTGGAAACTTGAACAGTGCTAACGAGAGTTTAAACTTACTCCTTAAGTTTAGAAAACTGGCAAAATTTGATAAATGTAAATTTAGTAGATTCGTATACATGCTCACGATAGTACAAAGATTTTATTGCTTGGTAAAAGTGCAAAGGAGATGAGTTTAAATATCTACAAAAAGACATGTTGGAGAGTATTGATATCAGCATTATTTATAATCATTTCCATTAGAAATAATAGAATTTTCCATCAAAAGAAGATAGCAAACTATGCCATAATGCTAATGAAAAAGCATACAATTTGGAATACAAAGATTAATTTTGCAAATACAATAAGAGAAAAAATTATTTATGTCTATAAAATTATATGATGTATAGAGATAGAGAGCTGGCTTTATGGGTCTGCAACCTGTGCAGTTGCACAGGACCCAAACTGCTTAATCTTCTACTATCACAATCTCAAAATTAATGACCATTGAATGACGGCCTCAGCATTTTAATTTTGCATGTGGCCCTCCCTCCCCAATTCTGTAGACAATTCTATTTCTACTTATATAAATGTAAAAAAAAAAAGGCCAAACTTATACATGGATTATGTCAGGAAAATGATTACACAGGAAAAAGAGTGGGTGGTTTCGGGGAAAGATCTCTGGATATAAATATTAAAATATTATTTATCTAGCTCTAGTTGCTGTTACATGGGTAGGTTCAACTGCTGAAAATTCACCGAGCACTTTTCTGTACATACATTATATTTTAATTTTAAAATGTTTTAGGAAAGATTTACTTTTTGCTGATTTTCACATTAGAACTCAGGTGTCTTAAAAATATTTTTAATAACACTAGTTATGAGATCCGGAACTTTGCTACGAATAAGCTTGTGATTTAATTGTCTGTCTTCAGTGGAAAATAAAATAAATGGAAGCCTGACCGTTACATTACCTATATCTTTCACTAAACTATATTTTGTGGGCTGTTTATTTTTAATTACTCTAAGTTTAAGAGACAAGTATATTAACTACTCATCACATTGGCATGATGAAATATCTAAGAATTATGAAAGTACATGGGAATTTTGTTTGATTCCTCTGCCATGATATTTTCATGCCCCTTAAGTTATGTGAGGGATTCAAGTAAGCCAATCACTTTCAAAATTCAGAGGAAACAAAATAGCATATTACTCCAGCCAGGTAGAGCAAATCTGCCTAACAGCCCTAAAGAAAGTGCTTTGATGTCTTACAGTGGGGCTTGAGGTAGTTACTGTTTTTGGTGCCCTTTTGAAAATTAGCATGTCATCCTGGGGAAATCTTAAATGACACAGTATTGCCACACAGATTTTTTACAGAAGAGTGTGTTTCATATAAGTGCCCCATATTGTATACTTTGAAATTTGGTTTTGTAGCAAATCGTGGGTTTACTTTTTAGAAATGGCCACAGTTGAGGAAGTATACTTTCATGGACAAATCAATAAAACTAGATGAAGTTCTATTAACGAAGAAATCCTGGTCATTTCAAACTCTATCTGCCAATCATGATCAGATACATCAAAAGCCAAATGCTTAAAAGCGTTTTTTCTTCCTATTAAACTTTTAAAAAATTGTTATCCTGTTTTACATCTATACAAATCTTCTCTGTATAAATTATATGTAGTCTTGTTGAGAATAGAAACGTAGCTTATTTTATGAATAATTTTACAGAAATATATTTCTTTCTCTTAACTTGAGATGATCAGAAAGTGAACATAACTAACGTGTGCATGTTGATTTTTGTTTTGTTTACATTTTCACTTTTGAATAAATAGTGGCCTTTGTGCACAGAAATAGCTGACACAATTATCAAATTATCTGTAAAGATTTTCCTTAGATTTGAAACTTTAGCCAGTGCTGGTAGAACCTGGCAGTCTTTGAAATTTTGCCTTTCTCCTTCACAATCAACCTGTGCCCGTACATCAAAAATATCCATTTTTTCTCTCATTGCAGTAGCTGGGACTCATGTTCTGCTTTCCCAGCAGGGCCAGGCTACTGGAAGTTCTGCTTCAGGATGTCCTCACTATTATTTTTTTTCTGCTCATGCACACTACTCATGACTGACCCACTTCAGTTTGCAGTCTAAGAGCTGTTTCCCTGTCCTAAGCCAGATGGCTGGAGGATTGCATTTTTATGTTTAGATGATGGTAGCCATCCCAGTCCTACACACCCACCCCTGGAGCAAAGGAAGAAGTAGAACAGCTTTTGATCCCAGTAAAAACAACAAGGATTTTGTGCTTTCTTTTCCTCAAAAGAAAGCTGTTCTACTTCCCTAAACAAAAGGAAATGGAAACAAAATGTGGATTATTGAGCATTGCATGCCACAGGGTGTGCCATACTAGGGAGATAGCTGCAATGTGAAGTACAGTTGTCAGTCATCCTGCAGTGTAGAGGAGATATTGGGTCTAGGACTCCAACCCCATACCAAAATCCATGCACACTCAAGTCTCTTGAGTAGGCCTTGTGGAATCAGCCTGTAGGAGAAGTCAGCCCTTGCTATCCATGTGTTTTGCATTTCCTGAATACTGTATCTTTCTTCTGCACTTGGTTGAAAAAAATCTACCCATAAGGCTGAAGCAGAAGGATCGCTTTAGCCCAGGAGTTCAAGGCTACCATGAGCTATGATCACACCACTATGTTTTAGCCTGGGTGACAGAGCAAGATATGAACTCTTACAAAAAATTGCTTAAAGGTGGATCCACTGTTTTGTTTTTGAACAACACAGTGTTGTTAATATGCTCAAACATACTACTATGTTTAGAAGTTGATGGCAGTTGTTAACTGTGTTGTTCAAGGGGCAATTTTAAAAATAATTTGTTTAAACCTAAGGGAGTTACTGCAACAAAACAATGACGCCAGGGAAAGCTTTGGGTCAAAGAGGAATGAACAGAGCAAAGGACAGAAGTCTCATTCATCAAAGCCAAGAACATGGACCAAAAATATATATATATACATGAGGAAGGGACAGAGAAGAGAGAAATTCAAACACTATTAAAAATGTACAGTAAGGTTTATATCCAGGAAATTATTGATTGAGAGAACCAAGAATATCATGTAAGGAAGAGCTAATCTGTAAATGTGGCTATCTCGAGACTTTCAGAGGAGAAATGAAAACATATTGTCGGTACAAATACAAGAAAGTAAGGATGCAGGAAAGAGAATGGCTCCCTGCTGTGTGCTTCCTAGGCAGAAGAATTCTCAAGGATATTTTTAACAGCACGAGCCTCAGGGTTTTTGATTTCAGTTTCATTTGCAATCATGAAAGACCAGTGACATATTGGAATTCCTGCACATTCTTAATTACACTATCAAATCCTCTTCAATTTTTGCGGTAGGCTTGGGAGGAATAAGAAACCAGAGAAAGAAAATCACTAGATTCAACTAATAAATATTTCTTTTCTAACTATTCTTTTATTTTCCACTCTTAATTTCTAAATCAAATATTTTCTTCTATCTACAGAAAAAGTGAGATTAAATGAGTTAGGCAAGTGTAACTGCCAATACTGGATGTCTGTGGGTATGAAAGCTGACTATACCATCTCTTCTAAAATGCAGCAATCATTATCCCACCTACCATGAGCAGGACACTGTCATAGTACACAAGGCTGGAGTACACACGGGATTGTGAATTTTGAAAACTTCTAATCTAGCTGAAGATTGAGCAAGGCAATTTTTGCAGCTCTAAGTTTTGCCTTTGTGGACATTCTACCCCTGAAAAGCTACATGCCTACTGCTCAGGTAAACCTTCAGATATAGATACGTCATTAGCACATTAGTTCTTCCAGAGAAAAAGTACATTCTGCTTATATCTTACAAATGTAAGATCCAAATGATCTGTGTGATAAAAACCATTCTTTAATTTTAGTCTCCTGTAGTTAAAATAAACATCTTTTAAAATCCAAGTGGAGATTTTCTTAAAGTTCTGCCAAGTTTTGTGTCTGCCACTCCTTCCAGTTTGCCCCCGCTGTGTGTATCTTATGGACCACAGATAAGCTGAAAAGAAGTTCATTTAAAAGAAATCATTTGTGTTTCACATGAATAGCCCATGTTACCTAGATGACAAATTTATGAAGTCATATTCAGAACAAAAGTAACTTATTTCATACCCATTGAAGATGAAAAATATCACCGCAATGATTTGCAGAAACCACAGTAATACCCACAGCATGAAATATTGAAATAATTATAGTCATGATTTAAAAGTGATGAATGTCTTAATGATTACTGTAATTGATTGAGGTGAGAGCACTTTCTTTGTACCCTCAGTACCTTGAACATATAATGAAGCATTATACTAAGAAGTAGTCACGTAGGGAAACAATTTCTCATTGTGGAAAATAAGGCTGCATTATTAAAATCATATGAGATACTGAAGGAGGCTCTCTTCCAGTAATATGATTGTTAATCAATTTCTAGTAACAGGATGGATTAACATTAGGTGCTACCATTCTTTTTCTCACTTGTTTCTGGGTGGTTTAAGGCACTTGAAATTCATTTTCTCTATTTTAAAATGTCATCTGAGTATTTTGGCTTACCCTCTGGTTCAGCGATTGTGGGCTGCTTGTGCAATTCTCTGCCGAAGAAGTGCCCATATTGTTCTTTAAGATACTCCAGAGAACTGAGCTTTTCTTTATCTCAAGCCTCCTATTAAATTGTTATATGTGGTGTTATATTTTAACAAAATTCTTAGATTGGATACATGAACTCCACTTCTAAGTGCTTTTTGACTGGGACTTATAGGAAAACTTACGAGTAGGACCGGAGTGTAAAATACAACCAAAGTTGTAAGCTTTCAGCTCTCCCCATTCTGGATACCATTTATCCACACAACTGCCTTGGAGGAAGCCCCTTATCTTTCAGTTGCCTGTGGTTTCATAATCTTTCTTCTACCCCATTCAAAAACATGTTCTTAAAGAAGTATTCATAGTTCAAGTAGCATAACATAGTATACATTATGCAATAATAACAAGGATATATGAAATACATAACTTTTTTTCCCAATGTTTTTATTATACTTTAAATTCTGGGATACATGTGCAGAACGTCCTGGTTTGTTAAATAGGTATACACGTGCCATGGTGGTTTGCTGCACCCATCAACCTGTCAATTACATTAGGTATTTCTCTAAATGATATCTCTCCCCTAGCCCCCCGATCCCCAACAGGCCTCAGTGTTTGATGTTCCCCTCCCCGTGTCCATGTGTTCTCAATGTTCAATTCCCACTTATGAGTGAGAACACGCAGTGTTTGGTTTTCTGTTCCTGTGTTAGTTTGCGAGAATAATGGTTTCCAGGTTCGTTCACGTCCCTGCAAAGGACATGAAGTCATCCTTTTTCATGACTGCATAGTATTCCATGGTGTATATGTGCCACATTTTCTTTATCCAGTCTATCATCGATGGGCATTTGGACTGGTTCCAAGTCTTTGCTATTGTGAACAGTGCTACAATAAACATACGTGTGCATGTGTCTTTATAGTAGAATGATTTCTAATCCTTCGGGTATAATCCTTTGGGTAATGGGATTGCAGGGCCAAATGGTATTTCTGGTTCTAGATCCTTGAGGAATCACCACAGTGTCTTCCACAATGGTTGAACTAATTTACACTGTCACCAACAGTGTAAAAGCATTCCTATTTCTCCATATCCTCTCCAGTATCTGTTGTTTCCTGACTTTTTAATGATCGCCATTGTAACTGACATGAGATGGTATCTCATTGTAGTTTTGATTTGCCTTTCTCTAATGACCAGGGATGATGAGCTTTTTTTCATATGTTTGTTGGCTGCACAAATGTCTTCTTTTGAGAGGTGTCTGTTCATATCCTTTGCCCAACGGGGTTGTTTGATTTTTTCTTGTAAATTTGTTTAAGTTCCTTGTAGATTCTGGATATTAGACCTTTCTCAGATGGATAGGTTGCAAAATTTTTTCCCCTTCTGTAGGTTGCCTGTTTACTCTGACAATAGTTTCTTTTGCTGTGCAGAAGCTGTTTAGTTTAATTAGATCCCATTTGTCAATTTTGGCTTTTGTTGTCATCACTTTTGACATTTTAGTGATGAAGTCTTTGCCCATGCCTATGTCCTGAATGGTATTGCCTAGGTTTCCTTCTAGGGTTTTTAATGGTTTTAGGTCTTACATTTAAGTCTTTAATCCATTTGAGTTAATTTTTGTGTAAGGTATAAGGAAAGGGTCCAGTTTCAGTTTTCTGCGCATGGCTAGCCAGTTTTCCCAACACCATCTATTAAATAAGGTAATTAAATAAATTACATTTAACAACATAAAGTTATAACACTCTAAGTTTATGCCAGTTTAACTTCAGTAACATTAAAAAACTCTACTAACTTACACTTGTTTCACACCTTTTTAAGTTATTGGTGTCACAAAATTATATCTTAGTACAAGTATCAGAAAACAAAAATTAGTAATATTTAATGCATTTGTTTTTCAATTATGCAAAAGCAAAAATACAGATTTACAAAATTATAGTACTACTAACTTTTTGACAATTTTTTTCAAATTGTTAGTCTCTTAAGTCATGTAGAAAACAAAAAAATGGAGTTACAAACCAAAGTTTAAATAAAACTAGATTTTATAATTGCCCAGTATGTGTGTGTGTGTGTGTATGTATGTGTGTGTATATATATATATATATATATATTTTTTTTTTTTTTTTTTTTTTTTTTTTTTTGAGATGGAGTCTCGCTCTGTCGCCCAGGCTGGAGTGCAGTGGCGCGATCCCGGCTCACTGCAACCTCCGCCTCCCGGGTTCACGCCATTCTCCTGCCTCAGCCTCCCGAGCAGCTGGGACTACAGGTGCCACCACCATGCCCGGCTAATTTTTTTGTGTTTTTAGTAGAGATGGGGTTTCACCATGTTCGCCAGGATGGTCTTGATCTCCTGACCTCGTGATCTGCCCACCTTGGCCTCCCAAAGTGCTGGGATTACAGGTGTGAGCCACCGCGCCCGGCCAATTGCCCAGTATATTTAATACTTTTACTGAGATGTTTATTTTTTCATATGACTTCACGATACTCCCTAGTGTACTTTGATTACAGAATTCCCTTTGCTGTTTCTTGCTGGGCAGCTTTAGTGGTAATAAGCTGCTTCAGTTTTTGTTTAACTTGAAATGTCTTAATTTCTCTCTCACTTTTGAAGAACAATTTTGACAGATGCAGGACTCTTGGTTGACACATTATTTTATTTCATTTTATTTTTAGCCTTTTGAGTATATTAGTTCAATGCTATCTGGCCTCCAAAGTTTCTGATGATAAATCTGCCATTAATCTTATTGAGGATCCCTTTTATGTGACAAGTTGCTTCTCCCTTGTTACTTTTTAAATTCTTTTTCTCTTTTGAGATTTTGATTATAATGAGTTTTATTGTGAATCTTTTTAAATTCATCCTACCATTGTTTCTTCAAATATTCTCTCTCTGTGTTCTTTCTTGCTTGATCTGTTGTTGCTGTTGTTGTTGTTGTTGTTTCTGAGACTCTCAATGCATTTTGGTCAACTTGGTTGTGTTCCTGTCCCACAGGTTTTTTAGACTCTTTTAACTTCGATCTCTTTCTTTCTGTTCCTCAAACACAATAATTTCAATTGTTCTGTCTTCAACTGTTTCTTTCTTCTGCCTGTTCAAATCTGCCTTTGAATTCCTGATAATTTTTTTATGATTATTTTAAAAACGTATTGTATTTTTCCTTGCTAGAATTTTTTTGTGATTTTTTTTAGGTTTGCTATTTTTACATTGATATTTACATTCTGTTTATATATAATTTTCTCGTCTTTCTCCACCTCTTCCTTTAGTTTCTTGAGTATCTTTAAAACTATTGTTTTAAAGTCTTTAATGCATCATCACCTTTTTCAGGGACAGTTTTAGTTGTTTTATTTCCGTTGAATTGGCTGTACTTCCCTCTTTCTTTTTATAGCTTATAATTTTGTTGTTGTTTTTGTTTTACAAACCAGACATTTGAAACTAGTATTGCAGCAATTCCAAAAAGTGAATTCTACCCCTTCCCCAGAGTTTGCTGTTTTTGGTTTGGTTTGTTTGTTGTGCTTTGGATTGTCGTATGCTATCTGTCTGCTAAAGATCAGCCTGAGGGGTAAAAACTTAATGTCATTTCAGGTGTTCTTTTTTTTTCAGTCTTTGACTTTCCTTGGTGTGCATGATGTCTTTCTAATTTCACCCTTATATGCATTTTTTGGAGTGTTCTAGTCTTTAATTTTTGGTTATCAATAATGGGAAAAGAGAAAAAAATGAATGTGGGAGAGAAGAAAGCACACTTGCCTTTGAAATCTCCTGGACGTCTCTGGGTAGGCAGGGAGGTTGCAGCAATGATGGGTGTGCATAGTTGTCATAGTGGTCGTAGTCATAGTGACCACAGAAGTACCTTTGTGTTTATACTCCCTTGGTTAGAAGCAGCAATTCATAATCCAAATATGGATCTCTGATACTTGTAGGATAGGATCTTTATTGCCTAGATGGCTCCAAAAAGCTGTGCAAGCTCCTCCAGGAACATGTGCAGGCTGCTTACCACGGGTCTGGGGTAGAAGAATGGATAGCTGCCGCTGAGATTTGAGCTAAAATCAAGTGAAACTAACTGCAATTTGCCATCTAATTCTTGTGATGGAAGTTTCAAGCTTTCAATAGACCTGAGTTTCATAATTGGCACATCTGAGAGATTCTGCTATTGCATTGTTGTCCTGGTAGGGAGACAGGTTCCTGGTGTCTTCTGCTCCACTATCATCCCAGAATCATCTCTTCAGGCTTCATTGTTTTTTGTTTTCATTTGCTTGCTTTGATTCTGAAAAAAAAAAAAAAAATTACTTTTCAAATTAAGAGTTAATTCCCAATGTTTTCAAAGTTTATCACAACGATAATATAATTAGGAAAATGATGTTTGGTGATAATAGAGCAATTTTCCTAACACAAAAAGAAAATCTAACATTCCTTGCTAGGCAGGGATGATGAGGTGGGACATTTGTAAAAAGAAAAGAGAGAATTGTGACAGGAATGAGAGCCTCCGATAATTGTTCCCCTTTTAATGATTACAACGTGTATTGGAGATGATAAATTGCCCAGATAGGTAACATGAAATTTAATAGAGATCTTTTTCTCACTTATATGAAACTATTGAAGAAGGCAACCTAGGTGACTGTCCTTCCCTCAAATGGGGCAGTCAACCACAGTAGAGTAAAAATAACTACCTCGCAGGTCTAGGCAGATGTAAGGCCTATGTGGTCTTCACCATGGTTGTCCTCATATCAACAAAGGGATAAAGGGAGCCACAGATTTGCCTGTATTTAAGGAGATTCCAAAGGTAGTCAAGAATTATGAACCTGTGTGCCTACTTCATGGTTATTGTGTTATAAGCAAGGAAAACTCACACTAGAGGCTGCACTGTGAACAGATCAACCTAGGAGCAGCTAGAGAAAACATCTGAGCCTCTGAGGATCATTGGTGCCAGTAAGAGCTGATGCAGGGCAGATTCAGCCGGGGTAAACCAGCAGCTCCCCTCAAGCACACACTTTGCATTGTTTGTGATATGAACATAGAAAAGAAGAAAGACCACAAATATGAAAAAGCAGGGGAAAAATCACCTTAGCATTGATTCCTTTCTGTCAATATAAGAAGGATATATGAGGTCCTGTGGATCATTTCTGGTAAGAGAAGAAAGAAATTGCAGGCAGAGAAATGCTTGGTGGAGGTGAGAAAGTGCTTAACTAGGAGTTAAACAAGAGATTGAGCTTAAAACTAGAAGTACCTTCAGTAGCAAGAATAAAGTTTTGACTATCATTTTAAGAAATGGAAAAATAAAGAATCTTTTATCTCTATATATTCCATTTTGATCCTATGTTGAGAAGTGGCCATTCTTCTTTCCTTTTCTTCTCCTTCCCTCACCTTTCCCCACCATTCCTCCTCCTCTTCTTCTCCTCCTTTTTTTTCTTCTTTCCCTTCTCTAGCTCTCCCTCCCCTTAGCTGTCAAATTATGTATATATTATACATTCATATATATGCCCTCCCTCCCCCTTATCTATCATGCTGTGTGTATACTGTACATTCATATATATGCATGTACATAATCTATTTCAATATCTATGTATAATTATATATAATGTATATTACATATAATTGTATAATATATGTGATATTATTAATAATTAGTTAACAAGATTTGTTTATATAGTAAGGTATATGTGTGTTTGTGTATATGTGTGTATATCTATTTAAACTCTTAATATATATATTTATATATGTATATATATTTGTTATATTTCTATGTTGTATGCATACATATATATTCCTAAAAACAGGGTTGATGTAGTATTTCAATTTTTACATAAAATGAAACCAAGAACTCTGAGATACCAATGTATTTCGGCTTTGTCCTATTTTAGTGCATGTCTAAATCTATTACTTTGAAATCCTTTTCACCCTGTCTGTGCTATGTGGTAAAAGCGACACTAACTTCTGCCTCTTCTTTTGATAAAATCCCATCTTTTAACTCATTTTCTATTTTTAACCCATTAAGTTTGGCTCTGAGAAGCACTGTCGTGTAATCTTTACTCAGCACAAGACGTGTCCATGGGTTTACTGCTGCCAGCACTTTCCTCATCTCTTCTCATCCTCCCCCAGCCTCAGGCCTGCCTTCAATCCTGTGACTCTTCCCAAGTAACAAGCTGCGGCTGTCACTGTATCTGTAGCCTTTTCCACTGGTGCAAAAGAGGGTCAGAGCCCACGAGAATATGCACCTCTGCACTTCAGCACAAACAGCAGCTGTGCAAGGCACAACAAGCAGGCAATGGAAGGCTCACTCTATCATAGATTTGCCTCTAATATGCCCTCTTATTCTAAACCCTGAGGGATTCATTTTTATCATTTTCTTATGTGTTATCAAGCAGTTTTACTAGAGAGAAAGTTAATTATGAATTTGTAATAATATTTTGCCAGAGTGAGAAATAACATTTCTATGAAGATTTTTCATTTCTAAACTGCTGTAAGCTTTCTATTATCCCAACAGCTTTCCTACAAGAAGCTGCAAGAGTTTTCATTTTGAAGTTAATCTTATTTTAGCCTCAGATGCTCTCAATTAGCTGCTGTCTTTGTTTCATGAGAAATTGCTTTTGATTAGCAGATTTCTTTGTTTACATGGTTGCTCAGACCACATTGACACAGAAGAGCTAATCTGCTACCCAACTGCTTCTCTCCTACATTAAAGACGGCTAGAGTATTACAGAGAATTTTGCCTGTATTTAGGTTATCAAGTAGTAAAATATGCCTGAAGTTTTATCAGATAGAGATTATTCTCTTATAAATCATACCGCATCTTTATGTAAGCTTAAATTCAGTCACCAATTCTTAAAATAGCGGGAAAAAGTGAGAAGAACTTTTTATAACATTAATTATAGCTATAACATTGAACATTAAAATACTGTATTTTAAAATAATATTTGTAAATTCTAAGTATCAACCTCCTACATTTAGGCTGTTGGAGAAATGGATTCTCCATACAGAATCTTTTCTTCTCCGAAAGATGCTTATGATTCAGAAGCAATGGTCAAAATATAAATAAATAACATTACAAACAAGAGTTTGTCATATGACAAACAAAAAATGCCATCAGGGTAAGACAAAATAGATCATGCTTAAATGTTTATTATTCACCAATGTTTGAGCAATGCAAATATAAAAACAATAAAGCCTTCTTAAATTAAGAGTCCAATTGGTATATTTCTGAAATTATCTCTCTGCTCATTTATTTGCATACTAATTAGTAATATTCAGATATTTCAATTTTTAAAGTTATTTATTTTGTGTGTATGGTGCTCTAAATGTTTGCATTAATATTATTTTTAATAGATAAATCATAGTTGTATACATTTTGTGGTACAAAGTGGTGATTTGTTATATGTGAACAATGGAGAATGCCTAAGCCAAGCTAATTAACACATATAACACCTCACTTACTTAATCTTTTTGTGATGAAACATTCGAAATTTAGTATCTCAGTTATTTTAAAATATGCAGTACATTATTTTTGACCAGAGTCACTTTGTTCTGCAATATATATGAAGCTTTTAAGCCAGTTGAAGTTATCAATATTTTCCATCTGGATAATTATTTTTCCCTATTTTTCATGAATTAGTTCATCCCTATTTCAAAGTATTAGAAAATGTTAACCATTTACATTAAACATATCATTAAATAGCATGGTATTTGAAGGGTCTTTCTTTCCTCCATGTTGTTTTTCCTTCCTTCCTTCCTTCCTTCCTTCCTTCCTTCCTTCCTTCCTTCCTTCCTTCCTTCCTTTCTTCTCCTTCTCCAACTCCTCCTTCTCCTCCTCTTTCTTCTCTCTCTTTCTTTCCCTCCCTCCCTCCCTTCCTTCTTTCCTTCCTTCCTTCCTTCCTTCCTTCCTTCCTTCCTTCCTTCCTTCCTTCCTTCCTTCCTTCCTTCCTTCCTCTTTCTTTCTTTCTTTCTTTCTTTCTTTCTTTCTTTCTTTCTTTCTTTCTTTCTTTCTTTCTTTCTTTCTTTCTTTTCTTTCTTTCTTTCTTTTCTTTCTTTTTCTTCTCAAAATAGTAGGCAAGCAACCCTAATATTACATTTATTATTTTCTATTGTATACCTATTACTAAAAATATAAAATTCTATTCCAAAGAGAAATAGCTTCTAAAGAAATCAAGCTGAGGTATGAGAACTGCTTAGGTATGTGTATTGAATTAGACGTGTAGTTGTTGCTACATAAATGAAAATTCTTCTGTTGTTGACTCTATTGTAGTGGAGGTTATCAAATATTTAACAGTATGGGTCCACTTTAGCTCAGACATTCTAGTCAACCAGTTATATTTCTTTTTCATAAATGAGATTTTTTTTGGTACATTTATGCACTCCATTGCTTTTTTATATCCAAAATTTTCTGTCAAAAAAAACATTCTCTGTCCGATGGTAATGTAGGGAAAACCAGTCTGAGCACAGTTATTGAAACTGAGTGGAAAAATTTGAATTGGAATTTTGGGGAAACTAAAATAAATAAAAATAAATAGTTCACTTCATGATAAATATTTCAATAGATCTTTGAATATGATGCCCCAACACAAGAAATACTTTATGGTGTCTGTAATAGTGAATGTACATCTAGATAATACAAATTGACTTTAATGGAATATATGTATATATAGAGGAGACAGAGAGAGAGAGAGAGCTAGGTATGAGGATTTGTGGTTTGAAAATTCATCTGTATTACATCCCTTCTTTGATTAGTATATGCAACTTATATTACAATGAGAAAATACCCTCTTTCAATCCCATTGTGTCTTCAACAAAGAAAAAGTTGATTGTTTTGATATTTGCCTAGTGTATCACCTTTTAAATCATTGAGAATCATAACTTTAAATGGAAACTTCCAATTGAAAAGCACTTTAAACTTTAGTTAGGAATACAAATTATTCATTCTTAAATTGAGTTGAAAATGTATCTGTATGGATGTCATGGGTTTTGTCATTGCAAAGTCTAAGCAAAATTGAAAGAGCATGAAGTTTCTCCTTTCTTCTCTCTCCTTTCTATATTTCTTGCCTATTTCTTGAGACCCTAATTCCTGTATTCCCTGTATTGTATTCTACATTTTTAGTAGCATTATCCTCCCAATATTTAATGTGGAATTTTAAATGTTCAAAAGAACAAAAAGTCAAGTATGTAGTTTTAAGCACCAACAACCAATCTAGGTAAAGGACATTTTATATTTGAGCTGGGGTTTTCTGCCTTCAATAAGACTGCAAGGGCTGTTTGTAGTGTTCAATTATAAGACTAAACCTAGTCTTTGATGTTAACTTTATTATATCTCACATATATGTGGACTGAAGACAGAAAGAAATAATACTTAACAATAAAATTAAAATAAATAAAATAAAAATAGGATTTAATCTCTACACATAGGAAAACTTGATTAAAATTTTGTGTGTAAACTTCTTATTTTTTTTTCCAATAACATACAAACACACATTCAGACACACATTTATGGTAAAACTGGCTTCAGGGTTGTTACCTGTATGTCTAACACTGCAAATTTAGCAAGATAACATAAGTCACCTTTAGGCTAATAAATATTCATAAACTATATTTTACCTTGAAGGACTATGTTATTATTTGGAATCTAACAAAGTCCCTAGAACAGCACTTCTTATTTGTGCAAAAATATTATTATTCTATGCATTGCTGTTAAGAAAGTCTTTACAGCTTATTCACAGTCCATTCCTTTCACATATTTACTTCAGAAAAATTTTCAAAGTAAAAATACAGTTGTAAATCAATATTAAATGATATTCATTTGATAAAAGCGTAATTCCTACTCCAAGTTACAAAGTCCCGTGCTTGTGGAAGAGTTTCTTCTTTCAACATACACTTTTCTACTCCAGAATACATGCTGTTAAACCCTTCTTTTTCATCAATAGAAACAGAAATAGATCACATAGAAAAGAATTGCTTGATTTGATTTTGCCTCTTGTGAATCCATTTTTATGCTTAACCTCAAGTATAAGGAAGTCATTTTTAGAAACATAATATCTTCCTGTAAAATCTGAACCCAAATGTAAAGAATTTTTATTTTATTTCACATAATATCTTTTGCTTATATCTAAACTAACATACAGGTTGAGCTGTATTGAACAAACCAACATTATTCAGAATAAAATATAATTCAAATTAGAAGACAATCACTTCATTTTAAATAAGTGACCAATTCTCCGTGGTTGTGAACGTGTGTGAGAGTGTTCCTAGAGATAAAAGAGTAGGGTGTTGGAGGGGAGAAAGAGAGAGAGAGAAAGTTATGCCATACATGAATTAAAAGTGTGTGCGTGTGTGTAAATTATTAAGTATACTCAACAGTTAGAAACATATACATTTAAGTGAAACGTTAAAATATGTTTTAGGTGTAAATGTAATGATTAAGACACAAATAGAAGCTGATAAAAATTCAATGTTGCATAATGAAAAGAAAAACAGTAAAATAAGTTAGTTCACAAAGCTGCCGGTGCATTCCAAAGTCACATTAGAGTCCACATGCAGCTTTCTTGAACGCTCATATTCTCTCTACTCTTTTCATCTCCATCATGAAATCACATATGATGACCACTATTATCTCTGATTCCAGGAGAAGAAGGATTTGATTCCTTAATAAATTAAACCGATTCCAAAAATGATGAATAAAAATGAGTGTTACCTCCATAACAGAGCAATGAGTATAAGAAAGCTCTGAGGCAGCAACTGCCTTGATCTAAGTTGGGTGCCAGACCAAACATTGGCCTGAGTGAGGGAAGATAAGTTTCCCTGAGATAAAACTGAAGAAATGTTGCCCTGAGAAACTGGAGTAAATATTGAAAAACCAAACAAAACAAATCTACAACACAAAATAAACAAAATCAATACAACCAAAAAAAAAAAAAAAGAAAGAAAGAAATTGTATGTTATTTTCTAATGGAGTATATTTATTGAACAAATGGAAATGAGTGGCACATTCATTACATAGGAACTCTAGCTTCTTCTTGATAAATGTGAAACCAAACATAAACAAAAATGTCACAATCTCAAAGCTGCAAACCACTACCAGGAGCCTGTACCTGTAATGCTTTGACTTTGAGGGACACATAGCACAGAGCAACAAGAGAACTTTGCTGTTATAGAGGCTATGAGACTATGAGATACGTGAAATAAACATGGAACTATTTTCCCAGAGGTAAATATACCTTTAGAAATGGCAGAAATTAAACTAAGGAGTCTAAGGAAAAGTTTTATCACAGAAGAAAGACTGAACTCTTAGAGACCAAACCCACTATCAAGATTTAATAAGAAAAGAGGTGAATGTTTTGTTTTCATATCAAAGAGCATGATGAATGGTCCTAACAGGTTTAACAAATGAGGTCAGCAAAAGGGTTTGAGTACTTGTGGATTTGTTAGTAAGATACTACCTTAACCCACAATGAAACTATAACAGAAATCTCCCAAAAGAGAAATTGTATTTATAAAATGGTTGAATTAAACTCTAAAGGCTCCTGGGCTTAGAAAATTACTCTTGATAAGAAGAAGTTGAAACTAAACAAATAAACTTAACAAGAAGATGAGAGAAAGGTAGGCAGATCTTACAGTAGAAGCATGGGAGATCTTCATGAAACAGAGAGATTCATAAATTGAGAAAAAGGAAGGACATGGGCTATGAAGAAGTAAAAATGCCTGGGCGATGGGGAATGTATAGGTTAAGAATGAAATGGTAAAAGATGATATGGTTCAGAGAAGGGGAGACAAGCAGAATCATATCAGAGCCCAAAGCTAGTTTAGATGATGGAGTAACTATGAGAATATACATTCTGGAAGGATCTATTCCATCATCAAAAGCAAACATCTACTTGTAAAAATATGACAATAGGTGAATTACTCCCCAAAGCACACTGCCTTTTTCTCATATTTAAATCTGTTAATTTTATTTTCTTTGGCCCCTATATTCCTGACACCATAATGCTGAGCCAGATGTGACCTCAACCTTGAAGACCCTCTACTTTATTATGAACAAGGATACTTTCTTGATAATTACTTGAAGGAAATAATTTATTGAAAGTGATCATTTCTTAAAATATTACAATATTTTTATAAATCTAAGTTACAATATATAACAGAGTCTCCACTGCTGTCGTGTCCTGCATAGGGGTTTCTTAAACCTTTGCTTAAGAGGGAAAACCCAACTATTTCTTTCTTTATTCTCTTTCTTTTTCCATTGGCAGAGATTGGTAGAACGCCTCCAGCTTGGACATGATCTTGCACGTTTTCTCCTCTGTTCTTTTGTTCTTACTCTTATGCCTATTCAAGCAGTCTAAACAATTCTGAACTCAGATTTCAGCATAGGGGGAAGAGATGGTGAATGAAAAGGTCACATGCTCACGATTTCGTCAAGTTTAAGCATTGTATTGCAAACGATGCCCTTCTTGGCCCAATCCCATGTCTGCAATGAGAATTAGGCAGAATCTACACTTACTAATAAAATAACTACTTTTATATTAGCTTGGCAACTCTGTTGTGCTTGTATTTTCCCAAGGGTTTTCATAGAAGGGATGTCTGTGGCCTAAGGTAGGATTTGATGTTCTTTTCTCTTGTCACTATAGGAATATGGCTACTTTACTATAATAACTTATTTATTTATTTATTTATTTATTTATTTATTTATTTATTTATTTACTTTGAGACGGAGTCTCGCTCTGTTGCCCAGGCTGGAGTGCAGTGGCCGGATCTCAGCTCACTGCAAGCTCCGCCTCCCGGGTTTACGCCATTCTCCTGCCTCAGCCTCCCGAGTAGCTGGGACTACAGGCGCCCGCCACCTCGCCCGGCTAGTTTTTTGTATTTTTTAGTAGAGACGGGGTTTCACCGTGTTACCCAGGATGGTCTCGATCTCCTGACCTCGTAATCCGCCCGTCTCAGCCTCCCAAAGTGCTGGGATTACAGGCTATAGCTCATGTATTATTCTACATTTAACATCCTGATTTATTTCTTCTCGAAGAATCTTCAAAAATTACTGATACTTGACTAATTGTCTTAATCTAAATTTTCTTTGGGACCATAGGACTAAGTTAATCCTAGTCAAGAAATGTGAGCCCCATTTGTAGGTACTCATTTTATTTGTCACTTTTAGATTTTTTCCCCTAATATAAATGTTTATTCTGCCCAGTTCAGATGTAAATTTTAAAAATTCCATGTATTTATCATAAAATCCACTCTTAAAATGGCAAAGTAAATATAAAATAAGTATATTTGATGGTTAAATAAATATGATTTCATAAAAAGGATAAACTTGAATGTAATAGCTCCAGTGAATTTAACTAAAAATAACTTAAGTCTTTAGCAGAGAGCATTGAATTAAATTGCGTTTAAATAACCAATTACTACTGTCTGAAAATCGAATGACTTTCAGTCACAAATAGCTTTTAAATTGAAAAATAAAAATAGATAACGAACATAAAAACATGCCAAACATTGCCAATAAACAAATAGGTGAAAAGTTAAAGTTACCAGTGTGATGCATGTGATCTAGGCAAGTTTTAGTATGATTATTGCTATGTCAAAAACAAAACCTATAAATTGAATATTAAAAACAAAAGCTGCAAAGATGTACATTAAACTAGCAAAGATTGTCCTATCTGGTGATAGAAATTTTGCTGATGTTTTTTCTCCTCCTTCTCTTTGTTTTTCTCTTTCTCCTTCTCTTCCACTTCTCCTTTATTCCTCTTCTATTTTTAAACTTATGATAGTGTGAATTGTTTTAGTAATTTAAAAATATACATTTTAACCTAAAAAAACAAGAAAAAGTAATTATCGCATTACCTTTGTACAACAGAAAAAAAATTGGGGATATTACCATTGTTTTGGGTTGCTTTTTCTAGGTTTGGTAAAATTCTTAAAACTTGCATGCCTAGGCTTTCTTCCTCTTTAAGGTGTGAAGTGTTTTGATTGATAAAAGAATATAAAAAAAGAAAAAAATCTAGTGCATGGCTTTTAAAACTAAAATTAAAGTAATGATAGCTCAATCAATGCATTTATTTATTTTTTCTCAAATTTACTAATTGCATGCCAGGTGCTATACTAGGCTCCTGGAATTCAAAAAGGTATAGCCACATCCCTGCTGAAAGATCAGATCCAACCAGCCTCTTGGATGTCTTACTACTCAACAATGAACCATTAATTTCATCAGCAGTGTATTTGTCTTTATTAGTTGAAAGAGACTTCCTTTTTTCTCTGCTATATTTATTTTTAGAAAATATACAAGTTCTCTATTTTTATTTAAAGGCAAGTTTTTAATATTTTATTTTTTATACCATAGATATTACATGTTCTTTAATTATGCTATTGAAAACTCTTCATGTCATTAAGCATAAAATTGAGTTTAAACCATGTATCAGGATACAATTTTGAACATCAGCATACATCATTTTCTCATTGTTTTTCTGCCTTTCCCTCCCCATCATTCAAGCAGATAGTCGTTGCCTAAATCAAGAAGAATGTACACCAGTCTCTCTGGATTTTGGGTTCCAAAAGCACAAACAATTAGGAGGATTCTAGAAAAGATGTATGGTTAAGTACAAGAAGTTTCAAGGCCGTGAAAATGTCTTGGCCAAATAGAGTAAAGAACGTAGCTTTATCTCTGAAGTATGAGATTCTACAAAAATGGGAAATGAATGAGGGGACAGGATTGGGCTGAGAGTAATGCTGGCAGGAGTTTAATACTAAAATTAATTTTATTGTTTTAAATAGCCTCCAGTTGCCCTACCTTGATTCCTTTCACTAATTGATATCTCTAACTCTCAGCACACATGCTGTGCATGGGAGGACACCAACCCAGCTTTAGAACTGGACACAAGATCAAAATCAATCTGTTGTGCATTTGTAGTGCCACTGATTGACTCAGAAGTGGTTATTGGCTCAGAAATGGTTATGATCTCAGCCAGGTGAATAACAAACTACCAATAACCTTTGTTAAAACAATTGTCAAAGAGAATTTCTCTCTTCACCAGGATAACTTTGGCAAACATAAAAAAAATCTGCCCACAGATTCAGCCAAATGAGAGGAGAGCATATCTGAGATGGTGAAGGAAAGCAAATCAATCCTGTATTATTTTCTGATTCAGTCACACGTATGGGAGAGAAACTGGTTGTATGCACCGGTAGCAGTGAGAAAACAGCCTGGGAGAAGATAACTCTGTTCTGCCTGTATTCTGGGAGAGTCAGAAAGTGAAATAAGTAAGTAAGCACACAGTGAACCATAGAGCCAAAGATATAATGCCAACTATTAAAATGACCATCTCAATAGACTCCTTCAAATCTAAAATGCCTGTGAAGTAAATTCACAACTCAGGGAAAGTGGAATGACAACAATGGATCTGGGCTGTAAATGAAAAATACGTTGTAGAAAAAATAGTTTAACATCCTTGTACATGTGAGTTGACCGACTAAGAATTGTACACAGTACATATTGTGTAGCCTATCCGGTTGAATGAAATTCTGAAATACTTGGAAAGTTTAAGAAATATTTCTCTGGAGGCATTTAGCATTTCACATAAGTAGTTTCGATAAAGTTCTTTCTTGAGGCAAGAGATAGATTAAGTGTTCTTTTGAGATTCTTTTCAGAATAATGGTTCAATAATATTTGCTTTCATGTTCAGTATAGAAATTAGTGTTTATACTTCAAAACCAGTGGCCTTTATGATTTCTAAAATTCTGTGACAGTATGATTATTTACATAGGAAAAAAACTTGAGTCTCCTTAAGCACAGCATAATAAAAGTTATGTAGTATAGAAGAATTAAATTTTCTTTTTCATCTTTGGTCACTGTTGTTTTAGATAGCATGGCATACTTGTTCATAGCTCATCCAAAGCAAACTTGTGTAGCAAGTGAAAGCAGTAAGCTTTTGTTGGCTCTCTTTGTTTAAATAACAACTAGACATCTATAATCGTCATGGTGACTTTTGGCTCTCTTCATTCTGACAAGGACATGTAATACATTACATCACAATTAAGAGTCTGAAAAGACACTAAAAAGACAGGATCACAGTCCATTCCTCCAGCTGTTAGCTGTAAGACTGGGAAAATTATTAACTCTGAAATTCTATTTCTTCATAAGTAAATTTACATAAGGATTATTTCATTAAATAAAGGAAAAATCTGGAAAGTAGACACACATTTTAGACTCCTTTTAATTTCATATACTTCTTAATCAAACTTTCCTGAACCTAAACCAATTCATTGTATTCAATATTTGATTAAAATAAAATCTCAAACAGAACCTTTTTTAAATAAAACAATCTAATTTATTTGGCCACCAAAATATTTCAAAACAATAATATAATGTTAAATGCTTTTTAATTATATTTAATCCTCATAACATTTCTCATGGGTTAGTATATTTCTGTTTTCCTGTTTGGAAAACTGGAGCACAGTAAATTTAAGTAACTTTGCTTAAGGTCACACATTTTGGAAGTACCCAAAATAGGATCTAAACACAAGTCTGAGTTAAGTCCAAAACATTAATTCTGACTATGCTTTGCTATAGTCATAGTTCTATTTATAATTGATATGACATTGAGATGAACCTGTAATATAAGGGACTGGAACAAAGTAATCTCTAAAGCACCTTGTGGTTGAAGAATTTCATTCTATGAGACAATAACTAAGAATGTGGGTGATTCATTCATTATTTATTTTCAATCTCTCTCATTCTCGCTCTCTCTCTCAGCCAAGCCATAGTTTCTATGTAAAAGACATACAATCTACTATGCTTCACTAATTCAAGTCTGTCTGTCTTTTCTGTGTCAAGGGTCATTATATTCTTCATTATTTGGAAGAAAAGCTGACTTTCCTTAAGTCTGTTGCTGAATCTGTCCTCTGTATAATAGGTTCTCAGCCAATTACCTCTGTCTACAACACTCTCTTTTCTACATTTGCTCTTTCAGTTATTTCACTGCTGGCAACCACATGAATCTGGGCATTAACATCTCACCTTCCCTGCAAGGTGCTGCTGGTCAGAATGACCTCAGTGAAGGATGTTGTAGGAAATGATGGGAAGTGAAGAGCTGGCAAGTTAAAGGGAAGTGCCATCTCTTCGCTTCCCACCATATGGTCTCTGCAAGAAAATTTACTGACTATTATAGATATTAAGATGATTTGTACCACAGCAAGTGCTGTGAGCTGACTTGGGTCAATTGTGAGCAGACAAATTGTTCACAGGTTTGTTTAAATAGAATTCAATAGATTCGTAATTAGAGTTAGGTGAGTCCTATAGCTTCCTCCCTCCACAACCTCCCTCACAATCTCAAAAGCAAATGAAATTTTATAAAAGCAAATTATGCTACTATGCTACTATAAATAACATTTTTATCAAATAATCTCCAAGTATTCATATTGTTTTCTATAAAGGCCCATTGAAACTTTAACTCCCTGTTTTCTGTTTGTTTGTTTTGATGCTAGACAATGACCTGACATGAAATGAGCTCTTGAAAGAATGGTTTTCATAGTTTACTGACTAATTCAGCTAACTTCTTATGATATTTGACAACACAATCTTCCAAGGGTACCCTGTGAGCTGTGATTTGAAGTTCAAATGGTATAGATTGCAAGATTCCCTAAATTCTGATACTCTTGCACGTTCAAGCATCAAAGTGTTAGTATATTTCTAAGCAATTAATACATCTGGGAGCATTACTTATCCCTCAATAAAAAGTAATTTCTCATTTTTTTTTTTTTTTTTTTTTTTTTTTTTTTTTTGCTAATTAACAGTTCCTTTGTGCATGTGAGGGTAATGTAGCTTTAGATATTTAGGGCCTTCTAAATAACCTAACCCCCCTGGAATATGTACTGCTGATTAGAATACAACAGATGTTAGCAAATAACAAACATTTGGCAAAGGTTTTGAAGTTTTATGATTTGTCTATATCTTGGGTGTGTTCTAGTTGTCAGAGGATTCCCTCACTAGCCTATTCTCTAATTAAGAAGAGTCCCAGATAACTGTATCATCTCTCTTTATAGAGCATATTTCTAGATGAGAAGTAGGGACAATTGGTCTTTTTCTTTAACTTTCATTTAATTTGTTTATGGAATAATAAAGTAGATAAATACATGTGGCTAAACTGTGAAAGATCTTTCCTTGAAGTATATAATTAATACAACAGGACTTTAGTGATGATAATGCAGCCAAACCGTGGAAGACTAAGGCTGACAAGTCACAGATGTTGAGGAATCTAACAGCTGTGAATTAAGAAAGACATTGAAACAATCAGGTAAAATTTAGATGTTGAAAATTATATTTAGAAACAAGAATAACTTAATATAGCTATTTATATGCTCTATGTAATTTTTAAAAATACAATTTTGAGATATTAAAATCATTTCTTAAATTATACTAAGTTTTCTTCTAAGCCCACCAGCCAAAGCACACTGGAGACACAGCCAGAGGTAAATAAATTAGTTTTATTTAGCCTCCTTAAAAGTTTATTAACTAATTTATTCAATAGTTAAATAAATTATTTTGTTTAGCATTTTGGAAGAGGTCTTAGAAATATCTCACAAAATGGAGTGAGGGGACACTTTTATTGGGTTTAGTCTTGTAGTGAATGATTCTAAGGAAGGTAAAGTGAAGACCAGCTATGAATTGGATGCTGTCAAGCAAACAGGGCATTTAGCAATTAGATAATTCAGCAACATTTATTCAGGAGATTAGATCAATGAAGTTAGACCAAAGTGTCATTCTTTCAAAAAAAAAAAAAAAAAAAACAAAAGGAGCAATAACTCAAAAGGAGGGATTGTTATTCATTTTACAGTCATAGAGGGTTCATTGGAGAAGCATTATTTATATATCCTGGTTGAAGTCTCATGGTTAACATTGCTTTATGTCCTGTTAGGAATAGCATAGCCTGTTTACCAACAGGGGTGGCTTTTGCTTTTGAGTATTTATGCTTCTCTCTAAATGACTCAGGATGGCCAACCATTTACTCATTCTAAAATTGTTTGCTAGAAACCTATTATGTGTTAGGATCTGACTAAGATATAAATCCTGCCATTCAAAGGATGTTTAGTCTACCGGGGAGGAGAAAGGCATTGATGGCAATTATTGTAGTATATTGGCAATGGGAGCATTCAATGAGAGCATTATTGCTGCAAACTGACCCAGGCCAATTTAGTGGTTCAGCAAGCCGCAGGTGCCTTTGGCAAGATTGTTAGGCTAATAATGGATAGATATCTTTAAGAACCACATATCCAAGTAGAATGTCTTAATAAAAGTAAGCCTAAGGCCAAATTTCTTGAAGCATACAAACATTACTAGAAATCTGGAAAAACAGTCATATACTTATTCTACATGTCTGAGAATTTCCATTTGCTGATCAAGGCACCATAATTTAAGGATTTTGTACAAGGATGACTTGAAAGCAGGTGAAAGAATACATAAACAGAAGACAAGCCAGAGTTGTAACTCTGCAAAGTGGCAGATCCTTTGTGAAAAGGAGGGATGCAGAGCCAGTAGGACTCTGTACTTGAATAGTGCTCCAAGAGCATTGGCTGGGCCAGATTCTACACATTTCCCATGCACAGCTTGAGATACATGTACGATATTTTCTACCTGTTAAAACTATGAACATTCATTTCACCATAAAAATATTCTAACATCATTTCTACTAATGAATAACTCAGGTGCCAAATTTATTAACCAAGTTTAAACAATAGTTTGCATTCATTACATTGATTCTGACTCCACTGATTCATGATTGGAGTAAGCATAACACTATTAAAAGCATTGGTTTCTGATTTGGTTACCTTAAATACTAACTAACCATGCTTAAGTTCTAGATTACAGGAAATATATACATACATACACACACACATATATGTAAAGCACACATATATACACTTATACTCACATGTACATGCACATATATACACATATACAAATGCACATATATACATGCATATATGCATATATATACACACATATATACACATTATTATTTCTCTCTTATATATGAGAAAATTGAGGCATAGTAAATTTAAGCAACTTTGCTTAAGGCCACACAGTTTGGAAGTAGCTGAAATAGAATCTAAACACAGGTCTGAATCAGTCCAAAACACTAATTCTCGACTAAGTCCTTTGTGCTAGCAGTAGTTGTAGTTGTATACACACACACACACATATATGTATATATACTTATATATACACACACATGTATATATGTGACTATATATGTGTATAAATGGATATATGTCTGTACATGTGTGTATATGTATATATGTGTTCATGTATATATGTATATATTCATGTAGATGTGTGTTTATGTATATAAATGTGTGCACATACATATAAAATATATGTGTGTACTATGTATACGCACGTAACATATATAAACATATGTATACACACAGAGAAAAATATATGCATGTATATACATAAACAAGAACTATGATTTAGATGTCTCTTCACAACTTACATAATCTTACCTAAGACTGTGTTAGATAGTCTCATGTTAAATGTCTTTATACTTTTCAAATAGATATTGACCCTCATTTCAAAATCCCAGAAAAAGCCTCACCACAGGTAGGCTCCTTCTTCCAGTCTCTGAAATCTCTTATTCTATTTTCTGTTGAATGTTCTCTTATTTGACCTTTCCTTTAACAAAGCTTAAGAGAAGAACAATGACCTTCAAAATCATCAAAGCAGTACTCCAGGTAGTTGATACCAATCAACGATTGTTAGGAATCAAAATGAAAATCACTTTGATTATTGGTAGAGCTGATATGATCAAATGAGTATGTAATATTTCTAAAATGTTTGTAAAGTAATTCTTGGAGATATTAAACTTTAATCCATTTGTGGAGCCTAGGAATATAGTTTCAGTGTGCCAGTGTATTAAAGAGCTTTACAAAACACATACCCAGGGCTTCCTTTGTAAAAAGCAAGCCAAATGTGTTCCTCAATGAGCAGCAAGTTCTAAGAAATCTAAAACTTATCCCACATAACCTTTTAAGTAAAAACCTTTAAAGAATATTTTCCCCAAGTTCTTTGTGCTTTTTGTGAGTTTCTACTACCTTTTATGCTTGACACATTTTCACTGTGTGTTTGTTAAGTTGTGCTTTAACATGTTATAGATTCTTGCATTCAACTTCCAGTATGGGCGGCCTTTAAAAACAGCTGTGCTTCATCATCCTTTCTTTTGTCCAGAGAATACTAAGTGGTAACCTGCTGTCATGCGGCTGCCAGAGCAAATTAGATGCTGTGATTCCTGTGTAGTGCCCCAATTACAAGTAAGGAGGGCACTTACCCATGCAGTACTTGTCTTGTTGTAAAGGAGTCATAGATTTCAACTGAAAAATGGTTGTCCCTCAGAAGGACACTCGTGTCTGCCTACACATATTAGATACCATTTTGAAATTAGAAAACAGAGGTTTTGTTTTTTTTTTAAATAAGTGCCTAGCTTTTTGTAAATGTCATTGCATATAAGTGATCCAAATACCCATTACAGGAAAGAAGTTTGTATAATATTTTGAATTAATTTAACTATGACCTTGATAGAATATTTACCACTTGAATCTTTACATAGTTTTAGGCCACCTTTTGTATCAAATGGAATGACCTGGTTAATTCTACTTAAAATATTTTAAAATACATATTCACTTGCATGGCACATATTAAAATGTTTATATGCATAGATACTTGATAAAATCATATATAATATATGCAAATATGCACGCATGCATGTTAGATTTTGGACATATACTTTAATCTTGTTTCCTGTTCTCATGAGAACATTTAAATAATATGTTTCTACTCTTGCGGAAACCATCAATCCATTCAAATCCACTGTTTCCTTTTGAGTGTTGGCTGTTTTGTTTTAGTGTTTTGTTTTTGTGGTTTTGTTTCATCTTTACCTGGCAGTAAATAAATAGCTAACGGCTAAATAATGTGCACCAGGAACTATTATAAGGACCTTTGTATGCATTTTTAAAATTATGTTTTACAGATAACTCTAAGATGGAGTTATTTTTCTTTTACAGATAAAATTGGGGATGGGAAGTTTAGATTACTGGTACTGGCACAGGATGGGGTAAAATACATCAGAATTCTAGAGCCATGATACATAGTCCTGTCTGTCTGCTTTCTTATGACATCTTGTACAGCACTTAAAGAAATGAGGGAACAGGGACATTTTCTGATTCACCTTCAACCTCATGCTAGTTGATAGAGCAGGAACACTTGATACCTCCTACACATCATCTAACTTCATGCCGTGAGCTATTCCATGATGCGTTCTCTTCCTGTACTTTTGTTAATGTTGTTGCTCTTTCCCTTCCCCCATCCCAGCCTCTTCATTCGGTGCCCATTCTTAATTGCTTATTCCAAGGCCTCTTTTCTGCGTTAAAAGCCCTGTGATCATTCCAGACTAGTTGGATCTCAAACTTTCCAAGCTCCTTTGCTCTTGCTGACTGAAACACTGGCAGCAATTAGTAAAATGTCATTTGTCTTTTTAAAAACAAACAATTTCAATTTTTATTATAGATAAAGGGGTACATGTGCAGATTTGTTAAATGGGTATATTGTATAACACACAAGGTAGGAGGTACAAACGGCCCCATTACCCAGGTAGTGAACATAGTACCCAATAGTTATTCACCTGTCTATTAAAAAGTATAACTTAATTTAAGATTTTACTTTTTATGCTCTGTGGCTATGAAGTAAAAAGCATATTTTCTCTAGATATACTGTAGAATTGGTCTTCTGAGTCCTTATTCAGTATTTTTTACATGTGGATTTTTTTGCCTCTCCTTCTAGACTGAATGATTTTGTGAGTAGACTATAACCTCCACAACTTTTTTAATGCCACAGAGTTTTAGTACAACAGGAGCATAATAAAAAGTGTCCAAAAGTATTTGATGGATTGAACTGAATGCAGTACTCAGTAACCTTAGGGTCATTCTGGTGCTCTAGACACTAGATTACCCTAGTTGCTATGCCACTAGGATTGACATTAAACTTTGCAATCATGTACATGAGCAGTTCAAAATAATTCCCAATATAACTCAATTCTGATGACATTTGGCACTACTGCACTTTCCAGAAATTGATGGAAAATGTCAATTCTTCCCTGTGGTAGTTTTACCAATTTCAACTAAAGTGAAAAGTAGATGTGTTACTGGGCAAAATACTAATTTCTTCCAGAAAAATGAATGGGCTAATGAAGAATGTGGTTTGCTTCCAAAAACACGCACCCTCAAAAGGATATAGTATAGTACTGATATTAGACTGTTTGAGCATGGAAATATTTTCATTAATTAATTACCAGGCTGAATTCATTTACTTTGACCAATTTAGAATTGCTGTAACTTTGAATGTAAAGTAAAATTTGTTTTGTTAAATTTAGGGGAAAATGTCAAAAAATAATTTATTCTGCAAACTAATAACCTTTAGATGTCTATTATATGACAATCAATCCTTACATTAGGCACAGGGGATTTAAATTTGATAAAGAACTAAGGAAATGATGATCCCATAGAGATAAATAAGTGCAGTTAATTGTGATTATTGGTAAAAAAGGAGAATTTGTGATCTGCACAAAGCTTGAAACTCTGATATTGATCTTGGAGTTCAGGCAAAGAAGGCTAAAGAATTGTGAGCTAAGGTTTGAGGGATAAATAGAGGTAGAGGAAGATTATTATTTCAGCTTTGATATCATTATCCCTATGCAAATAATGTATACTGTGGAAATATAGGTTATACAAAGTGAAAATGGGAAGAAAATAGAGTTTGTAAGACTTGGTGTGGTGAAATATATGATTTGAATACCTTAGATAAACATTTAAGAAATTTCTTCAGAGAAGTGAGAGATGTTCTTGTGTTTTAAACAGACCTTCCAGCAGGATAACTGAGCAGGAATGGTGGTGGAGTGGAAATGTTGGAGAATACAATCAGGAAGAATAGTGAGAAGACATTTCCATCAGTGAGATACCACTGGCTACAGATAATGAATATTAGATTAGATTGGTCAAGATTGAGTGACCTCAAAGAATTTTATTGCGCCTGTAGTCCCAGCTACTTGGGAGGCTGAGGCAGGAGAATGGCGGGAACCCGGGAGGCGGAGCTTGCAGTGAGCTGAGATCCGGCCACTGCACTCCAGCCCGGGCAACACAGCAAGACTCCGCCTCAAAAAAAAAAAAAAAAAAAAAAAAAAAGAATTTTATTGTTGCCCTCCCACTTTTAAAACTGCAGAACTTCAACATGTTTGCTATATTTAAGAAATTAGATCATTAATACATGGCTAATGGAAAGAGATAAGCTTGAAGCAGAATGTTCTCTCAGGACATTCCAGTAAGAAATACTTTCTAGGGAAGTTAAATGATGAGCAAAGGCGACTTTCTGCAAATTGTGTTTGCAGAAGTGATTATACCCATATTTCCAGTCCTGCTCAAATCTCTAAGGTGCTGATGAAGAGGTTCTGCATTCAACAAAGCCTGGAAAAACATTTTCCTGCATTTCCCACTCTTTTCCATTTGTCAGTGGAGATGAGTCCTGTTGAGAATAAGTTAATTCAATTCTCTACGTAGAGAGAATGAGAGCAGGACACTGATTTAAATTTTTTAGGCCAAACTGCCTTGCAGGCAGCTCCTTCAGCATTGGCTCTGGATTCAGTGTGAGTTGCAAAATGTTATTTGCAGTCCAGTTCTCCCGGTAGCCTTGCACTGACTCATTTCTCCCAACTTTCTCATTGGTAGTTTTCAAGAATAACTGTAGGATGTGCCGGGAATGAAACATCCTGAGATAAAAGGAGATTGGAGAGAACAGCCTGGGCTCTTTTCCAGTCCTCTCAGAAATAGGATAATCTTGAACGCTTTAACCCAGTGCTTCACAGGACCCCAGGGTATAAAACCCATGCTGGGCTGTTTTTGGGGGTCCCTCAGCTGCAGTGCAAGGGAAGCATGCACAGATGAGACTGCGTTGATCCCAGGAGGCTTTCTTGAGCCTTGAGGGTTCAGTGTGCAATGAATCACAGGCTTCCGTTGCCTCTTGCTGCCTATCTGTAAGCGATACATCCACCTCTTTGTATGAATAAGTTCTGTCTTGCCGGATTCAGACAAGTTGGTAACCAGTGCACAGTGACCTGTTTTACATCAATAAATTCCCATTTCCCAATGATCTCAAATGACATAAACATGATTCCTACATATAAACAAACTTTAAAAATTAAATGCATGTGAATATCTACTTTAATGTTACCTTTTTGGTGGTTTGAGAAAATTTCAAGAGTAAATTTTACTCTATCAGTTTTCTAAAACACTTTTCTATGTCTCTGACTCTATGTTCATGTAAAAATTTATATCCTGGTTGATTCAGGAGGGGTTCTTCTAATGTCTAGCTTGCTGTCACTTTTTTATGTGATTTTGATATCTATCCATGTTTTATATATTGGTCTATCTATATCCCTTGAGACTTTCTTCACATGAAATTCTTTTGTAATAATGTTATGTGAATGATGGTATTACTTCTAAAAACAAATCAGATATTCTAAGTTAAGTCTAGGCTAAATAGTATTTTTGCTTTGAGATTGGGGGTACAAATATTTATATTTCCTTAATCTTAGTTTTCTCATCTGTATTAGATTTCTATGCTGCTACTAAAATTTACCAAAAACTTAGTGGCTTAAAACAACATCATGCATTTATTATCTTACAGTTCTAGAGGTCAGAAGTCCTAAAATGAAGGTATCAGCAAGGTTATCTTCCTTCCAAAGATTCTTAAGGGGAATCAGTTTACTGGCCTTTTTCAGTTTTTCCAGGTAGCCTACCATCCTTAGCTTCTAAACCGTTTTCCATCATTCCAACCTCCGCTTCCATCATCACATGTCCTTCTGTGACTCTGGCCCTCCTAGCTTCCTATCACAGTGACACTTGTGATAACACTAGGCCAACCAGATTATCCAAGACAAGCTTTCCATCTCAATATCTGTAACTTAAACAATCCGCAAAGTCCTTTTTGCTATGCAAGGTAACAGTCACAGGTTTCAGGAACTAGGACTTGGGTATCCTTATATGTTTATGAGTGGGTGTGGGGGGTGTCACATATTTGGCCATAACAACATCCTCTAGAATTGGTAAACTGATACCCTTCCTACTTATTTCCATGACTTGCCGTTAAGCTCAAATAAGATAATTTACGAGAAAGATTTGTGCAATTCATGAAGGTGTGATTTACTATAGGATAACTCATTCTATTGATCCCACTTCGCTTTTTTTTTTTATTTACTACATAAAGCATTTTCCCTTTATATTTGGATCATTATATGAACTGATTCCAATTCTGTGATTCATACAACTTCTTGTAGTACAGTGTGTTTTACCATAAAATCATGACTTCTTCCATTTCCAGAAAACCATATTAAGAAAATATTAATAAAGGATATACATAAAGTCACAATGTAAGATGCAGTATTGCTGTAGATTAACACAGAAAATGTTTATGTAACAACTGAAATTAGGAAAGAAGAAAGGGAAAAGATTGTCATTTTTGCCAGAGCTGCTCTAGCCACCAGCTAGTTCCACAATATTATTTTCTTCATTTTTCCAAACTACATAAAGCAAACCTGCAATGAAAATATATGGACACCCTTTAGTATATATTAGCATTGTTACTTCTCTGTGTAGTAGCCTTGTAACCAATTTATACTCATGCATATACGTATATAAATCAAGTATATACAAACAAGTTTGAAATTACGTAAATACTAATTTCAAGAGAAGAGATGTTTGCCTGTTTGACTGACATGTACGCATATCTAATTGTCTGATAGAAAATCAAGCCCATCTGGTTACATAGCAATGTACCTCTTTCTAGTTGTTCGTGTTTAAGTTCAAAGAAACAAAAGGAGTGTAATATTTTCATTGGTTGCCTTCCCATTATAAAATTAATTACAACATCTGCCAACTACTTGCATATGGATGACCATCTTTGTTTGTCAGTGATTTAAAGCAAAATTAATGGTCCATAAAATAGGTGACTAGTTTAGCTCATAACTCATACAAAAATTGTTCATTTAGACAACGATTATATTATGAAATAAAGAAAGTGAGCCTATTACTCTAAGAAAAGCAATCGGCAGTATTTGGCGTCAATTATAAAATACAAGTCTATAAATAAAAAATTAAATTTTTAACAAACCTAAATACAAGTTTATAAAAGAAAAATTAAATTTTTAGCAAACTTGTGCCTACCACCATGGGCTTCAACATTGCCCAGTTCTTACAGAATATTTGTATGCTATCACTGGTGAAATTAATTAATGTGACCTTTGTAATTGCAAGTTTTGGCATATGTATTTGCAAAACTTAGGGAAACAAAATTTTCCAAATAACTGTTATATGATGTTATACAATTATGCATAAATTTTAAAAATCCACTCAAAATGAAAAATAGAACAATAAACTTTTCTATGTATATGCTTCAAAAAATTATTTATGGACATTGACACTTTGATTTCTCATATTTAGGTGTCACAAACATTTCTTTTCAAAGTTGCAAAGAGTACAGACAATTCCCATATATGCCACACCCAGAGCCCTCTATTATTAACATTACAAATTATTTTGGTACATTTGTTACAAGTAAGAAACAAATATTGTACGCCATTAGTAAGTGCAAACAACATTTCTTTTTAACGCCCTTTTTCTGTTCAATATTCTCTCTAGAGTACCGTAGTAAATTTATTTGTCATGTATTTGTAGACTCCTCTAGATTCTGATGACTTCTCAGACTGGTCTCAACAGGTTTTTAAGAATACTGACTAGTCATTTTATAGACTGCTCTTCAATTTTAGTATGCTGGATTTGTTTCTGAAGATTAGAAATTTTTTTTTGTTTTGTTCTTTGTTTGTTTGTTTTTCAGATGGTGGGTAGAAAGAAGAAAATCACAGAGGTAAATTGCTATTTTCATCAAATTATATGAAGGGTATATTTTATCAATATAACTTATCACTGGTGATGTTAACTATAACCATCTGACTGAGATAGTGTTTACCAGTTTTCTCTGTTGTAAAATTACTCTTCCCTTTCCCTTTCCAAAAGTACTCTTAAGAAAAAAAATACTATGTATAATTCAAATCCTTGGGGTAGCATCTGCATAAATTATTCTGAATTGTTTTGCATGGAAGATTTGTCTGTTGTGATCATCTATTTATCTATTTGCTCATTATTTCTGTCAGTATGGACTCAAGTATGTATTTTAATATTTGAAGTTGTAATATAATACTTTATTATTTATTTTGTTACTCAAATTGTTTCAAGTTTGGACATTGGGAGCTCTTTTAAATTAGTTTATTTCTCCCTTTGATATACTCTCATTATGGTATGCATGTATGTACATGTGTACACTTTCTTACTGGGGCTTCAAGATGATTCCGGCTCATCAACTATGTCCCTTGTCAAGCTGTAGAATCAACTATTTCCAAAAGGATTCTTGCTTTCTTTATTAGAGAATGGTATTAGAAATCAAAATATTACATGCAGAGTGACAAATGGATTTTAATTTTCCAGATTATAATAATCTATTGGCATGGTTTCAGATTACACATGAAAAATCCTCTTTAAGAAAGTACTATGTGACATTAGCCAAAATGATGGGATAAGAAACTCTAAATTTAGGCCCTTCCTGAAAGTGGTGCAAAACAAACAAACAATAACAAAAACTAGCAGAAATCTCTGACAACCAGTTTTGTGGGAATTTAACAAACACTCATAGCAAAGAAAAGTCCAAGACCATATGGCTTCACTGGTAAATTCTGCCAAACATTTGAAGAATTAACACTAATATTGTTCCAAGTCTTCCAAAAATAGAAGAGAGAAAACATTTCCTAACTAATTCTTATGGGGCCAGCATTACTTTAATACCAAACTCTGAGTAAGACATCAGAAGAAAAAAAAAATTACAAACCAAATTTTGCATCGTGAATAATGATAAGAACACTCAGCACTCTAGAAATAGAAGGGAACTTCCTCAAAACATTAAAGGTTGTATATAACAACAAAAACCCCACAGCCACTATCATATTCACTGGTGAAGTATTGAAACCTTTCACCTTAAAATGAAGAAAAAGATAATGGTGCCCACTTCCATCACTGCTATTTCACACTTTAGTGGGTAAACTGTCTAGAGCAATTAGAAGAGAAAAAAGACTTAAAGGACATTCAAATTTGAAAAGAAGAAGAACAACTATCTTTCCAGATGACATTAAGCAATATATGTAGAAAATAATAAAGAACACACACATAAATTAATAGTTAATTTATTATTAATAATTTGTTATTTAATAATGAATTAACATTCCAGGATACTGAGATCAGTGCACAAAAAATGAGTTGTTTTCCTTTAAATTGCCAGCAAATATTCGCAAAAGAAAATTAATAAGCAGGCCGGGTTCAGTGTCTCACACCTGTAATCCCAGCACTTTGGGAGGCCCAGGTGGATGGATCATCTAAGGTCAGGAGTTCTAGATCATCCTGGTTAACATGGTGAAACTCTGTCTCTACTACAAATAGAAAAATTAGCCGGGAATGATGGCACGCTCCTGTGATCTTAGCTACCTGGGAGGCTGAGGCGGGAGAATCACTTGAACCCGGGATGGGGAGGTTGCAGTGAGCTGAGATCACACTATTGCACTCCAGCCTGGGTGACAGAGCAAGACTCCATCAAAAGAAAAAAATAAATAAATAAGCAATTTAACAATTTGATTTACAGTAGGTTCCAACAGAATCTTATACCTAGAAATGTTTGTCCAAAAAGGTAAAATCTGTGCAATTAAAACAAGAAAGCATTGCTTAAGGAAGGCCTTAATAAATGGAAATAAATCCAGTGTTCCGGATAGGAAGGCATTACTGTTTACATATCAATACTTCCTAAGGAATCTGCAAACTGAAAGCAATCTCTATCAAAATAGCAATAGCCTTTTATTTTGGAAAAATGGAAAAGCCTATTCTTAAATTCATAATGAATTACAAGTGGTCCTGAATAGCCAAAACAATCTTTAAAAAAATAATAAATTTGGAGGACTTATATTTTCTGATTTCAAAAAGGGTCAATAACATAAATGTAACATCAAAAGCATCGGCAATGAAATTTTTAAAAACAGATAAATTTGACTTCATCAAAATAAAAAATGTTGTGCATCAAAAGACATTGTAAAAAAAGTAAAATCACAAACACAATGAGAAAGAACATTTACAAATCACCTATCTGAATATATGTTATCCAGAATATATAAATAACTCTTGCAACTGAACAACAAAAATACAAATAGCCCAACTGAAAAATGGGCTAAGAACTAGAATAGACATCTCTTCAAAGAAGATATAGAAATAGACAAAAAACGTAGGAAATAATTATCAATCCCATTGGTCTCACTGGGGAAACATAAATTTAATCCACAATGAGATACTACTTCACACCTACTAAAATGGATATAATTCTTTTTAAAATAAAATAAGTAATGGTGAAAATATATAGAAATATGTAAAATTGTTCAGTCAGTATAGAAAACAATTTGGTGGCTACATAAAAAATTAATTAGAATTAACAATTAACCCAGTAAATCCATTTCCAGATACATACCCAAAAATTAAAAACAGGTACTGAAACAAATACTTGTATACATATATTCACAATTTACAGTGCAATATTCACAATAACCAAAAGATGGAAATGACCCAACTGTCCATCAGCAGATGAATGGAAAAACAAATTGTAATATATATTCTTAATGGAATTTTATTCAGCCATAAAAAAAAGTATTAATAGATAATACAACATGAGTGAACCTCAAAAACATCTTGCTTAGTGAAGGAAGCCAGTAAGATCACATATTGTATGTAATCTGAGATACGACTTATTTGAAATATCCAGAATAGGTACACCTATAGAGACAGACAGATTGATATTTGCCAGTGACTGGGGCAGAGATAGGAATGCAGGGTAACTGTTTAATCAATGCAGAATTTTCTTTGGGGTGATGAAAATATTTTGGCACTATATAAAGGTGAAGTTATGTAATATTGTGTATGTTCTGAATGCTTTTGTGCACATTAAAATTATCAATTTTATGTTATAGTAACTTTACCTCAGGAAAATCCCATTTTACCTCAATAAAATAACCAAGTGTAAAAATGGGCAAAACTTTTGAAGACAATTTATGGAATATATATATAATGAAATACATATATTATGAAATAGAAATATATTTTCCATTCATAGATATATATGTGAATGGAAAATATGATCATGGTAATATGTAATATTAGTTATCAGATAAGGGCAAATAAAAGCCACAATAAGATATAATCAGGCACTTGTTAGAACAGCTTTAAAAATTAACAATAGTTAGTGTCTACAAGAGAAGCAACTGGAATTCTCATAGATTCTACAAAAAAATAAAAAAGTGGTACCCCACTTTAGAAAACAGTTTGGCAATTTTATAGAAAGTTAAACACTAAGTGGCATCACAATTTTAGTCTAGTATTTATACAAGTGAAATAAAAACTTATATTCTTACAAAATCTACTTGTATTTGAATGGTTCTATTGATTTTTAAAATAATTACTCCGAACAAGAATCAACTGAAATGTTCAAACGGTGAGCTAATAAACAAACTACAACATATTTAAATGAGGCAATAATACTCAAAAAAGAAAAAAAAAAAAAAACTCCTACATGCAAGAATCTCAAATTTATTATGTTAAGTGAAAGTAGACAACCTCAGAATCTAGTAAGATTGTATTTCCATGACATCATGGAAAATGTAAGAGTATAGAGATAGAAAACATAGCAGTAGCTAACAAAGATTGAGAGTGTGAGGGAGGAGTTGTCTACAACAGACATGCAGGAATTTGGGGGTTAGAACCACTTTAAATTTTCATTATGGTGATGCTTACACTACTAAATGCATATATCTGTACTCATAGAACTACATTAAAAGTGAATTTTCTTTGTATGTAAATTACACTTTTAAAAAGCTCCATTAGAAATTTGAAAAACTTTCATTTTATATACACACTCATCAATTGTTCAGAATCTCCCCACCAACACCCAAATCTGGATTCCATTTCCTTTACTGTTCTACATCTTGCTTATCCTACATCTTGCTTATCAAGTTGATTCACTGAGTGGCAGCTCTCAAGCATTTCTGTCTATTTCAAGGGTGACTTGAGTTTATTGCAGTCATTGTCACGACTTCTCACTCATATGAGTGTCAATATTCAGCAACTATTGAATAACTAATAAGAGCCATGTGAAGTGATACAAAGATTAAACAAACAAACAACAACAAAAACAAACTTATAGTCACACACCCCTCCAAATGGTTCAGTCTTCTGTTTGAAGGCATACAAGTAGCCAGGTAATTTCCATACAGTCAGTGATAGCACTGATGTTCAAGTTGTGACCAGCTGCTACAGGAATGTCAAAAATAAAAAAGTGAGATAAGGCACGCAATCCACATTAGATGTGGTAGGAAGGGTGAGTTCTGAACGATGTATTAAAGCACGTATACTTTCCATCACTGGAATATATTTACTATTGTCTATAATCCTCATGCCTATGTTAAATATACTTATATGTGGCTCCTGCAAATTCGAAAGGCAAGGTCCCTGTGTGCTTCCTAATCTGGAAATGTTCTCAGACAGCTGCCTTCGCGAACTAGGTAATTGGTCTTCTTTGTGACTTTGCAGTTAGCTTTGATAACCGTACAATTTATTTCATTAATGTAAACACTTCAGAGATGAGTAAGTCTTCTTAAATAAATACTTGTCACTCATCGATATATGAAAACTTATATTTACTAATTTGCATCGCTCTTTATTTCTGTCTTGATCACTTAGAGATTCCTTATTATGTATACCACATGCTTCTGTCGGAATGAGTTGGTCTGGTTTGGGAAATGAGTTCTATCAAATGAGGTTTTGAACAATTTTGTTGCCACTTCATTTTCTCAAATTTATTTACATGATATATATTTTGGTTTTCTTTAGATAAAGATCCTATTTGTTTAACCACCATTTTTGACAATGTGCTGTGCTCTAGACCAGAGTAAAAAGTTAAAGAAAGCATAGTTTCCACGTGTGCCTTTGGCTGTGGTATTGAATTTGATCTCTTAGTTCACTAAATAAATAATGAAGTAACCAAAAGAGGGGATTTAGAAAGAGAAGTCATTGAATATTAAAGTTATTCTTATATATCTAAAGATTACCAATTATCATTTTTGTGAGCTATTTAAATAGAGCTATTCAGAGTAAAGCTAGATTTATGGACTGAACTTGGGACATAAATTAAGACTACGTGTAAACCTTGATGAAATATTGGCATATGGCTGAAGGCATGGAATGATTTCATAATACGCAGAGATAATTTATAGAGCTGTAAGGGAGAAGAAAACAAGACTTAGGAAAAAACATGATGTTGGTAAAGAAAAAGGAGTAAAATGGAGGCAAAAAAAGAATAGTAATAGACATGGAGGCTGAGTAAGGGCAGGGCTCATAATAAAGTAAAACCCCAACAAAGGTCAAGTGAACAATGATTTCAAGAATGTGAGCTGTTACTACTAATAATAACACAGAAAAATAAACTGTAATGAGTTGTAAAGGAGCCATGGGCATTGACTACTAGTCTTTGTTGACCTTAGCAGGAAGAATTTCAATAGAGTATTTGCATCCAGTTGTTGGAATGAGTGAAGTGTCAAAACATTAAGCCTAAGCTATATTTGCTGAAGATGTATATACTCCATGAATATGTAAAATTATACAAAGAACCACACCAAGATGTAATTTCTTGATTTATAAGAACATTAATCAACCTAAAAAATTAAAAAGTTTCCTTTAAACAAACAGATGTGAAATCATGTTAAAAAGAAAGGTTCAGTATTTTTTCAGTATTTCATTGAAAACAATGCCATCCCTGCTTTTTAAAGCTCCTCCCTTTTCCCCATGGAGGTGCAGAGCCTGAAAACCTAATTTTCCCAAGTTCCCTACCAGCAGAGTTTTTGTCAGATTCCACCAATGAATGGCCAAATGTAGACTAGGATGATGGAAAAGAGAAAAGCCATTATTCTTCCATGGCAGCTTTGGGAAGTCATGTGGAAAACAGCAGACATTAGAGACGTTATGATTTATCTGCAGCTTTTGCATGGTGTCCTGAGAATAACTCACATTGGTACTGTTGGCAGCAGATGAGCAGATGTCATCGGTGGTGGCTTCTAATAGTTCTGAACTTTCTCCCAGAAAATACCCAAGTGGTTGCTAGAGACCTTTGAGTCCATCCCTGCCGTTCCTGCAATTCCACATTCTCAGTCCTGTATTACTCTAGCTTCCAACTGTTTAAGCCTCAATTTTCCTATTTTAAGCTCCTACCTTCTCAAAACAACTGAAGAAGCTTTTGTTTTCCTGAATAAACACTAACTGATAAAATATGTATAAAGTGATATTGCTATTTTTAGTGAATAAAAATGCTCCAAATTTCAAGAATACATTTATTATTTAGGTAAGGCAAAAGAGTGTGTAGTTGTAGTATTCAAAATACTAGAAAATTTTTAGATTATTTTCTTCCATGATGACTGTGTCCTTCAATGAATTTTCTCCCATAGAAATAAAGAAAATACAACTGAACTGAAAGCATTCTCAATTTTGTTCATGAGAAACTCCCCTTTTAATTTCCAAATTTGTACTTTCACGATCTGGATTTTCCTGCAATTGTCCCAGGTACACTTATATCAGTTTGCTCTTTTCATTATAATTAATGTCTTTCATGAGTTGAGACTAGAAAAAAAAAAACCTGTAAAATCTTATTGATGAACATATCAAAAAGTTGGTTCATTAAAATTCAATGGATCTTTGTTGCCTAATGCCTAATAAAGTAGACATTAGTTAATTTAGAAAAACCATAGCACCTGTAATTTTTTACTTTTTTGAACTTTGAGGATGTTATTTAATGGTTATTACATACTTTCCTTTTACATGAATATTAAAAATAAAGTGGCAATTAATTGATTATACTTGGAATTCAAATACTACTACTAAATGTACTAGTAAATTCAATTACTACTGCTAAATTAGTGTAAAATAATAGCTAGTGATTTAAAATATGCTACACTTTCACTTTGCTGAGGTCCTTCACTCATTGGCTATTATCCTCAACTCTCAAAAAAACATTTCTGGCAGTGAATACTTTATTCTATCACTGTTTCATTACTTTGGATATGATTTTCTAGAGAATTATCATTGATTTTGTTTTCTGGGATAATTGTTTCTTAGTAATATATATTATGATGGCTGGTAGCTGACTTTATAAAATCTTGGGATACTTACTGCAATTGAAACCTGTTGGAATATTAAATATTCTAATGGATGAAATTTTATTTTCTTTACTGAAAGATGAGAATGATTATGTAGTCTGTTAGATTCTAAAAGCAGAGGACTATATTGTGTTCCCTCTTGTATATTTAATGACAAAAATGGTGAATTATAAGAAGTTCCTTATTAAATGTTATCATATGAATGGATAACTGATTTTCAAACATTTCAAACATTATAGCCAATTACAGAAGTGGTAAAAATATTTATCTTCTCTTTTAATTACTTTGTCTAGATTAAATAATTTGGCCTATATTATACACATTAATAAATTATCTACTGCTACCACCTGATTTGCCATTACTAATGCTGAGCGATATCCACAGCCTCCCTAAGAATACATATTAGAATTGAAGAAAATCCTAAAAGTCTCCCCAGTAAATATGGGTAAAAAGTATTACCCTCATATTAAATAGGTAAACTTAGCTTGTTCTATCTTCCAGAAATACAACTGAGAGAAGTGTGAAGTGGGGAAAAGCAGAGTCTTCTATTTAGAATGTAAGCTGTAAGGTATCCATGTGTGTCTGTGTGTTTATCTAAATAGGTATGTATGTATGTTATGCATATGTGATATTTATCTAACTCTGGGTGATATTAAAACATTAAGTTGCAAAATACCTTTAAAAAGTTCTATTCAAATTGGTTCAGAGATAAATAACTGCTTATATAAATTAAATATTTCAAATGCTCCCAGAAACATAGAAAGTAACCCATATACTTTTTGAGTGCATGTATTTTGAGTAAATCTTTAAAGACTAATTTAATATTGTGGTTTAATAAAAACAGCCATGTTTTCCAAGATATTAGCATTAGTACAATATGAGCATACATCATTGTTCTACTTGGTTTTACTAGCGAAAATTCTAAATTCATCCTAAGAAAAAATATACAAGTAAAGGTGTGGTAAAAATGAATTGCTTGAAATCCATTACTTTATGCATGTTAAACATACAGTAAAAAAATTGAAAAAACTTATACATTTAACTTTTTGTAGTTTATGTGTGTGTTTGATATTTGTCTAACATGCATGCATGTGCTATAAAAACAGTCAATAGGGAAGAAACTGGAGATGGTGGCTAGCTTTGATTAACCTTATACATCTGTCTAAAAAAATTCCAGATCATTTCTGAGTAAGATAATCTATGGAAACCTTAATTACCAAACATAAGATTCAGTTTATATTCTTTTGACTTCTGATTTTTATAAGATATAAAGGTATTAAAGATACTCGGTTCAGATAATACACATATACTTTTTGACATATTGAAAAATTATACTGTTAGAAAATTCATACCAATAAAATTGTCAGATAATATAATCGTAAAGTTTGCTAGTTATCTACAGAATTCTGGTTAGCAACAGACAACTTACAAATGTCTACTGCCTAGCTTTCTCTGTTAAGTAAAGATTACAAATGGTTAAAATTATAATCAACATATGAAAATAAAACATATGAAAATAAAAATGTAAAGTATGAAAGGAATATAAATGTAGTTTTGACAAGAAAAAGTATATAAAGTATTAAGAATGTGTTTAAGACAATAATTTGTCCTAAACTAAAACAATCAGTTGTTCCAAAATGAGAAGAAAGAAAAATACAGGACAAAAACTAAATATATATGGAAAGTTATAGAAGGGTTGTGAAAAAAAAAAAATTGGCCAAATTGGCAAAGACTGAACTGATTTATTTACAACATTTTTAAAAAATTAAGGTTATTATCAAAAGTAGGTTGATGCAAAGCTAAAATTTGACTTTTTTTCTGTTAAAATTATAGCTTCATTGGATTACTGTTCTGATTACAGTATTATCTTAATAAAATGAGAGACTGTGAAAGGTTTTATTTACCATTTAATTAATCTGCATAGGAAACCAAAATTTTTGTTCTATCAGATGAATTTCCTGTGCTTTATGTTAACCTTCATCATGTTCTTAATCAAGAGCATGCAGACTGCAGTTTTCAAAAACTATTTGTTTAAAATATTTTTTACAATTTTGTCCTTCCAAAATCAAATCCTAAATAAAATATTGTTGTTCTTGAACTGACATTGAGATTCCTGGTCGCTGAATAATCTCAAACAATTTGTTCTTTTGTTGTGTAAAAGAGAGATGACAAATAATTTGGTTTATTTGATATGTTAAATTGCATGAAAAGTATTATCAAATAAAAAAGATGTTCAGCCTACTCTACATGATATTTGTCTGGGCAAATATTATTAATACAGTTATTTCAGAATCTGTACAAAGTTCATAGAAATCTGTTAATGCTATACCTAGCCATGACATGTCATAGTGTAATGTTACCAGTAATAGTTATGCCACAAAAATAACTGGAAATATAACCTGTGATGTCACAAACCAAATATTTTGTCTAATAAACTTTCATCAGATCTTTAATCATGGCGATTTAAAGCTATTTGTCATCAAGAAATAATTTTAATTTTATTCTGATTCTTCCCTAAGCATTCTTGTAAGTAATTACTAGCCAAAGTGCTTCATTTTTAACAAAATGTGACTGTTTCAGAAACCACAGACAGAACTATGACAGTTAATCTGGAATACAGGTTTCTGATGGCATTGCTGAAATAACTCTGAGAACACACCACTAGACTGTGGACGGACTTCTAGAACTAGAGTGGAAAACTAATCAGTTCATCAAGCAGTTAACCCAAGATAAAGCAGAACAAGAACTAGTTACATGGGACTGAATGAACTGATGATAAATGATTGTGATTTTTATGCTTCTTTGGTATATAGCTGGTTCTTTAAATATCTAGTTTCTAAATATGATATACTCCATTTGCTATATTTATGAATACCAGATAATTGTGTATTCTAGACTTACTACATCTCCTTAGCCAGCAAAGCTTCAAGGAATTGTGAGAGTTAATTCAGTTTGTCCATTGTGAATCCTTGGACTTGCATCTAGAATTCAAATTTGAATTTCAGTCTTTTTTTTTTTTTTTTTTTTTTTTTTTGAGACGGAGTCTTGCTCTGTCGCCAGGGCTGGAGTGCAGTGGCCGGATCTCAGCTCACTGCAAGCTCCGCCTCCCGGGTTCACGCCATTCTCCTGCCTCAGCCTCCCGAGTAGCTGGGACTACAGGCGCCCGCCACCTCGCCCGGCTAGCTTTTTGTATTTTTCAGTAGAGACGGGGTTTCACCGTGTTAGCCAGGATGGTCTCAAACTCCTGACCTCGTGATCCGCCCGTCTCGGCCTCCCAAAGTGCTGGGATTACAGGCTTGAGCCACCGCGCCCGGCCGGATTTCAGTCTTGAATGTCATCACTTACTTAAAATACTGCCAAACTGGAAATATGTAAACATTCTGTTTCAGAATAGTTACATGAGAAGCATTTACTCCCAAGATTTTAAAAGTTGTTTCACTACAATCTTTATTCCCTTTTCATATTTTCTTTTAACTCTATCTGAATAAGGAAAAACCACAGTGCTATTTGAAGTCTCCAATTGTATAAGAAGTTGATAGAAATGCTTAGTCGGTATGTCATTGTCACAGAGAGATATATTTTAAGCCTCTAAGAGGCCAGCGAACACCAGATAGTCTCATTTTGTACATAATTTTCAGTTTCTGCAAGACTCTTGCCCGTTTATGCAAAAAAAACTTGCTTACTAGGATAACTACAAAGAAATGAAATATCTGTGTGTATCTAATTTACAAAAATAGAACAGGTGAAGCTAGTTAAATATTATCACATATGAATTTGAATCTTATTATAATGTTTATTTGCCATATGTTGTCAGTGAGATCATGTTTCATTAACTTGGTGCCACTTTTCTACCTCTATATCTCTGAAATCTTCACATAGAGATAGCAATGTAAAAACAACATTGGAACTGTTACTCTTTCTTAGTCTTACATAATAGTGCATTTAAAACCCAATGACATATTAGAGTCAGTGAAGTATGCTATTATTCTGAGACTCTTCAGGAGTAATTTCTATAATATTAATAACAATAAATTTAAAAACCTCATTGGGTTTGGGAGACGAGGCTTCTTTTCCCAGCCATGATGAGTTCATAGGGAATTCATTTGTCTTTCTGCTTCAAACAGTTAAACACAGAACAAAGTATGTGAGGAAAGTGTAGACATTGGACAGTAAATAGTACAAGGCAGTTATCTCTTAAGTGAAGTATCACTTCAGCCCTACAGTTGTCCCATTTTACTGCCTGGAGAGAGTTCACAGGACACAGCATAGGGAAAGTGAATCCAAAGATATTGCTGCAGCCTCCTCAATTGAGGATATAGAGTTGAGAATTTTGGGAGAACAAAGCAGCTGGAATGCACAAGCCAGAGAATTGAAAAACAGAAAAGAGAGGCATGAACAGGAAAAAGATAGAGAAGGAGAGCTCCAGAGATTACCTACCCATTCTGCAGCTGATTGGTAATCCACACAGATGTATTCACTGAGATGCCTGGTTGGCAGTGTTGGCCATTGGAGTCCAAGGAGGCCAATTTACCTTTGCCTGTAAAGGCAAATTGTCTAATCCCCAATTCTCAAAGCTAGGAAGATTGGTCACAGTGGACTAGGGGGCTGGTCATTAAAAGGTTTAGTTTCAGGGAAAAGCCATAAGGTCCTTGATAGGATATTGCTCTTGGGAAAAGGAGATTCTGAACTGGTATCATGTGCTCAATTAAAAAAAAAGTTGTATGTTAATGTAGTTAAAACTATTTGGGACACAATGTTTGACTCTTATAAGATATATACAATGCCACATGGTATGGTAGCCTGGTAACAATGAGAAGCAGTGGGTGGCTGTGGATTAATGAAAATGTCTATACCTCCACAACTGGTTTCAGGGACCTTCTGGTAATTGGAGCAGAAGGTGTGGTCAGTGATGCCGGATGAATGGCTAAAAGCCTCCAGAAATAAGTGCAAATGATTTAACTAGTTAGCACTTTGATTTGTTGAAGTGCATCATCACAGTCATGGGTATACTCCTAGACCTGAGTGATGTCATATTAGATACTTTCTTTGGCTGACCTTATGAGAGTAAGAATTGAAACTTTTTATAGGAATAATTAGGTTTTTCTTACACTTTGATTTTCAGTTTGGGGTACAAGTGCAGGATATGCAGTTTTGTTATAGAAGTAAACATGTATCATGGGAGTTTATTGTACAGATTATTTCATCACCCAAGTATTAAGCCAGCCTAGTACTCATTCATTGTTTTTGCTGATCCTCTCCCTCCTCCCGCTCTCCGTCCTCCAGTAGGCCCCAGTGTCTGTTGCTTCCCTCTATGTATCCATGAGTTCTCATCATTTAGCTCCCATTTATAAGTGAGAACAGGCGGTACTTGGTTTTCTATTCCTGCATTACTTTGCTATGGACAATGGCCTCCAGTTCCATCCATGTCCCTGCAAAGGACATGATCTCATTCTTCTTCATGGCTGCATAGTATTCTATGGTGTACATGTGCCACATTTTCTTTATCAAGTCTCTCACTGAAGGTCGTTTGGGTTCATTTCATGTCTTTGCCATTGTGAATAGTGCTGCAATAAACATAAGCATGCAAGTGTTTTTAAAATAGAACAATTTATGTTCCTTTGGGTATATACCCAGCAATGGGATTGATGGGTCAAATGCTATTTCTGCCTCTAGTTCTTTGAGAAATCTTCACACTGTCTTCCACAATGATTGAACTTATTTACACTCCTTCCAACAGTGTATAAGTGCTCCTTTTTCTCCACAACCTCGCCAGCATCTGTTATTTTTTGCTTTTTAATAATAGCCATTCTGACTGGTGTGAGATGGTACCTCATTGTGGTTTTGATTTGCATTTCTCTAATGATCAGTGATTATGAGCTCTTTTTCATAAGCCTGTTGGCCGCATGTATATCTTCTTTTGATAAGTATCTGTTCCTGTCCTTTGCCCACCTTTTAATGGGGTTGTTTTTATTTTTCTTGTAAATTTGTTCAAGTTCCTTATAGATCCTGGATATTAAACCTTTGTCAGATGCATATGCATAGTTTGTAAAAATTTTCTACCATTCTGCAAGTTGTCTGCTCGCTCTGTTGGTAGTATCTTTTTTTTTTTTTTTTTTTTTTTTTTTTTTTTTTTTTTTTGAGAGGGAGTCTGGCTCTGTCGCCCAGGCTAGAGTGCAGTGGCCGGATCTCAGCTCACTGCAAGCTCCGCCTCCTGGGTTTACGCCATTCTCCTGCCTCAGCCTCTAGTAGCTGGGATTACAGGCGCCCGCCACCTCACCCGGCTAGTTTTTTTTTTGTTTTCTTAGTAGAGACGGGGTTTCACCGTGTTAGCCAGGATGGTCTCGATCTCCTGACCTCGTGATCCGCCCGTCTCGGCCTCCCAAAGTGCTGGGATTACAGGCTTGAGCCACCGCGCCCGGCCGATAGTATCTTTTGTTGTAAAGAAGCTCTTTAGTTTAATTAGATATCATTTTTCAATTTTTCTTTTGTTCTAACCGCTTTTGACATTTTCATTATGAAATCTTTCCCCATGCCTATGTTCTGAATGGTATTGCCTAGATTGTCTTCCAAGGTTTTTATAGTTTTCAGTTTTTACATTGAAGTCTTCAATCCACCTTGAGTTAATTTTTGTATATGGTGTAAGTAAGCGGTCCAGTTTCACTTTTCTGCATATGGCTAGTGGTACCAGCTCTTCTAAGAAAGCATGGCCATACTGCTTCCTTAAGCAGGTCCTTAATCTGTTCCTCCTCACTGAGTGAAACTTCCAACCAGGACCTCCAGCCACTTCTTAGATGTTCTCTGGCTAACAAGAGTGAGAAAAACTTCATGGTACAGAGCTCCCAGAGGGAGAGGCAGGCTCCAAATTTACTGTTTCAGCAACTTAGCCATTCTAGCCTCCAGGTTTTGGAGAGCTCAAGCCAACTGAAGGCAGCAGTGGTACCCCAGCAGAGCCAGAGCCCCGCTGCTGTACAAAAGTATGGCTAGACTGCCTTTTTTTTTTTTTTTTTTTTTTTTTTTTTCTTATGGAGACGAAGTCTCGCTCTGTCGCCCAGGCTGGAGTGCAGCGGCGCGATCTCGGCTCACTGCAAGCTCCGCCTCCCGGGTTCACACCATTCTCCTGCCTCAGCCTCCCGAGTAGCTGGGACTACAGACGCCCGCCACCACACCCAGCTAATTTTTTTGTATTTTTAGTAGAGACAGGGTTTCACTGTGTTAGTCAGTATGGTCTTGATCTCCTTTCCTCGTGATCCGCCTGTCTCGGATTACAGGCGTGAGACACCCACCGTGCCCGGCCAGACTGCTTTTTTTTTTTTAAAGGACCCCCAATCCCTTTGCTTCTAAGTGAGACCCCTCAACCGGGGCCCCTAGCCAGCTCCTACAGGTGAGTTCGGGCTGGCAACAGCTCTGTGCCCCACTGTGATGCAGTTCCCAGAGGAAGGATAAGGCTGATATCTTTGTGGTTTTGCAGCCTTCTCTGGGGATACCTCCAGGTACTGGAAAATCAAAGGCGACTAGGGACTAGAGTGGACACTCAGTGAACTGCAACAGTCCTACAGAAAAGTCGCCAGACCGCTAAAAGAAAACACAAACACAAACAAAACTCTATCCAAAGGTCAGAAACTTCAAAGATTGAAGGATGGTGAGCCCACAAAGATGAGAAAGGATCAGCACAAGAACACGGAAAACTCAAAAAGCCAGAGTGTACTCTCTTTCCTCCAAATGACCGCATCACCTCTTCAGCAAGGGTTTAGAACTGGGCTCAGGCTGAGGTGTCTGAAATGACAAAAGTGGACTTCAGAATATGGATTAAAACGATCTTCACTCAGCTAAAGGAGCACATTGTAACTTAATGCATGGAAGCTAAAAATCATCATAAAACATTGCAGGAGCTGACAGACAAAATAGGCAGTACAGAGGAGAACATAACTGACCTGATAGACCTGAAAAACACAATACATGAATTTCATAATGCAATCACAATCCCAAGTATTAATAGCAGAATAGATCAAGTACAAAGAATCTCTGAACTTGAAGACGGTCTGTCTGAAATAAGACAGGCAGACAAGAATAGAGAAAAAGGAATGAAAAGGGATAAACAAAACCTCCGGTAGATATGGGATTATGTAAAGAGACTCAATCTATGACTGGTTGGTATACCTGAAAGAGATGGGGAAAATGGAACCAATTTGGAGAACATATTTCAAGATATAATCCATGAAAACGTCCCCAAACTAGAGACCAATAATAATTTTATTGAGATTTTGGTGTGTATTACTAGCTAAATCCATATTTCTTACTGGGCTCTTCCTGCTGAAGCATTATATTAGCTTTTCATTATCAGCCAAGAGTTCAAACAATTAAGAAAATCAAAGTGGATTTTGAAGGATAGAATTTGATTTTACACAAATAGGTTAGAGTTACCAGCTAAAATTATGAGTGTATTTATTACTTTACAACATTTTGATAATGAGGCAGAACCCTGGAAAAGGGAATTTGCCATATTGCACAATTCCTAAGATCAATTATTCACTTCAGCTGACACATTGTCTTTATTTTGTTGTCACAGATGTCTTTTTAAAAATGTTCACAATCTTATATTTCCTCAGCTAAAATTCATGCAACAATGTAGATATATACTTTCATTTTTCAAAAATAGCATTACTAAGGAAAATTTACTAAAAATATTACCATATAATTCACCCTTTAAGTGTTCAATGATTCATATTCAATGATACTTTAGCGAATTTGTAGAGAAGTGCAACCATCACCACCTTCTCAATTTAAAGCATTCATATTACCTTGAGTCATTTGCAATCAATACCCATTACCACACTCTGTCCCAAGCACCTACTCATTAATATACTCTTTCTATAAATTTTCCTCTTCTGCAAACTTCATGGAAGTGAAAATATGCAATAATTTTATTTTTGTATTTAGCATTTTCACTTAAGGTATTTTTTAAGATTTATTGACCTTGTACATTGTATCAGTAGTTCTGTCTTTTTTATTACTGAATAATATTCTACTGTATTGATATATTTTTTCATCTATTACCAACTGTTGTATATTTGAATTGTTCCCACCTTTGGAAAATTATAAATAATGCTTTTATGAACATTTGTATGCAATTATATTTGTGAAAATGTTATCATTTCTTTCAGATAGATCTCTTCTAGTGCAACAGTTGGGTAATATGAGAAGTTTGCATTTAAGTTTTTAAGAAAATACCCTCCCACCTGTAATCTCATCACTTTGGGAGGCTGAGGCAGGAAGATCACTTGAAGTCAGGAGTTTGAGACCAGCCGGGGCAAGATGACTAAACCCCATCTCTACTAAAAATACAAAACAAAAGAAAAATAGCTGAGCATGCTGGCACACACCTGTAATTCTAGCTGCTGCAGAAGCTGAGACAGGAGAATTGCTTGAACCTGGGTGGTGGAGATTGCAGTGAGCTGAGATGGTGCCACTGTACTCCAGCCTGAGCAACAGAGTGAGACTCTGTCTCAAAAATTAAAAAAGGAAAATGTCAAAGAGTTTACCCAAGTGGCTATACCATTTTAAATTTCATATCAACGTAGTAGGGGCTCTAGTTTTTCTCCATAATTACCAATACTTGATATTGTCTATCTTTTTTATTACAGTCATTCCAGGGTTGTATAGTTCTATGTTACTGCTTTTTTAATTTGTATTTCTCTAATGACTAACGATTTATCTTTGCTCTTCCACCATGTGATGCTTCCTGCCATGTTATGATGCAGCAAGAAGGCCCTCACAAGATACCAGGACCCTGGTCTGGAACTTCTCAGCCTCCATAGCTGTAAGCTATTAAATTTCTCTTCATTATAAATTTACCCAGCGTCAGATATTTTTAATAACAGCACTAACAGACTAAAACACGTGGATATTTATTTTATGATTGAATTTGTAATTCAATACAATTTAATATATTTTTTGGTCAAATTAATCCAGGTTTGGTTATTAGCATATTGTTTACTTAGCTTCATTATCTCTTTGATGTATTCTCATTGATTTTTTTTTTCAATCCTTTTTACTTTCGGTAACTACAAGATATTTCAGACTCATCTTGTTTATTTCCTGGCCCAGTCCTAGAATCAGACATTTATCCATGGAACCCTGGCTAACTTTATTAGGGAATGGTATTAGAAACTAAAACCAGGGCACCAGGGATGCCCACATCTCTCTACATATATTTCTGTATAAACCATCTGTATCTATATTAAGCTAAGCATTAGTTTATACTGATGTCTCTAACTTGAATTCACTGACACATGAATCATTTTAGACTTGTCTTATTATTTGTATCTTCTCACTCGAGAAGAAACACAAGGCTCCCCCAACTTTCAACATCCATTTACTTAATTGTTCAGTTCCGGTATACATGTACAGCAGTCTCAGACTTGTTAACCTACGTGCCCATAGGAAGCAAATTGACCAACTGGACTGTAGCATTTACACGCATTTTCTTTTGCATTTAGTCTTCATACGCATTCCCAAAGTTACCTATGTCTCCATCATTTACCCCAGCCCCTTCAGAGAGAATGTTTCTCATGTTAGTGACATAGTTAGATTCTTTGGTCACAAACATTATTTATTCCTAATATGTCTCATCCTCATAAATATTTTTTGTTACATACATTAAGGTTCAGTCTTTGTGCTGTAAAGTTCAATTGGTTTTAACACAAGCTTCATGTTACGAATCCACTGTTATAGTATCACACTGAATCCTTACATACATGCAGAATAGTTTTCCTGCACTAAAAATCCTCGGTCCCACGCTTCATCTACTCAACACTACCATCCTTTCCCTAAACTCTTAACAACCACTAATCTTTTCACTGTTCTTATATTTTGTCTTTACCAGAATATTGTATAATGGAAATCATCCAGTATGCAGTATTTTCAGGTTAAGGTATTTCATTAGGTAATATTCACTTAAAATTCATGTATTTTTTGTGGTGGCTTGATAGCTCATTGATTTTTATTGTGTATAATATCTCATTGTATGGATGCCCCACAATTTGTTTATTTGTTCACTCATTGGAGGTTATACTGGCTGCTTCCAGTTCTTGGCAATTCTGAATAAAGGTTCTACAAATATTGACATGCAGGATACTTTGTGAACATAAGTTTTCAAATCAGTTAGGTAACTACCTACGTGCATAATTGCTGAGTTCTATGGTAAGGCTATGTTTGGCTTTAAAAGGAACTGTCAAACTGTCTTCCAAAGTGGCTGTATTATTTTGCATTCCCACCAGCAGGAATGCAAGTTATTGTTGCACCATATCTTCACCAAGACTTAGTCAGCTTTCTTAAAAAAACATAAAGTGCTATAAATAAAATGAAACTTTGCAAATCTAATAGAATTTTTGTAGTGATATCTGGCTTTAACACACGCTTCACGTTATGCTGTTTACATTTGCAATTCCCTAATAATAAATGATTTTGAGCATCTTTTCATAGGCTTATTTTCTACCTACATGTTTCTACCTACATATTTTCTTTAGTGAGATATCTGTTCAGATCTTCTGTCCTCTTATTAATTTGATTTTTCATTTTCTTATTGGTAAATTGTAAGTCTTATTTTTCCATTTTAGATTTATTAATAAACACGTCTTTATTAAATAAAAATTTTTTTTCTCATTTTCTTAACAAAAAATTTGCAGAGTACACATTTTTAATTTTAACTAGTGCTGATTTATTTTTTCATAAATTATGTTTTTTAATGTTAAATCTAAAATGTTATTGCCCATATTAACTTAAAATTATTTTCTGAACATAATTTGAATGATAGCATAAACCTATTCATAAATAAACTAAGATTTATATTGTTTTAGAGTTTATAAAGCAAGTTGAAACAATACAAATTAAAATTTGAATCTCATCTAAAGTCAAAATACATTATTACAGAAAATCCATGTGAAATAATACTTAATATTTTGAATACCTGATAGAATTTATAAAAACTAATGTTTTTATAAGCATGTTGTCAGAGGATCTTGTTCTGAAAAATGAAGCAATATAAACCTGACAGTATTAGATGACCAAATGTAGTAATGGGCTTCAGTTCTTTCCTTACATTATTGTTTTTAGGGAATCTCATTCAGGGCTGTGACTTTAAATAGTATTTGTAGACTAGTTATCCCTAAGTTACAAGACCGATGTTGAATTCTTTTTGATCTCCAAATTCTGCCAGACTCCATGGTATCTACATGGTGATTTTTCTTTTTATTTATTTACTTTTAATTAAACTTTAAGTTCTAGGGTATATGTGCAGGACATGAAGGTTTGTCACATAAGCATACATGTGCCATGTTGGTTTGCTGCACCCATCAACTCATCATTTGCATTAGGTATTTATCCTAATGTTATCCCTCCCCCAGCCACGCACCCCCGACACACCCCGTTGTGTGATGTTCCCCACCTTGTGTCCATGTGTTCTCATTGTTCAACTCCCACCTATGAGTGAGAAAATGCGGTGTTTAGTTTTCTGTCCTTGTGCTGGTTTGCTGAGAATGATAGCTTCTAGCTTCATCCATGTCCCTGCAAAGGACATGAACTCATCCTATTTTATGGCTGGATAGCATTCCATGGTATATATATGCCACAATTTCTTAATCCAGTCTATCATTGATGGACATTTGGGTTGTTCGAAGACTTTGCTATTGTGAATAGTGCCACAATAAACATACGTGTGCATGTGTCTTTATAGTAGCGTGATTTATAACCCTTTGGGTATATACCCAGTAATGGAATAGCTGGGTCAAATGGTATTTCTAGTTCTAGATCCTTGAGGAATCGCTACACTGTCTTCCACAATGGTTGAACTAATTTACACTCCCACCAACAGTGTAAAAGTGTTTCTATTTCTCCACATCCTGTCCAGAATTTGATGTTTCCTGACATTTTAATGATTGCCATTCTTACTGGTGTGAGATGGTATCTCTTTGTGGTTTTGATTTACATTTCTCTGATGACCAGTGATAATGAGCACTTTTGTATATGCCTGTTGGCTGCATAAATGTCTTCTTTTGAAAAGTGTATGTTCATATCCTTTGCCCAATTTTGATGGGGTGGTTTGTTTTTTTCTTGTAAATTTGTTTAAGTTCTTTGTAGATTCTGGATATTATCCTTTTGTCCTTTTGTCAGATGGGTAGATTGCAAAAAAAATTTTCCCATTTTGTAGGTTGCATGTTCTTTTTTTTTTTGCTCTGCAGAAGCTTTTTAGTTTAGTTTAATTAGATCCCATTTGTCAATTTTGGCTTTTGTTGCCATTGCTTTTGGTGTTTAAGTCATGAAGTCTTTGCCCATATCTATGTCCTGAATGGTATTGCCTAGGTTTTATTCTAAGGTTTGTATGGTTTTGGGTTTTACATTGAAGCCTTTAATCCATCTTGATGTAATTTTTGTATAAAGTGTAAGGAAAGGATCCAGTTTCAGCTTTCTACATATGGCTGGCCAGTTTTCCCCAACACTAGTTATTAAATAGGGAATCCTTTCCCCATTGCTTGTTTTTGTCAGGTTTGTCAAGATCCGATGGTTGTAGATGTGTGGTGTTATTTCTGAGGCCTCTGTTTTGTTCCATTGGTCTATATATCTGTTTTGGTACCAGTACCAACCATGCTGTTTGGTTACTGTAGCCTTGTAGTATAGTTTGAAGTCAGGTAGCGTGATGCCTCCAGCTCTGTTCTTTTGCTTAGGATTGTCTAGGCTATGTGGGCTCTTTTTTGATTCCATATGAATTTTAAAGTAGTTTTTCCCAATTCTGTGAAGAAAGTCAGTGGTAGCTTGATGGAGATAGCAATGATTCTATAAATTACCTTGGGCCATATAGCCATTTTAACAATATTGATTCTTCCTATTCATGAGCATGGAATGTTCTTCCATTTGTTTGTGACCTCTTTTATTTCATTGAGCAGTGGTTTGTCGTTCTCCTTGAAGAGGTCCTTCACATCCCTTATAAGATGGATTCCTACGTATTTTAATTTCTTTGTAGTAGTTGTGAAAGGGAGCTCACTCATGATTTGGCTCTCTTTTTGTCTGTTATTGGTGTATAGAAATGCTTGTGATTTTTGCACATCGATTTTGTATCCTGAGACTTTGCTGAAGTTGCTTATCAGCTTAAGGAGATTTTGGGCTGAGATCATGGGGCTTTCTAAATATACAATCTTGTCATCTGCAAACAGAGACAATGGGAATTCCTCTTTTCCGAATTGAATACTCTTTATTTCTTTCTCTTGCCTGAGTGTACTGGCCAAAAATTCTAACTAAAGATGTTCTTTGAAACCAATGAGAACAAAGACACAAAGTAACAGAATCTCTAGGACACATTTAAAGCAGTGTGTAGAGGGAAATTTGTAGCACTAAATTCTCACAACAGAAAGCACAAAAGATATAAAATCAACACCCTAACATCACAATTAAAAGAACTAGATGAATGGGAGTCATGAGATTGGGCATCCTTATCTCATGCCGGTTTCCAAAGGGAATGCTTCCAGTTTTTGCCCATTCAGTATGATACTGGCTGTGGGTTTGTCATAAATAGCTCTTATTATTTTGAGATATGTTCCATCAATATCTAGTTTATTGAGACTTTTTAGCATGAAGAGCTGCTGAATTTTGTTGAAGGCCTTTTCTGCATCTATTGAGATGATCGTGTGGTTTTTGTTTTTGGTTCTGTTTATATGCTGGATTACATTTATTGATTTGCATACGCTGAACCAGCCTTGCATCCCAGCGATGAAGCCAACTCGATCATCATGGATAAGTTTTTTGATGTGCTGCTGGATTCAGTTTTCTAGTGTTTTATTGAGGATTTTCACACTGGTGATCATCAGGGATACTGGCCTAAAATTCTCTTCTTTTGTTGTGTCTCTGCCAGGCTTTGGTATCAGGATGATACTGGCCTCATAAAATGAGTTAGGGAGGATTCCCTCTTTTTCTATTGATTGGAATAGTTTCAGAAGGAATGGCACCGGCTCCTCTTCATACCTCTGGTAGAATTCGGCTGTGAATCCATCTGGTCCTGGACTTTTTTTGGTTGGTAGGCTACTAATTATTGCCTCAATTTCAGAGCTTGTTTTTGGTCTATTCAGAGATTCAACTTCTTCCTCGTTTAGTCTTGGGAGGGTGGATGTGTCCAGGAATTTATCCACTTCTAGATATTCTGGTTTATTGGCGTAGAGGTGTTTATAGTATTCTGTGATGGTAGTTTTCATTTCTGTGGGATCAGTGGTGATATCCCCTTTATCATTTTTTATTGCATCTATTTGATTCTTCCCATTTTTCTTCTTCTTCTTTTTTTTTTTTTTTTTTTTTTTTTGACGGAGTCTCACTCTGCTGCCCAGGCTGGAGTGCAGTGGTGCAATCTCGGCTCACTTCAAGCTCTGTCTCCCGGATTCATGCCATTCTCCTGACTCAGCTTCCAGAGTATCTGGGACTACAGGCACCCACCACCACATCTGGCTAATTTTTTTGTATTTTCAGTAGAGACGGGGTTTCACCGTGTTAGCCAGGATGGGTTTCGATCTCCTGACCTTGTGATCCACCCGCCTCGGCCTCCCAAAGTTCTGGGATTACAGGAATGAGCCACCATGCCCACCCCCTCTTTCTTCTTTATTAGTTTTCCTAACAGTCTATTTTGTTGATCTTTTCGAAAAACCACCTCCTGGATTTATTGATTTTTTGAAGGGTTTTTTGTGTCTCTGCAACATGGTGCTAAGAAGAATGTATATTCTGTTGATTTGGGGTGGAGAGTTCTGTAGATGTCTTTTAGGTCTACTTGGTCCAGAGCTGAGTTCAAGTCCTGGAAATCCTTGTTAACTTTCTGTCTCGTTGATCTGTCTAATAATGACAGTGGGGTGTTAAAGTCTCCCATTATTATTGTGTGGGCATCTAAAACTCTTTGTAGGTCTCTAAGGACTTGCTTTATGAATCTGGTGCTCCTGTATTGGGTGCATATATATTTAGGATAGTTAGCTCTTCTTGTTGAATTGATCCCTTTACCATTATGTAATGGCCTTCTTTGTCTCTTTTGATCTTTGTTGGCTTAAAGACTGTTTTATCAGAGACTAGGATTGCAACCCCTGCTTTTTTCTGCTTTCTATTTGCTTGGTAGATCTTCTTCCATCCCTTTATTTTGAGCCTATGTGTGTCTCTGCACGTGAGTTTGGTCTCCTCAATGCAACACACCTATGACTCTTGACTCTTTATCCAATTTGCCAGTCTGTGTCTTTTAATTGGGACATTTAGCCCATTTACATTTAAGGTTAATATTGTTATGTGTGAATTTGATCCTGTCATTATGATGTTAGCTGGTTATTTTGCCCCTTAATTGATGCAGTTTCTTCATAGCGTCGATGGTGTTTACAATTTGGCATGTTCTTGCAGTCGCTGGTACTGGTTGTTCTTTCCATGTTTAGTGCTTCCTTCAGGAGCTCTTGTAAGGCAGGCTGGTGGTGACAAAATCTCTCAGCATTTGCTTGTCTGTGAAGGATTTTATTTCTCCTTCACTTATGAAACTTAGTTTGGCTGGATATGAAATTCTGGGTTGAAAATTCTTTTCTTTAAGAATGTTGAATATTGGCCCCCACTCTCTTCTTGTTTGTAGGGTTTCTGCCGAGAGATCCACCATTAGTCTGATGGGCTTCCCTTTGCAGGTAACCTGACCTTTCTCTCTGCCTGCCCTTAAAATTTTTTCCTTCAATTCAAACTTGGTGAATCTGACAATTATGTGTCTTGGGGTTGCTCTTCTCAAGGAGTATCTTTGTGGTGTTCTCAGTATTTTCTGAATTTGAATGTTGGCCTGTGTTGCTAAGTTGCTACATGGTAATTTTTCTTTGATTATGGTAACATAACTAATATCACTTCATAAATTTTATCAAATGGCATCCTCAAGATTTGCCAAGGCTAACATCTACATAAAAATCTGAGACATGTAAGAGTTTAAAAAATAATAATTCTGGATTTGTAATCATAAGTTAAATTCTAATTCCAACTACAATGATAAATAGTCTTTTAACATTCTATTAGAGATATTCCACTAGACATATTCGGTCAGAATAGTATTTGAAGAAATAAATTTTTATCACCTCTCTAAGCAGATATCTGGCAAAGGAAGCAACAGATGGTCAAAGAAGGACTCTAGATGGTGGTGATTCTCATGGTATTTAATTTTTTTTCTGTTTTTCTGCACTAAAGAACTTTTCACAGACCCACCTCTACCTTTACATTGACGTTTCTTAATTTTAAGATATATATATATATATATCCATATATATATCAATGTACAGAAATCATGAATGTGCCACTTGATAATATTTATGTGGTGATATTAGTTATATAACTATCACTCAAAGAAAAGTTATCAGCCACCCAGCTCTCAAGGTCTGTCTCAGACAATACTCCAAAGTATATGTACATTTCTGATGTCTAGTCCTATGAAAAAACTTTGTGGTAATGGAATTATGTAGTATGCATTTTTTTTATCTCTCTTTTTTCTTCAACACCGTGTCTGTAAAATCTTCTCATTTTATTTTATATCACTGTATCTTCTTTTGTAATTGTTGACTAATATTTTAATGTTTTCTACTATTGAAATTCAATGAGGTGTTTTTTAATTGAGATTGACTAATGTGTTATGAATATAATTTCATATGTATTTTGTTACAAATATATACAAATTTCCTAAAATGTATTCCAAGAAATCTACTCAATGGCACTCCTGATATGCATATATTCATTTAGCGAATAATAACAATTTTTAAGGATGAATTTACCAGTTTATGCTATCATCAATCTCCATTTTCATTCCTTTAAAGGCATGTGCATTTGAACTTGCATTGCTTTATACCACATTATACAGATAGCTACCAAGTTTTGCTTGTTGATACTATAGCCCTAGTAGAATAATTTTAAAAATTAACATTTTTTAACTTTTTTTGTTTTTCATTACTTAAACTCAATACTGGTTCTTAATTTGTTCTTGTTTTGTTTTATATAGTAAGTAAATGAAATTTAGAAAATATATTAATCAGCTATTATAATAATGTTATTATAAAGAACCACAAAATCTCAGTGATGTATAAAACTCAGCACTTATTATATCACAAGTCTCAAGTTGGTGGGCAATTTGCTAATGTAGGCAGAGCCTGAATTAGCAGAGGCTGATCTTAACTTGGATTGAACTTAGGAATCTCCTCCAAGGGGGACTGTCATTCTCCTCCTGGGACCAATGGACTGGCCCAGCATATACTTTCCATAATGACTGCAGAGACTCAAGAGAACCAGCCCAAACATATAAGCACATCCCAAGCCTCTGCTTACATCACAAATGTGGACATCACAGTTTCCAAAGCAAGTTAGGAGTCTAAAGTGGGAGAGCTCTGAAAAGTTATATGACAAGGGATATGATATTTACTACTTTTACTACAGAAAGAGGGAAGTGTTGAAATAATGACAGTTTACAATTCAAGGTGGAAATTGGTATTTTTAATAGTTTAAACGGTCAGAGATACATTATTTATATGCTATTTTTAACTATGTTTATTTTTAAAAAATAGAAAAATACCACCATAACACATTAAATGAATATGATGTTTCCATGTACATATATACACACATATATACACGTTATATATATATATATATGAAATCACTTGTTCAGATTCTGAAAAAAATTAATTAAGACACCAGGCTCCAAATATTTGAATTTAGTGACTATCCTATCATGTTTTATTCAAGAAGTGAGGCTTCATTATATAAGATTTTAGAACTGACTCTTCGTTTTGGCTTTCAGCTGTGTATTCAAATATGTACCCCTGATGGTGCTTCCCCTGTAACTGATATTATGATGATGAGACCAAGAAGTGTCTTTCAAGAAATATTGTCTGACAGACAGTATCTTGATTAAGAGGAGCTTTAATTAAGATAAATGAGGCTGCTTATTCCTCTGTTCGGCATGATGAGCCCTGAATCCTCAGAATAATGTTAAAAGTAATAAAAAAATTTCCATTTTCTTATTGAAAACACAAATTAGATTTAGAGTTTGTAGTTTGCCCACCTGTACTGTAAGCGTGGCCCTGTTAGAAAGCACTGATGCTGCAATTTCATTATAGTGATCTCTGGATAGAGTGGACTTGCTGAATACAAAACATCATACAAGGATGCCAGTCAGCAGGATTGGTTCCAGAAAAAAAGAAAAACAAATATTTTTAAACAAGGTTAAGCCTAACTGGTGCTGATATGCTCTTCATTTATTTGACAATGTTATCATCTTTTCTGTATTAATTCATTTGTATTTTCCAAAGAAATTGCACAGTACATTAAACTTTGTTTTTCACCACTTGCACTTGATTGGAATAACTTTTCTTAGTATCTGTATTAGTTTTATGTTGCTATGTAACAAATTGCCACAAATGTAGGGTCTTAACACAGCAAAAAATTAGTAACTCAGAGTTTCCATGTGTCAAGAGCAGGCACGGGTTAACTAGATCTCCTGCTCAGGGCATGCCCATGCTGAAATCCAGGTGCTAGTTGGAGCAGTTATCTTACTTGGACTCAGGATCTTCTTCCCAGTTCATTCCAGTTAATTGCAGAATAGGTGCCTTGCAAGTATAGTACTGATGTGTCCATTTTCTTGCTATCTATAGGCCAGACATTGCTCTTAGCTCATACAGTATCAACAGTATCAATTCATCTAGTCACTACTTCATCTGTGAAAGAAACAAGGAATACAAAGTATGATTTCAACTCATTAAAAGCAAAGAGTAAATTTAAATTTTTAAATTCCCATTTTAGAGAGCTTAATCTTTAACAGCATAAAGTTTATAAGAGAACTTACTATTCCAGTGTTAGATAATGTGGACAATGTGTCCTATTGAATTATATGTTATACCTTTTTCTGACTGTTTTCAAGGTATAGGCCCATTGTTGTGTTTTTCATCGTTGACTTGAAAAGAGAGAAAAAAACATGAGAGTAGAGACCTCATAAGTTCTTCTAGCTGAAGTGACCCAAACTCCAGCACTTTGGAAGGCTGAAGTTGGTGGATCACCTAAAGTCAGGAGTTCAAGATCAGCCTATCCAACATGGTGAAACCCTGTCTCTACTAAAAAATACAAAAATTAGCCAAATGTGGTGGCACACACCTGTAATCCCAACTACTTGGGAGGCTGAGGCACAAGAATCACGTGAACCCGGAGAATGGAGGTGGCAGTGAGCTGAGATCATTCCCTGCACTCCAGCGTGGGTGACAGAGTAAGACTCTGTCTCAAAAAAAAAAAAAAAGAAAGAAAAGAAAGAAAGTTAGTTGAAATGACACAAACTCTGCTACCCAAGGATAAGTCTTAGCAATGGCAAGACTTCAGAGGGTAAGCTCACATAGAAACAGGTTAGTTCTAAAGAATCAGGGCTGTAGCTTGCACTAGCCAGGGATTGCAGGAAAGTTTCCACATCTGCTGATACCTTTATAACTTTTACTGATGGACAAATAAAGTAGAAATAAAGGTTTAATTATTACTTTTGTGTGAAGTGAGTCTTAGGACAGTCTGCATAACCCTTAGAAAGAGGCAATCTCAAGAATTGGTCTATTGTGAACAGGTAATAGAATAAAAATGTGGGTGACAAGTAAACTATAGAAATGCAACATATTTTATTTATATGAGTTGTGAACTTAAATGTATATGTACTGTTATTCAGTGTATTCTGTGACATGCTTGTGTAAGATAATCTTTGAAATATACATACCTCACATCTCTCATCGCTGCCATTTGTTTTTTCTTACAATGGGAAATTCCTTTATTGTGTTTCTTCAGCCACCTACACTTAACTTTAATATAAATACAGGAAAGCGTTAAGGTAGCTACAAAGAAATCAATTGCTTGCTTTTTGTACAAATAACTTAGAATAAAAGCCATAATTATAGCCCATTTAATGATTTGAGGAACGCATTTTCATTCCAATGGAAAAGATACCAGCTTTTAAAACCCCAGCTGCTCAATAGGATTTCTTAGTATTTATAGATCTCTGTTAATGCAACTCCACATAGAGAGTCTATGGAAAACAAAATGACTGAACTAATGTTACTCCACAAATGTTCTTATTTTTTTAAATACAGAACTTGCCCTAAGTGTTCTTTTCTCAGACTTTGACATTGTTGATTACGCCCTTCCTTTGCCTTTATAGTGCATTCTCCCATTTTTTCTAAATACATACGGGCCATTTCTGAATATTTTTCAATAAATGTTACTTTCTTAACATTTAAATATTGATATGCTTTAGAGCCTACCCGTAAGCCCACTCACTCCCTTTATATATCGTCCTTCTATGTATTTTTTCTCTTAATTTATATTTCTAGTCACGGTATGTCCCCTGAGGCCCAGACATTTATAATTAATATTACAATGTCTAATAAGCACCTCAAAATCAATATGGCCTAAATTAGTTCTTCTCCCATGATTTCCTTCTGAATAAGTGATAGTAGAGGCTCATAACTGCTTCAAAGCAAACACTTTTCATTCCCTCTTTCCAGGAAGGCAAACAATTAGCAAATCCTATCCATTCCAGATTTAAAACATTTTTCATGTATGTCTACTTCACTGGATCCTACCCAAATCCAGACCACCAACATCTTTTGTGGTATCTAATGGACATAGTTGGACTTTCTACCTTGTGTATTATCTCTACAAAATTCATTCATCATCACACTCTCTAAGATACAGATGTGAGCATGTGACTCATTTATCTAAAATACTTCATTTATTCCCCATTTCCCTTCAAAGTAAAATCCAAAACCTTAGATATGGAAAATAAATGGCAGATAGAAGGCAGGTCTAACCTGCAGCACCCACTCAATCAGAAAGAGCAAAATGTGAAGACTCACATCGTGAACTTTTATTCCAAAAACAGGAACATAGCAGGAAAGCTGAAGGAACGCAGACCCTTTGAAGAAGGTGGATTGCTCTGCAGGCTCTGTGGGACAACAGAGGAACTGGGATCTGTGAGTCTGCTTACTTTCTCAGCTGAGAGGCTTGTGGCCTGGGGCAAGTTCAGAGCTTGAGGCAGCTCACCAGCTACCTGGAAATAAACTCACTGCTGTTCAGGGAGCACGGTGGGAGTGAGACCAGTCTTCTGGACTGTGGGTCACATAGGAACTGGGTGAGGTCTGTGGCTGCCAGCTTTCCCCCATTTCCCTGGAGACCTGTGTGACACAGAAGAGTAAAACATAGTCCTCTGTGAACATAACTTCCTTTGCCTGGGAAACACACCCTCTACCCCACAGAAGCCACAACAACCCTGTCCAAGGAGAGCCTGAGCTCAGACAATGCCTAACCTTGCCCCGCCTAATGATCTTTCTCTACCCTACTGGTAGCCTAAGACAAAGGACATAATCTCTTGGGAGCTCTGTGGCCCTGGAAAATGCCTGATCCTCCCTCTACCACCACAACTGATGTGCTATTGAAGGCGACACCTCCTGCCTGGAAGCCAGCCAACATAAAACCAATGCACTTAACAAAAATACAACCAAAGATTCTCACAGAGTCCACTTCACTCCCCTACTGCCTCCACCAGGGCAGGTGCTGGTATCCACAGCTGAGAGACCTGAAAACAGATCACATTACAGGACTCTTTACAGACACTCTCCAGTACCAGCCAGGATCCTGGTATCTAGATCCAGATGAGAAATAAGATCCAGATGAGAAATAACAATCACTGCAGTTCGACTCTCAGGAAGCCCCATTCCTAAAGCAAGGGGGAGAGCACCACATCAAGGGAGCACCATGTGGGATAAAAGAATCTGAGCAGCAGTCCTTAATCCCTGGATTTTCTCTCTGACATAGGCTACCAAAATGAGAAGGAACCAGAAAAACAATTCTGGTAATCTGACAAAACAAGGTTATTTAACACCCCCAGAAGATCACAATGGCTCACCAGCAATGGATCCAAACCAAGAAGATGGCTGTAAGTTGCTAGAAAAAGAATTCAGAAGGTCGATTATTAAGCTAATCAATGAGGCACTAGATAAAGGTGAAGTACAACATAAAGAAACAAACAAACAAACAAACAAAGACGCAGAATGTGAATGGAAAAATCTCCAGTGAAATAGCATAAATAACAAACAATCACAACTTCTAGAATTGAAGGACACACTTAGAGAATTACAAAACACACTGGAAAGTCTCACCAATAGAATCAAACAAGTAGAAGAAAGAACTTCAGAGCTTGAAGACAAGGCTTTCACGTTAACCAAATCTGACAAAGATAAAGAAACAAAGAATTAAAACAAATGAATAAAGCCTCAAAAAACTTTAGAAATATGTTAAATGACCAAACTTAAGAATAATTGGTGTACTCAGGAAAGAAGAAAAATCTAAGAGTTTGGAAAATATGTTTGAGGGAATAACAGAGGAAACCTCCCCAGCCTTGCTAGAGATCTAGACATCTTTACACAAAGAATACCTGGGAAATTTATCACAAAAATAGTACTGCTGGGTACATAGTCATCAAGTTATCTAAAGTCAAAATGAAGAAAAGAATTTTAAAAGCTGTGAGGCACAAGGTTCAGGTAACTTATCAAGGAAAACATATCACATTAACAGTAGATTTCTCAGCAGAAACTCAACAAGCTAGAAAGGATTAGGGTACTATCTTTAGCTTCCTTAAACAACACAATTATCAGCCAAGAGTTTTTTATCCAGGAAAACCAACCTTCATAAATAAAGATATACTCCTTTTTCAGACAAACAAATGCTGAGAGAATTGCCACTACCAAGAAAGCACTACAAGAGGTGCTAAAAGGAGCTCTAAATCTTGAAACAAATCCTGGCAATACACCGAAATAGAACCTCTTTAAAGCATAAATCTCACAGGACCTATAAGAAGATAACACAATAAAAAACCAAGGTATTCAAGCAACATAAAGCACTATGCATAGAATAGTACCTCACATCTCAATATTAGCATTACATGTAAATGGCCTAAATGTTCCACTTAAAAGATACAGAATGGCAAAATGGGTAAGAATTCGCCAACCAAGTATCTGCTGTGTTCAAGAGACTCAACTGACACATAAGGACTCATACAAACTTAAGGCAAAGGTGTGGAAAAAGATATTCTGTGCAAATGGACACCAAAAGCAAGCAGGAGTAGCTATTCTTATATCAGACAAAAGAAACTTTAAGGCAACAGCAGTTAGAAAAGACAAAGGGGGACATAATGTGATAATAAAAGGACTAGTCCAGTGGAAAATATCACAATCCTAAATATATATGCACCTAACACTGGAGCTTCCAAATGTATAAAACAATTACTGTTAGACCTAAGAAATGAGATGGAGAGCAACACAATAATAGTAGGGGTCTTCAATACTCCACTGACAAAATTGGACAGGTCATCAAGAAAGAAGTCAGCAAAGAAACAATGGACTTATCTATACGCTAGAAAAAACTGGACTTAACAGATATTTACAGAATATTCTATACATTCTGTTTATTAGCACATGGAACATTTTCCAAGATAGACCATATGATAGGCCACAAAACAAATCTCAACAAATTTAAGGAAACAGAAATTATTTCAAGTATTCTCTCAGACCACAATGAAATAAATTGGAAATCAACTCCAAAAGAAACCATCAAAACCAGACAAATACATGAAAATTAAATAACCTGCTCCTGAACGATTGTTGGATCAAAACAAAATCAAGATGGGAATTAAAACATTTTTGAACTGACTGATATGTAACACAACCAATTAAAACCTCTGGGATACAGCAAAAGTAGTGCTAAAAGAAAAGTTCATAACATTAAATGCCTACATCAAAAAGTCTGAAAGAGTACAAACAGATCATCTAAGGTCACACTTAAAGGAACTAGAGAAACAAGAACATACCAAACCCAAACCCAGCAGAAGAAAATAAATTTAATGAAGATTAAAGCAGAACTAAATAAAATAGAAACAAACAAAAGAAAAAAGATAAATAGAACAAAAAGCTGGTTATTTAAAAAGATAAATAAAATTGATAAACCATTAGCAAGATTAACCAATAAAAGAAGAGAGAGGATCCAAATAAGTACAATTAGAAATAAAATGGGTAATGTGATTAATACAACTGATACTTCAGAAATACAAAAGATCATTCAAGGCTACTATGAACAACTTTACACACATAAACTAGAAAACCTAGAGGAGATGGATAAATTCCTGAAAATATACTCTGAACAGACCAATAACAAGCAGCACGATTGAAATAGTAATTGAAGTTACCAAGAAAAGAAGTCCAGGACCTGATGAATTCACAGCTGAATTGTATCAGGTATTCAAACAAGAATTGATACCAATCCAGTTCTCTCTAAATCATTCTATGAAGCTAGTATCACCCTAACACCAAAACCGGGATGGTACACAGGGAGAAAAGAATACTGTACAGACCGATATCCCTGATGAATATAGATGCAAAAATTCTCAAAAAATACTAGGAAACCAAATCCAAGATAATCCATATCAAAAAGATATAATAAATATGTGATATGATAAACTATATCAAAAAGATAATTCACCATAATCAAGTGGGATTCATACCAGAGATGCAGGGATGGTTTAACATCTGCAAGGTCAGTAAATGTAATACTCTACATAAAAAGAATTAGAAACATGAATCACATGATCATCTCAATTGACACAAAAAAAGCATGTGACAAAATCCAGCATCCTTTTATGATCAAAATCTTAAGAAAAATTGATATAGAAGGGACATACCTTAGGGTAATAAAAATCATCTATGACACATCCACAGCCAACATTCTGCTGAATGGGGAAAAGTTGAAAGAATTCCCATTGAGAACTGGAAGAAGACAAGGGTGCCACTTACACCACTTCTGTTCAACATAGTACTGGAAGTCCTAGCCAGATCAATCAGACAAGAGAAAGAAATAAAGGGCATCCAAATCAGTAAACTGGAAGTAAAACTGTCACTGCTCACTGATGACATGATTGTATGCCTAGAAAACCCTAAAGACTCATCCAAAGCCTTCTGGAACTGGTAAATGAATTCAGCAAAGTTTTAGGATACAAAATCAATGTACACAAATCAGTAACTCTGCTATACACCAACATCAACCAAGCTCAGAATCAAATCAAATCCCATGCAATTCCAGTCAAAATATCACCATGATTCTTCAGAGAACTGGAAAAAAAAATCCTAAAATTAATATGGAACCATAAAAAAAGAGCTTGCATACACAAAGCAAGACTAAGTAAAAAGAACAAATATGAAGGCATCCCATTAACTAACTTCAGACTATACTATAAGGCTATGGCCACCCAAGCAGCATGGTACTAGTAAAAAATAGGTATACAGATCAATGGAAAAGAATAGAGAACCCAGAAATAAAGTCAAAAACTTACAGCCAACAGATATTCAACAAAACAAACAAAAACATAAAGAGGGGAAAGGACACCTGATTCAACAAATGCTGCTGGGATAATTGGCAAACCACATGTAAAAGAATGAAACTGGATTGTCATCTCTCAAGGTATAAAAAAATCAACTCAAGATGTATCAAAGACTTAAATCTAAGACCTGAAACCGTATAAATCCCAGAAGATAGCATTGGAAAACTCTTTTAGACATTGGCTTAGGCAAAGACTTAATGATAAAGAACCCAAAAGCAAATGCAATTAAAACAAAAGACAAATAGATGGGACTTAATTAAACTAAAAATCTTCTTCACAGCAAAACCAGTAATCACCAGAGTAAGCAAACAACCCACAGAGTGGAAGGAAATCTTTGCAATCTATACATCCAACAAAGGACAAATACCTGGAATCTGCAAGGAATTCAGACAAATCAGCAGGAAAAAAACAAACAATCCTATCTAAAAGTGGGCTGAGGGCATGCATAGACAGTTCTCAAAACAAGGTATAAAAAGGGCCAAAAACATAAAAAAAAAACTACATAACACTAATTATCAGGAAATGCAAATGAAAACCACAATGCAATAGCACCTTATTCTGCAAGAATGGCCATAGTCATATAATCAAAAAAATAATATATGTTGGTGTGGATATGGTGAAAAGGGAACACTTTTAAACTGTTGATGGGAATGTAAACTAGTACAACCACTATGGTAAACAGTGTGGAGAATCCTTAAAGAACTATAAGTACAATTACCACTTGATCCAGTAATCCCACCACTGGTATCTACCAAGATGAAAAGAAGTCATTATCCAAAAAGATACTTGCACATGCATGTTTATAACAGCACAATTCACAATTGAAAAAATATGGAACCAGCCCAAATACCCATCAATCAATGAGTGGATAAAGAAATTGTGGTATTCATATATACCATGGAATACTACTCAGTCATGCAAAGGTACAAAATAATGACATTTGCAGACACCTCTATGGAATTGTAGACCATGATTCTAGGTGAAGTAACTCAGAAATGGAAAACCAAACATTGTATGGTCTCACTCGTAAGTGGGAGTTAAGCTATGAGGATGCAAAGGCTTAAGAATGATATAATGGACTTTGGGGACTTGGGGGAAAGAGTCAGTGGGGGGTGAGGGATAAAAGAGTACACAATGGGTACAGTGTACACTCCTTGAGTGATGGGTGTACCAAAATCTCGAAATCACCGCTAAAGACCTTATTCATGTAACCAAACATGACCTGTTCCCCAAATATTCATCAAAATAAAAAAATGAATATACGATTAAATAAATATTTCAAGGAACTGAAATTTCAGGAATAAAGTTCAAGGGAACTTTTTTATAAAACTTAAAGAACTTGCCTGCCTTTTGTTTTGTTGAAGTTGAGTTTAATCTCTCTCCTACTGCAATTGTCTTGGATTATATTTCAACAGTTTTGAATAGTCTACTATACCTGTTTATACCTCTATCCAGTGAAATGTTTCCTTTACCGTGGAGAAACATAACAATCTTGTGATGTGGCATAACTTTATCGACCCCATGATCGTGGTAACTATCATGTAGATAGCATGTGCAGACAGCAGACAATCTTCTAAGCTCTCTATACATATTAATAGATTTAATCTCTATAAGGTTAAATTCATCTATTATCCCCTTTAATGGATGAGGAAATCTCGAATATAGATATACTCAGAACCTGCCTAATATACACACACATTGTTTTTTAACCAAAGACTTTTTTAGGGCAGTTTTAGGTTCACAGGAAAATTAAGAAGAAGGTAAAGAGATTCCAATGTACCTTCTGCCCTGTATATGCAAAGCCTCCCCATTATCAGCATCCCTCATTAGACTGGTACACTTGTACAATTGAAGAACCTACATTGACACATAATAATCACCCAAAATCCATAATTTTACATTAGAATCCACTCTTATTGCTGTAAATTCTATGGATTTGAACACATGCATATAAGTAACTTATATGCATCATTATAGTATCTGTGCAGTGGCCGGATCTCAGCTCACTGCAAACTCCGCCTCCTGGGTTTGCGCCATTCTCCTGCCTCAGCCTCCCGAGTAGCTGGGACTACAGGCGCCTGCCACCTCGCCCGGCTAGTTTTTGTATTTTTAGTAGAGACGGAGTTTCACTGTGTTAGCCAGGATGGTCTCGATCTCCTGACCTCGTGATCCACCCATCTCGGCCTCCCAAAGTGCTGGGATTACAGGCTTGAGCCACCGCACCCGGCCTATAGTATCTTACATAGTATATTTGTGCCTGAAAAGTAATCTATGTTCTGCCTATTCATCCTTCCCTTCATCCAACTCCCAACCTCAGGCAATCACTGAACTATTTACTGTCTCCATAATTTTGCCTTTTCTGGAATGTCATGTAATTGGAATTGCAGGATGTACCTTTATATTAGTCCTTTTTTATGTTGTTGTTGCTATAAAGGAATACCTGAGAATGGTGAGTTTATAAAGAAAAGAGGTTTTTTTTGGCTTACAATTTTTCAGGCTGTACAGGACATATGATGCTGGCATCTGCTTCTGGACAGGCCTCAAGGAGCTTACAATAATGGCAGAAGGTGAAGAAGGAGCAGGTGAGTTGCATGGCAGCAAGAGAAGCAGGGGAGGTGCCACACATTTTTAAACAACCAGATTTCATGTGAATGCAGAGTGAGAACTCACTCATCGCTAAGGGGATGGCACTAAGCCACACATGAGGGATCTATCACCATGATACAGTCACCTCACACCAGGCCCCACCTCTACCGCTGAGGATTACATTTCAACATTGGATTAGAAAGAGACAAAACCTGGACCATATCAAGACTTTTCAGATTGACTTATTTCATTTACTAATATGCACCTAAGTTTCCTCCATATCTTTTGTGGCTCGACAGTTCATTTATTTCTAGCATTGAATACTATTTCATAGTATGGATGCAACATAATTTATCTATTCATCTACTAATGGACACCTTGGTTGTTTCCAAGTATTGGGGATTATAAACAAAACTCTTATGATCATGTGTGTGTAGGTTGTTGTGTGAACATAAGTTTTCATCTCACATCACATAGGTAAATACCAAAGGGTTCAATTGCTAGACAATTAGATAAGTGTATGTTTAACTTTGTAAGAAATTGCCAAACTATCTTCCAATGTAGCTGCACCATTTTGCATTTTTCCTAGCAATGAGTGGGAGTTCCTGTTGCTCCACGTTCCCATCAGCATTTGATGTTGGTAGTGTTGCACATTTTGGTCATTCAATAGCTGTGTAACAGACAAAGTATCTCATCGTTATTTTAATTTTCATGTCCTTGATAACACAAGATGAAGAGCATCTATTCATGTGCTAATTTGACATATGTATATATTCTTACTTATATGAGTGTCTGTTAAGGTCTTTGGCCCATTTTTTAATCAGGTTTTTGTTGTTTTTTATTGTTGAGGCTTAAGAATATTTTGTATGTTTTGGATAACACTTCTTTATCACATATATGTCTTTTGAAAATACTTTTTCCCAATCTGTGGCTTGTCTTCTCATTCCCATGACATTATCTTTTACAGAGCAGAAGTTTTTTATTTTAATGAATCCAACTTACTGATTATTTTTTCACTGATCCTGCCTTTGATGTTGTATCTAAAAACATTTCTGGCTGGGGGCAATGGCTCATGCCTGTAATTCCAGCACTTAAGGAGGCCGAGGTGAGTGGGTCACCTGAGGTCAGGAGTTCAAGACCAGCCTGTCCAAGATGGTTAAACCCCATCTTTACTAAAAAAAATACAAAAATGTGCTGGGTATAGTGGTAGATGCCTGTAATCCCAGCTACTCAGGAGGCTGAGGCAGGGGCAATTGCTTGAACCCAGGAGGCGAGGTTGCAGTGGACCAAGATTGCCTCACTGCACTCCAGCCTCGGTGACAGAGCAAAACTCTGTCTCAAACAAAACAAAACAAAACAAAAAAACAACAACAAAAACTTATTTCTAGTGGTTTCTTGGAGTAGGCAAAGCAAGATGGCCAAATAGAACCCTCCAGTGATCATTGCACCACAGGAATACCAAATTGAACAAGGATCCACACAAGAAAGAATCTTCATAAGACTCCAAAAAAAATAAAAATCAGCTGAGCAATCACAGTATATGATTGTAACATAATATCAAGGAAAGAGACATTGAAGAGGGTAGGAAAGAGAGCTTAGAGAGCTTTGCACAATATACATCATCCCTCCCTCAACCCCAGGCAGTGCCATGTGGAGAGAGAGAAGCTGTGTACTTGTGGGAGGAAGAGCAAAGTGAGTGTGGGACTTCGCATTGGAACTCAGAGCTATCACAGCAGAACACAGCAGAGGGCAGATTTCTACCAGCATCTATGGAAGGAGCATTTACACCAGCTGGAGGCCAGAGGTAAATCCTCCACCCAAGCAGAAGAAACTCCAGTTCTTGCTTCAGTCACCAAATGACTACGTTGGGCTGGAACCCAGAATGAATTTGAGTGGCAGTCAGGCCACAGAGATTGAAGCCCTTGTAAAATTCCTGATGCTGCAATGGTCTCAGAGGCAGGAGATGTGAGGTGTGACACAGTGTGACATCAGCTGCGCTGGTCAAAAAGTTTCTGCATTACCCCTCTTCCAAATCCAGGCCATGCAACTCAGGGAGAAACTCCTTCCACTTGGGGAAAGGAGAGGGAAGAGTACAGAGGACTTTGTCTTGCATCTTGGGTATGAGCTCAACCACAGTATAATAAAGCACCAGAGAGATTACTGAAACACCCAGTTCCAGGAGTTTGCTCTTGGACAATTTTTTTTAAAACTACTCTGGGCCAGAAGGGAACCTACCACCCTGATAGGACAAATACAGTCCCAGCAGGATTTACCACCCACTACCTCAAGTGGCCCTGAGCCTTGTATGAATATTAACAGCAGGAGACAATAGTGGCCACAGGCACTGAGCCCCAGTTCTGTGCTGGCCTGCAAGGTTTAGGTGCAACATTGTGCAGTTGCAGCCATGGTGGCCACAGGAGGGCCCAGATCGCCCTTTCTCTGACTCCAAGCAGCCCAGTGAGGGAAGACTCCTTCTGATTGAGGGAAAAAGAGAGAAAACAATGAGAGACTTTGCCTGGTAACTCAGATAATTTGCCTTTATGGTCCTCAAGTCCACTAAGGCTGTGCATTTAGGGAGTCTGTGGGAGTTGCAGTGTTCCTGGGCTAAGGAAGCTCTCTAGTGCTGAAACAGCTGCAAAGGCTTAGGTCACAACACTGAATTCCCTTTGAATTCTTGGAAAGCCTTCTCAAAGAGGACAGGTACAAAGAAGCTAAGACTGTGAAGATTCAATAAATACCCAACTCTTCAATACCAGACATTGACAAACGTTCACAAGAATCAAGTATATCAGTAAAACATTACCTCACCAATGCACTAAATAAGGTACCAGTGACTAGTCCTGGAATGATAGAGATACGTGACCACTCAGATAAAAAGTTCAAAATAACTGTCTTGAGCAAGTTCAATGAATTTCAACATATTGCAAAGAAGAATTTCAGAATTTCATCAGAGAAATTTAACAAAGAGACTAAAATAATTTTTAAAATCAAGCAGAAATTCTGGGAGTCAAAATGTTCAACTGGGAAAATGAAAATAAAATGCATGAAAGTCTTTCAACAGCAGAATTGATCAAACAGAAGAAAGAATTAATGAGCTCAAAGACAGGCTGTGTGAAAGTATTCAGTTAGAGAAGACCAAAAAAAGAAAAAAAAAAAAATACAAAGGATTAAACATATCTGAAAGATCTACAAAATAATCTCAAAAGGGCAAATCCAAAAGTTACTTGCCTTAAAGAGCCTGCAGGAAGAGAGATACAGATATGTTGCGGGAAGTCAGGGACCCCGAATGGAGGGACTGGCTGGAACTGCAGCAGAGGAACTTCTTGTGAAGATTTCATCTTAATATGGACATTTATCAGTTCTCAAACAATACTTTCATAGTTTCTTATGCCTGTCTCTACTTTAATCTCTTAATCCTGTTATGTTTGTAAGCTGAGGATGTACGTCACTTCAAGACCACTGTGATAATTGTGTTAACTGTACAAATTGATTGTAAAACATGTGTGTTTGAACAATATGAAATCAGTGCACCTTGAAAAATAACAGAATGATAGGGATTTTTAGGGAACAAGGGAAGACAACCATAAGGTCTTACTGCCTATGGAGTCGGACAAAAAGAGCCATATTTTCTTCTTGCAGAGAGCCTGTAAATGGATGTGCAAGTAGGAAAGATATCAGTAAATTCTTTTCCTAGCAAGGAATATTAATATTAATCCCCTGGAAAAGGAATGCATTCCTGGGGGGAGGTCTATAAACAGCGGCTCTGGGAATGTCTGTCTTATGTGGTTGAGATAAGGACTGAGATACGCCCTGGTCTCCTTCAGTACCCTCAGGCTTATTAGGGTGGGGAAAAACTCCACCTTGGTAAATTTGTGGTCAGACCAGTTCTCTGCTCTTGAACCCTGTTTTCTGTTGTTTAAGATGTTTATCAAGACAATACATGCACTGCTGAATATAGACACTTATCAGCGGTTCTGATTTTGCCCTTTGCCCTGTGATCTTTGTTGAACTCTTACCAGTGGTTCTGCTTTTGCCCTTTGTCCTGTTCCCTCAGAAGCATGTGATCTTTGTTAGACTCTTATTAGTGGTTCTGTTTTTTGCCCTTTGAAACATGTGATCTTTGTACCTACTCCCTGTTCTTACACCCCCTCCCCTTTTGAAACCCTTAATAAAAACTTGCTGGTCTGAGACTCAGGCAGGCATCACAGTCCCACTAATATGTGATGTCACCCTGGCGGTCCAGTTGTAAAATTCCTCTCTTTGTGCTGTCTCTCTTTATTTCTCAGTGAGGACACTGATGGAAAATAGAAACAACCTATATTTAAATATTGGGGATGGTTCCCCCAATAGAGATAGATCAGGGTAGAAAATTTATTCAAGGAAATAATAACAGAGAGCTTTCTAAAACTAGAAAAAGACATTAATATCCACGTACAAGAAGGACAAAGGATACCAGGCAGATTAAACCCAAATAAGACTACCTCAAGGCACATAATAAAGTTAAGAAGTTGGGTTCAAGATGGCTGATCAGATGTAGCTATAGTGCACCACTGCCATGGAGAGGAAACAAAGTGTTGAGAAAATAGTGGCTCTTCAAGTTGCCCATCTTGGAGACCACATCAGTATTCATCAAAGAAGTAAGAGGATCCACAGAGAACAGAGAGGAGCAAAGCCACACAGCTGCCCACCCAGCACTGGCCTGGAGCTGGGAGAAGCACCCTAACATGGGGAAAGGGTGAGTGAGTGAAAGCCACTGGGGATCCGTACTTTCCATGCAGACTTTAGCAAATCTGAGCATGGGAAAGAGAGAAGAACCCTCTTGAGGCCCACAGACCTCTAGACTGACTCAGAGAACCTTCTGGAGTTTGTAAAAAGGTACTGCTCAGGCCCATGTGGAGCCCAGCAAGCCTGATATGCCTATGCAGCGTAGTGCCAGCTGCCATGGCCCTGATAGAGGCCACAGTTGCAGTCTGAGGAGCGGTCAGTCTGACTCACTTCTCCAGCCCCTCCAAGCTTAGGCTCAACTGAGCTTGAGCTTGCTGCACAGCAACCCACACCCACCTAAATCCTGCAGGTGGGCACACATCTGCACTGTTCCAAGAGGAGACCATATGACCTCCCAACCCACACTGCTCTGGGACAGGCAAGGCCAGCTACTTTGAGCTTCCAACATAGTGACCCATCACTGCCTGAACTCTATGGGTGGGCCCAGCTCTGCATTCCCCCAGGAACTACAGTGAAGGTAGACCATGTGACCCTCCACCTCGGTTGCTGCGAGGCACACAAGGCTAACTGGTTTGGATTTCCAGCACAATGGAAATCACTGTGATGGGTCACAGCTCTTTATTCCTCTGCAACAAAATTCCCAGAGGTAACATACAGTATTTGGTATCTTTGCATGTTCTCAGCAGTGAAGTTCAGCATTGTTTTGGTGGGAGAGAAGTACAAGCATACAATGCACCCCATAGCCACCAGTCTTCATTATCTCAGGTGAAGTGTACTGCTTTCTCCAGTGAAAAGCACACAGCACAGTCACCCTACTCCCTCCTGAACATTTCAGCTTTGGCCCAGAACCTTTTTGAAAACCCAGTGCCCATAGGCCTGTGATGTTCCCAGGGAGTCCCACAACCTAATTGTTCTGCTTTCCCCTGTCTGAGAGTTTGGCTGGTTATCCAGTGACCAGACTGATCCCCTCACCATAGCCAGGACCTGAACTCTGGTTTAACCTGACCCTATTCCAACCCATTTAAGGCTCAGCATGTGTGTTATACATGCACAGTGGTGTATTTATAAGCCTGGGAACTCAGAAACTACCTGCCTCTTTCTGAATCTCCTGGCACCTGATCAATTCCCTCAGGGCCTGAGGTGAGGCCATCCCAACTCTCCTACACCACCATGACCAATACCCACATGCACAAGCCCAAAGCTGGAGTCATCCCGTTTGACAAAACAGCAGTTACTGCCACATAGGAGAACAGGTGAGCCTTAAAGCTATCTGTATTAGCTTGAGTGACAAGGTTATGCACAAAAACCACTCCCACAGAAAGTTGCAAAACTGGCATTTCCTGTGGTCCTCAACCACATTGCAGTCTGGAGATAGATTACAGTGAACTAGGAGTGAAGAATCCTGGAGCAGGGTGCTGGAGGAAAACAGATTAGATTCCTGCCTACCTAGGACAGGGAGCGGATATAGCCTTCTCACTGCACTACTGCAGAGAACTCAATGCATTTCACCAGGAGCTTATCCCAGCAACTCTTATCAAGGCTGCTGCCTGCACTCATCACTGGGATATTTGTGGGCAAGCCAGGGGCTTCCAGCACTGCCCAGCTGTGTCCCACCACCCGCATGAAACAAGAAGCTCAGAACACCAGGCACTCCACTGTCCAACTCTTCACCTGAAACAACAGAGAGTACCTCACAGTAAACAAAGGTCAGGCACATATTCACCTGCTTGTATAATAGCTGACTTATACTTGTAAACACCATCTACTAGTCTATAGGTCAAATCGCACAACCTAACACAAAACTTGCTGACAGAAGTTCATAGGAATATAGAAGCAAAATGAAAAGACACTACCTAACACAACCCTCACTCAGCGAATGAGAAGGAACCAGCATAATAATTCTGTCACTGAAAATATAAATGCTGAGGCATCATCAAAGGCTAACTCTAGCTCTTCAGCAATGGTCTCTAACCAAAAAAAGGAACCAGAGAAATGACAGATGGAGAATTCAAAGGACAGATTGTAGAGAAACTCAATGAACTCCAAAATAACGTTGAAAATCAACACAAGGAAACCTGTAAAGCAATCCATGAAATGAAGAGGTAAATATCTTAAAAAGAAATCAGTCAGAGCTACTGGAACCAAAAAAACTCACTTAAGTAATTTCAAATACAATAGAAAACTACAAAACAACCAATACACTAAACCAAATGAAAAAAAGAATTTCAGGGTTTCCAAACCCATCCAGCCAGACAAAAATACAGATTTTTTTTTTTTTTTAATGAACAAAGAATCTCAGTAATATTCTTTGAGCTGATGCAAATTGTCAAAACCTGTGAACTACTGGCATTTCTGACAGAGAAGGAGAAATAGTAAATAACCTGGAAAATGTTTGAGGGAAAAATTTAAGATCATCCCCTTAATTTTGCTAGAGAGGTAGATATCAGGATACAAGAAATCCAAAGGCCTGCCTAACAATCACCAAGGTCTATAGATACCAGACTATCTCAGATAAATGCTAAAGAAAAATGTATTGAAGACAGCTAAGAAAAAGGTCAAATAGCATACAAAGGATACCCATTAGGCTAACAGCAGACTTCTCAGGATAAATTCTCAACCCAGAAGAGACTGGGGCCCTATTTTCAACATTCTTAAAGAAAATGAACTCCAATGAAGAATTTCATACACCAGAAAAACTAAGCTTCCTGAGCAATGGATAAATAAAATATTTCTGCTAACCAATTACTCATGGAATTCATTACTAAACCGGCCTTACAAGAGATCCTTAAGGGAATTCTAAACACATAGATGAAATAACGACATTGGCTGCCACAAAACCATAGCTAAGTACATAGCACACAGACCCTTTAAAGAAACTATAAAATAACTACAAAACAACCAGTTAATAACTTCATGATAGAATCAAAATTTCAAATATCAATATTAACCTCGGATGAAAATGGTCTAAAAAACCACTTGAAAGACAGAGTAAGTAGTAAGTTGGATTAAAAACAAGACCCATTGTCTGCTGCCTTCAAGAGATTTATCTCACGTGTGATGACACTAATAGATTCAAAGTAAAGAGTTGAAGAAAGACTGATTATTCAAAAAGAAAACAAAAAGAGTAGAGGCTCTATTCTTAAATCAGATAAAATAAAACTTAAGCCAACAACATTAAGAAAACAAGAAGGATACTACATAATAATAAAAGATTCAATCCAACAAGATGACTCAACTATCCTAAATACGTAATGCAGTCAACATTGGCGCACACGGATATAATAAAACAAATACTTCCAGACCTACAAAAAAGACTTATACAGCTACAAATTAATAGTGAAGAACTTTAACACACCACTGACAGTGTTTGACAGATCAAGGCAGACAACTAACAAATCTGGGGCTTAAATCTGACACTTAACCAATTGGACCTAGTAGACAACCAAAGAATCTACCACTCGTCATACATAGAATATATATTCTTCACGTTTGCACACAGAATATACTCTTAAGATTGACCAAATGCTTGGCCATAAAGCAAGTCTTAATAAATTCACAGAAATCAAAGTCATACCAATCATATTTTCAGACTATAGTGGAATAAAAATAGAAATGATTACAGAAAACATATCTCAAAAGCACACAATTACATAAAAATCAAACAATTTACCCCTGAATGATATTTGGGTAAAAGATGAAATTAAGGCAGAAATTTAAAAATTCCTCAAAATAAATGAAAACAGAGAAATATCAAAATTTCTGGGAAACACACAAAACAGTGTAAAGAGGAAACTCACAGCACTAAACACCTACATCAGGAAGTTAGAAAGATCTCAATAAACAATCTAACATCATACTTGAAGGAACTAGAAAAATAACAACAAATGAAGCCCGAAAACATCAGAAGAAAAGAAATAACCAAAACCAGAGCCAAGCTGAATAAAATTGAGACTCAAAAATTCATAAAAAGGATTAAGAAAACCAAAAATTAACTCAAGATGGATTAAAGACTAAAATGTAAAACCTAAACCAATAAAAATTCTAGAATAAAACCTAGGAAATACCATTCTGGACATCACCCTTGATGTCTTTAGAGGCTATGATAAGCAACTATATGTGAATAAACTGGAAAACCTAGAAGAAATGTATAAATTCCTAGACACATACAATCTGCCAAGGTTGAACCATGAAGAAATCCAAAATAATGAGACAGAAGTAGAGTAGTGACAAAAAGTATTCCTTTGAAGTAAAGTCAAGGACCTAATGTTTTCACTGATGAATTTGACCCCAAATTTAAAGAACCAATAACAAACCTACCAAAACTATCCAAACATGGAGGAGGAAGGAGTACTTCCAAAGTAATCCTATGAAGCCAACATCACCCTGACACCAAAACCAGACAAAAACATACAGCAACAACAAAAAGAAAACTACAGGCCAATATCTCTGATGAGCAAGGTTATAAAACTTCTCCAGAAAATACTAGCGAACTGAATTCAACAACACATTAAAAAGATTATTCATCATGATCAAGTAGGATTCATCCCAGAGATGCAAGTATGGTTCAACCTATGCAACTCAATGTGATACATCATACTACATATCGGAAGTTTTGCCTTCATTAAATAATGCTCTCAGGTAGAGTAACATAAAGGTTGTGATTATTCAATGGTCCACTGATTGTGTCAGCAGAAAAGTCACTGAGGTCTCTATAAGAATGGTTAAGTGGAGAGGTAGAGATCAAACACCAAAATCAGATTAGAAACCTAAAGACTAAAGAAAATAAGAAAACATGGCTACGCTACTGAAATAATGAAAAATTGAGATAATTAATTATGTCCTGCTGCTGGAATTTAATAGCTTAGGAAAAGAGTCCTGCAGCTCTCAGTTTCACACCTCCTTTGTCTTTTGTTCATCTTAGAGAAAATATCATTTCAAAGGATAACAGGTTTTAAAACAAAAGAAAATTAATTAATTCTTTGTTCATAATATACACTCAAGACATTTTTTAAGAAGATTATTATTATGGGAGAAAAATCAACTGAACTAAAGCCATCATTTTGAACAACGATAAAGATATCATGATAAAAATCTCAACAAATGAATGATTGACTGCCCTCTTTCCATGTTCGCTGGCTAGGTCGATAACCTACATCATCCAAATTGATAAAAATCATGCTAAACATAAGATCAGTTATGAATTTCAGCTCCGACAGCCATGTTGAGTTACAGAAATATTCTGCAAATATGTAAGTTCATACGTTCGTACTTAGGTGATCTCAGGCCTTCTGGTGCCTTTTATACTTGGAGAGTGACCGTATAAATTGTACAAAAACTGGTCGTGTTTGAAATATAGCAATATATAAAGTTTAGTATTCATATTTATATTTATATTTATATAACAGCAAAAAAAGAGTACCTAAATTGTTTGAGACATAAGAAGAAAAGACACAAGACAAAAAGACCAAGGAATTATGATAGAATATGTGAGATACCTAAGTCTAAAAAGTCAGATACATGAAATACTTAACCAATAATTTAAAGACTCACAGTGCTTTCTGCCTGAATCCTGACACATCTATGGCTCTAGGATTCTTATATATCCTGCACACGATGGTTCACTCCTTACACCTGCTTTTTAGGTAAAGAAAATGAGTCATTTTTATACTTTACTCATTATTATACTACCAGCCTTGTTGTCCGTAACCACATCAGAGTCTCCTGCAACTTCACTCTACTTTCCTCAAGTATTTCTTTATTATTCATACAAGGCATGCTTTTAACAGCAGAATTTAATACTAGAATATACATTTGTGTGAGTATATATAGTATATATGTATATATGTAGTATCCTGTGTAAAGAAAAAACATTTTTCTTCAATTAAAATACTTATTTTTCTGAATACAATGACCCTGAAAAATATTTTTGCTTGATTTTAAAAAAAAAGATAAGGTGTTTAAAATATAAAGACTCTTAAAATTTTTGCAAATGTTGCAAATGTCTTACAGGTTTACTGTAGACATAAATCAGTTAACAGTCAACATATATTATGCTAATGTATGTCATTTGTTTAGGCCAATGATTGATGATGAGTATATCTATAAGAAAGCTGCAAATCTGTTGTCTCTCCAAAGATACATGTTTTTAAAACAATTTTAAAATCCCAGCCAGAATATTCCAAAGTTCACTTTCCTTTTTCTCTAAAATTAGACTGGCAGCAAACATTGATGTGAGTTACAGAGCCTGACATCTAATTAACACAGTCTTTACAGGTTTAATGAGCAGTGATAAATTTCTATCCTTTCTTTGGCACATTTTAATTAGTTGTAATTATGAGTGGAGTGACCTGAAAAGATTGTTGTCCCACAGAATCACGGTAAATTTGTATAATTTATATTTGCAGGGACAGAATGTGTTTTTATGACCTGAAAAACCAAAAGGTTATTTAAGCCATTATAGTAGTCATTTAAAATCTTACCTAAATCTCAGATAACTAAAATGTTGGACATGCATATTCTACCAACATCAGGTGAGATGCTCCATAAATACCTTTATCAAGATCATTTCTCCAGAGAGTTGTTCCTTGAAACTGTGTGCAACCTGAACTCAGATATTTATACATATGTATATAAACAGTTTGGTATTTAGATTTTTATTTTTATAACAGTAAAAAAGATTACCTAAATTGTTTTAGACATAAGAGGAAAGGACATAAGACAAAAGTCAAATGAGTTATGACAAAATATGTGTGATATCTAGATATATATGTAGATATAAATATATACACACACACACATATATATGCTATGTTCCTCTTATTAGTAAGGAAAACTATATAAAAGCTATATACATTTCCTATAATTCTTAATATTATTTTAAAGAGTGATATGATATGCTTTAAGGAACAGAATACAAGAAAAGTCTTCAATGTAAAACAAGGCAGATATTCTTCTTAATGTTATAAAGATTCCCTTGTAGTAGAAGAGAAAAACAAACAATTCTCATAAATGCCAACATTTGGAAGACGCCAGGTGCACACAATGGGAAAACCTATATTACAACTGAAGGATCATTGAAGACTCTGAGGGGTGATTATGATTATTGTGATGATGATGATATAAAAAATAATCATTAACACTCTCTTTGTGGTTACTTATTGCTGGACATTGTTATAAGAGTTTACATGGTTCTTCAATAACTGATAATTTTTAGGTATGGGAGAACTAGTCATTTGAATTTTCCCATATAAGGTAAAGTTGCAGAGACCATGGAAATTCTAGTGGATAGCAGATTATATTCAGAAATTCACATTTGGTAGAATACCCCTAAAATATACATTCAATCACTTTCAAAAGGAGAAAGGGTTTATTCTGGCCATCCTTTAACATTTCTGCATTTCAAACATCTTTTAATGCCTACTAAACACCATCAATACCAAGTTTGAACCAAAGCTCCATTTCCTACAACTTTCAACTTCTGCCGTTTCCTACACTACGAGCTACTTCGAACTGTGATCTTTACAAAGGAATTAGTATCCCAGTCACCTTAGGGTAGTTGTATAAGCTTCCTATCTTCACAGGCTTTCTTCAGAGCAGGATCCTACAATTACATATCTGCCATTGTCAATTCGACATATGTATTTTGTACCCATGAAATGTCTTCCTCAATCATTTCTGTAATTATTTCTGTGAGATGTTATAGTGGATTTTATTATACAAATATGGCTGCGACATAGCTTTCATTCTGCAAATTAATATATAATGGAACCTTGATATTGTTCCCAAAAATCCTTATATATGTACTTCATTTGAATGAACAGGGTGTGACATGACTCACTTGTAACCAGTAGAACGCAGCAGAAGTTACACTGCATGCTTTCTGATAACAGGTTAGAAAAAGCAATGCAAATTATGCCTTGTTTGCTGAAACACTCTATTTGAAGCCTTGAGCCAGTGTATAAGCATTATGACTACCCTGAGGCTAACAGGCCAAATAGTTCATCTGGAAAGTTCCCATAGAGAGGTCCCGTGACCACATTAAGGGAGAGAAATGCCTGGCTAGCCATTATTAGGTCTAGTGCCAGTCGCCATGTAATTGCAATTGCACATGAGAACCTGACCCAAAACTACTCAGCCTGGTCCATCCTAAATTCCTACCATGCAGAAGCTGGAAGCGATAATAAGTCAATTGTTTTAAGCTAATAAGTTTTGACATTATTTGTTACTTAGCAATAGATAAATGCAAAGAAATTGTTGTATTACATTTTATAACAGGCTGTGATGTTCTGTCCAAGTGTTCCTTGGGTCCTTTATATATTGCAGGGCCATTTTCCCACTCTTTCTACTTTCCTTTACTTCTTAGTATTATTGCCTAATAGAAATCTTCTTTAAAAGCTGTCTTTAAATGTGAACACTAAAAGGAGGATATTATAGTTGCCAGCTACTGTCTTGATTCAACTTCCGGTATATTCTAAGCATATTCCTGAAAATCGAAGGCCTTCATGGCCCAATCCTTGCTTGGTAGCTGTAATGCACTGTGGCTTCTGGCAAGTCATTTAACATCTGTGGAACATCATTTTCCTCAGCAAAAAGATAATAACACTTACCTATCACACAGTGGTATCGTATGGTTTACATAGGGTTGCTCTCTGAAAATACGAAACATTATAATTTCAAGATAATATTATAAACATACTACCCCATTTTCATTTCTGACCAAATGGAGTGGGACCTATGGGGATTTGGCATCCAGTGTTCAAAGTTTTCACCATTTAAATTGTCACCTTGCAACCTACTATGTTCCTTACTACCCATTTAAATACTAAAAGAAAAAAATGGCTAAATGAAAATCCATGTGCTATCTTGAAATAGGTGATCTTTTGGGTTTCATTTTCCTAACTTTTCAGGACATTTGCAAAGTTTTATGAAGTTTTAACAGTCCCGATCTATCTTGGATCTGCAAGAGAAGTTTTCCTTTACTGTACTTCTAAGCAGTCCATATCAGGGAACAATTTGCTATGGAAATCTAAGGTTCTGGTTAAGTTTTAGTCAAATTGTCTTTAAAACATCACATTAATAATTAATGCTTCATTGGTTATTGATACACACTATTTGGCTCAGAAATGTATTTCTATTAAAGAGACTTGGATTATCTATACAGCTTTTTTTTTTTTTTTTTTTTTTTTTTTTTTTTTTAAATAAGGACTTAGCATTAGGTAAATTAGTTCCCATTTATTTATTTATTTTTATTTTTTGAGATGGAGTCTTGCTCTGTCTCCCACTCTGGAGTGTAGTGGCATGATCATAGCTCACTGCAGCCTTGAATCCCTCAAGTGATGCTCCCACCTCAGCCTCTTGAGTAGCTGGGACTGCAGGTACACACCACCATGCCTGGCTAATTTAAAAATATTATTTAAAGACAAAGTCTCACTATGTTGTCCATGCTGGTCTCAAACTCCTGGGCTCCACTGATAAACTCCTTCCTGCCTTGGCCTCTCAAAGTGCTGGATTGACAGGCATAAGCCACCGCACCCAGGCACCATTTCATTTTAGGATAGCGCACATCATGGATGGAACACATAAGAAATACTGAAAACAGTGGTTTAATATAGTTTAACCAAGCATTTGTTTTAATATAATTTGGCCAATATTAAGGGGAGGGGAATTAATCCATGCCTTTATTGTATTTCAAACCTGTAATTAATTTAAATAACAATATCAACTAAATGTAGCAGTGTTTAAACTGAGCTGACTATGCTCCCATGCCTACACAGGTGCTAAAGATAAAACAGAAATGTAAAATTGTCTTTTAAATCAGAAAGTTAATTTCATGTATTTTGTCATTAAGACATGTATAGTTATAAAGAGTGAGAGTTTAAATTTTTTTTTCCTAATAGACAATGCCCATATTGGCTAATAAATAACCCATCCTTGGACCTGGATATTTATAAGAAAATTAGACTATTTAGGTTTGACTCATTTGACATTTGAGTGTGGTTAATGTCTCTTGTGTTCCATAATGTATTTTGTATCAGTTTCATCCCAAATCTGAACTCTCTCCACAAGAAGTGTTAAGACACATGTGGAATGCACTGAAATTTACCTAATAATCTAGAAAAAAAAAAAAAATCAGCAGGATTCAGCATAGCTTCTGCTTATTTGTTTCTCTAAAAAAAGTAATGTCTTTTGTTATTTTAAAAACTAAAATATCCTGGCCATGGCTCAAGACTCCCCAAGCAGGCAACCTGCAGTCTTCTGCTGACAGCTGCAGGAGAAGCTTGGTGTCCTCCATCTGTCACCAAATTTCCTCTACCTACTGCTGCTGTTCTACCATCACCAATCCGTGGACGATGGAGCTTCTACCTACGGGGTACCTCAGCACTTTTCTTTAAGACTAAAGCCAGAAATCCAGTCCTCTGAAATGGACATTATGTCACAGAAGACTTTCACAGTTGCAGTTGGAACTTGAGAAACAGGATTAGGCGACAGCTACATATGGCCCTCAGTATGACAGGAAACTCTGCATCCTGAGGAAAACCAAACACATTGCCTAATCCCATACTACCATACTCTTCATACAAACCATAAATTCTGGCTCTCATAATTCAAATCTATATTAACCACTGAGTAAACAGAAGTCCCAATTTTTAATGAAGAAAATCCTACATTAACTGCCATTACTATCCAATTTAGACTCCTCTTAACACACCTAAACAAATAATCAAAATCCCATTATAAATTTCAGAAAAAAGTTTATATCCTAAAGATTGAGTTATAAAGTAGGATGATAAAGTCAAGGGATTCTTTATCTTGTTACAGGGTAACTGGAATCCACACAGTTTATCTATGAGGTGTTATTTGTGATTATTCTCAGTAAAGTAAGTAATTTGAAGCTAGGCACTGAATGAAAAATAAGAGCTTAACTGTTGCAGTACTATGGGTTTAGAAATCTAAGGATGCTAATGCATATCAAAATAATGAGTAAATAAAATTATACCTTAATTGGATTCAACATAGACTGGAAATCTTTTTAATTTTAGCATTTTTATTAAAGGAATGATCAACACTTTAATTTGAACCTGGGGGTATTTGCAGCACATGGAGTGAACACATGAACAAATACTGGAAATAATATATTAATATAATTTAACCAAACATTGTTTTAGTACAATTTGATAAATATTAAGGGAAGAGGAATTAATCCATATCTTTATTGTATTTCAAATATGTGATTCATTATAATGGCAATATCATCTAAATTTAGCAATGTGTAAATGGGGCTTACTATGTTCCCAGGACCATACAAGACCTTAAAATAAAACAGAAATGTACAATTCTCAATGTTACATATTAAGCAACTCCCATTTTTATCAACTCTGTATTTATAAATTATTCTGTCATTTACAGTATACATTTAAAATCATGGTTGTGCCTCTCTCAGTCCTACTGGCTATGGAGTTATAAAACCAAACTCCATAATACTGCAGAATGCTGTACAATAAGATATTTACACAATACTGTGCAAATAACGTTTGAAAAATCGTATTTTTTGATATGGAGTAGGTTCTATACATATGTTTATAACACACAACATATATATATACACACACATACATATACATACACATACTTTTCTAGAGAATAAAGTAAGTGAATAGTGAACTAAAAATAAAATGTAGGACTTCCTCACTGTCAGTCACACTTTCAGTGAAAATTAGACTGCCAATTTATGGACAAGCGTCCTGGGAACATTAGTTTTCAATACAACCAACTACAGTTTTATCAGAATAACATCAAATACATGAGAATGTTTAGGCATTTGGCTATTTAGTTTAAAGATCACAGTGGAAGAAGCTATGACATTACATTCATTGCTGAAATACTTCTTGGTTCTTTAAAAAATAATGTTTTCTATATTTTAGAATTATTCATTAATTTGAGTAGTAAATCTCTAACATTCAAAGAGAATAAACTCATTACCCGAAATATATTCAGTAAAATTTGTTATATTTCATTTTGCAGTATTTTCCATTTCTATTCCATTTCTATGTGTTCTATCCAACTTTCAAAATGTTAATCCCAGTGTCTCCTCCCGGATTTGTTTTCTAATCTATATTTCCCACTAAACTATGAGATACAAAAGAACGGGGGTCATTTTATCTTCTAAATCTGGCACAATGTCTGGCCTTATTAAGTATGCAATAGGCCGGGTGTGGTGGCTCAAGCCTGTAATTCCAGCACTTTGGGAGGCCGAGACGGGCGGATCATGAGGTCAGGAGATCGAGACCATTCTGGCTAACATGGTGAAACTCCGTCTCTACTCAAAAATACAAAAAACTAGCCGGGCGAGGTGGCGGGCGCCTGTAGTCCCAGCTACTCGGGAGGCTGAGGCAGGAGAATGGCGTAAACCCGGGAGGCGGAGCTTGCAGTGAGCCGAGATCGCGCCACTGCACTCCAGCCTGGGTGACAGAGCGAGACTCCGTCTCAAAAAAAAAAAAAAAAAAAAAAAAAAGGATTCAATAGCTATTTCTCAATAAATGAATATGCTTATTATATAGCTATTATTCTAATCTCCACTAACAGTATAGTCCATTTGATCAAGTAATCCTTTTAGAGAATTTGGTTTTTCATGAATCTCTAATTCATATAATATGAATCTTGATATTGTTATTCAATCAGAAAATTACTTCCAAAATGTATATTTATTTTTTTCCTACTTTGATACTCCAGAATTTTACTCAGCCTATATTTAAAATTATAAATCTCACCTGTCTAATGCTTGTCATAATTATCTTTATTGTGCTATTAGGAATAGGCTTAACATTTCTGGTTACTATAAATTATATAAAAGCAACACAACTTTGCAACTTACATTTGATGCATCATTTTGAAAATCAGTTATTTAATAATTAGAGGAAGAACTACATTTTATGTTTTAGAGATACTTTGTTTAAATACAAGTACATTAAAAATATAGTATATTTCAAAACAGTAATATTATTGTCACAGATGATAATATCTATTGGAGATAGTGGTATAATTCTTGGCATACTCTAGCAATAGCTTATATTATGTTTAGAAAATAATCCCCTGGTGGAAGTCAGCTGGCTAATCCATGACCTACAAGGACACAATATAATGGAATGGGTCTTACGTTTCAGAGCTAAGTATTTATGTTTGTAAGTCAGGCAATTTGATTTTGTTAGTCTTCCGAGGTGATCCAGCTCTTTGCTTGCTGACTCATTTTGTTGAAATCCCATTAATACAATATTCAGAATGACTGTTTTCTTAAAAGAAAAGTACTATAATCAATCTAACCTGTGCTTGCTACCCAGCATGTCTATTCATGATGGACAAGATGCATGAAGAATGACTATTATGGAAAGTCATCTTTAAGAAGAAAAACAAGGGGAGTTAGTGATCTTCAAGACTATAAATCTGATAGCCTGATGATATAGCTTCTGAAGTAAAGTTTGGCAAATTAGGGACTTTAGGCTAAATCCAGTCTGCTGCTTAAATATATACAGACAACCCAGACAGTAATTGTTTTTACATTTTAAGATGACTGTAATGATTAAAAGAATAATAATATTCCCCAACATGTAAAATTTGTATAAAATTAAAATTTCAGTGTCCAAAAATAAAGTTTTATAGGAACACAGCCATACTGAAAGTAGAGAAGACAGGCTTTAAAACAAGGCCAAATGACTGCAGTGCTTGTAATCCTAATCACTGTGCTACACAATTACAAAATACATAACAAATATGTCCTGATTTTACATGATGGATAAATTTTAAATTAGTTAACATTCAATAAGAATATTGCATAACTTATCAACACACTCTTGATAGTTTTTATCTTTTATATGTATTTTAAAGTAGAGCTTTACAAAAAGTAAAATGTTCAAGTTATTTAAATTTTATCTAATTTTAATAAAAATATTTATTGCATTCAAGAGTATCATAACACTAATTAAAGATTTTGCTTCTGTGAAAAGATTAGGTAATGGAAATTATATCCTTTTCCCTATTTGGTCTTGTTCTAATAAGTGAGAAAAAACATTTACACTTGTAAGTTATTTTCACCTCAGTGCTTTTAGCAACACTGAAAATACAGAATAAATACTATACATAAAATTTCCTACATAAGTTGTGTTACCTAGTTATTACTGACTGACATAAGTAAAGTTTTAACTTCACATTTAAACATTCATTTTCCATTTTCTCAGATGTATGTTTTAATGCTTTAATTTTCTATATTTTGTGATTTTGGTAAAAAAATAAAATCTGGTTTTTATATAGTAAAAGTTGAAATATATATGTGTGTATATATATACACGTATGTATATACATATAAATAGACAACTTAAATCCCAAGGTAGATGTTAAAAACTAAAAGTAAAAATAAATAAATATTGTTAACAATTGTGTTGCTTTTGTACTTTCAAAGTATTATAATTAAGGTTAAAGTCATCTAAAAATAAAAGATTAAAAACATGACTTTCCATAAAGAAAACATCTCTAGATACAATTAAACAATTTAAATTTAGAGGACAATAACATTTACTGAAGAAAATGATTTCACTCAGTATTAATTCAGTAATCACTGAGTTAACTTCTCTATTAGTACTTTACTGTGTTGAGGTGTCTATTGTTGTTACCACAAATTGAGTGGCTTACATCAACACAAATTTGCTGTCTTACAGTTCTGTAGATTAGTAATTCAACATTGGTCTACCTGGAGTAAATCATGCTGTCAGCAGGGTGTGTTCCCTTTCATAGATTCTAAGGGAGAATCAGTTTCCTTGCCTTTTCCAGCTCCTAAAGTTCACGGCATTCCTTAGCTCAAGGCCCTTCCTCCATCTTGAAAGAAATGTCTGCATTTCTTTCATGGTCACATTTTTCTTACTCCTCTTATGCCCCATTCCTTCCGCTTAGAAACCTGGCAATTTCATTGTGCCTGGCTACGTAATGAAAGATAATCTCCCTATTTTAAGGTCAGCTGATTAGCAAGTGTACTTTCATACTCCACCTTAATTCCTTTTTGCCAATAACATAACATATTCATAGGATCCAGGTGTTAGCATATGGATATCTTTGGGGAGACAATTCTGTTTACCACCATAACTTATCCTTGGTTTCAAATTAAACCTTACTGATTTTAGATTCTTTTATTCAAGCAAAGTGGCAACTTTCAGTATTTCTTTCTGTTTATTAATTTTTCTCTTTATTTGCCTTTTATATATGGTGGATCTGAGGATATTGAAGTAGTGGCAAGTTCCATGGGACAAGGTGGGGTAAGTATGGAGTTAGTGATTGGCATTTAGCTGATCCTCTATTGTCTCTCTCTGGACCTCCACATCAATTCATTCTGAAAATATTTTCAACAGTGTTCAAGACACATAAATAAGGAATATTTCATAGGGACCTCACCTTAATGAAAAAAAAAGAGAAAAACTATTGATCAGGTTTGCTAAGGTGCCTCTATGGGCAAAATGTAGATGTGGGTCAGGGTCTAAAAGTATAAAAGGTGCATTTGGGGAAGGAACACATATTAACGACATTTTGAATTATCATTTACATTGGTCTAAGTCAACTTGTTGACACAGTTCTTGTAATCAAAAGGAGAGAAATTATGAATAAAAATAGTAGCATAAGATCAGCTAATGTCTGACACAAAATACCCTAAATCTTCTGGAAAACTCAGAAGGTTGGAGAAACACCACTGTCCACACTCTGAGAATTTGTGTATAAGCCAGCCAAAACAGACCAGCTGTGCCTTCCAGAATGTGGAAAACGGTCAATTTAGATGTAGTCAGAGGGATTTAGCCAGCTCATCCTTCTTCCAGGAAGCCTCTTGTCTCTATATGAGGTATTATCATGTCTCAGCAAAGTTTCTCATTGCCCTCTCCTATAAAACTAAGGCAAATCAGAATTTGTCTAAAAATAGAAGCCATGTTGGATTTCAGTACATTAGATAACATGTGGACAAAACCACATAATATTTTTGGAATTCTAGCTTATTTTTATCTTTAAGCCTGGTCTCTTTCAGGTGGATGTTTTCAAGATCTCCTAACGTCAGGAACCTGTCACACATACTTGTCTATTCTGAGCTACTGTTTTTTGCGGTATGCTGTTTCCTTTGAGCTGATTAGAATTTATGACTCTCTTGTTCCCAGGAACACTGTGCCTTGAGATTTCCCCAAAGTCCACTTATGTCTGCAGATAGAATGGACAGCCCAGTCTCACACTCCACTGGTCTATTGTTTACTGAATAAGGAAGGCTCCTATCAACACATGTCCTCAGAAAATGAAGCTGAGAAAGTAGAAACCCTCAGAATGTACAAGTATCTTAAAATAAAAGAATTCCTGTAAAAACACAATTGTAATAAAACAGTCACCCAAAATGCCAGACCTAAAACATACTCTGGGAAAATTATTACACTTTATCACTTTAACAATATTTTAAAAACTACTCTGTACCTATAAGCAAACAACAAATAAAAAAACTAACTTTCAAGGAAACCACTAAAAAACAATATCAGGTTGATACCATGCTTTTCAACAAGTTTCGGTAAAGTAAAAGGGGATCCATATCTCAAAAAGATCAATAAAAGAAAACGTGTATCAAGAATTGGATATCTAGCCGAGCAGTCTTGTATATATCAAAGCTACTAAAAAACTGACCGTGTAAGAACTTAAAAATAGGGTATCCCTGAACATATCCATAAAAGACATCCATAAAGTTGTCAGAAGAGTCTCCTCAAGTAGAATCAGCCCTGCATACTTTCAAAGAAGAATTCCACCAACTGTTAGAAATTCAGATAATACCAATCTATTTAATTTGTTTGATATATAGGAATCCATTAAAATTGATTATATTTATAAATGAAAGAAACACTTATTCCCATGGATACTTAAAATCGTTGAGAAAATTCAATATATATTTATGCTAAAAGCACTCAATGGTGCTAAATAGATGCTTTCTAAGCTTGATTACCTATGTGTATGAGAATGTGTTTGTATTACATATATCAATCTCAAAGGGCAGCATCTTAATTAATGGAGAAAAACTGGGGACATTCTACCAAAAAGAGGAAAAGTAAGAACACTCAGCTATAATCATTACTATTTGACATTTTGTGGGGAGAATTTGCCAAGACAGTTATAGAAGGGAAATAAATTAAACATAAATGACTGGTAAAAAGATATGTAAAACTTTCTGTAGTTTTTGAACAATTGAAAATACAAACAATGAGAAAATTCAGTAAGGTAACATTACATTTAAAAACTATAGCAGGCCGAGCGCGGTGGCTCACGCCTGTAATCCCAGCACTTTGGGAGGCCGAGACGGGCGGATCACGAGGTCAGGGAGATCGAGACCATCCTGGCGAACGCGGTGAAACCCCGTCTCTACTGAAAACACACAAAAATTAGCTGGACGTCGTGGCGGGCGCCTGTAGTCCCAGCTTCTACGGAGGCTGAGGCAGGAGAATGGCGTGAACCCAGGAGGCAGCGGAGCTTGCAGTGAGCTGAGATCCGGCCACTGCACTCCAGCCTGGGCAACAGAGCCAGACTCTATCTCAAAAAAAAAAAAAAAAAAAAAAACTATACCAATCAGTTTTTCATATATATGATAATAACTAGTAAGATGTGTTAGTAGAACACCTATATAATGCATATATTTAAAAACATAAAATAATATGAAATATTTTGAGAAATGGGTAAATATGTATAAGAAAATTCTTAAACTATGGTGAATGTTACAACTGTAAAACTGGGAAAAAATTGGAGTTTGGAAGATGATTAGAATGATTCAATTTCATAAAGCTAATTATCCCAAATTAATTAATTACCTTAGTACATTGAGACTCCAATAAAATATTATTGTTTTCCCCTGATATTTTATAAGTTTATTTTAGGTATATTTTTAAAACTCAATAAAAAAATAATAGTCAGGGCCGGGCGCAGTGGTTCAGGCTTATAATCCCGGCACTTTGGGAGGCTGAGGTGGATGGATCACTTGAGGTTAGGAGTTTGAGACCAGCCTGGCCAACATGGTGAAATCTCGTCTCTACTGAAAATATAAAAATTAGCTGAGAGTGGTGGCACTTGTCTGTAATCCCAGCTACTCGGGCGGTTGAGGCAGGAGAATCACTTGAGCCTGGGAGGTGGAAGGTGCAGTGAGACGAGATTACGAGATTACGCTACTTCACTCCAGTCTGAGCGACAGAGTGAGACTCTGTCTCAAAAATATAATATAATATAATATAATATAATATAATATAATATAATATAATATAATAAATAAAAAATAGGCAGGAAAATCTGAAAACAAGGACATGAAGAAGTTCTAGCCTTACAAGATGTCATGGCCTACCATAAAGACCCTAGAATTCAAATGGTATAGTATTTGTCCTTTTATACAAAACTAGCAAAATACAAAACAAAGTTCACAAGTAATTTAAGTAACTACAATGACAAGTAGGGACTTTATTTTCAAGCTAATGCGTAATCCTGCCATATTTTCATTAATTCTAGAAGAAGACTTCCGGGTCAGAGATGAAAGATAGTATATTTCTCACAGCAGTAACAGTAGTCGCAGCAGCATTATTTGTGTCTATTCCTCAAATCCAAGTTTCCACAAAACAACATAGAAATAGGCAGATGATGTCTGTTCTCAAAAGGTATAGGCCTACAAGAGGATAACCCTGTGTATGGAAACCCAAATCTTTTATAATAGAAAGCAAACGTAGCAGTCCTTTGCTCCAAGGGGAGATGTTTTTGTCCCCCAAATTTGTTTGCTATGCAAATATCCTTTAAAAGACACAGAAATGCAGACACCTGTGAATCATTATGTGTAAACAAATTCACCTGGGAATTAAATTTATTGTAAATACAGTGTCTCAGATCTACGGGGAGCAAAGAATTACTAAGTTAAATGATATTGAGGCAAGTATATAACCATTGGTCAAAAGATATCATTGGTCCTGTAACTTACACTAAGTCAATTCCTGGTCAGGCATGGTGGCTCATGCCTATAATCGCAACACTTTAGGAGGCCAAGGCGGGTGGATCATGAGGTCAAGAGATCAAGACCATCCTGGCCAGCATGGTGAAACCCTGTCTCTACTAAAAATACCAAAATTTGTTGGGCGTGGTGGCACATGCCTGTAGTCCCAGCTACTCGGGAGGCTGAGGCAGGAAAATCACTTGAACTTGGGAGGCGGAAGTTGCAGTGAGCCGAGATCACGCCACTGCACTCCAGCCTGGCAACAGAGTGAGACTCCATCTCATAAATAAATAAATAATAATAATAATAATTAATTAATTCCCAACTCATTCGAGATCTAAATGAAAAATTGAAACCATTTATTTAGCTGAGAAAAAAGCACAAAATTCCTTTATATGGAGGGATAGATAAAGCCTTTCTTTGCTCAAAATCTGGAAGCAATAAAGGAAAATATCAATAATTTTTAGTATATAAAATTTAAAACTTTGTATAACAAAATATGACAGCAGTGGTCCTAACTGCTGCAGTAGCATGACTTACAGGCAAGGACTCCTGGCTCTTCGCTCAAGGAAAAAGTTTCAGCCACAGCATCACCTGGCAAAGTAGAGATTTCCTGTAGTTAACAATACTGTGAAGCACTGCATAATGACATTTTGATCAGCGACAGACCACATGTATTATGATGGCCCCATAAAATTAGAATGAAGTTGAAAAATTTCAGTCACCTTGTGGTATCATAATGCAATGCATTCCTCATGTGTTTGTGTTTGTGCTGGTATTAACAAACCTACTGTGCTTTCATTCATATGAAATATAGCACATACAAATATGTACAGTATATAATATGTGATAGTGATAATAAATGACTATGGTACTGGTTTTTGTACTTAGCATTATTTTATTTTAGAGAATGCGCCTTCTATTTATTAAAAAAAAAAAAGAAAGAAAGAAAGAAGGATAATTGTGGATCAGCCTCAGGCAGGTCCTTCAGGAAGTATTCCAAAAGAAGGCATTGTTATCATAGCAGATGACAGCTCCATGGCTATCATTGCTGGTGAAGACCTTCCAGTGGGACAAGCTGTGGAGGTGGAAGACAGTGATATTGATGATGCTGACCTTGTGTAGGCCTAGGCCAATGTGTGTGTTTGTGTCTTTGTTTTTAGTAATTAATTTTTAAAAGTACACTTTGTTGTTTACTTATAGAATAATTATTCTATAAGGATAGACTTATAGAATAGGGATAAGAAAGAAAAAAATATTTTTATACAGTTGTAAAATGCATTTGTATTTTAAGCTATGTTATTACCAAAGTTTCAAAAAAGTTAAAAATATCTTTAAATTATAAAAAGTAAAAAGTTACAGTAATCTAAGGTTAATTTATTACTGCAGAAAGAAATTTTCCAAATATATTTATTGTAACATAAATGTTCAATGTTTTTAGCTTCTAGAGGTTTTTTATTTTGATTGAATACTGCATTCAATTAGAAAACATGAACTATTAAAGTAATTGAAAATATCAATGTGCATATGTGATTTTTAAAATTCTAACTTTACTTACTGAGAGAACATGAAAGCAATGATATCTCATCTTGAATATCATTTCATAGTAACACAATTTCATTGCCAAATAATATGCCCACTCTAAGTTATCAGGATTCATTAGAGAAATAGCTGATTCTTTTCTATGTCAGGGAATATTCACAGTGAAACTGAGAAATATTAGTGTAACAGAAAAAAAAACGGATGCAAAAATCTAAGATTATATTTAAAAGAGTCATAGGAGTGACTTGAAAAATGTACTATTGTACAAAGATGCTGAAGCACTTTTAGTTTTAAATAAAATACCTGATATAATTTTAATGATATAAAGTACTTGAAATAAAACACACAAATTCTCACAAAAACACCTTAGAAATAATGGTAGCTCACACTCAGCAGGAATAAGTTGTGTTGTTCATTATTGTATCTTGACAAAAAGGAAGGAAGGAAGAAAGGAAGGAAGGAAGGAAGGAAGGAAGGAAGGAAGGAAGGAAGGAAGGAAGGAAGGAAGGAAGGAAGGAAGGACAGTGGATTAAAGAGATAGAAAGAAGACCAGAGAAAATTCAGTAAACTAATCAATGTTTTGTAGGGAGAAACAACTTCCTTTTAGAGATTGCCTAAAAGATTAAGGCTGAAGTCTAGCCAGGGATGTCCAATATATTGATTTCCCTGGGCCACATTGGAAAAAGAAGAATTGTCTTGGGCCGCACATAAAATACAGTAACACAAATGATAGCAGATGAGCTTTAGAAGTCACAAATAATTTTATAATATTTTAAGAAAGTTTAGAGATTTGTGTTGGGCTCATTAAAAGTTGTCCTGGGCCACATGCAGTCTGCAAGTCACAGGTTGGACAAGCTTGGTCTAGAGAGATCAAGATTGCTTTTCATAGACTTTAGCAGCCATGCCCTTCCTTGTGAAAAAAAAAGAAAAAGGAAATAAAGTTATAAAAATAAAAATAGATAAGACTAGATTACATCTTTGTTCATTCACCAAATCTGGAACATTAGTTGGGTAAGCTTAAGAGAGGAAACTTAACTCACTCAAAATTGCTCAACTACATGGAAACTGAACAACCTGCTCATGATTACTAGGTACATAATGAAATGAAGGCAGAAATAAAGATGTTCTTTGAAACCAATGAGAACAAAGACACAACATACCAGAATCTCTCGGACGCATTTAAAGCAGTGTGTAGAGGGAAATTTATAGCACTAAATGCCCACAAGAGAAAGCAGGAAAGATCTAAAAGTGACACCCTAACATCACAATTAAAAGAACTAGAGAAACAAGAGCAAACACATTCAAAAGCTAGTAGAAGTCAAGAAATAACTAAGACCAGAGCAGAACTGAAGGAGATAGAGACCAAAAAAAACCCTTCAAAAAAAATCAGTGAATCCAGGAGCTGGTTATTTGAATAGATCAACAAAATCGATAGACCGCTAGCAAGACTAATAAAGAAGAAAAGAGACAAGAATCAAATAGATGCAATAAAAAATTATAAAGGGGATATCACCACCGACCCCACAGAAATACAAACTACCATCAGAGATTATTATAAACACCTCTATGCAAATAAACTAGAAAATCTAGAAGAAATGGATAAACACCTGGACACATACACCCTCCCAAGACTAAACCAGGAAAAAGTTGAATCCCTGAATAGACCAATAATAGGTTCTGAAATTGAGAAAACAATTAATAGCCTACCAACAGAAATAAGTCCAGGACCAGATGGATTCACAGCCGAATTCTAACAGAGGTACAAAGAGGAGCTGGTACCATTCCTTCTGAAAATATTCCAATCAATAGAAAAAGAGGGAATCCTCCCTAAATCATTTTATGAGGTCGACATTATCCTGATACCAAAACCTGGCAGAGACACACACAAAAAAGAGAATTTTAGACCAATATCCCTGATGAATATCAATGCAAAAATCCTCGATAAAATATTGGCAAACCAATCCAGCAGCACGTCAAAAAGTTTATCCACCACAATCACGTTGGTTTCATCCCTGGGATGCAAGACTCATTCAACATATGCAAATCAATAAATGTAATCCATCATATAAACAGAATCAAAGACAAAAACCACATGATTGCCTCAATAGATGCAGAAAAGGCCTTCAACAAAATTCAACAGCCCTTCATCCTAAAAACTCTCAATAAACTAGGTATTGATGGGATGTATCTCAAAATAATAAGAGCTATTTATGACAAATCCACAACCAATATCATATTGAATGGGCAAAAACTAGAAGCATTCCCTTTGAAAACTGGCACAAGACAGGAATGCCTTCTCTCACCACTCCTATTCAACACAGTGTAGGAAGCTCTGGCCAGGGCAATCAGGCAAGAGAAAGAAATAAACAATATTCAGTTAGGAAAAGAGGAAGTCAAATTGTCCCTGTTTGCAGGTGACATGATTGTATATTTAGAAAACCCCATCATCTCAGCCCAAAATCTCCTTACACTGATAAGCAACTTCAGCAAAGTCTCAGGATACAAAATCAATGTGCAAAAATCACAAGCATTTCTACACCTCATTAATAGACACACAGAGAGCCAAATCATGAGTGAACTCCCATTCACAATTGCTTCAAAGAGAATAAAATACCCAGGAATCTAAATTACCAGGGATTTGAAGGACCTCTTCAAAACTAACTGCAAACCACTGCTCAACGAAATAAAAGAGGACACAAACAAATGGAAAAACATTTCATGTTCATGGATAGGAAGAATCAATATTGTGAAAATGGCCATACTGCCCAAGGTAATTTATAGATTCAATGCCATCACCATCAAGCTACCAATGACTTTCTTCACAGAATTGGAAAAAACTACTTTAAAGCTCATATGAAACCAAAAATGAGCCCACATTGCCAAGACAATCCTAAGCCAAAAGAACAAAGCACAGCAAAAGAAACTACCATCAGAGTGGACAGGCAACCTACAGAATGGGAGAAAATTTTTGCAATCTACTCACCTGACAAAGGGCTAATATCTGGAACCTATAAAGGACTCAATCAAATTTCCAAGCTAATCTTGAGCTCCTGTGCTCATGCAGTTTTCCTGCCTGTCTTCCAAAGCACTGAGATTATAGGCGAGAAAAAACAAAACAATAACAATCCAGCATATCAGAAGCATAGACAATTTAAATGATACGCTCAAGATTATAGAGTAATACATGCCAACATTCGTACTTGAACTCATACAGCGTAACTCAAAACCTTATTCTTGCTCTTTGGTGCCATATTTACTGCTTCTGTGTCAGTTGTTCTCAACCCTGACCGCACATTATTGTCATCTGGAGGAACTTTCAAAACACACTGGCTCTCGGGTACAATCCCCAGACTTTCTGAAATAATTAATTTGCGATTGGTTTGACATTATTTTTAAAGCCCCATAGTTATCAGAATATACATCTGGTACTAAGAACCATTGCTCTACATGACAATGGCTTGTGAAATAGACTGACAAAATATACAAGTGATTGCATGAAGAATCAAGCATCACCCAATCAATTTATTGAAGTACGTGTGTACCAAGACAAGTGAAACAAGTCATAATTACTTTAATTAGCATTCCCACAAGCTTTCAAAGGCTTTAATGCTACTTTGTAGTCTAAAAGGGCAAAACTCTTGTCTTGCCTAACAACATAAAGGAAATCACTGTCTGTAAACCTGTTAGTGATTAAGAAGATTTTAGTCTGTCAATCCTTGGAGGCAATTACCTTACAAGAGTGCACTCACTTTGATTTTCCAAATAAAATAACAACTCATGTTTAATTATATGGAGACAAATGAAGGAGTCAAAAAAATTTTTTTAATACATTAAAATTAGATCAATTTTTCCAGACAGGTGAAAAGTAGAAACAGAATACATATAGCTAGCATAAAACTTTAATCCATCTTAGTTGAGACCTCATTTCTGTAGCTCTTTCAGCCATGTTTATCCCTAGCAATAGTCCCTGTTCTCAAAGTCTTTTTTCTTGGGATGTAATTTTCTCATAGAATTTCTTGAATTCTTCTCATGTTGTTTCCACATGAGACATTGCTGTGATGATATCATTAGTTCCTCTGCTACTCTAACAATCTTTGCACATAATTTATAAGATGCATTTCCTTCATAATCATCAAGTACTTTGCTATGCTGTTCTCAGCATTTTTGTAGATTTAGCCATATATATGATTAACTGTCATTTTGCTTGATATTTTTCTTGCTTATATGTCATGGGTTTATCAAAATACAAAGAATGTATTATTTTTCCCGAGAAGCTATGGTCCTACTTAAGGATGTAAATAATTATTGCACCTGACTGCTACCTGTTTGCTCTGCCTGTAATAAATCTTTATACCAAAATTATCCTTAAATGATAGTTATCATCACTGCCTCTTGCATGTTCCAAAAACAAACAAAACACAAAACAAAGGGAGGCAAACATTAACCAATTCATGCTGAATAAAATTTACGTTATCTTTTCAGTCACATTTAATGCATCTTCTCTTCTTTGCTTTTTGTGTTTCTAAGTGAGCCAAACACAAGTATAGGAAATACTTTTGATAGATCATGTATTTCCTTGTCTCTGTGCCTTAGCTTATGGGCTAAAATAGCCTTTCTTTTCTTTGCATCGATCCACTAGTTAAAATGTTATGTATTAAATGAAGCTTCTTGGTTCATGTAAACAAATTTTCCTCTCCCTCTTTGGTGTGACCATAAAAATCTAGCTTGTATATTCATTAGTGTGCATATATGTTACTGCTTTTTTCAGGAAATTTTAAGCTACTTCGAAGCCTGAGACCTTGATTTACTGCTATTTCAATTTCAGCATAGTTTTTCATACATAGTAAGACCCTTAAAATGACAGTTCAATTCATTTAACTTAAATTTACAAACCATATTTAGAAGTAAACTTCAAGCTGTGTTACTTCAGTATGATCAAATATTATCTGACTGGTGGTAGATATAAAAGGTCAATTAATATTTAAATTCCTTGATATTACAAGTATGCTCTATGATAAAATGATAGTTTGATATTAAAAAAGTTTTCTGCATGAGTTAATGATTAGTCCTTTAAGAGAAAATTTATGTTTTTACATTATATATAATACTGCTATATATTAGTTGTGATTCATTTGTTCATTTTGCACTGAATTTTAACTTATGACCATTTAGAAGAATATAGAAACACCCATTTTTAAAATCTTAGGAGTAGATCAAAAAAACTTTTGTAAATTTTAAGTATGAAAACTTTTCATCTGGCAGATAAGTAAACTTATAAGTGGACAGCAAACTGACAATTCTTACCATTTGCAAATTTATGATTGTATATGACATTGACTTGGGGAAAGCCTAAACCATAAGAATGATTTATTTAAAAAGGCATTTTTGTAAAGATTTCAAATGACGAGGAATGGGTGTGTTCTCTGATAGTTTCTTTTCTGTTTGTCAACTAGATCGTGTTTCCATGGAGTGCTACTGTCAAGGAAAAGGGGACAAAAGACTAAATAGATAATGGTATAGACAGTTTTATCTTCTAAAATAGAAAACAGTCTGATTAGAGAATGTATACATCTAAAATGTCCTCCTCAATCTATGGAAATCTGATGGTTGAGACTGATTTGTGTATTATGAAAAATTTCTCTAGATCCTGTAGCACTACAGAGTTTAGACTCATGATCCCCAAAATTGAAATATCTAATCATGCACAGATGTACACATATTAGCATCTCTCTAGAATATTGATGCTAAGATTATATCTGCTAACATGTTAAACATATGTCTAGGGGTAGTACCAATGGTTTCCCATGTATTTCACCTTCAATTTTGACACTTACATGATGTTAATTATATACAAAATGAAAGTGACCAATAAGTATCTCAGTACTCTTGAATAGCCTCTGCTAGGTTCACTCAGCTGCCTGAAGCATTCCTCTTTTCTGATGTTGATGCAAAGACAAGCTGGCTAGTAATCTCCCAACAGAGCTTTGTATGCTGCTTTAAATAACAGCATCCCAAGAGGGGTTTGCCAAGAAAACAAATGCAATCATGTGTATAGATTAGATAACACAGTGCTTGAGAAATAATGAGAGTTAAATACATGATAGTTTCTACTATTATTTTCATTTTCGTGGGGGTTACTCTAAACCTAGTGTTGGGAGAAGAGGCCTAGAGAACGGAGTCACTCTAACTCAAACAAGACTGTGATCAACCATACCTGTGTTCAATGTCATCTTGTTCCCCAACCACACTTAGGGTCGGGTTGCTTATTTTTGCAGCCCAATAATGAGATGCAGATGAACTGGGAAAGAAGGAAATTTATTGTTGTAACTGGGTACAAGGGAGAAGGTCTGGAAAATATCACCAAACCGACTCAAAATTACTGAAGTTTTTCAGAGCTTATATACCTTCTACACGTAAGTGTGTATTCATCTAAAGACACAAGTGATTAACTTCTTCTAATCTGTAACTAAGATCTGAGTTCTGAAGACCTTCCCCTGGAGCCTCAGTACATTTACTTAATCTAAATAAGTCCTGGTGCTGGAGTGATTACCCTTATCTTGTCTCCTGCTAAATCGTGGAGGTTTGGAGAGTTCCTTCAGGCCCCAGTAAACTTGTTTGTGGAGGCATTGGGAGTTTCTTCAGATCCCCAATAAAATATTTTTAACCCTAAACGGGTCTTGTTAAGAATTCCTTTGTGGCCGGATTCGGTGGGTCATGCCTGTAATCCCCGCACTTTGGGAGGCTGAGGCAGGTGGATCACCTGAGGTCAGGAGTAGGAGTTTGAGACCAGTCTGACCAACATGATGAAACACTGTGTCTACTAAAAATACAAAAATTAACCAGGTGTGGTGAGGCTTGTCTGTAGTTCCAGCTACTCGGGAGGCTGAGACAGGAGAATCTCTTGAACCTGGGAGGCAGAGGTTGCAGTGAGCTAAGATCACGCCACTGCACTCCAGCCTGGATGACAGAGCAAGAAGAAGAAGAAAAAATTCCTTTGTTACCTTATCATGCTTCAAGGCCCAGGAAAGACTTGAGCAAAATTCTTGGTGGGCTTTTGTTACATTCCAGTCTTTGTATAAAAGCACAGTCTTTTTCAGCTTTTAATATTTAACTTAACCACTGAGTTACTGCTGAAACAGTTGTTATGGAGGCCTGGGTTAGTGAGATCTGGCCTGCCACAGTCTGACATATGAGAAGTGTATAGAATGGTAAATGCCATGTGAATCTGGATTCCTAAGAGTATCAATATAAAGGCAGTGTCTCTGTGAAGATAGTTTCCAAATATTTTAAAGAAAGATAATAGAATATTTTATGAAAAGCAATCTTCTATATTTAAGGGTTTTAAAATGTAGCAGGTTTATAGCCTAGAATATTTCAGAATACCTTAGTAAGTGTTAAATCAAAATATGGATATAGTTACTAAAATGTCAACCTATTCCACTAATATTTAGATAAACATTCTACATGAAATCATATGCAAATGCATTACAGCTAGGGTGACCAGGCATCCCATTTTTGCCTGCAATATTCTTGGTTTAGTGTTTTGGCCTTGGTATTCCATGTGAATTGCTATTGTTCTGTATTATTTGTTGCTTTAAATAAAAGTATTATTATTTAAAATATCTTAAAATATGCCATAATACATTCAGCAGACCTTGACTGATACTTATAACTTCTGCCTTGATGTCATTTAGTAGTGTGTGAAATGCATTGAAATCCATGAGTAAGTCATAAAGATCAAAGATGAATAGCAGTAAACCATACCTCTTTTTCATATCTTTGTAGACATAATGTGAGCAACATCTTCCTTTCAAGAACACTTTCTGAGTCTACAAAGTGTGCACAGACATAAGAGTCCAGAGTCAGTTAGCTCTTCAGGTATACACGTCTAGAGGAATGCAGGTATACATCCTGCTGTCTCTACAGCCAATGGTCAAGTGGCTGAAGTTATGGGTTGTAAAATATATAACACCATTGGGTAATCAGTCAGTATCAGAAGTGAAAATAGTAAATCATATAACAAGTGTCTGTAGAATATATACAAGAAATAGACATTAATAAGTCCTCGTATAGAAAATATAGACAGTTGTCTGAATTTATTTCCTACAGGGATTTAAAAATCCAGTTTGTGATATAAATTGACAGCTACTTATTATATTATTCTGAAATTATTTTACATTTCAAAAACAACAACCAAAAATAGTGCATGTTTTCCTAGGCAAGCCAGAAGAATATATTAATATATATACATTATGTACATTCATGAATAAAAATATACACATAAATGATAAAAATGCATATATAAATCTGTACATAATAACATCTATAAATAAGATGCTATTATCCATCCTATGTATATGTATAGGAAAAACACAAAACTAAAATACACACAAACACAAATAAACAGATCAGCACAAACACAGTTGTTTTTACATTTATTTTATTTTTAAATGTTATTTTTAATTTTTGTGGGTATATAGTAAATATATATATTTATGGTATACATGAGATACTTTGATACAGGAATGCAATGCAAAATAATCACCTGAGGGTAAATGGGGTATCCATTGTCTCAGACATTTCTCTTTTGTGTTACAAACAATCCAATTATACTCTTTATTTTAAAATGAATAATTAAATTATTTTGACTATAGTCACCCTATTGTGCTATCAAATAGTAAATCTTAATCATTCTTTCTAACTATTATTTGTACCCATTAACTTTCCTTACCACCCTACATCTCTCATTACCCTTCCAAACCTCTGGTTACCATCATTTTACTCTCTTATCTTCTTGAGTTCAATTGTTTTAATGTTTAGCAAAGTTTCTCTTTCTGTGTCTGGCTTATTTCAGTTAATATAATGAACTCCAGTTCCATTCACATTGTTGAAAGTGACAGGATATCATTCTTTTTTATTTTTTTGGCTGAATAGTACTCCATTGTATATATGTATCACATTTTCTTTTATCTATTCACCTGTTGATTGACCCTCAAGTTGTTTCCAAATCTTGCTATCGTGAATAGTGCTGCCATAAACATGGGAATGCAGGTGTCTCTTTGAAACACTGATTTTCTTTCTTTGGGTAAACAACTACGAGTGGAATTGCTGGATTGTATAATTGCTCTATTATTCATTTTTTGAAAAACCTCCAAACTGTTCTCTGTAGTGTTTGTACTAATTTAGATTCCCACCAACAGGGTACAAGAGTTTCCTTTCCTTCACATCCTTGCCAGCATTTTTTATTGCCTACCTTTTGGATAAAAGCCATTTAACTGGGTTAAGATGAGATTGTAGTTTTGAGCTGTGTTTCGCTATTGATCAATGATGTTGAGTACCTTTTCCCATATCTGTTTGCCATTTGTAAGTCTTTTTCTTTTTGAGAACTGTCTACTCAGGCCTTTTGTCTATTTTTAATTGGATTACTAGATTTTTTTCCAATTAAGTTATTTGAGCTTCTTATATATTCTGGTTATTAATCCTTATCAGATGGGTAGTTTGCAAATATTTTCTCCCAATTTGTGGGTTGTCTCTTGACTTTTTTGATTGTTTCCTTTGCTCTGTGAAAGCTTTTTAACTTGCTATGATCCCATTTGTCCATTTTTGTTTTGGTTGCCTGTGCTTGCGGGGTATTATTGAAGAAATATTTGCCCTTTCCAGTATCCTGGAGAGTTTCCACGAATTTTTTTTTTTTTTTTTTTTTTAGTCATTTCATAGTTTGAGGTCTTAAATTTAAGTCGTTAATCCATTTTACTTGATCTTTGTATATGGCAAGAGACAGCATCTAGTTTCATTCTTTTATGTATGGTTATCCAGTTTTCCCAGCACCATTTACTAAAGAGACTCCTTTCCCCAGTGTAACTTCTTGGTGCCTTTGTCAAAAATGAAGTTGACTGTAGATGTGTATGCATTTATCTCTGGGTTTTCTGTTCTATGCCATTTGTCTATGTGTCTGTTTTTACGCCCGTACTGTGCCATTTTGGTTATTATAACTGTAGTATAGTTTCAGGTCAAGCAAAGTTTTGTTCTTTGCTTAGGATAGCTTTGGCTATTCTGAGTCCTTTGTTTTTCCATATACATTTTAGGATTGTGTTTATTATTCCAGTGAAGAATGTCACTGGTATTTTGATAGAGATTACATGAAATCTGGAGATTGCTTTAGGTAGTACAGACATTTTAACAATAGTGATTCTTGCAATTCGTGAACATGGACTGTCATTAGTTTTTTGTGTCTTCAACTTCTTGTATCAATGCTTTACAGCTTTTCTTGTAGAGATTTTTCACTTCTTCAGTTAAATTAATTTGTAAGTATTTTATTTTATTTTATTTGTAGCTTTTGTAAATGGGATTACTTACTTGATTTTTATTTCAGATTGTTCACTGTCAGATGCCCTTAAATTTATACCAGGGACCATTGAGCTATTTTATTACCTATTAGTACATCAAAAAAAACAAAGATTTTACAAGACTATTTCCCTGCTGGTTTTACGTGAGTTTAAGTTAACTGTAAACACCTGATCACAAATTTTAAGTAGAGCTAGCCCAAGTGACATCACCACACTTTAAGGAGAAAAAAGGACCATTTCTCCTGAACCTATCAATGAGAATAGAGGCTCATGATTTACACACTAGTATGTAGTGCTATTTGCATATTAGCACACAATAGCCGGTTTGGATGGGTGGAGAAGAGGTTTTTCATGGAGAGGAAAAATGGCTAGCTTTTACCTCTCAGGTTGCATTGGAGGCAGTGCTAGTGTGGGTGGCATTAGATGGTACCAGGGTGGAGGCATAGTGAAGGCAGGATTGAACTGCACTGAGGGTCATTGTGGGAATTTGTGGACCAGGAAAATATCCCCAGACTCCCAAGGCTATATAGCCTAGAATGAACCTTTTCTGGTTGGCTCAAGTTGGATATAGAGGAGCCCACAGGCAGTTCAGAAGAATACCTGGATTAGAAACACTTGCAGAGTCAGGTGCCCGAGTTAATCTTCAAGGAGATTGAGAGGCATAGAAAAAGGTCTTGATTGATAAACCCTTTTGAATGCCAAAGTAGGTGGTAGACAAAGAAAGCCAGATCCGAGGCAGACCCTGCCTCCCTAGGTGAAATAAATAAATAAATAAATAGTGAATATGAATTAAACATTAGTACTGGATTTTAGTTCCTAAACAAAATTGATAACAAATAAAAATTGGCCTAAACTTTGACATTTATCCTCTATCCTGAGGGCTATAGTGATGTTACTGATAATATGAAAATCAGAAGACACAAATCTGCTGGCAAAGTATCAATATATATTTACTAGATATTTCAAAATAATTGAGATGTAGATAGTGATTTAACACTTTCATGTCTAGAAAGCTGACTTAGTATATCGCTATATGAAGTATGGATTTTTTACTTAGAGCAAATAACTGTGCTTCAAATTAATTTCACTCTTTCAAATTTTCTTATGATCGTAATTAAAATTGAATGATTAACTGTTTATATGTCCTTCCATTAGCAGTTGAACTTTGTCCCATTGAATGGATGCCAGATTCTATAGGTCTGTTCAGATGGTTTAAAATAAATTAAAAATCAGTAAGTTAATTCCAAATATGCTTTGATTGATTTCATCCATGTCATTATTCATTAGTGTTTATTATTGTGAGTGTTCTTATGAACATAGATTTAAACTTTAACACTGAAGATAAAATAATTTGCTTTGTTGTTGATTACATAACTACAATTTTTTGTTGAACATTAAGTTCTGTGGAAAAATAATATTTCTACAAAATTAAAAATGTATGAAGCCTGTGCCCTTAGAACTCACGATTGCATTCAAATTGCAACATTTTGCCAATAGAAACAAAATGGAGTTTTCAAAATTTATATACACACATATTTAGAATAATTTTTCTCTTGTATCTGATGACAAAGCTTATGTTTAATACAAATGATACTTAAGCATACATATGTGCTTTCTCTTTGCTGACCATCATCAACTGAATTTTACTAAGTTTTGAACATTTAAATGAGTACTTTTAAATCAATTGTAGTAATCGAAAGATATGCAGAAGATTTCTTTTTGTAAATGAATACACAAAATTTTCCTAAATTTTGTACAAAATGAGTTGAAAATCTTTAATCTTATAATCTGATATACGGAACATAAAAAATGTTCCACTATTGAAGTTTCAGTGTGTTGTTATGATTGAAAATGAGGCTTAAAATACAACGGCATTGAAAGTTAGCTCTCAAAATAGTGAAGAAACTGAAGAAATAAATAAATATGCGATCTAGTAGATAGGATAGATAGTCTCTTGCCACTCGGGGCAGCCGCAGTGAACCGCAGCAGCTCCCAGTCAGCCAGGCAAGGACAAGGGTAAACTGCCAATAGTCTCCCGTGTACTGTTGCCAGATGATTTTGCTTCACTGTAGGCTAATGTAAATGTTCTTAGCACGTTTCAAGCAGGCAAGGCTAAAACTATAATGTTGAGTGGTTCCGGGTATTAAATGCATTTTCAACAGGTTATTTTCAATTTATAATATTCTCACTGGGAAGTAACGCCATCATAAGTCGAGGAGTAGCTGTAGGCTGCCATTGCTGAAACAGAATTAGAAACATTTTACTTCCTGATTCCTAATCATATTCCTTTATGCTCTGCAATGGTGTTTCCGTTAGCTTGTTCTTTCAGCCAGAAAGAGCTTTTATTAGTCAATTTATATATTTAGTGAGGACTAGCTCAAATGTCACTAGCACACTTCCCTTGATTCGTAGTTTATACTAATATCAATTTTAACCTGCTCAACACATATAACCAATTCATTTGAAAAAAAAAAAAAAAAAAAAAAAAAAAAACAAACCCTTCACTCTATATACCAAGATTTTTGCTAATCAATTTTTTTCTTTGTAGATTCTATCACTTAGTGAAAGGAAATGTTCTTTTTTATATTTTAAATTCTACAGCACTTTCCTCTAATAATGAACACATCTCTGATCTATTGAGTTAAAGTATACTTTCACCTTATCATCGTTTTTGTTTTTTTATAACCACAAGCTTACTCAAGATTATAAAAATCTTAAGCCTTCAAGTTAAAATACATTAAATTTTTAATTTGTCTTTCTCTGTAAGCGCTAAAAATACTTGTAGAAAAATTCTTATTTAATGATAAACTGAAGGTAGAATTTTTAAATATTTTACTCTACATCAAGCAAATTTAAACTCTTTCTGAATAGAAATATGAGTATAAACTTTTCAAGACACTCAGAGCACTTTGGGAGGCTGAGACGGGCGGATCACGAGGTCAGGAGATCAAGACCATCCTGGCTAACATGGTGAAACCCCATCTCTAATAAAAAATACAAAAAACTAGCTGGGCGAGGTGGCGGGCGCCTGTAGTCCCAGCTACTCGGGAGGCTGAGGCAGGAGAATGTTGTAACCCCGGGAGGTGGAGCTTACAGTGAGTTGAGATCCGGCCACTGCACCCCATCCTGGGCGACAGAGCGAGACTCCATCTCAAAAAAAAAAAAAAAAAATTCTCAAATTAAGGAATTTTTAATGTCCATGATTTTCTAACCTCAATTTTGCAGACATTTTAAAGTCTGTTTGTTTTTGTGTTTACTAGCATGGATCTTTTATTTTTTTTGTGGATATAAGGTTTTAGACTACAAGTATATATCTTTTATTTTTCTTTGCTTTATTGCACTTTGCAGATACTGTATTTTTACAAATTAAAGGTTTGTAGCAATTCTACTGAGATTTTCTAACAGCATATGCTTGCTTTATGTCTCTGTCATATTTTGGTAATTCTCACAGTATGCCAAATTTTTTCATTTTATTATATCTATTTTAGTGGTCTTTAATAAGTGATCTTTGATGTTACCATTGTAATTATTTTGGAGCACTATGAACTGGATTCATATAAGATGGCATTGTGATTAGTGTTGTGTGTGTTCTAGCAGTTCCCCCATCTCTACTTTCTTGGGCCTCCCTCTTCTATGAGAGACAATAATATTAAAATTAGGCCAATTTATAACCCTATAATGACCTCTGAATGCTAAAGTGAAAGAAAGTTTCCCACATCTCACTTTTAATCAAAGTATTAAAGTTGCAAAAATGGGTAAGTGTAGTGAGGAAGTCATGTTGAAAACCTAAATAGAATAAAGCCTGAGCCTCTTGTATCACAGTTGGCCAAGTTGTGAATTCAAAGGAAAAGTTTTTGAGGAAATCCAAAGCACTACTCCAGTGAACATACAAATGATAAGAAAGAAAAATAGTTTTATGGCAGATATGGAGAAAGCTTTAATAGTCTGAATAGAAAATAAAATCAGCCACAACATTTCCTTAAACCAAAGCCTAACTCAGAACAAGTCCTAACTCTCTTCAACACAGGCTGAGAGAGGTGAGGAAGCTGTAGAAGAAAAGTTGGAAACTATCAGAGTTTGGCTGATGAGGTGTAAGGAAAGAAACTGTCTTTATAACATAAAAGTGCAACACAGGGGGCGGAGCAAGATGGCCAAATAGGAACGGCTCCAGTCTCCAACTCCCAGCGCGAGCGACACAGAAGACCAGTGATTTCTGCATTTTCAACTGAGACTCCACCTCTGGGGACAGCGCACAGCTGAAGACCAACAGGGGAAGCAGCGGGGGCCGGTGCAGACGCAAACGACTCTGTCTGACAGCTTTGGGGAGAGCCGTGGATCTCCCAACGGGAAGGTTGAGATCTGAGAACGGACAGACTGCCTGCTCAGGTGGGTCCCTGATCCCTGAGTAGCCTAGCTGGGAGACATCCCCCACTAGGGGCAGTCTGACACCCCACACCTCACAGGGTGGAGTACACCCCTGAGAGGAAACTTCCAAAGGAAGAATCAGACAGGTACACTCGCTGTTCAGCAATATTCTATCTTCGGCAACCTCTGCTGCTGATACCCAGGCAAACAGGGTCTGGAGTGGACCTCAAGCAATCTCCAACAGACCAACAGACAGTCCTTCTGACTGTCAGAAGGAAAACTATCAAACAGGAAGGACACCTATACCAAAACCCCATCAGTACGTCACCATCATCAAAGACCAGAGACAGATAAAACCACAAAGATGGGGAAGAAGCAGGGCAGAAAAGCTGGAAATTCAAAAAATAAGAGCGCATCTCCCCCTGCAAAGGAGCGCAGCCCATCGCCAGCAACGGATCAAAGCTGGTCAGAGAATGACTTTGACGAGATGAGAGAAGAAGGCTTCAGTCCATCAAACTTCTCAGAGCTAAAGGAGGAATTATGTACCCAGCGCAAAGAAACTAAAAATCTTGAAAAAAGAGTGGAAGAATTGACAGCTAGACTAATTAATGCAGAGAAGATCATAAACGAAATGACAGAGATGAAAACCATGACACGAGAAATACGTGACAAATGCACAAGCTTCAGTAACCGACTCGATCAACTGGAAGAAAGAGTATCAGCAATTGAACATCAAATGAATGAAATGAAGCGAGAAGAGAAACCAAAAGAAAAAGGAAGAAAAAGAAATGAACAAAGCCTGCAAGAAGTATGGGATTACGTAAAAAGACCAAATCTACGTCTGATTGGGGTGCCTGAAAGTGAGGGGGAAAATGGAACCAAGTTGGAAAACACTCTTCAGGATATCATCCAGGAGAACTTCCCCAACCTAGTAGGGCAGGCCAACATTCAAATTCAGGAAATACAGAGAACGCCACAAAGATACTCCTCCAGAAGAGCAACGCCAAGACACATAATTGCCAGATTCACCAAAGTTGAAATGAAGGAAAAAATCATAAGGGAAGCCAGAGAGAAAGGTCGGGTTACCCACAAAGGGAAGCCCATCAGACTAACAGCAGATCTCTCGGCAGAAACTCTACAAGCCAGAAGAGAGTGGGGGCCAATATTCAACGTTCTTAAAGAAAAGAATTTTCAACCCAGAATTTCATATCCAGCCAAACTAAGTTTCATAAGTGAAGGAGAAATAAAATCCTTTACAGATAAGCAAATGCTTAGAGATTTTGTCACCACCAGGCCTGCCTTACAAGAGACCCTGAAGGAAGCCCTAAACATGGAAAGGAACAACCGGTACCAGCCATTGCAAAAACATGCCAAAATGTAAAGACCATCGAGGCTAGGAAGAAACTGCATCAACTAACGAGCAAAATAACCAGTTAATATCATAATGGCAGGATCAAGTTCACACATAACAATATTAACCTTAAATGTAAATGGACTAAATGCTCCAATTAAAAGACACAGACTGGCAAACTGGATAAAGAGTCAAGACCCATCAGTCTGCTGTATTCAGGAGACCCATCTCACATGTAGAGACATACATAGGCTCAAAATAAAGGGATGGAGGAAGATCTACCAAGCAAATGGAGAACAAAAAAAAGCAGGGGTTGCAATCCTAGTCTCTGATAAAATAGACTTTAAACCATCAAAGATCAAAAGAGACAAAGAAGGCCATTACATAATGGTAAAGGGATCAATTCAACAGGAAGAGCTAACTATCCTAAATATATATGCACCCAATACAGGAGCACCCAAATTCATAAAGCAAGTCCTTAGAGACTTACAAAGAGACTTAGACTGCCATACAATAATAATGGGAGACTTCAACACTCCACTGTCAACATTAGACAGATCGACGAGACAGAAAGTTAACAAGGATATCCAGGAATTGAACTCATCTCTGCACCAAGCAGACCTAATAGACATCTATAGCACTCTCCACCCCAAATCAACAGAATATACATTCTTCTCAGCACCACATCGCACTTATTCCAAAATTGACCACATAATTGGAAGTAAAGCCCTCCTCAGCAAATGTAAAAGAACAGAAATTATAACAAACTGTCTCTCAGACCACAGTGCAATCAAACTAGAACTCAGGACTAAGAAACTCAATCAAAACCGCTCAACTACATGGAAACTGAACAACCTGCTCCTGAATGACTACTGGGTACATAACGAAATGAAGGCAGAAATAAAGATGTTCTTTGAAACCAATGAGAACAAAGATACAACATACCAGAATCTCTGGGACACATTTAAAGCAGTGTGTAGAGGGAAATTTATAGCACTAAATGCCCACAAGAGAAAGCAGGAAAGATCTAAAATTGACACTCTAACATCACAATTAAAAGAACTAGAGAGGCAAGAGCAAACACATTCAAAAGCTAGCAGAAGGCAAGAAATAACTAAGACCAGAGCAGAACTGAAGGAGATAGAGACACAAAAAACCCTCCAAAAAATCAATGAATCCAGGAGTTGGTTTTTTGAAAAGATCAACAAAATTGACAGACCGCTAGCAAGGCTAATAAAGAAGAAAAGAGAGAGGAATCAAATAGATGCAATAAAAAATGATAAAGGGGATATCACCACTGACCCCACAGAAATACAAACAACCATCAGAGAATACTATAAACACCTCTACTCAAATCAACTAGAAAATCTAGAAGAAATGGATAATTTCCTGGACACTTACACTCTCCCAAGGCTAAACCAGGAAGAAGTTGAATCCCTGAATAGACCAATAGCAGGCTCTGAAATTGAGGCAACAATTAATAGCCTACCCACCAAAAAAAGTCCAGGACCAGATGGATTCACAGCTGAATTCTACCAGAGGTACAAGGAGGAGCTGGTACCATTCCTTCTGAAACTATTCCAATCAATAGAAAAAGAGGGAATCCTCCCTAACTCATTTTATGAGGCCAACATCATCCTGATACCAAAGCCTGGCAGAGACACAACAAAAAAAAGAGAATTTTAGACCAATATCCCTGATGAACATCGATGCAAAAATTCTCAATAAAATACTGGCAAACCAGATTCAGCAGCACATCAAAAAGCATATCCACCATGATCAAGTGGGCTTCATCCCTGGGATGCAAGGCTGGTTCAGCATTCGCAAATCAATAAACGTAATCCAGCATATAAACAGAACCAAAGACAAGAACCACATGATTATCTCAATAGATGCAGAAAAGACTTTTGACAAAATTCAACAGCCCTTCATGCTAAAAACGCTGAATAAATTCGGTATTGATGGAACGTACCTCAAAATAATAAGAGCTATTTATGACAAACCCACAGCTAATATCATTCTGAATGGGCAAAAACTGGAAAAATTCCCTTTGAAAACTGGCACAAGACAGGGATGCCCTCTCTCACCACTCCTATTCAACATAGTGTTGGAAGTTCTGGCTAGGGCAATCAGGCAAGAGAAAGAAATCAAGGGTATCCAGTTAGGAAAAGAAGAAGTCAAATTGTCCCTGTTTGCAGATGACATGATTGTATATTTAGAAAACCCCATCGTCTCAGCCAAAATCTCCTTAAGCTGATAAGCAACTTCAGCAAAGTCTCAGGATACAAAATTAATGTGCAAAAATCACAAGCATTCTTATACACCAGTAACAGACAAGCAGAGAGCCAAATCAGGAATGAACTTCCATTCACAATTGCTTCAAAGAGAATAAAATACCTAGGAATCCAGCTTACAAGGGATGTAAAGGACCTCTTCAAGGAGAACTACAAACCACTGCTCAGTGAAATCAAAGAGGACACAAACAAATGGAAGAACATACCATGCTCGTGGATAGGAAGAATCAATATTGTTAAAATGGCCATAGTGCCCAAGGTTATTTATAGATTCAATGCCATCCCCATCAAGCTACCAATGAGTTTCTTCACAGAATTGGAAAAAACTGCTTTAAAGTTCATATGGAACCAAAAAAGAGCCCACATTGCCAATACAATCCTAAGTCAAAAGGACAAAGCTGGAGGCGTCACGCTACCTGACTTCAAACTATACTACAAGGCTACAGTAACCAAAACAGCATGGTACTGGTACCAAAACAGAGATATAGACCAATGGAACAGAACAGAGTCCTCAGAAATAATACCGCACATCTACAGCCATCTGATCTTTGACAAACCTGAGAGAAACAAGAAATGGGGAAAGGATTCCCTATTTAATAAATGGTGCTGGGAAAATTGGCTAGCCATAAGTAGAAAGCTGAGGCTGGATCCTTTCCTTACCCCTTATATGAAGATTAATTCAAGATGGATTAGAGACTTAAATGTTAGACCTAATACCATAAAAACCCTAGAAGAAAATCTAGGTAGTACCATTCAGGACATAGGCATGGGCAAGGACTTCATGTCTAAAACACCAAAAGCAACGGCAGCAAAAGCCAAAATTGACAAATGGGATCTAATTAAACTAAAGAGCTTTTGCACAGCAAAAGAAACTACCATCAGAGTGAACAGGCAACCTACAGCATGGGAGAAAATTTTTGCAATCTACTCATCTGACAAAGGGCTAATATCCAGAATCTACAAAGAACTCAAACAAATATATAAGAAAAAAACAACCCCATCAAAAAGTGGGCAAAGGATACGAACAGACATTTCTCAAAAGAAGACATTCATACAGCCAACAGACACATGAAAAAATGTTCATCATCACTGGCCATCAGAGAAATGCAAATCAAAACCACAATGAGATACCATCTCACACCAGTTAGAATGGCAATCATTAAGAAGTCAGGAAACAACAGGTGTTGGAGAGGATGTGGAGAAATAGGAACACTTTTACACTGTTGGTGGGACTGTAAACTAGTTCAACCATTATGGAAAACAGTATGGCAATTCGTCAAGGATCTAGAACTAGATGTACCATATGACCCAGCCATCCCACTACTGGGTATATACCCAAAGGATTATAAATTATTCTACTACAAAGACACATGCACACGTATGTTTATTGCAGCACTATTCACAATAGCAAAGACTTGGAATCAACCCAAATGTCCATCTGTGACAGACTGGATTAAGAAAATGTGGCACATATACACCATGGAATACTATGCAGCCATAAAAAAGGATGAGTTTGCGTCCTTTGTAGGGACATGGATGCAGGTGGAAACCATCATTCTTAGCAAACTATCACAAGAAGAGAAAACCAAACATCGCATGTTCTCACTCATAGGTGGGAACTGAACAATGAGATCACTTGGACTCGGGAAGGGGAACATCACACACTGGGGCCTATCATGGGGAGGGGGGAGGAGGGAGGGATTGCATTGGGGAGTTATACATGATATAAATGATGAATTGATGGGTGCTGACGAGTTGATGGGTGCAGCACACCAACATGGCATAAGTATACATATGTAACAAACCTGCACGTTATGCACATGTACCCTAGAACTTAAAGTATAATAAAAAAATAAATAAATGAATAAAAAAAAAGTGCAACATAAAGGAGCAAGTGCTTCTATAGAATCTTCAGCAAGTTGTCCAGAAAATCCAGCTAAGATCATTGATGAAGATGGCCACAGTAATGACAAATTTTCAATGTAGATGAAACAGCCTTTTATTGAAAGACGATGTTATCTAGAACTTTTATAATGTGGGAGAAGTCCAAGCCTGGCCTCAAAGCATCAAAGGACAGACTGACTTTCTTGTTTGGCGCTAATGCAGTTGATGACTTTAAGTTAAAGCCAATGCTCATTCACCATTCCAAAAATTCCAGGTCCCTTAAGAATACTGATAAATCTACTCTGTCTGTGCTCTCGAAATCAAACAATGAAGCCTAAATGATGGCACATCTATTTAATGAATATTTTAAGTCCACTTTTGAGATCTACTCCTCAGAAAAAAAAGTATCCTGTCAAAATATTAGTCCTCATTGACAATGCGCCTCTTCACTCAAACTCTCTGATGGAGTTGTACAAGGAGAGTAATGTTGTCCTCATGTCTGATGACACAACATCCATCCATTCTGAAGCCCATGGATAAAGGAGTAATTTCAATTTTCAAGTTTTATTATTTAAGAAATATGTTTTACAAGGCCATAGCTGATATAGATATTAATAGTTATTCTCCTAATGGATCTTGGCAAAGGAAATGAAAAATCTTCTAAAAAAGATTCACCATTCCAGACCCCATTAAGAACAATCGTGAAACAAGTTAAAATATCAATAATTCCAACCTTCATGAGTGACTTAGAGGGGTTCAAGTCTTCTGTGGAGGAAGTAACTACAGGTATAGTGGAAACAGAGAACTAGAATTAGAGGTGGGGCTTGAAGGTGTGAGTGAATCACTGAAATCTCAGGATAAAACGTAAACAGACAAGGAGCTGCTTTTTGTGAATGAGCAAAGAAAGTGGTTTCTTGGGATGGAATCTACTCCCGCTGCAGGTGTTATGAACATTGTTGAAATGACAACAAAGTTTTTAACATATTAAATCAGCTTAGTTGCTCAAACGTGAAGAGTTTGAGAGGACTGACTCCAATTTTGAAAGAAGTTCTACTGTGAATGAAATGCTACTGAACAGCATCCCATACTACAGAAAAGCATGTTGTTGTGAAAGGAAGAGTCAATCTATGTGATAAACTTTGTTGTACTTTTTAAGAAACTGCCACAGCCACCCTTATCTTCAGCAACCACAACCTTGATCAGTCAGCAGCCATCAACATCCTCTACCAGAAAAAATGAATATATGTTGCTGAAGGCTCATATTACTGTGAGGGTTGTTCTGTTTTGTTTTGTTGTTGCTGTTGTTTGTCTATCTGTTTTTGCAATAAAGCATTTTTAAATTAAGGTGTGTAAACTCTTTCTTTAGACGTAATGCTTCAGGACACAGTACACTACTGTTAGTGTGAACACAACTTTTATGTATACTAGGAAACCAAAAAGTTTGTTACTTGTTTTATTGTGATATTGACTTTATTGTGGCGGTCTGGGACTGAATCCCAAAATCCCTAAGTATGACCTGTTGCTTCTGTATATAAGAGTGCTACTCACTTTTACATATTTTAAAAAAATTGTGCGTGTGCTTGTATAGTTAAATATTATGCATTTGTTATGGGAAGGATGTAATTATAACTTGAGAATAATGATAGGAGGGCAGAATGTCATTTTTATGCCATTATAAAAATTCTCTTCACTTGAAAGTTTAGTTAATCTTTTTAGGTCTATTACAGACTCACTTCTTTTGTCTTATTTGCTAAGACAGTATAAGCTAATTTAGTTTAATCATTTTGTGAAATTCTATTTTTGGTAATAACAAAACCCGAGGGGGAAAAAAAAGACATTTTCTATAGACACACACACACACACACACACACACACACACACACACACACACCCCAGGCCCACAAACAAAAACATTTTTAAAATGCTGAAGTGTTTTACAACACCCATCTTTGTGTTCTGTACTGCAGTCACTGTGTAGTATACAAAATGTGATTGACATTTATAATATGTACTGGCAAGCAACAGGTAGGTTTTTAAATTTTACTATTTTGTGAAATATGATTTTTCTTTCAAAATGCTTGATTGTACAGTTGCTTTTGACTGCAGTAATGAAAAAGGGTTAAATTACAAAACAGTTGCTTATAAAATTGCATGGTGGTTAGACAGTTTATTCTGATACTTCACTGCCAACTATTTACTTTGATTTTACTTCAAGTGGCATTATAATGCCAATGATTAAACACATGCTGTGTCCACTACAGTCATGATTGCACCATGTTTTCATTAAATATATAATTATTATAAAAATCTCTAAGATTATAAGCCACTTCTGAAATAGCCACTTCCGACATATCACTTTTTTAAATAAAATTACTTTAAAATTTTATTTTATATAGATCCAGATAATTTTAACTATATCAGTGTGGACACTCATGCTGATTCATTTTTAGTTGACTGTTAATGAATATGCATTAAGACATGTCTACTTACTTTCACTCAACGATCTTATCAACAGATGATTACCTCTGTAAATTATCTGTTAATATAGAAGTTGATGATGTAACAGAGAAAATTAAGTCATAAAATTAAGTGTTTAAAAGCATTCAATCCAACCACATATTGGAATTCTTGCCTCCATTAGTATATATTCTACCTTAGGGTACCCACAATAGCCCCTTTGTATAATAATTCAGGCTAATTTCCTGATAATGGGTTAAAACCTGGCATGGCTTAAATGCGATCATGAGACATTATTCCCAGTGACCATAATTCTCTATGATATATATCTAGTGATATATACCTGATGTCTAGTAAGGCAAATTATATCTTGTAATTCATTTGAGCATTAAATAGTTAACCACTGGTTTTGTACTTGCAAAGACTATGTTGAACTTTGTTAAGGAATTAAAAAAACATACTTTATTAAATTCATCATTTCTGAAGAAAAGATGCAGGGGTTCAGTAAGTGTTGATGAACTTACTGAACTCTAGACTGGGTTTATACATAATGAAATGTCTTAGCATTTTCAAATACCTGCAAAGTTCACATGAAGTTTTAAGCCTGAATTTTTAACTTCTTCCAGCATCTGAAGTATGTACACACCAAACCAAGGCTATTATCTAAAAGTTTTGAGATCCTTTGTACTCCTCTTCAGTTACTTTAGAATTTTCAAGGATCTTTTTTGCTCTAATCCATTGTGTAAAAATACAAGACCTATGCAGACCATCTGTAGTGATTCTCTAAACTGTAGCCACACTAGGGTCTTATAAGATTACTAATAATTAGAAGATGCAAAATTTAGTCCAGATTCAGGCTTTTTTCTATTTGTCATTGACACTCATCTTAACTTTCAGTATATTAATTTCTGAAGGTTATTGTTCACAAAGGTATCAGTTAAAATTGCTGTAGAGTAGTAAAAAAATAGTAAAAAACGCTGAGCAAGGGCAAACCTTGAATTTAAAGTTAAACTAACAAATTTTAATGTCACATTGTATTCCTTAGAGTAAAATTTTTAAATAATTTTAATTAATTCACATTTTGTATTTCTTAACTATTCTTTAATCACATATCATTATTTAATTTCTATTTACCTAAAAATAATGGGTACATGAACAAAAGGACAGATCTTTTAAAATACTTTGGAAATGTTTGGGTTAAAAAAAGGACAATTATAACAGAAGAATATAATAGTAAATTAAAGGGACTGTTCAAGTGGAAAAGACGGAAAAGAAAAAATCTTTATTATCTTCTTAGCTTTATAATTTGTCTGATAGAGACCCAAAATATATATTTATAGCAATTAATATTTGCTATTTTATTATACACTCAACACGAAGAACTCGAAAATGAAAACTAAGTAAGTGAATAGACCACTGATACATCGTTAAAAGTTGATTATTTTTATTGTAATGCATATGGTTAAAAACTGGAATGGAAACAACATAAATTGAGTCTGAGGTGTTCACGCTAACCATTTACTGAAATTATTGTGGCTTTTTCAAAAATCCTCCACCCCTCCTGCCCACTGGGCACTTTCCTGCCCTTTCTATGATTTTTTAAAAACAGCTTTATTGAGACCTAGTTCCCAAACTGTACAATTCTTCCACTTAAAGTGTACAATTCAGTTGATTTTAGTATATCCCCAGATGCTTTCATGTTTTTATCTCTTCTTTCTCCTGCTCTTTTATTAGCCTTCCCCTGACCTACTTCTCAACTAAAGAGTATTTTTATTAGAAAGCTAATGATACGAAATGACCTAGCACTGCGACTAGTAAATTGCCACTAAGAACCTGTCCTAACTCAACTGTATTGTAGGACACTGGGGTGGCTGTTACGTTTCACTTTATCAAAACCTATATAGGTTAAGGAATAGGAGTAATAAAAAGATGTCTTGAGGATAATAAGAAAATATCATTGGATATGTTTATTTCCAACAGTCTTGGCATCCAAATCAAAGGTACTAAAGGGAAATTGGAGTCCCTTTCTGTATCAGTGGTAGTAATTCTCATAAAATTGAAATTCATAAATGCCTGCCCTGAATTTACCAACCATGGTAATTTATGAATCAGATAGTGCTAAAGTTACAGCAGTTAAAGTTACTATGCATCCCTGACCATCACATGGAAGTGTGTATAACAATAGAGGACATAAATTTGGTTTTATATTAATGAAAGCACATATTATTGGCTCATGAAACAAATCACTGGGAATTTGTTTCATGTGAACTAATTTATAATGCACAAGTTACTCATATTTCCACACATTTACTATGTGATGATGAACTTCTTCAATATATTAGAACCTACAAACACTAGCCTCTTAGGAGTTTTGTAGCCTAAGCATTCATTTGGGTCCTTCTTCTATTGTTTCCAAAACTAATTGCACATGTTAAAGGCATTAATAACATCTTAACCTCTATTGCACATCAATTGTACACTTCATAATTTAAAAATCTGGTTGCATATATAATTCTGTGATTGGAAGATACATGCATTATAATTTTACATGTAATCATCTCGAATTGAATCTTAATTATAGAGTTATCTTATTTTAGAAGGATGTTGTTATTGTTTAGACAATAATGGAGAGTTAATTTGTTGCAAAGATTAAAGCTAACATATGTTGATGATACATTTGACTTGCCTTCCTCATAGAGGGTTTCTCCAATAGTAGAATGCATAATTTAAACTTTTGCATAATATAATTTGTGAAATGTTTTGTATGTCATACAAAAACAAAGAATTGTCAGCAATCTTATTAGAAATATAAATGATTCCTCTGAGAGAAAAACAACCCTTCAAACATTATCTTACAAATGTATGAAAATGATTCTATAGGGAAAATAAATCAACAAAACAGTATTAGAATTTATTTCTATAGATATGAAATAATATGTCTACTAAACTAATGATGAGTATCCATAGATTACATCTCTACTGACACTTAGTTCTTCAATTAAATAGTAGACCCAAATTAAGGTATTAGAACCTATCAATGTCTAATCGGAATCTTTATGCCTTAGCTCTTCTTTGAAATGTGACTCAGATATCTGGGCTAGTGGGGCAGATTAGAATTCATTTTGTGGCTACAAGTTCAGATAATAAAAATGCACGAGAGCCATACTATATGTTACCCTCCCTCTGACTTACTTCTTACTCGATCTGATATTTTAAAATAGCTGCTTAGAAAACTACCCTTAAGTTTCCAAGTCGTATAGAAGGAACAAAAAAGGGAAGAGGCGTTTGAAATATAAGTGTGCATGCACACACACACACACACGCACATCTGCTATTCCCTTAATATGGTTTGTTCTCTTCTCTTCTTGACTAAAATCCTTAATGTCAGGGTATGTTGATAACTTGTTATTATGCTGTTATTTTCTGAAAAGCAGAAATCTTTTTCCAGAAACTTAAGGTGATTTCCTAAATAAAAATATCAGTAATAAAATGGACACAGATAATGGAAAAGTCATAATTTACTTCTATTCATAAGCAATCCATCCCTTCAAATCTGTCACTGAGTTATAAGAACAGAGAGGGCAAAATAAGGAGAAATGAAATGTATTATGATCAAGAGCTATATATAATCTAAATCAGTTGTAACAACTTAAAAGCAAGTTTTCTGCCAGCCTAATCTATATATTTTTGTCCTACCAGATAGCCTAAAAGACATCTTACATGTCAATACTCTAATGTAAAGAAAAGCTGTAGCTTTCACAAATCACTGGAAAAGGAGCTACACAGAAAACATGTTTGTCTAAATGCTTAGGTGGGCATGGATGTGGAAGGAAGGCTGCTCTTTAATAGGATCTATGTTTGACCTTGTCTTATAGATGTTACTGACATCTTTCAGAAATGAAATATGCATAACAGCTTCTCATTAAGCATTGTGATTTCCTCAATAGTTTAGTAACAATGACAACAACAAAAATACGCTTCACCTGATCAATCTAGAAGAATGTGCCCTCTTCTTATAATGACATTAAATATTGTGCCAGTTAATTTCTGTTCTGATTATGTAAATGGACACTGGTCTTAGATTGCAAGTAAGAATTACAGCTAATCTGAACCCTAAGAAGTTTTTCCTATGAGCTTTGTTCACACTGAGTCCTTCATGTGGCTTATCATTATCTCCACCTGTGAACTCCTCAGGGTCAGCTAAGGGCATTTTTCATACTTACTGTTGCAACTTAGCAGAGCATGACAACCTGAAACATCTCGTAGCCAAAATTTCAGCATGTCTCTACTACCAAAATTGGCTGAGTTCTCATTTAAATTGTAGACTTATTTAATAAGCATTCTAATTTACTAAGCATAATTTCAACAAGTATTTGACTACCATTCCTCTCTCCAAATGTTTGAAGACATTTTGAAGGTACAGTCACTCATTGTCTTGTTGGCCAATTGGTGGATTTTTCTGTGGCATGGTTATCATCTTTTTTTTTTTTTTTTTTTTTTTTTTGATGATTTGGACTTTAGAAACAACAAAAGTTCTGTTAAAAAAGGGAGGGGAGAAAGGCCTTAGCAAACCAGGCACCTTGTGACATTTGAAAAGTCTCCTGCTGTTATAAAGAGAAGAGGAAAACTATTTGAACAGAAAAATGATTCAGTTAATAATAGGATTAAGGAGGAAAAATTATTTTAAAAAAACATTTTATACAAGCAACACTAGATCTGAATTACTTATGCTGCATAGTTTACATATACACACACACAGAGAGAGAGAGAGAGAGAGAGAGAGAGAGAGAGAGAGAGAGAGAGAGAGAGAGAGAGTTCCCTAAGAGGAAAAGAGTCTTAACATCTTATGCATATTTCCAAAGACCTAAACTACCTCAGGATTAAAGAAGAAAACATCCATCACTAGAAAGTAACACATTTGCTGGCAGCCTGCTCTCAGCAGCTTGGTATAACCTAAAGATACCACTGATACATATTGCACTGATGTACCACTACAGGCTGGTACTAAGGATGTTTCTTCTAAACATATGGAATTGCCCCAAGCTAGCAAGTTGTTTAATGGCATATTGGATCCATATGTTAAAGAGTGGGAAATTACTTTTAAGAGTGAAAAGCTATAATTATTTTCTGTGTTACCAGCCAGCACATTGCAAATCAGCTTCTCAAGGATGCAGATTCTCCACACAGTATAGCTCAACCCTCAGCTTCTCCTTTTATTTTGATAAAGATGAATCTGAAATATGGTGTTCCAATAAATTTTCCCCTGGATCGCTTATGACATCATCATCTTGGATGCTTTTTTAAAATGAGTATTCCTGGGCCACCATCCCAGACTCAGAGAATCAAATCTCTTAAATTTTTGAACTAAATAGATGGGACTTCAGAATGCTTCAGCTTAAGCTGACTAGATCACTCTCTAAGGACCCACTACATTTGGGAACCACTGTTGCAGGCATAGGACAGCTGGTTACCTGCAGAAAATGCTTGGACAGAGTTTGGTTAAATTACTGCTTAAGGTACAGGCCACATTAAATTAAAAAAAAAAATACTATTAAAGTGATTGTGGATTTGTTATCAAAGAAAATAACTGCCAGGCCTTTACCCTCCATTCTTCTATTAAGGTGTTGACTGCACACTAAAGGGAAGGCATCAAAGTTGTGGTAGTTCTATTGGAAAACACACCCCCCACCCATCCACTTTTGTATAGGACAGACTTAATTGGCTATTCTTGGTTACTTTTATTTTAGTTTAGAGCTTTCAGTTTGAAAAGAACACAGGACAGAAGATTGTTGAGATTTATTCATACACACACACTCAAACACGCAGCAATACCTCTAACTTGTACCGGCAACACAGTAACCAAACGGCAGCTGCAAGTGCCCAATTTCTTTAATTTTTTCAATTAAATATATTTAATTTTTAAAAATAATTAGGAAGCAAATATCAAGCAGGGGAGGAAACTAGAGATTCAATAATTCTGTTTCAGTTTCACTGTCTAAATTTGCTTTATCTGGCCCGGTTTTTACTTTTACTTCTAACCCTAATTTTAAAGGGTTTTTGGTATGTCATACCCCAATCTTCTTGAACTAAGATACGATTGGGTCAATTTATTTTTAGTCAATATAGGAATCAAAGAATGGAAAGATACCTCTGTCAGACCAACCCAGAACTCAGGCCTTCCTCGTGTCCAGTATGTGGATTTTTCCTTTGGTTAGGGGGCCAAAGTCTAGAGATAGCAACAACATATTCGGCTACTTTTCTTGGCAGGGATGGATTATGCACTAAGAAAGTTATTAGTTTAGGTTTTCCTGTGAAAAGGGCGGGGGCAGGAGAGAGAGCAAAGGATAAGAAAAGGTGTTTTTTCTTTGCTATTAGAGCCAACACTTCACACCCAGGCAATTCATTCTGTAAAAATATCCATGTAAACAATGTGGAGATAAAGGTCATTTGCAAGCTTTCCAGCAGTTGTGGAGGTAATAATATTACTTAGCCTTCCATCTTAAGTACTTTGGGTTGTAAATGGCGAATTTTCCAGCATTCCCTGGGGTTTAGAAGAATGACTCAGAGTGATATCACATCAACCTATTTGGAAATCTCAGCAACTACATAGCAGATTGACAGTTTTTCTCGCTTCAATAGGTTGCTTCTGTCAAATGACAACTATTATCACAAGAAGAAATGTTCATGAATTCGGTATTTATTGTCTGACCCTATCATTTCCTACTTGATTCCTGGTTGTCTTTTACAACTTGCAATATTCCTGAGAAAAAGCTACAAAGAAAACAATAATGATTTTCCCAAAAGCCTGCAAAGAAAAGCCCTGTCTTAAATTCTATAAAACTGAGCTGTGATTCCAATAATACACTGCTCAATTCTTCTGAAGAGTAGGTGGCAGCGAAAACTGTTATTTAACAGGGTTACATGACGGTATTTAGCTAAGTATTGTTATTCTACTTTCACTTATGTCCAATCACACTTTATCTGTTTTTTTTTTAAATGTCGTACCCTGGAAAGAATGTAGTTGGATTGTTATCTGCATGAGTAATAAACTCAGTGCATATCTTTCTTTGCAGAGATTACTGGAGAAGATTCTGTGCTTTCCCTTATATCTTATGAAAAAGGAAAACACCATTTTGTACTATTTAGTGAAAACGCTTGCTTGCTGTCTCCTCTTAAAAATAAGGGCTAAATCTTTTTCATTGACATACTTAATGCCAATCAGAGTGCCTGCCACAAGGTAGACTCACTGTAGTAATTCATATAATAGATTACTAAATGAATGGATGAATGAAGAAATCAGAGAGGATTTAAAAATATTGTTCCCTCTATCACAAAGTAGCTTAGCACATGGTTTTTCAAACTTAAATGTGCAGATGAATCACCTGGGGAGCACCTGGTGAAATGTGGAATCTAATTGATAGGTCTGAAGTAGAGCCTGACATACTTAATTTCTATCTGAGGTGATGCAAAGATTTTGGTCTATGGAACCCGTTTTGAGAAGCAAGTTGAAAGTATCATTGCAAGCAGCAAATTTCCTAGTTCTTGACTTTTTAAATAAGATAAACAATTTTGACATTAAAAATGAATGCTGAGGGTTGCTATATGATATTTTAATTTTTATATTTTTTAGTTAGAAGAGAATAATATAAATAGATCCTTTACATTCAGTTTCACTTTTAAATGTAACTGCATTTTATTTTTCAAAGAAGCAAAATAATACACATTATAAATGCAATATAATATTTATCAGATCTGCATAGAATACATTTAGCATTTTAAATCCTTTCAGGCAAGTTGTCCTTTTGTACCCAACATATGGTCTGTGAATCAATGGGGGTCCCGAGGTCCAACAAGTCCATGAGTTCAAAATTATTTTCATGATAAAATGAAGACGCTTTTACCACCCTGATTTTTTGAAAACTAAGATATTTGTCTTTTTTCATTGCACTGACATTTGTTTGGATGGGGCAAAAGTAATAGCTTCATAGCATGAATCAGCAGTGGCACCAGCTGAACTATTAGTCACTCTATTACTGACTGCCGTCTACTTATAGTAAAAATAAGGTCATTTCACTGAAGAATGTCCATGATGAAGGAATTCAAATTCTACTTCATTAATTTTGACCTTAAGTTCATGTCCTTTTGATATTCTGTTTGATGAAAAAGACTATGCATACATACTTTAGCATAATGGTTTACAATGCATATTTCAAGAAAAGCACCTGTGCAATCATGTGAGTTGTGAGGAAAACCAGTAAGTATTCAGTATTTTTATAGAACACAATTTAATTTACCTTGAAAAAAGTGACAAACCATAATTTTTCTGATTTCGGTATTATTGGCAGACATCTTATTGAAAATGAGGAAAATGAGTCTGTCCTGTCAAGGTAAGCAACTAACAGTATTTGTTGCCACTGATAGAATTTGAGCTTGTAAGAAAACCCTATTATTAAAATGTGTGTCTGCCATTGCAAATTTGACAGCTCACTAGTACCTAATACTTTTCTGATAAAAAGAGTGGTGATATTTAAAAATACAATTTTGTTTCTTAATTTTGGATAATGAAATCTGTCAACATTTGGAAGATGTGAATTACACATCAAAACAATATTTTCCAAATGATCAGTGAACTACTAGAAAATCATACAGGATAAAATATCCATTCACAAATAAGGAAGATGAGTGGATTTTAGTGTAACAGGGTAATAAGTTCATTGATATGGGTTTAAATTCCACATTGAAACTAATGAGTTTTTAAGTGTCATTTGACCACAATGTCTATTGCTCCCATGTTTATGTCCATGTGTGTTCAATGTTCAGCTTTCACTTTTAAATAAGAACATGCAGTATTTGGTTTTCTGTTCCTGCATTACTTTGATTAGAATTATGGCCTCCAGCTCCATTCATGTTGCCTCAATGACATAATTTCATTCTTTTGATGGCTGTGTAGTATTCCATGGGCAACTGTGTTAATTCCATGTCTTTGCTATTATGAATAGTGCAGTGATGAATTTGCAAGTGCATGAGGCTTTTAAGTAGAATGATTTCTTTTCTTTTTTTTTGAGACGGAGTCTGGCTCTGTCGCCCAGGCTGGAGTACAGTGGCCGGATCTCAGCTCACTGCAAGCTCCGCCTCCCAGGTTTACACCATTCTCCTGCCTCAGCCTCCGGAGCAGCTGGGACTACAGGCGCCTGCCACCTCGCCCGGCTAGTTTTTTGTATTTTTAGTAGAGACGGAGTTTCACCGTGTTAGCCAGGATGGTCTCGATCTGCTGACCTCATGATCCGCCCATCTCGGCCTCCCAAAGTGCTGGGATTACAGGCTTGAGCCACCGCACCCGGCCGAATGATTTATTTTCTTTTGTGTATATACCAAGTAACGGGATTGCTGGGCTGAATGGTGGCTCAGTTTTAAATTCTTTGAGAAATCTCCAGACTGCTTTCCACAGTAGCTGGATTAATTTACATTCCCACCAACAATATATAAGTGCTTCCTTTTCGTCTACAGCCTCCCCAGCATCTATTGTTTTTTCTGCATTTTAATAATATCCTTTATGACTGGTGTGAGATGGTATCTCACTGTGGTTTTGGTTTGTATTTCTCTGAAGATTAGTGACACTGAGCATTTTTTCACATGTTTGTTGGTTACTCGTATATTTTGTTTCAAGAAGTGTCTGTTCAAGTACTTTGCCCATTTTTAATGGAGTTATTTCTTTTTTTGCTTCTTGATTTGTTAAGTTCCCTATAAATTCTGGACATTAGGCCTATTAGAGGGTGGGGGGAAGCAGGAGCATAAAGTCTACCTATAGGGTGCTGTGCTCACTATTTGGGTGATGAGATCTGTATTTCAAACCACAGTATCACATGATATTTCCATGTGACAAATATGCATATGTACCCTCTGGATCTAAAATAAAAGTTGAAATTTTTAAAAAATCATACCTCAATAAGGGTGGAAAAAAACCCTATTTCAGCAATTGTTGTTAAGCTAAAAAAAAAAAAAGAAAGAAAGAGGGCTGATCTGGAAGAAGGTTAGGGGAAGGGAGGAGCCTGCTAATATATAGGGAAAAGACAGTAAAGATGTGTGTGTGTGTGTGTGTGTGTGTGTGTGTTCATATTTATGTATCAAAAGGGCAAATAAACAATTTAAAAAGAAAAATATGAAAAATATATAATATGCAGTTTCCATATGCCATGTTATATGAGCATAATTTCAATTATATAACTCATGTCTTTCTATAATACATGAAAATAAAATTACCAATTCAAATATTGCTTTTCTATTCTTTCCTGCATTATTTTCTTTGAAGTATGTCTTAATTTAATAAAATGCTATAGTCTTCCAAGCAATCCTGCATTACGTCTAACACACACACACACAATACACAAACAATACACATATGTATAAATGATTTTAATATGTATTTATGAAATTATATCTATAACTGTAAAATGTCTATTAGCTGATAAATTGATCATACAATTGTACTTCATTTAATTTTCAGTCATTGCAAATGTATTTGCAACTTACAAGTGAGTGTTTATGTGCATATGAGGTTTTTTTAATAACACTAGTCAAGTACTTGTTACCATTGTTGAATTTACAGATTAGAGTGCAAAATATGCATTGATTTTCAAAGAGTTCTCAAACAATGTTTTTTTTTTTTTTCTGTTCTTTTTGTGGTTCCCATGGGATAGCTAATTTAGAGTGAAAATAAAATACTGGCGTAAATACTATTTCATTATACTGAAATACTGGAAAAACTAATGAGTTTGTTAACCTCCTCTAATGTCTCATAAGTGTAATGACATTGAAATGTAATTCAGTTTTATTTTTTGAAAAATTTATTACCGAAATTATAATATATAGTAGATAAAAAAGTCAATAATCTGGATACAACATTGTTCAAGCAAAGGTCTTGCAGTTTTGTATAATTGGCCTTGTAATGGCAAAATTCTGTAACAGGTCCACTGATGCAATTACAAAGTGAAGTAAATAAATAAAATAATTTCCTCTGTTTTACTCGAGAGCAAGGATTCAGCAAACTATTCTGTAATAAAAAGCACATAGTCAATATGTTTGACTTTGTGGGCTACATGGTGTCTGTGGCATCTACTCAACCTCGTTGCAGTGTGAAAAGAGCCAGTGTCCAAGGCTGTGTTTCAGTAAAACTGTAATCCCAAAATTCACGTAGAGTCAGTCAGCCAGATTTGGCCTAGGGGGTTATATTTCCAAACTGCAGCTCCAGTAAGATGATAACTCTTGTCACTGGATCACTGGTACAAACAAATGTCTGGCACTCAGTTTAATACTAGTAATTATTAGTAGTAGTATTCTTTCTGATTTAGAAGAAGAGTTGAATACAAGCTGTGTGCCAGTCACTGACCCAGTATGCACAGTATGGGAATCAATGATCTCAGTGTCAAGTCAAAGTTATCCATATATACTTTACCAAGAATATCAAATTTGATGGGGCTGCTCACAGATATATGCTGTGTTCATGTCAGGGGGCCATAGAAAGAAAAATCATGAAGCCATAAGTGACAAAGTGTCACAAGTTGATTTTTGAAGGATGAATACATATTGATTATTTTGAAATAGGATTTTAAAAGAATACAAATAAGAAGGTATTTGTATTTGTCTATTACGCTTTAGATGTGTGGAATTTCATGCTTATGACAGGTATCAGGTTCAGTGTATCTGACACTATGTTTTACCTTTATTATTGTTTTTATCTGGTGGCTTATATTTTCCCTGATACTGGCAGCTCCATGAGAGTAGCCACTTTGTTTTGTTTATTGCTGTATCCTCAGTCAGTCAATGTCATGTGGGATTTAGATCAGCAATGATGGCTGTAGAATCCCATGCATGTACCCCTTCTCTGCTGGAGTTCTCAAGCAATTGAGAAAAATGAACAGACAGATGGGGCTTCCATGTGTCTCTATGACTTTGTACATAGGCAATGATATTCATAATAAATAACATTTCATAGGGCCATCATGGGAATTTAATGAGATGATACCTATAAAGCACTTATGGCAGTGCTACAAGTCATAATTATGTTTTTAAGTAAACACTAATTAAATTAATGTAGAGTGTCCCTCATGGTGTATTTAAATATTTTAGTTTATATCCATAATAATATTTAAAATTAAGAAAACAACAACACATTTAGGTTCTTACTGTGTTAATGGAAAATTTAATTCTACTTGATTACAATTATACAGGACTCTTAGATTCATTCCTTGTGAATACAAAATGTTTCTTTCTTCCTTGAATCAATTGTTTACTGTGAAACTGTAATAGCTTTAATTGTTCCACTTAAATAATTTTTAATTACTATTATCTTATTCATAATAATACTTAAAATGAGACATTAAAACCTATAAATGTGGGTTCCTGTTCTTGTAAGGGAAATTCAAGTCCACATGTTTAGGATTATAAGGTAATGTTGGATTAATTCATATATTATATATGTGTGTTGTGGAACTAAAATAGCATTAAATAGTCTATTTAAAGTAGAGTAGAAATAAGGAAAATAAAGAGTATCATCTATGGTATGGTATCATCTATGACAAAACCTTTGATGTGGTAGAGCTTCCTTTGACCCATTTGATTTACCTCCCATCCATCTCCCTCCTGATGAGTGCTGCTTCAGGGTCCTTGTGGACCATATTAACTGGACACCATATTCAAAGGCAATCACCAATGAGAAGGTGATCAGAGGAAAGGATCAGAGTGAGATTGAAGAATGTATTATTTTGCAGGGTGGATGATTTCAACCTCTGAACAGGTCACAGTCAACCCTCTCACTTGCTCTTTCTCTTTTTTTCAGTCTCTCTCTCTAGCCTCCCCCACCCCACCCCCCGCCCTTAAGAGTTCAGGGTGGTGGTCCCTTCATTCCTTCCTTTAGGCCTGGGAGAGACACTGCTCCTCCTCATTTTTTATTAGGCTCAGGATATTGCCCCAAACTGTGTGGTTTCCCTGCATCCTGCTACAACTTTGTAAACAATCAGTAATCCCAATTTGAATGACACATATTTTTCTCTTCTTCTTCTCCTTCTCCTTCTTCTGACATTGTATCATCAATGTATCACTTTAGGTACAAATAAGAGAAAAATGGTTTGGGGAATATAAATTATTTGTCTTCACCTTGAAGCTTAGAGGCAGATAGGAATGGTGAATTGAGGTCTTTCAATTATAGTTAAGGATGCTTTTCTTTTCTTTTTTTTTGAGATATAGTATCACTCTGTTGCCCAGCCTGGAGTGCAGTGGCACAATCTTGGCTCACTGAAACCTCCACCTCCGAGGATCAAGTGATTCTCCGGCTTCCACCTCCCTAGTAGCTGGGATTACAGGCGCCCACCATGATGCCCTGGCTAATTTTTGTATTTTTATTAGAGACAGGGTTTCACCATGTTGGCCAGGCTGGCCTCGAACTGCTGACCTCAGGTAATCCACCCGTCTCGGCCTCCCAAAGTGTTGAGATTACAGGCATGAGCCACTGCACTATTGGATCAGGTGATTATGGAGGCCACGATGTCCCAGAATCTGCCCTCTGCAAGCTGGAGAGGCAGGGAAGCCACTGGTATGATTCAGCCTGAATCCAAAGGTCACAGAACCAGCAGTACTAAGGACCTGAAATGAATGTCTCGGCATAAGAATAGAGAGACAATTTGCCCTTTTGTTCTATTCTGGTCCTCAATGGATTAGAGGATGCTTGCCCACATTGGTGAGGACAAATCTTCTTCACTTAGTCTCCTGATTCGAATGCTATCTAGTCTCTTCCAGAAACACACTCAGAGACATACCCAGAAACAATGTTTCATCAGCTATCTGAGTATCCCCAAACCTAATCGAGTTAACACTAGAATTATATCATTTTACCTAATAGAAATGTTATACAGTTGAATTGAGATAAACTTCTAAGAGCCCAGACCATACAAAGCACAAATAAATGCTTGCCATTGCATAATTTCTATTAGTTGCTTTAGTAAATAATATTAATATTATTTTCAAAAAGTTAATTTAAGTGAAATCAAAAGGAATATTTCATTTATTATTTTTCCATCCTATTAAATTTGTTAAATGTGAGCTGATTATATTGAATTTTATTCAACATTCATCATTAAACTTGGGCCCTTTACTGAATCTAGGGCTCTGAAATTACTTGACATTTTATTCTCATTCTGAAGAAATGTATATTCTTTGGGTTAATGAATAAAAAGAATTGTAACAATTTCATAAAAATTAACCAAAATTGTATTTTTTTGTTTGAAAACTCCATTACTTTATAAGATAATAAGTTGTTGTGGTTGTTCTTTTTGTTTTTTGGTGAGGAGGTGTGACTAGAGGTCAATAGATACTTTGGAAGTCATATAAATTTCCAGAGTCCACTATAAATTTTAGACTGTAAATGAAGATGTGTATTTCATAGCTACAAGGATTTATGCAATTAAATAAAATGACATTTTTGTGTTCTAACACATTTAAAGTAAAATTGTAAAATCACACTGTCATTATTCTAAACAAACTCCACACTGATGGAATCTTTATTTTTACATGCTCAGATAGAAATACAGACGCAGACATACTCTACATATTGTTTTATCTTAATTTTAAATGAAAAGAGGTATTTCACTTAGGCAATCTACAGGTTGTAATAGTAAGTTAGAATTTCCAAAAAACAAATTTAAGAATCCTTTTACTTGAGTAAACAATTTCTTTAAAAAATATGTTCACATTAAAAATAATAGTTTTCCCTGAAAAAAACATTCTTATTTATTGACTTGAGCTAAGAAATATTAAAAATAGAATAGAATAGCCACAATTGACAAATGGGATCCAATTAAACTAAAAAGCTTCTGCATGGCAAAAGAAACTATTGGGGGAAACTGCCCCCAATATTTCAATGTAGATTCTTTCTATTTTCCATAAGTTTTGGCTGGCTGAGAATTAAAGAGAGACAGTATAAAGAGAGGAATTTTACAGCCGGACTGCCAGAAGTGACAACACGTATCTGTAGGACCATGATGACCCCCTGAGTCTCAGACCAGCAAATTTTTATTAAGGGTTTCAAAAAGGGATGGGGGGAAGAACTGAGAGTAGGTACAAAGATCACATACTTCAAAGAGCAAAAAGCAGAACCACTGACAAGGGTCCAACAAAGATCACATGCTTTTGAGGGAACAGGACAAAGGGCAAAAGCAGAACCACTAATAAGGGTCCAACAAAGATCACAGGACAAAGAGCAAAAGCAGAACCACTGATAAGGGTCTATGTTCAGCGATGCACCTATTGTCCTGATAAACATCTTAAACAACAGAAAACAGGGTTCTCGAGCAGAGAACCTGTCTGACCACAAATTTACCAGGGCAGAGTTTTCCTAACCCTAGTAAGCCTGAGGGTTCTGCAGGAGACCAGGTCGTATCTCAGTCCTTAACTGCACAAGACAGACATTCCCAGAGCAAGCATTTATAGACCTCCCCGCAGGAATGCATTCCTTTCCCAGGGTGTTAATATTAATATTCCTTGCCAGGAAAAGAATTAAGCAGTATCTTTCCTACTTGCACGTCCATTTATAGGTTCTCTGCAAGAAGAAAAGCGTAACTCTTTTTGCCCGACTCCATAGGCAGTCAGACCTTATGGTTGTCTTCCCTTGTTCCATAAAAATCGCTGTTATTCTGTTCTTTTTCGAGGTGCACTAATTTCATATTGTTCAAATACATATGTTTTACAATCAATTTGTATAGATAACATAATTATCACAGTGGTCCTAAGGTGACGTACATCCTCAGCTTATAGAAATAACAGGATTAAGAGATTAAAGACAGGCATAAGAAATTATAAAAGTATATTGTATATAAAAGCATATAAAAGTATGGATAAATGTCCATATTAAGATGAAATCTTCACAAATCATGTTCCTTTGCCGTGGCTACAGCTGGTCCCACCGTTCAGAGTCCCTGACTTCCCACAACAAGAAACTAGCATCTGCACGAACAGGCAAACTACAGAATGGGAGAGAAATTTTGCAATCTACCTACCTACAGAATATCCAGAATCTACAAGGAATTTAAGCAAATTTACAAGAAAAAAAAATCAAAAACTGGGCAAAGGATATGAACAGACACTTCTCAAAAGAAGACGTTTACGAAGCCAACAAACATATGAAAAACAGCTCATCATCACTGGTCATTAGAGAAATGCAGATCAAAACAAAAACTGAGATACCATCTCATGCCAGTTAGAATGGCTATTATTAAAAAGTCAGAAAACAGTAGATGCTGGAAAGGATGTGGAGATATAGGAATGTTTTTACACTGTTGGTGGGATTGTAAATTAGTTCAACCATTGTGGAAGACAATGTGTGGTGATCGCTCAAGGATCTAGAACCAGAAACACCATTTGACCCAGCCGTTCCATTACTGGGTATATACCCAAAGGATTATAAATTATTTTACAATAAAGATTTATTTATGTTTATTGCAGCACTATTTACCATAGTATAAACTTGGAACCAACCCAAATACTTATCAATGATGGGTTGGATAAAGAAAATGTTGCACATATACACCATAGAATACTATGCATCCATAGAAAAAAAATTAGCTCATGTCTGTTGCAGGGACATGGATGTAGCTAGAAGTCATCATTCTCAGCAAACTAACACAGAAACAGAAAACCAAACACCACATGTTCTCACTCGTAAGTGGGAGTCAAACAATGAAAACACATAGACACAGGGAAGGGAATATCACACACTGGGGCCTGTTGGGGGGTGGGGGGCAAAGGGAGGGAGAGCATGAGGACAAATAGCTAATGCACATGGGGCTTAAAACCTAGATGATTGGTTGATAAGTGGAACAAACCATCATGGCACATGTACACCTATGTAACAAACCTGCACATTCTGCACGTGTCGCAGAACTTAAAGTAAAACTTTTTTTAAAAAACAAATTTTTGAAAAGAAATAGAAATAACCTTTATGTTATCTAGAATCTATAATTATCTAAATTCAACCCTCCCTTTAAATTAGCATATATCTGTGATATATTATCATATATGTATATATGTATGTACATATATCTATATATCTTTATGTATAGATTATAAATATATATATCTACATATAGACTTATATGTATATGCTAAGCTATCTATGTATATACAGATATGCAGATATATATATATATCTTTAAATTACCATATATCTGTATATATGTTTATAGGTATCAGTATATACATATAAATTTACACATATATTTCTGTAGTTCTATATTATATGGATATGTTAGCATATAGATATAGTTATATACCTATAAATCTATACACATATGCTAATATATACATATATAGATATACAGTTATATGCTAATATAACCCTAAACAATAGAAAGACTGACAGTATGAATCTTTTTATTTACCTGGTTTTATAATCTAAGCCATATGGTGCTTGCTGGAATGACATTTATAGTGCAAGAAAAATCTCTTGATCTAAAGCATGCTTTAAAATCCTTGTTCCCTCTGGTGTGTTTATTAACACTTTTCCTAACCTTTACATGAATTCTGAATGAGGTTTAAATTACTCCATCTGTATTCCTGCTTGATATCATAGCACAGCAAATATTAACTATACAAAAGTTATATGCAAAAATTGAAGAGACACAGTAATTTGGTAAATAAACTTGTGTATAAGATTTTTCTCAGAATCCACATTCAGTTCTATTTAAAGAAAAATTTTATTATAACTTGCATTTTAATTATATTTTACGTATTACATACTAAATATCAGTGCAGTTTTCAAAATTAATTGAACATGAGTAAAATACACTAAATGTGGAGATCGTCTTTTTATAAAATCAGAAAATAGATTTTTTTGTGAATTGCCTATTGTATTCTTTCTTTTTTTTTTATTTGCAGCAGCAAATCTTGGTTGCCCTTTAAAAAGCCCTTCAAATTGGATTAAAATCTAGACATTCAAATGGAAAATATAAGAAAGAATTCAGCATCCTCCTGTGGTTAATAACTTTTTGTCTTTCTTCTAACAGTTGTTGACTAGCACTTCTGGTTGCACCAATACCCATCCACACTTAGGAGACCATGCCTCAATTCTCATGGACAGCAAGAGGAGAGTGTTCCATTTTCCCAATGAGATCAAGTGCTGTTGTATTTGATCTGCTTTTTCAGTGTCCATTTTGTATTTTTATATTTTGCTTTTTTATATTTTGCACTTAACTTTAACTGTGGTGATACTATTTTTAAGAATTTAAGTCAAAATTACAGAGGATTGGGATATTAACATATTGTTGATAATTAGAAATGATGACTTACAATTTAAAAAACTGAGTATGTGGGTATATCATAGTGTCCTTAAGACTGGATTTGTTGTTGTTGCTGTGTTCTTGGCTTATTTTGTTCATTGAAGCACCAGGCGTATTTAATTATATCAAGCAGCTGTTGTGCAAGGGCAGCAGATGTTTTGCATAATGTTTATTTACATTGCCATAATGTAATTTGAGAGGCCATGATGATTCCATCTTTGTGGCCAATCCCATATTTCCTTTGTAGATTCTGTGGGCAATGAACTTCTATCTTCATCAGAGCTTGAAGTGACAAAATAAACTAAATAAAATCATTATATATTACTGTATGTTTTGTGAGTTATGGACAGCAGTGAATAATTTCTTCTCTACAGACTTAGTGATAACTTATTGAAAAAGGCATGAGGATTACAAAATACTTAGTACAATAGCATATTTAGGCATTTACCTTTGGAAACAAAATTTGTGTGCTCCTTCAGACTTCTCCCAAATTTTGCCTTATTTTTCTCTCTTGTTTGATATATCTCTTGTGCCAGAATGCCCACGACTTTCAAATATGAGTGAAACACCCTCATCTGGTTGCATGAGAGGTTACCAAATAGCCTGGAAGTGTGAGCAAGTTACTCCCCATGACATGAACCTTAACTAGTGAGAAACAGGATATTTTACATCATTGTGGATTTGTTTTCACATTGTAGTCTATGAATTTTTGCTGTTTGTTTGTTTTACTTTTCAAATATGTATATATTATATTAATATATATTTATTTATTTATAGAGAAGAAGTCTTGCTGTATTTCCGAGGCTGCTCTTGAACTCCTGGCCTCAAGAGATTCTGCCACCTGAGCCTCCCATGTAGCTGGGATTACAGGCCAAGCTGCCTTGCCTGGCTTCAATGTTTACTGTTAATAAAATGAAGTTACACTGGTGAGCTAAACAGTTTATCATCAGGAAGTGATCCATAAATTATATTTGTTTAATATGAATATAGCTATACCAGTTTCCTCTTTGCTAGTATTTGCATGATTTATTTTTTGCTCGTTTATAGCAACCTTTTTTCTTTCTGCTATAGTTTTACCTTTGCCTCTTTTAAGCAGTAGATTCATTTCTTTTGACAAGGATATTTAGTTCACTTATATTTATGTGATTACTGAAATCTTTAGGCTGAAATCTACAGCATTGTTTTGTACTTTACAGTTGATCGGCTCCCACTTTCTTTGTCCTTTCTTGTCTGATTTGATATTGTTGGTTATATTTTTATTGGCTTATTTGATCACTTGCATTTATAATTTTACTATAATTTCAAAATAATTTTACAAGAAGCTTGAAATCTTTATGGCTATCACTAATAAAAGTAGTCTTTATTCTATGGTATTTAAATATGATTATTTTAATTTGTTATTAAATATGATGGCTAATTCTGTGTTAACAGTGAGATGTGAAAGCAGAAAAGTAAAGTTACATAACAACATAGCTTAAGTGAGAAAAGGGATATAAAATAATTTACAGAAGCTCAACAAACTAGTCGAAAGTAGAATTCATTAAAATTTAATTTCACGTTTATTCAAGAAAATATTTTTGTTGTGGGATGTCAGGAACCCCAAACGGAGGGATCGACTGAAGCCACGGCAGAAGAACATAAAATGTGAAGATTTCATGGACATGTATTAGTTCCCCAAATTAATACTTTTATAATTTCTTACACCTGTCTTTACTGTAATCTCTGAACATAAACTGTGAAGATTTCATGGACACTTATCACTTCCCCAAGGAATATCCTTGTGATTTCCTATGCCTGTCTTTACTTTAATCTCTTAATACTGTCATCTTCTTTGTAAGCTGAGGAGAATGAATGTTGCCTCAGGATCCTGTGATTGTGTCAACTGCATAAATTGTTTGTAGAGCATGTGTGTTTGAATATGAAATTCGGGCATCTTTTAAAAAAAACAGGATAGCAGCCATGTCCAGGGAACAAGAGAGGTAACTTTGAACAGGCCGCCAGACAGAAACAGAGCTATATTCCTCCTCTTTCATAAGCAAATAGGAGAAATATCGCTGAATTCTTTTTCTCAGCAAGGAACATCCCTGAGAAAGAGAATGCTCACTGAAGGTAGGCCTATAGACGGCCACTTTTTAAGGCGTCCCGTCTATTATGGTTGAAGCCAGATGAAATAAGCCAGGGTCTCCTATAGTGCTCCCAGGCTTAGTAGGATGAGAAAATTCCCACCTAATAAATTGTGGTCAGACAGGTTACCTGCTCTCAAACCTTGTTTCCTAATAAGATGTTATCAAAGACAATGCGTGCCCGAAACTTCATTAGCAATTTTAATTTTACCTCATCCGGTGGTCCTGTGATCTCGCTCTGCCTCCATTTGCTTTGTGATGTTTTATTACCTTGCGAAGTACCTGATCTCTGTGACCCACACCCTATTCCTGCACTCCCTCCCCTTTTGAAAATCGCTAATAAAAACTTGTTGGTTTTACGGCTCGGGGAACATCACTGATCCTGCTGACATGTGATGTCTCCCCTGGACACCCAGCTTTAAATCTCTCTCTCTCGTGCTCTTTCCCTTTATTTCTCAGCTCAGCCGAGACACTTACGAAATAGAAAAGAACCCATGTTAAACATCGGGAGCCGGTTCTCCTGATATATTTTATTCCAAATATTGTCATCCAAAAGTGGAACAGGGTTATTTTTCACAGTGTGAATTCTGCTCGATGAACTTCTCACCCGTTTTAGCTGAGGTAAATGCTCTCAACGAAAACTTCAGCGATTGACGGAATTCCTCATTCCACTTTTCCTCACTGACATGAAATCCAGAGTAGAGCCAGTGAATGTTTGGACCAGATAAGTAAGCAAATATTTGGCCTCAGAGGACCTAAAGGGAATTAGGATATGTATTAGCTACTTTAGAATAAGAACGTATAAATATGAATCCCCCTATGTTAATGAAGTTAGTGTGGGGCAGAGAACATATTTTACACTTCTTAGGCTTTCGTCTCTGTTCCAGCTTCCACTGTAGTTGTCTTAATGCTTCTTTAATTTTTGCCTCATTTAGAGTATAAAATGATCCTTCGTAGGGGTAGGAAACTGATTGCTGATATGCTCTAATAATTTTCTTACCCCTCATGTCCTGTGATGATTTTAGCTGAAACATTTAAGAATATGTGTTTTAAAATAAGCAGTTTAATTTTAGGTGTTAGGACACCTCTTGGTCTCTCAATTTACGCATATGCAGGGGCCATTGAAAACAATATGCTAAGAATAGATAAGGCTCAAGGACAGTATCTCTAGCTAGTTGCACTTTCAATGAACTCCAGTAGTCAAGGACAGTATCTCTAGTTGAACTTTTAATGAACTCTAGTAGGCGCCAAGAAGGCAGACAAAATAAGAAAGAGCTTAGAGACAAGGAACTAAGCAGAAGGTTACATCTGGGTGCAGAAAGTTTGTTTTGCATTGTGTTATTTTTGCTGACGTGGGATTTATGGAGTATAAATAAAGTGAGGCGGAGGCTCTAGGCGCGGCCGCCATGTTCTCTGTTTGTCTTTGTCTCTTGTGTCTGTTCATTCTCCACCACCCCCAGCGCGGTCCTCAATACGCATACGTGAAAGAAAGAGAATGGCTTCTATTCACCAAGGATGAAAGTAAGTTTGAGGGCAGTAATGTTAATTATGTAATAGTAAATTTTTTCAAAATATGTCAAAAATATATTTCACTTGATTATCAGCGTAGTCTTTTGATGCTTAACGTTCCCCTCCTAGATTTTTAAAAGATTAAAAATAACCTCACCTTTCTTATTTCTATATTTTTATTTAAATTTATTTTTGTTGTTTTTCTCAGTTCCGAAAAATGATGATTAATACAGACCTTTGCAAGAATGATGACTGGGAGAAATCTAACCTAGCTAACTCCATCTTGCTTCTAACTTCACATTCTGTTCTTGCTCATTCCTCTAACGAAGGGAGAAAATTACTTTATAGTTTAACTTTGAAACAAAGATGATAGCAGTCCTTTTTTGAAAGTAACCTCCTCCTTACTCAATAACTGAAACCACCTTTTTAAAACTAATAAATTAGCCAGAAAGTTAGAATTATGGTTCAGAAGTTGTGTAGCCAGAACTGACAAGATTTGTAACCTCCCAAATTATTCTTATAGATAACATGACTATTATAAAACCTGAGATTGGTGTTTCGCATATCTCTCAGACCTGGCATTCTGATGGACCACCTGATGCAACCCAGGCTGGTAACTCATACCAAGAAACTAACTCAAGGCTCGGCGTGGTGATTCACATCTATAATCCAAAAACCTTGGGAAACTGATTGGCAGAGCATTCCTATACCCAGGTATTCAAGGTTACTGCAAGCTATGATCATGCCACTGCACCCCAGCTTGAACCAAATAGTGAAACCCTGTCTCACTTGTAAAAAATTAAAAAGAAAAGGAAAGAAAAGTAACTAATCAACCGATCTTGTGACTCCTATCCAGGAACTGATTCAGGGCAACAAGACAACATTGATTACCTATGATTTTATTCCTGACCTAACCAATCACCACTTCCCTTTGCCTACTCTCCTGCTTGCCAAACAGTCCTTAAAAAACTGTAGTTTCTGGGTTCTTAGGGGGGTGTATTTGAGAAATACATCCATCCTTTCACTTGGCTGGCCCTGTGATTATTCAACTCTTTTTGTTGTTCTTGTTTTGCCTGTAATATCTGCTGTTCTCAGACCACTAGCTTTCCTGGGCAGGGGGCAAGAAGGACTTGTTGGGCTGTAACAAATTTTGGGGCTCATCTGGGATAGCCTTTGTGGGCACTTGCCCTCAGTTTGGCAGCCTCTCACTGGTATGACAGATCTGGAGGTGAGCCCAAGTGGTTGAACTGAGGGCACCTCTGGTGCCATCTTGGCCAATGGAGCACAGTCAACCCGCAGTGCTGAAACCTACTTTGCAGTGTATAAATTTTTGAGGGGATTTGAATAAATCTTCTGGTAAATATTCAAACACAAAGAACAACCGTATCTTTCTCTCAATTGGTTAGGCTCTTTGAAGGTCTTGTGGCTCTTTGTGAGTCTTTGTTGGCTGTCACTAAATAGTAGGAAGGGTCATAGTTTGAGCAGATTTCTCCCCAGTTAGAGAATAGAATGCCTGCTTAGAAGAATATTCTTAGATCTTTGTTGGCTATCACTAAATAGTAGGAAGGGTCATAGTTTGAGCAGATTTCTCCCCAGTTAGAGAATAGAATGCCTGCTTAGAAGAATATTCTTAGAAATCTTTAATTTGCAATTTTGATTTGAAGGTCTTGTATCTTTCCCTTGTTGTACATATTTGTATGTTTGGAGAAAATCCCCTGAAGGAATTGTTGGTGGAAATCCAGAGGCAAAACTTGGGAAACTCTCCTTGTTTGTCTGATGGGTCATATTTGAGGAGCACTGAAGGACTTGTTAGCAGAAGCTCAGCAGGCCTAACTCAGGGTGACCATTTGCTCTTCCATCTTGCCCAGAGATCACGCATTGAAACTCCTGTTTGGAGGTCATCCCTCTCCACCTTGAATGCAACTAAGACAAGAAGGGCCAAACAATGGCAAGTTTGAGCCTTGTCAGGTTGGTGTTTGGGTGCTGAGCAGGGTGACCAGTGTCTGGGTTTGCTATGTATATATTGCTCCAGCCACAGTGAGAAATGTTAATTAAGTTCCCTCACGCAGCCCACTGGGCAGCATCTTGCAAAACTTGGAGACTTTTCCTAAGGGTCCATGAAATGGAAAATGTGCTTTATAACATGGCTAGGACCCCACAGCTGTGGTGCAGTGGACAGGATCACCAGGGCTACTCTGCCCTCCTGGGGGACAGGAGCCTGATGAGTTGGCAAAAGGATAAGAATTTCTCACCAGCTAGGCTCCTTGTTTCTCCCTCTGTGCTCCCCAGTGGAGCTGACAAAAGTCACTGCTTGTACCCTTGGTGACATTTTGATTAATTGGGGGGGGGTGGAGGAGGATTTGTGTGAGCAGTCTTGTACTATAGATTTTAGAGATATCTTATTCTAAACAGTCGATGAGAAAGTCATTTCTTTTTTTAAAAAAAGACACACAATAGTGCCATGGCTAGCCAGGAAAATTATCCTGAGTTTGTAAAGGCTAGAAACATCGGCTGTTTATCCTGGCTCAAATCTGGTAATAAAAGATTTGAAAAGATTTTTCTTAAAGTTCTATAGTCAAAAGTCAACTTAATTAAAACTGACATAGAGGCTGTATATGTGTGTGTGTATACACATATTATAGATATAGTTTTAAGGTCTCTGTTCTCTCCCTGTAAAAAGTCAGTCAATTGAATTTTGTCCATTTTTCCATTTACCTTTGTCTTTTGCTTCTTTCTCTTGCCACCTTCAGTGCCCACATGGAAGGACCTAGCATAACTTCTAACAGCCTGGGACTTCTTGGGAAAAACAGAAAAAAACGCCATTTGGAGGAACCTCTGTTTTCATCATGGAAACTCAAGAGCTGTAAGCTTTTACACTGTGTTGTCTCATCTTTTTAGCTTTTGAGGGTACCAGTAATTACTTTGTATTGTGAGAAAATTTTTAACCTTGACGTGTGTAATAGCTAAACTAAAGGTATTCCTTTAGAGATAGCTATTGGCGTTTGCTTCAAGCAAAGTGTACTCTTGAGCATGTAGAAGGTATAGAAAAATTCTGACTCCCCACTGAGGGATGAGATCCTAAGGGAGATGGGCTAATTACAGAGTGGGTTAACTGGCACTGGGTTGCTGATGTGGTTTGGCTGTGTCCCCACCCAAATCTCATCTTGAATTGTAACTCCCACAATCCCCACATGTCATGGGAGGAATCTGGTAGGAGGTGATTGAATTAAGGGGGGGGGGGCTTTCCTGTGCTGTTGTCATGATAATGAATGAATCTTATGAGATCTGATGGTTTTAAAAATGAGAGTTTCCCTGCACAGCCTCTCTCTGTGCCTGCCACCATCCATGTAAGATATGACTTGCTTCTCCTTGCCATCTGCTTTGATTGTGTGGCCTCTCCAGCCATGTGGAACTGTAAGTGCATTAAACCTCTTTCTTTTGTAAATTGCCCAGTCTTTGGTATGTCTTATCAACAGCCTCATACAGCCTCAACTGTATTAAGCAGACTTAATACAGTTGCCCACCAGCCTCAGGGGAATGTCCATACAGTGAAGTGCACTGTAAAAATATTGCATTGTCTCGTCCCACAGTGTTTGCATCTTTTGGGGAACCCAGGATTTGGTGCAAAAATGGGATCCTTGATTTGGGGAGATCTATTCTGCCTTCTAGCTATGCTTGCTTCTCATATATGTAAGTATTAGGTGCTAAAAACCTGTGTGCTTTCTTAGCCCTGTTTCTTCCTATATTTCCTAAAGTCTCCCACCTAAAGCCTGAATTTAATTAAGACACAAGTTAAAAAGCCAAAATGCAGCTCTCTGGTAGTTAGTTGAGTATCTTAAAACCATTGTGTAAAACAAATTTATATATTTAAGGAAATCTCTAAATGTAAGAGTGTCCGCCTGTGTACATTAGAACCTCTGATGCTACAATATTGACACCTATTGTCTTAACTCAGTGCTTTTAAAATATAAATTTTATATCTCATTTCACCTAAGAGTTGTCCTTTTAGAAATGTTAATTTAGAGTTGCCCAGCTGATGATTGTTTAGGGAAGTGAACAAGTAATCAAGAGATTGAGAATGTAAAATGGGTAAGAAAAACTTTACAAACAGTTCAATAAGGACTCTAATAAAGGAAGTATCTTATAAACTATAAGATCTGCTTCTGTGTGTCTATTTTGTCCATATGTTTATATGTGTAATGCGTATGTGATATTTCACTACCAAAATATATGAAAGAGCTTTAATTGGCTTAAAGAAAAATAAGTGCTTAAACTAAATATTTTATATATATATATATAAAAAACTCAAATGTCTTTTAGTTAATGTGACTTTTGAAATCTTTTGTAAATACAGTTTTAAAATTATTGTTAAAATAAAATTGAAACATTTTCAGAATTTAGACATTTGGTCTGAATTAGGCAGGTCAGATATGGTCTTTGCTACATGTTTTAAGATCATAAACTGCTTCTGTGACATTTTTGATAATTGTTTGACTTGTTTGTTTTAGAGCTATTAGATTCTAGGTAAGGCCTGGGGACATGTGGAGCTAGCCATGCCCGATGGCTATACTGGGAAGAATAAAACATTATCTGCAGTTCTGTCCTGGGCTCTGCACCTGGTACATAATTTATATATATATATTTTTTTTCTTTACTAAAAGTAAGAGTTACTAAGAGTTACCATTCATACATAGCATATTAAAAATATGATCCTATTCGATAATATCAAGTGTTTTAAACTTTTGATATTTGGCAAAATTTTTAAAATCAAAATTTCTTTTCAAAAAACGTTGTAAGAAAGCATGTTTTCTGGTTTCCAGAAAAGAAAGTAATTCTATTTTAGAGACTTTTAAGAATTAAAAACACAATAATTGTTTTACCTTGATCCTTTTCAAAAAGCAATTCATTATCGGCTATAAGAATTAAGTTAAAGGAAGATAGGACAAAACTGAAGGTTTAAGTTGCAGAAGGTTTTTAGAAGATTGATCTTCTAAAAGAAACTCTGAATGTGAGAAAGTTTGCTAAAATTTAAAGGGGATTATTTAATTTTTCTATAAATTAAACGTTAAAACTAAAAGCATACTGATGCAGAGCCAGAATCTAGACCTCTATGACAGAATAATAGGGTTCTATTGGAGAACTGATCTACTCTTTATTTTAAAAAATATATAAAAGATTTGAATGTTTTACAAAAATCTTATTGTGTGGTCAAACTGATTGGATTAATTTCTTTCTACAATTTTATTAAAAATTAACTTTAATGTTAATCATTCACTAATGAGAAGGTAAATTTGTTTTTTCCTTTTATACAAGATTTTCATGGAATATTGAAAGATTATTGTTTGTTTTTTGAGTGAACTGCAACAAAAAGGAAAGAAAAGAAGAGAGAAAGGAGAGACAGATGCAGTTAGCCTCCATATGCTACCTTTATTTGGTCTCGTCTTTTTTGTGGAAAGCTGAGTCTCCTATCAAACGGTAAAGGGTTTTCCCTTTAAAAAAATATCTTGAGTTATCACTTTGGCCGAATAAATGAACTGTGATTCTACTTGGTGACATCAAGTGTTTTAAACTTTTGATATTTGATATTTGATAAACATTTTAAAATCAAAATTTCAATTTCAAGTTCGAAATTTCAATTAGTATTTTGAATTAACATTTTTTAGATGTTATGTCCCTTAACATCCAAAAGAGATATAATTAGCTTATTTGGTATGTTAAATAATACAGGAAGCATTGTCAAATATGAAATAGTGCTTAACTTTCTTTAGGTTGTATTTATATAAATGTATTATTAGTATGTGTTCCAAAATTATATAAGATTTCTGTATTTCTGATGTTTCCGTATGTATTATCAGTAATAATTATTATTATGTTAGATTTTTGTATGCCACAGAGATAATCAGTTTTCCTTGTCAATTGTGTCTTTGGCTATGACTGTCCTAAGACTATTTTCATTCACAATAATTGTCTTTACCTCGATCCTTTTTAAAAAGCAGTTCATAATCAGCTGTAACGATCTGACAGGTGGACTTGAATGCAGATTTCTGATAACTTTGGATATTGTGCCATTGGAATAGACAGAAAAGCTTCCAGGACTCTCTTGGAGAGCTGATGTGTTCATGAGGACTTCTGGCCCAGTATTGAGCAGAACAAAACTTAATCTTACAGACTAAATTGATAGAAAACCGAAACAATCTTTTAGTGATTTTTGTTGTTGTTGTTTGAAACATTGTTACTGATTCTTTTGGTTTTGTTTTTCAGTCAGTAAAACTTTTTTCATTTGAGTCATTTGCAGCTTTTAAATAATTAAGTACACTCTTGTGAGCAAAATTTAAAGCATATTTCTCTCTACCTGATTTCTTCTGATTTTGAAAACTGTGAGTATTCTTAACTGATAGCAATATAATTTGTTGCATACATTTAAGAGAATATGTCTGTCTTTGTAACAGAATACAGTTGGAGATACTGGTTATTTTACCAAGGCTTTGACTGGAATGGCACCCTTTCAGACATAAGCAGGCTGCTTTGAGGAATTGAGAGTGACTTTATATAGCCAATAACAGCACCTTGGAAAAAAGGAGTCTTGTATCTTCTCTGTGCAATTTCTTTACAGGGCTTCTGAATTAGTTTGAGTAAAGAGTGTCACTTTTTGGCAGGCCCAGAAACGCCAGGTTGTCTTGGGACATAGAGAAGAGAGTAACTCACCCAATTCATACAGGTATCTGGAGACACAGATAAATCCTTTGCTGAATTCAAGGCTTTAAAAAGGTCTAATCTGATATTCCTTATGAAAAAAGTTCCAGCAAAGCCAATTTAAAAAAGGGCCTATGTGGCAAATAATTATTCTTGATGCATTTTATGCAAATAATCAGGCCATAAATTATAAGACTAAAACTTATTTTGTTAGTGAATAGGTCTTACTATGATTTGTGTTTAAGGGGTCTGGAGAGAGAAAAATTATTTTTCAGAAGAAAACTATTGTACACTTGTTATTAGATTCCAGTCTTGTTCATTGTTTTGAGTTGTTATTTTTTCTACAATTTGAATCCTGAATTCATCCCTGACTATAAGTGTCCAAGCTAATGTTTTAAAATTGTCTTCCACTTTTGTGACTTGGACTCAATTAAATTGCTACTACATTTTTCTTGAGGCCCTGCAGATTGAAGCTCACTCCTTGTGATACAGGTGAGACAAACTTGTTAGATTGCCACTGCCTTCTTCCTCTTTAACTAAAGATATTTTAATTCTAACATCTGATACTTCATCTGACTACCCTCCAGAATCTAAGTAAACTGGTTTATAGATTGTTCCTAATATTAACCTTTGTTTTTCTTCTGTTCCTGTAGAAATGTCTCTTATTAAATATATGTTTTCCTGCATCATATATAAGGGTCTGGCTCATTTGCAGTGACACCTCTTGTAATGGTACATAGATGTTTAACTGAACTAATTTTTTCTCCGGACTGGAAATCGACTAAAAAAGATGTGGGATGATATATTAAAATCTGCTCTTTTCTGTTTATCTCAATTTGTCTTTCTAACGATCTCTGACACAAATCTGTCTCTCTCCTAGGACTGTATATCTGATTGGTTCTCAGGGTTATTCCCCTGGAATCCTCAGTGCTTCAGATCAGTCTACAAGGACTTATGAAGCTAGGACTTACACTCCTTTTTCTAGGGCTCAGTTTGCTGCTCACTTACTTGCTGTGCTAAAACTGTGAATGAGAGTACTGCCATCTTTGTCATGCAAATCTTGGACCCCCAATCAGACACCCATGAATACTAGAGACAACTGCAAAATGGTTTCACTCCTCTTACCTCGAAGCCAAACCCTACCCTAAATATGCCTCTCATCTGCAGGAAGAAGTTAGAGTGGATGTTGGCCTTTTCCCATCTCTCTAGCTTGCAACTCTCCAGCCTAAAGAGAGGATTGAGACTGCCTTTGCAAAATTTGTAACAGTGAGATAAATCTGAGACACCTAATTTAATCTTGCTTCTAATCTCACATACTGTCCTTGCTTATTCCTGGGTAACTATTGGAGGCATTTAGTTTATAGTTTAATATTAAAACAAACATGATAACAGTTCTTTTCTGAAACTAATCCTCTTCTAGCTCAGGGATTAAAACCACCTTTGTAAAACAAATAAATTAGCCACCAGGTTAGAACTGTGGTTCTGGGGTTATGCAGCCAGAGGTCACAATATTTGTAAACTTCCCAGCTGTACCTATAGATAATATCACTATTGTAATCCGAGACTGGGTTGGGTGCGGTGGCTCATGCTTATAATCCCAGCACTTTGGGAGACCAAATCGGGTCGATCACCTGAGGTCCAGAGTTCGAGACCAGCCTGACCAATATGGTGAAACCTCATCTCTACTAAAAAACACAAAAATTAGCCAGGTGTGGCGGTGTGTGCTTGAAGTTCCAGCAACTAGGAAAGCTCAGGCATGAGAATTGCTTGAAGCCGGCAGGCAGAGGTTGCAGTGAGCTGAGACTACCACTGCACTACAGTCTGGGCAACGAGCTAGCATCTGCCTCTAAATAAATAAATAAATAAATCTGAGACTGATGTTTGAGGTATCTTTCAGAACTAGCATTTTGATGGATTCGCTGGAGCCACACAGACCAGTAACCCATACCAATAAATGGACTCAAGGTTGGACATATTTGAGCATGCCTGTATTCCAAACACTGTGGGAAACTCAGGGGCAAAGAATCACTTGAGCTCAGGAATTTGAGGTTACAGTGAGCTTTGCTGGGTCACAGAGTGAGACCCTGTCTGAAAAAACAGAAAACATAAATCATAAAACAACCAACCTGCATTTTTCATTCATTAGTCCCCTGGCCACCATACTGTCCTTGAAAAACCCTAGTCTCCAAATTCTCAGGGAGGTGGATTTGAGGAATACCTCCTATTCTTCTGTCTGGCTGACCCTGGGATTGTTAACCTCTTTCTTTGCTCCAATAGTGTCCTTGCTATTCTCAGTGCATTGGCTTTTGTGGGCACGAGGCAAGAAGAACCCATCAGGCTGGCTGTAACATTACCACACAACTTCAAATACATCAAATGTTTAAAAATACTAGAAGACTGTTTCTATTATCAATTATTTTCTGTTTTCAGACAAAAAGGTAATGAATTGAAGTCAATTGAAGGCCTGTATCTTTCAGCTTACCACAGTCACTTAAATTGTAATTTCAGACAAATCTTTACATATATGAACAAAAATCGAGTACTTCATTTTTTATGATTCTGTGATAACTTTTTGAGGGTCTGTAACAAAACTCTTCAGGTTTTTTTCCCCAAAATATTTGATCACCTTTACATTAAAGGTAGCAACATTCCAGGGATACAGTTTCTGAAAAAAAAAAAAAAAGATATTCCCTACTGTTTGTGCTAATATCCAAAAATATCAAAAAAATTTTGATTATTTTTTAAAGAACATTCTATAATTGCTTCTTATGTTCACTTCTGTATACACACACACACACAGACACAGGTACACACATTTATTATAATATGCATTAAAATCCAAGCTGGATACTCTATTAAGGCTATTTGAAATTATGGTAATAATAAAAAGGCAATTTTACCCATACAAGAGGGAAATTGGAGAATGGTAACCATTCATATTGATTTTATCAACTTTATAGCATTTTTGTCATTGTCACATATTTATCAGCCTGCTAACTTTTAATTTCCTAGGGATTATAATATACTTGATGGAACTCTTACATCAAGTATATTACTAAGTTAAGATCATACAAATTACACTAAATATACACAATTCAGATATACTATTCAAATGTAGCTTACTATGTTTTAATGAAAAGGATGTACAATTAATGTGTCTTAGAAAAAAAGACATATTATATAAAAGATGAAATTGAATAGTATAACTGAAGTGCCAAATTTAATATCACTAACATGTAAACAGTAATGCCTCTGAAGAAATTAAAAATATTTTACCTCAAAATATATTTCTTTGACATAGTTTGAGATGGCTGCTCAGAGAACCTATAAATAGTAACCCTGCAAAATTATCTTTTGTGGGGATAATTTGCATCTATAGAGAATCTATAGTGATGCTACCAGGTTTTCCCTGAGCCCTTCCCTTGCCTGGATCTAGGAAAGGCTGACTGAGAATCTGACATAGTTAAAGTTCTAAAAGAAACATTTACCATCTGTTCTCTTTGATGGTTACTACCTGTGAAATTTCATCTACATAACAAATCCATGTTTGCTAGCCGGGTCTCCTCTTCTCCCCATCTCATCCACTGTTTAGCCACTGTCCAAAGTTCTCATTCTTTCTGTAAACTCAAGGTGGTATATAAGCTTCTTAACCACACTGTAATCACTCTATGTTTCCTACATGTGAAAATTAATAAATTTTTATGTCCTTTCACTAATTAATCTGCCTTTTGTGAGTTGACTTTTGAGTGAACCTTAGGAGGAATGGGGAAAGCTTTCCCTTGGCCCCTGCATGCCATTAGACTTATTTTAAAACATTAAGCCAGCATTTTATACAATTAGATTTTTTTCAAAAAATGTTTCCATTTCTTACACATACAAATTAAATGGAAAACCAAATCCACGAACACTTACATATTGTCTTGGCCATTACCAAACCTCCTGCTAAAAGAAGTAGATTGCTGTAACAGAAGAATATAATGATGCACTAGGATTTTGACAGTAGGGATGAGTAATGAAGGGATTTATTGATTGATTTTAGTGTATTAATTTATCTTATTATTAATGAGAGCTGCAGACTCAATCTTTTTGACTCCTCATTTCTTTAACATTAGCATTCTAATAACTTTGAATCATATTTCTAATAGTGTTTTACAAAAAAGAGAGAAGTTTTTCACTTCTGATTATTCTTCAGTAATCATTATAAGATTTAACACTCTTGCTCTTTTTTTTGTTCTATCTCTCTTGCTTTCGCACTTTTCTTTTTTCTCCTCTGATTTGAAACATGTGAAACAAAAGCAATGTGATATTTTGCTGTGGTAAATAACTTCTCAATTGCAAGTGCAAATATATATATAACTTATTTAATCTCTATATCTGTGCAAGTTTATAAGATATTCCAGAAAATAGAAAGACTCAAGGTTCATGAAGTCAATTTTGAATGTGTAGATTAAAGGTTCTCAAACTTTGAATATACAAGAATCATCTAGAGGAGTTATTTAAACACAGATTGCTCCACAGTTACTGACTAAAAATGTCAGGAGTGAGGTCAAAGAATTTGCTTTCTGAAAACGTTCCTGTTGTGCTAATGCTGCTAGGCTGGGGGAGATTTCGGATCTATTGTGTTAGAGATACAGCACTGTCTCTTAGCTCTAACCACATAATAACTTAGGAAATACAATTGATCACAGATGGAGATATTATTGACCCAATTCAGTGAGTGCACCAATAAGGGTTTCAAAACTGATTTCCCATTTTTCTTTTTATGTGAGATAAAACTTAAGCAAATAGTGATCCATCTATTCTCTCTCAGTTCTAAATCCACCTTTATTTGCTCTGGTTTTTGATATAGCAGCAGGAGTTGTAAATCTTCCAGTCTTCCTTCCTTCAGTGCAGGAACCATGGATCCTTATGCAGGAAGCCTAGCAGCATTACTCCTGTGGCCTTCAGAGACAGTTCCAGGAGCACTTTCTGGCTCCCCTGTCTACCTGGCAGCTGCTTCCAAAGCAGTTCCAACCATACTCTTAGGGAGCTTTTGCCCAATCACCAAGCAGTCTTCCTGACTATCTTCTTCTCTGGACTAGATCCCACTTGCCCAAAGTCTCTGGCAAGGCCTAGGCCACTGGCAGGCTTTGTGTTCTAGCGATGGCTATTTTTCATTGAAGATTGAATTTCAGCCTGGCGAGCTGGAAGTAGCTGTCTTCTCCCAAGTAGTTAGTACCAATTTTGTCCATGTTCCTCAGCCTAGAATATTATTTGTTTTATTGAACTTGCTTCTTCTGATCCTATTAGAATTTTATTTTACCGTTCTTAGTAGATAACCATCTTTTGTTTGTTAACAATTCATATATAATATTATTAAATTTCCCTCTTCAATTAACTAGAGCTATTTATATTTCCTGATATATACTGATGCATTAAGTAAAAACCTGTTTTTTTCCTTAGAAAAAAAAAAACTTGTCTATTCTTGTTTCACCAGTGAACCTCCTTGCTAAGAGTCTTCTGAGTGTGTAACAAGTGAGGAAGAATCGTCTAAGCACAGTTTAGGAAATACTTATTTTTAAATAATAGTTTAGAAAGCAAGTAGAAACACAACTTCAAAATCTGTTGATGTTTGACTAAAGTTGTTGAGTACTGGGGGTCTTGCATGAAGGTATCTGAAATTATATCTACTTTTGATGGGGCAGATAAGATATTAGCTCTCTTTTCCAAATCAATCTTTTTATAGTCAGCTTTGTGCTGAGCCTCTGCTAACCACATTTCTTATTAGTGGGCTCCTGTTGGGCTCCACCACCACAGGATGCTCCAGAGAGACTCTCAAGCTGTCGAAAAACATGAACTTGGTCTTTCCTGTTTTGTTCCTCTGTGCATCTGATGTGATTCCTACCCCTTCTTTCTTTTGAGCATCACACGCATCTTCATCCTAGCAGCACCATTTCCTTCTCATACATTTTCACCCCATCACCTGCTACTCACCAATCCCATTGCACTCAGAGACAGCAGCTTGCTCAATGGAGCTCTAGACCCCAGCCCAAGGAGATGTCAACATCACAGACAGACACCAACAGTCAAGCAACACCTCCTCCTCAGAGCCTTGAGTTTCAGCTCTGGGGGGCCCTTTGTCAAACATTAAATTTTAACAGGAGTATCCTCTTCCATTTGTTCTACAAAGCCTAGGAGTAGTAGCTGTCATCTTGCAATAAGTTTTTCTTCGTATGATAACTTCATGATTTATGTATTTACTGTCTCTTAAGTTAACTGGTTAACAACATTATATTAGATTAGCAATTTCTCATATGGAAATTATTTTTCTGTTCAAAGAACTGGTCTGTTTTCTCTTTTATGAGTGAACATTGTTTTTTTTGGAACCAGAGTCTCGCTGTGTCGCCCAGACTGGAGTGAAATGGTGCCATCTCAACTCACTGCAACCTCCACCTCCCAGGTTCAAGTGATTATCTTTCCTCATCCTCCCAGTAGCTGGGATTATAGGCACCACCACTGGCCAGGTGTCATGGCTCACACCTGTAATCCCAGCACTTTGGAAGGCCAAGGAGGGAGGATCACTTGCGGTCAGGAGTTCCCAACCAGCCTGACCAACATGGTGAAACCTCGTCTCTTCTAAAACTGAATGAATTTTTGTTGTGGCTTTTTTACTCCAGTAGTTCAGTGGGCAGGAGTGTTAACAGTTCTTTTACTCCCGCCATCTGCAGCTCAGAGAACAGGAGTGTTGCAGCTCTTTTGTTCCTGCTGTTTGGTGAGTTCTGGTTTCTTGTCCCCCAACCAAAAGGAATAAGGTACTTGGACACCAGAGAGGGATAAGACAGAGTAGAATTTATTGTGCATAAGAAAAGCTGCTGACAGTGAGAAAGGGTCTGATAGGGATAGTCTTCTGTGAGGCTAAATCAGGGGTTTCTGTAGGCTTGGAATGGGAGAGTGTGTGCTGATTTGTTTATGGGTAAACTTGGAAAAGGTACCATTTGATTGGTTAAAAGACATCATTCAGAAAGAACCAATCGAGGAAGAGTGGGTAAAATGGGCACAGAAGTTCTCACTCTGGTCTGTGAATTCTATCCAAAACTGGTAGCTCAGTTTTCAGGCTTTAGACTGTCCTTAGCTTGAAAGTTGAGTTTCATCAGGGACCCATACCTGTCTGCCTAGGAATCTGTCTGTTTTCTGTCACTATCACTTTGACAATAACAGAAATTGGCACTTGGAGTCATCCCAAGAAATAGAATCTGAAATATAAAGTGTTGAGTTTGGTTTACTTTTGTCCTCCTGCTTGACCATAGAGCTAATGCCCTTGCAAATTGGAAATGGCATATTAGTAATCCGTGGCATGCAGCAGTTTTATGACTAATTCAGCATCTCTCTTTATCGATGTGTAAATCATATAGGTTTTTCAGAATAACTGTAGATTATTGTAAATTTAGGTAGAGGCTCTAGTTCCAATTCCCTGGTAACTGATATTCACCTATTTACCTGGCAAACACTTTTTTCTTCATAAAATTTCACAGGAACCACTATAACTGGCACAGTTATCGGTATACTTTCACAGTTTTGCCTCAGATGTACATCATTTATCCTACTCCCTGTCATGTCATAATTTGGAAAAATCTTGACATTATCCCACAAAATTGCACTGGATCATTTTATTGATGTTATATGTTAACTAGAACAAAGGAGTACATAGTGCAAAAACTTTAGGTGCCATTGTATGTTGGATGCCATACTAGCTCTCCTACATTGAGAGATTAACCTTGTGATTGTTTGGAGTCTGCAAGCCTAGTAATGTTTCTAGGAGTCCAATTATCTAAATCTATAGTTGGAGTGATCCCCTCTCCAGTGAAAGATAAGTCACTACATCTTGAACTACCCAAGAGTCCTAAAGAATCAGTGCTTGATGAGCCATTATGTATTTCAGAGGCAACATATAACACAATAAATGTACTAATGAAAACATCATGTCATCAAATAACTCATAAGGCTGCCAATTTTGAATGGGGATCAGAGAAAGAAAAATGCTTATGAAATAACATAAGATGTGATTTACTTAGTTATATTATTCTGCCTTATAATGCTTTTAATCATATAATTAATTTCATGGCAGAACATGTGCAGTAGTGGGCTCACATCTGTGGGATTTGCTTAGCATTATGCTTTCACTGGGAAGCAGCTGAACTAACAGATACATGGAATGTCCTGAATGAAGACCTAATTATGGCACTGGTTGGTAGGAAGACCTTGAGAACATGGGATTCAATCTTACAGAATTCAGTATATGCTTGAAACAGCAGTCAGTATATGACACTGTATCTTTTACAGCCAGAATGTAGAAGTATTAGAAAAAAGGTATGTAAATAAAAATAGCTTCTTTCACTGTTAAACCTAATGATAAAATAATAGAAATTTGCCTTCCACAACTATCAGTTCTGCTAGTTTAGATGTCTTAGGTTTCTAGAGAAGATTTTATGAAAGGAAAATGTTGTAGGCCCCCATAACCACGAAGCTAAAGGGAAAATTCAAGCTGGGAACTGCTTAGGACAAATATGCCTCCCATTCTGTTCAAAGTTATCCCTCTGCTCACTGACATAAATGCATGTCTGATTGCCTCCTTTGGAAAGGCTAATCAGAGACTCAAAATAATACAGTCATTTGTCTCTCACCTATCTGTGACCTGGAAACCTCCTCCCCACTTCAAATCTTCCTGCCTTTGCTTCGAGTTGTCTGGCCTTTCCAGACCAAACCAATGTACTTATTACCTCAATTGATTGATGTCTCATATCACTCTAAATGGTATAAAACCAAGTTGTGCCCTGACCTCCCTGGACATGTATCATCAGGACTTCCTGAGGCTGTGTCACGGGTGAGTGTTCTCAACCTTGGCAAAATAAACTTTGAAAATTAACTGAGACCTGTCTCAAATTTTCGGGGTTCACAGTTTCCACCAGGGAAAAATAGTTCCATTGAATTCTAAGTTGGGATTGCCTCCTAGCCATTGGAACATCTCACACCCCATAACGAGTAAGGAAAGGAAGATGTTACTCAATGAGATAGTATCAATGATCCTGATTACCAAGGAGAAATTAAATTAATACTAGAAACTGAAGTCAAGTGTTACTTGAGGCACGTATTTGTACTTCCATGACCAATAATAAAATTAACTTGATCTTTAAAGGACAACAACAGCGAAAACCTCTGCAGAGAACTCTGCCTCTTCCAGAAGAAGATTTGGGTCATGGCTTCAATAAGAAATCCTCCAGTCGAGGTTCTGATTGAAAAGAAAGTAAATATGAAAGGTTTAAATATCAGCTGAGGCCTTAATATCAGTTGTAGAAGCAGGAAATTCAGTACCTACAAGAAGGGATAGATGAGGCAGTGACTAAATATTCAGAACAACAAAGAAAATAGTAAATGTGAAGGCCTTGAGTTGAGAGAGTAAACGGTGTGTTGAAACATATCAGAAAGGAGGAGTAAGCAGTGAACTGACAAGAAGAGTTGAAGAGATGAGGTTAGAGAGATAAAGGAAGTCCCAAGAGATTATAGGAGGGCTTTGGAAATCATGAGTACCCACATACACATGATTTGGGGTGTAAGTTGGTGAACTTTGGAGGGATCTTTGGCAGCACCTCAAAAATTGTAAATATAAACACTTTCTCACTCAGCAACTTCCATTTTATCCTGGAGGCATAGTCATAATTTTGCTCAAGGATATGTGTAGTAGGGTATTTACTACATAATTTATTACTATAAAGTATAAACAACCCAGAAATCTGACTTAAAAATGTACATACATTAATGAAATTCAACATAGCCATTATAAAGAACAAGGACTTCTGAATTTTGTATTGACATGAAAAACTCTCCAAGGTCCATCGTTAGGTGAGAAAAGCAAGGCACAGGAAAACCTACTTCTGTTTATTTGAAAATGTGTATGAATGTTTATGTATACACACATATATGCATTAGAGCATTATGGATAAAAAAATAAATATTATTTCTCCTTAAGGTGCTAAGACAAGCCTCTTTTCCTATCCTTGTTGCATGTTTTGACTATTTACACCTTGAAAATATTCATAATGAAAAAAATAAGAAAAATTAATAAAAAAGAAAAATAAATGGACAACAAATCAATATAAGAAAATTAAAACACTATGGATGTTACATGCATGCATCCATATCTATTAGAACATCTGGATTATCAGGCATTTGTCTATATATAAACATTTACATATATATGTGTGTGCATATATGTGTATATGTGTATATGCGCACACATATATATGTAAATGTTTATGAATAGTTCCCAATACACTGAATAGGCCCTTTTGTTCTCCTGGTTTTGGGTACTACTGGTCGACAAGAAAGTTTTTAGGACTCTTTATATTTTTATTTACTTGTAGTTGAATGAGATTTAAGAAATTGAGTCAGTGTCCATTATGCTGAAATAATCCTTAATACCAGGGATTTTATAGCATTTATATACACAAACACATTTATATACACAAACACAAATACACATATATATGTATATATGTGTGTGTATAGATACGTACATATATATATGTTTGTGTATATATATGTGTGGTTTAACCAAAAAAATATTTATAGGGTTGCTATTGACATTTAAGACTAAGGTAATTCACACAACGTTGGCTAAATTGATAATTCTTTGCCAATAAATTTACGATGATAAGCCAAAGAGTGTTAGAACACAAAAATGAGCCAGGTGCAGTTGCTCATGTTAGTAATCCCAGGATTTTGGGAGGCCAACGTGGGCGAATCACCTGAAGTCAGGAGTTCAAGACCAGCCTGACCAAGCTGGTGAAACCCCATCTCTACTAAAAAAATACAAAAAACTAGCCGGGCGAGGTGGCGGGCGCCTGTAGTCCCAGCTACTCGGGAGGTTGAGGCAGGAGAATGGTGTAAACCCGGGAGGCGGAGCTTGCAGTGAGCTGAGATCGGACCACTGCACTCCAGCCTGGGCAACAGAGCGAGACTCTATCTCAAAAAAAAAAAAAAAAAAAAAAAAAAAAAAAAAAAAAAAAAAAAAAAAACACACACAAAAACTTAGCAGGGCGTGGTGTAGTTCCAGCTGCTTGGGAGGCTGAGGCTGGAGAATAGCTTGAACCCAGGAGGCAGAGGTTGCAGTGAGCCAAGATCATGCCATTTTGCTCCAGCTTGGGCACCAAGAGTGAACTCTGTCTCAAACACACACATACACACACACACACACACACACACACACACATGTTCAAACCAAATGAATTTTACTTAATTTTTGCACAATATTTTTACAGTCTATATTGAGCTAATCCAACTTTCTAGTCAATCAGAATCCAATAATATTTAGATCAGTTATGATCTATTGGAAATAACCAGAGTTATATCTAAACATATGCTTCTGAAACTTGCACAGGCATTAAAATCTAGTTCAAAACCTTTAAACTGGCAGGTTATAAAGTTTAAAGTCGAAGTATTCAGGAAATAAAATGTAGGCAAATTTGAAATCATAAGAAAATTAATTTTCATGTGTCAAGGATTTATACATGTTGTAGAGAATTTGTAACTAAATCCTTTAAAGTTTTTGCTCTGTTTCATTTTTCCACACCTTTGAAGAATATCTTTGAACATTATTAAAAGTGAAATGTCAGTGTTATTTCTTTAAAATAAATGTAGCTATTTTGGCTAAGCACTAAATTTTATAAATGATTTATGGCATCAGATCTGCAGCTTAATTTATATACTTTCATTCCTTTCGGCATATTGTCCTTGACTGTTATTACAAGGTCTTGAACACACTATTTCTTCATAAAATCAGAAAGTTATTAGGCAGACTGCAGTGATTTTATGTGGTGCTGAACCTGATGAGAGTGTGACAGCACTCAAATGTATTCATTTATATGCTATAAGTTGTGTACTCTAGTTTTCCATAAGTATTATTTCTAGAAATTGTTTGTTCTGTATAATTGGAAACAAATTCAAATAAAAATACCCTTAAGATAATCACAAGCTCAATAGGATAATGTTGTCTCATTCTCTATTTATAACTGTTCTGAATGAAAAATGCATTATTGGGAAAAAAATCTTAAGGATGTAGTGATACATAATGATTTGAGATTATATAAAATCCTAGGCTTCTATTTTGGAATTCTACCTTTCTAAGATATTTGAATTCTAAAATAAATGAATTATGCTATTTAAAATTAAAGCAATCAAAAATAACATTTTATTAAACACAAAAAGTAAAATTGGAAAATTTATTTTATCTGATAATAAAAGTTAATAAAATATGCTATACTTTACATTTATATTTTATATTATTTATACCATAGCAATTAATATATTTTACATGTAGTATGTATTAATTTAATTTATTGCTCAGTTTAAGCATGCTATTTTAGACTTGGTTATGTGTAGACAGCTATTCGGTGAAGCCCTTGGTAATTAAAATAGAACCAACAGCTACGTAAATCATAATTATGTTGAAAATATTATATAGTAAGTTAATAATGGCACAAATAGAGCCCTAACATTTCTGTGTTGTTCTCTGACTCAATTTTACTAAGAAAAAACACTTAAGCTTTGTGTTTACCATTCATTCTCAAGTGAAGAAAGCAAAATCCATTTTTACTAATTTCATCAAGAAACCAGAAAAGTGAAAATATACAAGGGAAATCTCTTTGGAAGTGACTGCAAAACTATTGAAGACAACTTCATAGTCACATGCACCTTGAGTTATCACTCAAGGAAAACACGTTTTAGTAATTAGAAAACACTTTATAATTTAGCCTGCTGAGTGTCATTTACTTGGATACATACTTATCTTTCTGAATTAGCAATAAGATATAATAGTGAGGTAGTGGGAGCATTTCACCACACTGTAGGCAATCAAGATATACATTTTCTGCAGAGAATTTATAAATAATAAGAAATTTACTAAAATGTGGTCATCATTTTATTATCACCATATTATGGCAATTCTAAAGATTGACAATGATGAAATACCTCTCCACAGAAAAGTTTTTGTTCTACTAAGTTTTACAGATTTGCTAATGTGATAATTGAGTTTTCGTTATACACAAACACACATACATTTAATTACATGCATGTAAGCTTCAAATCAGCACTTTTCAAAAACTTTTCTTTCAATAAATGGTATATTTTATGCAGAGCTTAATTCAAAGAACTGCCTGTTACACAGTGAACTATGAAACATGGATTCGGCCGCTATATTCATTTTGAGACTATGTCTGAATTTTTCAGTCTAGAGATTTCTCTTCAAACCCTATTAACATGCACAGTTCTATGTAAAAGGTTAGATTTGGGGAAAAAAGATAGAATACTATAAAGAGGAGGAGGAGATTTAATTTCCTTCAATTCTGTCATTCTTTTAATCCATTGGTGATTTTCTGTTCAACATTTAAAACAGTGGAATAAGGCGAAGTGTAATGGTTCATGCCTATAATTCCAGTGCTTTGGGAGGCCAATGTGGGGGCATTCGCTGAGGTCAGGAGTTTGAGAACAACCTGGTAACATAATGAGATCCCATCTTTACAAAAAATGAAACAAAACAGAACAACAAACAAACGAAAACAAGAAAAACAAAACTAGACTGGCATGCTGGTGTATCCCTGTAGTCCTAGCTGCTTGGGAGGCTGAGGGCCTGGGTAGTGGAGCCAGCTATCTCTAAAAAGAGAGTGAAGTACAGTATAAATAACAAAATGTGATGCTTATTTGTTAAGTGAAAATCTTTGTTTATACCTGAAATATTTCATTGAAGTTGAATAATATTTGAAAGCCAAAATTTATTATTAAAAAGTTGCTCATAGTGAAACTAACAAACAAATCAAGAAAATACAATTATTAACTGCTTGACACAATTACTGCTGAAAATAATTTTGTTATATAGAAGCATGAGGCATTAAAAAATTGTTACTCTTGGCTAGAATGCTGCTGATTGAAGGCAAAGAGAAGACATGGATAAAAACAGTGCCCCCCCAAAAGTATTTATGATGGTGTGAGAAAGAATCAGCAGATCATGTATTGCACACAAGAAAACGAAAACTAGAAACCATAAACATAGGCACACAATGTGATTGCTCACATTAATTACTCACACTGGTTGCTGTGATCTTTACAACTTAGTTCATTTTTTTAGAATCAAATCCTCTAGGATGTGTTCAGACAACTAGTCATTTCTAATTTTTTAAGTGAGATTATTTTTAAAAAGTATTAGGTGTCTTAGAAATGTTTATTTCAAATTTTAAATATCTTGCTGCTATTTTTCTTTTAATGTATTATCAAAGCAAAACCCACAAAAATTAAGATATGAAATGATCTGGCCGGGCGCTGTGGCTCATGCCTGTAATCATAGCACTTTGGGAGGAAGAGACAGGCAGATCACAAGGTCAGAAGATCAAGACCATCCAGGCCCAACATGGTGGAACTCCGTCTCTACTAAAAATACAAAAATGAGCTGGGTGTCGTAGTGTGCACCTGTAATCCCAGCTACTCGGGAGGCTGAGTCAGGAGAATTGCTTGAACCAGGGAGGCAGAGGTTGCAGTGAGACGAGATCATGACATTGCACTCTAGCCTGGTGACAGAGATTCTGTTTCAAGAAAAGAAAAAATATATATATATATTAAATGATCTACCTGTTTAATTTGTTTGATGAGTGAAGGAAGGGAAGGAAATACACTCGTGTTTTCTCTCTGTATTCTCTAAAGTCTGTTAGATCACAACAGTTTCTTGATGAGTAGAGTTCAGTACTCATTAAGAAATTTGTGTTAAATAAAATAGCTACTGATAAAACTATGAGAAAAATTAATTTTATATTATATATTTTTCTAATTTGGACTGTTCAAATGATGTGAAAATGCCTGGATGCACAAAGATCAAATTTTATTAATCATCCTTGTTTTAACTTTTTATCAAAATCCTTGGAATGTACTTAGGGTATTTGCTTATAATGTTGAATTCAGACTGAGTCACAACCAAAATTTGTTTTAATTTCAAGTAAACTTGAAAAATAACACTTGTTTGAAAAAAAAGCAAGGTGATTTATGAACAGAATTGAGATTAGCCCATTGGTATGAGTGACTTACTTTTTAAAAATTATGAAAATGAAATTCATATGAATGACTATATTAATATTAAGCTACTGACTTTCAGACTGTGAAACTCATAAATTAATTCTTAACGATGACTTTGAGTATGACATTTGATACAGTGTTTATAACATCCCGCGAGGTTCATAAAACCCATGTTATATTCACATTTGCTACTAGGGAAAGCCAGGATACCTGACAAGCCCTGAACAGTCATATACTAATACAACGGAGCCAAGACTAGGATCCTATTCTTCTGACCTCTAGGAAGTAAGAATTTGCACATTTACGAAGCATACACCCAGGAGAATGAGGTATTTTCTGGACTCCAACAATAAAAAGATCAAATAGTAAAAGAAGGAAAAAAGTAACAGCCTTTACAAAATGATTGAAATATTGGAAATTCATATCAATATGAAAGTATTAAAGAATTATATTGTGGAGGAAAAATATATGGAGCAATTTATATTGACATTAGTGCATGTATATTATTCAAAACTGATAGGAAAAATACATCTTTAATAATATTCTAAATTAATTTTTGCCTGTTTTTATTCCAGAAAAATAGCAATTGCTTTTTTTTTCTCTTTTACTCTATAAATAGCATATTTAAGAAACGAAGCTGCATTCTAGGAATTAAACTTAGCAGCAAAACTAAAGTAAAAACTCATAATTATGCTTTATAAAAACGAAACATAAAATTGGTAAGTAGTCTACCTTACCTAGGAATGAAACTCACAGCTAAGATGTAGAGCTGAGTCAAAAATTTTGGATGTTGCTACTAATGTATTTATTCAAATAAATTCATATTTAACCTTTACAGTCTACAAGACAGATCCCAAGCAAAGGCAAGTTTTTTTATAGGGAGTGTGGGGGAATTCCTTCCCCAATTAAATCAGCCTGGTGCTGGATTGCTCCCTTTCTGGACCATTCATAATATCTTTGATTCTGTCGCAGTGACTTACAAGGAAGAGTTGTAAACTTTTCTCCTCAAATTGAGAGTCAATTCTTGTAACTATCAAACTTAGAGCACAGAAAAGAGATCATCAGATGTTTGATTCTCCTGAGCCAGCACAACTAAGTGAGCAAAAGTAACCAGTGACAAATTTCATGGTACCTTATAGAATGCCAATTTTGATACTGGAACCTTTAGCTGAGTGGAAAACAAGATTGATTCACTGCTCTAAGTGGTTGTCCAATTGGTCTGAAAGATGGAGCCTGGCTTCAAAACTAAGGAACAGCTTTCAGAGTGGATTAATCTAGCTTAAAAGATTTGAAGTAAAGTATGCCCTCAGATGGAAAGACTACAGAGTTTAAGTGAAAGATGAGACTTCATTTGAGACACTTTTTTTCCCCAGAGTCAGGGCATACATAAATTTTGTGATTCAGGATTATAATTTGAGTATAATGTATATTTTCTATTCTTTCTTGTGATAGAATGTGCTGAAAGCCTCTGATTATATATTACTGTATTGATACCTTTGAGAAGAGTTTAACCTTAGTCTATGAAGTTGTGTCTCTAGAATTCTACATAACCTGGGCTAAGAAGCTCTGTAATCTGCTATAAAGTGGCAAACAAGATAGGCTAATTGTTTTGAATCTGCATTTGCAGTGCACAATGAATGTTATTGTTTAAATGTTAAAACAATTGAAGTTTCTAAATATGCTTTCTATGTGATTAAGAAAGCTTAAATTTCAACATCATTATTACTAATATGAATAGTAGAACTCATATTATTAAAATGATGTGGTAAGCTAATGGAGGTCACAGGAGGCAAAGCATTCAAACGATAAAAATTATGCCTTCACACTGCCACTATTCTTATGATGTCTTTTTGTTGCTTAAAAGCAGTAAGGGTGTGTAGATCCATACATGCATACATAGAGAGATAAAAGTTATCGTGTGTTGGCAGTGCAGTGTGTGTTACTGTCACGCCGGGGATGTGCCTAAGGAACATGTATCCTTTTTAGATTACATCTTCAGCAGGTCCTGAGAAGTGGATTTTCCTGAATTAGAGGACTTCTAATGCTATTGGAGTAATGCTCATTCATAACTTCAGCACTACTTTTGAAAACAGCTATTTTAAAGTTTTACAGCCCACTTATAATCAGACACTCACAAAACATTTATGTACAATTATGCATTCATTGGATGTCATTTTACTGGGCTCCCCTTAGTTATATCCCGTTAAAACTCACATGTTGTTCTGAGGATTGAGATTGGGTCTTATGTATTCCTCAAATTCTTGGCTTGGGGAGCTTATATTCAACAACAAGAATTCTAAATTGTTCAAAACTATCTTAGTGACACAATATTCTGAAAATAACCTAAGTTGAGCATAATCATACTGGTTTACCTAATTAGGAAGCTGAAACCCACCCGTTAAAAATCTTATTAAAATAAGCTCTATAGAATATTTTAAAATAGAATAAATGACATGGATAGTGCACCTCAGAGCTGAGTTTCATGGCCATTCTTGAAGATGCCATGTCAGATCAGAATTTCCTTCTCTGTGACGTTTCAAATGTCTGGTAAAAGATCATTATACAATAGGGTGTCAGTTTGTTGGCAAATATTGATTCAAATATAACAAAGAAGGCAACCGTATGGGTTGGGTGAATTTCTTAAATTAATTAGAAAATTACAGATCTGAGGCCAGGCGCAGTGGCTCACGCCTGTAATCCCAGAACTTTGGGAGGCCGAGGCGGGTAGATCACGAGGTCCTGAGATCGAGACCAACCTGACTAACACAGTGAAACCCCATCCCTACTGAAAATACAAAAAATTAGCCAGTGTGGTGGCGGGCGCCTGTAGTCCCAGCTACTTGGGAGGCTGAGGCAGGAGAATGGCATGAACCTGGGAGGTGGAGCTTGCAGTGAGCTGAGATCAGGCCAATGCACTCCAGCCTAGGTGACAGAGCAAGACTCTGTCTCAAAATAAATAAATAAATAAATAAATAAATAAATAAATAAATAAATAAATTACAGATCTGATCGTCACATAATACACTAAAATTGTAAAGAATCGACAACTTACCTACTGTTTCTGATTAGAATACCCAGATCCTGGATTTGTTTGGGTAACTAAGGGTAACTAGGTGTCTAGATATTTTATTCTGCTAACAAAATCTCTGTGCAAACTTGTCTTTTATAATAAATCCTGGGATTTTTAAAACAATATAAATTGTGTCTTCCAGCTATAATTTTATTATTGGTTTATACATGATCTTAGCAGGCAGGTTTTTCAAGCCTGCAATAAATAAATAAATAAATAAATTTGGTGCAAAGGTAATTGCAGTTTTAGCAAAAGGTAACAGCAAAAACTTCAATTACTTTTACACCAATCTAATAGTTTTTAGGGGGATCTCTGTAGTGTAAAGGGGCTATCTTAAAACTATTATCCGGGGTCAATTTAATTTAGAAATTCCTACCATGAAATGTTAGTCATTTAATATGTGCTTTTATATTTATTAATGCAATGGACTGACTTAAAGAAAGAGCTTTTTAAATGATGCAATTACATTAGTGGAAATAGTTATGTCACCTATTTAGGTAGTTTCTTTATGTGTTCTTATAATTGCCTATCTCCCTATTCCTGTCTGCTAATTTATGTTTTTATATTTCTACTCATCCCCCCATTAAGTCACCATGAACTTCCTATATGACCAGTATCACAATAATATTACAATAGTTACAAAATATACAAAATATATAAGACACATCTCTGCCCTAAGGTTCCCCACAGTTACATGAAAGACACAAACATAGATAAGACAACTGAATACCTAATTATAAAATACAATATTAAGACTTAATGTTACTTTTGGAAAGTTTTCTTTGAGTGTATAGCCATTGAATGTGTTAATAAAATTAAGTATTAAAATATTTTCTGAAATTTTAAATATCAGTTTAACTTTCACAACTTTCTACAGTTCTATTCATTTGTAGATTTGGATAGGCTATGGTAAATTTAATTAACTAATAGTTTAATTTGAATGCAATGTATCCTACCAAAATAGGAAGTTCTAACAGTTACTCTATAAAAATATATTACTCATTTCAAAATGATTTAAAACCACAAAACAATGATCTATTGAAAGCATAGTGACCATAATTAATTTATGTTTTTAAAAACCCAAATTATTAATCTTCCTATTTTTCAAAAAATGTTCATTTTAAATAAGAAACAGTTTTCCAGTGATGTCAAATCAGTCCCCTTCCCTAGCATGAGCAAGAAATCACTGATACAGGATGGTTATATATTATGAAATATATACTAGCATAATTGCTTGACATTTTCTAAACTAATAAATGATAAACTTTATATCTATAAAACTTTATATCTATAAAATTGGCTTTACTGAGTTCAGTCTTACTTCCAACATCTGTCTTCAGTCAGATGATCCAAAGTTATATTTCTGCTTCAGTTTGATTCAATGTGTGAAATGTGAAAACTTGGTTATATTCCATGGTTGGGAAAAAAAACTCCTAATTTATTCTCCATACATTGACTTACAGTTTTGGTGAACCTTTTGTACTTTCAAGAACATCAAATGGCAGTTTTAATTAAATCCTGAAATTCCAGTGTATAAAAATCTGTGCAAAGGAAAAAATTAAATTTTTATCCCAAGACAGTATAGTTTAGAAATGTTCTATTTACATTGAATTATGTCATAAAAGAGCTACTTTAATCTAATGAGTAAAAATATAAAAATAATTATTTAATATTTCTCAGTAATTGATTACAGTAAAAGTGTATTCTACCATTTTAGAAGACCTAATACTGCAATTATTTAGAAATGATAAATTACATAGCTCATTACTGAGCTGCCAAAAGTGAGATCTTAAAAAAAACTCAGAATCATTAGATTAATTCTAAGAAGTTAACTTTGAAAACTTTCATAAATAAGTCAATATTGATTTTGTGGTCAGCTTTAAAATGACTTTCCTACATCTGATCCATTGGGTCATTACAAGGAAAAATTGTTAACCACATGATCATGCAATTTGTATTCTGTAAGTTGGCTGCCTCAAATTTCTTTGCTCTTTTCATTTTCACATGGGACCCCAGTCAGGAATGACAGCCAGAGGATACTCATCCATTGGTTTTCCAACATCACAAGTCATGTCAAAAACGCTGCCTACAAATTATGCTTTTTCTATTCCTATCCTATCAACAAGGAAAGATATATTGGCCATGCAATTTCATTAATTTTTAAAGGTGTATTTGCTCTCAGCATAACTATTAGTAGTCATAGAAAAAGTTTAATGTCATTATGGATAATAAATATTATAATAACATTACATTGTAGGTGTTTAAATTTATTGGTTACATTTATTTCAGGTAGTCTGGGCATTCTGAATAAGCAAACTCAGAAATGGAAAAGAGGTGGTTTCAGTTGGATTGGCCTAAAGAAATTGGAAGGATATATAAAATTAACTTTGTGAACTATTTTTGCTTTATTATCTCCATTAACCTCAAAACTGTCCTATGAGAAACAGCATTTCTTCAGTTTTTAAAAGGAAGTTGAGGCTTAGAGATACTAAATAATTTACCCAACGTTACCCACCTTACATGCTAGCTTCTAAAATAGAAGTTTCCTTGTGCTAAGGAAACCACCTGGCAAAAAGTAGGTAAGAGACATTAATTTTTATGATTTCAAAGGAAAACAAATGTACATAATTATATGCAAACACATTATTTCCCAAAATAAGATTATCTAAATATCATAATAAAAACTAGTAGTTTGACCACAAACTCTGAAATTTTTATCTTCTAAGTCTGTTAAACTAATGCAAACCTTAAATCCTAAAATGCAAAAAAACCTTTCAAATGGAAAATTTTTGTTTTGCTTTCTAAATATGTGAGCAATATATTGCAAGTGTACTTATTACTCTTACTTTATTCTGATGGTTACTATTAATATATTTTTCCAATTTTTTTTTGTTAATTGAAAAATCTAGCATTTAAATCCAAGCTTGCTGAGTGATAAGCTGAGTGAAAACTGAGACACAAACCATATGTTAACAAGAATTCTTCTTCAGAGAGAACACTATCTGCTTATAGTGTATGCAATTGATTGTGTATAGAAATTTGCTATATTCAGCATAGGTTAACCTCATTTAATAAACATTATAATAAGGATTACAACAAATAGCTGAATTCCTCCTCTCCCAGTCTCATATGATGACTGGTTTGAATTAAATATACATTTTAGGTCAAGCTGTAGTATTACAGATGAAGGAAATAATAGGAGCTTGGGTATATGATCAGTAATTACTTTTCTAGGCTTGAAATACCATTAACTAATTCATTTCTTGCAGCTTTATTTATTAGTTATGCAAATCTGCAGGAATCACTTCTTTAGCAATATTTCTTAGAACGACACTTAACAATTATGTCAGCAGGGTCTGGATGGGCTGATATATTGTTCAAAATTTTCGGGGAAATGTAAGACCCACTGTAATTATAGCTCACTACAGTTATACCCTAAACAATGTATTTCTAGTCTGATAGAATTAAAACTTTAAATATCACTATACTAGCAAGTTTATTACCTGATGCTGTACACTTTTATATTCGTTTACTGAGACATTTTTCTTCATCTTCTATCTACAAGGTTGTTAGATGTTTATTTTTATTTGTCTCATAAATCCCGAGCAGTGCAATGCCGAAACATTTTTATGTTATCTATTGTAAATATACAATTGACCCTTGAACAACACAGGTGTGAACTGAATGAGTCCACTTACATGTGGATATTTTTCAACAAAAGGCAGGTCTAAAATACAATATTCGTGGAATGCGAAAGCTGTGTATACTGAAGCCAGACTCTTCAGTAGGTTTTATAGGGCCAATTTCAGAACTTGAGTATGCACAGATTTGGGTTTACAGGGGGGTTGGGATGGTGTACGTGAGAGTCCTGAAAGCAATACCCTGGCATATAACAGTATATCTAATTTGTATTTTCCCCACTAATTTATGACTACTTTGAAGGCATTCTCATCTTCTTTCTTCATTAAGTAATGGAATGTGTTAATGAGAATACATTTTCACAAGTTCGAATACATATTCACAACGTTCTTATGTGAAGTATGGTATTATTTCCACTATACAATCGTGACTGTGAGGCTTGCCCATTGTCCCATAAATAGAAAGCAGAATATAAGAGCTTGTCTATGTCTGTCTGAATTAAAGTTCTTATACACATTCTTTTACATTATTGGCCTTCCAACTTTCTTTGTGTGTGTAGATGTGTGTATGACGGGAGGTGCAACATTCCTTTGTACCTGTTGACTATTTTGTCTGTTGAGCATTTCTTTGTAATTTCTTGCACTGTTCCTGGGGAAATAAAGCATCAGACTCAAACTTTTATATATTATGTTCTTTTCCTCACTAACGTTTATTTAACTTTAAATATACTACAATAATAAATCAGTTGTGTCTAGAGTAAATATCAAGTTTAATTTTCAATTGTTTTATTTTTTCAGATTGATTTGCTGTCTAAATTAATTTTAAGAAAGAAGTTATATGAAGTTATAAAAGATAGCAAATTAAAAAAAAAAACCTCAGCTTAATTCAGTTTTCAATTGACTCAACTTATCTGTCACACAAACAGTTTATATGCTATATAATTCCAGAGTCGCTTACTCTCCTCATTCTTGGTCAGTTGTCTTGCTTTCTAGACAGAAAGGCTGAAGTAAAAGTTCACAATTCTTTCTAGTTGTAAAGCCCAGATCCTGCACACTGGTGTGCTGGACAGACAGCAGTCCTGGCTTTACCAGAATTTGCTTTGAGGCCTTGGCTAACACAACGTTGTAGTATAGGGGATTTGAAGCTCCATGAAGCAGCAGGGATTTGGGACACAGAATGGAGTCAACAGATACTTTTTTTCTTTCTCCCACCAATAGATAGTCTGACATTCAATAGTTGAATGTTACTTTGTTGAAAATGCCCTAAAAGACTTTGCATATTGCTCTTACTAATGAAATTATGCTGTATATTAAACCACCCCCAAAACGTAGTATTTCATAACCACCACCACTTAATTTTACTAAAACATCTCTAGGACAGACTGGGTTTGACTGTTGTAGATAATTTTAGCCAGAGTTGCTCATTGCCATGGGCTTACATTGGATCTGCTCAAGTTTTTCTCATTCATCTGGGACTAACTTGATGTGCAAGAGAGAAGCCTAAACCCACAAGCACATTTTAAGTCTCTGCTTGCATCATCTAGTAGTACTCCAGTGGCCAAAGGAAATAATATGTCCCAGCTTCAGCTTCATTAAACATCCTTTTTTTTTTTTTCTTTTTGAGATGGAGTCTTGCTCTGTCACCCAGGCTAGAGTGCAGTGGTGCAATCTTGGCTCACTACAACCTCCGCCTCCCAGATTCAAGTGATTCCCCTGCCTCAGCCTCTCGAGTAGCTGGGACTACAGGTACACACCACCATGCCTGGTTAATTTTTTGTTTTTTAGTAGAGATGGGGTTTCACCATGTTGGCCAGGATGGTTTCGATCTCCTGACCTTGTGATCTGCTCTCCTCGGCCTCCCAAAGTACTGGGATTACAGGCGTGAGCGACTGCGCCTGGGCTAAACACCTTTTGTTTTGTTTTGTTTTCTTTTTTTTTTAATGCTCTTCTTTCTTTTCCCTTCCTCACTTCCTTCTTTCCCTCACCCATATTTCTTTGAAATTGTATCCAATAAAACATTAGCACAAAAGCATTTGCTTTAGAACCTATTTTCTGGAGATTATGAACTAAGAGTGTTGGTATCAGGATTTACAAAGAGATTTCAGGGTGGGATTGGGGATTTGGATTCTACATGACAATATGAGGGCAGACAGGCATCCCATAATGACTAATAAGGAGGCTCATGAAACCACCAGTAGGCAGTGCCATCACAATTAGGAATATTTTCATTTGCACTTCACATTCCTCACCTAAACCCAGGTTCTATGGCTTGTATCACTATTCTAGGCAATCAATTAGATTAGACAGTGCTGGATGAGGATGAAGAAAAATTAAAAAGTTGGTGAAGGGAATAGATTACGAAAACAAGTTGTAACCAAGGAACCAGCTGTTGTATCAAGTCTTTTAACAAATTGCCACTTTCCACCCCTTCATCTTTTCTTGAAGAAGTGAGAAAACATTATTGAGATCAGGTTATTATGAGAGACTCTAGTGAATAAAAATGATGCAAAGACTGTACTAGACTTAGTACATGTGACATTTCAGATTGTCAGTCTTGCCTAATACCCCTCCAAATCTTAGCAACTGTCTCTGCTGGTCCTTGGGACAGCTTGCACTTTTCTTGGAATTATAAAGCCTGTGCTGCTGCATCTAACATCAAAATTTTCACTAAGTTCTCCATGCGCACATATAGTTACAAAGAATGGTGCGCGCACACACTGGCTAAGCTCTATCCCCAGAGGTGTTGGCTTCCTCAGGGCCTGACCTGAGATGCTAGATGAGCTAGATGACATAACCTAAAAGCACAGGAAAGTTGGTATGCTGTTGGATGAACAGTCCTGTGGGAGATGGAAGAGGGAAGCAAAGATGAATAGTTTGTGCATCCTCCACATGTATTCCAACTGAATATTCTAAGATGTGATGGTTTCAAAGTCTGTCTAAATATTATGAGGAGAATGAGCAATCAGTAACATTATTTTGTAGTTGTGACAAGTGTAGTAAGAAATCTCCTTTATTGCCCTTTCTTCACTTTTTCTTCACTTCCTATTTTCCCTCACTTCTTCACTAGGAATCTCTCTTCTTCGACCTCAGTAAAAAAAATAGTATGAAAGTTTCTTTGTCTCAAATTATTTTTTCTAGGTAACACGGCAAAGATAAAAATTAATCATGATGTATTTTCATAATTTCACATTCTCTCCACCACTTTTATGATATGTTGATAAATAAAAAATAAATAAGGTGATGAACATTATTAGTGGAAAAACAACCTTAATAGCAAAATATCCCCACTCTTCCCAGCAGCACATGTTGCTGCCCTATTAATTTCAGTGTTTAGATTCTGCAGAATGAGCCTCCAGCAGAGCATTACCTGGCAACAGCTAGAAATGCAAACACATTGCTAATTGCAGATACTTTCTCCAGTCAATCAGAAACAATAAAATTATAAGCTGTCAGGTGCAGACAGAGTAATATGATTATCTGTGAATACTACTTTCCAAGAAAATCTGAATTGCTTTACTGGAGTATGTTATTTGACTGAAAAGAAGGTAACCATTCCTTATTTCAAAGTACAGTGTGCCCTCTGACACACATAAAATAGGATGTTAAAAACAATAACGATGAAATGTCTTAATAAGTTGGCCTTCTAGTTGCACCATGTGACAGAAATCACATTAACTTAAAAGGGAAGATTTTCATCTTTTTTCACACCTGAACTCTGGAAGTAATAAAGTAGAAATGCAACTTCTGGCACAACACCTCTTTTTTATACAACATTAAAGAAACATTCTGGAAGTGAGGAGAAATAGCTAATCTCTAAAGAATTTAACATTTTGCATCGAAAGTCCAGGAAGGAAAATTAAAAGTTTTAGAAATTAGACTTCAAAATTCATATGCTTATAATGTGTGTAGATTTGGTAACATGAGAAATGCGGCATTAAACAAAGCATCTGGGAGGCTCGAACTGGGTGGAGCCTACCGCAGCTCAAGGAGGTCTGTCTGCCTCTTTAGACTCCACCTCTGGGGGCAGGGCATAGCATAACAAAAGGCAACAGAAACCTCTGCAGACTTAAACGTCCCTGTCTGACAGCTTTGAAGAGAGTAGTGGTTCTCCCAGCACAGAGTTTGAGATCTGTGAACAGACAGACTGCCTCCTCAAGTGCGTCCCTGACCACTGAGTAGCCTAACTTGGAGGCACCACCCAGTAGGGGCAGACTGACACCTCACATAGCTGGGTACCCCTCTGAGATGAAGCTTCCAGAGGAACAATCAGGCAGCAATATTTGCTGTTCAACAATGTTTGCTGTTCTGCAGCCTCCACTGCTGATACCCAGGCAAACAGGGTCTGGAGTGGACCTCCAGCAAACTCCAACAGACTTGCAACTGAGGGTCCTGACTGTTAGAAGGATAACAAACAGAAAGGACATTCACATCAAAACCCCATCTGTATGTCACCATCAACAAAGACCAAAGGTAGATAAAACCACAAAGATGGGGAAAAACCGGAGCAGAAAAGCTGAAAATTCTAAAAACCAGAGCACCTCTACCCCTCCAAAGGAACGCAGCTCCTTACCAACAATGGAACAAAGCTGGACGGTGAATGACGAGTTGAGAAAGAAGGCTTCAGACGATCAAACTTCTCTGAGCTAAAGGAACAAGTTCAAACCCATCGCAAAGAAGCTAAAAACCTTGAAAAAAGATGAGACAAATGGCTAACTGGAATAACCAGTGTAGAGAAGTCTTTAAATGACCTGATGGAGCTGAAAACCATGGCACAAGAACTACTTGATGAATGCACAAGCTTCAGTAGCCAATTTGATCAACTGGAAGAAAAGGTATCAGTGTTTGAAGATTGAATGAATGAAATGAAGTGAGAAGAGAAGTTTAGAGGAAAAAGAGTAAAAAGAAACGAACAAAGCCTCCAAGAAATATGGGACTATGCGCAAAGACCAAATCTACATCTGATTGGGGTACCTGAAAGTAACAGGGAGAATGGAACCAAGTTGGAAAACACTCTTCAGGATATTATCCAGGAGAATTTCTACAACCTAGCAAGGCAGACCAACATTCAAATTCAGGAAATACAGAGAACGCCACAAAGATACTCCTCGAGAAGAGTAACTCCAAGATACATTATTGTCAGATTCACCAAAGTTGAAATGAAGGAAAAAATGTTAAGAGCAGCCAGAGAGAAAGGTCAGGTTATCCACAAAGGGAAGCCTATCAGACTAACAGCAGATCTCTTGGCAGAAACTCTACAAGCCAGAAGAGAGTTGGGGCCAATATATAACATTCTTAAAGAATAGAATTTTCAACCCAGAATTTCATATCCAGCCAAACTAAGCTTCATAAGTGAACGAGAAATAAAATCCTTTACAGATAGGCAAATTCTGAGAGATTTTGTTACCACCAGGCCTGCCCTACAAGAGCTCCTTAAAGAAGCACTAAACATGGAAAGGAACAACCAGTACCAGCCACTGCAAAATCATGCCAAATTGTAAAGACCATCGATGCTAGGAAGAAACTGCATCAACTAATGAGCAAAATGACCAGCTAACATCATAATGACAGGATCAGATTTACACATAATGATATTAACCATAAATGTAAATAGGCTAAATGCTCCAATTAAAAGACATAGACTGGCAAATTGGATAAAGAGTCAAGACTTATCAGCGTACTGTATTCAGAAGACCCATCTCACATGCAGAGACACACAGAGGCTCAAAATAAAGGGATGGAGGAAAATCTACCAAGCAAATGGAAAACAAAACAAAAAAGACAGGGGTTGCAATCCTAGTCTCTGATAAAACAGACTTTAAAACATTAAAGATCAAAAGAGACAAAGAAGGCCATTATATAATGGTAAAGGGATCAATTCAATGAGAAGAGCTAACTATCCTAAATATATATGCACCCAATATAGGAGCACCCAGATTCATAAAGCAAGTCCTTAGACACCTACAAAGAGACTTAGACTCCCACACAATACTAATGGGAGACTTAACATGCCACTGTCAACAGTAGACAGATCCATGAGACACAAAGTTAGCAAGGATATACAGGAATTGAGCTCAGCTCTGCACCAACTGGACCTAATAGACATCTTCAGAACTCTTCACCCCAAAGCAACAGAATATACATCCTTCTCAGCACCACATCTCACGTATTCAAAAATTGACCACATAGTTGGAATAAAGCACTCCTCAGCAAATGTACAAGAACAGAAATTATAACTGTCTCTCAGACCACAGTGCAATCAAACTAGAACTCAGGATTAAGAAACTCACTCAAAACCGCTCAACTACATGGAAACTGAACAACCTGCTCCTGAATGACTACTGGGTACATAACGAAATGAAGGCAGAAATAAAGATATTCTTTGAAACCAATGAGAACAAAGGACACAACATACCAGAATCTCTGGGACACATTTAAGCAGTGTGTAGAGGGAAATTTATAGCACTAAATGCCCACAAGAGAAAGCAGGAAAGTTCGAAAATTGACACCCTAATATCACAATTAAAAGAACTAGAGAAGCAAGAGCAAACACATTCAAAAGCCAGCAGAAGGCAAGAAACAACTAAGATCAGAGCAGAAATGAAGGAGATAGAGACACACACACACACAAAAAAAAAACCTTCCAAAAACATCAGTGAATCCAGGAGCTGTTTTTTTGGAAAGATCAACAAAATTGATAGACCACTAGCAAGACTAATAAAGAAGAAAAGAGAGAAGAATCAAATAGATGCAATAAAAAAATGAGAAAGGGGATATCACCACCGATCCCACAGAAATACAAACTACTATCAGAGAATGCTTTAAACACCTCTACGCAAAAAAAACTAAAAAATCTAGAAGAATAGGATAAATTCCAGGACATATACATCCTCCCAAGACTAAACCAGGAAGAAGTTGAATCCCTGAATAGACCGATAACAGGTTCTGAAATTGAGGTAATAATTAACCTACCAACCAAAAAAAGTCCAGGACCAGATGGATTCACAGCCAAACTCTACCAGAGGTACAAGGAGGAGCTGGTACCATTCCTTCTGATATTATTCTAATCAGTAGAAAAAGAGGGAATCCTCCCTAACTCATTTTATGAGGGCAACATCATCCTGATACCAAAGCCTGGAAGATACACAACAAAAAAGGAGAATTTTAGATCAGTATCCCTGATGAACATCAATGCAAAAATCCTCAAAAAAAATACTGGCAAACCAAATCCAGCAGCACATCAAAAAGCTTATCCACCATGACCAAGTGGGCCTCATCCCTGTGATGCAAGGCTGGTTCAATATACACAAATCAATAAACATAATCCAGCATATAAACAGAACCAAAGATAAAAACTGCATGATTATCTCAATAGATGCAGAAAAGGCCTTTGACAAAATTCAACAGCCCTTCATGCTAAAAACTCTCAATAAATTTGGTATTGATTGGATGTTTCTCAAAATAATAAGAGCTATTTATGACAAATCCACAGCCAGTATCATACTAAATGGGAAAAAAACTGGAAGCATTCCCTTTGAAAACTGGCACAAGACAGGGATGCCCTCTCTCACCACTCCTAATTCAACACAGTGTTGGAAGTTCCGGTCACGGCAATTAGGCAGGAAAAAGAAATAGAGGGTATCCAATCTCAAAAAGAGGAAATCAAATTGTCCCTGTTTGTGGATGACATGATTGTATATTGAGAAAACTCCATCATCTCAGCCCAAAGTCTCCTTAAGCTGATAAGCAACTTCAGCAAAGTCTCAGGATACAAAATCGATGTGCAAAAATCACAAGCATTATTATACACCAATAATAGACAAACAGAGAGCCAACTCATGAGTGAACTCCCATTCACAATTGCTTCAAAGAGAATAAAATACCTAGGAATCCAACTTACAAGGGATTTGAAGGACCTCTTCAAGGAGAACTACAAACCACTGCTCAATGAAATAAAAGAGGACACAAACAAATGGAAGAACATTCCATGGCCATGGATAGGAAGAATCAATATTGTTAAAATGGCCATACTACCCAAGGTCATTTATAGTTTCAATGCCATCCCCATCAAGCTACCAATGACTTTCTTCACAGAATTGGAAAGAACTACTTTAAAGTTCATATGGAATCAACGAAGAGCCCACATTGCCAAGACAATCCTAAGCAAAAAGAAAAAAGCTGGAGGCATCACACTACCTGATTTCGAACTATGCTACAAGGCTGCAGTTACCAAAACAGCATAGTACCAGTACCAAAACAGAGATATATACCAATGGAACAGAACAGAGCTCTCAGAAATAATACCACACATCTACAACCATCTGGTCTTTGACAAAGCTGACAAAAACAAGAAATGGGGAAAGGATTCCTTATTTATTAAGTGGTGCAGGGAAAGCTGGCTAGCCATATGTAGAAAGCTGAAACTAGATCCCTTTCTTACACCTTATACCAAAATTAATTCAAGATGGATTAAAGACTTAAATGTTAGACCTAAAACCATAAAAACCCTAGAAGAAAACCTAGGCAATACTATTCAGGACATAGGCATGGGCAAGGGCTTCATGTCTAAAACACCAAAAGCAATGACAACAAAAGCCAAAATTGACAAACGGGATCTAATTAAACTAAACAGCTTCTTCACAGCAAAAGAAACTACCATCAGAGTGAACAGGCAACCTACAGAATGGGAGAAAATTTTTGCAATCTACTCATCTGACAAAGGGCTAATATCCAGAATCTACAAAGAACTCAAATAAATTTACAAGAAAAAACCAAACAACCCCATCAAAAATTGGGCAAAGGATATGAACAGACACTTCTCAAAAGAAGACATTTACGCAATCAACAGAGGCATGAAAAAATTCTCATCATCACTGGCCATCAGAGAAATGCAAATCCAAACCACAATGAGATACCATCTTACACTAGTTAGAATGGCGATCATTAAAAAGTCAGGCAACAACCGGTACTGGAGAGGGTGTGGAGAAATGGGAATGCTTTCAAATAGTTGGTGGGACTGTAAACTAGTTCAACCATTGTGGAAGACAGTGTGTTGATTCCTCAAGGATCTAGAACTAGAAACACCATTTGACCCAGCCATCCTATTACTGTGTATATACCCAAAAGAGTATAAATAATGCTGCTATAAAGACACATGCACACGTATGTTTATTGCACAACTATTCACAATAGCAAAGACTTGGAACCAACCCAAATGTCCATCAATGATAGACTGGATTAAAAGTATGTGGCACATATACACCATGGAATACTATGCAGCAATAAAAAAGGATGAGTTCATATCCTTTGTGGGGACATGGATGAAGCTGGAAACCATCATTCTCAGCAAACTATCGCAAGGACCGAAAATCAAACACCGCATGTTCTCACTCATAGGTGGGAACTGAACAATGAGAACACTTGGACACAGGAAGGGGAACATCACACGCCAGGGCATGTCATGGGTTGGGAGGATGGGGGAAGGGACAGCATTAGGAGATATACGTAATGTAAATGATGAGTTAATGGGTGCAGCACACCAACATGGCACATGTATATATACGTAACAAACCTGCACGTTGTGCACATGTACCCTAGAACTTAAAGTATAATTAAAAAAAAAAAAAATGGAGCTTATATTCAAGAAACTTATAAGCAGTTGGGGGAAAATAAGAGGGAAAAAACAATAGAGTAATTTGAAATTTAGTGCTAAATCCTGTGAAAGGGGAGCAAAATAAAAAATCAACATTGGCAGTAGTTCTTATGAAGGAGAAACTCAAGCTTAAAATGCATCAATAGAGTTTTGATAGGCCAGAGAGATATGAGTGGACCCACAGATGGACCTGGGCCAGAAGCCAAAAATGATCCTATCGTAAACACAGAAAGAAAGGAATCACATGACAGAAAAGAAAGGGACCTGCGGGTACAGGAAGAGAGGCCAGGTTATTTCCCACAGTCACCTATCTCGAAAAGCAAACATCGAATCACAATAATCCAGTGGCAATTTGCTTTAAACTTCCCAAGGTTATTTTGTTTCTCTTTCCGCTCTGGGGAACCTATGGGCATCTAGACATTAGAAAAGTAAGGTGAAGCGAACAATATTGATGTGAAAATCAAATGACATCCTCAAGATGTTATTTGGGTGAATCTCAGGCCCATTTTGAAAGCAGAAACCATTCTTTGAACCTACGTGTAAAAGTTCACAGCAACTCTTGCAAGAAAAACAAATTAAGAAACATGCATAAGAACTCCACTAAATTCCACATATTCTAAATTCAAATTTTAGTGGTAGAATGTACCTTAGAGGTTTTCTAATTCAGCTTGTGCCACAATCCTCTGACTTTTTTGCAAATGAGAGAAGGAAAGCTCAGAGTGCGATGAACTTGGTTGCTAACAATGGGGACTAGTCAAACGTATTCAAACAATTGTTTTTCTTTACTCGAGTAACACATTAACTCTCATATTGGATCTACTAATCATGAAGTAACATACATAGACAAATACTAAGTTCTTTTTTTTTCTCCCTGACTTTAGATATTCTTGATGGATTTACCTTTACAGTAACTTGATATTTCCTTGGACTATATTCTGGACTTGATTTCACTTCAGCTAACCTGCAATGCATTCAATTGTATAAAGGAGCTCTGTTCGTTTTCTCTGTTAGTTTGAAAACACTCTGATAAAAATATTAAACCCTCCTTATTTCCCTTTTGTTTCTAAAGCAGTGTTTCCCTACAGAACATCTATCCTTGAAATCACCTACAAATTACACTGACGATTATATATAAAAGGTTTATTGTTGGTATTTGCAAAAAAAATTCTATCTTCATGTTTGTGCTCTGTGTAACATGCCTCTGCAATCTAAAGTGCTAACATCTTGAAAGTTTAGATTTAGAAAAAAAAAAAACCACAAATTACTTAGCCCGATAAGCAAAGACATATATTGATTGTTTATTGTGTTAAGCACTTTATATGAAATATCTCATTGAATATATTCCGAGGTCTATAGGAGTGGTAATAAATACCATTATCCCTATATAATTTACAACGTATCTAAAACTTATAGCATTTTTGTTATTTGCTGTTTCATAACTAGTAACTGCCGGAGCTGGAACTCAATTTCATTGTTGTTGGATTCCAGAGTTTATGTTCTGTGAACTGAACTTACGATAACGTTTTTGATAATCTTCTCACTCGCTGGAATCAGGGAACTCTTGCTTCCTTTCTCTGTATTTTAAAATTCAAGCTTTTGCCAACCCCAAACACCTGCGTGTCTTGTCTTCCCTGCCTGAAATGCTTTGTCCACAACATCTGCATGGCTAATCATTCAGATGTCACTAAAAAAAAACAAAAAACAAAAAACAAAACAAAACAAAACAAAAAAACAAAAAAAAAACCTTGCTGAATAGCTTTCCCTGATCAACCCATCTACAACATTTATCCTTCCCTTTCATCTTTTATAGCCCCATCCTATTTTATTGTCCACCTTAATACCATTGGAATTTATGTTCTTCATTTGCCTGATTTCTTGCTTTTTTTTTTTTTTTTTTTTTTTTTTTTTGTCTCCACCAGAGTAAAATAGCAGGGACCCTGGCTTTCTTATTCATTACCTAATTTCTCATGACCTATAAAACATTTGGTAGGTTGTCAATAATTATCTACTAAATGAATAAAAGCATATTGTGTTAGGAACACATTGAGGTTCCAAGCCATTCTGTACTTTAAACATTAGACATAACTTCAAATAATAACAAAAAGCAATTATTTATTAGTGTATACAGCACAAACTCATTAGTTCCAAAGATACAACATTAGAATCACAGATTTTCTAACTACCAGGTATTCTTATTCTTCATTTCTTGAATTAATAGTCTTTCTCATTCTCAAGAGCCTTATCAACTGTACAGATAAATCACCCCCTCAATACACATATATTCTACTAAAACTACGCTTTCTCTAAAGTCACAAATTAGTGCTTAATCACTAGAACAGCATCCCCTGCGCACTTAATGTTTTTTACCTTTTTTCCCCAGAAAGCTGCCATACTTGCATTACTTTTTTTTCACCTTCTTTAACTTGATAATCCTCTGACTTTCCTGCTATCTGTCTACTCATTTTCACTACCTGACTCCTCTTTTTCCTCATGAACAAATTGCATGTGGCAATTTCACAGAGTTTTGAAATTGACATTTCAGACTCACTGCAAATTTAGTAATTGCAATTTTATTATGTTCTATATACTATATTAGGTGTTAAGAAAACAGTGATAAAACTAAATATTGATGTGAAGCCTTGGAAGGATTGCAACTGAGTTCCAGGCATGGACAAATGGTCACATGCTGTCCCCATTCATTAAAATAAGAATTGTAGGAGATATACAGTAGTTTTTGAACATTTTGAACTTCAAATTTTTGTTTTGTTTTGTTTTGTTTTTCAGACAGAGTCTCATTCTGTCGCCCAGACTGAAGTGCAGTGGCACATCTTGGCTCACTGCAACCTCTGCCTCCGGGTTCAAGTGATTCTCCTGCCTCAGCCTCCCAAGTAGCTGGGACTCCAGGTGCCCACCAGCACACCCAGATGATTTTTGTATTTTTAGAAGAGACGAGGTTTCACCATGTTGCCCAGGCTGGTCTCAAACTCCTGACCTAGGTGAACTGCTGACCTCAGCCTCCCAAAGTACTGGGATTACAGGCATGAGCCACCGTGCCTGGCCTTTGAGCTGAAAACTTCTATGTAATATTCCAAGAGATGTGTCTATGGTAGCTAAGCGACTACTAGATTGTCTTTCATTAAAATATTGAAGAAAATTATGCTAATTGAATGTGTATATGTAATGTATGCTAATTGAATGTGTATATGTATGTGTATATATGTATGCTTAAACATTAAGCATACATGCATGCATGTGTATATATATGCATGTGTATATACACATACATACACATATTTGTACATATATGTATATACATACATGCATACATATATATATTTAGATGTATACACACATATAGACACAATATAGAGTTTTCATTATTATAAGTTTAGGTTTACTTTATGGAAATTTGAATTACATAGATTTGACATGGTGAAATATAAATATCTCCTGTTATGCAAAAAAATTATGAAAAAATAAAATATTTACAATCAGTGGAGCTGAGTGAATTAAAAACTGTAGTTGGAAACATACTGAGGTTATTAAACAAAATCTACTGAATGTCTTAATAATCAGACTATTTCTTACAGTTTTTTACTAAGAACTGATACTTTTTCACATGGTTTTAATAAACTAACCTCTGTAGAATGTGCTATTGCAACAGCGTTTGAATAGTCATTGTGTAGTGGAACCCATGATATAATTAAAAAGATGCCTAACTTTAACCTTGAATAAAAAGTATAAAACAATATTATAATGTACATTTTATGCATATTATTTATAAAAAAATCTTAAGTGGCCGGGCGCGGTGGCTCAAGCCTGTAATCCCAGCACTTTGGGAGGCCGAGACGGGCGGATCACGAGGTCAGGAAATCGAGACCATCCTGGCTAGTAGAGACGGTGAAACCCCGTCTCTACTAAAAATACAAAAAAACTAGCCGGGCGAGGTGGCGGCGCCTGTAGTCCCAGCTACTCCGGAGGCTGAGGCAGGAGAATGGCGTAAACCCGGGAGGCGGAGCTTGCAGTGAGCTGAGATCCGGCCAGTGCACTCCAGCCTGGGCGACAGAGCGAGACTCCGTCTCAAAAAAAAAAAAAAAAAAAAAAAAAAAAAAATTTTAAGTTATATATATGTGCACATAGACTGTATTTATTTTTATAAAATGAATCAATTTATGTATAAAAATTTTGATGTGCCCGACCTTCCTTAAGTTCTTAAGAAGGCTTTTGGTGATCAAATATAATAACTCTTAGAGTCAAATAAGATAAAATTAATCAATCCAATCTGTATTTGTTGTAAAAATATCTGTTCTGCCTCTTCTATTTTGGAAACTGTAATCCTGGAAACAAAGTCCACTGGGTGATTTAATGGTATAGCATCAAGAGTGCGTGTTCCTGGACAGATACATAGCTGATTACTGAAGTGTCATAATTCCAAAGCACACTCATCTGTCTAAATATGGTCCCTAGTGACCCACTGTCTATATATAGATAGAGCTGGAAGTACATATGGAAACCGAGAATCCTAGAGTAAAACAATGACAGAAAGAGACATACTATGTATCATAAAGTTTGTTTATTTCTATTTACTAAACATTATGGACTTTACATTTCAAACAAAGAAAATTTCAAATTAAGAAACTGAGTCATAACATACATTAAATGGATAAAGTATTACCAGCAATGTCTCTTCACACTCTTTAAATCAAAACAGCCCCTTTGACTTCCTTAAAAGACTGCCTATATCACCAATAAAGATGTCCAATTATAGCCAAAAGTAACTCCAATTAGAAAATTATTCGCCTACCCTTCAGAGAATACCAGGACTAATTGCTTCATGGACTGAGTCTTGTTTACCTCCATTTCCATAAGAAATCCAGCTTCACGTGGTATTACTCATCAGCTGAACCTCTGCATCATGTCTCTCCACTTCCCCAGTATGACCCTATCACCTATACCTCTTTTGAGCTCTAGCCTTCACTGCATTGTGCAGATTGTGTGCTCTGTCATCAGCATATTCCCAGATCTTTAAATACCTATGTAGTTATGCCATCCTTTTCTTGCTCAAAATGAAACCTGTTTTTTTCATTGAGATTAGTCTTCTCTTACGCCACAGGTACTACAGGACCTGGAGGTGGAATGGGTGCTCTTTCTCTTCTTCATCGCCCTTTCAGACATTTGTCTCCCACTTCACTCCCGAGTCCTTTGACGGTAACAGCCTTTGATGCTATTATTATCACTAATTCCCTAATCTTAAAACCTTTTTATTAGATGCCACCCCTCACTTCTGAAATAATGATCCGTGTTCCATCAGTACAATCAATGGTGTCTATACATGTTCAACACCGTTTCATTGTTCTCTCACTTTTCAACTTTCTTGGCAAAGCCACAGCTCTCATTAATCCAACTTTCTATATTATTTTATCTTCTGGAAGAAGGAGCACACACCATGTTTGATGATTTCATTTCACAGCTGCCTCTACAAACAACAGATTTTCAGTATGGCTGTGGCAAGTCTACAATATTGTTCTACATGCTTTACCACATTTAGAAAAGATTGTTTCAAGTTAGCTCATGCTAAACTTTCAAAATATGCTTTTATTTTTGGTTGACAATATTGATTATTTCACTACAAAGACAAAAGGAATAAGATACTTTGTCTCATAATACTTTATCGTGCCCAAAAGATCTCATCAAAATCTAACACTTACATTTATATCCACAATGCAAGTTCTTACATTATCAAAGATTTTCTTCCTACAGTTAGACCCTTTCTTGCCTTTAGAATTTTGCTTTTCACTGTTGATGATTTTCTTTAGAATAAAAACTACGTGCAATATAGTCAATCTAAAAAAAAATTTAAAATGCTAAATGGGACTTCTGTTTTGGGGAAGACAGATAAAATACCTTATTTTTCCATATTTTCCCTGCTACATACAACTGGATACCTTGGTCATCATATATAAAACAAATGAGAAGATTTGAAAAGATGGAAAGAGGAAGACAGACTGGATAAAAACACAGGACTCAAGAAATGACATAATAGTGTATTCCGTGGGTACTTCTTTTTTTACTTATATATGTAATATTTGGATATGAAGAAGTAGGGAAAAAAAACAGGAAGGCCAATAAATACAGACAATAAAAGCTAAAACCTAAGCCTGCTTTCTCTAGCTAAAGGACCGGCAAAAGGGCAACCTAGAGAGACAGCAAACTTTAAGAAAATAAGTGACCTTTTCCATCCGAACACCACAGAGAAAATAGTGGTCTCACCTTCTTCCACACAAATAAAGGCTTAATGGAGAGCTTAGATTTCCACCCTCTGAGCGCTATAAAAAGGCACCATTACCCTTCCATTTGGTTGATACAGTGAATACTTAATTGAAAGGCTAAGATTTTCACTTGTTCTCAATGGTAATAAGACACTGCTAGAGTCAGTGGAGATCATGCAGACAGATTTGCAGGTGCACCCAGCAGTAAGCAGGCTCCCCTCTGCTTCCTACTTGGTTGTGTCACAAAAGGTCTAGTGGAGAGTAAGAACTTTTACTCTGTCTAGCAGTAATGAGACCACTCTTGTGACATACTGTCAGTGGAAGTCATGTGAGAAGCACCTGCAGGGCACATCTAATTCTCACAGACAGGTGTCTGTGGGGAGCTAATGGAATCCAGGAGTCCCAGCCACACTCCTCAGCTTAGAAAAGCCCTCTTTCTTCTCAGTCATCAACAGATAATAAGTGACAAATATGGCTGTGCTCTGTCCCACTTCTCTGGCCAAAGAAGAGTCAAAAGAAGACAGACAAAACATAATGCTTAAATAAAATCCAGAGTTTCATTACAGAATACTCAAAATATCCACATCATAATAAAAAAATTACTCATCATACAAAGAATTAAGAAGATTTGTAACTGAATGAGAAAACACAATAGATGTTAACACTAAGGTGACAGAGATTTTAGAATTAACTGACAAAAATTTTAAAGTAGCCATCATAAATATGCATTTTTATGCACTTGAAACAAATGATAAAATAAGAAGTCCTAGCAAAAATCAGCAAAAACTATTACATCATCAATAGATGTAAAGAATAACTAAATGAAAATTTAATACACGAAAAATGCAATAACCAATTTAAAATAAATACCTCAAACATTTGGCTGAAAAACGGAAAACTGACATGGGCAAACAGAGGAAAAAATCAGTGAATGGAAAACTGAACAACAGAAATTTCTCTTCCTGGAGTACAGAGAGCAAATTTGTTGAAAAATAAGTAAAGAGAGCCTCAAGGACCTGTGGAATTATAATACAAGATGTAACATTTATTTATGTTATTGATGGGAGAAAAGAAGAAAAACGAATGGGATATATATTTTTCAAAAATAATAACTAAAAACTTGTGTAATTTGGCAAAAGGCATAATACTATAGATTTAGAAATATGAGTGAATCCCAAGCAGGGGGAAAATAGAAACTCCACACCAAGATACTTTATATAATGCTTCTAAAAACAAAACAAATGTGAAACCATTGACAGAGAATTTTTTTCATATAATATAGAGAAGAACCAAATGGAATAGCAGAGAATTTTTTTTATCAGAAATGATGAAGACCAGAAACAAGTTTCATAATATTTTTCAACTGCTGAAAGAAAATAACATTTCATGACGATTTCTCCACCCAAGAACATATACTTCAGAAATGAAGGGGGAAATTAAGACGTTTTTCAGATAAAGGAAAACAAAAAGAATTTGTTGCCAATGACACTACTTTAAAGGAAAGGCTAAATAAAAGTGCTCTACACAGAAAGGAAATAATAAAAGATGGACTCTTAGACTATCAAAAAAGAAGAAAGAACATGATAAGCAAAAATCAGGGTGAAAAAATAGATCTTCTCTTTACTATTGAGTTTGATAAATTATGTTTAATGGTTGAAAAAACAATTATCTGATATAGTTTTAAATAAATGTAGCAGAAATTTTTAAGACAACTGTTTTATAGACCTAAAATTATAAAAGGACAAAAAGTAAAGTAAGGTTTATATACTTCATTCAAACTAATAAAATGATTATACCAGTAGCCTGTGATAAAGTGTGAATATATAATGTAATACCTATAGCAACCACTAAAATAGCTATGCAAAGAGATGTATTCAAAAATTCTATGGAAGAATCAAAATGCAATGTTTAAAAAAGTTCAAGCAACCCACAGGACAGCAGAAAAAAGAAATCAGAGAAAGAGAAGAAAAATGCAGAACAAACAGAAAACAAAATGCAAAAGGCCAAATATAAGCCCTAACATAACAAAAATTATATAAAGGTAATTAACTTAAATACACAAAAGGCAGAGATCGCCTGATTATGAACCAACTATATGCTGTCTGTAAGAAACTCACTTAAAATGTAAGTATATAGGTGGGGTGAAAGTAGAGGAAGAAACAATATTGAAAATGTTATTCCACTGAAATTAGGGGTATGAATATTATTATGAGATTAAGTAAAATGCAGAGCAAAGAAAATTCAGAAAGTGAGAGAATGTGTAAAGACAAAAGGGTAAATCCACCAGGAATGCATAGCAATTCTAAATGTGTATGCTTCTAACAATAGGTTGTAAATTATGTGAAACAAAAATGACATAAATGAAAAAACAGACAAAAATTATAGCTGAAGATTTCAAGACCTGCTTCTGAACTTGATAGAAAAACTAGAATGAAAATCTGCAAGGATAGATAATTCAAAAACACATTAACCAACAGACTAATTAATATCTATAAAACACTCCAACCAACAACAACAAAATACATAGTCTTTTCACATGCCTTTAGAATACAAAGAAAGGTAGACCATATTTGGAGCTTAAAATAAACCACAAAAGCTTTAATATTTTTAAAATCATACAGAATGTGTTCCTCAAGCACAATGGTAGTAAACTGGAAATTAATAACAAAACAATAACAAGAAATTTTCCCAATACTTAGAAACTAAACACACTTCTAACCAATCTTCTTCTAAAGAGGAAGGCTCAGGGAAACAACGTTATCAAGACAAACACTGAGATGGTGTCTCATCTTACACCAGTCATAATGGCTAAAGGATTTAAAATAACAGATATTGATGAGGATGTGAAGAAAAAGAAACACTTACACACTGTTGGTGGGAATGTAAATTAGTACAACCTTTATGGAAAATAGGATGGAGATAGTCAAAGAACTAAGAATAGAGCTGTCATTTGATCCAGCCATCCCACTACTGAATATATACCCAAAGGGAAATAAATCATATCAAAAAGATATGTGCGCTTATTTGTTTATTGCAGTGCTATTAAAATAGCAAAGCTGTGGAATTAACCAAGTATTTATCAACAGAGGATTGGATAAAGAAATGTTACATATATATGCCACATGATGAAATACTACTCAGCCAAAAAAAGAGTAAAATTATGTCTTTGGCAGCAGCATGGATTGAAATGGAGGCCAATGTCTCAGATAACTCAGAAAGTTAAATACTGCACGTTCTTCTTTGGAAGTGAGTGCTAAACAATTACTACACAGGGGCTTACAAAGTGGAATAATACACATCAGAGACTACAAAAGGTAGGATGGTCAGGGGAGTGAAGGTTGAAAAATTATCTACTGTGTACAATATTCACTATTTAAGTGATGGTTACACTAAAAGCCCAGACTTCAACACAGTGCAATGTACACAGGAAAGAAACTCCCAGATATGTTTAAAAATAAATAAATAATATAATGTAACATTAACTGCATGTAAATATGAATAAACCATATCACCATTTGTAGGACAGTCAGAGAAGTGCTTGGAGGAAAATTCATAGTACTGGTAAAGATAAGAAACCTCAAATCAATCATGTAAGTTTCTTTCTACCTCAAGAACCTAGAAAAAGAAGAACCAAATAAACCTAAAGCAGTCAGAAGGAAGGAAATAGATCATAAAGAAAATTATAACGATAATAGAGAAAAATCAAAGAAATTGTAAACAAAATATCAAAAAAGGAAATTAATGAAACAAAGAAGTGCTTCTTTGCAAAGATCAACATAATTAACAAAAACACAAAAGTACTAAAGAAAAACTGGTAAGAAACAAATTACAATATTAAGAATAAAACAAAATATAAGTACAGACACTGTAGATGTGTAAAGGATAAAAAGAATATTGTAAACAACTGTATACAAAAATATTTGACAATGATAGTGAAATAGACAAATTCCTGCAAAAAGTTAAACCATCACAACATATACAATGTAAAATAGATAATTTGAATAGTTCAATAACTATGAAGAGAATTGAATTCAAAAACATTGCAAAATCCTCGAAAAGGAAATCTCCAGGCCTAGTTGGTTTTACTGGAGAATTCTACCAAATATTCAGGAAAAAATATTATTGGTTCTGCACAATGTTTTAGAGGTTTTAGAAATGGGGAATACACTTTTCAATTAATTTTGTGAAACCATATATGAAAGCCAGAAAACGTAACACAAGAATGAAACTAGAGATCAATATCCTCATAAGTAGAGATACAAAAATATTTGTAAAATATTAGCAAATAAGATCCAATAACATATAAAAATAATTAAACACCACATACGATTTTTCCATGCTGGTTTAATACTTAAGATATAATCAGGACAATGCACTATATTCATAGACTAACAAAGTAACAGACGAAAATCACATAATTACATTAATACATTTACTATATTTTAATGTAATACCATATTTCTGCAGTGTGGAGAAAGCATTTGAGAAAATCTGACATCTGTTCATGATTAAAAACTTCAGAAAAATGTTTTTAAAACTTGATAAAGAACATATACAATAATCTTCAACTCACATACTCAATGATGCATATAGCTGCATACTTTGCGACTAAGGCCGAGAATAAGGCAAAGATGTCCATTTTTATCACTCTTATTCAACATAGTACTGGAATTTCTAGCTATGCAATACATTGAGAAAAAGACACAAAAATCATAAAACTTGAGAGGAAGAAAGAAAACCTTCTGTATTTACAAATGGCATACTTTTTAATGTAGAAAATCTTAGGGAGTCTATCAAACATTTCTAGAACTATTGAGTTCAGCTATATTACAGAATATGAGAACAATGTACAAAATAAAATATATTTCTATATATTAGCAATGAATACATGGAAATCAAATTTAATAATACAATATCATTTTTAATTGTTCAAGAAATTGAAATGCTTAGGTTTCCATTTCCATACAACACATGTATAGAAATTTTATGGTTAAAAAAAAAAACTAATGAAATGGGGACATAGTATGGTCATGAATTGGAAGACTTAAAATCCTAAGAATGTCAATTTCTTTTTTCCCAAATGATATAGAGGCTTAATGTAATTCCTATGAAAATTTTAGACTTGCTAAAATTTTGACTTTTTCTAGAGATATATGAGGTTACCCTAAAATGTATATGGAAACGCAAACAAACTAGGATAGCTAAAATTATTTTGTAAAAGATGAAGAAAGTGAGAGGAATCAATCTATGTGATTTCAAGACTTAGTAATCAATACTGTGGTACTGGCAGACGGATGAAAAACATAGATCAATGGAACAGAATAAAGAACCCCCAAATATACTCACACAATTATGCCTCATTGACTTTTTCCAAAGGTGCAAAAGTAATAAAATGGAGGAAATACAGAATTTTCAACAAATGTTGCTGGAGCAATTGGACAGCTGTAAGCCAAAAAAATAAACAAACAAACATTGGTCTAAACCTCACACCTTGTACAAAAGTAGACATAAATAAATCATAAACAAATATAAAATCTGAAATTATAAAACTTTTAGAAAAAATATTTGAGACAAATCTTCTGGATCAAGGCTAGGCAAAAAGTTTCTAGATTTGGCAACAGAAACATGATTCATTGAAGGAAAAATTTACAAATTGGATTTCATCAAAATTAAAATGATCGCTGTGAAATACACTATTAAGAGGAAGAAAAGACAAGCCACAGACTGGGAGAAAGTAGTCGCAAAGCGCTTATCTGACAAAGAATTAGTATCTAGAATACATGAAGTTTTAAAATTCAAACTACCAACTGAGTTAGAAAATGGGCAATGGATAAAAGCCATGTAGATATGTAGAGACATTTTACTGAAGAAGATATACAGATGGTAAATAGTATGTGAAAATATGTTCAACATCATTAGCTATTAGGAAAATGCAAATTGAATCCACAATGAGATATTACTGCATACCTATTCGAATGGCTAAAATACAAGGTGATGACAAGATCAAATACTGGTGAAAATTTGGAGAAACTGGATGACTTGCACATTTCTGATGGGGATGTAAAATTGTACAAGTACTCTAGAAAAGAGTTTGGCAGTCTCTTACCAAACTATGCAATCACCACACGACCCAGTCATTTCACTCTTTGACACTGTTGAACCCAGAGAAAGTAAAATTATTTTCTCCTAAAATCTCAGAAAAAAAAAATATTCATAGCATCTTTACTGCAATAACCAAAATCTGGAAGCACTCACCCAATATATTCTTTAATAGGTGAATGTTCAGCAAACTGTAAGATATATTCATACCACAGAAAGCTATTCAGCAAGAAGAAACAGCCTAGTGATAAACACAACAATGCAAATAATTCTTAAGGGAATTATGATAAGTGGAAAAGCCAGCCCCACAAAATTGCATGCTTTATGATTGTATTTATGCAATATTCATGTAATCACAAATTTATAGAAATACAGAGTACAGAGTATTGGTACTAGGGGTTAAGGAAGGTGAGTGAAGAGAATGGCTATAAAAGGACAACATGAGGAAACGCTTTATGGAGATGAAAATATTCTGTTACTTGATTGTGTCAATGTCAATGTTTGGTTATAATAATGTCTTGCAAAAACTAGACTTTTGCAAGATATTTCCTTCCATTGGGGGAAAGTGGCCAAAGAACACATAGGCTCTCTTTGCATTATTTCCACTGAATGTGAATTTGTAGTTATTTCATAATAAAAGTTTTAATGAAACAACAAACAAAAGGTAAAACCACAGCAACAAAAACACTTCGAGGACCTTACATTTTGATCCAGCTACTAGCTTCATTTCTACTTCATAACAAACAATTTCAAAAGGCTTTTTTACAGTCACAGATCTTGCTTATGTTTCTATATGACTCATAAACAATGAGCCCTGTCTAAGGAGGTTTTATTCCTTTCACTCTCCTGAAATGGCAGTCTTAAAGATTCCAGTGATCCCTGTCTCACCAAATTGAATGATCAATTCCACTCCAGCATTTGATTCAAACTAAATAGCAGAAATGTACATGGTTATTTACTCTGCCCTTCCTGAAATATTATATTTCCTTGCCTTAAAAGATACCACCTCTTGCTACCCTTTTACTTCATGGGAACTGCTACTCAATCCTACTACTCAATCTTTCTGGCAGATGTGCCCACTTTTTATGACCCCATTGGAATACTCCAGAACATTTACATCATATTAGTTTTTCACAGAAAATATTTTGTGACACACAATACATAAAACAATTCACATGTCTATGAATAATAAGTTGGTTAACTATATTAAGGTATACCTGTATGATGTAATACACTACATGATACATGTAATAAGTGAGGGTGAGGATACCTTTTACATTTAATTTTTAAACCATTTTTAAAGTGTACAGTTCAATAGTGTTAAGTACATTCACTTTGTTGTGCAACACATCTCTAGAAATTTTTATGTTGTAAAACTGAAACTTGTACTCATTAAACAGCTCCCCATTTCCCACTCTGCCAAGATCCTTGTAACCCACTTTCCACTTTCTGTTTCTGTTAATTTGACTATTATAGGTAAAACTCACAAAATTGCCCTCTTGTACCTCCACCACTGCCTTGCTTGGGTTCACTTGGAGTTGTTTTCCTTTCTCCCACATTTATTTTCAAATTGATGTGTAAAATTGTAGTACTTATCATGTAGGTTTGTCTACCCTGAACCTCTAGCAACTCATCAGTTACAGTTCAGGTTTTCCTACCCTGGCACTGATTCCTCTGTGTTTTGGCTCAGGGCTTTCTGCTTTAGTAAGTTGTGATTCTGTGTCCATCCATCTGTCTCTCCAGCTTTTGGGGAGTAGATCCCTCTTTTCTGCCAGATCAAGTAGAGCTGTTGATTTAAATTTTGCTTAGCTTTTGATTTGTTGTTAGGATGGAGGTAGGACATGTGGGTTCTTCTTATGCCAGACCAAAAATGAGAAGGGCACAAAAGTGTTTGTTTGATGTAGTACCATTTGTCTATTTTTTGTTCTTTCTTCTGTGCTGTTGTATTATATTGAAGAAATCATTGCCAAATTCAATGTCCTAAAATTTTTCCCCATCTATTTTAATAAGACTTTTACAGTTTGGGGTCTTATGTTTAAGCCTTTAATCCATTTTAAGGTAATTTTTGCAATGGCCTAAGAAGACAGGGGTTCCCTGCTCTAACACCTCCTGCCACAGACCATTACTGGGAGGCCTAGCAAGAGGTGAGCATTAGGTGAGCAATCATTACCCTACCGCCTGAGCTCGGCTTCCTGTCAGATCAGCATCCTGCATTAGATTCTCACAGGGGCAGGAACTCTATTGTGAACTGTGATTGTGAGGGATCTAGGTAGTTATGTGCTCCTTATGAGAATCTAATGCCTGATGATCTGAGGTGGAACAGTTTCATTCTAAAACCATCCTCCTTCTGCCCCCACACTCAGTGGAAAAATTGTCCTCCACTAAACTGGTCCCTGGTGTCAAAAAGGGTGGGGACCGCTGGACATAGGATAAGGATTTAAATTCATTCTTTTGCATGTCAACAACCAGTTTTCCAAAGGTCATTTGTTGAAAAGATAATTGAGTATATTTTTATTTCTAAATATTGAAAGATCTGGAGTAAATTAAAGCATTGCAAATAATGTATTGCTAATATTTGAGTTTCAATATAAATATTTATCTTTAAATGAATAAAATGTCTCTATTAATATAAAATGTTCTACTATTTTTCAGAGGAAGGTGCGAGATGACTGGTAGACACTGACACATAACAAAAACTTATGATTGGCAAAATAATTTTTGCACCATTTCAACATTTTAACAAACAACTCTTTAAAAATGATAAATGAAATGCAATTTTTTCTTTTCTGATTCTTTTCTTTTCTTTTTTTTCTAGAACAGTTTTCTTGCCTCATCTGAATTTTTGATGTCCCTGACGCCTCAGAGAATTTCAAGCTTTTGACAGCAAGAGATGAATCATATTAATTTCTATACGCATTGAAAAAAAAGAAACTCAGCCTTTTTATTACCTGAAGCAATTCAATGGAATTTATTAAACAAACAGTTATTTTTGACCCAAATTATTTTATAAAGTCATTCAATAATTCTTACAAATAAAATAAAAATGAACATCAGCTCAGTGAATTGTTACAGAAAATGATTCTGTTTATTTAGAAATATGGCTACAAGTAGAAAATGCATAGAGAATCTTTAAGATCATACATTTTTATGGATATAGAGACAGATGAGAATGTATTGCATAATTATAAACTCTATTGCCAAACTACAAATCACATAAAATACTTACAATTAGATGGATGAATTTAATTGTTATTGAGTGAATTAGGCAACTCAATGATAGTAATTAAATAATACGGTAGGAAGGCAAATGGATCTTATTTGCCCCTCCCATCTTCTCCTATTCAAAAGCCTTTCTAACACTGCTTCCAAGGCATTAAATCAAATTAATATTTCAGGACACGACTCTTCCTACTGTGGGCTCCCCATGCCTTCTAAGGTAATACACTTAAGTGTGTGTTCCAAGATATTAAATCCTGTGTAACCTCTACTAAAACGCCTCAGAGCTCAAAATTGATGTCAAATGTTAATCAAAACCTTTTGGCAAGTATAGAATTTTAATGGAATTGCTTGGTTCTTGGATTAAAGCAGAATTTTAGTCTCAGAAATATAGGGCAAAACCTTGGCATATTAGATATACACTCTCCTGCATTCATTAAGAAAGGGCACTCAGGAATGCTGCTCATACAAGCTAGCAGCATTAAGTACATAGGTTTGAACATTAACCTTATCATTTAATGAATCTAATTGATTTGACTGTCTTGGCCTTTGACAATGAAAACATAAAGCAGGGATTTCCATCAATTTTACTCATCTATCTTTCTTTTAAAACATGTCTTCACCTATCTTAGCTAACTTTATCTATACTTGTTCAGGACTCCAGAAAAGGGGCTTACTTAATATTGTTCCTTTGCTTCTCATTTTCCCCACTCTCATTTTCACATACAGGTAGTAGAAAAACTTTTTTATGTTATATAAAAGGAAAAATAATTTGATCTCTGGAAAGTCTTTTACTGAGATTAGGAATAAGGAAAAACTGGCTCTTCAGTTTCTTGGGGGGAGTTTAAAAGGTATACCCTCAGCCACTTGACTGTTTATTAATTATTAAGATTAATTTCTTGGGAGAAACATATTGTCAACTTGGAGAAAAGAAAAAAGTATATACTACTTTCCTAATGAAAGAATAGACGTTTTTGGAGTGTCACAAAATAGAGCGTTTGCCTCTTACAATTTAATTTTTAAGAAAACGTTCATTTCTATTTGAAAACAGTTGTCCATTATCTAACCAACTATGGCCCTAAAAATGAGGAAACATGAGTGTCTAAGCAGGGCTCACCGAGAAAATAAATGATAAAGTTGATTGTGAGGCGCTTGAGGCAAATTCAGCATTGTCAGTCACAATGTTTTTTGAAATCATTTGTATGTTAAGTATATTTATATATATTAATATTTCTGTCTCCATTCATGTTTGCTTCAAAAAGTATTTAAAAACAACACAGAAAGGAGCAAAATTAAAAAGCAGAAATTAGACTTGTTTTACTGTACCTTTTTAATCAGGTAATAATCTAAATAACATTTTACAATTATTGGCAGTAGCCGTATTGAGAGCTGTGCATAGTGTAGCAAGGACTTCTTTTTATGCCATTTAAAAATCACCCTTTATATTTATACTACTATTTAGATTATTTTATATTTATTATAAATGCTATAATCATGGTTTTTCAAAAATACTAAGAAAATATTTCCTAGAGGCAGAAAACGAGTGAAAAAATAAGACTTCTGTGCATCTCTCAATTCCAATATTTACTGCAGATTTCTTTTTGGCTTTTTAGTCATATGAATAATTGATTTAGAATATTAACTTTACCAAATGAAAAATTCAAACTATAGTTTTCTTTTACGTACTGTCTTTGCTAAGTTTTGTTATCAAGGTCATGCTAGTTTCCAAAGTAATTTGGAAGTATATCCTTTTAAGTAATTTATCAAAACTATTTAAACTGCATAGTTCATGAAGTGAAAGGAATTTAGCTCTGGAAGAAAAACATTGTTTTAAACTTTAGTTTGCTGCTTAATATAAAAGTGAGTAGGTTATTTTAGTTTTGATTCAAAGTTCTCTTGTCTATATTGTGTAGATAATAATATACCTCTCACCCAAACATTTTTGGTTATTGTCATAAATAAACGAGATATCCTAGGTTAACTGACTAACACGAGTTGAACGGTTCTTAATTCTTAAAATAAATTTAGCCATTGGCATGGTGTATAATCTTCTACATTTAAACCTCTGTAATCATTTTTGACATTAAACTGATGGAATATGATTCTTTATCTTATTGCCTAAAAGTTTTTATTTTATTTTATTTTATTTTACTTTATTTATTTTGTTTTTGAGACAGAGTCTTACTCTGTCGTCCAGGCTGGAGTGTAGTGGTGTGATCTCAGCTCACTGCAAGCTCCACCTTCCAGGTTCATGCCATTCTCCTGCCTCAGCCTCCCGAGTAGCTGGGACTACAGGCGCCTGCCACCACGGCTGGTTAATTTTTTTTTTTTTTTTTTTTTTTTTTTTTTTTTTGTATTTTTAGTTGAGACAAGGTTTCGTCGTGTTAGCCAGGATGGTCTCGATCTCCTAACCTCATGATCCGCCTGCTTCGGCCTCCCAAAGTGCTGGGATTCCAGGCATGGGAGTAATTTAATTTTGAATAAAATTGAGTTTTATTTTTTCTGCATACAGGATTATGATAATTAAAAAGCTTTTAAAGCAATGGTGATGCTTATATATTTGAATATTCTCTAAATATTTATTGTAAATTTAGTGTATAAACATTTTGATTGAAAAATATAATAGACAAATAAAAGACTGTATTAAATGTGAATGTAGAATATAGTGAATGGTTATAAAGACTTTGTAGCCTAGACCATCTAGGTCTAGCGAGTCTCTCTTTGTTAAGAAACACCTCTACCCCTTCATAGATAACCTCTTTCAAACAGTTATAATCAGCTTTTATACGTTTCCTATTTATGTTTATTTTGTCTGTCAAAAATTTTTATTAATGTATACATTTTGTATTTTCTTCATTTTAGTCTTCCCAATCTTACATCATTTAATTTTTTGTTTAATTTTTGTCTCAAATATGTTTTGTCTTTTAAAAAATTATCTCATTTGGATTTATTTCTTCTTTTTCTTTGAGGATTTGTCTTTTTTTTAAACTCTTGAGATGAACATTTGAATCATTAGATTTTGCTCTTCTACAATATAACATAAGAATTTAATTCTATAAATTTTTTAGAACATCTCACTATATTAGGATTCCAGAAGTTTTGCTATGTAGCATTTTTATTAATACTCTAATACATTATTCTATACAATATATTGGATTATATGATATATTCTGATGTGTATTCTATTAGTCTATATAATATAGAATTATATTCTATATAATAGTATATATAACATATTATTCTACTATATTATTCTATATAATATATTAGAATATATAGAATATATTGGAATATATTCTAATATCCTAATTTATATTTTTCTTAATTTATTCTTTGAATAATGGGTTATTTATATATAACTTATAGAATGTATGCACTAGAAATTTAAAACATAATTTTGGAGTAATAAGTTTATTAATTTATAACATAAATGTGTTTGTCCAGAAAATCCACATTATGTGATATGTGATTTCAATGATTTGAAATTTGCTAATATTTCCTTAAAACTTCATAGTTTTTCTAGTTGAATTTTATAAATATTCTTTTTAAGCTCAAAAGAAAGTGTGCCCCTCACTTCTTGGGAACAGTATTATGTTGTATCCTATTTAGGTTTTGTTTGTTAAGCTTGTTTAAGTCTTCTGTGTATCTCTACTTTTTTTTCCCTTTGTCCATGTGTTCTATCAGTTAGTAAGAGGAGTGTGTTAACATTCTCTACTCTACGGATTTTGTAATTTCCTAGTTTTATTGCTTTAGTTTTCCACGTTTTGCTGTTTGTGCCTATGTTGTTGCATGCAGCATGTATTTGTGAAGAACCAGAGAAAGAGAAAGGGAAAGAGATAATATATCATTAAGTGATACAAATTTAGAATGATTGTATCTCTCCCTATAATTGAAACTTGTATATACATTGGCTTCAATAATGTTCTCTGGCTCAATGTGTATTTTGTTTGCTATTAATATAACTAAGTAAACATGCTGTTAATTAGTGTTTTATTGACAATATTTTGATTCTTATATATTTAGGGAAATATATCTTTACTATTTTTTACTTACTACTTTGGTAACTTGCAAATCGGATTTTGTTTCATGAGTCTGATTAACATCTTTTTAATATGAGAATATAATATTTAATATAACCACTGATACATTCACGTCTAAAGTCAGTATTCGTGTGTGTGTGTGTGTGTGTGTGTGTGTGTGTGTGTGTTTTGTCCTAGCTGGTTTTTACCCATTTCTTATATCAGATACTATTAATTTTATTCCTCTAATGATTAATATAGAATTTAGAGCATGAATCATTATCTAAAGGAATGACATAACTCAGTACCCTTTTGACAATACAAGAATTTTAGAGGAGTTTAAATCCTGACTATTCATATATTTTAATTATATTTGGTTTTAAAGGGATAATATTATTATTGTTTTACATAGTCATGTTTATCTTGCTTTACTAATTTTTTAAGCCAGAATAATCAGGAGTTATGTTATCTCTTGGAGGCATGTGGAAATGTCTGCAGACATATTTAGCTTCAATCGGGTGAGTGGGCGTGGATGCTACTGATATCTTACATCCATTGAATAGAGGCCAGAAAAATGCCAAATAATGCTGTAACACATTGGACAGTCCTCACCCCAGAACAAGGAATTATCCAGGGCACACATAAACTGCTTAAGTTGAGAAACCTTGAGTTAGATAATGCTGAGGTTCAAAATAAAAAGCCACATAATTGTCTGCTTATCGCTCGCACCATAAGTTGCTAAATTGGAGTTACCTTCTCTAAATCCCCCAGGCTAAAGATGTAGCCAGTTATCTATAATGTTACTGACTGCCATGTTGGAGAGAAAGGTAGTTATGGAACATCTTGTATTATCTGTCAAATATTTGGTCTGAGAAAAGCATGTGCCATTTTTGCTCACCAAATACTACCTATTACTAATCAAGTGGCCTCACTCCATAACAAAAAGCCTAATAAATACACTCCTGCCATGTCCTGGGGATTTAGAGGCAGATATAATCAAGGTGCAGCACTAATAAAATAATGATCCACCACAATTAGTCCTGGTGGTCACCAAATATTTGGCCCTCTCTCCCTCCCTTAAGCAAACTATAACCACTTACCTGCAAAGACAGATAAATCCAAAACTCAATTCAGTCACAATATGATCTTAAAGACAATATCTCCACATAACTCACTGTAATTTTTAAGTAAGATGTAATTAATGGTGGTCTGTACATGATATCTGGATGTTACTCCTCTAATGTTATAAAAGGATGATTTATTCTCATAAAATGCTCTAGAAATATCACAAGACAGGGAAAGGAAAACTAAAAGATTCCTATTTGTAGGGGTAAGAAAAAGAGACTCACTGAAATTACTGAACTGCAACAATTCTGAATCTCAGAGTGCAAAGTTTGAAGGCCCTCTGCCTGGGGAATGGATAATGTGCTGTGTTTGTTAATTCCATCATCTCTACAATTCTTGGCGTTATTTCTATTGGTTGAGTGTACTAGTCATTATGTATAATATTAGTCTGCTTTTTTGCACATCTGATTATTTTTGATTGGCTTCCAATCAAAATTAATTGTAGTTTATATTAACTTGCATTCTGATTCATCAATTTTGTTTTTAGCTGTTTCTTTCCTGCTTTTAAGCCCATTCATTAAATTTCTAACATTGGTACTTGAATTATTGAATGTTTACTTATACAATATCCAACCATCTTTTTGCTAGTCAACTCTATTAGTTTTCATAATTTCTTTCCAGCTCATCTTTCTTAAAATATCATAAAGGTAGTAATTTTACCATTTTTGTTTAATAATAAAAAGTTGAAAAACTATGAGTTTTTTTCTGTAGCTCATTATTTCTGCTAATCTTGCTTATGGAGAAATATTCTGGGTATAACTGTTTTTCTTTTCCTATGTGCTAATTTCCTAAAACATTATTATTAATATAAAACTAAGGATATTAATTACAGTAGATTATTAGTCCAGAGGGGTTCTAAGCTTCTGACAGTCTCCTGAAGATAATTTACTGAGTATAGTTCTTTACTGGAACTATGACAAACTGTTTTGAGGGAGGCTTAAGATTTCCTGAATGACTGAGGTAATAAAAAAGTGACAGCTTTCTTTCCACTCCAGGATTGGTACATTTTTAGTTATTTGACCCTTGATTTAAGAATGTAGTCCTCTGTGCATGTTTTTGTGTTGCAAAGAAGATTCACATTTTAGAATATTTTTTTCATCCTGAGTTATGAGATAATTTACAAGCAGAATTTAAATTTCTTCATACTTGCAAACACAGGGAAAAACCATCATTTTTTACTTTTTAACTTGTCTCAGTTATGTGTACTGTTTAGTTTTAGTCCAGACATAACTTTAGTTCAATGATTTTATAAGAAATATAAATTTTTGAGTTTTTATATTTTTGACCTGAAATATTTAGCTTGCTATTTTTGAAACAATAAGTGTAAAACATATTTTTATTTATTCTTTTTGATATATCTCTATTTGTAAATATTTTAGGATTCAGCAACCTTTCTAGATGTTTCAATACATGTGCTATCTATTAAATGTGTATGTATTTTAACATAAAGCAAATATATAGTAATCTGACTTTTAAGATATAGTAATAAAAGAAATTATAGTTTTACATAATGGAATTATGTAACATATAGTTTTATAAGAAAGACAAATACAATAATTAATATTTCTTTGGATACAGTATTTGACAGTAGCCAAGAAGACGTGGACTCTAATTAGCAAGAAGATAATATAATCTCTTTAAAATGTTTTTTATTTTGAAATAGATAATTTTAGAGTGGGTTAGAGGCTGATTCTTGTAGAATCAGCTATGTGCTCATTCACCCTATAGATGATCCTCAAAATTTTCAAGGTCATAAAATATTCAAGAGCTCTGAAGATAATTGCACAATACATTGCTTAGTTGACATAGGATGCAGTATTTCTATTGAAAAGAATTTAAACCTAGACCACAGTTGAGATTCGAATACATACAGACTTACCATATAAATTAAGATCTGCAAATGGGGGGAAAATGGTGGGGGTAGGAGACGCTGAGAAAATTGCGTAAAGCTAAGTGTTAAAGCCTACATATTAAAGAGAATATTGACCTAAAAAAGAATATGATCCTGCATTGATCATCTCAAAGTCAGACCTCCATTGAATCCCTGTAAAGTATGGCAGAGAAAAGAAGATTTATATAACTATACTAGGGGAAGTCCCTAATAAAAATGATGAAAGAATCTTTCCTACTGACAGTACAAAATATGACAAAGGTTAGTAATGTCATATGAATGAGTCAATTGGTGACAATGTGTGGGAAGCATAGTGACTGGTATTAATTAAGCAAGGTCATATGAACAGTAAATACCAAAGCATATGAACTTAAAGCACATCAGCCTCTGATGACATGTGAGAACTGCATCAATTCTTTTATAAAATCCTGGTGGGAATAATTACAGTTGGGGGATAAGATATAATGACTGTACCTCTTAATAATAAAACAGGCAGTGTCATAATCTTGACCTCTAAAGTATTGCTGTAAAAATAACACATTTGTATTTACATTAATGATATGAAGCAACATATATTAACCTAAATTAGGTCACTCAACAAGATTTTCAGAAAGTCCTTGATCAAAATTATAGATATGCATAAAATGTTAATGTTAAAAGAGAGTTTCATACTAAAATTGTAAGCTGATATTGCTGAACTGAATCCAGACAATTTAAAAATAATAAAAAGGAAAGAAAATGAATGTTTAAAAAAGAAGAAGAAAGCATAAATGTGAAGTTTCTGTATTAGGAGAGGAGGGTTAATGTGTTGCTTAATGAGCCCAATGCCTACAATGACTCTCAGATAATAAGAGAGGTTTGGAGGCACATTAACTCTTTCAAACCACTAACCACCTAATTTGCAATTAGGGAATATTTCACAGAAGATATAATAGAGGCTGTTAAATGTTTTTAGATATTCCGTGAAATTTGCACCATAAAACTTTATGGAAGAGCAAAATGCATGGTTTATAGGTAATGATTATACAATGCAAATGAATATAAACTGAGAAAGACTTTCAATTTTAGTACATAAATAGAATATGCATTCTTCATAAGACATGGGATACTCTTAGACTCTGTGCTACTTCAATTTTAGCAAACATTTTACTTTATGATCAATTTAAGTATAAAAATTCCAGGTTGGTTTTACTTTCTTCATCCCAATTACAAGTCAAAGCATCATTTGTACTTGAGAGAGATAAGTATTAATATTTGAGCCACATAGTGAGTTCTTACGGAGACTACTCAATACACTCTTGAGATTAATTTAGGCATCAGTAGAATGCCGGAAATACTAGTGTTTTTATAAGCAACATTTAAAAAATACTCAAAATTTAGTGAAAGGGTAAGTTTTTCTGTGTTTTTAGTGGTTATACCATTATATTTTCTAAGAATAATTAATGATATAACAAAAACAATAAGATATTTAGTTACCATATTGTTTCCTTCAGTTCTAACTTTCCTTATTATTCTAGTAGTTTGTGGTTATTTTTCAGATTATATAGAGTTTTATTTTTATATAGAATATTTTATATTCTATTTTTATATAGAATATTCATTTTTATATAGAATATTCATATTATATAGAATATTTTTCAGATTATATGGAAGCCAGAAACAACACACAATTGCTTTAAGTTTTGCCATGAAACAATGCTACATCAAATATGAACTTGATTTCCGCCAAAACATTTTGTACCATATCTCTGGTTTTTTTTGTACCATATCTTTAGTTTTTGTCAGGTTTGAACTGTCGTATGCGTTATACCTTTAAAAAACCTTTAAAAATGCTGCATTTCTAATACCATGTGAGCAGAGCAGAATCACTTTTATTTATTCTAATTTCTTCAATATTTATTTTCAAAATTTATGAAAGCCTTGGAATTTATTTAAGCAGATTTATTCCCACTTCATATTTACTGAGACTTTAAAACATAATTTGAATTTAATGGGATCTCCTCCATCTCAAAGAAAAATATTTTTTAGCTGCTCAAATATTTTTTGAGCAAAATAAGCACAATGTTGTCCAGTGTCTAGTGAAATAAAAATATTTGATAACTTATAGTGCCTCGTACTGTGCTGTGTATATCAGGAAACCTGTTGTCCCTTGATAGGGAAGACAAACACATGTGAAAAAAGAAAAAAATTAATAAAATTTCCATGCAGTTTAAAAAACTACATGCCATAGTTTAGATGTTTGTCTTTTCCAAACCTCATGCTGAAATGTGATGCCCAGTGCTGGAGGTTGGGCCTAATAGGAGGCGCAGGGGTCATGGGGCTGGATCCTTCATGATTACATCACTGTTTTTCTTGTGGAATATAAATGAGTTCTCACTTTTTTTCCTGAGAGCTGGTTGTTTAAAAAGCCTGGCACCCCAACCCCTCTCTTTCTTTCTCTCTTTCCATGTGATTTCTGCACCAAATGGCTCTATTTCACCTTCTGTTGAATGGAAGCTCCCTGAGTCCCTCCACAGATTTAGATGTTGGTGCCATGCCTTTTGTACGACCTATAAAACCTTGGGGCAAATAAATACTTTTTTGATGAATTACCCAACTTTAAGTATTTCTTTATAGCAACACAAAATGGATGAAGATACTGTGTGATCCTGCATGATTTCCATTTGGATTTTAAAGTAGCACTTCTAACCCCCATCCCCATCTTTGTACAGAAAAAATTTCAAAATAAAAATGACACGAATGAGCATGATTCATGCAAGACAGCACAGCACAAAAGTGCAGAGCTCTTTCATTCCAAAACTCTATTTACTTCTAAACCACAACTTTATGTTGCTGCTTGGATTATTTCTTTCGGATAAGCAGCCCCAAATCTTTATTCATTCATTCAGCATTCTTATAATAAGGAAACTAATCATATTGTATATAGTTATACAATGTTCTTTGCTGGACAAAGGTGTAAAAGTGCAGTAGAAAGGACAGGTACGAACTCTGTGTTCTGAGGTTTAGGATGCCAAGTGATCATAAAATGTATAGTGTACTGGAAAAGAGTAGAAGTTTTAAAGTGATAAAATCCAAATTTGAGCTTTTTCCTCCATCCTGTACCAGTTTACTGATCTTAAAAATACATTTCTAAGTCTCATGTTCCCACTCCAAAATGCCAACAATATTTCTTTTAAGCTTATTCTCAAGATTAAAATAGAATTTATTCAAATAAAGTTGTTATCTACCATCTTTAAAATAAGTAAAGCTCTAAATAATAGTAATCATTATTTTTATTGCAAACTTATCTCACTAAGTTTTGTTCACCGGAAGTGCAATTAGAAAACACTGATTAGGCCGGGCACGGTGGCTCACGCCTTTAATACCATCACTTTGGGAGGCCAAGGCGGGCAGCTCAGGAGGTCAGGAGATCCAGACCATCCTGGCTAACACAGTGAAAACCCATCTCTTAAAAAAAAAAATACAAAAAAATTAGCCGGGTGAGGTGGCGGGTGCCTGTAGTCCCAGTTACACGGGAGGCTGAGGCAGGAGAATGGTGTGAACCTGGGAGACGGAGCCTGCAGTGAGGCGAGATCGCACCACTGCACTCCAGCCTGGGCGACAGAACCAGACTCCATCTCAAAAAAAAAAAAAAAGAAAGAAAAAAAACCTTGATTAATATGTCCTACAACTATGTATCTTAGAAAAAAAGATAAATATCCATTTAACCTAAGACTTTTATTGAATAATAAAATGTTAGCATTCAATTAGAAATAAAACTAAGTCATTACTAGTATAATTTTGCTAACTTCCAGACTCAATCTTTAAATTTGGTGCCTACTGCAAATTTTCTTATTGTTCTCAAGTGTCGATTAAAGTGACACTCATTATTTCTAGTGTGAAGGTTAGTCAGACAGCCATTCATTTATTTTGAGACAGATTTCCGACAATAATTCAAATATGTCCAATTTTCCATTCAAACATTTATCTTTATAAACTTATTTATTTGTTATGTGTGGCACACTGAAATACATATTTTACACTAATTTTTCCCAGAAATTAAAGTTTGCATTTCTTTTCTGAACATACAACTCCTGCTGAAGTGGAACATAGTATATAACATGTACAATTCTAAACATTGAATTATTTGATTTCAGGAGATTTATATTAATCCTTTAGCTAGTTGCATACTCCTATTAGAAAATTAATAATCCTTTTCAGCAGATGACAATGGGAATCAAACAAAAATTGCTGTTTCTCATTACCTTTTCAAGGAATAATGAATTAATTCTAGCCGCTGCCTGCCCTCACTCTATCATGTCCTTCTCTTAAAAACTAATTTTAGTTAATGCGTTAGATACATTTTGGGTGGTTTAAAGAAAGTTAGGGTCCGGTGCGGTGGCTCACGCCTGTGATCCCACCACTTTGGGAAGCCGAGGCGGGCAGATCACGAGGTCAGGAGATCAAGACCATCCTGGCTAACACGGTGAAACCCCGTCTCTACTAAAAATAGAAAAAATTAGCTTGGTGTGGTCGCCGGCGCCTGTAGTCCCAGCTACTCGGGAGGCTGAGGCAGGAGAATGGCATGAACCCGGGAGGCAGGTTCCAAATATTGCACTGAAGGGAATATCCCAAATATTGCAGTGAAGGGAACAAATAGCATATTCATCATAAATCAATAGCTGACATTTTTGGAATATTATTTTGTGCTTTGTATTGCACTGTGCACTTTACATGGATTATTTTATGTAATCATTATAAAACATGAGTTGATTGTTCTTATTATATTATTGTTATAATTATTTATTTTAATACACTTTTTTAAGAGCTGTTTTAGGTTCCAGGAAAAATAAAATGGAAAGTGCAGAGAGAGCCCATGTGCCTGTTACTCACTAATGCATACAGCCTCACCCAGTATCAATATACCACACCCGGATGATACATTTGTCACAATTGATGAACCATCCTTAATGTTATCTTCTAAGAGTTTTATAGTTTTGCATTTTACATTTAGATCTATAATCCATTTTGAGTTACGTATTTTGGCGGACATAATATCTGTATATAGATACGTTTTTATGCAGGAGGTCTAGTTGTTCCAGTAGCATTTGTTGAAATGATTTTCTTTACTTCATTGTATTGCCTTTGCTCCTTTATCAAAAATCAGTTGACTATATTTATTATTATTATTTTATTACTTAAAATTGAAAACTGTTTTGAAAATTACGTGAAGACAGACACAAACACACATTATCTATGGGCTCTGTTTCTCTATATCTCTAATCTGTTTGTTCATTCATCTAGTAGATATTTATTTGTCTTTTTTTTAAGGTTGTTAAATGGTTATACTCTTCTCTTTAGTAAATTTCATTATTCCTTAATCTGGCATGTAAGATATCTTTTCATGTGGTAATAATTAATATTTCCCATCTACTCTACAAGTACCTTCCTGAACCTTTTCTACTATTTTTACTCCATCCAAATTGTATTTTTCACTGTCATAAATCCAGCTCATCCTTTGTTTCTTTTAGCATTTTTATATTATTTTTCTTACAAATAATTCCTTTCTCTATCCCTTCTGCTATCAATATTCTATTTATTTTTTCTGCAGTTCTTTGTAACATGCTAATTATATAGTTAAACTCGCTTCTTAATCCTTTGCTATTATCTTCAGTTTCAAACAACTTTTTCATTGATCTCAGTTTATAGATGTCCCTCAATTATTTAATAATTTCTTCCTCATTTGAAAGATAAAAATAGGAAGAATACATGATTTGCCAAAATAATTGGCAAATTCAGTGTCAGTTATGACATCTGTAAACTAAGGAATCTTAAAAGTTTTGGTTTTCATTTATTTACCTATAAATATAAAATAGTAATATATTCTCAAATACTTTATGTCTCCTATGATATACCAATTAGATGAATTAATATAAATATGATATATGATCTGTAATTCATTGTATGACTGTCAGAAAATATCTGCTTTTGCTCCTGGTCTCTACCTTAAATTAAAAATCATAACTGAATGCACTATTTTCAAGTATGCTATATGTGTATATCTAAATATTTACAAAAATTATGTTTTCATTAAAATCAAGTACAATGTAATGTATGATGCGTATCTTTTATAGTGCTATACTAGCTAAATATTTGTGAAATATTTGTGAAATGCTTAATGCTTAAAAAGTTACTCTTTTATTGCTTTACTATTTTAATTTAAATGTACAAGTACCAAAAAATACTACTGGCTCATCATTGCATCATGTTTAAAGGTGTTAAATCTTTATTTTCAATAGTAAGAGATTTTCTAGGTGTATATAAATTAGTTTTGTACTGAAAATCAAGAGCATTTAGGAAAACTTACACAAATTCAGTATTTTTGGGTAAATGAAAAGATTAAAATCTTCAAAGCTAGAATTCATAAAAATAATATCCTGTATTAATAAATATTTCTAGTATGTATCAATAGAACATCTCATGAAAACAAGCATGCCATAATGTTGAAAGTGAGAATAATCATATTTAAACCAGAATCATATTTTGTTATAATAATTTATCCAAAAAATTAAACAAAGGTGAAAACACTTTTCTTAAAATTTAATTAAGATAAATTCAGGAATTCATAAAGAAAACTCTAATATATCTATTTGCATGTGTTAATTTGAGTATATATTTGTAACCATAATTTAATAACATTAGATTTTTGTGAACTTATGAAATAGATATAATTGCCTTGGAATCATGGTTCATATACCTCACCCCACTCACAAATTTGTATATATAGTATCCACTTTGATATGATGGAATATTTTATTATTATAAATAACAAAGCTAATTCTAACTATCACTTTTTTCCTAATCGTATTCTTCTGAAATCACACAATGCAATAGATGCTGTGCACCTGATTTATTTTAGCTATCTAGTCCTTTTATTTTCATATAAATCGAGAATATAAGCAAAAGTCCATGTGCATACAAAGGAGAGCTGCATCTTCTTGGCATTTCTATGGTTAGTTTCAGCCTTTTATATTAAACGGTTGTTGAAATCACATTCTCAATGGGAAGTATCTTGGTAGGATGTTAAGAGTCTATACTGTGTTCTTATTTTATTTTTAAAAAATCAGTAGTTTAAACATTGGACAGTCTTTTTCCCTACTTAACATTATTCCAGGCATAAAGTTTCTTCATAGCATGACTTACAGTAAGCCAAAACATTAACCATAGTAAATGTTAAAGAATTGGGCTTAAATAATTTTCAGTAGCTATTTTTTTTTCAATTCAAGGTATGAAGTTCATTTCAAATCATGTGAAACATATAAAAGATATTATTGTATAGATACCTGATTTAGTTTTCTTATATGAAAAGCAAAAACTGCAGCCTCATTCAATACCACTGAAAGGACAAATTCCATTCTTATCATTTTAATTAAGCTACAACACTTAAGAAGGCTGTGCTAATTTTATGTCCAGAATAGCTACTCATTTCTGTACCTTTATAATAATTTGACATAGATTAAAGCCAATAAAGGACTGGGATTCAAGGCTTGGCTAAGTCATTTTGTGAGAAGTTATGAAAACATCTCTTGGTCCCCATGGTTCATTGAAAACCCAGGCATAGAGAATTTCATCTTTTATATACCATTCATAAACTTGACTTTTTTTTTTTAAGGTTTGAGGGTTTCATATCCTTTTACATCAAATATATTTGTGGTAATTGTATTAGCAGGAAATTTGGACAAGATATTACAGTAATTAGTAAAGATATAGCTAGAGGCCAGGTGCAGTGGCTCACTCCTGTAATCCCAGCACTTTGGTAGGCAAAGGCAGGAGGATACCTTGAGCTCAGGAGTTTGAGACCAGCCTGGGCAACATGGTGAAACCCCATTTCTACAAAAATTAGAAAAATTATCCTGGCAAGATGTCATGCACCTGTAGTCCCAGCTACTCAGGAGGTTAAGGTAGGAGGATTGCTTGGGTCTGGAAGGCTGCAGTGAGCCATGTTTGCACCACTACATTTAGCCTTGACAACAGAGTGAGATCCTGTCTTAAAAGAAGAAATAAATAAAGATATAACCAGAGTGTTGACAACAGTATATGTCACTAAATATACCACTGCAAAAAACAATTTAAGTAGTATTACATGGCATGTGCATAGAAAGTTTATGCACATGCCATGTAATAATATTTAGGTGAACATGTAGCACATTTTGTATCTGTGGCACACTGTTTTAAGTGCATTCTTCAATTAACTCTTCATGAAATTGTTTCTTGCAGTTACTTCCTTTACTGAGGACTTGAACCCCTTAAAGTCATCCACGAGGTGTGTAATCAACATATTTCAAATTCCTCTTATTGTTGCTAATTTGACCTCCCATGAGTCTAACGATATCTTAGAAGAGTAAGGGCATCTAGAAGAGTAAATCCTTTCCAGAAAGTTTTCAATTTACTTTGCCCAGAACCATCAGAAATGTCACTATCTATAACATTATAAAATGTTTCTCTTAAAAAGTAACACTTGAAATTCAAAATGACTCCTTGACCCATGAGCTGTTGAAGGGATGTTCTGTTAGCAGGCATGAAAACATTAATTTTCACATATATCTCCATTAGATTTCTTGGAGGAAAAGGTGAATTTTCGATGAACAGTACTTTTATTTTCTGAGCAGTAGGTCTCAACAGTGGGTTTAAAATATCCAGTAAGCAATACTGTACACAGATGTGCTATAATCTAGGCTTTATTTTTCCATTTCTAGAAAACAGGCGAAGTAGACTTATCATAATTCTTAAAAACCCTAGGATTTTTGAAGCGGTAAATGGGTATTGGCTCCAACTCACCACCTGCATCATCCCCTAAAAAGAGGTTGAGCCTGTCTTTTGAAGCTTTAACAGCAGTATTGTCTTCTCCTCTCTAGCTATGAAAGTCCTAGATGGCAGTCTTCTTTCTATAGGAGGCTGTTTCACCCACATGGAAACTGTTGTTTAGTGCAGCCACCTTCATCAATGTTGTTAACGAGATCTGAATAACCCACTGTAGCTTCTACATCAGCACTTGCTGCTTCACTTTGCACTTTTATATTATAGAGGCAGCTTCTCTCTTTAAACCTCATGAGCCAGCCTCTGCTAACTTCCAACTTTACTTCTACAACATTCTCACCTCCCTCATCCTTATGATTAAAGAGAGTTAGGGTCTTGTTCTGAATTAGGCTTTCATTTAAGTGAGTGTTATGGCCGGTTTGCTCTTCTATCCAGACCACAAAAGCTTTCTCCATATCAGCAATAAGGTTATTTCACTTTCTTATTATTTGTGTGTTCACTGGAATAGCACTTTTAATTTTCTTCAAGAACTTTTCCTTTGCACTTACAAGCTGGCTGGCCAGTTTGTACAAATTTGGTGCAATGGGCCTAGATTTCAACCTATTTCAGCTTCCAACATGTCCTCATAACTAAGCGTAATCATTTCTAGCCTTCGATTTAAAGTGAGAGAAGTGTGACTCTTCCTTTCACTAAACTCTTGAAAGTCATTGTAGGGTTATTAATTGGCCTGATTTCAATATTATTGCATCTCAGAGAATAGGGGGAGAGATGAAGGAATGACCAGTCGATGGAGCAGTCAGAAGACATACAATGTTTATTGATCACTTGCCATCTTACACAGACCTGGTTAATGGTGCCCCAAAACCATTACAGTAGTGATGTCAATGATCAGTCATCACAGATCACCATAACACATATAATAATGATGAAAATGATTGAAATATTGCAGTATTACCAAAATATAACACAGAGACATGAAGTGAGCACATGCTGTTTGAAAAATGATGCCAATAAAATGCTCAACACAATGTTCCCACAAATCTTCAGTTTGTAAAAACACAGTACCGGTGACATTCAGTAAAGGGAAGCACCATAAAATGATGTAAGCCTGTACATGACAGAACCCTGCATCAACCACAGGGTTGAGACCTCTGAGTTTCAAGCCCAGTTGCCTGGGGTCAACCTGTTTTTGCCTCTTACCAATTGTGTGACCTTCAGTCATCTATGAGCATATTAGCAACTGCAAAATGAGAGTAGGTCTGACGGTAACACAGTCGTGAAGATTTTCTGTGATGATTGCATCAATATTTTAGCAGAATGCCGGCACCATATCATGTGCTTAGTTACTATTAGTCATTTTATTCAGTGTTATTATGTAAACTTTCAGGATGGTGTTTTATCACCGTCCAGCAGATCATAAGATGAAAAAGTGGGAATAGAATAAAAAGGCAACCTCCAAATCAATTGCTAGAAAAAAATTGACTAGTTCTTTTCCATTTAACATGTCACCGTATTTAAGAATAGGAGTTATTGGCCGGACACAGTGGCTCACGCCTGTAATCCCAGCACTTTGGGAAGCCGAGGCGGGCAGATCACGAGGTCAGGAGATCGAGACCATCCTAGCTAACACGGTGAAACTCCGTCTCTACTAAAAAATACAAAAAATTGGCCGGGCATGGTGGCTCCTGCCTGTAGTCCCAGCTACTCAGGAGGCTGAGACAGGAGAATGGTGTGAACCCGGGAGGCGGAGCTTGCAGTGAACCGAGAACGCGCCACTGCACTCCAGCCTGGGCGACAGAGCGAGACTGCATCTCAAAAAAAGAAAAAAGAAAAAGAAAAGGAGTTATTATAAGAGTACCTTTCCTATGTACATGCATAGAGTATTTTCATCCTCATTTGGGTTATGATTTATCCAAGAAACCAATATATGTCAAAATGCTCCACTGACTGAACCTAGTTTTTGTTCTCTTTTAATTTCCAGAGTTTATTTCAGAGTTAATTCATAGCATTCCAGAATAATGCTACCAGAAAAAACAGCTCCTCCAAAAAAAAAAAAAAAAAAAAAAAGAAGCAAATAAGAAAAAAAACCAGAATCAGTTACCACAGTTAACGATAATCAACGTGTTAGCAAATTGTCTTCTGGAATTTGTTTATATATGCATACTTTTACACATTTGAGAGCATATATTTTTATACTACTCTGTTTTTAACATTAGCTCATAAACATTTTTTTCTATCTTTAAAACATTTTCAAAAAGGCTATTTCCTTGAAATTTAAGGCTTGCATCTCGTAAAATACAGCGACCTAGGGTCATGCACAAAGTGTGATAGCATGCCAAATATGAGCTTATCTTCCACACTTGTCAAAATTTTGTTTTAAGTTAGGAACATTTAGAAAAATAACACCAAAAAGTGAGGGGAGTAGTTTTTCTTTTTTTTTTTCCTGAATTCAACAACAGCTTAAAAATATCACCTTATCTTTCTATTCCCACTTCTATTTATCAATTAACCCTTTCTTCTTCCCATTAATTGAGAATACTGGAGAGTATTGATAGTTATACAAATAAAGTCTTGTGATTCATTCTTGGTATATCCAGGGCCTTTGCATGTCTGAAGCCATGAAATGTAGTGCTATTGGGTAGCAGTAATAGAAGAGTCTTATTTGAATTAAACAACTGTAATTGAAAGTTTTTATATAAACAATTTGTTGCAATTCCAGAAAAAGAAAAAAAAACTTTTCTCAAATCTCTCTCATTTTTGGAAAACTAGAGGATGGAAAAATGAGAAGGAAATGTTGGAATTATTGATGTGCTAAGAGCTTGATAGCAGTAAATGGCACTGATATTGGCTGACAATTCCGACATTAAAATGGAAGGTCAAGATGTGATTTGGGTCTCTTACATATTACAAAACTTTGATTTACGTCTAGGCCTGACTCCAAATTTTCATTTTCCAAGGATTCAGATATATCACCAAGCATGAATCACAGACTAATACTTTATTGCCTCCTTTCATGCAATGTGTTATACATGTACATAATTCATTAATTTTTCACAGTTAAACAATGAATACAACGTGATTCTGCTTTTCCTACAGCAGACCACAGACAATATTTTAGAGAAAGATGACTGCATTAAAATCCTACATAGCCTTAAACTCTCAGATATAACAATCATTTTTCCATTTAATCCCAATGCGCAGTGGATACGCTCCATCCTCTAATATCTGTTCATCAATTCAGAAAACACAAGGACACACTAAAAATGTACATAAATGTGATGAGTGTAATTACACACTAAATATTTTCAAGACATGAACGAAGTTATTTCTCTGAAATCTCTCTTATTAGGAAGTATGTATTTAGTTACTTAATTTTAAAAATAATTTAGGACTCCAATGAGTGACATCACATGACCTGAAATAAAATAATAAGATTTATAAATACATGACTAATAATTATCTTCATCTGTTAAAACTGTGATTCAGTATTAGTTCCACAAACTGAACATTTTATTGGGTTATAGATGTAGATTAAATAAATGTCTTAGTTATGCAAAAAGGAAAAGTTTTGACTTTAGCTTTTAAACATATAATTATAGCAGTAGCAATAATTTATAATTATGTTATTATGACATACTAATAACTTGAGAGTTAAATATATGCTATATAAAACATGTTTCATCTTGACATGTATAGATATTCTGTGATTCTCATCAAAGAATGTCACTCTGGGTTTTAAATCTGTTCTTATCACCCAGAAGATCTTATCTGGTCAATATTTGATTAGGGAATCTAGCTACCTGAGATAACTTTTCTTCATTTGATAGATAATCTGGAGCTTCAAGACTATTGATTGAAGCTGCATTCAAGTCAAAAAAGAAAGTTAAGAAAAAAAGTGGAAGATAACTTTGATTACACTTCAACCTTCAACTTCTGCTGCCTCGAGTCAAATAGCAAAATATGTCCCTGTCTTATCACCACAAACAGATTTTTTCATATTAACTGAAAAATAAACTTCAAATGCATTTTAGCCAGAAGATTTTTTGAAAATATCATTTAAGAGTAAAAGAATCTTTGATCTCCTCTCTGATATGTTTATTGAAATAATATAAACTCACTTCATTTGAAAGGGCACTCAGTATACTTTAAGCCTTTTGTTATTAAATACAAAATAGAATAAGACCAATGTCTCAAACCATTCAAATAAACCAACAGTAGCAAAATATGGACTAATATGAAGTTTTCTCAATTGATTTTTAGATAATGCACTGCTTTGCTCAACTACTTCATGGGTCCTTCTAATGAAACACAGCTGGGATTTACAAGCTACCAAAGGCAGGCATAATGAGCCTAAATGTATCTATAGACATTTGGGTACTGCACACTATGCATTTTAGTACAATCATAAGCCAAATAAAAGCATCTATAATCTCTGTCCCCGGCAAACAAAATGGTAAAAATATTACGTAGCTATTAGACAAAAATTTAGAGCTTATGACAGAAAACTGCATGTTCTCACTTGCAAGTGGGAGGAAAATGATGAGAACTCGTGGATACATAGTGGGGAACAACACACCCTGGGACCTTTTGGAGGGTGGAGGGTAGGAGAGAGAGGATTAGGAAAAAATAATTAATGGGTACTAGGCTTAATACCTGGGTAGTAAATAACCTGTACAACAAATTACACAAGTACCCCCATTACACAAGTTTACCTATGTAACAAACTTGCACTTTTACCCTGAACTTAAAATAAAAGTTAAACATAAAATTAAAAGGCCAGGCACGGTGACTCACTCCTGTTTTCCCAGCACTTTGGGAGGCCGAGGCAGGCAGATCACGAGGTCAGGAGATCGAGACTATCCTTGCTAACACGATGAAACCCCATCTCTACTAAAAATACAAAAATTAGCTGGGCAAGGTGGCACGCACCTGTAGTCCCAGCTACTCAGGAGGCTGAGGCAGGAGAGGGCGTGAACCCAGGAGACAGAGCTTGCAGTGAGCTGAAATTGCACCACTGCACTCCAGCCTGGGCAACAGAGCGAGATTCCATCCCCTAAATAAATAAATAAATAAAGATAAAATAATGTCAATTTACATAAAATTAAATGCACACATTATTAGTGTGCAGTTTGATGAATTTAATAAGGATATACTTTAGTGTAATGGATAACCCAATAAAGATTTGAATGTTTTCATGATTCCAAGAATTTCTGTCCAGGATAATTCTCTTCAGTCTTGTAGCCAATCAACCTGTGATGTGCTTTCACTCACTAAATATTCATTTTCATTTCTAAAATTCCATAAAAATGGAAGCATTCAATATGTACTCTTTGGTATATCTGTTTTCTGTCATCTAGTCTATGCTTCTGAGATTTATCTATGTTATAGTGTGACTTAGGAGATCCTGCCTTTTTATCTGGTGAGCATCCGGTCATGAGGATGTCCACCAAATATGTTTATTCATTCAACTGTTGGTGGACATTTGTATTATTTTCAACTTGAGGTTATTATGAGTGAAATTGCTCTGGATATTCATGTACATATATTGATGTAGACGTGTGTTTTTATTTGAGGGGAGGGTAAAAACCTAGGAGCAAAATTGCTGAGTCAGATGAATGTGCCAATTTAAATTCAATAGAAACAGCCAGCTGTTTTCCTCCACGACTTTTCTATTTCACTTTCCCAGTAATGGTGTATTAAAGTTCCAGTTGTTTAACATCTTCAGGAATTGTCCGTCTTTTACATTTTAGCCATTCTAATGGATGTTATAGAATCTCACTGTGGTTTCAGTTTGAATTTTACTGATGAATAAAGATGCGAGAAACGTTTCACGTTCGCATATGAACACTTATATTTCTTTTAAAAGTGTCTATTCAAAGTTTTTATCAACTTTTTATTCGATGATGCATTTCATTGAGTTCTTATATATTCTGGACACAAGTACTTTTCCCCCCCAAGCCCGAGACGGAGTCTGTCTCGCCCTATGGCCTAGGCTGGGGTGCCGTGGAGCGATCTCGGCTCACTGCAACCTCCGCTTCCCGGGTTCAAGCAATTCGCCCGCCTCAACCTCCAAGTAGCTGGAATTCTGTGCGCGCCACCACGACCCGGTTAATTTTTGTATTTTTAGTAGAGCTGGGGTTTCATCGTGTTGGCCAGGCTGGAACTCCTGATCGCAGGTGATCCACCAGCCTCCTCCTCCCAAAGTGCTGGGATTACCTACCGCTCCCGGGAAAAAATGCGTTGTTAGATATATACAATGCAAATATTTCCTTCCAGTGTGTAGTTTGCCTATGTATTTTATCTTAATGTTGCTTTTCAGAGTAATTGTTTTTAATATACTGAAATTCAACTTACCACATTTTTTCTTTTATGGTTCATAATTTTTGTCTTTTATTTAAAAGATTTTGCCTACCCCAAGACAGCAAAAATTTTCTCCTATGTTGTCGTCTTTAAACTTCATAGTATTACAATTTTCATTTAATACCATGATGCAACTAGAGTTAGTACTTTTGTATAGTGTCAGATAAGTATTCAGATGAATTATTTTTATATGGATGTCCACTTGTTTCAGGACCAATTGTTGAAAAGTGTTCTATTTTCCCCATGGAGTTTACTTGGCATCTTAATTGGAAATCAAAGGTATGACCATTTTCGGGGCTCTCTCTTCTTTGTACTAATCTGATGTTCTGATGTTTATCTATACATTAATATTATATTGTTTCAATTGTCATGTCTTTATGGTAAGTACTGCAATCAGGCAGAGTAGTACTTTAAAATGTGGCTTTCTTTTTCACAATTAGTTTAGATATGGTAAGTTGTTTGCACATCTGTGTATATTTTGCAATAAGTTTTCCAATTTCTATAAACAAACAAAAAAAAAAGCCAGTTGGGATATTGTTAGGGATTATATTGCAACTCTAAATTCATTTGAAGAGATCATATTTCTAAAGAATTATGGCTTTTTGTATGAACATAGCTTAACTTTCTATATTTAGATATATTTAAAGTTGTTTCAGCAGAATTTTGTAGCTCATTAGAATTGTAGAGACATTGAAGATATTGTGCGAATATATTCTTAAGCATATATTTTATGTTTGGACTCTATTCTAATTAAGGTTTGATTTTTTAATTGTTCATTGTTTTTATGTAAGAAGAGCACTACTTTTTATTGTCTTTATATCCTGTGACCTTGCTGAAAGAATGTATTGCTTCAAGTAGCTTTCCTGTAGATTCCTTAAACTTTGTATAACAAAATTATGCTACCTATAATTTAGACATCTTTCTATTTCTTTCTTCTAATCTGTAAATCTATATGCCTGCAGTTCATTTATTTATTACCTTGTGCAGGATCTTCAGTATAGTTTTGAATGGAGATGTTAGTGTGGGCATTCTCACCTCATTTTCAATCTTAAGACAAAAGTGTTCAACATTTCGAAAGTGTGCCCATTACTCTAGGTTTTCAACAGATGTCCTTTATCAGACTGTGAAAGTTTCCTTCTATTCCTAGTTTGGTAAACATTTTGTTTTGCTTTGATTTATTATTTATTTTTAATACAGAATGAATGCTGAATTTTGCCAAATGTGTTGTATTCATCTATTGATATAATTAAATTTTTTTGTTTTATTGACATGGTGAATTATAATGGTTGATTTTTCTAAATGTTAAAGAAACCTGCTGCTCTTGAGATGACTCCAATTTAATCATGATATGTAATTCCTTTAAAATATTATTGATAGTATTTGCTAATATGTTAAAGAGAGGGAGAAAAAAGGAGTTATTGCTAATGGTTACAGAGTTTTTGTAGGGTAATGGAAAAAGTTTTGGAAACAGTGATGATAGTAGCTCAATGTAATGAACAACACTGATTTGAACACTAAATGTTTAAAGTAGCAGATTTTATCTTACATATGTTTTACCACAATATTTTTAAAAAAATACTTGTAAAAGTTTTTCAAACTTGTGGTAACTTTAGCAATGCAATTACCAGAAAAATTCAGTAAACTGCCAATACATTTGATGCCTTAAAGCTGAGTTAGTGTCAATATTTTCATGCCCTTTGGATATGTACCATGCCTTGGTATTTCTGATTCTTATTATTTATTTATTTATTTATTTATTTATTTATTTATTTATTTTGAAACTGAGTCTCGCTCTGCAGCCCAGGCTGGAGTGCAGTGGTGCGATCTCAGCTCACTGCAAGCTTCGCCTCCCGGGTTCACACCATTCTCCTGCCTCAGCCTCCCGAGTAGCTGGGGCTACAGGCGCCCACCACCACGCCTGGCTAATTTTTTGTATTTTTAGTAGAGATGGGGTTTCACCATGTTAGATGGGATGGTCTTAGTCTCCTGACCTGTGATCCACCTGCCTCGACTTCCCAAAGTGCTAGGATTACAGGCATGAGCCACCGAGCCCAGCCAGCTTGATACTTACCAACATAACTCTCAGCCATGTAGCAACATTTTATTCTCTGTTTCTAACAAAGGGTACTGAATGAGACAGGGTTAATTTCTTGCTTGCCCCAGTGTGCACAAATGTAATCATTACTCACGGCAGGCATAGTTTTCATAAAAGAGGTTACCCCCAAATTTCAAAGGAATTAGACTCTTACCAGTATTGGTTCCCACCCACTGCTGTTTCTAAATGTCATGAAGCTTTGCTCTCTTTGATATTACCTTTGTGCAAAAAAATTGAGTAGTGTAATCTCACACAAAAAAGACAATTACATAAGTTTATGCATACGGTTTTACAGATAAAAAAGTAAGAGTGTCTTTTTGCGGGTTGTCACTGCTTGCCCATGTGATTTCCATTGGGCCGGTTTAGACTAAATTTGGTATGGTTGGTGGTGATGCTGCTTATTATAATTGTTGTGATTGGTTTTAGTAATTTGTGGAATCTTACAGAAAGTCACAAGAAGTAATGACAAAATCTAATACCCTGACATTTTACCATTTACATTTCAAGAATGGAACATAGAATATATAAAGTATAATAAAATGTACATATTTATCAACTGCTTCACTACCATCTGACCGTAACCATCAGCTTCCAGTTTAATCATTTATCATTTGCAATACCTTCCATGGAGTTATTACTTTCTGTGCTAGTCACAGCACATTTGGATATAAGGCGCAAAAACCCAAACTAAACTGTGTTAAGCTGTAATGCGATGGAATGCATAGGCCTACATAACAACTACTCAGGAGAAGATAGACTTCTGGCATAGCTCAATCTAAGAATTCAAACATGAAATAAAACAATTCTCTCTCTTCAAGATGGGAAGGCTCTTGTTCACAAATTAAGCAAAAGTGCCTCTGGCAACATAATTCTTATAGTTTATGATGCTTGAGCCTTAGGGGTTTAAGACCAGCCTGGGCAACATGACAAGACCTTGTCTCAAAAAAGTAATAATAATTCTCCCTAAAAGTTGCAACTGAAAAGGCCAGAAAAATCATGTGGTTAGTGTGAAAATTTATTTTGGCCAAAGGGTGAGACAGTATAATGAGCAGTTTTATTGTTTATATTCAAGCCCTGTATCCTAAAGGAGATGAGTGGAGATGGTTAACCTGGCTCAGTGATATGGAACACGAATTCATCAGAAAAGAGAGCTTGGCAACCAGAAAGTAAACATATTCTGTTAATCCCGAAGCAAAGGTACATACCTGCAGTTATATTTAAAACTGGAATACAAATTATTATGTCAATGTTAATTAAATATTGGAGAAAATAATAGGGATGCCTTGAAAATGACTTTCACAAAATAGATAATCAAGGGATACAATTTGTTTACCTTTTCTCTTTTCTCTCAACAGAAGAAAGTTAAATTTAGGAGATTATAAATATATTTTACAGAAAATATGAAATATGGAAACTAAGAAAATCAGATTTGGGGAAAAGATTTTTAGATTCTTTGTTGATAACTGATACTAGACGTTTGTCACCCATGTGAGAGAATCATGTAAGTCATGACATAGCATGTACGTGAATAGGACATGCATTGTCCAGTGTGATAACAGAGGAATTCGTCTTTAATATTAAATTACATTCACATATGTACAACATATGTAGTTGATTAAATTTTAAACTATCAAAATTTACACTTACCCTAGTATAACAATAACTCAATCTCAAGGAAGAAAAAAAATATTGACAAGCAGAAAAATGTTTAAGAAATGAAATAATTGATCCATTAGGAATAATTAGAGCAATAAATATGCCTTTCTAAGTTCAAAGAGGAGAAGTTATTAATACCACAAAAGCAAACTAATGCAAAAGTATGCTTAAGAGAAAATACTTCAACCAAAACAATATGTAAGAAACTGTTACTATATTAAAACTATTAAAGTGTGGGGAACACTTCGTCAATTAGTGTAAGTATTAAGATAGAAATTTCTAAAGGTACAAAAGTACATTATATGAAGTAATGAAAGTGTAAAAACCTAGTGCATATAAAACCACGTATATGAGAAAGTGAAAACGTTCATTTGGTGCCGTGGAAAAGAATACCAACAAATGTACTAATAAAATATTAAGATAAATCATTTTGTAATTATAATATATGAATTTTATATTTATAAAGAAAAATAAGTAATTTACAACAGTCATTAGAATTTATTTGGCTTGTATGAAACAAGCCAAATAAAAATGAAAAATTATTAAAATGTAACAATTAAAACAGTGCAATTTCAATGGAACAAAAGAGAAAGGATAACAATAATCCCGATCACTTATGAGAATGTTACAGAATGTTACGCATGGTAAAGCTGGCTTCTCAAAACAATGTCAGAAACATATTATGTTTAATAAATGTGGTTGTAAATATTGAGTATCTGATGAAAAAATGCAGTTGGATCTTTATCATCTAACATTAAAGTTATTATAGGCATATCAAATATTTAAAAGTAAGAAAGCTATAATGTTCAAAGAAAATACATTGAAAAGGCTTTCTTTTTGTGATATCTTTCTTACTGATTCATAAATATTTGTACATTATTTACGGAGTACATGTAATATTTCGTTACATACATAGAATGTGTAATTGTCAAGTCAGCGTATTTAGGATATCCATCATCTCTAGTATTTATCGTTTCTATCTGCTGAGAACATTTCAAATCCTCTCTTCTAGCTATTTCAAATATACAATGCATTGTTGTTAACTATAGTCTCCCTACTGTTAAACATTAGAACTCATTCCTTCTATCTAACTATGTGTTTCTACTCACTAGCCAATCTCTCTTCATCCCCTCAACTCCAATCCACATACTCTTTCCAGTCTCTGGCATCTGTCTGACATCTATCATTCTACTCTCTAATTCCATGAGATCAATTTTTTTTAGTTCTCACATATAAGTGAGAAATCAGTGTATCAAAAGTATGCACTGGAAGAATTTCTACAATGACACAAAGGTCACATGTTTTAATATATAAAAATAAAATAGTATCAAAGGCAAGTGACCAATTGGTTTAAGAAAATAAAACACATCTCAGATAAGATTCATTTCCTTAATTTTTAAAAAGTTCCTGAAAGTCTGTATTTCTAAAATTTCGTATAAAAGAGGGCAGTGTGAATTGAGAAAAAGAAATGCAAATTACTCTTGATTACATATTTTAAATGCTTAATTGCACTGCTGGTAAGAGAAACACAACTCAAAACGACTTCGTGATACCAGCCTTTACACCACCTTGATCAACATCAAAAAGGCTTGATAACAATATTTTAATGAGTGGATGAGAAAAAACTTCCCTGGTGAGGCAAATTTCATAATATCTCTACAAATTAATATATATAATGTTTGATTCAGCAGTGACACTTTAGTCATTTATCTAATGGGCATGTTTGGCTATATGGGAGTAATAGGTACGTGAGTTTTTTAATTTTAAAAAATTATTTTTAATAGCGACATTCAAGAGAAAGAAAGTGGACAGAAACAGAAAGAGAAAAAAGACCAGATGTTTACTTAATTAATATGCTACAATACAGCTAGTAAGAAGAATGAGACAGCTTTATAGACACATGGTATAGAAGAATGGTATATTATTGAATCAAAGCAAACTATAAAGAGGATACCCTCACTCATGTATGGTCTAAAAATGGATGTATACATATATGTGTGTACATACATACCTGTCTCAGAAAGAATACATGTTATATATAATTATTGTATATTATAATTATCACATATGATAATTATATATCACATATTAATATATAATATATCATATTGTTATATAATAATTATAATACATAATTATATGTACACACATACACAAATGAGTAATACATTTCTGAGGGACTAGCATGGTATGGTGATATATTACCTTCCCACTCTTTGTATTACATTATTGTATTTACATACTCAAAAATGAATGCTAACTTATATTAGGTTGGTACAAAACTAATGGTAAAGACTGCCATTACTTTTGCACCAGCTTCATGAACATAATATTGCTTCTGTTTTGGGGATGTCTTTCATATTGGAAGGCGAGATTCAAATGCTATTTAGAAATCAAGCAAAAAAACACCATGGTCAAAGAAACTGAGAGAAGCAACAAGGAATGCTAGCTGCAGATTATGTGAAGAATTTCAGGGACTCTAGAAGCTTCAGTGTATGATACAGGAGCCATTTATATGGGGTAGGTTTGGGGTTCAGGTATGGTTGCATTTATTTAAGATCCATGCTGAATGGCATTTGGTGTAGACATTTGAATTCCATTTAACACATTCCATTGTGTTTGTTAGTTTTTTTCACTATTTTATTTTTCCTTGAAAGATATTAATCTCAGTGAATCAGAAAAGGGACTGCATTTCTCTACATTTAGAGACATACAGTTTACTGAAGTACTATACTAGTGAGACAAAGTTTGCTTTGGTATTTTTTTTAATAGAGAATAACAATAGAGAGGTTAGAAATTCAATTAGGGTGGGGGTAGGTAATAGAAACTAGATATAGATACAAATAATGTAGATATAAATAAAGATGTAAATGCATAGATGTAGATAAAGATTTAGATAGAGTTACAGATACAGATACAGGCAGGTATATTTAAATAATTATAACCAGTAGATAGGAAAGTAAGTAGTTAGTGGGAAGTTATAGTTTGAGGTTTTGAAGAAGAAGCCAAAATATTTGAAAAATAAAAGTAGATTAAATTCAGGACACAGTTTAAATTTAGATAAAATGTTTAAGTGCTTAGGTTTTTGAGAAAAGATGGAAAGCAGAGAGGATGACATTGATTAAAGAAATATTTAAAGTTCTAGAAAGGAATCTCTAGAAGCCGTTTTCATGTCAATTAATGATTAAACAATTACATGTGGTATTAAAAATCAGCCTTGGGAAATTCCTTTAGATACAAGGCAGCTTTTTTATAAATATTAAAATCTTTAGAGTGTAAACTCCCAAACAAGTTTTTCCATGTTTGCCTAAAAGTGGATATAAACGATTGGCCTTCCTAGAATAAGGGTAGGTTTTCCTGAAATCGTGCTAATAAAGGCAGCTTTATAGAATATAGAGAGCATAGGTGGGATAAGGCTATCTGGGTCCTGAATTTACCCTTTAAACTACCCTTGGGAAGTGAAACTTTTTAAGCCTCACTCTTTTTTCAGTAATACAAGATGTTTGCTAGATTATCTCTATGTCCACCTCCTAAAAACTGTATCAAATGATAAGATGACCTTTACAAATTTCTTCCAGCACCAGGGTCTGTAACTTTATGATATTTCTGTGCACTAGCATGGGACAAAATAAATTATTTGTTTATGTCTATTTCCTACCATCTGAGGATCTTATATCTGAAACAGTCATAGGAGAATGTTTGCTTATAAATTATTCCCAGGGATTTTTTCGCACTCTTAGTTTTGGAACTGCCTCTGCATAATATGAAATGCATTGTTTCACTGCCACAGCTGAGGTTGACAGCCTAGGGCTTGCAGGAGAATATTTTTGCAGATAATAACTCCTTCTTGCATGTAATAGAATTCATGATTCCATACATCTTCTCCCAATTTTACATACAGTCATATACACAAGGAATGTAGCTATTTAAGAGTTAATGATAAATAAATCAATAATCATTCTCCATATGGCAGAATAAGATAATGAGTCTAGTTTCATGAGTGATTTCAGATCTGTGAGGCAGAAGACAATTGAAAAATAGGGTGGTCTGAAATATAGATTTCATTCAGAATTTGAGTAGCTAAATATAACCAAATATAACACACAAGTGCAAATCACACACAAAAATACACTGCTTCAGGGTGACAAAAAATAAATTAGTAGTGAATATGAAATGATTAGGCTAATATTAGAGTATAAAATATTTTAATGAAATTTACATATAAGTTCTTCAGCGATAAAAATGAGTGCATTGTGTAAAATGATTTCTAAGAGCTTACATTTTTAGAAATATCTACATATCATCTATAGAGTAGTAAATAGGGATTTTGGTTTTTCTACATATGAACTAAAGAACGTGAACAAGGATAATTTACTCTCTTGAGTACTATGAATCATCTTTAAATAAAATATTAAATTAAATTAAATATTAGCCATTTTTGTTTTATTGCTAAATTTTAAAGGGTTTATTTTGTTTTGTCTTTCTTTGCATTTTTTTTTTTAATCAGAGGCTCATTTTCTGATACTGTCCTTAATATAGTAAAATCACTGGTCTGTCAATACTTCTCTTTGTTTATTCTTTTTTATCTTCATGTAACTTTCACGACTTTCTCCAGAAAGCTATGTTTTTAATAAATATCACTTGACTTGTATGTTATTGTTAAATGTATGTTTGGTTTTAGAATGTTTACTTTGTAATAAATTTTGTTAATATTTAATATGCATCGAAAAGGCACAAATTGTAAGAATTTACCTGAATAAATTTTTCTCATGTTAACATATGTGATTAATCTATGCAAGACAAAGACACAGGATATTACTAGGCCTGCACAGATGACTCATCTCCCTTTCCAGTTACCTCTTTCATCAAGAGCAATTCTTACACTGAAAGACTAAATTATCTTGTTTGGGAGTTTTATGTAAATAGAATCAAACATTGTGCACTCTTTTTGTTTCTGAGTTCTTATATTCGATGTCATTTTTTATCAGATTTATCTATGTTGCTTTGTGGAAGCTCAACTCAATCCGCTCTCATAATTCTATAACAGACTTCCTCAAACGTTTTACCATGGATGGATTCTTGATCCAGTTTCAGGTGTCAGAGAAACTCTAAGTAAAATTTATAATATCTACATTTCAAAGTTAACATATTCAGTGATTTATCTACCACAATTGATTTGGTTTGGCTGTGCCCCCATCCAAATCTTAACTTGAATTGTAGCTCCAAGAATTCCCAAGAGTTGTGGGAGGGACCCAGTGGGAGGTAATTGAATCATGGAGGTCGGTCTTTCCCATGCTATTCTGGTGATGTTGAATAAGTCTCATGAGATCTGATGGGTTTATCAGGGGTTTCCGTTTTTGCTTCTTCCTCATTTTCTCTTGCTGCCGGGTGTAAGAAGCTCCTTTCGCCTCCTGCCATTATTCTAAGGCTTCCCCAGCCATGTGGAACTGTAAGTCCAATGAAACTTCTTTTTCTTCCCAGTCTCGGGTATGTCTTTAATGGCAGTGTGAAAATGGACTAATACAACAATCTAACAATAAATCAACAAGGATCTTTTGGGTAGCAAAAGATATTTCTGTAGATATGCTTATTTTTAACTTCTTATTCACCTCCTTATGTAGTTTTTCTTTCCAACAGTGGATATTAACTCTAATCAGATAAATATTTTTATTTTATTCAAAACAGAACATTTTTACTTTTTAAACTTCTACTTGGTTTTTTAACTTTACTGAAAAAATCCTGAAATCCGAATCACAAATTTCTTCTACACTGTGTGCTAATTATTAATGAGCTGCGACAGGTGGAATGTCATGTGAGGTTTCTCTTTCTGATTTAAAATAAAAAACTGACTTTTAACCAGAATTGATTGGCAAAAATAAACAAAATAAAACATCAGCAACAAAAGCCAGATTAAGCTTAACTGATCTTTCATGAAAGTAATCTCTTTTTCACAAATATTTAAAACATCAGGCAAACATTTTCAGACGAATAACTGTGGTAACCAAATGATATTTAATTTTCTAAAGGTGAACTGGGTAGAATCAATTTAGTGGATACGAAATTGCTTTTAAGTAAGATTATTTATAACACGAAAATGTATTGACATGTTGAAAATAAATGTAGTAATAATATAATTATTTAAATACCATATGAATAAAATATAGCTTTAAAAACAATTTTATAAAAAAATTTGATAAGAAAACATTTCTTGCTGAGTGGCATGATCAAATCCAAATATAGGGCTAGAAGTTACAAATTTATTTTACATATGTACTAGTCTATTGATCTTTGTATAAGTTTATGCATGCATACATGTAGAGGTTTTTTTTTTTTTTTTTTCTTACTCATGAAATAATATACTTAGAAGTTATGGACATTGTAAATACCTCCACAGATTCTGTCAACTATCTATGAAGTCTGTCAGGATGCCACCCATTAAAAAGAAATTCTTATCTTTGATGAAATACAATTCACCAGTATTTTAACTTATGGATTGTTATTGTGAAATTTTGATTACGAATTTTTAGCAACATTGTTCATCAACATGTATTGATAGCATTGATTTTATAAGTTAACCTATGACCTTTATCTCTTTATCTACCTGCAACCACTTTGTAAATGCATTCTTTGGTAGAAATAGCACATTATTTCCTTCCATACAGTTACCTGGCATCGTTACCTTAACATTAAACAATTCAGGCTGCAAACTGACACATTGAGTTTCTGAATACACTTATATTTGTCTCTGAATCTCAATTTTTTTTGTATGCCTTTCTGATTTTCAGAAATGCCACTCTTCATGAGTACTATGGTTCTGTAGGATTATGGTTCTGTAGGATGTTGTGTATCTCTTAGAGTAGTTTCTTCCAGGGTACTACTATATTACTCTTCTTTTTGAAGATAACTTAGCTATTGCTGGGACTTTATTCCACCATATAAATTTTCCATATCTCTATGTTTTATAATTTTATCATAAAATATAATATAGTAAATGTCAAATTTAATGAGATGTAAAGTGAGAACATAACATATAGTGAAGAACCATGTAAACTTCATCACAGAAGGGTTATTTTAAATATCACCAGTACATACATTTATAACGTCATCAGACAATGATATAATTTGCTTTTAAAAGCAAAGACAGTTTGAAAACTCAAGATAAAAATAGTTCATTCCATTCACAAAGGTGTTTACTCTTTTCCTCTTTTGTCTTTCTTTTTTTCTCTGTTCCCTTTTGTTACTTACTGTGTGATACTAAAGTATTTTCTTTAGTAATACTGTCAGAGCAGTTCTGGTGGCAACAAATTTACTTCACTTTCCTTCACCCTGAGATTACTATTATTTCAATTTTATTGTTACTGGTCACAGAATTCTGTGTTGAGAGTTCTTTAATTTTAGCCCTTCTTTTGTCCCTGTCATCTACTATTCAACCCAGTGTATATTTTTTCTAAAAAACGGTTCTTTTAATATGTTTTCTTTATTTGCTAAGGCTTTATAATTTTAAAGTTATTTAAGAGTGTCCATGATTGATTATTGCAGCATTGTTGCAAATAGTGACTTAAAATTATTTTCAGATAATTGTAACAATTATGTCATTTAGGCATTTGCCATAAATTGATTTTTTTCTCATTCAAGTTGAAATTTTCCTGATTCCTGATATGTCAAAAATTTTTGGATTATATCCTAAACATTTTGAATATTATATTATAAGACTCTGTTCCCTATGTAATGGATGATCTTCCATCATCAAAACACACTTTTATGTAGAGAGCACACACTGACTCACTTTTGTGGGCTGTGGCTTAAATATTCATTTACTTTTGAAAATCTTTGTTGGGACTATTCTAATCGACTGTGTTTGTGTACTACCAAAAGATCATTCTGAAGCTTTGGAGGTAATTTACACCATAGCTATATTCTCAAGGCATTTGCCATTTGATTCTGATTGGTTTCACAAATAGGCAACTTGAGATGGGCTGAGGAATTTACATACAATTTTAAATGATTGTTTTATCTAACTCTTTTCCTTCTCTGATTGTACCTTTGTGCTGTAGTTGGAAGAAGAATGGTGTCACTTCTGCTTCAGTTTTCATACTGTACATTATAGATAGTGGATAGGGCTCCACTCTGCTCTGTCTGCAGCAGCCATTCTGGCTTGAAGGAAGAAGATAACCACATCTTTGCTAGTTTTTACCTAATACAAGGAAAGTCCATTCACAGGGCACCATTTCTGTTTCTTTGTTAGCAGCTCCCAGTGGGAATGGATAAGAGCACTATTTTTTTGTTACTGTTTGCTACTAAGTGTCAATTGAGACTAGTCTACAGGGCTCTGTCTCACTGTCCCCTTAGCATCAGTACCTCCTGGAGAGGTAGAGAGGCATCACCTTTTTGTTATGCACTTTTGGTAGCAGATAGGGTTAGTCCTTGGAACACTGGCCCATAATTGCCTGCCAACAAATGACAGTGGTAAAGAAGAAGTCCACTGCCTATATGCTGATTGTAGGCAATCACCTGTACCCTGGCCCCACAATCTCATTGGTGACAAATCTCAGTTAAGAGGAGAAGGAGCTTGTTAAGAGGAGAAGATAATTGTTGCCTGTTTGCAACAACTACGAGTAAGGAGGGAGGGATAGTCCTCTGTTAGTGGTCATAGCAGGTGGAATATAATCAAAAGTGTCCGGGGAGCAAGGTTGCAGGACAAAAGATCCATATACAAAAATCAATCGCATCTCTATATATGATACAATAAATCCAAAAATAAAAATAAGAATACAGTTACATTCACAGCAGCATCAAAAAAGAATAAAATAGGATAATTTAACAAAAGAATTTCAAGGTGTGTAGACTAAAAATAACAAATTTTGCTGAAGAAAATTAAAGAATATTTAAATATTTAAGTGATATCTCAGGTACATGAATTAACAAATTCTTTCCAATTAAGTCTTTCCAAATTAATCTAGAACATCAACACAATTCGTCTCAAAATCTCCAACAGGCTACTTTCTGGAATTTAGTAGGTCGTTTCTAAAATTTATGTGAAAATACACGATACTATAATAAAAAGAACAATTTGGAAAAAAACAACTTTGGAGAATAGTCACTTCTAGGTTTAAAGAATTATTACAAAACCTATAGCTTTGAGAGTATGGTGTTAACTAAGGAAAAACATAAAGATATACAAAAATAAATAAGAATAAAAATAAATAAGAATTGACATAAATTCTTATATTTATTGTCAATTCATTATCATGAAGCCACTAAAGCAATTAATTGTCAAAGTATGGTCTGTGATTTGTGCAGTAAATGTTCCTGTAACAATTGCCTAAGCACATAAAAAGTGAACCGAGACCCACAATACCTTATACAGAGAAATTAACTCAAAACCTAACAGAATTAAATGCAAAAGTTAAAAAAAAAACTTTTAGAAAATAAAATAGAAGAAAATTCTTGAGACCTTATGTTAGGTGAAGAGTTTTTGTAGATATAATAACAAATCACAGTTCATTAAAAATAGATAAATACACCTCAACCAAAATCAAAATATTTTTACTTCAAAAGACACCCATGATTATAATACAGGCAACAAACAGTGAAAAAATATTTACACAACAAATATTTGATAAACGGCTTGTATATAAAATTTATAAAACACAACTTAACACTAAGAAGGGATACAACAGAATTTATAAAATGACAAAAAGATAAGACATTTCATAATCAGAGAAGACAAGTGAATGGTTACCGCACACATGAAAAGATGCTCAATATCATTAGTCATTAGGGAAATAAAAATTGAATCACAATGGGATACCATTTTGCCCCCACTAAAATGCCTATAACTAATAAGAGAGAGAAATAAATGTTGACAAGAATCTGGATAAATATTGGAAGCCCTTGTACATTGCTGGAAGGAATGTAAAATGGTGCAAAATCATTAACAAACTGGCATTTTCTTTAAAAGTTAAACATAAAGGTACTCTATGCCCCAGCAATTCCACTCCTGGGAATCCTAGCGGATTCCCAGGAAACACGCCTACACAAAGACTTGCATGCAGATATTCATAGTAACATTATTCATAATAGCCAAAAACTGGAATCAATATAAATAACTTTCCATCTACTGGTGAATGTATACATAAAATGCTGTACCTTCAAATAATGAACTACTATTTAAGAATAAGATGAAGTAAACTACTGATGCACTATTATACGGATAACCTCATAATACTGTGCTAAGAGAAAGTGGTCTGACATAAAAGACCACATTATGTATGATTCCACTTATATGGAATGCCCAGAAAAGGTAAATGTATAGAGACAAAAAATACAGCAGTGGTGCCTTGGGACAGGTGTTAGGAACAGGAAATACAAGTGAGCATCAGGATCTTACTGTTGTGATGAAGATTCTCTGAAACTGATTTATATTTATGACTGTAGAAATTGATAAATTTGATAGAAATAGTTGATATCTAAACTTGAAATGAGTGTAGGTCTTAATAGATAAATTTTAGCTCATTAAAGCTGTTAAATAGAAGGATATATATTCTGTCCCTCAAGTCCTCTCTTCCTGGTCCTATGATTACAAACAATGCGCTTTTCTAGATGATTTTCTTTCTTTTTATATCTGTATCACTTGGTTTTACTGGGTTGCTTACGGCACTTGCATCCAAGATGGGATAAATAGAATGCAAATATCCCAGGGTTCTCAGAATTGGGTCTTCTCTATAGTGTCGAGGTTTCTAAATATTATGCCTTCCCCTCTATACCTTTCAGAATCTTCTGATAACTGTTTTTCTATTATGACTAGGGTTTTGGGTTGTAATTTGCTGGAGAGGTAGGGTCCGATGTACTTTACCTTTAATCCCTTCTTTCATTTTATGTGTTCAATATTTTAATTAATAATTAATGAATTATAAGTATGGTTATTATATAAACATTTTTATCTTCTATTTACTTTTAAGTGCTTTAGTTTTTTTCTTTTTTTCCTACTTTTTGGTTAATAATAGTTCTTTCTTCTTAGATTGGTACATTTTATTTTATTCTAAATATGATTACAGTTATCTTAGACTGTTCTTATAATTTCATGTTAATTTGCTCTAAGTGATTGCCTAGACATTTTTAAAGTGTATATATTCTCCTAAGAAAATCCACGAATTCTGCTCTTTTATTCTGATTTACTGCCTTCAGCTAGCTAAAATACTGCTTCTGCTATTATTTGTTATGTGAACAATCCCTATTTGCATATTCCCCATAACGACTTGCAAACATTTTCACTCCAAATTTAATACTCAACTGACAACCTATTATAATTAATTTGCCTGTGGGTGAAAACATTCACATTGCATGCAAGTGTGGGTGAGAGATCGTAGAGTCTTGTCATGGCTATTATCTCAAAAAGACTTATTTCTGGATCAATTTTTTATATGCTTTAGGCATCATTACTACTATTTTCAACATCTTATTAACTGACAATTTCTTCTAAGGTAGTATAAAAGTCTTTGAAGAATGTAGGTGATTCTAACAGATCCATAATTATTCTATACAGAAGAAAAAAAGTATAGTGATATGGGTTATTAAAGCGAGTGTCCAATTATTGGGTGAGATGTTTAAGAAAATACCACAAAACACAACAAATGGACTACTCAAGAACCTTGTCTAGGAATTTTATTTCCAACAAATATAGGAAGTGATCAAAGCAACATAAAATTATAGGATTTTATAAAATAATCTGGATTCTTAAAATGGCCATTGAAAATGTGCAAACTTCTGATATTCATAATGGAGCACCAACAATATAAGTCATTTAGCTTGCAGATGGAGTGACCATAAACATAGGCTGTTATCACTGGGTGTAAGCAGGCATATTATCTCCAGTTGCAATGAGATAATAGTGAGGATACACATTCGTCCCTTCCCATTTCTGCTACCTGACAGCTGAATGCACACAATATGGCTGGCAAAGCAGAGCAGAAATCTTGAGTCGTGGTCTGGAAGACAAAAACAAAAGAGTGCCTGGAAATTTAGGTATCACGCTTTCAGCCTAGTGACCATGAAATTTTGATGCTCCATTATTTATAAAAATATAGTAGAAAGAAATACTTTAAAATTCAAGAATATTTCCATAAGAAAAATATACTTTTGTTTATATGTTGAAAATTGCAACATCTTATTCCATCTCCCAGAATTTAAATAGGAAAAGAAAATTGCAACGTATTATTCTATCTCCCAGAATTTAAATAGGAAGAGAAGAATTGGGTACTTAAAAGTTTTTATGTGAGTTCTCATAAATAAATGATGTGTTTGTTTATCATTAACATTTTTCTATAAAGAGCAATATTGCTCCCAGAAATATTAATCTCATTTTCCCTCCTGTTCATTAGTTTTAGTCTCAAGTATGAAAACTTACACTACAGATTAATAAAAAATATATCAATTTGAATGCGTGTATAGAGAAAATTGATAAACTATTTGTTGTGTGACATTATATAATTTCAAATAAGGATATATTTTTTCAATTTAATTCAGAAAAATAAGAAAAAAAAGTTAAAAAAAAATGCAAACCTAAATTGAATTTAAGCAAGACTGAATAAGGCAAGTGACATAGAAAAATCTATTTTCATCAAAGTCTGGAAACAAATAAATGGATAATGATAGTAGATGTAAAAATGAGACAAGAGTCAGCATTAAAAATGAGTTATAGTATGACAAAAATCTCAATACTTTTGAATTTATCTAAAAAAGAATTCCAGAGGCACATTAAAATTAACTGAATATGAAATAATTTACAATAACAAGTACAGTTGAGATAACTTAAAAGAATTAAATTACTATCATTAAGCGATATAACTATCAATCAAAATATTCTATATTCATAATAGGAAGAATCAATATGGTTAAAATGGCCATATTGCCCAAAGCAATCTATAAATTAAATGCTATTTCTATCAAACTATCAATGCTATTCTTCCCAGAATTTTATATATTTAAAATTCATATGGAACCAAAAAAGGAGCTCAAATAGTCAAGGAAATCCCAAACAAAAGAACAAAGCTAGGGAGGCATCATGTTATTGGACTTCAAACTATACTACAAGGCTACAGTAAGCCAAAAAGCATGGCATTGGTATAAAAACAGACACATAAAACAATGAAACAGACTAAAGAGAAAGAAATATTGCCATACATGTACAACCATCTAATCTTCAACAAAATCAACAATAACAAGCAATGGAGAAAGGACTTCCTCTTCAATAAATGATGCTGGCATAATTGTCTAGCCGTATGCAGAAGATGGAAACTAGACCCCTTCCTCCCACCATATACAAATGTCAACTCAAGATAAAGACTTAAATGTAAAACCCAAAAGTATAAAAACCCTCTATTATTACTTAGGAAAAACCATTCTGGACATAGGACCTGGTAAACATTTTATAATAAACATGCCAAAAACAATTGCAACAAATGAGTGGGAACTAATTAAACTAAAAAGCTTCTGCACAGCAAAAGAAATTATCAACAAAGTAAAAGACAACACACAGAATGGGAAAAAATATTTGAAAACTATGCCTCTGACAAAAGTCTAGTATCCAGAATCTATAAGGAACTTCAACCAATCAACAAGCAAGAAAACCAACAACTCCAATAAAAAATGGCCAAAGGACATGAGCAGACGCTTTTCTAAAGAAGATATACTCACTCCACAAGCATATGAACAAAAGCTCAAAATCACTAATCATTAGAGAAATGCAAATCAAAAACACAAAGAGATACCATCTCACACAAGTCAGAATAGTGATTATTAAAATGTCAAAAAATAACAGATACTGGCAAGGTTGCAAAGAAAAGGGAGCACTTACACACTTCTGGTGAAAGGGTAAATTAGTTTAGCCATTGTGGAAAGAAGTGTGCCAATTTCTCAGAGAAATCAACACTATCTCAAGGCAGAATTAGCTTTGAGTTCTTCAAGAAACTGCCACACTTCTTTCCACAATGGCTGACCCATCCTATCCAAAAATCCTATAATATTATCGGGTATATACCCAAATGAATGTAAACCATTCTATCATAAAGATATACACATGTGTATGTGCATCACAGCACTGTTCACAATAACAAAGACTTGGAATCAACCTAAATGCCCATCAATGGTAGCCTGGATAAAGAAATATGGTACATACACATCATGGAAGAATATGCAGCCATAAAAAAGAATGAGATCATGTCCTTTGCAACATGGATGGAACTGGGGCCATTATTTTAAGCAAACTAAGACAAGAACAGAAAACTACCACATGTTATCACTTATACGTGGGAGCTAAACATTGAGTACATATGAATACAAAGCAGGGAACAGCAGACACTGAGGCCTACTTGGGGGTAGCAGGAGGAAGAAGGGTGTATATTGAAAAACTATCAGGTACTGTGCTTATTTCCTGGGTGGTGAAAGAATCTGTACACCAAACTCCCATGACATGAAAGTCACATATATAACAAACCTGCACAGATATCCCTGAACCTAAAATAAAATAAAATAAAATAAAATAAAATAAAATAAAATAAAATAAAAAAGAAATGCAAGCAGTTTTCAATATTTAGTATGATTCGGTTCAAAATATCTGTTTTCATATGTCTTTTTTCGCTGTGGAGGAGAGCTTCTCAGTATTTTATTATATCCATACATAATACAGAAACATGTTTTCTGTTAAAGCTTATGTGTTTGTGTCTGTGTGTAACCTTAACCACTAAAAAATAACATGGAGTCAATAATCAAAGTAAGGTGATAGTTATGATTGGCCTGCTGTATCTGGAGCTTAGATGGTTTAAGCAGTCCTTACTTTAGAAGAGGTGTCAAAAAAAAAAAAAAAAAAAAAAATCTGACAAGGCTAATCTGGAACCACTAACTCACCCAGCTGGAAATGTGGTCAAACGAGAGCTCATGAACCTTCTATAGTGTGGGGATAAGTGAGTGCTCCTTGTAGAAAATATGAGCCTGCTTCAGCTCTATTTTTCTATTAATATAGAAAATTTTGTATCAGTATTTAAATAAAATCTGTACATATTTAGATATCATCAAAACAACTAATTAAAATATCTTAAAATGACATGAATTCACTTAGCAAAATCAACATCCTCAGACCATCAGTTTACCAATGTGATTTGGAAAACAAAAACCAGAGAATAATATTTTGTAAAATGTTATGAGCTGAATTGTTTTCTCCCAGAATTCATATGATGAAGCTCTAACCTCCAGTACTCCAGAATGTGACTGTATTTGCAGGCAGAGCCTTTAAACAGGTGATTAACTTAAATGAGGCCATTAAGATGAGTCCTAATCCTATCTGACTGGCATCCTTATAAGAAGAGATTAGAACACATTAGATGACATCTGGGATATGCACACATATAGAGAAGAACGTGTGGGGACACAGAGAAAAAGTGGCTATCTGCAAGTCAGGGAGAGAGATCTGAAGAAACCAACCCTGCTGACAGCTTGATCTTGGATTTAGAACCTCGAAAACTCTGAGAAAATAAATTTCTGTTGTTTAAGCTGCAGAGTCTGTGGTATTTTGTTATGGCAGCTGTAGGGGCCAAAGATGAGCTTTCCCGTTGTCCCTCTGAAGACTTGCTCAAAAAACAAATGACAAAAAGCACAGTAATCAGAGAAAATGCACACAAACTTATTTCAAATGTATACACAGGAGCCTTCAGAATGAACACCAAAGACACAGGGAAATTGTCCATTGTTAAATGTAGTTTCAGTGAAGTATGGAGAGCCACGTAGAAATATATAGGGCAGGCCGGGCGCGATGGCTCACGCCTGTAATCCCTGCACTTTGGGAAGCCGAGGTGGGTGGATCACCTGAGGTCAGGGGTTTAAGACGAGCCTGACCAACATGGTGAAACTCTGTCTCTACTAAAAATACAAAAATTACCAGGGCGTGGTGGTGTGCACCTGTAATCGCAGCTACTCAGGAGGCTGAGGCAGGTGAATTGCTTGAACCCAGGAGACGGAGGTTGCAGTGAGCCCAGATCGCATCATTGCACTCCAGCCTGGGCGACAAGAGCGAAACTCCGTCTCAAAAAAAAAAAAAAAAAAAAAGAAAGAAGAAAGAAAGAAAAAAAGAAAAAAAAAGAAGAGGAAGAAAACTAAGAAATACATAAGGCAAAAGGGCATGATCTAATGCTAACAGAGTGACTGGAGAAACCCAGCAAAGCCTGTCATGACCTCTCAACCAGCATATCTTCTTTCTGGGTGTGGGGCAGGACCCTCTCTGGAATGGGGGTCTCATGACCTACAGTCAAACAAGGTAGGATAGATAATTTATTTATGTCCAGATTTACACAAAATGGCAGAAAGTTAGAGGATTATTTTTAGGTTTTATGGCTTGCTTTGTGGAAAAAGAGTTCCAGGTTTTACGACCCACTTTGGAAAGGGGAATTCTAGTCTCTATGGCTAGCCTCTGGGCAGAGTGGGACTGATAAACCAGAAGTCAGGAGAAGGTCAGAGAAAAATTCCTGCTCCTAAGGCCTTTATTTTGGGATATTATTTCTTGAGGCCTAGTACAGGTCAGACCAACTAATACACTAGCAAAATTATATTTTAATATGTATTCCAATCCTTAAAAGCAGGTATTCTAGGTAAACAGTCTCCTTTGTTCATTTAACTGTACTTGTCGCATTTTTCCTTCCGTTTTGTTTAGACCAGTAGGAAAGATTCACTAAATACACTGCCAATACTCATTTGCATCATATTGCTTTAGTGAAAAAGTGTTTTAATGTTATTTGAGCAAATATCCTCTTTCATTGGATAAACATTCAGAATATTTTCATTAGACATAATATTGAAACAGCGATATCAATAGTTAAGGACAGAATGTAATGCAACAGTCGTTCAACAGATCACCAAGATTGTCTATTAGAAAAGTTTGAATCAGCTTAAATGAATATATTATCTTCCTTGGATAATATAACTGTTATTTACAATTACGGAATAGCATAATTTTGCATACATTCAGCAAGGATCATATGATAGAAGTTCATATTATTTAAATACTTATTTATTTATTTATTTATTTATTTATTTATTTATTTTTTTTTTTGAGACGGAGTCTCGCTCTGTCGCCCGGCTGGACTGCAGTGGCCGGATCTCAGCTCACTGCAAGCTCTGCCTCCCGGGTTTACGCCATTCTCCTGCCTCAGCCTCCCGAGTAGCTGGGACTACAGGCGCCAGCCACCTCGCCCGGCTAGCTTTTTGTATTTTTTAGTAGAGACGGGGTTTCACCGTGTTAGCCAGGATAGTCTCGAACTCCTGACCTCGTGATCCGCCCGTCTCAGCCTCCCAAAGTGCTGGGATTACAGGCTTGAGCCACCGCGCCCGGCCAAAATACTTATTTATTAAGAAGCATTTGTTACTTAGAATTTCAAAATTGTGAATAAAGGAGATCTTAAATCTCATAGGAACACATCCTTGAGTCTTATTTTCTTGGAAAATGTATTTGATGTAGAAAATAGCATGTACTGCTTTTAACATTTTAAAATCACGTCAAGTTTCCAGCTTCATCCATGTCCCTACAAAGGACATGAACTCATCCAGGACAAAAAAACAAACATCGCATGTTCTCACTCATAGATGGGACTTGAACAATTAGAACACTTGGACACAGGAAGGGGACACCGGGGCCTGTCGTGGGGTGGGGAGAGGCGGGAGGGATAGCGTTAAGAGATATACCTAAAGTAAATGACGAGTTAATGGGTGCAGCCCACCAACATGGCACATGTATATGTATGTAACAAACCTGCACGTTGTGCACATGTACCCTAGAACTTAAAGTAAAATAAAAAATAAATAAAATAACATCAAGTTATAACTGACTGTTTATGTCTCAGCCATAATTACAAATTATATGGTTAAAATATTGAACATATAAAAATATAAATATAAAAATGTAACAAAAAGTTAACAGTGTGCTTTATTTCTACATTGGGAAAGAAAATAAAATCATGACAAAAGCATGCAGGCCACATAGGCACTTCTAAAGAAGCCAGTATTGAACTTTTATGTTCTTAAAATTTTAGCATTGAGCTTTATAAACTTTTAAAAGAATCTTAAAGTTAAAAAGGACATTAGATAGCATGTAATATGACTATCAGATTTTCTAAATGAGGAGATTGATAAGAGAAACAGTATTTACCTCAAGCCAAAATGCAAAACAAGTGGACCTGCAACCTAGGTCTGCTGACCCATAATTTGGCATTTTGTTGATAATATAATATATTCCTTTTTTCCACATACTTGTTTACCTTTTTAACAAACCCCTTCAGCCTAACAGCCATTTGGCAAATTCTAATGGTACTTAGACCAGATAGTGTCCTCTGCTTTCTATTTTACTTGTTTGTCTGATCTAAAGCAAAAAGACAATCCATACATTCTAATTATTTTGCAAATAAGAAAAAAAAATAAGAAAATGGTTATTAGCACTAAAAATATGGTATAGTTAATAAACATTGTCCTATTGAAGAATATACTGAAGAGTAAATACATGAATGTATTTATAAATTACTGAATAGTAAATCTCCAAAATGAAAACATTATAATAGCAGCATCCATAGAAGTATTTTCCATCTTTAGAAAATTAACACTGACATGGTTACTCATGCATGCAGTTATATGATTTTTACTGCAAAATTGCTATATTATATACAGAGAGTGTTATATTTTGAAATATATACACAGAATAACAGTGTAGGCATTTTCTCATGCCATCAGTATATTTAAAGATTACACCTTAAATATATTCATACTTTTTGAAAATTCATAACTAAAATATGTTAACAATTTATGGTTAACTATGTGATGCTTTTCACCATATTTTTTGTACTATAAAATTTTAGCTTACCATTTAATAAATATAAACATTCAGAAAACTATTATATATCTCTAGAGTACTGGGAAATAACATGTCTATTTTTATTGTGCTTACTTCTCCGATTACTTCACCTGGTGGGGATGTATATACTTTCTTTGCTTGGTAATATTGCCAAATTCCTTCCAGGAAGGCAATTATCAATATAGTCCTCTTCTATAAGTACAAATGAGTATTAGGCTCAACACAAACTTAGCAGCTTGGGGACTGTTTACAAAAACAAGCAAAATAAAACAGAAGCAAATTTTGGTTTCAAGTTGATATTAGTTTTAATTATTTTCAATGTTCTTCTAGTTCTTCTTTAGTCATATTTCACTTTATCATATGATCATTTTTATGAAAAAGTGTTTATTTTTGTTATTTATTTACACTTTACTTACATATAGAATCTATGTCTTCTCACCTACTATTGAGGGTGTCACAGAATTCCCTAAAATGTTCTTATGGTTCCTATGATGCAAAATTTTTCTCCATGTCTTGCATCTGAATCTTCAGAATTAGGAGCCATTTTCTGTCACTTTTTTTTTTTTTTCTAATAGAGCAAACAGCTATTTCTTGTTTATTGTATTGGAATCAATAAGATCAATCAGTCTCCCAATTTAAGAGGATATGGATTTAATTTCATTTACTAGCTGATTTCATTTTAGACATTGTAGCTCTTGCCTCTGCTGATGGAGGAGGGATGGACTTGTAAAATTCATAGGTTAATTGCTAGAAATTTTTCTTGTTGTTCATCTATTATCACTCTGTTTCCAGAAAGGTGATCAAATTTACTATCTTGAAAACCTGCGATAACTTCGTAAGAAGGAAGGAAATATTTGTACCTATTGGCTGTGTGTATATATGTTCGTATTTATCTTTTTTTTTTTTTTTTTTTTTTGAGATGGGGTCTCTGTTGCCCAGGCTAGAGTGCAGTGGCGTGATCTTGGCTCACAGCAACCTCCACCTCCCAGGTTCAAGTGAACCTCCTGCCTCAGCCTCCTGATTAGCAAAGATTATAGATGCGTGCCACCACACCCGGCCAATTTTTGTATTTTTACTAGAGATGGGTTTTTGCCATGTTGGCCAGGTTGGTCCCCAACTCCTGGCCTCATGTGATCTGTCAGTCTCAGCTTCCCAAAGTGCTGGAATTACAGTCATGAGCCACCACACTTGGCCTATATTACTCTTAATTATTTTTCTTATTATTCTCAATCATTTACATTAATTATTACCTTTAAGACAAGTAACAATCTTATTTTCTCTTGCAATATAAAACTGGAATACAATTTAGCATTTTTACTATAAATATTTATTTAAAATTATTTTTTAAAGTTTGAGGTAACAAAACAAACAAATTTTACGTGTATAGATGCATCATTTAATATGCAAAGTAATTTGCATATTAAATATATAGTTTTGCATATTAAATATATTATAAGAAATAAAATATATTAAAATTGTGTTTAGTTGCCAGTGTTTTGTATGAGCTTCTTACTTAGCAACCATCCAGGTATGTAAAAATTATTTCATAATTAAGTAAATCTTTTGTCTAAGTTCTTAAAGTTCCTTAAAAATGTGGAAATGACTGTTTTAGCAAACATATTATACTTGTATTATTTGTAGCATTGTAATAATTAAGCCCTGTTCTTGGGCAAATCAAAATATTATGATGATGTTATTTTTATATGGTAAACTACATTTTAAAGAGCCTAATTTATGTCATAAATGAAAAAGAACATCATGCTTCTTTTTCAAAAAACAATCTTTTTACCAAGGCTTTTCCTCTTTACCTTGTAACTATAGAAACAAAGGCTATTATGTCAATACTATTTTCACTACTCACAAAAGAAACACAAGCCTTTGAATATATTTCTTTCTTTTATTTTGACATTATGAATGATTATCTCGATAATCTACATAATCTCAATCATCTTGATAATCTTGATACCTAGAGTGCTCAAGTAATGACAGAAGTCATTTTTGTCTAGTTAATTCATCTTTAAGGTTTACTAATAGAAGGAGAATACAAAATAGAGATGCAAAAAAAGAAACATAAGTGAGAGATGGTAAGCTTCAAACAAATATGAATATTACTGTAAAAGACAAATTATTTTTCCTCTGCAAGTTGAAGGCAGAAACTTTAGATTAAAGAAAATAATGTGGATATATACATAAATGGATAAGAAGCATTATAGTTGTTTTAAATAGCAATTCAGTTTTTTGACAATTTCATCAAATCATAACTTAATTCCTGAAGTATGGAATCAAAGAGCAGGAGTGTCTCCTATGTTAAACCAATGAACTCTTTCATTTGAACAGAAGAGACATTCTTCTCTGGAGGATACCTTATCTTTAGTTAAAGGACATCTCTCAAAATTGTTTTTTATATCAAAATGCCACTACAGATCTAAACTGTCAGTGTTTAATATGGCTTGGCCCTGTCCCCAACCAAATCTCATCTCAAATTGCAATCCCCACGTATTGAGGGAGGGACATGATTAGATTATGGGGGCAGTTTCCTCCATGCTGTTCTCATGACAGTAGTGAATACTCATAAGTTATGATGTGTGTTTTGTTTTGTTTTGTTTTGGGAGGGAGTCTTGATCTGTTGCCCAGGCTGGAGTGCAGTTGCACTATCTTGGCTCACTGCAACCTCTGCCTCCTGGGTTCAAGAGATTTTCTCACCCCAGCCTCCCCAGTAGCTGGGACTACAGGCATGCGACACCACACCTGGCTAATTTTTGTATTTTTAGTAGAGACAGAGTTTTGCTATGTTGTCCAGGCTTGTCTTAAACTCCTAACCTCAGTTGATCCACCTGCCTTGGCCACCCAAAGGGCTAGGATTACAGGCGTGAGCCACTGTGGCCAGTCCAGATCTGATGGTTTTATAAGAGGTTCTTCCTTCTTTGCTCCTCATACTCTGTCCCTTGCTGCTAGGTGAAAAGGTCCAAGCTTTCTTCCCCTTCTCCTTTTGATAGTAAGTTTTCTGAGGCCTCCCTGCCATGCAAAACTGTGAGTCAATTAAACCTCTTTACTTTATAAATTACCCAGTCTTGGGCCATTCTTTATAGCAGTGTGAGAATGGACTAATAGAGTAAATTGACATTGGGAGTAGGGCGCTGCTATGAAGATACCAGAAAATGTGGAAGTGACTTTGGAACTGGGTAATGGTCAGAAGTTGGAATAGTTTGGAACACTCAGAAGACAGGAAGATGTGGGAAAGTTTGGAACTTTCTAGAGACTTGTTGAATGGTTTTGACCAAAGTACTGATAGTAATATGGGCAATGAAATCCAGGCTGAGGTGGTCTCAGATGGACATGAAGAACTAATTGGGAGCTACAATAAAGATCACTCTTGCTATGCTTTACCAAAGAGACTGGTGGCATTTTGCCCCTGCTCTAGAGATCTGTGGAACTTTAAACCTGAGAGAGATTATCTGAAATTAGAACTTGTGTTTAAAAGGGAAGCAGAGCATAAAAGTTTGGAAAATTTACAGCCTGATGATGGTATAGAAAAGTAAAACACATTTTCTGGTGAGATATTCAAGCCTGCTGCAGAAATTTGCATAAGTAATGAGGAGCCAAATGTTCATCATCAAGACAACAGAGAAAATGTCTCCAGGACATTTCAGAGATCTTCACAGCAGCCCCTCCCATCACAGGCCCAAGAGGAAAACAAGGTTTCATGGGCTGAGCCTAGGGCCTTGCTGCTTTGTGCAGTCTTGAGACTTGGTGCCCTGAATCTTAGCTGTGATTAAAAGGGGCCAACATACCACTCAGGCCATTGCTTGAGATGGTGCAAGTCCCAAGCCTGGGTGGTTCCCAGGTGGTGTTGGCTTGCAGGGACACAGAAGTCAAGAACTGAGGTCTGGGAATCTCTGCCTAGATTTCAGAGGATGTATGGAAATGCCTGGATGCCCAGGCATTTGTCACAGGGGTGGAGCACTCATGGAGAACCTCTGCTAGGGCAGTGGATTTGGGAAATGTGGGGTTGGAGCTCCAACACAGAGACCCCACCAGGGCACTTCCCAGTGGAGCTGTGGAAAGAAGGCCACCATCCTCCAGACTCCAGAATGCTAGATCCGCCAATAGCTTTCACCATGCTCCTGGAAAAGCCACAGACACTCAATTCTAGCATGTGAAAACAGCTGGGTGGGGGCTGTATCCTATAAAGCCACAGGGTGGAGCTGCACAGGACTATGAGAAACACATCGTACATCAGTGTGATCTGGATGTCAGACATGGAGTCAAAGGAGATTATTTAGGAGCTTTAACATTTAATGACTGCCCCACTGGATTTTGGTCTTGCATGGGGTCTGTTAACCCCTTTGTTTTGGCCAAATTCTCCCACTTGGAATGGGAGCATTTTTCCAATACCCGTATGTCCATTGTATCTTGAAAGGAATTAACTTTCTTTTGATTTTACAGGAACATAGGCAGAAGGGACTTGCCCCTTCAGATGAGACTTTCGACTTGGACTTTTGAGTTAGTGCTGGAATTAGTTAAGACTTTGGGGGATTATTGGAAAGGTATAATTGTGTTTTTAACTGTGAGGACATGAGATTTGGGAGAGGCTGGGGCAGAATGATATGGTTTGACTGTGTCCCCACCTAAATCTCATCTTGAATTATAATTCCTATAATCCCCACATGTCTAGGGAGAGAACTGGTGGGAGGTGATTGGTTCATGGTGTTTTCATGATAGTGAATGAGTTCTCACAAGGTCTGATGGTTTTATAAGGGGCTCTTCCTCCTTCGTTTCTCATATTCTCTCTCCTGCTACCAGATGAGAAGACCCAAGCTTGCTTCCCCTTTGCCTTCTGCCATGATGGTAAGCTTCCTGAGGCCCCCCAGCCATTCAGAACTGTGAGTCATTTAAAGTTCTTTCCTTTATAAATTACCCAGTCTCAGGCAGTTCTTTATAGCAGTGTGAGAATGGACTAACACAGTGTGGAAATTTTGACAGTTGGAGAAATATGCACGTAAGTTAATTTGTTAGTGAGGAATTATAAAGTGAACAAGTGTTTACCTTGCGAAAGGTATAGTTCTTTCCTGAGAGAACCTATAAGAACCACAGCAGTCTGTAAAATATGCAACTTCTTATCTCTAGAACTTTGACAAAGGTCGATTGTCACGTAGGAAATGTAACAAAATCAACCTAAAACTAAAAGCCTTAACTGAATGTTAGAACAGAATTCGTCATGAAAGTACTGCCCAACCGTGGGCAGGTTGGCAACTTGATCAGGTAGAGACTCAAGAGAATCAGATGTGCTCACTCTTACTGACTTGAGAGTCTCAGTCCAAAGCCACAAGGATCTTAATGGAATAACAGTGAACTTCCACTCTGTCAAAGATCTTCAGCCAAAAATAACCTGAAATACACCTGTAGTCAAACAAATGTGGATTGATTGACTTATTACAGTCAGTAGAATATGCATGTGGAACTACCCAAAAATACTACTAAGAATCTTTATTTGAGATTGTTGCCTTGCATTTTATGTGAAAATAAAAATCTTGCAAATTGCCCATTTCTATTATGCAGACATCAAAGACCTATTTGTAGAAAAGATAGATTCTTAAGTTCAGAACTTAAGAAAGTAACAAAAACCCAAAGCTGTGAAAGCAAGTAGCATTTCCATGTCCAGGTAGTAGTCTCAATCTTTTTAAAATGTCCATACTCTAGGGCATTTGAAAGCTTCACAGACAGCATACTAGATACTTTGTTTTGATGTTTTTCACTAAACAACACTGCTAGTGTTTTGTTCATACATGTGTGTCTAAATAGTTTATACACTATAGAGAATTGGGGGTAGCTCATTAAAATAATAGTATAAATAAATGAGGGATTGAGTATATAAATGGATGATGGCCAGTCCATACTACAAATTGGAACTCTGATTCACAATCTGTAGCAACTAGGTCAGGAAACAAAAACATTCCCTACAATAAGCACCCCTGGAAGCCAGATTATTAGTTATAGATATATAGATATAGATATATACAGATATAGATATAGAATAGATATATTAATAGATATATAAGTCAGACTAATAGGAAGTCAGAACACGAACCCCAGCAAAAACCCATGGAACTAAGCAACAACCCCTGTAACAATCAGCCCCCAAATATCCAAGATTTATTAATAGCCTTAGAAATAAGCTCCCCAAATTTGTCTCCACTCCCAACTTAGGACCACCTAGAGAATGCTAAATATGCATCCCTTACCAATTACATGCCTTCCTTTTAGTTATCCTCCGACAGACTCCCTGTAGCAACTGCCTTCAATCAGAGCTCACTTGGAGCCTTGCCTTCTTTCCACAATAAAGCTTTCCCACTCTTCTGTCTGCCTTTGAATCTTTATCAAAAGGCAAGGGATAGTGACTGACTCCCTTGCTATAGTATGCACTGAATAAATAGCTAGTGCTTGTTCTTTTTTTTTGGTTGGCCTTTGTCTATCTTCATAGGAAGCATAAGCAAAAATTATTATCAAAATTGAGTTTAGGGTAGGTGATTGGGAGAAGGTTCACAAAGTCCTAGCATCAGGTAATCCTCCTGCATCAACCTCCTAAAGAGTTAAAATTATAGGAGTGAGCCACTGTGCCGCACTGGGAGAGGGTTAAAGGAGGTGGGATGTATAGCTTGTATAAAGTATAATAGGAGTAATTCTGTAAGTAGGTGTATTAATTAAATCTGGAAAGAAAGAATGAAGCAAAGCTTAATCTGTAATTGGTAAAGAAGCAGCAATTGTATTAGCCAGAGAAAGAGGATATTTGGTCAATTCTGTTGTTTGCATTATATTTGGTCTTTAGTATGAATATGGAGTTGTCCGATTGCAGTCTTGATCCATCACAGTCACGGAGTGGCCTTGTCTGCTGTTGGTGTTCAGTGAAATAACTGATATTCAATTTTAAAATATTATGGCCTAAGTGTGGTAGGCAGGTTGGGTCCATGAAATGCCAAGATCTGGCTAATGATGACAGGCAAAGTTCTGGTTATTAGAGCTACTTTTCACTTTCTCTAGACTAAATGATTTACACATGAAGTCTGCCCCAAGAGTACTTGCTATGCCATATAAAGATGGCCACCCAGTTTGCTGTGGCAGAGTATTTATCTCTAAGATAAGAAATACGTAGTGTAAGGCAGATCAAATATCTCTCTACCTGCCCTCTCTCCATCATCATCTTCTTCTTTTTTAAAATTAATTAATTAATTTTTTTTGAGATGGAATTTTGTTCTTGTTGCCCAGGCTGGAGTGCAATGGCATGATCTCGGCTCACTGCAACCTCCGCCTCCCAGGTTCAAGTGAATCTTTTGCCTCAGCCTCCCAAGTAGCTGGGATTACAGGTGCCCGCCACTAAGCCCAGCTAATTTCTTGTATTTTTAGTAGAGATGGGTTTTCACCATGTTGACCAGACTGGTCTTGAACTCCTGACCTCAGGTGATCAACCCATAATAGTAATTATAACAATCAAATCATGAACCTACTTTTCTATTTCATAGTATGTTTACATTAATTTTTTTAGAAATTTGAAGTAAATTATTACTAAAGTTAAAATATTTAATCTAGAATTGTTGCTGTTTGTGAATTATTTTCTTTCTATTTTATTCTTTCTTCTGCTGTGTATCCCTCCTCCAGAGTAATTTAACTCTAATTTTAGGAAGTTTCATCAAGGACTGATGTAAAGTGCTATTTTAAACCTAAGCATTATGCCCTCCTTTTCCCATATACTTTGTAAAATATTCTAAAGATATTCCTGGCTAAAAAGCTATTTCGAAGTAGAAAAATAAACTAGAGAATAATTTAAAAGCTGATTATAGACTGGGCACAGTGGCTCACGCTTGTAATACCAGCACTTTGGAATGCTGAGGAGGGTGGATCACCTGAGGTCAGGAGTTCAAGACCAGCCTGGCCAACATGGCGAAAAAGAGCGAGACTCGGTCTCAAAAAAAAAAAAAAAAAAAAAAAAAAAAAAAAAAAAGATTGTACAAATGGAATTTTAAAAAGGAAGGAAGGAAAGAAAGAAAGAAAGAAAGAAAAAAACAGAGACAGGGACAGAGGTTAAAAATCTTTCGAGTTGCACTTATGCATTCATTTCCTTTACAACTGTATTTATGTAGCTAGATGGATCCTTTGCCTCCTTGTTGAATCACCCGAGTCCTTAGGAAGACTTGAAACTAGCAGTAAGGATAGAATGTTTTCAATAAACAAGTATCATATTTATTTAAGATAAAGAGATGTCATAAAACACAGAGATCTTTTAACAGACTTTTTTTAAAATTACAAGTAACTAAACACCAGCCTACAGAATGTCTTCTCTTTGCTGCACCAGTAGATGAAGGATCCTCTGAAATTCACTCAGATTCACTGCTAAATAATTTTCCTTTCCTGGAGAGATGCAATTGAACAGAAATATGCACAATAAAAATAATCCTACCTGTCTTAGCATTCATCTTGAAAATATGCTAGCTCTTTACAGTGACATTTTAAAAAACTGACTGAGCAGTGCATTGTGTCTGATCCCCTTCATTAAAACCAATTTCCAATAAGTGGAAAACCACAAGCTGTAAAAATGTCATTATCTTTACCCACTACCCAACCAAAATGGTGTTTACCATCAGATTTCTCATGAATGTAAAACATCAGAACTTTTCTATTTAGAATGCCATTTTACAGATTTTTTGGCTCCCAATGGAGACCAATTAGTTCTATCCCTCTACATTCCTGAGTAAATAGAATTTCTTTATCAGTGCTTTTCCTTCCCCTGCATTTTGCAGTTTGTTGATTCTGAATGTGTACTTTCTGTAGTTATTTGTGATATGACTTCTTGGTTGCTACACAGCAGTTCTCAGTGGTTGTAAATCAATTCCTTAAAGCAATTAATTAAAAAATTTAAGGCAGTTAATCCAGCCGAAGGCCTCCAGACTCATGGATCACCAGCTGGGTTTATGGAAGCCATCTGGTATATACTTATTTTTCCTTTTTCCTTTTTTTTTTTAGTTTGCAGATATATTGCTCAGTCAAGGTCTTTCCTTGAATGATTCAGAATGTAGTGTCTTGCCCCAAATCCATCTAAATATAGGTAAGTATAGATATGTATTTAAAAATGGAGATAATAAATATCATTTCATGAATCATTTTATTAAAAATATTATTCCTTAATTTCCCTTTAGCTTTTCCTATAACTCCCTACTCATTTTTCTAAGTCTCAGAAAAATCCAAATTTTACTTAAGAAATTCTCAAACCTAAAGAAGGCTTAGCAACATTTTTTACTAACAATCATTTTATAACATTGTTTCCTGTCTTAAAATGAAGTTCACATATTCAAGAACTTACCCACGTAAGTAACATAAACCAACATAATGGCATAAATATAATATAAAGGGCATATATGCCCAAAAATATATAATCGTGATCAGTGTAAATATAAGACATAATTACATTAAAAGTTATATCAAAGTGGTGAGATACTTGTAATTTGAAATAGAATGACTGTAAGTGATGAATATACTGAAAGATACTATAATAAAATGAAGATTCCATATCTGATGTGAGAAATTTGACAGCTTTCAGATTGTTACCCCTCCCCTTTCCCCATATTTGGGTAATCTAATACGATCCCTCGCCCCTACTCACACCCTCCACCCTTGGAACAAACCCTCTGCCCCATGTCATAGGTCAACATTCAAATAATAGCAGAGAACTTCCATCTGGCTCCATTCTCTAACTGCAATAAAAACTCCAAGCCACTTACTTCCTTTTGCTATTGTTTCTCTTCAGACTGAGTCCACCTTGTTGGACTCATTTCTGTTTTATTATGTGTGTAATAAACATTAGATCCTGGCACTTATATGTCGTTAACACTCAACATTCATAAATCTCTGGGGTGGCAGAGGAGGCATTCTCTTCATTCAGCAGAGATCGCCAAATAACAAAGAGATACCTTTGTTTATTGTTGGTGATTTAAACACTAAAAGCCACTTTGTATCATCACAGGTATGTATTTTTATATAGTATATATAAAGATTAATAAAGTTTGAAAAAAGTACAATTTTCCCCGATTTACCTATTATTTCCCTGTTACAAAATATTAAAAAATAGCCAAGACCTATAGAATGCTTGTTGTCTGAAAAACACTATTTTAGATTCTTTACATTTTCTCTTTACATCAACCTGATGGTGTCATTTATTATCACAGTCTTACAAATAGGAAAACCAATGAAGAGAGAAGATAGGAAACTTGTCCATGGTTACACAGCTAGTGACAAATTCAGATTTTAAATCCTAATAATCTAGTTCTGAAATCTTTGCTCTTAACACTCTAAAATTCTTAGATATTTTTCTTTTACGTGCAAAACAAAGTTAGGTGCCAGTCTTAGATAATCAATCATAAAGCAGTTTTTCCTCCATATCTTTCTGCCAGGACACTCAATACTCACACAGCATACAATAGGATGATAACTACTTCACATGTGGCAGGATGGGTGCCAGTCGACTGCACATTGAGCGTCACTCACCTAAGATACACCATCCTGTATCTACTGTCCTGTGAAATAAAAATAGCATTTACAAAATGCCCAAAGGTGGGAGTAGTCTCTCTGACACTGTTGCTTTATGTTTTATGCGAAAATGAAAATGTGTGCTTTCATTTTGCAAATTTCCCACTTACCTGATGTTGGAATTAAGAATCTACTTGTAGCACAGACCAGGAAAAGAAGGAGGTAAGTGTAACCTTGAATAAGTCACACAAACCCACAGGCCAGCATTCCATGTTGATATGGTAACTGCTTTACATTTTTAATTGTCTACATTCAGGGCATCTAAAGCTTAGAAAACAGGTGGTATTTTGAGAACGAGATACTGTTTTTGTTATTTGTTTTCCCACTTAGTAGCATCTCTAGCCTATCACTAAGAAATGTGGGTCTAGTTTACAGAATTATTCTTAATCTCTTTGTTCTCACATTTCTACTCTTTCAAGTAAGAAAGCTTTAGACGCAAGCCTTAGGGAATGATAAGGTGATTTAATATGCTTTATTTTCCATTTATTTAGGTTGATGATCAAAGGATCTATATTTAAAATTTCCAAGCAATTAATCTCAAATAGCTTCAGAGATTTATTTTTTTACCTCAGAATTCTCCCAAGATTGCTTTTGTCTAAAGTCATAGAAATGAGAACAAGACAGAGTCAAGTTTATCTAAACATGTATGTAAAGTGTGTATTTGTCTATGCAAATTTGTCATACAGGACAAAGTGTGTTACAGCCTGTAAAATATTTAAGTTATGACAGAAGGAAACATTAGATTTTTTAACAAGTGTATTGATATTTTTAATGTTAATGTTAATATTTATCATTTTTTTAATTTGTTTTTTTCCTGTAGGAATTTGCTTTTTATAAAAAAATTAAACTATTATTTATATTTTTGATATTAAATTTGACATGGCAAAGTCTGATTTGTTCTTATGCCTTACAAAACATTCTTGAAAGTCTTATATTAACTTCCTTCCATCAGCATATTTGACCTTTGAAGGAACAGCATTTTACTTGGGTTTTTGAATTAATTTGGAGGTAAGTCTCTGCATTCTAATGCAATCGCTGAATCACCAAAGAGATACTAAAGAAACCAAGGAATGCATCAAGAATTATTTATAAGCAATTCTAAAGCTCATAGATACACAGTTGCAAAGTTTGGAGAAATAAATGTGGCATTTATCAGTAACATTTTCAGGCCAATGGGATAGAAATTATTAAGTAAAATCCCATTGCAAACATCAGTCCTTAGCTGTCATTAGGAAAATGCTGAGAATCACATTTCCCAGCTATAGTCAATTTTAACGATATTCTCAGGATCGACTTCCTGTCAGAAGATGCTATTGCAAAAGCAAGACAACAAAGATTAAACTCTTCTCAATGGGAAATTATCTTCAGACAAAGAGATTCTGTGAACTCAACGATTAATAACCTTCAACTTTGCAATGTTTGACTTTGAAGTAGTGATGAACAGAATACAGAAATGAAAAAACAAAAACAATTATTTCTCCTAACCAAGTGTCTTTTTCCTTTTAAATAATTTGTATTTAAAATCAACTTTCTTTCCTTGATTCAGCAATGTAAAATGTAAAGATTTGCACTAGTTTAGTAGAAATATGTTGAACTAGAACTCAAGAGCACTGGGCTTCAGTTTCAGGATTATTAGGAGGTCTGACAACTATTTTACCTATGAAGAGGTACATGTGGATGGCTATATGACAAATGAAGTTGCTTTAAATAAGGTTGGTTGTTTGTTTGTTTCTGAGATGGAGTCTCACTCTATCACCAAGACTGGAGGCAGTGGCACAATCTTGGCACACTGCAACCTCCCCCTCCCAGGTTCAAACAATTCTCCTACATCAGCCTCCCAAGTAGCTGGGATTATACATGTCCCCCACCATGCATGGCTAATTTGTGTGTGTGTGTGTGCGTGTATTTTTAATAGAGATGGGTTTCACCAGGTTAGCTAGGCTGGTTTCAAACTCCTGACATCAAGTGATCTGCCCACCTTAGTTTCCTAAAGTGCTAAAAAGGATTACAGGTGTGAGCCACTGTGCCTGGCCTTAAATAAAGTTTTTGATCTGTTCTTGGTGGAATTCCTGGATGAGACATGGTAGGGGTGGAAAGTAAGAGTGTAGGGGGTTGGGTAGCATGATTATTAACTTCTAACTTTGGATTCAAATAGAATAGATTTGCATTTACCTATTTTATATGTTTAGCTGCTGAATAAACTTTCATTTAAAACAAGTTTTGGTAATTTACTTCTATTTTACCCCAGAAGTTTGTAGATAATTCTTCTATAACAATTCCTGAAAATGATAATAATAATTCTGTATCCCTTTTACAGATGTAAAGGGGTCTTATTAATAAAAAACACAAAGGCACAATTTTAAAAACTGGCTGATATTATTTTTCATGGTTCTTTGGTTGATCCACTTCAATGTTTTGTTAGTAGATAGGAAAGTTCTGAGTGTTATTTGCTCTTTGGGTGATGGTAGATGCTGTTATAAATGGCCAGTCAATTCAGCTCTAACTACAATGACTGTTCTCACTAGACTCCAGAAACATATTTTAGGAGAAGTAAATTATTGAAAGCTTGTGTGACTAGGTGACTGCCAATACATTATCCCAAACCAAAACTCCCAGTTCTGCATTGCATTTAGTATGTGTTTCTACTTTGAGATTCAAAATAATAATAACGTTCTTATTACAACATTTTCCTCTTTTCACCAAAAGGAATTTGACTTTGATCAAAATCAAGGGCAACATTAGAGGTCGAGCTACTTGGCCATAGATAACAGCATGTATGGATATGAAAGGATACTGAAAGAAAGATAATATGAGTTACTAGAAGATTTTCTTATCTGCTCAGACTATCTCAGGTACAAAGAGAACTAGTTATTCCAGTGGAAAAGGAAAAATAAGATATTGGCCATGAACACACTTCATACACTGCCCAGAGCCTGATGACCAGCCTGTTCAGTGTCCCCCATCACTGGCAACACCAACACTTCAGATGGAGGATTGCTGTACACCATGCATGCCCCTCACAGACTGGAAACCAGCCTGCCTGCTGCTAACCATTACCAGAAAGTTGCTTGATAGATTTGGGGTAATCATCCCCTCCAAATCTCATGTTGAAATTTTATCCCCAATGTTGGAAGTGGGGCTTAGTGGGATGTGTTCGTACTATAGGGGAAAGTATTTCATGACCAGTTTGGGGCCATTGTCATAGTATGAGTGAGTTTTCCCTTTATTAGTTCCCATGAGAACTGTTAGAAAGTGCCTGGCACCTCCCTTCCTTCCCTCTTTCTCCCTCATCATGTGATGCCTGCTTCCCTTCGCCTTCCATAATGAGTAGAAGCACCTTGAAACCCTCACCAGAAACAGATACAAACACAATGCTTTTAGTATAGCCTGCAGAAATGTGAGCCAAATAAGCCTCTTTTATTTATAAATTACCTCAGGTCTTCCTTTGTGGCAATGCCAAGCAGATCAAGACACTGTCTCTGTGACCAGCAGAGCCAACATGTCTAGCACAAACTTCTCCAGAGCCTGAGAACCAGCCCACCTGACAGCCTATGCCCTCAGCAAAGCTGTGCCACTGCCTTCAAAAAAAAAAAAAAAAAAAAAGAAAAGAAAAAAAAACAGCAATCAGTGCAACTGGGGCACTTGCTGCAGATATTGCTGGCATAGACTATAGCCAAATGTATCACAGGATACTGCATTACTGCGTGCGCCTATAACGAAACCCAAACCACCCTACTCAACACTATGGAACATATCTAAAGGAAAAAGTTTCCCTTAGGAAAGATAGCTCATAAAATTGAACGAGGCAACTGCTTTTACCAGATGTGCAGGAAATGATATAGGGTCACAAGAAACCTGAAAAAACTAGGATACATGACATTTCCAAAGAGAGACAACAGTTCTTTAGTAAAAGACCCCAAGGTAAAGGAAATCTACTAAATGCCTTAAATGTATTTTAAAATAATTTTGAAATAATTTTGAATTTTTAATTTTTAAAGAAACTCAATGAGGTAAGAGGAAATACATATAGATGAATCAACAAAATCAAAAAGAATAATGATCTGAATAAGAAATTCAACAGATAAATATCATAAAAAGAACCAAACAAATATATCAGAGCTGAAGAATTCAATAAATTATGAAAAAAAATTAGTTGAGCGCTTCAACAATAGACCAGATCAAGCAGATCAAATAAATTCTTAATTTTAATACAATTTTTTTTAAATCACTCAGTCAGACAAAAGAAGAAGTGGAAGAGTAAGAGGAGGAGGAAGAAGGAGGATGACAAAAAGGAGGAAGAGGAAAAAAAGAAGAGAAGGAAGAAATGTTTTTAAATGAAGAAAGCTTGTAAAATATCTGGGATACCATTAAGTAAATGAATATTTACATTAAGGGAATTCCAGGAGAGAAAGATGGAAAAAGAAAATAGACAATTTATTTAACAAAATAATACCTGAAAACTTCCCCAAATTTGGGGAAGATACAGACATGCAGATTTGTGAAGCTCAAAGAATCCAAAATTGAATCAACACAAAAAGTCCTCTCCAAGGCAAATTATAGTCAAACTGTCAAAAGTCAAAAACAAGTAAAGAATTCTAAAACAAAAATTTAGCAAGCCACATAAAAGAGAAACTCCTTTAGAATGAGAGCAAATTTTTCAGAGGAAACCATATAGGCAAGAAGAGAATGGGATGATACACTCAAAGAGCTACAAGGAAAAACATGGTAACCAAGATTACTACACTCATCAAAGTTCTTCTTCAGATATGTAGGGGAAATAAAATGTTTCACAGGCAAATTAAATTGGAGGAAATTCATCACCATTAGACAAGCCTCACAAGAAATTCTTAAGGAAACCGTACATCTGGAAATAAAGTACAGTAATTACCATCATGAAAACACAGTAAAGTATAAAATTCATTGGTAGAGCAGGTGCACAAATGAGAAAGAGATCAAAGCCTATTACTACAAATGAAATAAAATAAAATAAAATACCCACCACAAACCTGCAAAGATAAAGAATAAGAAAGAAAGAATAAAACAAAAGGTATACAAAAAAGCTCAGGAAACAATTAACAAAAAGACAAAAGCAAATGTTCACATATAAATAATAATATTGAGTGCAAATAGATTAAATCTTCTAATTAAAAAATAGAGAATAGCTGAATGGATTAAAAAAAACAAATCCAGGCCTGGCACAGTGGTTCACACCTGTAATCCCAGCTCTTTGGGAGGCCAAGGTGGGTGGATCACGAGGTCAGAAGATCGAGACCATCCTGCCTAACACGGCAAAACCCCATCTCTACTAAAAATACAAAAAAAAAAAAAAAAAAAGATTAGCCTGGTATGGTGGTGGGCACCTGTAGTCCTAAGCTACTCAAGAGGCTTAGGCAGGAGAAGGGCGTGAACCCAGGAGGCGGAGCTTGCAGTGAGCAGTGAGTGGAGGTCCTGCCACTGCCCTCCAGCCTGGGGAGGAGGGGGAGACTCCGTCTCAAAAACAAACAAACAAACAAACCCCAACTGTATGTAGCTTGCCATAAACTCACCTCATCTGTAAAGACACACATAGATTAAAAATGATGGGATGGAACATGTTAGTCTATGCAAACAAAAACTAAAAGTTAAAAAAAAAAAGGTAGTTATAATTATATCAGATAAAATAGTATTTAAGTCAAAATGGTAAAATAAGTAAGTTCATTTTATAACAATAAAAAAATCAACTCAGCAAGAGGATGTAGAGATTATAAATATACACACACCTAACAGTGGAGCACTCAGCTATATAGAACAAATATTATTACACCTAAGAAGAGAGACTCGAACACAATCATAGCTGGAGAGTGCAACACCCTACTTTCAACACTGGATACACCATTTAGCTAAAAAAATAAAGAACCATAGGACTTACACGCATTTTGGAGCATAGGGACCCAACATACATTTACAGGACATTTCATCCATCAGCTACAGTATACACATTCTTGTCATCAGCATATGAAACATTTTCCAGGAATCAGGAAATCATATGTGAAGCCACAAAATATGTCTTAACAAATTTTCAAAAACTAAAATCCTATCAAGTTTATTCTCAGACTGCAATTGAATGAAATTAGAAATCAATAATAAAAGGAATATTGAAACTATACAACTACATGAAAATTCAACAACATGCTCCTGAATGACCAATGGATCAAAAAAGAAAGTAAGAAGGATATTAAAAATTGTATAGAATCAAGTGAAAATAGAAACAAATCATACTAAAACCTGTGGGATACAAGTTTTGTATCATAATACTGCTTTTGTAGGATTAAGCAGTATTAACATGTACGTTTATAATAAACGCCTACAACAAAAAGGTAGAAAGATTTTCAGTAAACAACCTAACAGTATATTTCATGAAACTAAAAAAGAAAGAACAAACCAAACCCCAAATTAGTAGGAGGAAATAAGAAATAAACATGAGATCAGAAATAAATGGAGATGAAAAAATACAAAAGATCACCAAAACAGAAAGTTATTTTTTGAAAAGATAAAATAGACACATTGTTAAACTAATAAAAAGACTCAAATAATTTAACTCAGAAGTGAAAACAAAGACATTATAACTGACACCACAGAAATACAAAAGACCATTATAGACCATTAAAAGCAACCATAAATCAACAAACTGAAAAGCCTAGAGGAAATGGATAAATTCCTGGACCCATAAAATAAACCGAAATTAAAATAGGAAGAAATAAAAAGCCTGGACAAACCAATAAATAGTAATGAGATTGAACCAGCAATTTAAAAGCATTCTAACAAAGAAAAGCTCAAGAACACAAAAATTTATTTTTGAACTCTACCAAATTTTAAAGAAGAACTAAAACCAATTCTTCTCAAACTATTCCAAAAAACTTGAAGAGATAGAACTCACTCCTAACTCATTCTACAAGTCCACCATTACCCTAATGCCAAATCATACAAGAAGAAAATAAAAAAAAAAACCAAAAGCCAATATGCCTGATGAACATATATGGAAAATTCCCCAACAAAATATTATAGAACTGAATACAATAGTGTATCAAAAAGATAATACATCATAATCAAGTGTGATTTATCTCGGGGATATAAGGAGGAATCAACACATGTCAATCAATAATTGTAATACATCACATTCACTGAATTAAAGATAAAAATGAAATGATCATCTTAATAGATGCAGAAAATTTGATAAAATTCAACATTCCTTCGTGATAAAAATGTTTAAGAAGTTAAGTATAGGAAAAAAATACCTCAACACAATAAAAATCATATATGACAAACTCACACCTAACATATATTAAATGATTATAAGTGTATTAGTCCATCCTCATGTTGCTATAAAGAAATGTCCAAGACTGGGTAATTCACAAAGAAAAGAGGTTTAATTGGCTCACAGTTCTGCAGGCTGCATAGGAAGCATAGCAGCTTCTGCTACTTGAGAGGCTTTAGGAAACTTACTACCATTGTGGAAGATGAAGTGGCAGCAGGCATGTCTTATATGGCTGGAGATTGAGGTAGAGAGGAGTAGAGGTACTACAGTATCTTACAAGATAAGGAGGATAGTGTTAAACCGTTAGAAACTGTCCCCATGATTCAATAACCTCCTGTCCAGCCCTTCTTCCAGCATTGGGGATTACATTTCAACACGAGATTTTGTTGGGGACATAGATCTAAACCATGTGTATAAATTGGAGCAAGACAATGGTGTCCACTTCACCCACTATTACTCACACTAGTATTTGGGAAGGCCTAGCCAGAGCATTTAGTCAAGAGAAAGAAAAAAAAAAAAAAAGAATATCCAAATTAGAAAAGAGAAAATCAAGCTGTTTCTGTTAGCAAATGAAATTATCTTATATATAGAAAAATTTTATGACTCTACCAGACACAAACAATCAAACAAACAAAAACTTCTTAAAGCTAATGAACAAATTCAAAGTTGCAAGACATAAAGTTATCATATACAAATTAACACCATTTTTATACACCAATGAGAAACTAGTTGAAAATTAAATCACTAAAATAACTTTATTTAGCATAGCTACAATAAAGAAATAAAGTAAATTTAATTTACTTTAATTAAGAATGTAAAATATCTCTGTAATGAAAGCCTACAAAACTGATGAAAACTATTGAAGGACACAAGCAAATGAAAAGGCATCCTATGGTCATGGATTAAAAAAATGAATACTATAAAAATAATCATACTGTCCAAAGTGATCTACAGACTCAATGCTATCCCTATCAAAGTACTAATGCCATGTTTCACAAAAATGGAAAAACAATTCTAAAATTCACATGGAACCAAAAAGGGGTCCGAATAGCCAGAGCAATCCTGATTTAAAAGAACAAACGTGGAGGCATCATACTACCTGAATTCAAATTATACTGTAAGCCTACAGTAAGCAAAACATTATGGCATTGTTAAAAAAAAAAGATACATTAACCAATGGATTCAAATACGTAATCCAGGAATAAACTCATATATTTATGGCCAACTGATTTTTAACACAGGCATAAAGAACATACAAAAAGTGAAAAACACTCTCCTAAATAAATAGAAAAAACTGGATATCCATAAGCAGAAGAATGAAACTAGACCTCTACTTCTCACCATACACAAACACCAACTCAAATGTATTCAATACTTAAGTATAAGACTAAAAATTATAAAACTTTCAAAAGAAAACATAGGGGAAGTGCTTGAGAACATTGGCAAGCAAAAATTGTATGAGTAAGACTACAAAAGCAGAGATAACAAAAATGAAAATAGACAAATGAGACTGCGACAAACTAAAAAACTTTTGCACAGCAAAGGAAACCATGAATGGAGTGAAGAGATGACCGATTATGTGGGAGAAAATATATACAAACTATTCATCCAACAAATGATAAATATCTATGCAGGGGCCATTGAAAACAATATGCTAAGAATAGATAGGGCTCAAGGACAGTATCTCCAGTTGAACTTTTAATGAACTCCAGTAGGCGCCAAGAAGGCAGACAAATAAGGAAGAGCCTAGAGACAAGGAACTAAGCAGAAGGTTACATCTGGGTAGAGAAAGTTTGTTTTGCATTGTGTTATTTCTGCTGACGTGAGGTTTATGGAGTATAAATAAAGTGAGGCGGAAGCTCTGCGCGTGGCCGCCATGTTCTCTGTTTGTCTTTGTCTCTTGTGTCTGTTCATTCTTCACCACCCCCAGCGCGGTCCTCAATATATCTAGAATATACAAGGAACTCAAACAATCCAATTACAAAAAATCCAATTAAAACTTGGCTAAGGATCTGAATAAACATTTCTCAAAAGAAGAGATACAAATGATCAACAAATATGAGAAGAAATGCTCGACCTCGTTAATCATCAGGGAAATGCAGATCAAAACCATGATAAGTATCTTCTCACCCCAGTTAGAATGGCTATTTTCAAAAAGACAGATAAGTAATACTGGCAAAGATGTAGAGTAAGAAGAATCTTTTGTACACCATTGGTGAAAATGTAAATTAATACAGTCATTATGTAAAACAGTATGGAGATTTCTCCAAAAACTCAAAATACCAGCACTTTAGGAGGCTACGGAGAGCGGATCACGAGGTCAGGAGATCAACACCTTCCTGGCCAACATGGTGAAACCCCCTATCTACCGAAAATACAAAAATTAGCTTGGTATGGTGGCATGTGCCTGTAATCCCAGCTACTCAGGAGTCTGAGGCAGGAGAATCACTTGAACCAGGGAGTCAGAGGTTGCAGTGACCCGAGATTGCACCACTGCACTCCAGCCTGGGCGAAAGAGCAAGACTCTGTCTCAAAAAACAAAACAGAACAAAACAAAAAACAAAACTGAAAATACAACTATCAAATGATTCAGCAATCTCACTGTTGGGAGTTAGTCGAACAAAAGGAAATTAGTATATCATAGAGATGCATGCCTTCCCATGTTTATTGCACTATTATTCACTATAGCCTAAATATGGATTAAATCCAAATGTTTATCAGTGGATGAATGGATCCAGAAAATATTGTATATATACAGAATGGTATACTCTTCATACGTAAACAGGAATGAAATTGTGTCCTTTGTGGTAACATATATAAGCTTAGAGGACATCACGTTAAGTGAAATAATCCAGGCACAGAAATATAAATACTGAATGTATTCATTAATGTGTGGGATCTAACAAAAGTTGATACGATAAAAGTAGACAATAGCATTTTTTTTTTTTTTAGAAGAAAAGATGGCTGGAGGACAGGAGATTATGGAGAGACCAGTTGCTGGATACAAAATTATAGTTAGATAGGAAGAATAAGCTATAGTATTTGAAAGCACTATAGGGTTAATATATTTAACAATAATTTAATGTATTTTTTAAAAAGCTAGAAGAGAGGATTTTAAATGTTCTCAACCTAAGAAAAAAAATAATAAATATTTGAGGTAATAGAGATTGTGAAGTAGCTTGATTTGATTACCACTCAAATATACAGGTGTTGAAATATCACTCTGTATCCCATAAATATGTATCAATTATTGTCAACTAAAAATGAAAAGTTGGTGAAAAAAGAAGACAGAAAAGACAATGGGAGATATATGAAACATAAGAGGAAATACTGTGATCAGGTTTTCAATAAGTACCTCAAAAGTCAGATTTGATGTGTAAGGATTATGTGCCCAAAAAAACACACAAAACTTAAGTGAATCCTGTGTATAATCCAAAGGTAAATGGCATGCTATCTTCATTTTCTCAATGAAGTTATCACTCTAGTATAGAAAGTGACTACTTTTGTTAACCACAATCTGCACTTTTTCTCTAAGAAGCAAACACATTAATTTTATGGATAGGCTTTTGTTGGTTGAAGAGGGCAATGTAGGATTTGACATAGGATATGTAAGATTTTTCTAGGAAGCCTTTATGTTTACTGCCCAATTTGAATAAAAAGGTATTTTACTTCTTGCCCTCCTTTACAATTCTCAGCAAAATGAATGAATTTCAACACATCTAGATAATTTGGTTTTAGGGAGTAAGACAACTCATTTTTTCACATTTTGTTGCTGTCTATAAAGGATGGCCTTTTAAAAAACTTTTTAGCTACTTCATAGAAAACCAACTTGAATAAGTCTTTACTTTTTAAAGTTAGTCTTATACAGAGCAATTGCAAAAATAATACAGTTAACTCCCACACACTCCTCACCCAGTTTTCCCCACTGCTAACATCTCATATAACCATAATACAATTATCAAAGTTAAGAAATTAACCTTAATACTACACCACTAGCTAAATTACAGGCCTTCCTCAGATTTCATCAGTTTCACCACTAATATTTGTTTTCTGCTCCAAAACCCAGTCTTGGAACTCACATTGTATTTAGCGGCCCTGTTTCCTTAAATTTCCTCCAATCTGTTCCTCGGTGTTATGGGTTGAATTGCGTGCCTTAGAATGTGACCTTATTGGGAGAGAGGGTTTTTATAAATGTAATCGAGTTAAAATGAGGTCATTAGAGTAGACCTTGAATCAATAAGACTGATGTCCTCATAAGAAGGACACATTTGACTAGAGGTATTAGAGGGAAAATGATATGAAGACACAAGGAGATGAGGGTCATCTGCAAGCCAAGAAGACAGACGCCTGGTACAGATCCTACCCTCACAGCCCTCAGAAAGAAGTAACCCTGAAAGCCTCTTGATTTTGGACTCCTAGACTCCAGAAATTTGAGACAGTATATTTCTGTTGTTTAAGTCAAGAAAAGAAAAGTTAACTTTATATCTATATTCTATGATTAGGCCTACAATTCAAAACATGCAAATGTCTTTTCTGATTAATTGCAAAGCTTGGATTCCTAGATCAATGTTCTACATGAGGAGCAGATTACTTTTAAACATTGTTAATTCACTATTGATCACTGTTAAACTCCGTGGCACCTAGTGGAGAAACTCCTGTAGAATAATTTATCAGTGTTTCTGTCTATTACACACTTTTAAAAAGTCTCTATTTTGCAACTGCTGTGTTTGAGTTGCTTATGTTCAATATATCCTCCACTTCACCCTATTATTGATACCTTGATAGAAGTTGGATTGTACCTATACTGTTAACAGTAATTTTAAGTGGCATTATTATGAGTTTTTTATGTGAGGCTTTTTCCTTTTTAATGTGTATTTTAGAGTTCTGTTCTATTCATGGATGAGTTTTTAATCTGCCCCCAACTCTGTACCCTCTGCAGTAGAAAATAGCAATGAAGGATTGTTTTCCACATGAAGATGACTTAATTGTTATTACCCCAAACATAGAATGTCATTGTTATGTAGCTATTTCCTTCAACCATAGGCAATAATTATCTGAGTATACTTCATTTGAAATAAATCTTCCCTTCAAATGAATATTCACCAATGCAATAACACTTACAAAATTATTCCCATTAAAACATCCCCTTACATTTTACTCATGATTATTCTTTAAAAGATATAGTGGACATATAAAAATTCAAAGCCAATTAATATTAAATTTGAAATCCTAAAAACATACTGGATTTTATTAGGTAAACAATTATGTAAATTAATGTAAAATTAAAGGATTTTAAGGGACTCTAAAAATGTGATGAACCACTGAAACACTTTACAAAATGCTCTGGCCTCTTTTACTGTAATATTTTTATCACAAAAACTAACACATACATTATCACCTACTTTAACACTTGTTATCATTAATGTAATAATCAATTACTGATTCCTCCAAATAAAAAAATTGATAAGCCTTCTTTTGAAAATGTACTTTATTCTCCATATTTGGTCACTTTTCAGGTTTATTACCTCTGATTTTTTGCCTCTAATTTTTTCACTTCACCACTGACAGTATTCCTGGTCAGAAACTAATAAATTATAGCCTCATCTGTAAAAGCATTTGCTAGCCTTCTTCAACATTCTCAAAGCATCTTTGTATATATCTCAATTGTAGATTTTTATTATGTTGTATGAAAAGTGTTTACACTGCTACTTCACTAAATTATTCTTTCTTGAATTGTACCAACCACATTTTGTTTATAAAACTATTCTAGTGCCTATGAACATTTTGTCTTTCAAAGAAATGGTTGTCAAATTTGTTAAAATAACAATTTAGGTCAGAATGGATACAAAAGAAAAATAACTTCCATATTAATAAAGTGGGAAACTGTGTTAATTTCCAACATAAAATTCATTTAAAAAAATTTGGTTTTTGAGTCTGACTTTATTTATTTTAGCTGTAGAAAGACTTACCAAATCCAAGTGGATTTAGAAGTAAATTATTTGACTGAGGATGTGTAAGCTGTGAGTGACTACTGATAGCAGTTTGGATTAAACACAAAAGAGATAAATATGGTAGTAACTTGATTAGGAGGTAAGCAGAAAAGAAAATAGAATTTTGTTTTGTATTTTTGCGTGTTTTACTATTCTGTATAAAATTCTTACCATTCAAAAAAAAATCACAAAACTTAGATCAACTGTAGATTCTTGCTGAAATTCTAGAGTAAGCAATGGGCATTTCATTACGATTTCTTCCCTCAAATCAGTTTCCTGTTTATTTTGCAACCATAATAAGTTTCATGTCTCTCCTAACTACTACTGTTTTCACCACTGTGAACAAAAAAAATTGTGTGGTATATAAATTCTTATGGAGCTGTAGTACTAAAAAACCAATGAACGTTTTTACTATGGGAAATTCATCCTACATAGGATTTTCAGAATCTTATTAGCTAGATATATCAACCCTGGTAAATGACTAATTCAGTATATGGGGAGCCATTTAACTAAACTCTCAAAATGCAAGATACATAGAATTTAGGAAATATATGTCTCTATGCTTAAGGCACCTTCATTTACAAACTTTTCAAATTTGTCCTAGTTTTTACTTGAACAATGCTCAAACATTAAATGTGTCCCCAACCCCAACAAGTACACCAGCAGGAGGATTTAACCTTATAGTGCCAGATTTCTGAGCTGATTCTGGACTTATTTATGAGTCATAAAACTGTAGAACTTCTAGGAGAAAATCTAGGAGAAAATTTTTTAACTATTGGGTTAGGCAAATGTTTTTGAGGGACTCAAAATCACCAACTATAGAAGAAAAACAGTGATAAATAAATTAATTCATAATTAGTAATTATTATTCCTTGAAAGATAGCTAAATGCAAAGCAAGCCACAGGCTGAGAGAAAGTATTTTCAAACACATACAAGTTAACCAACTTACATCCAGAATGTATTATGTACTCTTCCAACTCAATAAGAAGACAAATGATTCAATATTAAATGAATAAAAGATCTGAAAAAATACTTCACTAAAGTAGATAAATGGATGTCTAATAAGGCCTTGGAAACATGCTCACCATCATTAGCCATGAAATACAAATTAAATTAAAATACAAATCACATGTAAATTAAAACTGCAATTAAATGTCACTATATACCTATTAAAGTATCCTAAATTTAAAAATATAGCTATAGTAAGCAAAGCAAATTCTCATATATCATTGAGATTTTAAAAAAAGATACAGCCTACTTAGATAACAGTTGAACAGTGTATTACATAGTTAAACATACAACTACCATGGGACTCAGTGATTCCTATTATTGATATATATATACCCAAGATTAACTAAAAATTATGTCCACACATATACTTATAATCAAATTTTTATATCATTACATTCACAATCACTGCAAAATAAAAATTTAATGTCCATCATCAATTCATGAATGGATAAAAAATGTGGTATATCCGTCAATGGAATACCAGTCATCAAAAAATAAAACAAAATACTGATACACAAATGACATAGATGAAACTCAAAATCATTTTGCTTTTTTTTTTTTGGTGGTTTTATTTTAATTTATTTTTTTTTAATTTTTTTTATTATACTTTAAGTTCTAGGGTACATGTGCATAACGTGCAGGTTTGTTACATATGTATACTTGTGCCATGTTGGTGTGCTGCACCCATCAACTCGTCAGCACCCATCAACTCATCATTTACATCAGGTATAACTCCCAATGCAATCCCTCCCCCTTCCCCATGATAGGCCCCGATGTGTGATGTTCCCCTTCCCGAGTCCAAGTGATGTCATTGTTCAGTTTCCACCTATGAGTGAGAATATGCGGTGTTTGGTTTTCTGTTCTTGTGATAGTTTGCTAAGAATGATGGTTTCCAGCTGCATCCATGTCCCTACAAAGGACGCAAACTCATCCTTTTTTATGGCTGCATAATATTCCATGATGTATATGTGCCACATTTTCTTAATCCAGTCTGTCACAGATGGACATTTGGGTTGATTCCAAGTCTTTGCTATTGTGAATAGTGCCGCAATAAACATACGTGTGCATGTGTCTTTATAGCAGCATGATTTATAATCCTTTGGGTATATACCCACTAGTGGGATGGCTGGGTCATATGGTATATCTAGATCTAGATCCTTGAGGAATCGCCATACTGTTTTCCATAATGGTTGAACTAGTTTACAATCCCACCAACAGTGTAAAAGTGTTCCTATTTCTCCACATCCTCTCCAGCACCTGTTGTTTCCTGACTTTTTAATGATTGCCATTCTAACTGGTGTGAGATGGTATCTCATTGTGGTTTTGATTTGCATTTCTCTGATGGCCAGTGATGATGAGCATTTTCTCATGTGTCTGTTGGCTGTATGAATGTCTTCTTTTGAGAAATGTCTGTTCATATCCTTTGCCCACTTTTTGATGGGGCTGTTTGTTTTTTTCTTGTATATTTGTTTGAGTTCTTTGTAGATTCTGGATATTAGCCCTTTGTCAGATGAGTAGATTGCAAAAATTTTCTCCCATTCTGTAGGTTGCCTGTTCACTCTGATGGTAGTTTCTTTTGCTGTGCAGAAGCTCTTTAGTTTAATCATATCCCATTTGTCAATTTTGGCTTTTGCTGCTGTTGTTTTTGGTGTTTTTCATTTTGCTTTTTGAAGAAAAAAGATGACAAGGAGCATATACTTTATAATTGCTATAGTTTCTTTACATGGAATTCAAGAAAAATCATAACTATGGTTAAAAAAAAGTGGATTAGTAGTATGGGATGCATACATTTACTGATTTTGGCTACACAGTAATGGTTACCTGAAAATATATTTGCCAATAGCATTTGAATTATAAGCTTAGAAAAGTATATTTCCTTTTATGTAATTAAAGCTCAGTAATCTAAAAATACATTAACAATATATAAAAAATAGTTGGTAAGCAGGAATACAAACATAGAAGAATCAAGTTAATCATTTGGATACAATTTAGTTGTGTATCATGTCTAACTTGTGAAACAAAAATAACTAAATTACATGACAAAAATAGGTCACAGGTTAATAAAATGTTATAATTTTATTTTTTATATATCATTCAGGAGATGGACTAATATGTTGCTTATTGGCTTTGATAAGTTAAATATTCATGATAAAATTTCTAAGACAAATACTAAATAATAAAAAATAATTACATATCATAATTGCTATCACCTAAAATGGGCACATGAGTAGAAGAATATAGAAAAAGCAAAAGCAGAAAATGATATTTTCAGATAATCTACATAGTTTCATTATCAGAGTGAATTTAATATCAGAGTGAATTTAAATTGTTTCACGTGAACAAAAATAATTATCAGATTGTATATTAAAATCTAATTATATGCTATTTATAATATACATACTAAAATTATGAAATTATAGAAAGTTTGAAAATAAAGGCATGAAGAAATATGAGAATACAGAACAAAGCAAAACAAGAAAGTTTGGGGCTGTTACTCTAAGACAAAGCATTCAATTAACAAATTAAGAAAATGATAAAACAGTCTAAACAATATGAATCTACAGTAAATACAACAGTAGAGAAAAATAACAAATTTGTCATTATGTAGCAGGATGAGCAACAGACAAAACCCCTCAGACACCGAGTTGAGGAAGGAAAGGGCTTTATTTGGCTGGAACCATTGGCAGACTTATGTCTCAAAAAAACCAAGCTCCCTGAGTGAGCAATTCCTGTCCCTTTTAAGGGGTTACAACTCTAAGGGAGTCCACTTGAGAGGGTTGTGATTGAGCAAACTGGGGGTACGTAACCAGTGGCCGCATGCACCAGTAATCAGAATGGAACAGAACAGGACAGGGATTTTCACAATGCTTTTCCATACAATGTCTGGAATATACAGATAACACAAGCAGTTAGGTCAGGGGTTGGTTTTTAACTACCAGGCCCAGGGTGTGGTGCCAGGCTGTCTGCCTGTGGATTCCATTTCTGCCTTTCAGTTTTTACCTCTTCTTTCTTTGGAGGCAGAAATTGGGTATAAGACAATATAAGCGGTGGTCTCCTCCCTTAATTATTGGATCACAGTTCTTCCAATTTTGATGTTGCTATGGTTTGAATTCTTCCCTCAAGGTTCATGTGTTAAAACCTAACCCCCAACACAACTTTAAGAGGTGGTTAAGTCATGAGGGCTGCAGCTTAATGAACCGATTAATGTTGTTTTTGTGAGAGTGGAATAAAATAATGAGTTTGGCCCCCTTCCCACTAGTTCTCTAATTCTTACCTTCTTTTGCCCTTCCTCCTTTCACAATGAAATGAAGAAGCAAGAAGATCACCCAGATACGCAGGCCTTTCGACATTGGACTTCCCAGCCTGCAGAACTGTAAAAAATAAAGGTTTTTCTTCCTAGTCAAACCAATCCCCTGAGCCCTATGCAAATCAGACACCACCTCCTCCAGCCTCCTCACATAACTGGCTAATTTCTGCTGCACTCATGGTTTTCCCTTCATTTTAATCCCCCTTCCCTCTGCCTCTGTATGGGGGAGCTGTTTTCTTTTTCCTTCCTTCTTTCTTGCCTATTAAACTTTTTGCTTCTTAAAATCAAAAACAAACAAAAGTAAATAAATGTCTTTTCTTTTTAAATTGCCTAGTCTATAGCATTATGTTATTACAACACAAAATGGACTAAAAAAGATGTTTTACAGACAAAAATTCTATAAAAATGTAAAGTTTTGAATGACACACTAATGACTTTCATTTATTGACATCATGTAGAGCTATGAACACAATAATGTGTGAATTACTTGAGCATATATAGACCATTTGCAAACAACTGGCCATATTCTTAAAAAAAATCTATTTTCAGTAACTATTACATATTAACAATGATATAAAACTCATCCTGTAATGATAATACAAGTAAATTTAAGTCAATCAAAATAGAAAACAAAAATTATATAAATTGAATGTTTTGAAGCACACGGCTAAAAATCTCACAGTTCAAAGAAATATAATAATTTATAAAGCAATGAGAATTTTTATATATGCATATCAACAAATGTAATAGTCACAAGCGTCCTCAAAAATGATTATTTTAATAAATGCTTACCATAAAATAATGTGAATGTTAATAATTATTTAAACTTAATATATAAGTAAAATAACAAGAAAATGATTATACTGCAAAAGAAATAAATAATACAGAAAACAAAAACATAATAGAAAACGTTGGCAAAGCCAAAAGTTGATTATTTAATATGACTAATTAAATTATAATACATTTTATTGAAGATAATTGAGAAAAATGAGAAAGTAAAAATGAGGGCAATAATTTAAAAGATAAAACATTGGTGCTGGGCGTGGTGGCTCACGCCTGTAATCCCAGCACTTTGGGAGGCCGAGGTGGGTGGATCACGAGGCGAGGAGAATGAGACCATCCTGGCTAATACAGTGAAACCCCGTCTCTACTAAAAATACAAAAAAATTAGCTGGGCGTGGTGGCAGGCACCTGTATTCCCAGCCACTCGAGAGGCTGCGGCAGGAGAATGGTGTCAACCTGGGAGGCAGAGCTTGCAGTGAGCCAAGATCCCGCCACTCCTGTCCAGCCTGGGCAACAGAGTGAGACTCTGTGTAAAGAAAAAGAAAAAGAAAAAGAAAAAAAAGACAAAACATTGGTATAGGTCTAACAAAGGTTTAAAAATAAGAAAATTGGTATGGCAATAAATTTATAACTTAGAAGAAACAGACAATTTTCTAGGAAAATTTCTTTAAATGCTTGATTATAATCATTAAATAAATTAAACCATTTTAAAATATGTTTCTTGAAACACCAACCGATATGCTATTTCACATGAATTTTGTCAAAATGTCAGGAAACAAGTAATTCATCCTTCAAATAAATAAATTTCTTTGTCACAGAATATCAAGAAAAGAAAATATTCCTAACTTTCCTTCCAGAAATGGAAAGCTGTCTTAATACATAGCAGTTTCTATAGCTAACCACATAGGCAACTCTGTAACTTTTTAGGTATGTATTGAATGTTATTTTATTCCAAAGCAGTATCTATCAATATACATTCACAATAACTAATTATACAAGATCTTATTTCATATTTTCTCCTAATCTGGGTATTAACACACATCTTATTTGTAGTCAAACTAGTGGGCATAGATTTCTATCTTATGGTGATCTCCTTTATCATTTTATTGATTACAAATGAGGTTAAGAACATATTTTCATGTGTTTATTCAACCTTTTATTCTTACTTTAAATTACAAGTCCTTTCTTTTGCTGGTTTGTACTTTGTTAATTTTCTTTTATTTGATTCACAGGAATTATTTATCTATATTGGATGCTAAGTGTTTGTTGGTTTCAGATATTAACAAGTACCTTCTTTTAGTTTATATCTTACAACAACTGTGACAGGTCGGATATTTTACTCAAGTTGCAGGGTCACACGTTAGCTTGTCACAGTGTCCTAGATGTTGAACAAGACAAAAGACTCCAAAGAGTAATGAGACGTTATCACTCACAGCACAGCAAATGGCATGAATATCAGCATATTTAGCAACAGTTCCCCTTGCCCTCAAATTCCAGAGAGAGAAGAGATGGGTCAAGGTACATACTATTTGCAGAGTGGGAATGATTTACAGCTGAAGTGCACAGGGCTAAGGGCCCGGCACCTGCAGACCAAGTTTGCTGCTGTCTACAATGTGCACTCTTTGGTCTATAGGTACTGCACTCTTTGGTCTATAGGTACTGCACTCTTTGGTCTATAGGTACTGCACTCTTTGCTCTATAGGTACTGGGCCCTTAGCCCTGATAATACCCAGTTTGGGGGAGAATATGAAATAAGATCTTGTATAATTTGTTGTTGTGACTATATGTTGATAAATACTGCTTTGGAATAAAATAACATTCAATACACTGTAATCCTGCAATATTGTTTTATTGTCTTGGAAGCACGCAGTAGGGGACATGAGATAGATTATTAATAGCAATGCCATACATAAGGGAGTGCATTAGGTATAACTCAATATCCATTGACAGAAGGGAGTATGGATACTGCACTAAAGAAATATTTTACAGCTATGATATTGAACAAACTACAGCCACATTCAATAACATGAATGAATCTTTGGAAAAATAAATTTTATAGACTGGTATGCTTCTATAAAGTCCAAAGCCAGCAAAATTTTAAAAATAAAAATATGTGATAAATTATTAAGTTCATGCCGTAGTTCCAAAATTCAATATAGTTGTTTGGCAACAGTGCAGAGAGATAACATTTGCAGCTGTATACATATATGGCCAACCTTATTGGTAAGATTCCATTTAAGTATAGTAACGTGGTCATGGTTATTTATTTGTGTTATGTTTTGTAATATATAAATATACATTATTCTTATTAATTAAATATTGCATATTGAAATTTTAAACTGCATATGATAAATCAAAATGTAAGTATTTGCAGTATAAATTGAGGGAAAATAACAAATTCATAATTTAGATACTGAAAGCAATTTCTGAAAAGTCTAAGTTGGATAACTATACAAATAATTTCACTCAGCTCTTGAATTTTCTACAATATATTTAGTTTTCAAATTCCAGGATATTTTCTTGCTCAGTCCTGGTAATTCCACAGCTTTTGTCTAATCATATAAAATATAGAAAATCTTCTCTTGTTCCAAAAATTATTTAGGTCCTATTTTGAGCAGTGAACTCTAATCATTTAACTGTTTTAAATATATTTCAGATATTCTCTGAAGTCCAGGCTGAAGCTGTGTTTTACTTTGAAAAGAAGTACTAGATTCACTCTCTCTACAAGCTTTTATATTAAAAAATATTTACCAATTTTAGATTCATGTTTTCTTAGACAAAATATAGAAACAGTACTGTACATGTCTCTAATAAAAATTGTAAATGTAGGTTATCAAATCCTATTACTTTTTAATACTATCTTCCTGAAATAATATGATTTGTTTCCCCATAAATCATCCATATTTATTGTTTTCATGTTGTGTCCAGTCTTGCAGACCTGAATACGGTCAGGGAAATGCATTCATTAAACTCATCCTGAGTTCACAGAAATAAGAGTTGTCAGTAATTTCACCTATTGACTTAGACATGAGTTGAGTTTCTTTCACAGAATGAATATATATGAAGTCATATGTCATTTAATGATAGGATAGGGATATGATCTGAAAAATGCTTTCTTAGGTGATTTTATTATATGAACATTAGAGTATACCTACATAAACCTAAATGGCATAGCCTACTGTACACCTAGGCTATATGTTATGGTCTATTGCTCCTAGACTACAGACCTGTACAGCATGTTACTGCACTGAATACTGTAGACAATTGTAACACTATGGTAAGTATTTGTGTATCTAAACATATATAAACATTAAAATGGTACAAGCCAGATGTGGTGGCTCTAGTTTGTATTCTCAGTGTTTGGAAGGCCAAAGTGGGAGGCTCTCTTGAGGCAAGGAGTTTGAGACAAACCTTGGCAACATTGTGAGACTCCTCAATCTCTAAAAAAAAAAAAGAGAGAGAAGAGAGAAGAAAGAGAAAAAAATAATTGATAGGGTGTGGTGGTGTGTGCCTGTAGTCTCCGCTTTTGGATAGGCTGAGGCAGGAGAATCACTTTAGCTGAGAAGTTTCATGTGATCATGCTACTGCATTCTAGCCTGGGTGACAGAGTGAGACTAGGTTTCTTAAAATAAATAAATAAATAAATAAATAAATAAATAAATAAAGTAGAAAAATAACACATTTTTAATACACCAGTGGTACTAGTGATGTGGGACCAGGGTCATATATGGGGTCAATCATAGACTAAAACGTTACTATGTAGCACATGACTATATACATTCTTCCCTAATTCTACCTTCTATGCCTTATGATTCACAAGGAAAGAAAAAGAGCAATAAGTTATCATTGTTCTAAAAATACTGGTTTTTCTTTCAATATGTTTCAACAAATCAGGTATAATCAGCTGTAAGTCAAGCATGGCAAGTTGTTAATTCCTGTTAATTTTCCCTCAGATTAAGGTAAAATACAAATTTCCCAACTTCAGGAATTTGGCCCAACCACAAGATAATAACAAAAACACTAAAAATGCATATTTTATATTGCCAAGAAAAAATACCTATGTAACAAACTTTGTATATGAGAAATCTTCCCAGAGCAGAGTTTCGTGAGCATTTTCTTACCTATAATTTTCTTCTTATTTCAAATAATCTGTGTTTCTGTGTTTGTTATTTTGTCTCATGTATAGTGAGCTTATGAACCAGAAAACTCGTATTTTTTGTTTGTTTTTTGAAAATCAGTCTTTATTAGCCTGCTGTGGGAAACACATTACATTCTACATTTCTTTTTTTTTTTTTTTTTTTTTTTTTTTTGAGACGGAGTCTGGCTCTGTCGCCCAGGCTGGAGTGCAGTGGCCGGATCTCAGCTCACTGCAAGCTCCGCCTCCCGGGTTTACGCCATTCTCCTGCCTCAGCCTCCCGAGTAGCTGGGACTACAGGCACCCGGCACCTCGCCCGGCTAGTTTTTTTGTATTTTTTAGTAGAGACGGGGTTTCACCGTGTTAGCCAGGATGGTCTCTATCTCCTGACCTCGTAATCCGCCCGTCTCAGCCTCCCAAAGTGCTGGGATTACAGGCTTGAGCCACCTCGTCCGGCCACATTCTACATTTCTACATGACAAGGTCTCATACTATTGCCCAGGCTGGAGTGCAGCGGTGTGATGTAGGCTCACTGCAACCTCAGCTTCCTAGGCTCAAGCAAGCATCCAGCCTCAGCCTCCCAAGTAGCTGGGACTACAGGCATGCAGCACCACATACGGCTAATTTTTTATTTTTTGTCATGTTGCCCAGGCTGGTCGTGAACTCCTGAGCTCAAAGCAATCCACCTGCCTCAGCATCCAAAAGTGCTGGGGTTACAGGTGTGAGCCACCATGCCTGGCCTTCTATGTTTCTGTATCTCTCTACTTACCTTCAATATTTCTTTGCTTGTTGAGTGTAATGGGCATGTAGCTCTTTTAAAGAAAAATTGCTGGAGTGGATAAGTGTTCTTTGCAAAACAATGAACTCTGTGCAAGTTTCTTTTTACTGAGCTGTTTACATGAGTTTCATGGCTAATTTTTGGTGTCAAGCTGACTGAATTTAAGGACTACCTAGATTGTGGATAAAGCACTATTCTTGGGTGTCTCTCTGAGGGTGAGGGTGTTTCCAGAGGACACTGGTGTGTGAGTTAAAGGACTGAATGGGGGAGATCTGCCCTCAATGTGAGCAGACTCCATCCAGTTGCCTGGGGACCAGATAGAACAGAAAGGCAGACGGAAGACAAATTTCTGTTCTGTGTCCAGAAGCCAGGACACTCTCCTTCTCATGCCCTTGGACACCAGTACTGAAGGTCTCTGACTGCTGAACTCTGGATTTGCACCAGTGGTCCTCTGGGTTCTCAAGACTTTAGATTGTGACCAAGAGTTACACCATAGCTTTCAGACTTGGACTGAGCCACATTACTCACTTTCTTAGGACTCCAGCTTGCAAATGGCCTATTGGGAGACTTCTCAGGTCTCTATAATTGTGTAAGCGAACTCACCTAATAAGGCCCCTCTTATCTATTATCTATCTATCTATCTATCTATCTATCTATCTATCTATCTATCTATCTATCTATTATATCCTATTGGTTCTGTCTTTCTGGAGAACTCAGGCTGAAACAATGAGCCAAATACTTCTCTTCAACACAAAGTGGTACATTTACTATGGATCTATAATGTAGGTCTAGGACGGTAATTTTTAAATGATTGTGTGAAAATCCCTCAAATGATATTATAAAAGAAATATCCTCTTTATTTTCCATTTATTCTCCTTCCCTCTGAGGATCCACATTGACCTAAACGTATTTGCAATGGGGGAATAAAGAAGTGTACCTGTGGTAATTCCGGGTGGGAAACACTCCCTGTCGGGCTTCCCTGTGATAACTGTTGCATTTCTGGTGAACCTCATGCCAGGTGTTTGCTCATCTGTGTAAATGTTTCCCAGTTCCACTGAAAAGTTACATAAGTTGCCTCCCAATCTTCAAGGTGGTTAAAATAGTTTCAGAACTTTAGATTTACCTTATAATAGTAAGTACTTCCTTTTTTCACTATATAGAATTAAATATATATTTATGTATATACATATATTTATTTGCAAAAGCTGATTTACTTTAGTGTGGCATTTATAATAGCAGATAGTAATTTCCAATGGTTTTAGCTTTTCAGTTTTGATTGTATAAGAGAGGAAAACTAGAATATGACCTTCATCTTTAGCGTTAACTACAGATTCCCTAACCACTGTCACAAAGGCAGTTCAATCAAACTGCCTAGTTTACAAATAAATTCATGAAGGCATTTTTAAATTGCATTAAACACTTTGAATAAAAGTGCAATTGTGGAGGGTTGTTTACAGGAAAACTCTGTGAAACAGTTTTCCCTCCGCCCTCACACCACAACAATCGTCAACACAGAAGATTTTTATGAGCAAATGTATTGGGATCTTCCCCCACGACCAAGCAGTGGACACCAGCTGGGTGTCTTCCAGTTCAACTCTGACACTATCTACCTGGAAATATTGTCAGATCCCACAGGTTGAAGGCTCAGTCCCCAAGACTACCTCCCCACAGACAGCATCACAAGTCTGGGCCTCTGGAACTTCTGACTGACAGGCTTGGAGTTGGAGTTCCTACAGTACCCTCCTTGGGTTTGATTAATTTGATGGAGCAGCTCACATTACTAAGGGAAACACTTACTTATATTTACTGGCTTATTATAAAGGATATTACAGAGGATGCAGATGAAGAGACATAGGAAGTGGTATGGGGAAAGGTGTGCACAGCTTGCATTGGCCCCCCTGGGGCACCACCCTCCAGGAGCTTACACATTTAGCAGAAGCTCCACAAACCCTGTTTTCCCAGGTTCTTCCTCTAGGGTTTTTATGAAAGCTTCACTACATAGGCATAACTAACGACCATATAAAAATGTGATTAGACAAAAAAAACGCAGGATCTAAACCTAGCGATGCCTGTTTGTTCCAACTTTTCTTGGCTTCTCTGTGTAGCATTCCTTCTCTAGGGCATGGGGCAGGACTCTCCTTGGAATAAAGGGTTTTTAACCCACAATCAGATTACAGTCCTGAGGTGAAAGAGAACAGGAGGTCAGAAAAAGAGATTCTAGTACCTGTGGCCTAAAGTGTCTCAACATTATAACAAAAACTGTGGGAGTTAGAAGCCAGGAAGGATGAAAAACTATAAATAAATAAATAAATAAATAAATAAATAAATAAATAAATATTTTTATATGTATATCTATAACAACACCACGAGGGGAGGTAAAGAGAGAGAAAGAGACAGAGAGAGAGAGAGAGAGAGAGAGAGATTTTAACAAACTAGCTAAACTTTCTTGGAATTCCATAGGAAAAAAATATCAAATTTTCCTTTATAATAAAAATGACAATACTATATTAGGCTATGAGCATCGCATCTAAATTAGACAGATAAGCACCATAAAATGCCTATACAAAGGAAAAATAAAAGAACCACACAGAGTCATAGATTTGTTTCAAAACCATGTTTAGTGTCAAGGATACAGATTCCTTTTTAGCTTTTTGGAGGTAACTTCTTGAGATCTGTGATTAAAAAAAATAATAAAATGATGTTATGTTGTAGCCTATGACTATGGTACCCACTGCCAAGCCAGGATCCTCATCTAATTAGCCAAAAAAATGGGCTGGCCAAAGCAATCAGGCCCACTCCTGAGGAATGTTCCCTCAACACTCCTTCAATCTTTTGTGATGATACAGTAGTAAAAGCCAAGATGGAGTAGAGAGAATGGAACTACCCTTGCATTTGAAACAGCAAACAATCACAAACAAAACACATAAACCAACAAATTTCAAAACACTAGACATCAATGAAGAATAATAATTCCTGAGAGATGGCACACACACACACACACACACACACACACACACACACACACACTCACAACTGGTGAACCTGACAATTGCTGCATTGTGTTGCATTGAGAGAATGTTTGCCCATGGTTGCAGAGAAGGAAAACTGAGGGGAAAACTCGAAATATCGCATCTTATGTTGAGAAGATGGAGTTGACAATTCAGGGCAATCAAGGCACTTAATCTCATAAAACAGTGACCAGAGACAAGAGAACTGCACAGAGAGAGAATCCCAGAGATCTGCAGATAGTCCTCCTTGAGTATTTAACAGAGTACTGATGAGCTTACACGTGGGAGCAAACTACCATAGGATAAGACAGATCATCCAAAACGATTACAGAAAACAGTGTTTGGGACTCACGCAGGGCCAAGAACAGTACCTGTTCTATCCTGGCCACATTGGATTGAAAAAATTCATCAATTTATAGGACTTTGCTTAGAGTATTTAGGAAAAGTCCTTCTTCAGTACTGAGGATTAATTAGCCTCACACTGAGCATTGCTTCAGAACTCCTTAATAAGGAATAAAAACAATCCCTGAAAAGATTAAACTGTTTACAAACAGCATCTCAAAACAAAGCTCAAGAAAATTTATGGGAATTCAAAATATCTAGCACCACCAAGTTAAATTCACGAGGTCTGGCATTTGATCAGAGATTACCAGACATCTGATTAGAAAAGTAAAAGCAACACATAATAAGGAGAATAATAAATCAACCAAAACTGATGCAGAACTGACGCACATATTAGAATTAGCAGAGAAGGATATTAAAGCATTTATTTTAGCTATACTCCATAGGTTGAAAAAGTTAGAGACAAAGAAGAGATAAAAGAGAATTAAATTGAAATTGTAGAGACCACAATGTTGAGATAAAATATACACTGAATGAGACTGACCACAGATTAGATTTTGTAAAAGAAAATATAATCAAAATTTAAGGTCTAGCAATAGAATCTAACAAAAATGAAATACAGAGGGGAAAAGAAGAATCTACAACAAGGAAAAGATTACAGACTCTGGAGCAACTTCAAGCAGCCTAATTTTGGAGTAATTGTATCTCCAACAAATAGGAGAAAAGATGAACTTAAAAAGTGTTTGAAGAAGTAATGGCTGAACATTTCCAAACTTGATAAAACTATAAACGAATAGATCTAAGATACACATTGTCTTTGTCCAGTTTTCTGTTGCTTATGATAGAACACCTGAAACTGGGTAATTTATAAAGAAAAAGGCATTTATTTCTTACCATTCTGGAGGCATCTGGTGAGGGCCTTCTTGTTGATGGGGTCTCTACAGAGTCTAGAGGTAATACAGAGCATCCCATGACAAGAGGGCTGGGCATGCTGGTGTGCTTGCTTCATTCTCTCTTCCTCTTCTCAAAAAGCCACAGTTTCCACTCCCTTGATGGCCAATCTATCCATTATTCTATGAATGGGTTAATCCATTCATAAGGTCAGAGCAGTCATTAGGTGATCCAATCACGTCTTAAGGGCCCCAGCTTTTTTGGTTTTTTTTTTTTTTTTTTTTTTTTTTTTTTTTCTGGAAACAGGATCTTGCTCTGTCACTCAGGCTGAAGTGCACTGAATTCTCAAACTCCCAGACTCAAGTGATTCTCCTACCTTAACCTCCTCAGTAGCTGGGACTATGGGAGCATACCACCACACCTGGCTATTAAAGACCACAGCTTTAATACTGACATGTCGGGGATTAAGTTTCCAACACACAGAATTTCAGAAACACAGTCAAATCATAACATTCAGTAAAACTCAAGGAAATATGAAGAAAACTGAGCTAAGATACATCGTGATAAAATTTAATATAGTTAATAAAAATAAATTATTAAAAGCAGCCATAGGAAAAAATATTACATTTAGAGGAAGAAAAATGGAAATGACAGCGGGTTTCTTGCTGTAAACTGTGCAAGCAAGGAGTTGGTAGAGCAATACCTTTAAAGGAAAACATTTTTTAACTATGAACCTAGAATTTCATAACTGGAAGACGCATCTTTCAAAAATGAAGGTGTAATAAAGACATTTTCATATGTATAAAAATTGAAAAAAATTTATCACCAACAGTCTCACACTACAAGAAATGTTAAGGGAAGTCTTCCTGATAGAAGGAAAATGTTACCAGATAAATATCTGATCTATCCAAAGAAATGAAGAGCACTAGAAATGTTACAATATGGGTATATGTAAAGATTGTTTTTCCTTGTTATGTAAGTCTCTATGAAAGAAAAAGAGACTGTTTATCTGGCTATTTCCACAAAATAACAGCATATTCTTATTCAATAGTAATGTACATAGCATATGTAATTACATGTATAATACATATATAATTAAATATATGATAATGCATATATTACATACATAATTATAATAAGTTATTCATGGTGCACCACATATGTAAAGTTAAAATGCATGTGGGAGCTACAATGATTAAAACATCATGTTAGTGTCACAAAGATGGACAAATAAGAAGAACAGAATAAAACATCTAGAAATAAACCCACACTTATATAGAAAACTAGTATTTATAATGGTATAAAGGTAATGGAGACATTATAGCCTTTCCAACAAATTTTGCTGGAACAATCAGATATTCATATGCAAAAATACATTTTAAAATAATTAATTTTAAAACGAATGTTTTAAAACATTAGTTAAAATAGATAATAGACCTAAATTTAAAACATTAAGTTATAAAACTTTCAGAAGAAAACTTAGGAGAAAATTTCATGTGCTTAGCTTAGGCAAAGATATCTTGGAAACAAAACCACAACACCAAAATCACAATCTTTAAAATAACAAATTGCTCCCTAAGCTTTTAGGTGTTTTAACAGACCATTGGCTCAGTAGAACTGTCTCACAAATATCTCCATGCCTACCTCCTTCATCTCTAAAATTTTGCTCAATCACATGTTTTCCAGTGAGGCCTTGCCCTGAATACGTTGTTTTAAATTGCATACCATCCTCTGTCCCACAGCACTTCCAATAACTGTACCTGCTCTGTTTTTCCCATGGTCCCTTACCCTCTATCTTACTATCAAATTTGCATATTAACTATGCATGTCATTATTGTTTACTACTCAATTAAACTGTGTGGTGCACAGGGAATATTGCACAGTAGATAACTTAAGAAATATCTGTTAACAAAATTAAGAGAACCAGTTGTCCAAAAAATATCCCAAATGTTAATTGGTTGCCCCTGGGAAGCAGGAACTGGACACAGAAATGGGAAGGTAGAGTACTGTATAAGTATTTATAAATGACTTGATGATTAAATTAGATACATTATTATGATTATTTAAAACTTATTTTTAATGAAATAATGATGATCTATTATTGCTTTTAATTAAAGCAACATGCATCCCACATTGGTTGTTTCCTCCTTTCTTGTCTAAGCGTTGCTGCAGTAGAACAATACTGTCTTAGAAAACATTTCATGTGGTCATCCTGTTATTTATCACCGAAACTGGGAGCTTTGGAGAGTTCCATATGACAAACTGCATGGTACTCTCAGATACAGGCACCAAGTGGTATTCTGCTATGTAAAACTGCATGCCAATGTTCCACAGGAAATGTTGAGATTCTGTGTACTTGCAGTTGAGCATAGATTTCAAACAGGTGAATTTTTGAATGAGAAGAAACAGAAACACTTCATGTAGGTTCAAATCTTTTACCAGCAATTCTGAAGTCAGAAAAGAAGTTCTGAGAACTGAGAAGGCTTTGAGTCTGTATTATGGCAAAATCAAAAAAGACCTGAGCACATTTGTTGCCAAAACCTTTGAAGTCTTTAGACAGTCCACTTAGTATGAATGTTCATAAATTTTACTGCAGAAACATTAATGCCCATGAATATTGTTTTCTGCCCATGCAAAATATTATGAAGTATACATTCTAACCAATTAATTATCTTTATAAAATTAGAAAAATTCAAAATTCTGAAACAAATCTGATCCCATATATTTCCGTTAAGAAATTGTTAACTTACACGTATTTTTCCTAATTATCCTTTTACTTTAGGATTTTGTGGGTTAAAATGAAAGGCAACATTTTTAGGAGGAAATGGCATCATTTAGGTCAAGTAAGCCTTTCATTGATGGTTGAGACATGGAGAAGAGAAGATGCTGTTATTTAGCACTTGATCTAGAAGCGAGTGGAGGCCACCAGATCCCCACTGCAGGGAGAATATGGCAACGCTGGAACTTCAGAGCCAAACAGTGCTTATTTAGGAAGGTTTATATTTTACAAACTTTTATTTTTAATATTCTCAAACTTTTTTTCTCATATAGACATTCAAAAACAATTCCTGTAGCATCAGCCTGAAAAATATATCTAGTACAATAGATAAAAAGATTCTAGAAACAAATCAGTAACTGACTCAAGTATAGGAAGAATAATGTCTTAACTGGGCAGCGTGATTCAGTGAGGATGAAACTTCCTTTTTATGCTGTTGTACTCTGAATTTCTGATATTTTAATGTCATTTCAATTCTCTCTAGGGCCCGTTACTGTCAGATTCTGGCAGTTGACCCTGTTGATTTCACAGCAGCAAGCACTGCAGGTGTTCCCAACACTCAAGGCAAGCTCCGTATATGGGTGCACCACCCACAGATCCAGCTGTCTGTCATGTTGTTCCCATATTGAAGGAACATAACCTGTTATTAAGCCAATTCAGCCCTAGAAGAAGGAACAAGTTTCTAATATGCAATCTTTAAGTTTGGAAAATGGCATTTGAGAGGTATAAATAAAGCTAAATTCTTATAGAACTTAAACAGCATTGTGGTTATCATGTAATTTTTAAATAAACAGGTTTTGTCTGAATTTTTTTTTATGTTTACAGCAAAGTTGCAAAGATAGTGTAGAGTGTTTCTCTATATCCCTACTAAGTTTTAGTTTCCCCTTCTGATGTTGACTTATGTTACCTCAAGGACGTGTGTCAAGGTAATTAATTATGTATATTTATGTATGAACTTATGTATATTTAACATATATAGAGAGATGCAGGACAGAATATATTTAACAAGATAGTGACAGAAACAATTATAGATATGTTAAATATACATAAATTAGAACATACTTTACCAAGTTCTGGCTGTTGAAAGAGCCTCGAAGCAATGACACCCCAGTAACAAGAAGCACTCCCAGTGGCCAGATTTTGATTTTAAAATATGATTAGCCAGGAGAAGGACTAAGGACATGGTACCAATATTATTAGTACATTACTATTAACTAAACTTCAGACTTTCTTCAGTCTCACCAGTTTTTCTATCAATGACCCTTGTCTGTTCTTGGATCCCATCCAGGGTAGCACACTGCATTTAGTTATCCTGTCTCCTAAGTCTCACCTGGTCTGTAAGCATTGATTAGTCTTTCTGTGGTTTTCATGATCTAGCCAGTTTTAAGTAGTACTGGTCAGGTATTTTGTAGAATGTCTCTTGAATTGGGGTGTCTTATTTTTTTTTTTTTTTCATAGTTTGACTGGAGTTAATGGGGTTTTCAGAAAGAATAACACTGAGGCAAAGTGCCCTCTTCATTACATCACATCAGGGGGAAATGTGGTATCTCCTGGTGATGTTAACCTTGTTCACTTGGTTAAAGTACTGTGTGGCATGTTTCTCCACTGTGAAATTTCTCTTTTTCCCTTGCCATATTCTATTCTTTGGAAATGAGTCATAAATACAGTCCATCCTCTAAAGAAGGTGGGAACTAAGGTCCATCTCCTGAAAAAGGAATTACTACATATATGAATTAGAATATTTTGCACAGATTTGTCTATTGTCCCTATGTATATTTATTTACTGTTTATCAATAAGGATACATTTGTATTTATTTCATACTTTGGGTTACAATTCAATATTCTGTTTTTTGTTGTTGTTGCTCAAATTTTCTTTGCTTTGAGCATTGGAAGTTCCTCTAATTTGGCTTCTCTGTCTCTTTGACATGCCCTCATCCTTTTGTTTCCTTGAACATTTCCTTTTGTTATGGTTCTAAAAGCTGTTCCAGGTTCATTTTGTATCAGTTCTAGAATAGACTACTTCTCAAAGGAGTCCTTAGTCCTTCTCCTGGCTAATCATATTTTAAAATCAAAATCTGGGACTGGGAGTGCTTCTCGTTACTGGGATGTCATTGCTTTGAGGCTCTTTCAGCTGCCAGAACTTGGTAAAGTATGTTCTAATTTATGTATATTAACATATCTATAATTGTTTCTGTCACTATCTTGGTAAAGATATTCTGTCATGTATCTCTCTGTATGTGTTAAATATACATAAGTTCAGCTGGACACGGTGGCTCATGCCTGTAATCCCAGCACTTTGGGAAGCCGAGGTGGGTGGATCAAGAGGTCAAGAGTTCAAGACCAACCTGGCCAAGATGGTGAAACCCTGTATCCACTGAAAATACAAAAAATTAGCCAGGCATGGTGGCAGGCGCTTGTAATTCTAGCTACTCGGGAGGCTGAGGCAGGGAATTGCTTGAACCCGGGAGGCAGAGGTTACAGTGAGCTGAGATCACGCCACTGTGCTCCAGCCTGGGAGACAGTGAGTCTCCATCTCAAATAAATAAATAAATAAACAAACATAAGTTCATCCTGATGTCTCCAACTCTAGGCTAGTACCATAGGGTTCATTCTTGCCATTTTGATTACCTGTGGCTTTCCTCTCTGACTGTGAGAATTTTGGCTCCCATCACCCAGTGAGAAACCATTTACCACCTAGAATACAGTGTTCACATGGTTACTTTTGTTATCACCCTTACAATTTTCAGTCAAAATACTGTTATCTACAGCTACTTAAGCCAGCTCCATTTTACCCATTTTTGGTGCACTTATGCCATACATTTGTAACACACTCAGATTTATTTGTTACAGTCTACAATCCATTGCTGGATTCCTAAAATACTGGTTGATTTTTTGGGTGTTTGTCTGTGTTCATTAAAAGCACTTATAGTAATGTAAAGTTCTATTGATTTTATTAATAAAAAATGGTTATTTAGTCTGGGCAACATGGCAAAACCCCATCTCCAAAAACAAAGAAAACATAAAAAGTAGCTGGACTTGGTGGTGCATGCCTGTGGTCCCAGCTACTTGGGAGGCTGAGGTGGGAGGATCGCTTGAGTCCAGGAGGCAGAGGTTACAGTGAGCTGAGATTGTGCTGCTGCACTCCAGGCTGGGGGACAGAACCATATCCTGTCTCAAAAAGAAAAAAAAAAAAAAATGGTTATTGACTATTCACTACTTCCTGATTACATTTACTGTAAGAATAATTTTTCAAAATTCAAACTCATTTACATGTTTATGACTTTTAAAGATGATAATGAAACCAAATATTTCATATATGTGTGTCTGTTTACTCTTATGTAGTACTTACCTAATACTATTTCTTCACTATAATTTTTAGTTATAATTGTATAAGTAAGATGTTTGTATGCATGTTTCCAACAAAAGAAACATGTTTTAACATATACATATGTATTTGAATGCATCCTTTCAAAACTGTGATTAATCAAGTAAAATATTTTTTAAAATCCTAAATTTTACTCATTCCGTATGTCCATATAATGAATTAAAAATAAAAGTAAAGATGAAAACCAGTTTTCTGAATTAGGCATTCTCCTTATAGTGGCAATATATATAGTGGTAAACTTTGAAAATACTCCATTATTTATTAGCTATGTAACTTTGGGAAAGTCATAGTATTAATCTCTCTGGGCCTTAGTTTTCTTAATAAAAACTCAGTATCATAATGTTAATAGTACAAAATCAAAGGAATAGTAGAAGAACCAATTAAGATAACACTTTTAAAGCATCAGAGGCTACTTCATATAATGCAATGCTATATAGATATAGACACCAATACAGATAGATATTTGTGTATTGTTCATAGATTTCAGTACATTTTTTAAGTGCAAATATAATTTATTGTGTTGCCTTCATCTAAATTATATATATATGTGAAATTTGTGAATTGCTGTCTGTAAATATCTATAAAAAACACATCCAGACACTTGCTTAAAAGTTTACTGCGATGAGAAAGAAATAATTAGAATTTTTCAAGTAGTATCTCATTGTAATTGTAAACTGAACACAATTATTGGAAATTGCTTTATGTCAATTCAGAAGCTCTTAGTAATTCAGCATTATTTTATAATTGAATGTTTATGTCAAGATCAACATTAATGAGGGATGTTGGAAAAGATTAGAAATAATGTACAAGAAACTTTGCATATTACTGTTACTTCTGCTACTTGGCACAATATCTTGTAATTATGTGATAACTAAAAACCTTAGATCATACCCCAAGAGTTTTCATTGTCATTATTATTTATCATTTTTGAGTGTCTACCAGATTTGTTATTTTTCAAATCATTTAAATGCTTTAAACTCTCTTTCCAAGAAAATCAAACAAACATGTATTCTAATCTGCAAATAGGAAGCCAGGAAGCTAAATCAAATTAGCACACAATGTACATGTGTATGCATATGTATACTAATATATATTCATATATATGTATATACAAACTTACATGAACACCCATACTTACATGTATGTCTGCATGTATATATGCATACACACATGAATACATATATCTATTTGGGTAAGTGATTAGACTGACAGTACAGTTAAAGATGTATAAAGCTGGAAATGATAAGTCTGCAACTATCTACTCACATACATTATTTGAAGAGCATTAAAACCCCAAATCAAGTTATAGCCTATTGCAACCTGTAAAACATTTATTGTAAATTACCTAATTTATTTTTTCATTTATGCATAGTTTCTTATGTAAATTTTAAAAATATTTGCCATGGCGCATTCTGTAAACATTCCCCTATTCTTTTCTTTAATGCGTATTTGCATGAAGGGAACTTGGGTTTTGCTTTTTTGTATTGGATAGCCATTAAAGCAACTTCAGTATTTTTGTCTTTTTCTCCTTAGTTTAACTGTTTCTAACTTTTTTCATATTCCAAATAGATGTTAGAGTCATACTTTTTATTTTCCACTTTCTAAATAAATTCTCTAAATTGTTTTTAAAAGAGGAAATTAGCAAATCAGTAAAATATATTCCTATGATTAAAGCATGGCTCTGTTGAGAGTCAAAAATGGGAAGTATCTAGATATTGATGACACAAAGGCTCATAAACCAACATAACTTGCCTCTTAGCGGAAGGGACGAAGTCCATAAGCAAGAAGGTAGTTAGTCAACATCTTCAACATAGATAAAACAACATTTGTCTTGCTATTTAGTTGTGGGATGGACTTTAAGGTATAATGTCATAAAGGACTGTGGTGCAAAGTTGTCTGGGGCCAAATCATGGCTCTGCTATTCACTGGTTGTGTTGCCTCAGACATGGTTTCTAGCCTCTCTGTACCTCACTTTTCTCATGAGAACAATAATAGTAGATGTGCTTGTTGTGATGTTTAAATTAGTTAATATATAAAACAGGATGAATTAGTGCCCAATAAGCACACTACCAATGATTATTATTTTTATTATGATCATTATTATTTTGTTGCCATAGCAAATATATTCTGGCTAAGTACATTGTTCATCTTATTTAATCTTAAATAAAAGGTCACTCTTAATGTCATTTATCAAAAGAGCACCACCACGCATCAGATAGCGTAAGGAACTGCATGAAAAATTGTATTTTTAACTTTAACGAATATTTTTGTTGCTTGAAAACAGCCATAAGCATCTCTTTTACTGTCTTTCATTTTGGCCACTTTTGCCTGCAGATTGAAGTAATAGATGTTTGAGTTTGGCAAAAGATATTTTTATAATACCAGTAATTTCCCTGTACAGCCAGCGTTCTCTAGCTGTCTTAGTGTAGGATTAATTTTCAAGAACAATTATTCACTGCAGGTCACTGGCATTATGATACAAAGTTGCAAGGGCAGAGTTGTTTTCTTTTCTTCTTTCTTTTCTTTTCCTTTTTTTTTTTTTTTTTTTTTTCTTTTTTGAGATGGAGTCTTGCTCTGTCACCCAGGCTGGAGTAGTACAGTGGTGCAATCTCAGCTCACTGCAACCTCCAATTCCTAGGTTCCAGTGATTCTCCTGCTTCAGCTTTCCAAGAGCTGGGACTATAGGCATGTGCCACCACACCTGGCTAATTTTTTGTATTTTTAGTAGAGATGGGTTTTCACCATGTTAGCCAGGCCATCTCCAGACCTCATGATCCGCCCTCCTTGGCCTCCAAAGTGCTGGGATTACAGACATGAACCACCATGCCCAGCCCCAGAGCTGTTTTCTTATGTGAATTTGGTTTCTGTAATTTGAAGAATATAAGTAATGGAGGAGGTGCAAGGTTAAAAATGTATGGATCCAGAAGCCAGTCTGTGGAAAATATTATTCCATTTATCAGAGTTGTAAAATTGCAAGCAGAGAAATATATTTCCATGGACAAATAGTCAAAATGGAAACAACCACCTCTAAAGAATCTACTTGACAAGACAATATAAACATTTTCAAAGTATCTACAAGCTGAATTATTCCTATATTACATCAACAAAAATTATTCAACATTTAGATGTAGATGTGACACAAAATTTCACATTATGTCCATTTCAAATCAATTTAATGAGGATTAATACATTCTTAGATTGTTCGAAAATATGATTGACAAAAGATAATGTCATATTAGGTGAAGATTAACATTTCTTGTTGATGTGTCATGAAATACTGATAAGGATGATGATATGGTTTGGCTGCGTTCCCACTCAAATCTTACCTTGAGTTGTAATAATCCCCATGAGTGAAGGGTGGAGGCAGGTGAAGATCGTTGAATCACGGGGGTGGTTTTCCCCATACTGTTCTCATAGTAGTGAATAAGTCTCATGAGAGCTGATGGTTTTATAAATGGGAGTTCCCCTACACAAGCTCTCTTACCTGCTGCCCTGTAAGACGTGCCTTGCTTCTCTTTGCCTTCTACCATGACTGTGAGGCCACCACAGCCATGTGGAACTGTGGCTCCATTAAACCTCTTTCCTTTGTAAATTACCCAGGCTTGGGTATATCTTTATTAGCAGTGTGAGAACAGGTTAGTATAGAGGAGAGACACATAAAACTCATTATACGCCACTCCACATACACATAAATTGGTTAACAAATGTTATCAACTCAAAGAATTTCTAAACTTAATCAAAACTCAAGAAAAGTTTTCATGAACTTTCATTTTATATTTTTACATATAAAATAAAATTAATAGTCTATTTTCCAAATTTATCAACAGTACTAGAAATGCATGTAAGCAGAATAATTTTATTCCAAAATAAAATTAATAGTAAAGATTTAATTAACCATGTGAGGAAGAATAATGAATTAGAGATTCATTTCCTCTAGAAAAAAAAAGTACAAAATGGCTATTACAGATAATAAGATAATACAGCGCCAAAAATTAATTAGAGAAATTGTTAGAGGTTTTTAGTAGCTAGATAATTAATAAAAAGTATGTTATTTTCTGATTTTTAGTATTTGTGTATTTTTAAATGTTTGTAATTGTTAATTTTTTTTTCTCATTCTAAATACATATTTTGGCTGGGTATGGTGGCTGATGCGTGTGATCTCAGCATTTTGGGAGACTGAGGAAGTAGAATTGCTTGAGACCAGAAGTTGGAGAATAGCACTGGCAACATAGCCAGATCTCATCTCTACAAAAAAAAATTTTTTAAATAGCCAGGCATTGTATGACGTGCTTACAGTCCCAGCTACTCAGTAGACTGAAGTGAGAGGATTGCTTGAGCCCAGGAGATTGAGGCTGCAGTCAACCATGATTGTGCCACTGTGCTCTAGCCTGGGAAACAGAGCAAGACCATCTTTAAAAAATAGTAATAACAATTATAAAATTATATATAAGTAAATACTCATATTTGGTTTCATACCAGCTTTGTAGTTACAATTTTGCATTTTATTTCTTGAGGAATAAAAACATGATCCATCCCCCCAAATTTCAAAATGCCAGGCCCTACAAAATCTTAGTGCTTTGGGGTTCAAATGCCTGTATTTTTATAAAGCTGTAGAAGTGATTTTGAAACACAGCAGGGGTTAGAAAGCATTGGTATAAGAATCATAAAGACTTATGTTAGGACTTTGGGTTTCTTTGTTGTCAAAGAGGGTAAATAATGGTTACATTAGTGAAGGTATAAAATACAGAAAGGAGCACAAGCTTTAGAAAAGGGATTAGTTTTGAATATACTTATTTCTAAACAAAATTTGCTACCGCACTAACTTTGAAGACCATGTCAAAATGCTTTTATGTTTAGTTTACTGTAGAATAAATCTTTGAACTCTTTCTTTTAATGTTCTGCTTCTTAGTCAATTTTCTTCCCACATGTATTTGTACATTGAAAGCTTGAGAGTTCAATCCATACAGGAGTTTACTTTTATCTTTTTAAATTTCATCCTGCTAGCTTTTACCCCATTTCTCTAATCCAAGCATGGCTTTGTTCTGAACTCTTTCCCCTGCTTTCTCTGTATGCTGGCTATTTTGTACATTAATTTTATGGTATATGCACATTCTTATTTATTTTTTCTTAAGGATTCTTACAGCCAGGAGTGCATTTATAATAACTGCAAAGCATTTTTCCCTAACATACCTGCCCATAGAATGAATTGTACCCATCTTCTACCCGATTCATACGTTGAAGCCTTAACTAACTCCAATGTGATGGTGTTTGGAGATGAGGTCTTTGGAAGGTAACTAAGCTTAAATGAGGTTATGAAGTTGGATAATGAGATTAGTATTTAAGAAGGGACTGGTGAGCTTGCACTTTCTCTCTTTCCAGAAGGCCAAAAATAACTCGAGGTCCTGTGAACATAGGGGAAGTTGGCAGCTAGCCACCTACAAGCCAAGAGAAGTGGCTTCAGAATGAAAGCTACCTTGTCAGCACCTTGGTCTTGGACCTGTAAGAAATAAATTTCTGTCATTTAAATCCCCCAAGTCTTTAGAATTTTGTTAGGGCAGCCCAAGCTGACTAATATAGTATCTACTAGAAGGCTCAAGTCTGAAGAGGAAAAGAGTTTGCTTTCTGCTCTGAAGGCTTGTATGGAATTAGATTATTGTGTTACAGACACACACGTAAAGAGAAATGCACAGGCAGGTGAGTGCTGCTTACACAACTTATGACTATTTTATTATGAGTACTTATTGCTTCACCTTTAAAGTTATCTAGAGAGGAATGTGCTACAGCTCAGTGATTTCAAAGGTGATATAATCATTTTATAATTTAAACAACAGGAACCTGTGTTACATGGAAAGCACAATCATTTTAATTTGAAATATTTGAACATATATTTTTATAAACTAAATAAAATTGCCAGTCACCAGGACCTAAGCTAGCTAAAGATGCATAGTTTGTTGGGGATAATTGCTACTCAGTAATATTTTAAATAGTGCTTAAAACTTCCTATGTTACTAATAAAAGTCAGTCAGCCTGAGTTAAAAGGCTTGCTAAGCCACTTATCACCCAAGTGGCTAAGGTATTTTCAGTAAACATTTTTTCTAGTCATTTAATCTTTTACTGCTTTAGTCTCCTCACCTATAAATGAAGATGATGGTAATACCTATTTTTTTATAGTTGATGTTAGGATTAAATGGGTGGTACCTGTAAAACACAGAGAATGCAGTAGGCATTTAATATTGTTACATTTACGTTTTTCACTCATTAAGGTATTGCAACATGCATTGTAGGCATCAGAGACATTGCCAAATCTCCTCACCATTTTAAATGTTGTTTAATGACTCTTCCCTCTTTCTAATACTGAGATCGCTTTTAGAAGAACATTTTCCCTTCCCTTCCTACTCAAAATGCACATTCCTGAAATACCTTAGCTCCAGGGAGTTGAGAATTAGAATATCTTAATCTAAAATCAGGCTCTTGTAATTTCCAGCTAAATTTCAGAGAAAGGAATAGTAATCATGGCATCACTTAAAGGAGTTATTATTTTTCAAGTCTTGATTCTGGTCTATATGAGACACACTTTTATGTTCTGTGTAAGTAATTGCACAGAAAAATGTTGCTTCACCATTTTTTATTGACTACTATAGAGTAAAAATTTGTGTCACCCCCAAATTCATATGTGAAATCCTAACTCCCAAGGTTATTATATGATATTAGGAAATGAGACCATTGGGAAGTAATTAGGTCATGAGGGTGGAGGCTCTTACAAAAGAGATCCCAGAGAGCTCTCTCACCTTCTGCCATGGCCCGTATTCTGAGGATGCAGTTAGGAGTCAACAGTCTGCAACACAGAAGAGAGCTCTCACTAGAACTCAACCATGCTGGCACCCTGATCCTGGACTTCCAGGCTTTGGAACTGTGAAGAATAAATTTGTGTTGTTTAATCCACCTAGTCTAGAGTATTCTGCTACAGCAGCCCAAATGGACTAAGACAGAAATTGGTACCAGAAGTGGAATGCTCCTGTAACACCTAAAAATGAGAAAGTGGCTTTGGAACTGTGTAAAGGGTAGCGACTAAAAGAGTTTTAAGGTGTGGAGTGGTTAATTTAGATATCAACTTGATTGGGTTAAGGGATACCTAGATAGTTAGCATTACTTCTGAGGATGTCTTTAAGGGGGTTTCCAGAAAAGTTTGATATTTGAATCAATGAACTGATTAAAGAAGATCCAACTCCATCCAATCTGTTCAGATGTCATACAACTAATTGGGGGTCTGGAAAAAACAAAAAGGTATAAGAAAGTCAAATTCATTCCCTATTCTGAAGCTGGGACAGGCATCTTCTCTTTCTTTGACATCAGAACTCCAGGTTCTCCAGCTTTTGAACTCCAGAATTTGTACTAGCATTCCCCTAACTCCCCCAACCGTGCCTCAGGTGTTTGACCTCAGACTGAACGTTACACCAGTGGCTTCTTTAGCTCTCAGGCCTTTGGACTTAAACTAAGTTATGCCACCAGCTTCTGTGTTTCTCCATCTTGCAGGTGGCATATTATAGGGCTTTTCAACCTCCAGAATCGTATGAACCAATTCCCATAATAAATCACTTCTTATCTACTTCTTATCATCATCATCTATATCTTATTATTTTGTTCCTCTGGAGAACCGTGACTAATAAAAGGTGAATGCTTCAACAATCCTACATTGCTATGAATGGACTATCATGGCTGATTTTGGTAAGAACCCAGAAAGAAAGGAGAAGACTTTTAAAGAAACCCTCAATGTTTTCATAGAATTCCTAAGTAGAGATTATTAGAATATTGGTAGAAATATGGACAGTAAATGCTATCTTCTTGAGTTCTGAATCAGATGGAAATGAGGAACATGTCATTGGGAACTGGAGGAAAGGAAATCTTTGTTGTAATGTGACAAAGTATTTTTCTGCCTTTCTGTTCTGGCATTTTGTGGAAAGTAAAACTTGTAAGTGATAAAATTAAGTATTTAGCTGAAGAGATTTCTAAGCAAATTTCTGAATGTGTAACTTAGCTCCTCCTTACTTCTTATAGTAAAATCTGATAAGAGAGAAATGGCAAAGATGGAACTGTTAAGTGATATGGTTTGGATTTGTGTCCCTGGTCAAATGTCATGTCAAATTGGAGGACGCGCCTTGTGGGAGGTGATTGGATCATGGGGGTGGATTTTCCCTTTGCTGTTCTCATGATGGTGAGTGAGTTCTCTCGAGACCTGATTGTTTGAAAGTGTGTGTTAAATTAACAAAGGAACAGAAAACCAAACAGTGCACATTCTCATTCATAAGTGGGAGTTGAAAAATGAGAACTCATGGACACAGGGAGAGGAACATCACACACCGGGGCCTGTCAGGGGGTGGGGAAAGGGAGGGAGAGCATTAGGACAAACACCTAATGCATGCAGGGCTTGAAGCCTAGATGATGGGTTGATAGATCCAACAAACCACCACGGCACATGTATACTTATGTAACAAACCTATGCGTTCTGCACATGTATCCCAGAACTTAAAGTAAAATTTAACAAAAGAAGAAGAAAGTGTGTGACATCTCCCTCCCACCTCTCCTGGTCCACCCACCATGGTAAGACATGCTTGCCTCCCCTTCCATCATAATTGTTAATTTTCTGAGGCCTCCCAGCCATGCTTCCTATACAGTCTGTGGAACTCTGAGTCAATTAAGCCTCTATTCTTCATAAATTTCCCAGCCTCAGGTAGTTCTTTACAGCAATATGAGAACAGACTAATACAGAAAATGGGTATTGAGAGTGGGATGCTACTGTAAAGATACCTGAAAATGTGGAAGCAACTTTGGAATTGGGTGACAAGCAGTGACTGGAATAGTTTTAAGGGCTCAGAAGAAGATAGGAAGATGTGAGAAAGTTTGGAACTTCCTAGAAACTTGTAGAATGGTTTTAACCAAAATACTGATAGTGAAATGGACAATGATGCACAGGCCAAAGTGGTCTCAGATGGAGATGGGGACTTATTGGGAACTGGAGTAAATGTCATTCCTGCTCTGCTTTAGTGAAGAGACTGGTAGCATTTTGTCCATGCCCCAGAGATATATGGAACTTTGAACTTGAGAGAGATGATTTAGAATATCTAACGGAAGAAATTTTTAAATAGTAAAGTGTTTAAGAAGTTAACTGGCCATTTCTAAAAGTATATATCATAAGGGTAAAGAAAGAGATGGTCTAAAACTGGAACATATATTTAATAGGGAAGCAGAGCATAAAAGTTTGGAAAACTTGCTGCCTGACTATGTAGTAGAAAAGAAAAACTCATTTTCTGTGTAGAAATTCAACCCTACTGCAGAAATTTGAATAAGTAACAAGCAGCTAAATGTTAATAGCTAAGACAATGGGAAAAATGACTCCAGGACATTTCAGAGATCTTTGTGGCAGCCCCTCCCATCACAGGCCCCAAGGACTTGGAGGGAAAAATAGTTTCATGAGGCCCCCTGCTGCTCTGTGCAGACTCAGGACATGGCATGTTGAATCCCAGTTATTCCAGTTTTAAAACACCATGGCTAAAATGAGCCAAAGTACATCTTAAGCAGTTGCTTCAGAGGGTGCAAGCCTCAGGCCTTGGCTGATTTCACATGATATTGGGCCTGCAGGTGTTCAGAAGGCAAGAAATGAGCTTTGGGAACCTCCACCTAGATTTCAAAGGATTTATGGAAACTCCTAGATGTCCAGGCAGAAGTCTGATCCAGGGGCAGAGCCCTCATTGAGAATCTCTAGTAGGACAGTGCGGAGGGGAAATGTGGGGTTGGAGCCCCCTTACAGAGTCTCCACTGGGTCACTTAACAGTGGAGCTATGAAAAGAGTGACATTTTCCTCCAGACCTCAGAATCATAGATCCACCAACAGCTTGCACTGTGTGCCTGGAAAAGCTGCAGTCACTCAATGTCAGCCCGTGAAAGCAGCCCCAGGGACTGTACCCCCTCTAAAGCCACAGGGTCAGAGCTACCCAAGGCACTGGGAGCTCACCCTTGCATCAGCATGTCCTGGATGTGAGACACACAGTCAAAGAAGTTTATTTTGGAGCTTTAAAATTTAATGAGTGCCCTGCTGGGTTTCAGACTTGAATGGGTCCTGTAGCCCCTTTGTTTTGGCCAGTTTCTCCTATTTGGGATGGGAGCATTTACCCAATGCCTGTATCCCAATTGTATCTTGAAAGTAACTAACTTGATTTTTATTTTGCAAGCTCATAGGTGGAAAAGACTTACCTTGTCTCAGGTAAGACTTTGGGCTGTTGACTTTTGGGTTTATGCTGAAATGAGTTAAGACTTTGGGGGACTGTTGGGAAGAGATAATTGTATTTTGCCATATGAGAAGGACATGAGATTTTGGAGGGACCAGTGGCTAAATGATATTGTTTGAATTTGTGTCCTCACCCAAATATTATGTTTAATTGGAGGAGGGACATGGTGGGTGGTGATTGGATCATGGGGGGTGGATTTCTGCCTTGTTGTTCTCATGACAGTGAGTGAGTTTCCACAAAATCTGATAATTTAAAAGTGTGTGGCACGTCCTCCTTAGCTCTCTCTCTCCTGCTGCCCTTTGAAAAATGTTATTGCCTCCCCTTCACCTTCCCCTCCATGATTGTTAGTTTCCTGAGGCCTCCCGGTCATGCTTCCAGTTAAGCCTGTGAAACTCTGAGTCAATTAAACCTCTTTTCTTCATAAAGAGTTTTATGAACTACCCAACCTCAGGTAGTTCTTTTTAGCAATATGAGAATGAAGCAATACATTAAATGAAGAGGTAGCAGAATGTGAAGATTTGGGCTGGGCATGGTGGTCTGCAGCTATAATCACAGCACTTTGGGAGGCTGAGGTGGGCATTTGGATCACCTGAGGGCAGGGAGTTGAGACCAGCCTGGCCAAAATGGCAAAACACTGTCTCTACTAAAAATATAGAACAATTAGCCGGGTGGGGTGGCAGGGCTCAACTGAGATTGCAGTGAGCCAAGATTGCACCATTGCACTCCAGCCTGGGTGACAGAATAAGACTGTGTTTCAAAAAAAAAAAAAAAAAAAAAGAATTGAAAGGTTTGGAAATTTCTTAGCCTATTCACATTTTAAAATGAAAATACAAAGGGTGCATCCTGGTGTCCATTTGATACAGAGATTAATATAGGTTCAGCCATAGATTTAATCAGCAACTCCAGCAGGAAAAGTGTCAGTTTGAATGTGTCAGTTTGAACTGCAGAGGAAGGAGTTGAGAAGGAATGAATAAAGTCTGTTAGATTTCATGGATTTTATAGAATAAGATATAGAGCTATTTGACTGTAAATATGTGCTACTTTTCATTACAGGGGAAGAATAACCCCAAAATTGATTCAGAGATTATCAGGGATACCTCCTCAGTTTCAAAAGAGGGACCATTGCATTGCATTCAGCAAGCCAGATGGTCTTGACCCGAAGCTATGGGATGGGACCTTCCCTCAGTAGGCCTGGAAGGCAGAGTATCAAACCAAAAATAGTTATTCCTGAGTCTTAAGATCTCATGGAGAATGCTTTTCAGTTTGAACTTATTTGAAACATTTTATCCCTTTCTTCTTTCCCATTTCTCCCTTTTGCAATGGAAGTATCTATCTTATTCCTATTCCAGTATTGTATTTTGAAAGGATATAACTTGTTTGATTCCACAGGATCACAGCTGGAGAGCAATTTTCCTCAGGTTGAAATGTATTTAGTCTCAAATATCACCTGATTTAGACGATATTCAGAGATTTTGATATTTAGACTCTAGAGTTGCTGCAAGAAACAATTTATAGTTTTGAGGCTGCTTGGATGTAAATAATGCATTTTGTACATGAGAAGAACATAAATTTTGAGGGGTCAGGATGGAATGCTACAGACTCAATATTTGTGTCCCCCACAATTTGTATGTTTAAATCCCAACACCCAATTTGATGGTATTAGGAGATAGGACATTTGGAAGGTGAATATGTGTCATATGAATATGAATCCTATGACACATATTCACCTCTCATATATGAAATTAGTGGTCTTACAAAAAACACCTCACAGTTATTTAAAGCTTCCTCACCCTTTACCCCTTACCAGCACTCAGCATACAGTTAAAAGTTTGGAACTTGGAGGAGGGCCATGTTGGCAGCTTGATTTTGGACTTCCAGGCTTGAGAATTGTGAAAAATAAACGTTGGTTGCTTAAACCACACAATGGATGGGATCCTTTTGTAGCAGCCTGAATTGACTAAAATTTGAAATCTAACTGCCATATTCTCTGGGGCCCATGAGAGAAGGGAGCACACTTTCTCAGTTTAGGATGGAAATCTAAAAATATCTTGAAATCTCCCCACTTTTCTTTTTCTCAGAAGACACTCCCAACTTCATCTGTGTCTGGATTTCCTGAGTCAGAAGGTACCTTCCAGAGGTCTGAAATCTAGAAAGATGGAAATCACAAGAATTTGGAGACTTGCAAACATTCACCAGCAGTACCTCAGAGCAATCAACACAGGAGAAGGTAAGTATGATGTCATGCTATACAAAGACATTTGCCAGCAGTGCTGGTGACCACAAGGCATGCCCATTGCTTTAAATAATAAAAATGAGAGATAGATAGGGAGAACAGTAACAGCACCATGACAAGTAATTGAAACATTAGGGTCTTTACAATAAAACCTATATCTAGATAAAATGATAATAACGAGGACTCACTAAAGTTTGATAGATCTTCAGTGAATTTTATGCAAAAAATACTGCAAGTTAAAATCTGGCATGCAGACATTGCAACTTTTTTTAATCCTAAAGCAACTCCAGGTCCCCTCAAACTGCACCAACAAAAAGTAGACATAGAAAGCTGTGTATTCTTCAAGAAGTATTTTCCTCAGATAAGGACTTGAAGGGTAAAGCTAAGGCATACATAGGCCACAGAAGGTATCAAAAACTAAATTATTTCCAGAGAGCAGAACCAGACATGGTCATAATTACTAACTGAAGATTTATTTACATAAGGGAAAAATTCCTATACTCTATGTAAGAAGTGGAAAAATAATAATTCTATAGGCAAAAGACTTCTCTGTGTTTTTCACTTTCTCCAATTCTGAATGGGCCACCAGGTTCATATTCCAGCACTATGTGTTGAGTATGTTGTGTGCTGGTAACTTTTATATGTTTCTGGAGCTTGAAGAGCTGTGCATTATCCAGGTTTCCTGGGCTATTCCTTAAAAGCAGCAATCAGATGTGATTCTCAGTCATCTCCCTTGGGGAGAGGTGAGACTCTTCCATAGGTATAAAAACAACAATAGAAACAAATTTGGATTTGGGTGAGTACAAGGAGTGGATTACCATTTTCCTTTTTATTGCCTTTGCTAATTTCTGGGCTACTCTCAACACAATAGCCAGAATTTTCCTGTTAACAAGTGAGTCATGTAATGCCACCCCTTTTCCCAAGTCCTCCAGTAACTTCCAATCTCACTCAGAGTAAAGCCTAGTCTCCCACAAGGCCATTCATTGTCTACGTCCTAGATGATTTTCCTTCTTGCTATTACTGAACATGCTAGACCTTCTCCAGCCTCAGACCATTTGCACTTACAATTATTTCTTCTCTTGTCCTCCAAGAAAATCTGAATAGTTTCTTCTTTATTTCCTTCAGATTTTACACATGACACTTTCAAAACGAGACCTAACTTGATGACCCTATTACTGTATGTGGGAACTCTCTGTGAACTTATGAAGCAGTGACAATCATGACAGCTAGGAACACATTTTACTGTTATATGCTGCATATTGTTGGTCTTCTTCCATTAGAAATGTAAGCATTAGGATCGTGGGGATTTTTGTTTGATTTTGTTTTTCCTTTTTCTGTATTTTACTGCTAACTATTGACTCCTAAACTTTGTGCCTGTCATATTGGATCACTTCATAAACATGAAGTGGATGTTGACTAAAATGATAGTGCCCCCAAGTTGAGAATGGTTATGAGCTGTTGATATAGGAACAAGAGCTTCCTAGCATCCTCAAAAGTTGTGTGTTGAAAGGCTGCATTGCACTCTCTAAAAGCATTTCCTGAACAATAGCCGGCAAAGATCCTTTACCTTTTTTCTTCATTCCTCTTGCCTCATACTGAGTAGAATGTTACGCAGTGTTTGCAGACCTACCCACAGCTTTGGTTTCCAGAATAAGATGCTTATTCTACAGGTGACAGAATGATATGGTGCAAGGAGTTTGCCTGCAAGATCTCACAGAACACAGTCACTGTATTAGTTGTGATAGTTAATTTTATCTGTCAACTTCATTGGGCCATAGGCCTTCCAGATTGTTTGATCAAACATTATGCAGGGTGTTTTTGTGCAGGTGTTTTGGGGCGAGTTTATCATTTAAATCAGTAGAATGAATAAATCAGATTGTCCTCCCTAATGTGGGTGGGCCTCATTCAATTAATTGAAGCCTTGAATATAGCCAAAAGACTTATCTTTCCCCAAGAAAAAGAGAATTATTCATACTAGACTCTGTTGAAACTAATAGTTTGGGTATTTACCTGTCTTGAGACACAAACTGAAACTTTCTGTCACAAGCCTGCCAGCTTTTGGATAGGAACCATATCACTAGCTCTTCGGAGCCTCCAGCTTCTCCAGCTTCCTGCCTCACCTGCAGATTCTGTAATGTGCCTGGCCCCAGAAGCATGCTAGCCAATTCCTTGCAATTCATCTTTACATAAATATATATATATACACACACACACACACACACACACACACACACACACATACAGACACACACACATACACACATATATCCACCTATGTGCTAGTTAATTTTAGGTGTCACCTTGAGGGGTTACGGGATACATAGGTAATTGCTAAAGCATTATTCCTGGGTGTGTCTATGTGGGTGTTTCCAGAGAAAATTGGCATATGAGTTAATAGAATGAATGGGGAAGATCTGCCCTCAACATGGGCAGGTAACATCCATTTAGCTGGGGCCGCCAATAGAACAAAAAGGCAGAGAAAAGACAAATTCATTCTCTCTTCTGGAGCTAGGGCACTCTTCTTCTGCCCTTAGACATCAGAACTTCAGGTTCTCCAGTCCTTGGAATTCAGGACTTGCCTCAGTAACCTGCAGGTCCCCATGCCTTTAGCCTGGACTGAGAGTTTGACCATTGGCTTCTCTGATTCCCCGACGCTTTCAGATTTGGACTGATCCACATTCCTTGCATCCTTGAGTCTCCAGCTTACAGATGGCCTATTATGGGACTCCTCAACTTCCACATTTTTTCAAGTAAATATCTTCTCATCTATCCATCCATTTATCTATCCATCTATCTATTCATCTATCCATCCATCCATCCATCCGTTACCTATTGTCTATCTATCCATCTATCCATCCATCCATCCACCCATCCATCCGTCATCTATCTATCCCTCTATCCATCCATCCATTACTTATCTATCTACACATCCATCATCTATCCATCCATCCTTCCATCATCCATCAATCTATCCATCTATCAATTACCTATCTATCTATCCATCCCTCATCTATCTATCCATTATCTATCTATCTATCTATCTATCTATCTATCTATCTATCTATCTATCTATCATCTTTTACTGGTTCCATCTCTCTGGAGAACTTTGGTTAATACACCAGTCCTAACTGGCTGTGAAGGATATTTGTGTGTTTATTTGTTTGTTTGTTTGTTTTTTCCATTATGGCTGAAACAAATCCTATTGAATACAAAGAAATTGATTTTCTTTCACTACAAACTTAGGAATAAAAATTTCTTTATTCGTACTTGTAATATAACTAAGAAAGCTAAATATACATCAAAATACTGAACAGCTCAGTATACCAAATATTCATTAAATATTGTATGTGTCTTTCTAAATTGATTCTTCGCGTTTCTTAATAGAGATCATGTGTTAATACAGTCTCTGAGGATCACTATTTTAATCTGGGTTTGACCTAAGAGGCTAGCCTGTTTATGAGTTTTTTTCAACCCGTGGATATTTCTGAGATGTAGTTGCTTTCTATAAAAAGACTCATATGTTTCTGGAGCACTGGATTCCCATAAAGACCATTGGCTATTTTTCCTAAACTTGTGTATTTCTTATATTTTAGTTATTTTGTATTGGCCATGTATCCTTTTAATTGTTTTGCAATCATTTTGTGTGTTTTATAATTATATTCAGTAAAAGTGATCCTGAGAGAAATCTTTAATGAATCAAATGTTAAAAAATAAAGATTGGTTTCACTAATACTTTTTGTTGTAAATTAATATTTAAGAGAAAATTCATCTTGAATTTCTACCTCCACTTTAGGAACTTTGCTATTGTTTTTATCATTTTTATAGCAGAGGTCATCTAACTCTTTCTTTAAGAGGCAAGTGGTAAATAATTTAGAATTTGTGAGCCACACAGCCTCTGTCACAACTCTACAGTCAACTTTGTTGTTGTAGACAATATGTGAGTGGGCATGAGTGTGTTCTAATAAGACTTTACAAAAACAAGTGGGAGGAATTTGGCACTTTAAATGTAATTTGTCAACCTCTGTTTTAAAAGACAAAAGGGAGTCTTATTTTCTTTCTTTTCTTTCCTTCTTTCTTATTTATTTATTTATTTATTTATTTATTTATTTATTTATTTATTTATTGAGACAGTCTCACTCTGTCACCCAGGCTGGAGTGCAGTGGTGCAATCTCAGCTCACTGCAACCTCAGCCTCCTGGGTTCAAGTGATTCTCCTGCCTCAGTCTCCTGCATAGCTGGGATTACAGGCACCCGCCACCACACCCAGCTAATTTTTGTATCTTTAGTAGAGACAGGGTCTCACTGTGTTGACCGGGCTGGTCTTGAACTCCTGATCTCAGGTGATCCATCCGCCTTGGCTTCCCAAAGTGCTGGGATTACAGGCCTGAGCCACTGTGGCAGGCCTGGAAGTCTTATTTTCTTACTGGGTACCAGGAGTATCTCTGAAGATAACTAATGTAGCTGGCCCTTCCTAGGATAAGCCACTCAAGACATCCCCCCATGACAGAAACTTAGAAACAGTCTACCTAGACATTCCTGGGGCAAACCACCCAAAATAATGGGAACACACTTAACCACCTTCAGGCCTTTCTCAGCTTAGACTGACACATCTAACTGAGAAATAAAAATAAAATACTAATGAGAGGTGACAACGTGCTAGCAGCCCTCACTCTCAGCACCTCCTCGGCCTCCGCATCCATTCTGGTGGCCCTTGAAGAGCCCTTCAGCGTGCCACTACACTGTGGAAGCCCCTCTCTGGGCTGACCGAGGCCAGAGTCGGCTCCCTCTGCTTGCCGGGAGGTGTGCAGGGAGAGGCGTGGGCAGGAACCCGGCTGCGCACTGCGCTCACAGGCCCGTGTGGCGCGGGCTCTGCCGGCGCCACCAGCCCAGGACAGTGAGGTGCTTAGCACCGGGACCAGCAGCTGTGGAGGTGCTGCCCTCAAATTCTTGAAGGGCCTCAGCTGCCTCCTCCAGGGGCAGGGCTCAGTACCTGCAGCCCACCAAACCCAAGGCCCCTCTTGGCTGTGGCCTCTGGAGTGGCCCAGGCCTCCCTGATGGGCACCACCCCCTGCTCCATGGCACCGGGTCCCATCCACTGCCCAAGGGCTGAGGAGTGCAGGCGCGGCTAGGGACTGGTGGACAGTTCCACCTGCAGCCCCGGTGCCGAATCCACTGAGTAAGGCCAGTTGGGCTCCTGAGTCTGGTGGTGATTTGGAGAACTTTTCTGTCTAGCACTCTATGTCTAGCCAAGGGATCATAAATGCACCAATCAGCACTCTGTGTCTAGCTCAGGGTTTGTAAACACACCAATCAGCACTCTGTGTCTAGCTCAGGGTTTGTAAATACACCAATCTGTACTCTGTATCTAGCTAACCTAGTGGGGACTTGGAGAACTTTTATGTCTAGCTGGAGGATTGTAAATGCACCAATCAGCACTCTGTCAAAACGGACCAATCAGTTCTTTGTAAAATAGACCAATCAGCTCTCTATAAAATGGACCAATCAGCAGGATGTGGGTGGGGCCAGATAAGGGAATACAAGCAGCCTGCAGGAGCCAGTCAGTAGCAACCCCATGGGGTCCCCTTCCACACTATGGAAGCTTTATTCTTTCACTCTTTACAGTAAATCTTGCTGCTGCTCACTCTTTGGGTCATGCTGCCTTTATGAGCTATAACACTCACTGCGAAGGTCTGCAGCTTCACTCCTAAAGTCAGCGAGTCCACAAACCCACCAGAAGCAAGAAACTGGGGACACACCACAGTTTAAGAACTGTAACACTCACGGCGAGAATCCGCGGCTTCATTCTTGAAGCCAGGCAAGACCAAGAACACACCAATTCCGGTCACGGTAAGTTCCCCAGCTGACTGAATGAACCCTCTCATGGCCAAGGAGACTCCAGAGAAACCTTAAAAACTTAGTTCCCACCATGACCAATGGGAGGTCAGACATTCCACATTATACCTCCTCCCTCATTAACCACCTTTAGACGTTTTTTTTTTTTTTCTCAGAGTCATACAGAAATCAGCCATTTCAAAACACCTGCTCCACTGCTGATTTCAGCCAGCTGAAGAAGCTGTAACCAAAACCCTTGTCTCTTTTTGTGGTTTCAACAAAAGAACTGGCCAACATTCCTTTCTGATAAGAGACCACCACCACAAACTGGCTCTGGCTGGTCCATGAAGGCTGGGCACATAGTGCCTCGTGTCCTCTGTTTCATCTTTTGATATATAGAGCCTAATTTTAGTGCTGTTAAATGTTGTCTCCAACACAAAGTGAACATGGGAAGTTTGTAAGATGCATGTTTGCTTATTGCATACGCAATAACCTCCTGCATTAATATTCACGGCTCTTCCTATAACCTGTTGAATATGCATGCTTAGTCAACTCATTCACAATAAATTCCTATCTCACCTTCCTTCTTCAAAGTGCCTGCTTTGGGTTTCCGTCAGATGCTGTGCTTCACAGTCTGCAGGTTGTGACCCTTTATAAGAAATAATGGTCTCCTCTCCAAATTTATGAACCCCGTGATTCTTCAGTGAGCATAACTATTGAAGAGAAAGCTTAGAAGTACGATATCTTTGGGAACCCATGCAATCAGACTATTTCTTTCAAATGTAGTCACGTCGCTATTCCTCACTGATGTATAACACTCAGAATGTGGAGAATCTGAAGGACAAGGGATGTACTCCATCTGATTCGTTAAAGTAACTTTTCTGACAATGACACAAACATGAAACTTAGGTTATGTGCTGAGAGATGCAGCAATAGCAGCTTCCAGCATAACATGTGCAATAAATTTTTTCTCCTCAAAGGCTTGAGTGCCATAATAGAGAGACAGAAAGACAGATGTATACATAGATGTAGATATGTGTATATACATACACATACATACATATATATGCACATATGTTTTGCATATATTATAATATGGTAAAGACTGTTTTATGCTGTGATGCAATGTGAGCTTCACGCAACTTGACATGCTTGTTATCAATGTTTATTCCCTCTGAGTCCATTATTTTCATGCATTTTTAAGGCTACATTGTGTATGCAACATTGTGTATAAAAACACATTTAAGTTTTCTATTTCATATCCCCTGCACAGGTTCAAAGAGAAGCTGAGAACAAATTATAAGTCCGTGAATATTGATATAAATACTCTATAAATATGTATATATAAATATAAATATTTTACTTCAAAATTCCATATTTAAACAGTTATCCGTTATTTTTTTTCGGAAGTTGAGAAAACTCTTTTTGTTAATGTTTCTAAATTAGTTTTGAATCGATGCAAAATATTCACATATAATGGAGGACCTGCTAATTTTCCCTTGAATTCTAAACCTGAATTTTGATAGAAAACAAATTTTTTGTCAAAATTTTCTACTCTTTTTTTATTTCTTTGTCATTTTGTATATATTTATCCAATCAATATTTATTCAACCTAAACTCTTAATTCTCATTTAATTTTAATTCTGGCTGCATCTGTGTTGAATTATTATTTTCCAAATACTTCAGACCAGCTATGCTGCTCACATTTACCTAACATCCAGTAATATGGTTGAGTTTGTTTACTTACATACCTTACCACAGGCTTTAACTGATTTCCTGTTAATATTTTTGTCCCTATCCTTAAGCTTTCACAAAATAAATGTATGAAACAAGGTAAAAACTCAAAATAGTTTAATCACCTGAGAGGTGGAGAATAGGAATCCTTAAGAAAAGTGTTGGGACCAGGAAACACACTCAACACCTACTTCTCTTTCATTGACAAAGGCCAGTCTTTCAGAGTTATGTTTATTTTAGCTCTTGAAATTCCTATACGTCTCTTTCTCCATTGGTCTCACCCTAATATAATCCAGCATCCTTATTTGACTCCCAAATTCCTCTGTTTCCAACACAGGAGCCCCAGTGATGTCTGTAAATACACACCTAATCAGATACCCTGCTGCTTACAGTATTTCGATATCTGCTACTTACAGTATTTCAATATCTTCCTTTGGCTTTTGCAATAAAGACCAAAGTCCTTAACCTGGACTAAAAGGATCTGGATAGTCTAGCCTCTGTCTACCTTGATAGCCATTTCATATATTTTTATATCACTATATACTACTACTTCATATATTGTAAGTTTTTGTTAATTTGTGTGATTTAATTTATATCTATTTGTTCCATTAGAAAGCAACTTCCATCCACGTAAGTAAATATTAACTGCTTATCATTGAATCTCCAGGATCTAATATGATGTTCAGATGATAGCGGCTTATTAATAAATATGTATTGAATAAAAGAGAATATGGAATAATTATATTCATTCTTTTGTTTGTATTCAACAAATACTTATTAAGCAATAAAAATGTGTCAGGCACTCTTCTTGGCTTTTGCGATTCATCAGTGAAAGAAAGAAACAGAGCTTCTCTAATGCTGTTTTAAGTGAGTGTAGGTAATAGATAATAAATAATAAATATGTTAAGTGAATGAATTGTTTTACAACTTGTGAAAAATTAGAGCAGCATACCTAAAATTGGGGGAAACCAGGGAGGGAAAAGCTGCAGTATTGAATAGACTTGCTAGGGTAGACCTTACTGAGGTGAGAATCGAGAAAGGTAAGATAATGGTGAAGACGGGTTTTGAAGATGAGGGATTTAGATATGTGGATATCTGGTGGAAAACGTTTAAGACAAAGAATAATTGGAGCAAATTGCTGCAGTGAGAGCATTCCTGATGTGTGTGGCATGTGATCAGCAGGAAAAGAGTCATAGGAAGTTCAAAAGGTAACAGGGATGGGTGACGGGATTGATGACAGACCATGGAGGATTTTGTTGTTTACTCTAAGACCTCTGCTTTTAATGTGAATGTGATAGGAAACTGCTGGAAGGTTTTCAGTGAGGAATAACATGTCTTATTTATGTTTTACAGGGTCATGTTGGCTACTATTTTGAGAAAAAACAAAGGGTGAAAGGTAGTCATTAAAAAAACAGTGAGGATGCTATTTCAATAACCCATGACGATGGTAGTTTGAATGCAGGTATTAGAAATAAAACGCTGATAGGCTGCGAGTTTCTGCACATATTGTGATTATAGAGCCAAGTAGATTTCCTGATGAATTGGATAGGGAATATAAGAGAAAGAATAGAATTAAAAACTACTACAAACATTGGACCTAACAAATAGGAGGGTTAGAGAGGCCATAACTATAATGAAAATAGCCACACCTGATGCAGGTTTAAGCAGGAAGGGGAAAACCAACAGTTCACCTTTCAAAATTTTAAGCTTGAGATGTCTCCTAGACATCAAAGTAGAGATGACTGTAAGTGGAGCTGTAAAACTTAGATTTAGAAGGAGCAATCTGGTTTGGAAAAACAAGTTTGAGAATCATTGACTTAAAGCCACAATTTAAGGCCGTGAAAGTAAATGACATTAGGAAAAGGTGAGTGTATATAAAAAAGAGCTGAGCACCAAGGACTGAGCCCTAGGATAGTACAAGGGAAGGAGCAAAAAATAAGACAAAGAACATGCAAAGAAAATAGGAACAGAGTGACTAGTTACGTAGCAGTAAAATCAGAACTGTAAGTGTACTGACAGCCAAGTTGAGACAGTAAGAAGCATAATATAATAAAGTCATGATCAATTTGGACACATACTAAGGTTGGGCTAATATGGAGATTAAAATATGTATTTCAGTGTTGCTTTTGGGAGTCTCTATCTTTAAAAGTAAATATAAGAATCCATAGAATTAACTTCATTGAAGTCATTCTGATTTGCTTTACACATGTAGGTTTGATTATGGGAAGTAAGGTTTGTAGTTCTTTATATAATCTAATGTATTAAAATCATAGTTTTAATGTTTTCAAAATTTAACTTATTTGGCTTTATTTTATATGCATATAAATTTTTCATAGCAATGGATATGACTAAAGATAAATTAAAATTTCTACTTCAGTTCTGTGAAATACTTGATCAAATGTTTAGAAATACTTAGAATCAGATAATATAATTCAGCTTTTAGTAGTAGCAAGAAGAAATGCATTCTGAAACATGAACTTTGAATAACTGTCACTCATAATTTTATTTAAGAGGACAAGCTCTATAAAAGCTTATTGCAGCTAATTTGAATGATAAGTATTGTTCTACTAAAATAACAGTTTACTATTTGCTATTCCAGAGGAGTTTGGGGAATTTCAGGCTCGATGGGACAGATTTTCTGTCCAGAGTTTCTTTCTAGCATCTCTAATAAGAGTTGCACCTTATTAACCCAGGGTTTGCATTGTGCTCTGTTAATGTTAATGTGCCCTATAATTTAGTGTAACATCTTAGTCAATTTTTTTCAAAGTTAACCTTTTATTCTCCATGTTTACAGAATATTACATAGAGCCATTTAAGTTCACATTGCTTGCACTCATTTCTGTAGCTAAAGAGAATGCATATGTTTTTAAAGTAAAATTATGACCTCCCAAAATAAATAGTTTAATGATTGTGTGCAGAGATTTTGAAATCTATGAATGTGATTGACTTTTAGTGTATTAAAATCAGAAGCCCAAAATATGAAAGCTGAGTTGTATTATATAGAGGGTAGGAAATAAGATAATTAGCAAATATGTAGCCTGCATTCCTCAAGTGGATAAATACAAAGCATTAGAATGTAGATAAGATTTCAGTTTTTGCTTTAATTTTTTTTTTTTTTATTTTCTATGTGATTTTTGATACTGTTAGCCAAAGATGCTGTGGCCAATAGTGCGATTTTCTAAAAGGATGTGTATGTATCTGAAAGTACTATTACATCAATCTGTGCTGTTTTTGTCTCAGTCGTTCCTGGGGTGGATTCCATTATCTGCAGCTCTATTGCCTTATGGATAACACTTTGCTTCTCCTTGGACAGAATATGTTTCTAATTGTTTGCACACTGTGGTGCTTTGTAGCTTTCTTCTGCCTATTACTACATTTCATTGCCCTCAAAGGGGGGCTTCTGAGCTCTTGAAAGATTTCTTAAACTCACATTCTTTTCTGCTAGCCCTTATTCAGCTTTTTGTAAAGCATTTACCTCGACAACCCAGTGTTCTGTTCTGTGGACTGTCAACATGTAGCTTTTCGCCGCAAAGCTAATTTGCAGTGATCATTTTTGAAGCTTTAAGCTGAATGCATTGCCTTCCCTTGTTCAGACTGTGAATTTATCTCAAATTTAAGTATTTAAAAAAAATTCTTCAAGTTAAAACAGCTTTAGTCATACGCATTAAATCAGGTACTTGTGATATATAGCGCTCAGTTGTTGTTTTTTTAACTAAAATACAATGTGATCAGAATCCCTGGATCCAAATACATGTCAATTGATAAAACTATGTTTTATCTTATTCTGAGTTCATTTATATTGGTTATATCCTCTGTCTTCCACATTTTATGTATACTTAAAATGTAACTCCTACAAATCCTGTTGAAAAAGGCTATTTATATATTCAAAATGAATAAAGAATATGCTGTTATTACTTTTCATTCCTTTGGGCTATTGGGAAAGACTGCACAGCATTTGTTAATATCACAGGTTTTGAAGTTAGAAAATCTTAGATTTAAATCCTATTTCGATCATGCTATGACCTGTCTACCTTAAACTGCATTATTAACTTCTCTGAGCCCTAGTTTGCCTCTATGTGTAACACACAGGACTGAATGGTCAAGAGGCAAACTCACAGAAATCATGTGTTTTACCCAAGGCACTAAGGTTCAAAAGATACAGGGGAGACATAGGCATAGAGGAACGTGTCTTCCTGGGGAAGACTGAATCTCTGAAGCTCAAATTTCTAATTGACTTCTTTGCCTTGCCTACCAGTTTTTTCCTGTCTGATGTAGAGGAAGGCACCACAGGTCTGCTTTCCCATCTTCTTTTATGAACCTATATCTTTGCCACTTTTATAGTCAGGCTTCTAGAACAAGGTATGCATGTACTGCCACAAAGTTGCACTTTAATTTCACTGTTCAGTTCCCTACCATATAACTTTTCCCCCATCCATCACCTCAGATTGTTTTTGCTATGTTCATCATTGAGATCCAGTTTCACAAATACAGTATCATTTAGAACTCTCTTCCACTACAGCCCCCAATAACCTTCCGAATCTAAAAATTAGAGATGCTGACTCCTGCCTCTGCCATACATTCATATTTTATTCTCTTCACTTCAGTGACATTGCACTTTCCTTATATTCTTTCTACACTTTTGTTTTTGTTTTTGTTTTTGTTTTTTCTTTTCTGTCTAATTTCACTCCTTCTTCCTGGTAAACTGATGTCTAATTTTTAAGGTATATTAAGTTTCAACCAGGTATTTTCTTAACTTCCCATTCTACATTCTCTGTGTCAATATTCTTTCCTACAGTTTTAGATGCCATGCCCCAAATTCTCAAATTCTATTTGACTACTACCTCTCCTATGAATTTCAAGCTTATAGATCAAAGTATGCTCAAAACTGAAATTCAGGATAATTGCATGGATCAGAACAGTGAGGTTCATTCTTGATATTTAATTCTTTAGTTAAGTCCATACACAATCAGCCATATGTCCATTCTACCTCCAAATCTGCTTATTTCCATCTGACCCAGCTACCCCTAACCCAGCAAATTATTCTTTCACCTTCAAGGATTACTGTCGAAGTCTTCTCCTGTAATAGGAAGATTAATCGAATAAATTGCAAATCATATCTGCAACACTCCTCTTTACTTACACTTATATAAAATCCAAACTCCTTAATTTGTCGAACCACGTCTTAATTATTTCATTCTCACTCAACTCTTAATCTTTTTCCACACAGTAATGACACTCTACTTGATCTTCTCTTGCTCCTTTTGTTCCCTCCAAATCAACAAGCAATCTTTCTTTGCTATCTGCCTCATAGTTACCTCGTATCCATCTGTCAAGCCTCAGTAAAAATTTCACTTCCCCAGAGAAAGTGTTCCTAAATTTTCAGTCTTAATTAATTATTTTCTATGATTTCATTCCTTGACATTATAACTTTCCTTCACAATGTTTATCCCATTTTGTGTTCATGCGTCCATTTCATTTATGTAATGCTAATCACCTACTAGATAGTAGGCTTCCTAGGCCTTAGAGGGTCAGTAATCATGTTTCTTTCTTTCTTTCTTTCTTTCTTTTTCTTTCTTCAAATTCTACGGCATGTATAATCCTCAGTTTCTGATCTTAGAAATGGATAAAATAAGACTTGATTTGCTGCATAGTTATAAAGTAAGTACAATGATGTATTCGATGCTTTAGTGAGGCTGAAACGTCATAAACTTTTATTAAATTGTGTTTATTAATTGTGTTTACTAATGAGAAATATACTTACTTTTTCAAAGAATAGAGGCAATTATTTTATGGTTTCAAGTCAGTGTGTCAAAAGTCAAAGCCCAGCTTTGCTAATTTTAGCTGTGCATTTGTGGGAAAATTACTTTGTATCTTTTGCCTCAGTTGTCTCACTTTTCCAATGGGGATAACAACATCTGATAGGTTATAACATAAACAAAATGGGTCTCATGCCTGTAATCCCAGCACTTTGGGAGGACGAGGAGGTTGGACCACCTGAGGTCCAGAGTTCGAGACCACCCTGACCAACACGGTGAAACCCTGTCCCTACTCAAAAATACAAAAAATTAGCTGCGCGTGGTGGTAGGTGCTTGTAATCCCAGCTACTCGGGAGGCTGAGGCACGAGAATCACTTGAACCTGGGAGGCAGAGGTTGCAGTGAGCAAGACTGCACCACTGCATTCCAGCCTGGGTGACAGAGTGAGACTCCATCTCAAAAAAAAAAAAAAAAAAAAAAAAAAGAACAAAATGAGTTAATATATTCTAAGCACATAGTACAGTATGCAATACATACACACTGAGCATTCAATGAACATTGACTTATGTTACCATTCGGAATTATTTTTACCTATTTTAACAAATATCTAGAAGTTTTTCTTCTAAATGTATCATCTGTTCTGTATTGTCTTCTGAAAACTTTCCATTTATTGTTCACATTTTTACTGTAGCTTCTCTTTTATTCTATATTAAAAAGTTTTTCCAGTCATGAAAATGATTTAGGTTTCCTTTTTTCCTCTACAGCCTTCTCAACTTTTTTTGCTAACACTTTTTGCAGTGAGATTCCAAAAATGAAGTATTATTTCATTTTATTCTCTTTCAGAATGTCATTGTTTGGCTCAGTAAAATGTCTCTGGTCCTTCTTTCAGCACTTTGAAATCTCTACTACTTGAATCTTTTACTGTTCCGAGACCTGATTCATGTCAGCTCATTTTAAAATCTCCCTTCTAGTCTGAAAATATCTCACAAAATTATAACCCAAGGTTCTAAACTTGCATTAATCTGCTGACTTTGAACTGTCTACATTTCTAGCTCATGTTCATCCCACACACAGTCCTGAATGCCACAAAACGTCCATCCTGACAGGTACCTTTTTTCCCCTCTGCCACTTCTTATACTTCCATGCTTCACCCGATGCTGAAAATGGCATCTTAATCAGCATCTAGTAAGTATATTCTTTCAAATCTTCTTACGCCCACCTTTTATGTTAAGTCTAGAATACTGAAATTAACTTCCTTCCGAAAATTATTGGCCCACTGCTGTTTTTGTAGCTATAGTTAACCTTAAAATCCACACAATAGGAATGTATTCAAATGGAAATTAGATTTTTAATTGACACAAACATCTTTAATAATTATTTAAAAACCAAATTTTGAGAGTTTATCTGATATTTTCTAAGAAACGAAAGATTATTTCAAGAATAAATAATTCAATTGGTATGAAGGATATCCGTATCGCATGTAATACCTGTAGACTGTATAAATCCACTTATTTCTTAAGACCATTAAGGGCAGGGCCTTGCTTTTTAAGTGGTTGTAAAGATCTTATATTATCTGTTTTTTGTGCCATGATGACAAAAAAAATAATAATAATAATTATACAAATTTAGATACTATTACTATGACTTACTATTATAGCGTCGAAGCTTTGAGTGTTTACTTAAATACTGAGCATTGTGTGCCTGACAATTTACTAATTTACAAATGTACTTCTGTTACCAGAAAGGAATCATGATTTAGACCCCAAGAGAGGTTTCTTGTACCTCACATAAGTATTTGAGGTGAATCCATAGAGTAAAGTGAGAGCACGTTCATTAAGAAAGTAGAGAAATAAAGAATCGCTACTCCACAGGCAGAGCAGAGGCATAGGCTGCTCGACTAACAATATATTTATAGTTATTTTTTGACCATATGCTAAATAAGGGGTGGATTATTCATGAGTTTTCAGGGAAAGGGGTAGGTAATTTCCTGAAACAGAGGGGTTCTCTCCATTTTAGACAATATGGGGTAATTTTTCAGGTTGCCATGGCATTTGTAAACTGTCATAGCACTGGTGGGAGTATCTTTCAGCATGCTAATGCATTCTAATTATCACATAATAAGCAACAAGGACTACCAGAGGTCACTTTCGCTGCCATCTTGGTTTTGATGGGTTTTCACTGGCTTCTTTACCACAACTTGTTTTCTCAACAAAGTCTTAGTGACCTGTTTTTTTGTGCCAACCTCCTATCTCATCTTGTGACTTAAAATGACCAACCTCCTGGGGATGAAGCCTAGCAGGTCTCTCCTTATTTTACCCAGCCCCTATACAAGATGGGGTCACTCTGGTTTAAATGCTACTGACACTTCCACTTAATTTCACAGTACCAAAACTATTATAAATTTATTATTGCTATATTATAAATTTGAAAACTACATATTAGAGTTGTTAATTAGCACAAGTGATAAAATAAATAAGTGAAACAATTTATTAAAGGAATTTTTTTTTTTTTACTGTTAAACTTCTGGTAGGCAGAGTAATGGTCTCCAAAAGAAGTCCATATTCCAGTCTCCAAAACCTGTAAATAAATCGCATTATCTAGCAAAGAGGAATTATGGTAACAGATGGAATTGGGTTTTTTAATAATCTAATCTTAAAATAAAGAGATTATCCCAGATTATTCAGGAAACTTCAAATGTGGAAGAGGAAGACAAAAACAACTGTCAGTGTAATTCGATGTGAGAAAAACTCTACCGGCAACCGATTATTTTCGAAGATAAATTGGGCCACCAGCCAAGAATTCCAGCAGCCTCTGTAAACTAGAAAAGACAAGGGAATGACTTCTCCCCTAGGGCCTCCAGAAGAAACCATTCTAGAGGTCAAAAATTCTTAAATCAAGTTATCAGTCCCTGAGTAGCAGGGGGCTGATAACTTCATTAAGAATTTCTGACCTCTAGAACCGTGGGATAATAAATTTGTAGTGTTTAAAGCCACCAAGTGTGTGGTAATTTGTTACAAAGCAAAAGAAAAGTAACAAAGATCTTACATTATTTGTAGGTTTTGGCTATCAAGACTTATTTTAAAACTGCAAGCACTTGAGAAATGATCAGATCCAGTGGGCTCATTAATCAGATGAGAAAAATAAAGAATAAAGATACTAAATTAATTGCCATCAACTTTTTCTGAATGCTCCTATTGACTTTCAGTTGAAATATAAATGAAACATCAGAAGACCACTTTTGTTCTTTCTATACCTGCTTTCACAGACTGCTAGAACTATTAGAGTAGTCTGTTTCTTCTGATCTAGGATTTGTTGCCCTTCGATCTAAGTATCTCTCTTGTGTTCCCAAAATACTTTATAGGGACTTATTAATATATTATGAAGGCAATAAATATTGTGAGAAAATATTTCTTCATTTAAATATCCTGAATAGATTAATACATTTTATGTAATCCACAAATAAAAACAACATTGTTTTAGGGTTTCATTTGCTTATTCTTCTATGGTCACTTTCTTAACAGTCTAGTGAAAAAGATTATGTTTTGCTTTGTGAGTAAGTTATTGGCAAAATTAAAGGTTGGCAAACATCTTTAAAAATAATAAACATAGCAATAGCTATCATTTATTAATCATTTCCTTTGTGTTGGGTACTGCTTCATGTATTTTATGTGTATTAACTAATCTTATTTCAAAACATTTGCATGAGGTTGCATTATTGCAATGCTTACTTTAGAGATGAAGAAATAAAGGCACCTGATATAATGGTTAGATAACTTGTCAAATGTCACACCCATGGAACCAGCATTACCAGAATTTAAACATAAGCTATCCCTAACCAAAGTGTGTGTGTGTGCGCGTGCATGTGTGTGCGCGTGCGTGCTGGTTGGTTTGTTTGCTGCATTTGATTTGTTTTTAAGCCAGAATGTGGAAATACTAATTTTAATTATCACACAAAATTCAAAACTGAATCAAAATGTGTAAATGGGAGGCAATGATAGTAACGTTGACCTTGTTTTATTGCATATCAATAATTTGCATATAAAACTTTTCCAAGTACACTGCATTTTAATGAATTCAGAGCTCAGAGCATACACAAATAGTATTTGTTGGAAAATTTTAAATGACTAATTTAAATGTTCTTAAGAATAGGCCATTGGAAAGGCTTTTAAATATAAGTAATACTGCAATGTATTCACCATATGACTTGTTTCTCACATCATGCTATGTTAACTGGTAACAGTTTTCTTTGTATTTCTTTGTTTTAAAATAATGTATGAATTTGTAGAAAACATTACAAATTGTCATAGGATTAGAAAAGATTGGCAGGAAAACAATGATTTAACAGCAACATCTGTTGTATATTAGTTTTCAACAAAATGTATTCCCTTTTCAGAGAAAATTAGACTTTTAACCACAATATATCAAAGCTCCTAGTGTGGCTTCTCAATTAACAGGCCTTGAAGAATGTGATGACTGGTATCAGCAAATGGGGCAGGTCCTTTGCTTTCCTGAGGGGAAGTTCATGTCAGTGGAAAGGGAAGGAGCAGTTCATTTTTTCAGTAAATGGCAAGTAGAACAGAGCCTCTTATGTTCCTGACTCCCAACCTGATGACTCTTTTCTTGGAATGTGTGGGTTCTAATCTGAGCTCTTCCATATGGTATGTATTTATCGGCACTCAGCTCAAATTCATAGAATGAAAATAGTAACTTCTAAGCCATATAATAGAATACTGGTTTTATTAAAAAAAAGTGGGGTTTGGTGGTGACGGGGATCTTGTTTTAGGACACCAAAATAAAGTGATGAACCACTTAGGAGGCACTCTTTCAACTGAGTAGCAATTTCTGGGCATTTTCCTCTCCCCTGAAAAAAAAGCTATGTAGCAGCTTGCAGGTGGACAAAGGCCATCTCTCAAGAAGAGAATAGGAACATAGCAGATTGTGGCAAGGCTATGCCAGATAAAACATGGTAATATGGTGCTATTCCTTCCTTCACAGTTTATCTGAGATCCAAGCATTTTGGTGGGATTGAGAATTGAAACATTTTGTTTTAATCCTTAGATACTGACCAAAAATCTTATTGTAATTTGGAATTTATTTTGATAAATACATAAAATTCCCAAAGTTTATATATTATGTTAAATCTCATAAGAGCATATAATCTACTTTTTGTGCATTTTATATTACTTTCTCTCTTTGCTTTCATGATGATTTCAAGGTACCCACACATACATAACTTTTTGCCTTGAAACTTGCTTTTAAACATCAAATCTTCAGCTCTAATGGTGGAAGCCCTTACATATATATATGAGAGCTTATTATATATATATATGCTATCATATATATTACATATATAGTTCTCATATATATTAATTCTTATGTAGAAATCCCTAAAACTAAATGATCTCTAGCAAAAATTTGATGATTTTAACCCAAAATGCACTATTTCCATAAATATTGGGAACGTTCTCTTTCCCAAGGAGGCTTGTCTCTGTTTAAATAAGAATATTGCAAGAAACCACAACTTGAGCAGCATTTTATATTGCCTGATGCCAGCAGTAGGCCAGAGGGATACCAGTGGTAGCTTTAGAGATTATTTCATTATGATGAAGGAAGCCCCTCAAAAACAACAATGCATTTTGATGTGTTTACTTTCACCCTCATTTCAATGTTTCCCTTTTTCTTTGTTCTCTTTTTAAACTCTATTGTTAAAATCTTACCATAATGAGCAGACAGAGAATGACAGAGAAGAATCTGTCTCATGAAACATAGTCACAGGCATTTTTACACTTAAGTTTAGTTTATGTGCTCTATTTGTGATTTCGCCACATTTGATGTATATTTTTCAAGCTAATCTTGATTAAGTAGTCACGACACTAGTTTCAAGCAGGTGTCAGAAATCCTGGTTTGAACATTTCTGGTGCACAGAGGACAGTGCTGACATTTTCTGTTCACTCTCCACGGACAGTAATTTTTTTTTTTTTTTTGCCATAAATTATTTATGCATTGTTTAGTCACAGAGAGTTAAAATGACAATCCTTACTGTGTTTAGAGCATTGTGGAGAAGAAAGACATAAATCTAATCATAAATAAAAAAATATAAGAGAAAGTACAATATACACATATGACCTGAAATAGGTTTTAATATAGAAAAAGTGAGAAAGAAGCTGAAGGTACCACTGTTTATCCCTCTGTAGTGTGGAACTCCCATCAAGCATTCCACACATTATCTGTGACTGACAAAAGTGCTGAACACTTTCTCTGCTCATCACAAGAATTGTCCTGAACAAATTCTGGGGTTAACTATTCTACTGTGGACATAACTAATCTACAATATGATGGAATTATTGTATAAGAATGTAATAAATAGTCAAAGAAATATATACTAAGTAGATTAGTAAAAAACACTTATATATTTGCCTTGATTATCTATTTAAAGAATACATAATAATAAGGGAGAGAAAAAATAAATTAGAAAAAATAGTAATTTACAAAGAAATCTGTGAGATTATCTAAAGCTATTTTTAGATTTAAAAGGAAAATATTAAATACAATTACTGAAAAAATACACAGACCTGGACATAGTTTTGTAATATTTTGCTGTCTCTGTAAAGAGTTACCACACAGGCCTATGATGGTGAGAACAGTTCACTTCATGAAGGCAGAAAATTAAATAGGCATCATTTTATTTAATCTGATCACAGGATCAGGTTCTTGTAAGATTGAGAGTAAGGTGTGGAGACTTTGAGAGAAAAGGGTTATTATATCCAATAACCTAACATGAGTACAATTCACATACATATGGGAAAACAAAGGAAAGACATAACGGAACATGAAAGAAATTCAGCAATACGTCATTCACAAATATCTTGTGGAAGTCATTTAAGGAAAGCAGTTAGCCAAAAATAAAATAAAATAAAAGCAGAATGTGGAGACTCAAAGTAAAATGAAAAAATAACCTTGAAATCAAATTTTGTAAATTTTCAACAAATTCATATGTTGGAGTGATAGTATAAGGAAGACAGACAGAGATTAGTAAGTCAGGGAACATATGAGAATGTAAAATATGAAGGAAACTACTAGTAAATAGGGATTTGTAGCAGTGTATCCAATAAAAGCTGTGAAACCATAACAGGTAAACATAAAAAAAAAGTAATTAGGCTCCTGGATTATCAGAAAAAGTAAAAAGTGTAAAAATAAGTAACAAATGTAACATAAAAGAGAAATCATAAACCAAACACATGAGTTAGCATATTTAACAGAAGTTGGTTAAATTATTTTACTAAAGAAATGCTCTCACATTGTGTTCTAGCTATATTCTTTTGAGAAAGAACATATCTAAAGGAAGAGCACAATGAAGAAAATAACAGAATATAGCATGTCAATCAAACACTTCTGAAAATGATATTAACATCAGATACATCTTAAGATCAAAAAAGCAAAAGAGATTAAGTTTCATATTTTCAAAGACAAAAGAACAATATCTTCAAAGAAGATGTAATAGGAATAATTACTCACTTGGCAATTCTTAGAAATATAGTGCTAGGGCAGGCAGAAGAATGTCCACATCCTAACCCATAGAACCTGGAAACATGTTGCTTACATGGCTAAAGGAATGTGATAAATGTGATCAAGGGTATTGAAGTGAGGAGATTATCATGGATTATCTAGGTGTAACCATTGTAATCATAAGGGACTTTATAAAAGGCAGGAGAAGGAGATGTGATGACGAAAGCAGAGTTGAGGAAAAGGAACAGAGACGGAGTGAAAGAGAGAGATTTTAAGATAATACACCATTGTCTTTGAAGGTAGAGACCACAAGTTAAGGAATAAAGAAAGCCTTTAGAAGCTGGAAAAGGTAGAGAAACAGATCCTCCCTGTCTTAGTTCATTTCCTCTGGCTTATAACATAATACCTGAAACTGAGTAATTTATTTAAGAATATTTATTTCTTACACTTATGGAAGCTGAGGAGTCCATGTCTGAGGGGCCTCATCTGGTGGGAGCCTGTGATGGTGGGGACTCTGCAGAATCCCATGGCAGTACAGGGCATCCCATGGCAAAGGAGCTGAGCATGCTAGCTTAGCTTTATCTTTCTCTTCTTACAAAGCCATTAGTCTCATTCCCATGATAACCCATTAATTCATTAACACATTAATCTATTAATCCATGAATTGATTAATCCATTCAGGAGAGCAGAGCCCTTATAGACCAATCACCTCATAGAAGTTCCACTTCTTAATACTGCCACATTGTAGATGAAGTTTCAATATGAGTTTTGGGGGAAACAAATATTCAAACCATTTCACTCCCCTAGAGCTGACAGAAAAGGATCAGCCTTGCTGACACCTTGATTTTAGCCTACTAAAATTGATTTTGTATGTCTAACATTCAGAATGTAAGAGAAGAAAAAAAGTATGGCTTAAACCTTTAAATTTGTGATAACCTGTTACAGCAGCATCACAAAACCAACACAAGTGCCAAAACATATAATTATTTTTTTGAAAAACCCTTATTTGTAGAAGAAGACAATACTACAGCCATCTCAGAAATCAATAGGTTAAATATCCAAAAGATAGAAAGGCTTTAGAGGAATTGAATTTTAAAAGTCAAGCTTGTCTTAATTATATATAAAAAATGCAATATCAGGCAGTGTTTAAACATACACTTCATACACTACATGAATGTTTATGGAAATAATATATGAATAAGGCCATAAATATAATCTCAATTAATTAAATAAAAATTAGAAGAGTATGTAATTTTTTAAATTTTTTATACAAAAACAGGGGTAACATAAAAATATTATTTGCTGACTATATAAATCTGCCCCAATTCACTCAATCAATAATCTATTGTTCTCATTACATTGCTTTTAGACTGGGAAAAATTAAGGTTTGAAAGAAAAAAATAGAAGAATATTCCAACAATTCCAGACAGATAAATTATTTCATAAATAGAGCATGGATGTAATGCAGAATTGAGATTAAAAGGTTTGGTTCTGCCATATTTCCATATAATCAGAGAACCTTACACAGTGTAAAAATGGCAAAGTATTTGCAATTTAAATAGGTGACAAGAAATTAACATCTCCAAGCTCAGGCACGTTTCTAATAGCTTGATAATTTTAATCTTACCCCACTCCCTGAGAGAATTTAAAATAATTTCATAGAAAAATTTCTCATGAAAGAGAGATACTCACCAGTGGATAATGTTTTTATCTCAGAATTTAGTTAACACAGGAGAAAATTATACGGGAATGTTGAAGAGCTGCTTCTAATTGTTGGACAGTTATTCTCTAAAGGGGTGATCCAAAGATCCTGGTCCCATTTGTCTTGGATAGATCCTTTCCACACTTAGTTTCCACATTTGTAGTTCAAGTGCATCTAGTTTCTGTTAACATTTTATTAAGTAGAACTCAGTTATATGGCCACAAGAAACTGAAAGGTCAGCCAGAAAATGAAGTTGACATGTCCACGAAGAAGAAATAAGCTTGCTTGCACCTAGCCATCTCTGTCACAGGGGCTTCTGACAACATTTTTGAACTGTGGAATTCTAAATTCTTTCTTCTGTGGTAGCCTCCTTTATATTCCCAAATTTTAAGCAATTGTGTTAAGGACAATACTTCCTTTAATCAGAATATTTTGGCACCAAGTTAAGCTTTTCTAAGCTGTTACATTATTGGTTACGTATCTTGAAAATAAAAACAAGCGTTTTTGTTTTTTGTTTTCTGTTCTTGTGGGTTTTTTGGTTGGTTCGTTTGTTTCGTTTTTCTTGCTACAGGGTCTCTCTCTGTTGCCCTGGCTGGAGTTCAGTGGTGCAAACACAGCTCAATGTAGCCTTAATCTCCTGGGCTCAAGGAATCCTCTCACCTCAGCCTCCTGAGTACCTGGGACTACAGGCAAGAGCCACTATTCCCAGTTATTTTTTTTTTTTCAATTTTGTAGAGATGGAGGTCTCACAATGTTGTTCAGGTTAGTCTTGAATTCCTAGGCTCAAGGAATCCTCCTGCCTTGGCATCCCAAAATGCTGGGATTACAGACATGAGCTGCCACACCTGGCTGCTTTTTTTTTTTTTTTTTTTTTTTTAACAGAGAAAAACCTTATGGTGGAAAATAAAAGCAAAATTATCTTTCCTATATAACACAATAATGAATTTAGAATTCAGTGTTACTCAAATTATTATATGGTTAGATTTCTTGACATTTTTTGGTGGGCAATGTTCAAACGCAAATCTTTTTTTTTTTTTTTTAATTACCTCTGTCTGCAGTCTACATGCCCACCTGCCCCCGCCACCACCTTAAGCTAAAGCAAATAAAGAATATTATATCTGCATTTTTAAAAAATTGCTGAATTAAAAAAATGAATCCTACCCCTCCAGGGGTACAAGGGTAACGAATGAGGAAGTACTAGCCACAGAACATAAAGCTATCAAAGATATAATTTAAATAATAGGCCCCACGGTGTCTCACGCCTGTAATCTCAGCACTTTGGGAGGTCAAAGCGGGTGGATCACCCAGGTTAGGAGTTTGAGACCAGCCTGGCCAACATGGCGAAACACTGTCTCTACTAAAAATACAAAAATTAGCTGGGTGTGGTGGCATGCACCTGTAGTCCCAGTTACTCAGGAGGCTGAGGCAGGAGAATCACTTGAACCTGGGAGGTGGAGGTTGCAGTGAACCGAGATCACACCACTGCATTCCAGCCTGGGAGACAGAGTGACACTCCGTCTCAAAAATAAATAAATAAAGAATAAATAAATAATAATACAAATTTTATATTAAAACTAACACACACAGAGAGGTTAGGAAAGTTTCATTATAATGTCAAAATGATGCATACCAATAATTTTAAAATTATCTTGGAAAGTATCAACTTTTCAACCATTAAATGCCTTGCTATGAGAAAGAAAACAAATTGCATTATATTGTAACTTATGTAGTCAAATTATTAAGTCACTGCTTGCTCCCCAAATATTCAAATAGAAAATTATAATAAAAGAAACATTAAACAGAGAAAAATAGTTTTCTCAAAAAAGCAAACTAAGCCTCATTCAAAGAAAATAAATTTTTCTTTTCAATATCTTGGACACTAATTTTTAACTGGATTAGATTTTAATCAATGCAAACATTAAATATTTTCTCAGGTTCAAAATGCTGTTTTCAAAACTGAAATCTTCTCATTAGAAAAAAAAGTACTTATATACATGTTAAAGCAAAAATACAGAATTAAAGGGTAACTTAACTATGCATGAGAAGGTCTTTCTGTGTATTTTCAGTTGAACTACTAAATCTGTTTCAATGTAGATGTACTTTTTTCTTAAGCTATTATCTGCTAAGAGGAATTCTGAGAGAAAATTATTGACTGTAGATTTTGAAATTATCCAGAAAATATTTATGTGTGTATATCTCTACAATTATCTCAGCATTAAGGTAATTTGTGCTAGTGTTATATTTCTTTATCTGGGTGCTGGTAACACAGGTAATGCATGGTTAGTTTATGAATCTACATTTAAAGCTATACACTATATTCATTTTTCTCTATAGATATTAGAATTTAATAATTTTTTAGTAACTAGAGATATAGGAAGGTAGCAAAGACAACAGCAGCATATTTTTTCCATCTCCCCAGAAAAACAGAAAGAGCAGTGGATAGCAAAACACATCCAAAAACCCCATTTATAGTCAAACTAAGTGAAAAGTGTTAAAAGAAAAACCTTAAACAAATTAAATTTAATAGAGCAAAGAACAGGAAGTCTCAAACCAGAATAAGTTCATAAAGACTCCTGCATGTGGTCAAAGTAGATTTATGGACAGAAAAAGAAAAGTGAGGTACAGAAACAGCTGGAGTGTTTACAGCTTGGAGTTTGCCTTGTTTGAACATGGTTCGAACAGTTGGCCATCTCGGTGATTGTCACAAGGATAGGTTACAGTCTGTGTACATACCCAGTTAAGTTACAGTTCACTATGTATGGAGAGACCTTTAGGCTAAACTTAAACTATGTAAGGAGGCAACTGTAGGCTAAACTTAATTTAACAAAAGGTATCCCCTTCAAACGTAAACCTCAAGCAATTGGTGTCAAACCTGTCTGTGGGAAAGAAGGAGAAAGTCACAAGGGCAATTTCTGACAAAACATCTACAGACCCCAACACAGCCAACATGAATTTGTTGAAAACCACAGATAGCCTATCTCAGAAAAGCACCTGAAACTTCAGGACTTGGATAAGCAGTCAGTAGCAGGTACCAGTAGTAAGAAGGCCACAGGAGATGGAGCACATCAGTGCCAGGTGACTCTCAGAACTGAATTGAGAAGGCTTTCTTCTAGGGTAAGCACCTACTCTGGGGAGCAATGGCTGCAAGGGAAATAAAAATTCAATAAGATAGGGGAAACATGAACAAGAGAGAAGGTCCAGACTAGCACTAGGGAAGGGAAGATGTTGCAGGAAGTCAGGGACCCCAAACAGAGGGACCAGCTGAAGCTGCGGCAGAAGAACATAAATTGTGAAGATTTCATGGGCATTTATTAGTTCCCCAAATTAATACTTTTATAATTTCTTACACCTGTCTTTAGTGCAATCTCTGAACATAAATTGTGAAGATTTCATGGACACTTATCATTTGCCCAATCAATACCCTTGTGAGTTAAGACTTTAAACTCTGACTGCTGGTGAGCCAGATGGAACAGAGCCATATTTCTCTTCTTTCAAAAGCTAATAGGAGAAATATCGCTGAACTCTTTTTCTCAGCAAGGAACCTCCCTGAGAAAGAGAATGCTCCCCGAGGGTAGGTCTATGAACGGCCCCCTTGGAGGTGGCCATCTTTTACGATCGAAGCCGAAGGGATGAAATAAGCCCTGGTCTCCTGTAGCGCTCCCAGGCTTATCAGGATGAGGAAATTCCCACCTAATAAATTTTGGTCAGACAGGTTGTCTGCTCTCAAACCCTGTTTCCTGGTAAGATGTTATCAATGGCAATGTGTGCCCGAAATTTCATTAGCAATTTTAATTTCGCCCCATCCTGTGGTCCTGTGATCTTGCCCTGCCTCCACTTGCTTTGTGATATTCTATTACCTTATGAAGCATGTGATGTCTGTGACCCACACCCTATTCGTGCACTCCCTCCCCTTTTGAAAATCGCTAATAAAAACTTGCTGGTTTTACAGCTCAGGGAGCATCATGGAACCTGCCGACATGTGATGTCTCCCCTGGACATTCAGCTTTAAAATTTCTCTCTTTTGTACTCTTTCCCTTTATTTCTAAGACCAGCTGAGATGCTTAGGGAAATAGAAAAGAACCCATGTTAAATATCAGGGGTGGGGTTTCCCCTGACAGGAAGATAGCCAGGATTTCTCAGAAAGCAATCTACTACACTGTTGAATACTGGATGTAAAATATCCAAAGCAGGAGCTCTGAGAAGATGGAAAAATTGAGTTGCACTCTGTTCCATTAAAAAGTTCAGGAAACCTTATTTCACCTAAAATTGAAAAAGAGAACAGTATATCAAATCACATGCTAAGTTATTATAATAATAAAGAGAATAAAGAAGAATAATATCTGTACAGACAAGGAGAGCTTACCAGAAAGACTGGTGCACAGAACAGATCAAAACCATAACCTACTACTTCAAAATGAACTAAAAGACATTAATAAAATAATGCAAGACATGAAAAAGAAACATAAATCAGAAATAGAAAACTCAGAATTGAGATTTCAGAACCCAAGAAATAATTGTGATATTAGAAAAATATTTAAGAAATTAGTACTGATGATGAAAGAATACAACAATAAAATAATGCATTAAGACAAATAGTTTAAAAAGAACATTAAAACAAAAGAATGCAGCAATAAAACAATGCATTCAGACAAATAGAAAGTAAAAAAAAAATTAAAACAACAGATACATTTCTAAAAGGAGACAAAAAGATTTAAGAAAAAAAATCAAGATATTGAAAATAGATAAAGAAATTTAAATGTATAGATAATAAAAGACCCTGAAAAAGAAAACCAAAGCAAGGACATAAAATACACATTCTAAAACATAACTTTAAACTTTTTTTTTTTAAGAAAAAAAGAAACAAAAAGCTACTTATTGAGAAAGAACACTGTGCGCTTTGAAATTTTGACTTTCATCAATACCTGAGCATATTCTTAAAAAATTATATGAAAGTTAAAAAAAAGAAGAAATCAATATATTTTGGGAACACATAGAAGAAAAGAGCATCTGACTTATAAAGGAAAGAAAATATTGTCATCAGACTTTTTGACAACAGCACTGAGGTTCATTAGACATATCAATAGAAGTCATGCATGTCCGCAAATTAAATGAAAAATATTGTTTATAATTTTGGTTCAAAGTTATTATCACACAGTTGTAAAATTTGATATCATTATGAAAAGTTGTTAACTCTGTTATAAGATTGTATGTGTAAGTTTTATTTGATGAAACGAGAAATAAATGTACTCCTTTCTATTTTTATCAGACTTCTCAAAAGCTAAAGAATTTCAATTAGGCATTATTATTATTCTTGAAATGTGTCTTCTTGGTATATAAATTCATTAAAGGAAAAATAAATGAATGATCATAACATGTACAAATTGGAGCAAACTTTATTAATCACTGCTGCTGTATTCCTTTGCCTTCTAATCCAGCACTCCCTAAAACCACTTCAATCTCCTTAAGATAGTGCATACTTTGATGTTTTGTAAAATACATAAAGAACAGAAAGCTCAAATGTATTAAATAATACAGTGTATATTGTATTCAACAGACCTACAAATAATAAATCTTTCTCCTAGATACCTCGAAGCACTTCTTAAATAATTAATTTTTAAGTGTTCTTGGATTAACGTATGCTGTCAGTATGATTTTGATGAAAGAAAAAGACAAGTTTACAGAGCTAACATAAGCGTCTCACAAACCAAGTTACCTCTCACTTACCAAGTTAGAGGCTGAAGATATGACACATGACTCGCATCTCTCCATACAAAACACAGACAGACAGGATTTTTCTTGTTAGTTAACTGCAAATTCATGTTAAACTCATATGCAAACAAGTTAATTAAGTTTAAGGGAAATCATTAAAATAGAAAACTTAGAAAATTTATTTCTGAATATTATAAAATTTAGAATGGTATTATCAGTTGCTTTTTTAATGCAATCTAATATTTGGGTATATGAACTGGAGATAATCAGAACACCACATGTCATTTTGGAGGAGTATAGGAAATAGTCATCAGTGAGAAATAGTTGGATCCCTAGCAAATGTTCTCTCTGGCACTTAATAAAGTGTTTAGTTTACATGAGAAAATAATAATGCCCCTAAAGCTATTGTGTGATATATTCCCAACCAGTCACTAGAGTGGCAAAAATATATTGTTAATAGACCTAGATATGAACAGGAATGTAGATGACAGCAGAATATTTTGTGATTATCTAAAAATTCTTCTATAGCTGAACAATACTGGAAAAAGACTGAGTTTATATATCAAACTTCATCTGATAATCTAGTGGTTTTATAAGAAAATATAAACAGCAACAATGCAATTACAGTTACCATAGCATTGTCAAACCAGAGAATGCACTCATCAATAATAGGACATATGATTATATCTGTAACTATTTCACAATTACAAATAATTTCAAATATATTAATTAATCAACCCAGAAGTCTAAGACTGTATAATTCTGATGAACAAAAGCGTTCAGATTCAATAACCAGAAATTAGTTCTTATAATGAAATACAATAATTCACCTGGTTGCACTACTCCATACATGTAATTTATTCTGTGTATGTAACAAATAGCTTACAGTTCATGTAAAATACATTTTACTAAAGAGGAAGAATAGAATAGAGGAAAAATAAACTTAAAGTTAGATTGGACAACATAACATAGTTGTGTGATAACGGATAGTCTAGAAATGGATATGGTATTTGGGAACTTCTTTAGGAAAATGTCAAGTCCATTTTAACTATCAAAAATAGCCCCTCAGATCCATATACACATGTAATGTCTGTAAGGATATATTTACAAAACTAATTTGTCATTCATTGCCACACATTTTTATCTCAACATGTAAATAATCATATATGATACTTAGATCATAATTAAAAATAAACCCACTTAAACAATTCACAGAGACATGAACTCTCTTATGTACAATTAGTTTTCTAATACAGTTCACTTTTTCTCCAATGACAGAAGAGTTAAAATTTTTCTTGTCTACATTTTATTCATAACACATATATATGAATGAATATACAACTTTTAACGTAAATAGAATCTACACATGAATCAAATAAGTTTCAATATGCTAGAAAATATTGATTTTCGATTGCATGTCTTAAATGTGAACCTGCCATTGTTCCCCAACAAGAGTTCCCATGTACAGAATCTATCTATAATGACATAGAAATTCTAAATACCTTTATAGGGAAGGACAGTCAAGTGTGCAGTCTCCCTGCCCTAGTAGGCAACACAGAAATGGGCCTGAGGCTGGGAGCAATTCCTTGCCAAGAGATAAAGATCCCTCCCTGCCTGTGCTAGGCTTAGCACCTTGTGTTGGCATATTTTTCTCTGTTCTGAACTCAGTGTTTGCCCTTTTGGCCTGCTGAATGCATATGTCATATTGCACCTGGCCAACCCCTCTATTATATCCATTAGCAGCAGGGAGGATATGGGATTTTTGACCTGCAATACAAGAGGGGTATATGCAGACCATCTTCTGTGGCTATGAAAGGAGACTCACTAGCCAGAGAGGACCTACTGCTGTCTGAGTTTATGTCTTTCTTGGCGATCTAGGGTTGCCACCTGAAAACCAGGGTTGACATCTTGAGGCTACTGCTACTTTTAATATATATTGTTGTGCTATTTCCTATCCTCCATGTGGTGAGATTCCTCCGCTGAATATGGCAAGAGATGCCACTGGCTCTGCAATTTGATGCAGCAAGCAAGGTCACCAACAAAGTTGTCAGGCATGGTAGAGGTGCAAGGATTTGCCAGTACAACCATTCCAGAGAGGCACTAGTTCCATGGAAGGTGAGGAGGGAGGACAGGCTGACTGAGGTGCTGGCTTCCCTCTGGCCACATGGAAATGTCATATAAACAATCTTCCTGTCAACATTGATGAGCTGGTGCAATGAAAAGGGACAGAGATTCTAGAAGTGGGCCCTGGAAGGGTACAAAGACTACACCTTGACTTCAGGCTGCTTTTGTACTTCCAGGCCATCTTTAAACTCCCACAATGTCCCAAGTGTATTAGTTCATTTTCACACTGCTGATAAAGACAGATCCAAGACTGGGCAATTTACAAAAAAATAAATTTAATGTGGACTTACAGTTCCACGTGAGGAAGCCTCCCAATCATGGCAGAAAGCAAGGAGGAGCAAATCACTTCTTACATGGATGGCAGTAGGCAAAGAAAAAACACTGCAGGGAAACTCCCCCTAATAATATCATCAGGTCTAGTGAGACCCACCCACCACCAGGAGAACACCATGGGAAAGACCTGGCCCCATGATCCAGATACCTCCCACCGGTTACCTCCCACAAGGCGTGGGAATTCAAGATGAGAGTTGTTTGAGGACACAGCCAAACCACATCAGCAAGGGTCAGAGACAATGTCTTAGGGAAGTGAGAGGACTCTTCAGGGAGCTCCAACCAATCCAGGTCACTTGCAGACCTCAAGTAAAACCAGTTTTCCCTCACGGCAAAATCACTGATAGTGTTGCAGCAAATGAAACTGTTAAAATGAGGTTCTTCTCTGAGAGTGGAATACAAAATCTAAGAGCTAGATGTGACGGAAGCCATGGAAGTCCTGTGTGACTTGATTGTTGCACCTATTTGATGAGGGAGCTTGTAGACCCAAATGCCTGGGGCCTAATGGCACAGTGAGGCATATCCACTTCTTTACTGCCAGCTAAATTAACCAAGTCCCAACAGGCTATTCGACAAAAGCAATACCTCCTAGCAAGTTGAGAAAAAAATGTTAGTGTGTTAATTCAGGACTTACCGCAGGCAGGAATGCTATATACCACTCTGTTGTAGATTAACAGTCCTATATGACCCTATTAAAAAAAAAAAAGTCTTACAAGCCTGGAGGCTGACAGTGGACACTTGCAGGGTGAATGTCTTGTGATACTCAACATTGTCACTGTACACGAAGTGGTAGCAGCCACATGGGAGACTGATAACGCTGTTATAAATCTGGCTAATGCCTTCTTGACCTCTCTATAGGAAGAAGATAGGACCAGCTTGCATTCAAGCTGGTCTTATATTGAATACTTCAGGAAAGTATGCTGCAAGAGAGTATCCAGCAGTATACTTTCATCGTACTTTGGCAGAAATACCACAGTTCCCCTGCAGTTTGCCATCAGTGGTAGGGCTACATCTGAAAAAGTCTAATTATCCCCAGGAGTACTTTTCATTCATTATATTGATGAAATTCTCATTGCTGGCCTAAGGAACACATTGAACAGGCTCTACACAAAGTCATAAGATGCTATGATACAAAAGATTGGGTGATCAACTCTGATAAAATCCAGGGACCTGGTCATCGAGTGAAGTTCCTGGGAACATCCTGGGTCAATAATCAGAAAAATGTTTCTGACAAGATTAAATGAAAAATGCTGCCCTTAACAGATCCCACCAATGAAGAGAGATTCAACTCAACGGCTGGCAGGCCTGTTTGACTACTGACGATAATAGGCACCACATGAGCGTATTCTTTTGATCTCTCTGTTGAAGGTTACCAATAAGGTAGCCACCTTTAAATGGAGCCCCAACAACAGCAGATTTTGAGGCCATGAACATGCCGTGGCATGGGCCCGGCCCCTGGGATCAATGAAGCTAGCCAGCCCTATGGAACTGCTAGTCTCAGTGACTCCTACCCATATAGATTAGAACCTATAGCAATGAGATACTGCTACAAAATGACTTGGTCTATAAACATGTAAATTATTCGAGGCAGTCTCTAGGTACACGTTCTTCAAATGGCAACCACTAGCCTGCTGTTGGGCCCTTATGTAATCAGAGCGACATATGTCACCTGAAGACGTGAGCAACTTATCCTCATGTGGGTATTCACAAATTTCACTAATAGTATAAAATAGGCTCAGCAAAGCTCCATCATTAAATGAAACTAACACATCCAAAATAATGTTAGACCAAGGCCTCGGTGAGTCAGCCAACTCCATGAATATGTAGCTGCCTCACTGGAGGAGGTTAAAATACCCATAGGAGATACTCCTGTCCCTCAGTTAGCTAAATGAATCCCACAGTTTATTTATTTTTTTATTATTTTTTTTTTAAACTTTAAGTTCTAGGGTACATGTGCATAACGTGCAGATTTGTTACATATGTATACTTATGCCATGTTGGTGTGTTGCACCCATCAACTCGTCAGCACCCATCAATTCATCATTTATATCATGTATAACTCCCCAATGCAATCCCTCCCTCCTCCCCCCTCCCCATGATAGTTTAAAAATGTTCCAGCTGGGCCGGGCGCGGTGACTCAAGCCTGTAATCCCAGCACTTTGCGAGGCCGAGACGGGCGGATCACGAGGTCAGGAGATCAAGACCATCCTGGCTAACACGGTGAAACCCCGTCTCTACTAAAAAATATAAAAACTAGCCGGGCAAGGTGGCGGCGCCTGTAGTCCCAGCTACTCGGGAGGCTGAGTCAGGAGAATGGCGTGAACCCGGGAGGTGGAGCTTGCAGTGAGCTGAGATCCGGCCACTGCACTCCAGCCTGGGCCACAGAGCAAGACTCCGTCTCAAAAAAAAAAAAAAAAAAAAGAAATTCCAGCTGATGATATGGCTTCGTTCGTGGATGGATATGTGAAACTCAAAGCTGATGGAAACCACTGGGCCTCTGCAGGCCCTGCCCCGAGGATGGTCATCTTTTGACTGAGACCAGATAAGATGTTCTGTTGAATGGGCCAAGTCCATGTAGTACTGATGACTGTACTGGCTACTCCAACAGCAAATTCCTGCTACATATTTATAGACTCATGGGTCATTGAAAATGGGCTAGCCACATGGTCCAATGACTGATGAATTAATAATTGGACCATTAAAGGTGCCCCTGTTTAGGAATGGGGACCATGACAGCAGCTTTCTAACTGAAAGAGATATTCACTTACCACTCATGTGATACCGACATCATGCCACCCATGACAAAGGACCATTCAAAAGAAAACACAAATGGAATTTACAGGCTGACCTAGCATGCCTTCAACAAATTTTAATAATTGTCCATTGGGTTCACCACAAACTGGGACATGGAAGCCCAACTCAGATGCAAGAATGAGCCAAATAGGAGGAATGGCCATAAAAAAAACAAACCCCCAAAATGCAGCACACTCATATGACTCCCACCAACAAGCCCAGGCTATACAATGCAGCTAATTGAGCCATATTCACTGGACAGGGGACCATGTAAGTGTGACAAATTGACCACATCAAACCGTTAGTTTCCAGCCATGATTTCTGGTGGTGCTTTATGGCCATGAACACATACTTCACATGTGGGACTGCCATTTCAAGGCACCATGTAAATGCAAAAACTATTACTGTGACAAAAAAAAAAAAACAAAAAAAAAAAAACAAAAAAAAAAAACCTCACCTTAGCCATGTTTGGATATCTAACAGAACTTCAGTATGCCTGAGACAATGCATTTGCCCCAGAAGCTGTACAGCAGTGTGCATGCTTCCATGGCATTGGATGGAATCCCAGAATGGAGTGTTAGAATGATGGAATGAGAGGCTCAACTGCACAAAGATCTTCAGAAAAAATAATTTAGCAGATGACATCCCCACCTAAAAAAAGGCATTTGGAAATTAAACACTGCACTCCAGCTTGGGAAACATGGCATTGCAACACATGTTAAGAAATACTGAGCTTAGAGGGCACAAAGGGCCAGGTAGTGGGATAATTAGGCTATGCCTGTGAAATTCCAATTTTAATACACACCACCATTCTTTCGTTGCTTCTTCTGAAACATACTCCTCCAGGGTGGCTTGTGATCTAGGCTCTAATGATGCACCAATAGGGCTTTCTGATTCAAACCTGGAGGCAACACTGTTTTTGGGCACCTCCCTCTTGTGGTACCCCACAGGCATTAATGAGGAAGGGGTAAAAAGATATGGATATGCTGTGTTTTCTTGGTTGTACCTGGTACTCCTGATCCCTGAATTTAGGTGTGTGACATTACAGGATATGTCAAATTTGTTCAGGGTGTAACCTTCTTTCTTGGATTGGACAACTATGGCCGAAATATATGGGTCAAGCAACAGAAACAGTGGGTCTTCACAGAGGCTGTAGCCTGAAGACTCTGGCAGGTAGCTTGGGTAGTTACATTTGGGCAATCCTCACCCTAGGTTATTAGATAAGAGCATTTTCCTCCTCAGGAGGTTTATAAAGCAAAAAGTGAGTGGGAACATTATTTTTTTTTTCATTTCTCCAGAAGACACTATGGTACCTGGAATAAAAACACCCTTAAAAGAATCAGGACAGCTGTGGTGAGAAGATGTAATATGCAATGTTAAATAATGCTAGATTTGTCACCCCCAACTGGAGTCACCTTGTCCCACACTCCCATTGTAATGGCCTGGCTGGTACATGGCCACTCAGACCCTTTTCAAATCAGTCAACACAAACAGAACCCACTAAACTCACCAACCAAGGTGGTGATGAACAACCTTACAGTTCTAAATTGTCCATTGTCTGTTGATGGAATGAAACAATGTTTGTGTTGCTGCCAATACCTCTTGCTGTGTGTATGTTAACACTTTCGGGCAGGAAAAACTGGGTTGGAAAAGATCTAAGCTCAAGCAGGGTGCATATCAGCTGTACACCTGCAGTCCCCACTGGCCTCATTTATTTACCTTTTTACAGTCATCCTAAGCCTAACACTTGGATTTCCTGGTTGAAGACCGTTTTCCAGGGAGACCTGATTATCTTCCTGTTTTGGGTTCTTCTAGTGACCCTGGTAAAATGCTGTCTCAAAATGACAGGGAGGCTCTGAGAACAAACTGTATACACATGAGTTGTATGGGGTTCACATTTATTTAGCTCTGCCTCCAAACTTGGGTTGGGCAATGGTTCTACCAGAGTTGATGTCTTTTATCCGTTATTTTGGCGAATGAGTGATTATCAATGGAGGTGGACTATTATAAATGTCACTCATATGCGTGTAGTCTTTATACAGTGCCTTGGTCACTTAAGAACGGGCTCAGGGCTGGAATGCTTTCTATTCAAGAGGAAAAGAGCCCTCACAGCCTTCACTAGGCTTACTGTTTTGTGTAGAAATTGCTTTCTCTTTTCTGGACTCAATGTGTTCTCTTTTGTCCTCTTAAAGTGAGTGCATCATATGGAACCTGGCCAACCTCACTTCTATATTCACTCCCAGCAAAGAGATGTTAAAGTAGACTGAGGCACAATAAAATTTTAAAGAGTTTGAGCAAATAATGAATCATGCATTGTCCAGCTCCAAAACAGAAGTTGTTTAGAAACCCCACCAAGGGAAAGAAAGGAGCAGCTTTTATAGAAGAAACACAGAAGTAAAGCAAAGAAAGGACTTTATTGGTTATAGTCATATAATTGACTTATTTGGTCTATGCCTTTGGAAAGATCTTAATTATATAATTATAAGTTTGCTACTTCTGATCAGTTGAGTTGAAGTTCTATTTTTCTTCAACATAGATATTTACAAGAAATAGCTCAAATTAAGTTTTGCTTAAGTTTGGAAATCAAGCAAGTTTGAGGTCACTTATGAGTCCTAACTATTTTTGTCTGCTCAGAGATTTTTCAGGGCTGGTCTCCATTTTAATATGCTTTAACAGTGCTCCATTTTTGGTTATCTTCTCAACAAGCAAATAGTATAGTGTTATGCACAGCTATCACTATTGACAGACTCTCTGGAATGAAGAGTGATATAGATATTATCATCATCAACAGTTGTATTGGGTTGTAAGGTCATATAGTGACCATTATCTGTGTCATAGGCTTGAGTGGTTGAGTTGTTGAGTTCTTCAATTTGTCTAAACTAATGGTAATCATTTGATGTGTAAGTGGTTGCTGAAAAGCATCTAAAAATATGTGTCAAAGCTCTTGAGGAAATACAACACAATAGGGAGGTGAATACAATGACTTTCAGGAGAATAATAGCCACATATGAAAAATTATATGAGATAGAGATTACCAGGAGCCAAAGTTTAACCAATTAAATAAATCAGTGGAAGAGGCAGCACCTATCTGATGAAAGAAATATTTGTTCCTTAAAAGGCTTCATATTTAGAGCAACAATTTCTAATTTATTAACATAGAAACAACATTTTTATCAATAGGAGCGCAAGCTTCTCTTTCTTAAGCTCTTAGGCCTTAAGAACTTCTATTTTGGAGTACTACTGAGGCTAAATTGTACATTAAAGGTATTGACTGGAGGAAATTCGAAGTATCCTCCTATGAAAACAAACAATAAACAAATGTTTATATTTGGAGAAAAGTATGATCTTAATTTTTGATTTCAAAGGGCAGCTAGTCAAGATTTCTAGATCTGAGTTTGAAGCATCTTTAGATTGTGAAATGAGAATTGCAGTTGCAATCTCATGTATTTTCCTGGTTTGCAGTTTTGAATGTCTCTGGATATGTCACTGGGTGTTTTGATGAACTCTCGGAGTAAACAATATACCAGTAGGCATGAAAGTTGTCCACACATAATATGTTGTACTGATTTTTCTGAGGTTTAAAGTCATCCAGTTTAAGCTTGCCAGGCTTGGGAAAAGAGCAATTTTAGTTTTTTGTTTAACTAGAAAAATGTGGGCTTCAATTCAGTTTACAGCTGGATAAGAAAAACTCAAAGAAAATGAGCAGGACCAGAATCTGATCATGGGTGCATTATAGTTTTCTATTAAAATATAATCTCCTTTTTTCAGTGGTTTCTATTTTGATCAAAAATAATTAAAAAATAAATCTATTTTTATCTAACTTGATTATTTATATAAGTGTAACAAGAATAATAATGTTATGTGTATTTTAAAATAGGCTATTTTAGCTGGAGCTTTGTTAGTATCCAAGGGCTTTTATTGACTTTGTATTGGTCAACCTTAGTTTTTTAAAACTAACTGGTAATGAAGAATCTTTGGTTGAACCTTTAAGAACCTCTATGGGCTAAGAAGCTAAGGCAAGAACTAACTCAATTATGTCCTATTACAAGGAAAATAGATTCTAATTGAGCTTACGCATTCTCACACTGCCATAAAAATAAGAATATTCCTACATACTTTTCTTATTGATGCAGGATTTTTCTTCATCACTTTGCCAGCCAGGGAACTCTGTTTGGTGACGCTCCCTGCCTGGGCCTCCCTCAGGCATGCTACCAGCTGTGGGAGGCAGCCCGCTGACACAGCCCACATGGGTCGCCTGGATTGTGCAATGGCGCAGCCTGTGGCTGGGCTGGGCATGCCCCCACTTGCCTGTGTCATAGCTTGTACCCACATTCGGCAGTTCCTGAGTTATTGTCCCACATGCAAGAAGAATGAGGATACACTGACACCTGAAGAGTGAGGAGGGGAGAGAATAATTTTATTGATTGATGGAGCAGCTCGCAGTGGAGAGCGGACATGGAGGTGGCCCTCCACCCAAAATGAGGTGGTTGCTCTTTCAGTGTGGCTGAATCCGAGGCTTTTATAGGCACAGAACGGGAAGGGGCAGGCCATAGGTAGCATTGGAAAAGGTAATATTTGATTGGTTAAAAAGCATTATTCAGGAAGAACTACTCATGAAAGACTTGGCAAACAGGAATAGAATTTCTCATTCCAGGTCATGGGTTTCAGGCTGTCTTTGGCTTGAAGGTGGGGTTTCACTGGGGACCCTCCCCTGTCTGCCTAGAATTTGTCTGCCTCTTGCCTCTATCAATCTCCCATCTGAATAGGTACATCTAACTGCCATTAGGATAAGGACAATGACTAATCTTAACTGCTTCTTATTTACAAGGGGCACTGTTTGGGGAAAACAGCAGTCAGAGTCCTATCTAAATGTTCCTGGTAAAAGGCAGCCATCATCTGAGGCTCCAGTTGCATGACCTTTTGGAGTCTGATGGCCTGAAGGTGAGAAGAGACAAACCAGATTATTAGAAGACATGGATAAAAATGAAACAAAAAAGAAAGGACAGCTAACAAACCCTGAGGCTGTCAAAATGCCCAGATAACTGGTGGCTATTGTAATGTCTACTAATATCTGGGTGCATGGGGTTTGGCTTTGGTTAGCTCCCTTGCTTTTATTTTCCCCAAAAAGAAACCTCTTGGTTATGTGCAACCTATTTATTCTTATCACCTCGCAGGATTTGCAGGATGATTGCCCAGAAGTAGAATATTGATCCAGATTTTTACATTACCCATCTCTCCTGTTCCTTCTGAGCTACAACCAGAGATCACTGGTTGGTTCACAGGAATAAGCAGGGTTAGTCTAAAATGTAGACAAAAACTTAAAGACAACTAATGAAACTAGAATTTAATGACAAGTATATGATAAGTTTTGAAACATAACTTTTCTCTCTCCAGTCCTCATTTTTCTTAAAAACAAAACATGATAAGGCTGAGTCATTTTCAAAATAAATTTTAGTTTTATACTGGACCTGATTATTTGCATAAAGTACAACAAGAATAATTGTTTTCACATAGGATTTTAAAAACTGGTTTAGATGGAACCCTGTTCTATAAGGAATCTCAGATAAGACTTTTTAAAAGCCAAATCCAGTCATGGATTTGTACCCACAAATACCTATGAGTTGGGAAAATTCCTCTCTTATTGAGGTCCCAAGACACCTTGAGGATCCTGGACCTATTAGAAAGTGACATTCTTTACTCACCACAGCTTAGGAACCCTGTACAGGGACTAAGGTATGAGGTCATTTTTCCCATGAGGCTTTCATTGGCTCTGCAAGTCAAGCTTGATTTCTTAAAGGGAAGGATGACTTTCTAGTCAAAACCTTGGTGGAACTTCCAGTTTTGCAATTGCATCCTGTTGTAAAAGAAATGGATTCTTACAGCACTTTTGCAAATAATTATATTGTCATAAGTTAAGAATATTCAGAAGTAGCTTACAAATTTCAAAGAGACCAGGCAGAGAGAAACAAATATGTTCCAAGTTTTGTTCACAGGAATATACCTTATTCAAATGTTAAAAGCTGTAAATAGCTCAAAATAAAAGTTTTTCTGACTTTCAAAAACAAAGGATCAGCCCCATTTTAAGCAAAAAGTTTAAAAGAATTACTTCAGTTTTCTATTAGTTCACATTATTCCATTAACTCTTGTTCTACTTGATATTCATGAACATTTCAGCTCTTCATGAGTCCTGTACATTTTCCTCTATTCCAATGTCACAATCTTCAAAATTATCAGAAATCTGAACTTAAGAGCACCTGTCAAAGTCCCATAGCTAATTAGAAACCATCTTTTGAAAAGGATCAAAACAAGATAGCAATTGTCTGTGAATGACAAAAATTTCCAGGGTAGTTATACATAAAAACAAAATTGACAAAGAAAGTTGGTTATTTCTATGGTTTATAATAATTTAACATAATAACTCTAACTATGATTGATAGTATATATTTAGACATCAGAATTTTCAAAATCTCATATGATTTTTGAATATATATTATTATTCACTAAAATATAACCTGAAGAAGGTTAAACATTAGTTTCATTTTGGCTCTCCTGTGTAACTAACCAGGTTAAATAATCCTGTTTATCTCTATTTTGAATGTTTCAGGGCCCGCTGAGACATCCAAACATTAGGGGTCAGAAAAGACAATTTAGAAGCTTAAATTTGATTTTGGGAAGCCTATCAAATATGTTCAAGGTTTAAAACACTTTGATATTATTAAAAATAATTCAAAGTTACCTTAAGTAACTTATTTGGTCAAAACGGTGGCTCCAAGTTTTTTTTTAAAGGCGTCAACCTTTACTCATTAATAGGGAAGATGGCTTTGCAAACAATTTGTCTCTTTTATTTCCCTTCTTTTTTCAGTAGTTAATTTGCAAGGCAAACAAAAATCTTCCATTATCCTTTAATATTACATGAAAATCTCATTCAAGATAGAGAAAACCAAATTTCACCCTCACATTAGTCTACTATAAATGTCAACTCCAGTTTTTTAAATGAAACATAATAGATAATTCTATCCAATCTTAACCTGTTTGTCCATGAGGTGAAATTCTTATAAACCTTTCATAACCCTTTACAATTTTTTTAAAGACCAGATTAGTGCCTTTAGATAACCTTGTTTGTTTTTATTACAATGTTTATTTTATGAAAAAAACAAATGATACCTTTTTAAATTGTCGATATGTTCATACACGAGTTTATTTTACAAGATTAATTTTTACAAACCTTCCACAACTTGTTTAAACCTTTAGTTTTATTTTATTTTATTTAAAATGGCCCTTTAGACCTCTAAACTAGGCAAAAATTTTACATTCCCATGCCTTCTTATAATCTTTGACTAATAACACATTTTACTTTCCTTAAACACCTTGCATGTAAATCTCTTTTCAGTAATCTCCATTATATTTTATAATGATAACTCTTATCAATTTTTAATTTTAATGTAAAACCTGGTAAGTTGCTTTAATTCTGTACTAAGCACAGATAAAGTCTGACTGTTTCCAGAATAGTCCAGAATAGTCAGGGACGTGGTTAACTCCATATGTCCCCAGGCGTTACCAAACAGTAAAGCAGGCAAGTCGAACAATTTTCAAAAGCTAAAGAAAGAAGTTTATGAGCTGAAAGCATTTAGTAAACGTAGTATTTGACCTGCATAATTTAGACTATGTATTTACATGTTGAAGATATTTGTATTTTATGGATAATCTTTAAAACTGCTTTTTATTTCTCAAAGATTAAAGTCACATGAACTAAAAGACATTACAGCTTCCATTTGTCTTTTAAAAATATTTGATATAAGTGCTTATTTTCTTTAAGTCAATCAATTAGAGCTCATGTTTATGTAAACATCACATATTTAACACATGTATAACTACGCAGACAGACAGAAGAAGATCCAGTAGTTGTAAGATTTTTTTTTACTTGCCAGTCTCCTAATTGGATTACTGGCCTCTGCGTGGAGCCCTTCAAGAAACAGGGATTAAAAAAACATGCAGTTTCTTGGCCCTAATAAGCAGGTATAGCTGGAGAACAAAAACAGATTTTGAGAGGGATTTATCCACTTTTAATTCTTGGGGCTCCAAGAGGAAAACAGGATTTTTTTCCTAAAATGGGGTCCACTGATGGGTTCTTTTCTTCCCATGTGGTCTCATGATATCAGCAGTTATCTTAGGACCTCTCTTGTAAGCATTAAGATTTGCAAGAAAAAATGGAGAAAAATAATTCAGTTGACTGAGAAGAAAAAACTTTTTCCAACAAAACAAGACGCAAGAAGAGATAAAAAGACATAAAAGCCTTTTAAATATACCTATAGCTTGGCTATTCACTCTTAATTAAGCTTACTTTTAACCATAGAACTCTTAAAAAAATCCTTTTAAATCCTTATTACCTGACTTTAGCCACACCAAGTAGGCAATATTTCTGGCTTTTGAACTTTATCAAAAGTAACCTCACCAGTGAAACCAGCAAGCCTCAAATAAGGAGATGACTTAACTGCAAGTGTGTGAGGTATTTTCAAAGGAGTGATAGGCAGTTTTTACAAAATCTAGAATCGTGAAATGTAGCTCAGAGGAAGGAAGATTTAAGAAAGAAAGCTAGATATTGTTTATGGAGGGGAAAAGAATGAGCAAATGGTAAAAGTCCCATAGATATTAACCAGAAAGTACTCATTACTTAAACCAGGATTGAACCCAGGCTGCCATTGTAAAATGGCAGAGATCGAAAGAAAGTATGGCCATGTAGTTATAAGGTAAAGCTACCAAGGACATACAAGACAAGAGGGAAACCTCGTTCTGTTTTTTGTTTCTTTGTTTCTAGAGACCTGAAGCAAAGTTTGTTACTGACCAATTTGCTGGGCTGACTTGAACAGTGGGCTTATGGGGTCCTAGGACCATGTTCTATACTAAGGTATTCCTCTTTATTATGGAACCATACAGAAAGACACACAAAGCACACCAGATTGGCTACAACTTAAGACTAGCCTCACAGATCCTTTCCATTAAACAAAAACTTTACAGAGGATATAAACAGTGCTTTTTGCCATTGATTCAAATCTCTCTCTCGGTTTGCATAGAGAGAGAGAGAGAAGCCGGAAGTCTGACTAGTAAAAAAACTTTTACCCTTCTGCTGTCATGTCAGGCCTCTGGGATCTCTTCCCCCAAGCTATGGAGCCCTTTTGACGCTGGAGTCCTGTAAAGGAGGAGCAGAAAAAGAGATTATTTGGATATTGTAAAAGTTGTCCCTTCTGAAGAGAATGTTCAGTTATATCTGTAATTCCTTCCTGGTTCATTTTTAAGCCAGTTTAAGGTTTGGGGAAATTAAGCTTTTCCTAGTTTGGGGGATGCATCCTAGGGGACTCTCCTGTGGTACAGAGATGTGATGACTCATCTGTGAAGAGAGGATAGAGGAGGAAACAAGAAAAATAAGGCTTAAAAACAAAAGTTCCAGTGAATCATGATGCATCCAAGAGAAATACAGACTGAAGATGGTTGGTTACCCATCTGGAAAGAGGAAAAAAGGCATCCCTTACTTTCTTTCTGTTACCAGCAAACACCCAGGGTAGGTAAGAGAGAGGAAATAAAAGGCTTCTGTTTTTTTCTTCTGTCCTTATATGTCTGAGTCCTGGCAATGCTTGGTAGGTACCACCCATGGGTGCCAATGCAACCTTCTCCCATGTAACAGGGAGGCCTAGAGGGTAGAAATATTTGCACTCACCTCTGTTCTGGCTTATCTTCCCTGCCATCAGTAACCTTGAGTTCTGTAAACCCCATCTATGCTATGAATATGGACTGGACCTCTATCCATGAAATGGAGGGAGCGTAACTGGCAGGAATTAGTCATGCTCACTTGCCCTGTGCCCTTAGACTTCTGCTATTGCCTGCCCTCAGACCTAGTTTTCCTGTCTAGGGCTTCAACTCAAAGCTTGGAATTGAGTTTGGGACAAAAAGTTGCCTCAGGAAGGTGCATGGACTCACTAAGTTAAGTCTCAAGTGGTGCTTGGCAAACCGCAGCCAGTATTCAGCAACGCTGCTCCTTCGTTGCTTTCTTATCATAAACAGTATGCTAAGGTGAAGTTGTGGAACCAGGCCTTCCTCAATCAAGGGAAAGAAAGAAAGTCCTGTGAATTGGGGACTTTGTCTAGTCAGGTGCCTCCCAAAAGCAACAAAAAACCCTCTCACACAGAAAAGCTTCCTGTATTTGTAGGGCTATGTGAACTCCTGATATCATGGAGAAAAAAGAAATACAAAAACAGCTTAAGTGCAGGGGAGGTGTAGGCACCTTGGGAGAAAAAGCCTGTTGCTGTATGCAAATGGTTTCCTTCAACAGCGGGGAAAAAACCTCTTAATTGCTGCATCCTCTGCACTTCTAAGAATAAACAGAAATTGCATTGTTCTGAATTACATTTCAGATGACTGGGCCAACTGCCTATCCTACCCAGTAATATATCTGTAGCCTGCAATGACACCCTTAACATTTTAAAAAAGAGATAGGTGCCATCATAGCCTCCAAAGAAAGAAGGAAACTGCCCTAGAAAAGACTGGATTGGAGCAAAGCTGACATTCCCAACTCTTGAGAGTGACAGAGGGCAGCGGCAGGGTTCTCTCCAGCTTCCTGTCCTCTGTAGCCATGTTGTTCAGTGCTTCATAAGCCTTCAGAAAAAGTCTGAGGACAAGAAGTCTTGGAAAAAAAGTGAAGAGTCTAGGTCCACATTTACTCACCCTTCAGGGATCCCAGATGAGCCCCCAGAAATGACAGGATTTTTCTCAGTCAATTCGCTAGCCAGGAACCTCCAGCCAATGATACCCCCAACTGAGGCCTTGCTTGGGCACACTACCTGCTGCAGGAGGCAGACCACCCACTCAGCCTGCCCAGGCCATGCCTAGTTTGCACACTGGCTCAGCCTGCAGCTGGTCCAAGCATACCCCTACCCACCTGTGTTAAATACATTTGGTGGTTCCCAAGTTCTTGTCCCATATCCAAGAAGAATGAGGATACACTGACAATTGAAGAGTGAGGAGGGCAGAGAATAATTTTACTGGGCAACAGAACAGTTCTCAGTGGTGAGGAGACACGAGGGTGGTCCTCCACCCAAAGTCAGGTGGTTTCTCTCTCAATGTGACTGAGTCCAGGGCTTTTATAGGCACAGAATGGGGATGAGTGAGCCATAGGTGGCATTGGAAATGATAACATTTGATTGGTTAAAAAGCATTACTCAGGAAGAACCAGTTGGGAAAGAGAGGGCAAATGGAAACAGAAGTCCTCACTCCAGGTTGTGAGTTTCAGGCTGTTTTTTGGCTTGAAGATTGAGTTTATATAACTTCTTCTTTGGCCTTTCAAATAGCTGGGATTATAGGTCCAAGCCAACATGCCCAGCCAAAAACTAATGCTTTTATAGTTAATCTTATTTGAAGATAATGTAGGTATTTAATAAATATATATTATTTAATTTAACACAGTATAGTTTTAAGATTTTAAGTTATCAAACAGATCTTTAAAACTGTTTTTTATAGACATAACATTAAACAAAACTATCATCTCCAGTTACGTTTCTTGTTGATAAATTTTGTGACAAAGGTAACAAGCTCATTTGACTAGAAAGCTGTGTGGTAAAGTTGGGTATCATTGTGACAAAGAAAACAGTCCTATTTGACTAGTAAAGATTTTTACTAAATTAACCAACATTCTTATTTATTAAAGATTACTCAAGTCATGGACTTGAAAAGCATTTAGATAAGTACCTTTTTTCCTGAGAAAATAATTTACATAAATGCTCATTTTTTTCCTTAGTCCAATTAAATATAGCTCTTTCAAGATTATTTGTAATAATACCATCTGAGGGTAGAATACTATTACAAATAAGTAGATAATGTACATATATTAAGACATACATAAGCATACAAACAAACACAAACAGACACTCATGGCTTCTATGCTGAAATTTTAGCTATGTGCTAGGTACAATAATGTACTTACTCACTCGCTTGATCCAAACTGCGTCTCTAGTAGTTATATTGGTCTGTTTAAATGGCTAAAGCCTTCTATTGATATTTGTGGAAGAAACTTTTTAGATTTTTCATTTGCTAGTTAAGTTCTTAAAAGTTTCCCTTTTTCTACCCAGTTTCTGATGAGTCATTTCCCTGAGGCCTGACTTTTAATGATTTAGACATCTTAAAGGCAGAGAAAAAGGATGTTAAGTATTCTCCAGGAAGGAGTTTTGGGCACATTCGCTTAACATCAGGAGTCAATTTATTGAGACTGTGGGCTAAATTTTAGATGAATGACTGAGGAGACAGCCAGTCTCTTTCCAATTAGGTTTTTTTATTCTCTTTTTCCTCTTTATCCTTAAGCAGTTGCGTTTGTAATAGCTTGGATTTATATTCAAGATTAAGAGTTAAAATTTGTGTTTGCGGATACTTCTGTCTTATTTGAAGATCTAATTGCTAAAGAAAGTTGATGCTAAAGATTCAGGTTAATTTTTCGTTACACACTGTAAAGATTCTTTTAAAGAAACTAATTTTTCGGGTCATTCTGGGTTTTGGAAGTTTCTACATACCAATCAAAAAATGTATCTCGACCGGGCGCAGTGGCTCACGCCTGTAATTCCAGCACTTTGGGCAGCCAAGGCAGGTGGATCACGAGGTCAGGAGATCAAGACCATCTTGGCTAACACAGTGAAACCCCGTCTCTATTAAAAATACAAAAAAAAAATTAGCTGGGCATGGTGGTGGGCGCCTGTAGTCCCAGCTACTTGGGAGGCTGAGGCAGGAGAATGATGTGAACCAAGGAGGCGGAGCTTGCAGTGAGCCGAGATTGAGCCACTATACTCCAGTCTGGGCTACAGAGCGAGACTCCATCTCAAAACAAACAAACAAACAAACAAAAAAGTATGTCATTGTTTCTGAGGTTTTCGGGATCCTTTTTTTCTAATACACCCACACACGAATAATTTCATACGGAGTAAAACTTCTTCATTGTGGCTACTGTAATTCTTTGTCTTCCCGAGGTACATCAGTTTCTCTAGAAAGACCTAGGTCTGGGTCCAAGGCCTCTGAATATAAAATTAGCTGGAGTTCCAGATTAAAGTGGCATAGACTCCTTAGATTTTGATGAAGCAACAATACTTGGTCTTAAATTTTGCTTATCGCAGGTCTGCAACTGAACCCAGTCCAGTTCCTACTGAACACAGTTTGACTTCTGGATCTCAGTCTGGATTCTGAACCTCACCCTTCTAACCTGCAAGCACATGCACTAGATTGGACCTTGTCCAGTTTTGTCAGGCTCGGTCTAACCTCTAAAATAAAAATTGTTCAAATAAAGTCAGAGAGCTAGGGACACAATTTTCAGATCTTGACATCCAAGAAGGATGTACCCAGTGACCACCAAATGCGATGAGAAAACAGTGAGCACTACGGGCTCAGCAGATACTTATACCTGGTTACTCATCCCTCCTGGGGGTCATCGGGGATCCCTTTTACATTTCTGAAATTAAGCTTTTAAAAGACAAACTGAGACACGATAAAATTTTAAAGAGTTTATTTGAGAAAACATTCATTCATGCATCAGTCAGCTTCACATCAGAAGTGCTATAGCAGCTCCACCAGAGGCACATAACAGGAAAGATTTTATAGGAGAAATACAGAAATAAAGCAGAGAAAATGTTTGGTTGGTTTAGTGACACAGTTGCCTTATTTGGACTAGTCCATTGGAAAGTCTATAGTTATATAATTATAAGTATGTTGGCCACTTCTTGTTGGTGGAGATTAAATTTGATTTTTCCTTAATATAGGCATTTAAAACATGTAACTCCAGTTAAGTTTTGCATGTGTTTAGAAATCAAGTAAGGTTGAGATCACTTAGGAGACCTAACTGTTTTTGTCTGCTCAAGGATTCTTCAGGCCAGGTCACCACTGTAATTTACTTTAACAAAGGAAATGGAATATGTTGCCTGCAGCAAAAGAGAGGAATAAGTGCAGATCATTTGCTTGCATCAGCTGAGAGGTGAGATCTGCTGGCCATGAGGAATGATGCTTTTGAAGCTTCTCTTGCTCTGTCTCTTTTATTTGTGAGTAAAACATTGTTTATCTAGTGCCTAAGATGTCTTTCTTGGTGACTCTGACACCTGAAAATCATGGAATAAGATGACATCCTGCAACTACTGCTTCTGGTGGTAGGCACTAATACTCTTTATCCTCCATGCAGTGAGACCCCTCCCTTGGAGGTGGTAACAGGTGTCACTTGCTGGACAGCCTTCAATTAAACAACAGTCATCTTTAGGTGTTTTACAATCCCCTTATCGCCAAACTTCATATGATATCCTAATTTACAGTTTGGTCAACTCTGCGGGTTTCTGCAAATGTATTGGCAGTGCTTATTCCACAGAGGAGACAAACAGATGATAGAAAATAGAGCGATAGCAGAACCATCCAATTTAAAATGCCAATTGAAAGAGAAACTCTGTCCCAGTTGAAGCAATGTTAATTGAACAGGGGCTCCCTCTGATGAAAGCTCTTGACAGAGGACAATCCGGCTATTAATTTTCCAGGGTCTCTTCTGTAATGTTTTTCAGCTTCCCCTAGTAGAATGGATCTAACAACTGTAATCTGAAACCTTGCTCTCTCAGTGAACACAGTGATAAACAAAAACAGTCATGAGGCAAATATGCGTATAAGAGAAAATTGCTTTTGAAGTGATAACATGTTGTATAATTCCTCTCCAACTTGTGTCAGCCAGTACAATTTTGACTGTAGAGCAGAGTAGAAATCATTTCTTTTTATATTTAAAGAGATAAAAATGTACTATATATGGCTCTAAAATGGTAAAGATTGAAAAAAAATGTGAAAAGTACTGAACCCCTCAAGGGATACTCTGTTTGAAATTCTAACACAGAGATTCTAACCCATTCATCTCTTATGAAAGAAAATAATCCCAACTCACACAGGTAAACTGTCAGTGCTATCAAATATCAATGAGCAACTCATCATCAATCATCAACATTTTATCTCTCAGGAAGACTCTGAAAACTATCCAAAATATCGTTGAATGACCCCAAGGCTACCACAAATACTTAATGAGATCTTCGAGGAATCTTTTGAAATTTTGTTTTTAATGTTTAACATCTTCGTTGTTTCACTTGCTCTCATCACACTTCTTTACAGACTCTTGTGACTTTAATAATCTTCTTTATTATTTCAGAGCACAGTGGAAATGAAGACAGACTTTGTACATGATTTATAAAGTGTGTATCACCATAGCAACCATACTGTAATTCTGAAAACAGGCCTCTTTATAAGAAACTCGATGACTGTAATGGAAAATGACCACAAATGGCAGTATAGTTTATTTTTTAGCTTATTCTGTTTTGCATGATTGCTGATTTTATTTACATTGTCAAGTAGCCTACTAATTTCTATACATTCCACTAACAGTAGATTCAGTATGGGTCTGCGAATTTTATGTGAATTCATGTAGAAAAATGGGTTCAATTTTTCTGAGAAACTCTTCTCTAGCAAACGAAAGTACTCTAAACAAAACTCAGCGCAAAGAGACAACCATCAGTTTTATTTTTTCCCAAGACAATGCCGAAATGTTACAAATTAAAGGATACTCAGCATTATTAAAGTAAATCAGCCAGAATATTGGTTAAATTGTTCAACAGCAAAGGAATGTTATCGCCTCAGTGATTGAAGTTGGCAAGAATACGCTTGCAAATATGTTAGGCAGGCAATAAGGTATCAAAAAACAGCTGAACCTCACCTAGGTAGCAGGATAGAAGCAAGTTATCTGGTATACAGATTTCTAGGTAGACATAGAATTCAGGACTTTGGTTATTCATTATTGAATAAACATTCATTAAATGAACAATTATTGCTCATATACCAGGCAGATAGAAGAGAATACAGATAACACAACAATGTGGAGAGATGAATGAGGTCCCTGTATTACAGGGAGCTTATGGTTTTGTGGAATAAAAAGCATTAAACTATCATAAAAATATTATCTCACTGACTTTGTTATAAGTGACATGAAGAAAAAGTGCAAAATGTAATGATGATATATTGGGTCTTGAACAAATCTAATATTTTACATGTGTCAATACTAAAATAAACAGTAGAAATCTTTTATTGTTTTCCTATTGTTTTGTTGTTTTTGTTCCATGAATAAGAAGAAAAATCAATGATTTTGACTTCTGGTAGCTTTCTAGGTATATGATTTTTAAATAGCTACCTTAAGTTTATCATAACAAGCTATTTCAATTGTTTTTAAAATAGAAAAAATATTAGCAAACCACATGATGTAATGGTTATGTTTTGTTCTTTAGTTTGTGGAGTGGATCTGTTGTAATAATTGATCCTAGTGAAATATTTACATTTATCTCTGTGTGCTTCATTGTTTGCACATATTTTCACCAGCTTTTCAATCTACATGCAATGTTCTTCTTTCTAAAATTTATATCCAAAACTTACATCTTCTAGATTAATCAAAATACTGTATCATCAATGGAGCCTCTCTTTTCAATGACCTATCATATGATGTTTAAAGAAACACTCATTAAAATTTTCTGAATAAATAAAATAATATATGGTCACTGTAGAAAATATGAAAATGATAAAAATACCAAGTACAGTACCTTGTCTAAAGAAGCTGTCAATCAATAATTATGTGTGTCTGTGTTTGCTTGTGTACATAGTGAGAGATTGCCTCAATTACACCATATTGCATGATAGTTTCAAATTTAGTTTCTTTTTCATTGAAAAATAATAATTTTATATATTAATAGGGCACAATATGAAGGTTCAATGCATGTACACATTGTGGAATAATTTAAATCAAGCTAATTAACATATCCATCATATCAAATACTTATTATTTCTTTGTGATGAGAATAATTAAAATCTACTCTTATAGTAATCTTGAAATACGTGATAGATCACTATTAACTACAGTCACCATGCTGTGCAACAAATCACTAAAAATTATTTCACCTGTCCAACTGAATCCTTGTACCCTTTGACCAACATTTCCTCTTTTCCTGTCCACCTCCCCCACAACTCCAGCCTCTGCTAACTGCCATTCTACTCACTGCTTCTATGAGTTTGGCTTTTTCAGGTTTTACTTATAAATGAGATCATGCAGTGCTTGTCTTTCTGTGCCTGGCTTATTTCCCTCGGCATAATGTTCTTCAGATTCATCCATGTTGTGCCAATTGACAGAATTTTCTTCTTTTCAAATGCTGAATAGTATTTAATGGAATCATATTCAATTGTGTCTCAATATGTCACATTATCTTTATGCATTCATCCACTGATGGACTCAGGCTGCTTCCAGATCTCAGGTATTCTGAATAACGCTGCAGTGAACATGGGAGTGTAGGTATCGCTTCTCACTGAATTCAGTTCCTTTGGATATATAACCGGAAGTGTGATTGCTATATCATATGGTAGTTCTATTTTAAATGTTTTTACTAATTTCTATCCTGCTTTTCATAATGACTGAACTAATTAACATTGCCAACAACGATGTGTAAAGATTCCCTTTTCTCCACATTCTTACTAACAGCTGTTTTGTTTTCTTGATAATAGCCATTTGAACAGGTGTAAGGTGACATTTTATTGGGTTTTGAATTTTCATTTCTCTGAAGATTAGTGATGTTGAACATTATTTTTCATGTAACTGTTGGTCATTTGTATGTCTTAGTAGGAGAAATGACTCTTCAACTCCTTTGCTCATTTTTAATGTGGTTGTTTTCTTACTATTGAGTTGTTTTGTATTTCTACTATATTTTGGGTTTTAGCTCCTTATCAGATGATGTTTACCAAGTATTTTCTCCCAACGCATGGATTGTCTTCTCATTCTACTGCTTCTTTGTTGTATAGATTTTTAGTTGGATATAATACCATTTGTCTATTTTTGTTTCATTTCAAATAAAAGTTATTGCTCAGACCAATGTAAGAAGTTTTTTCACTGTTTTCTTCTAGTAGATTTATAGTTTCAGGTCATACTTTCAAGTCATTAATTGATTTTGTGTGGGTTTTTGTATGTGGTATGAGATAAGGGTCCAACTTCATTCTACATGGGGATATTTATTTCACCAGTGCCATTTTTTAAATAAATTTATCTTTTCCTTTTGTGTGTTCTTGACACCTTTGTCAAAAATCAGTTAACCATGATCATAGGGGTTTATTTCAGGGTTCTCTGTATTGCTCCATTAGTCTATGTGTTTGTTTGTATGCCTTACCATGCTATTTTGATTATTATAGCTTAGTAATATATTTTGAAATTAGATCATCTGATGCCTTTATCTTTGTTCCTTTTGCTCAAGATTTATTTGGCTATTTGGAATCCTTTGTAGTTTCATACACATTTTAGTATATTTTTTCTTCTACAAATAATGAGATTCAAATTTTGATAAGGATTGTATTGAATCTGCAAATAGCTTTGGGTTGTATGGACATTTTAGCAATATTAATTCTTCCAAACCATAAACAGAGCATATCTTTTCAATTATTTGTGTATCATTCAATTAACTTTAACCTATTTTTTCTTTTTAGTTTTCAGTATATAGAGCTTTCATTTTCTTGGTTATATTTACTCCTAAGTATTTTTTTATGCTATTGTATATTGACAGGTTTTTAGTAGAGTCTTTAGAGTTTTCTATTTATCATGCCATCAGCAAACAGAGACAATTTTACTTTTTTCTCTTCTATTTAGATGCTTTTTATTTCTTTTTCTTGCCTAATGGCTCTGGCAAGGGCCTCCAGTATTATGTTGAATAGAAATGGTGAAAGTAGGCACACTTGTATTTTCCTAATCTTAGAGGAAAAGCTTTCAACTTCTCATCATTGACTGTGATGTAAGATTTAGGTTTGTCATGTAAGGTCTTTATTGTGTGGAGTAGCTTTTCTTCTATAGTTAATTCGTTCAGATATACCACATTACATGATCTTGATTTGTCATGATAGACCTACAGAATTAAAGGGCTGTGATTGTCTTTCTATCTTAACCAAGTTAAGCTAGATATCTTTCACACAGTACAGCCCTTCGGTCATGCTCACAAAGGTCATAGGTGATCACCCAGGTGTGCACCCTCAATTCTGACTTAGCTGAGCCTGCCCTGTAGCTGGAACCATTCAGTCAACACAGTAATTCCACTTTCACACAGAAGGTGAGATCAGTTTAGGAAACAACACGGTATTTTTTGCTACTCCATGTGAGAAGGACTAACCGGATAACAAAAGTATTTGTCAGATTCCTCTCTGCTAATTTTATTTGTAATTTCTATTTTAAATGCAATTAAAAAAAAAAAAAAAAAACAAGAAAAACAAAGCGTACCATTTCTCAGAGAGGGGAGGAGAAGACATTAATTTTGCCTGACCTCATTTTAGTAAGCTAAAGAAATTGCCACCTAGAAAATACAAGAATTACTTTTAGACTTAATTCTCTACTTCCCAAATTAAAAATATCCCTACAATTATGTTTGACATTTAGTCTATAAGAACCAATAGAATGACAAGATTTGGTTCTGGGCCCAGTTTCCAAGAGATTTGAGTTCAGTTCTTATTTCTCTAAATTAGTATAAGTACTGATTTATTTAACTTCTCTAGGTCTTTGTTTACTCACTAGTAAAACTGAAAAGACATGTTCCAATAATATATCTAATTGATTCATAAAAATATGGCTATATAAATTTGATAATAGAAATATAGAATTCTGATCTTAAGGCTTCTATTTCTTAGTGAAGTATGAAGCAGGATTGCTTGTGAGGCTTTTTCAAGAATGAGAAGATGTGAAATAGTATTCAAGGGTTTTAGGTGAGCGAATTTACTAAATAAAAGTAGAAAATGTTTAGCATTCTGTAGGTATCACTAATATTAAGATTAAAATTATACCACTCTGTTTAGTTCTATAATGTTATGTACCCACACTAAACTAAATGTCTGTAGATTTGGTTAAAAGAATAATAAGGTTTAATCAATATTTGGGTTTTACTTTCAAATGAAAGACAATGGAAAAAAAATACAAGAGCAAATATTTAATACCCAGGTATTAAGCCTAGCATGCATTAGCTGTTTAACCTGATGCTCTCCCTCTTCCTGCCCACCCGCAAGAGGCCCCAATGTGTGTTGTTCCCCTCCCTGTGTCCACATATTCTCATTGTTCAACTCCCACTTGTATGTAAGAACACGCGCTGTTTAGTTATCTGTTCCTGCGTTAGTTTGCTGAGGCTTCCAACTCCATCCATGTACCTGCAAAGGATCTCATTCCTTTCTATGGCTGCACAGTAATTCATGGTGTATATGTACATTTTCTTTATTCAGTCTGTCATTGGTGGGCATTTGGGTTGATTCCATGTCTTTGCAGTCGTGAATAGTGCTGCAATGAACATATGCATGCAGGTATTAATAACTTTATAATTCATATATATCTTTATAATTTATAGAATGTTTTATATTCCTTTTGGTGTATACCCAGTAATGTGATTGATAGGTCAAATGGTAATTCTGGTTCTAGGACTTTAAGGAATCGCAACACTGTACTCCACAATGATTCAAATAATTTACATTCCCAACAACAATGTCAAAGTGTCCTATTTCTCCACAGCCTCACCAGTTATCTATTGTTTCTTGACTCTGATAATTTCCGCTCTGACTGGTGTGAGATGGTAGCTCGTTGTGGTTTTGATTTGCATTCCTCTAATGATCAGTGATTCTGAGCTTTTTTTCATATGTCTATTGGCCACATAAATGCCTTCTTTTAAGAAGTGTTTCTTCATGTCCTTTGCCCACTTTTTAGTGGGGTTGTTGGTTTTTTTTTTTTCTTGCAAATTTGTTTAAGTTCCTTGTAGATTCTGGATATGAGACCTTTGTCAGATGGATGGATTGCAAAAATTGTCTCCCATACTGTAGGTTGTCTGTTCACTCTGATGATAGTTTCTTTTGCTGTGCAGAAGCTCTTTACTTTAATTCAGCTCTATTTATCAATTTTTGCTTTGTTGCAAAGGCTTTTGATGTTTTCATCATAAAATATTTGCTTGTGCATATGTCCTAAATGGTATTGCCTGTATTTTCTTCTAGAGTTTTTATAGCTTTCAGTTTTACCTTTAAGTCTTTAATCTATCTTGAGTTAATGTTTGTATAAGGTGTAACAAAGAGGTCCAGTTTCAATTTTCTGCATGTGGCTATTCAGTTTTTTCCAGAAGTGTTTCTTAAATAAGGCATCCTTTCCCCATTGCTTGTTTTTGTCAGGTTTGTTGAATATCACATGATTGTAGCTGTATAGTCTTATTTCTGAGATCTCTATTCTGTTTTATTGGTCTGTGTGTCTGTTTTTGTAGCAGTACCATGCTGTTTTGTTTACTGTAGGCTTTAGTATAGTTTGAAGTCAGGCAGTGTAAGGCCTCCAGCCTTGTCTTTTTTGCTTAGGATTGTCTTGGCTATTCGGGCTCTTTTTTGGTTCCATATAACTTTTAAAGTAGTCTTTCCTAATTCTGTGAAAAATGTCACCTATAGTTTAATGGAAATAGCATTGAATGTATAAATTACTTTGAGCTTCATGGCCATTTTCACAATATTGATACTTCCTGTCCATGAGCATGGAATGTTTTTCCATTCATTTGTGTCCTCTCTGATTTTCTTGAGCACTGGTTTGTAGTTCTCCTTGAAGAGGTCCTTCGCTTCCCCAGTTAGCTGTATTCCTAGGTATTTTACTCTCTTTGTAGCAATTGTGAATGTGAGTTCATTCATGATTTGACTCTCTGTTTTTCTATTGTTGGTGTATATGAATGTTTGTAATTTTTGTACATTGATTTTGTATCCTGACATTGCTAACATTGCTTATTAGCCTAAGGAGCTTTGGGCCGAGATGATGGTGTTTTCTAGATATAGGATCATGTGATCTGCAAACAGAGACATTTTGACTTCCTCTCTTCCTATTTGAATACACTTTATTTTTTCCTATTGCCTGCTTGCCCTGGCCAGAACTTCCAATACTATGTTGAATAAGAGTGGTGAGAGAGGGTATGCTTGTCTGTGCTGGTTTTCGGGGGGAATGCTTTCAACTTTTGCCCATTCAGTATGATATTGGCTGTGTGTTTGTCATAAATGGCACTTATTATTTTTAGGTATGTTCCATCAAAACCTAGTTTACTGAGAGTTTTTAACATAAAGGAGGGTTGAAATTTTTCACAGCCCTTTTCTGCATCTATTGAGATAATCATGTGGTTTTTGGTTTTAGGTCTGTTTATGTGATGAATTATGTTTATTGATTTGCATATGTTGAACCAGCCTTGCATCCTGGGGTGAAACTGCCTTGTTCATGGTGGATAAGCTTTTTGATGTGCTGCTGGATTTGTTTTGCTAGCATTTTACTGAGAGTATTTGAATTGATGTCCATCAGGAATATTGGTCTGTAGTTTTCTTTTTTAATTTTTTTTTTTTTTTTTTTTTTTTTTGGATCTCTGCAAGGTTTTGGTATCAAGATAATGCTGGTCTCATAAAATGAGTTTGGGAATATTCTCTCCTTTTTAATTGTTTGGAATAGTTTCAGAATGGTACCAACTCCTCTTTGTACCTCTGATAGAATTCAGGGGTAAATTCATCTGGACCTGGGCTTTTTTTTTTTTTTTTTTTTGGTTGGTAGGCTATTTCTTACTGCCTCAATTTCAGAACTTCTTATTGGTCTATTCAGGGAGCCAGCTTCTTCCTGGTTCAGTCTTGGGAGGGTGCATGTGTCCAATAAATTATTCATTACTTCTAGATTCTCTAGTTTATTTGCATAGAGGTATTTATAGTGTTCTCTGATGGTAGTTTGTATTTCTTTGGGGACAGGGGTGATATCCCTCTTATGATTTTTTATTGTGTCTATTTGATTCTTCCCTTTTTTCTTCTTTATTAGTCTTGCTAGTGGTCTAATTATTTTTTTTTTTGCAAACAAACAGCTCCTGGATTCTTTTTTTTTAAGTGTTTTTTGTGTCTCTGTCTCCTTCATTTCTGCTCTGTTCGTGGTTATTTCTTGTCTTCTGCTAACTTTGAGGTTTCTTTGCTCTTGGTTCTCTAGTTCTTTCAGTTGTGAAGTTAAGGTGTCAATTGGAGATCTTTCTAGTTTTTGATGCGGGCATTTAGTGCTCTAAATTTCCCTCTGAACACTGCTTTAGCTACGTCCTAGAGATTGTGGTACATTGTCTCTTTGTTCTCATTGGTTTCAAAGAACTTCTCGATTTCTATCTTAATTTTGTTTTTTACCCAGGAGTCATTCAGGAGCAGGTTGTTCAATTTCCTTGTAGTTGTGTGGTTTTGAGTGAGTTTCTTAATCGTGAATTCTAATTTGATTGTGCTGTGGTCTGAGAGACTGTTTGTTATGATTTCAGTTCTTTTGCATTTGCTGAGGAGTGTTTTACTTCCAATTATGTGATAGATTTTAGACTAAGTGCCATGTGTTGCTGAGAAGAATATATATTCTGTTGCCTTTATGTGGAGAATTCTGTAGATATCTATCAGGTCCGTTTGATCCAGAACTGAGTTGAAGTCCTGAATACCCTTATTAATTTTCTGTCTCAATGATCTAATATTGACAGTGGGATGTTAAAGTCTCCCATTATTATTGTGTGGGAGTTTAAGTCTCTTTGTAGGTCTCTAAGAACTTGTTTGATGAATCTGAATCGTCCTGTATGGGGTGTGCATATATTCACAATAGTTAACTACTTTTATTGTTGAATTTATTCCTTTACCATTATGTAATGCACTTTTTTTTGACTTTTTGATCTCTGTTGTTTTAAAGTCTGTTTAGTCAGAAACTAGGATTGCAACCCCTGCTCTCCTCTGCTTCCCATTGTTTGGTAAATTTTCCTTCATCCCTTTATTTTGAGCCAATGTGTGTCTTTGCACTTGAGATGGGTCTTTTGAATACAGCACACCAATAGGTCTTGACTCTTTATACAGCTTGCTATTCTGTTTCTTTTAATTGGGGCATTTAGCACATTTACATGTAAGGTTAATATTGTTATGTGTGAGTTTGATCCTGTCCTCATGATGCTAGCTGGTTATTTTGCAGACTTGTTTATGTAGTTGTTTCATAGTTTCATTGGTCTTTGTACTTTACTGTGTTTTTGTAGTGGCTAGTAATAATTTTTCCTTCTATATTTCATGCTTCTTTCAGGAGTTCTTGCAAGGCAGGCCTGGTGGAAATTAATTCCCTCAGCATTTGCTTGTCTGGAGAGGATTTTATTTCTCTTTTGCTTATGAAGCTTAGTTTGGCTGGATATAAAATTGGGGTTAAAAATTCTTTCCTTTGAGAATGTTGACTATTGGTTCCCTATCTCTTCTGGCTTGTAGGATTTCTGCTGAGAGGTCCACTGTTAGTCTGATGGGATTCCCTTTGTAGGTGATCTGGCCTTTCTCTCCAGCTGCCCTTAGCATTATTTCCTTCATTTTGACCTTGGAGAATCTGATGAGTATGTATCTTGGGGTTGATCTTCTTATGGGATATCTTAATGGATTCTCTGAATTTCCTGAATTTGAATGTTGGCCTGTCTCATTAAGTTGGGGAAGTTCTCCTGGATGATATCCTGATGTATGTTTTCCAACTTGGTTTCATTCTTTCTGTCTCTTTCAGGTACCCTAATCAGTCACAGGTTTGGTCTTCTTACATAATCTCATATTACTCAGAGGTTTTGTTCATTCCTTTCCTCTAATCTTGCCTGCTTTTCTTATTTCAGGAATATAGTCTTCAAGCTCTGAAATTCTTTTCTAACTTGGTGTATTCAGCTATTGATAACTGTGTTTTCATCATGAAGGTCTTGCCTTGTGTTTTTCAGCTCCATCAGGTTATTTATGTTCCTCTCTAAACTGGTTATCCCGGTAAATGGCTCCTATAATGTTTTATCATGGTTCTTAGCTTCTTCACATTAGGTTAGAACATGCTCCTTTAGCTCAGCAAACTTTGTTGTTACTCACCTTCTGGAAACTACTTCTGTCAATTCATCCAACTCAGCATCTGCCCAGTTCTGTGCCCTTGCTGGAGAAGTATTTCAATCATTTGGAGGAGAAGAGGCACTCTGGCTTTTTGAGTTTTTAGTGTTGTTGCACTATTTTTTTTTTTTTTTCTCATCTTTGTGAGTTTATCTAGCTTTAATCTTTGAGGCTGCTTGCCTTTGGGTGGGGTTTTTGGAGAGATTTTTTGTTGATACTGTTGCTGTTGTTGCTTTCTGTTAGTCTGTTTTTCTTTTAACAGTCAGGCTTCTTTTCTGTAGGGCTGCTGCAGTTAGCTGGGGGTCTACACCAAACCCTATTTGCCTGTGTTCCTCTTGCACCTGGAGGTGTCACCAGTGGAGGCTACAGAATAGTAAATATGGCAGCCTACTCCTTCCTCTGGGATCTCTGTCCCAGAGGGGCACTTACCTGCTAGCAGTGGGAACGCTCCTTTATAAGATGTCTGGTGACCCCTGTTGGGGGTGATGGTTACCACCAAGTCAGGAAGCATGAGATCCAGGACACACTTAAGGAAGCACTCTGGTTGCCCTTTGGCAGAGGGAGCATCCTGCACTGGGAGGAATCCCACTTATCTGGACTGCCCCGATTCCTCAGAGTTTGCAGGGGGATAGAATAAATCTGCTTATTCACAAAGATCACAGTTGCCCCACTCCCCACCTCCACCGGGGCTCAGTCCCAGGGAGATAATAGTTCTGTTCCTAAAATCCTGGCTGAAGTTGCTTAAACTCCTTCAGGGAGGCGCTGCCTGGTGAGGAGGGATGGGTCAGGGTCCGGCCTAAAGAGGCAGTCTGACCGTGGTCTGCCACATCTGCTGTGCCATGCTATGGGGAATGCTTCCTGGGTCTAAACCATCCAGTCTTCCTGGCACCAGCAGGGGAAAAAGCGAAGACTGGAGCTGCAGTGACAGCTGCCGTCCCTCTTCCCAGGAGGACAGTTGTCTTAGGCAGCAGGCAGCCACAGCGATCATGGCCACTCCTCATCCCAGGAACCGATGAGAATCTGCACATCTCTGTGCTAGGGACCCAAGTCTCTGCTGGCATGGGCTCACCAGGAGGATCTTCTGATCCTCAGATTGCACAGATACGTGGAAAAAGTGTGGTTTCCAGGTCAGGGTAGCAAGATCATTCACTGCCTTCCTTGGCTGGGGTTGGGAGCCCCCCTTGCCCCGTGTGGCTCCTAGGTCGGCCATCACACCACCCTGCTTTTCTTCACTCTTTATGGATCACGGCGAATACCTAGTCAGTCCCAGTGAGAGAACCTGGATACCTCAGTTGCTGGAGCAGGATTCACTTGCCATTTACATTCTTCTCAGTGAGAGCCTCCAGTCATGGCTGTTCCTAGTCTCTAAACCCTTTTGATTTTTGTAGACATTCTGTACTCAGGATATGCCTGACCGATAAAGAAGAATCTGAGTTTGCATGAGTCAATCCAGTGAAGACTTCAGCTCTGAAATCTTCTCAGACTTCATAAAAAGTAATAGCTACACTGTCAGATAGACATCACTAGTTAGTCACATAGCCTACTCAGGTATGCATGGCTTACATACCATCCTCAGGAATGGCTGCAACTCATCAATATTGAGTATTTATTTTTCAATAAATAACTTCGACAAGGGGGTATATGCGTTTGTTTCAGTAGACAGTCCTCAGCTAGATTCACATTTATTTGGATCTGGTAGAGGGCAGCTCTTAAGAATTATTTGAATTAACATTTAGGGAGAATTGACCAGGGGATACATCTCCCCAGTATCCCTGAAGCTCAAGGAGAAGTCACAAATCCATTTGTAAAGGCTTCCCTTCTACTATCCAAACCTTCAGCTGACCTTGAATACATTCTTTCTCATTGTAATGACAGTCCAAATATGTCGACTATGCATACCAAGGAAATATAGGTTAACTAACTATCTTTCTAAAATTTCTAAAAAGTTTTCATATTTAATATATGTCACTTCCTAAGTATGATCTCTTAACAAAATGACAAATTAAAGAAAATTGTTTTTAAATCAGGCTGCGCTCATGAAGATACTACCTTTGTCTAGCAATATTAGCTAAGTTCAACTTTAGTCATTGTCTTAAAAAGGTCACAATTAGCTATAAAACTATGTTCAAAAAATAATGGCTATGGTCATGTCATATTAATATTAAAACATAGGCAATATATTTAGCTTAGAGATCAAAATATTCAAATATTCAAATTAAAATTTATTTGAGTATACTCAATTAAATACTACATATATTTTTGGCCATTATTCTAGTGTCCAAATGAGAAGTGAGACACATTTCAGACACCATTTATTTTAATTAATAAGAATCTATTTATAAATGTAAAAATACTGCCAAGGACTTCTGATAAATTTAAGATTTTGTTGTCAGTTTTTTATAAACCCTATTATTCAGAGGTTTACAACTGCTGTAAAAATTGACTCAAGGAACAATTTAAGACTGAGAGAAATTATTTCTCAATACCATCCTAAAATATAATATCTGACTATTCTAAAAAAAAATAAAAACAAACAGAAGACTAGAAAACTTCAAGGAGAGAAAGGCGGATGGAAAGAGGACAAACAATGTTACTTTTTATATTTAACATTTTAAACAAACATGGTTTACACCAAGTGCAGCATGTTTAAAGACATTTAGAGGCTGTTCTATTTATCTATTGTTGTGTAACAAAACTAGGCTAAAATGTTTGCTTCAAGAAACAAGGATTTATTCTATCTAATTGTACTGTGGGTCAGAAATACTGATGTGACTCAGCTGGACACAGATGCAGTCCCATGGTGGATACTCAGAATACCATGTTGCTGACTGAGGTCTTTTCCTGGTATCAGGTGGCTGAGCTGATCTGGAAAGTCCAAGCAGCTCCATTCACATTGCTCAGGGCTTGGCAGTTCTGCCTGGAAGGAAAATTCAGCAGGCATCCTCCTACCTCTCTCTGTAATCTTAGACATTTCCATGTGATCTATCCAGTATGGTAGTCACACATCTTATGGTAATTCCCTAAGCAAGTGTCCCAAGACATCCAGGCAGAGGATTCAAGACTTCTTTTGATCCAGTTCCTAAACTTACTCCCCAAAATGCAGTTGGTCAAGCAAGTCAGCAAGACCAGATCAGATTCAGAAAAAACAAATTAGACTTCTCTAAGTCAAAGGAGTAGCAAATAATTGTGGTCATTTTTAATCTTCAACCAAAAGCTCATCTTTTGCTCGTATAATCTTAGAAAACATCAGACTGTAAATCAGGTGACTTGTTTATTCGAAACTCTTTGATGAACTAGCTTTATGACACTTATGTTATATGACCTCTTTAGTTTTAAATTTACTTATCTGTATTATAAAATGCCTGGATTCAATGTTGCAAAATATTTTCCTAATTTTAATAATGGATCACTAGATTACATTACTTTTATTTAAAAAATAATTTACTAACTTTTTAATTTCCACTTTTGTACAATCTCTTTCATCTTTTTAATTATATTTTGATCTTAAAACTGCCTGAGAGACTAGTTGAATGGTAAAAGTGGCAAGGACTGCTAGAGTCAGAGATTGTACCTACTTGCACACTAACAAGTTAGCCTGCCTCAGTTTCATCAATGCTAGTAGAAGACAAGAGCCTCCTGGTGATACAGCTGTGATGTGTGGAGAACACCGGGTTCTTCTTCTCGAGTCAAATTAGAAAAAAAAGACATGGACACACATGGAGCAGTTTTAAGGAGTAGAGAGTTTAACAGGCAAGAAACAAGGGGGAAGAAAGAAAGAAGGGGTTCCCCTGTGCAAAGACAGAGGGAGGGGGGCTCCAAAGCTGAGAGAGGGAACCCCACACTTAGGTAATATCAGCCAGCTATGTTCAATGGCTGGAGGAAGCAGTGTCTGATTTGCACAGGGCTCAGGGGATTGGTTTGACCAGGCATTTCATTCATGTAGCCTGCAAAAAAAACTGGCCCCTCCCACCCTAACCTTTTAAATGCAAATGTTAGGGCACCATGATGTTCCGCACACGTGGGGATATGTGGGGGCAGCCATGCTGCCAGGCACCTGTGGGGGCAAGGGCAAGAGGACAACAGTGGGAATCCCCATGTTGGGTGGACCCAGTTTTTAAAGGCTTGTATTTGCATATTAATGGTTGTCAGCCTAGCCTTGTTGGGTGGACCCAATTTCTAATGGCTTGCATTTGCATATCAAAGGTTGCCGATTGCCATCAGAGTCTAAGGCCCAGGACTTTCATGCTAGACAAGAACTATGAAAAATCTTCCAAGGACTCCTTTTATCCTCTCTAATCTACCTAAAATAATTTCTTAATAACTCCTACCTCATTGGGTCATAGACAAAGGATATGATCTCTGATGGTATAAGCTTCATGTTTCCATCAGTTCCTCTTGCCCCCCAACTCCCATGGGTGATGCAGGTTGATCCAAATACGTGCTGTGCAAACAGTGGGTCTTTGTCACAGCTAAGAAAGTTTGTATGAAGAAAACCCTTCATCTTATGAGGCGGTAGCAAAGTTGCCCAAATCTTGTCCAGACAGAGATTATTTCTATTATCTTTATTATCCTGAAACCAATCTACTCTCTACCCTGTAGGGAGGAAATACCTGTGTCTTTTGAGATACACTATACAAACACTCTTGAAAAGGTAGTCTAATCAAAAAGGCTATTAAGATTTTTGCTCAGAAGATATGCAAATACATAAAAACGCATGAAGAAATTTACTAATTTCCCCATATTAGGCGGACAGAAATTATCATGGTTATTGGGAAGAAATAAGGACTTCAAAATGTATAGTGGTTCTTACTTTTACAAAGTGTAACCCAATCTAACATGCCACCATTTGTAGAAATCAACCCATACTTTTCAAGTTAAAAACAGAGGGAAAAAAAATGAAAATTTAGCCTTTTGATGCATTTAAGAACCCTGAGTGCTATAAAATGAATAAGAAAGAATATCTGAAATAAACAGGAAATCACAAATGCATAGAAAAACACTTGCTTATTAATAAAATCTTTTATGGCATTTTTTTCATTTTCTAGTCAAATATTTATTCAGTCAGCATTAATATAGATTAACATTTCATGTTGCTTAGAAGAGTGGCATATGGTGATTCTTAAGTAATTCCAATTATGCTACCTTTAAGAATGGGTGGAGTGAAAGGATGGACATGTGAGATAAATTACAATAAAAATAACAGTGTCAGGATGTACAATAGTGTCAGTTGGTGGGATATTTGTTGTATCCCACAGATGTTGTGATATTTAATAACTCCGCATTGTTTCCACATTGTTTTGAGTAAATGTTTCACTAAAGTATGATAGAGGGAAAGCTAATTAAGGGGCAGATTATTTAATTTTTATTCAAGACATTTCCATACATGTTTCAAGGAAAACCTTTTCATGTGATTGATTTCATGAGTAGTTTCTCATTTAAAATGCTAAAATGTAAAAATCATTGAGAATGAAAATGAGTGATTCACTTTACTCTGCTTTGAAGGGATTACAACAAAATTGTTTCGGTACCCAAGAGATGCAAATGAAAAAAAAAAAAGAAATCCCACTCAAATCTGAATTAATTGATATAGTTTGGCTCTGTGCTCTGTGTCCCCACCCAGATCCCATCTTGAATTATACTCCCATAATTCCCACCTGTTGTGAGAGGGACCTGGTAGGAGATAATTGAATCGTGGGGGTGGTTCCCCCCATACTGTTCTCATAGTAGTGAATAAGTGTCAGGAGATCTGATGGTTTTATAGGGGGTTTCTGCTTTTGCTTCTTTCTCATTTACTCTTGCCACTGCTGTGGAAGAAGTGCCTTTCACCTTCGCCATGATTCTCTGTAGCCATGTGGAAATGTGAATCCATTAAACCTATTTTTATTCCTTATTTTGGGCATGTCTTTATCAGCAGCATGAAAATGGACTAATTGTGCATTTTTCAGCCACTTAGTGTTTTTGCATAGTTATAAGGCTCTAAATACTTGATTCTGGGAATAAATGGCTAACCTTTTCTCAAATGGCATATGTGTTCTATACAGAGAATCATACCTCCTGTGCAGTTGTTTGCCATGGTTTTCCTTTAACAGTATTGTAAATCTATTACATATATTGTGTTAGTCTCTGAAGTTCTAAGCATGGAAGTACTCTTTTTTCATGAATGGGATTAGTATTTTACAGAAACAGAAAAAAAAAAAAGAGTAATTGTACCAAATTCTCTTAATGTTTCCAAAGCATCCAATAGAACTTCTCATTCAAACTAGAAGGCAGTTGAAGCAAATAGCCAATAAATGTGTTCTATCTGATAGCTCTCTAAAAGTTTAGCTCTGAATTGAAAGTTTGCTATCAGAGTAGATAACTTTTTTCCTTGCACACTATTGATGGGAATGTAAATTAGTAAAGCCGTTATGGAAAACTGTATAGAATTTCCACAAAAAAACCCTAAAACTAGAATTACCTTATGATCTAGCAATTCACTTCTGCATTATTATGACATAAAATCAGTATGTCAGTGATGTCTGCTCTTGCTTGTTCATTGCAGCACCATTCACAATAGCCAAGTTCTGGAACCGACCTATGTGCCTATCAACAGAAAAATGGATAAAGAAGATGTGGCATATATTCATATTATACATTAGCTTAGAAACAACTTTTTTTTCCTAAGGGAGAGGTTCCTACAAACTTAATGAGTGTCAATCTGCCAGGAGCAATATTTTATTATTGAATTAGTTTTATACCTTCTTCAATGCATGTTTTGATTTTTTAATTGTCTGCTTACTTAAATGTGCAACATCAAGACACTCATAGGAACATGGTATTATATGCATTAAAAGCCTAAATGGGCTGGGCACGGTGGCTCACGCCTGTAATCCCAGTACTTTGGGAGGCCGAGGCGGGTGTATCACGAGGTCAGGAGATCGAGACCATCCTGGCTAACACGGTGAAACCCCGTCTCTACTAAAAATACAAAAAAATTAGCTGGGCGTGCTGGCAGGCACCTGTAATCCCAGCTACTCGGGAGGCTGAGGCAGGAGAATGGCGTGAACCCGGGAGGCGGAGGTTGCAGTGAGCTGAGATCATGCCACTGCACTCCAGCCTGGGTGACAGAGCGAGACTCCATCTCAAAAAAAAAAAAAAAAAAAAAAAAAAAAGCCTAAATGCTCTTCTGTACTTTTTGCTGAGGGCTACTAAATCTTTAGGTTAACTGATCTCCAGTTTAGGGGGTTCTATAGCTGTTTTCTCAAGAGTTTTAAGTTCTACTTCCAACGATTAAGCGACATTTATTTGGAGTCAGTAATTTGCATTTGAGATAACTCTTGACTACATTTCTGTTATATTGCACTGTTCATTCACATGATTCATATCAATGAGGCAGTAGTGCGGTGAAGGTGAAGATCAGCAGCCAGGTGGAATCTTCACTTGAAATAGAACTTAGCCTGCTTAGGATGTGCATTAAGGCTTGGTCACAGTCTGATGAACAAAGAGCAGGACAAGTTCGTGATTAAGCAAATCAAAGCCTTTGTCGTTCTTAAAGTGATTCATTAGTGGTTTGCTTAGTGTTGTGTTCCTTTTTAAGACTCTTATACCCAGGATATTGTGTTAATTCCCTAAGTGGAATCTAACCACAATGTTAGGTCTGTTTTTGAGCTTTGATATTTAATACAGATTAAATGCTAATTATTATGATTGCTATCTGCCCTAAAATGTTTAAATTGTAAGGTCTGGACTATTAATACCTGCTAAATGAATGAAAATATTTTTTCCCAAATAGTATAAAAATATAAAAATGATATCTTAAAGTATGAATCTTCCATGCTACTAAAATTAAAATTTTAGGCTTATAAAATTTCATAGAGTGGTATAAGGTTTTGAATTTGATAAATTCACCCAAACTATTACATGGCTATAATTATCTTAAGGGAGCACCTACAGGGACAAAGGATATGGACAAAGGATCAGGACAGTCACTGAGGCTTCCAACCGGGAAGGACCACATGCTTGGCGATTAATGCTCTGCAATCACCATCTTGAAACTTTGAAAAATTTGTCTTCAATTTTTTGTTTAGTAAGTGAAGTCTGATGGTACAATAAGCACTAATCCAGGGCTTGAGAAAAGTGGACAAGACTGCCATGGCCTGTCTGTCCTCTGGACTGGACAATATGCACCTGGAGGCTGGAGGGAGTAGGGCCTGGCAGCTGCCCAAGGGAAACAATGCTAAGTAGCAAATCTTTAAAAATGTCATAACAGAGAGAGATCATGGAAGAAAGGAAAAAGTTGTGTTTCTTATTACATTTAGCAGAACATCGTCCCTGCTTTCTGAATAAGGGGCCCACATTTTCCATTTGCATTAGACCTGGAAAATTAAGTACCCAATCCTAAGTAACCAACAGCATTTGACCACAGTTTTTAAAAATCTAAGAAGAAATTGTTTTTCAAAGTGCCAGCTATTGATTTACTGGGCATCATTCTTATAATCCTAAAAACATTAATCTGTACCATGCACATTTGCTTAACATATTCACATATTTATGATGGGGATAGGAGAGTAGTCTAAGAGGGGAATTAGAGAAAGAAAAAGTCAGTTCTATACTCATCTGCTGAGTGAGGGACTAAAATAAAATAGCGATAATAGCCACTGCATGCTTTCAAATATACACTTCCAACTAAACAACAGTAAACATACAAAGTACATTATTTCATTCATTTAAAAATAAGAATCTGCTCGTCAGATAGAATCTTTATCAGATCAACCAGATCCTTAAATTATGTGAATATTATGGTCTCACGATACTAATTCAGGAAGAAGCTATTTCAGCATTTCCCATAGAATGTTTCTTGGTATGTTAAATGTTTTATTATAGTTTGATTTTCTATTACATTTAAATGATATTGATAATACACCCCTATTTGAGGGCTATTTTCTCCTCTGTTCCTGACTCAAGACTCTGTGGCAGGCGTGCTTGAGATTTTACATGTGAGATTCTCACAATCTGATGAACTCTTCCACTGGAGTGGTATCTAAGGAATAGAAAAGAGCATCCTCTACAAAACAAATGCACAGATTAGTCTCCTCATCGAACACTGTTAAATAAAGAGGTGTAGCATTTGCTATGGATAACACTTTTAATTATATTTCATGTTTTAAAATTGCAGCTGAATATAATATAATTTTAGTAGCTCATTTCTCCTGAGGCATCAACATCATTTATCATTCCTGCAGCCATCTGGCATGTCTGAACCATCATGATCAGCAGTTTATGTGGAAATTAAAACATTCAGTGGGTCGCTCTTCAATAATGCTCTGAGGTCAGGGACAATATTGCTAGCAACAGTGAAGATGCATTTTTATCGCACACTTGAGAGGCATCCATTTGACATACTTTATAGTTTTCTAGGTTAAGACTAGCCAAGCTTTCCCTTATTTGCACTGACCTGACATGGGGGTCATTCTGTATAATAACTATCTAAGAATCATTCACAGTAGTTCCTCCTTGTTATTGTGCTTATGCAGCTACATTCAGATAAAAGTTCAGCAGCAGTAATAAAAGTCTCATTCTCTCTCTCTTTGATTGCTTGTTTTCTCTGTTAAAGAACTCAGAAATAGCAAGAAAATACCAACCACAGGACTAATTAATGTAATAGTCCTCTAAACAAACACATCTTTGCAATATTATTAGGTGATATTGTCAAAGATAACTTGTTTGAATTTAAATTGAATTCCCATGATTGAGAATGTAAAGGATATCTTTTAGTCCATAAGCTAAAGTTCCACAATCACTGCGCTTCTCAGAATGGTGAGTTGCTTAGGTCAAATGGACTAAATGCCCAAATAATGTAAATGCTTGATCTTTGTAAAGTGTTGCACTACAGAAATATCCCAGTCTAGAAGAAACTGTTTCTTTGCCATCAGGAAGATTATGACTTAAAACACAAATTAAAATTAAAAAAAAAAAATACAGTAATGTCATTCCTTCCCCAGAAAACGAATGTTTGTCAAAGTGAAAGGAAAACGTGCAAATTTCTTCTCTTGGTTATTCACCCAGTCTTCTGGTTTTTATTTTTATCTGTCTAATATCACTACACAACATACACACTTGTACACACACACACACACACACACACACACACACACACACACACACAGAACACCAGTCCCGTTCATGAATGCAGTGAGCAGACATTAAAAAAGAGATGTTACCATAGAAAATATGGAACCTCCGTGGAAACAATACTCACATGTGCTCTGTATTTAAGAACCAGTACTTCTGACAGTACCGAGTTTGTTGTATATTTCAATGTCGGGAAAACTTCAGAGAGGAAGTAAGTTTCTATAAAAAAAAAAGATGGAAAAGGAGAGATTTGATTCCATTATATATGTACTCAATCTCATCCTAAAAAAAAAAAAAAAAAGTTAATTCACAAAGATTCTCTCTTATATTTCTTAAATTTTTATACATTTTATGTTTAGATCTACAATCTTTACAATTTAACTTTTGTACAAGGTTTGAGGTTTAGTTTAAAGGTTTTTGTTTATTTAGCTTTGGAAGGGTTTTTAAAATGTTCCTCCTAATGTTCAAATGTTCCAACGTGATTTGTTGAAAAGGACCTACCTCCTCTACTGAATTAATTTTATGGTTTTGTAATTCTGTCAAAAGTCAGTTGGCCCTACTAGTGTGAATCTCTTTCAGAATAGAATACAAGAATTTCTGTTCTGTTCTGTTGATCTCCGTATCTATCCTCCACCAAAATCAGTCACACAGCTTTTAATATTGTACCTTTACAGTAAGTCCTAAAATAAGATTAGTGTGACTTTTTCAGCTTTACTCTTCTTTTTCAAAATTGTTTTGACAATTTCAGTTCTTTCCATTTCTCTTCCCTCCCCGTCCCCTTCCTCCTCTCCCTCCCCTCCCCCACCTTCCCTCCCCTTCCCTTTTTTGTTGCCCAGGCTGGAGTGCAGTAGCATGATCTCGGCTCACTCCAACCTCCGCCTTCCAGGTTCAAGTGAGTCTCCTGCCTCAGCCTACCAAGTAGCTGGGACTACAGGCACCTGCCACCACGCCGGGCTAGTTTTTTTCTGTGTTTTTAGTAGAGATGGCATTTTACCATATTAGCCACACTGGTTTAGAACTCAACCTCAAGTGATCCGCCCACTTCAGCCTCCCAAAATGCTGAGATTACAGGCGTGAGCCACCATGCCTGGCCTAGTTCTTTCCATTTCTATATACATTTTAAAACCAACTTATATATATTTACACATGTAATCCAGCTAGGACTTTTGATAGGAATGTTGTTAAACTTGTAGATAAATTTGGGCAGATTAATACTTTTACTACATGGATCTTCCAATCCATGAATTTGATATGCCTCCATTTATTTAGGTCTTTTTACAATTATAACATTACCACAGTTTTTAGTATACTGATCCTGTACATGCTTGCAGATTAGTATTTTAGTATTTAAAATTTTTGGACCAATTATTAATGACATTGTGTACTTCATTTTTACTTTCTGTTTTTTATTGCTATCATATAGAATTTTAATTGAATTTCATATATTGATCTTGTATCCATAATGTTGTTAAATTCATTAATTAGCTCTAGAAGGTATATTTTCTTATGTAAATTCCACTGGACTTGCTACATGGACAATCAAATCATCTACACATTGGGAAGGGTTGTTTTCTCTTTTACAATCTGTATGTCTTTCATTTCCTCTTTTTGCCTTACTGAACTGGCCAGGGTTACCATTGCTATGCTGAATAGAAGAAGTCAAAGCAGACATTCTTTCCTTGTTTCCAGTTTTAGGAGTAAAGCATACAATCTTATGCCATAAAGAATGATGTTATCTGTGCTTTTTTGTAGATGTTGAGGATAAAGTTGAAGATACTACCTTCTATTGTCATTTTTTTGAGAGTTTTTATCAGGAGCAACATAGAATTTTTCCAAATATTTCTTCTGTATTAATTGTAAGGATCATTTTTTCTTTTTTAGACTATTATTGAGGTGAATTATATTAATTTACTTTTGAATCTTGAACAAGTTTCGCATTCTCTGAAAAAACCACACTGAGTCCCAATGTGTTTTGTATATAATGCAATGTCGATTTTCTAATATTTTGTTGAAATTTTTTGAAGCTATCATTGTGAAGGCTATAGTCAATGGTTTTCTTTTTTCTTTCTTCTCTCATTTTTTTTGTTTTGTTTTGTTTTTGTACTGCCTTTGTCTAGTTTTGTTACAAGAGTAACAATGGCTTTATAAAATAAGTTGGAAATTTATACTACTCCTTTTTTCTATCTTCTGGAAGAAATTTGGTAGAAGTGATGCTAATTATTCTGTAATATTTGCTAGTGTTCACCAGTAAAACCATTTGACCCTGGAGACTTTGTTTAGAGGAGTTTTTAATTACTAACCTAATTTTGTTAATAAATCTAAGACTATTCCACTTATCTGTTTTACCATGGATGAATTGTAGTAGTTTATCGTTTTCAAAGAACTGTTTAATTTCAGTTATATGGTCAGATTTTTATCTGAAAATGTGATTTGTAATTTCCCTTGTTTTACTTTTAATGCTTGTATTGTCTATAGTGATATCTCCATTTTCATTCTTGATATTGGTCATTTGTGTACTCTTTTTTATTTGTAAGTATAAATTTTTATAGATTTTTCAGAGAATCAGCTTTTAGCTTGATTTTTTTCATTGATTTTTCTATCTTCATTTCATTAATGACTGTCGTTACTTTTATTATCTTTTTTCATAACATTTACTTTGATGCATTTTGTTAGTTTTCTAGTTTATTGTGGTGGAAGCTTAGAGTATTGAGCTGAGACCTTGTTCCTTTCTAATATAAGTATTTAGTGCAATAAATTTTTCCTCTAGTGCTCACTTTCACTTAGTCCCATAGATCTTGATATGTTGTATTTTCATTATCATTCAGTTCAATAAACACATATTTTACTACCCTGGAGACACCCTGTTTGACTCCAAAATATTTAAAAATTTATTGTTTAATATCCAGGATGTTGAAGATTTTTTTATTACCTTTTTGTCATTTCCTTTCAGTTTCAACTCTTTATGATTACAGAACATACTGGTATGGTTTTAGTTATTTAAAATAGTTGAACTTTATTTTATGACTCATAATATGGTCTATCTTGATAAATGTCTCCTGCAGTTCTGAAAAGAATGTTTATTGTCCTGTTGTTCAACAGAGTGTTTTATAAATATTTAGAATCCATTGGTTGATGAAATTTTTCAGTTTTTTTTTTTTTTTTTTTTTTTTTTTTTGTGTTGAATTTTTGCCTAGTGGCTTTACCAATTACTGAATAAATGGTGTGGAAATTCCTAACCAAAATTATACATTTGTCTATTTCTTCTTTCAGGTCTATCAATTGTGATTCATTTATTATTTATTTGTTTGTTTGTTTGTTTATTTATTTATTTATTTTGATATGCAGTCTCACTCTGTTGCCCAGGCTGGAGTGCAGTGGTGTGATCTCAGCTCACTGCAGCCTCCACCTCCCAGAATCAAGTGATTCTCTTGCCTCAGCTTCCCAAGTAGCTGGGATTACAGGCACCTGCTACCATGCCTGGCTGATATTGTGTTTTTAGTAGAGATGCAGTTTCACCATGTTGGTCGGGCTGGTCTTAAACTCCTGGTCTTAGGTAATCCAGCCCCCTCAGCCTCCCAAAGTGCTGGGATTACAGGCGTGAGCCACCGTGCCTGGCCTGCTTCATTTATTTTAGAGTGGCATGGTTTGGTGCATACCTAAGATTGTTATGTTTTCTTGGTAAATTGGCTTTCTTATCAATACGTAACCTCTTTTTTCACCCCTGATGTTTCTTTTGCTCTGAAGTATACTTTATCTGATGTCAATATTGCCATTCCCACTTTTTTTCTTAGCGTTTGTATAGTATATAATTTGTCATAGCCTTTAACCTTTAAATCTGAAGTACAGTTATTTTGGCTATCATAAAGTTGTCGTCATTTTTATTCTGTTCTGCCAATCTTTGTCTTTTTATTGATGGGCTTAGACTTTTTACAACCAACATAATTATTGATATAATTTGTCTGCCATTCTATTATTTGCTTCCTTTGTCTTCCCTCTTTTTTCTTCTTATTTCTCCTTTCTTGTCTTTCTGTCAGTTACTGAATATGTTTTATTCATGTTAAACAGTAGCTTAGTACTGAGCATCATTTTTTATATTTTTAAAATGGTTATTCTAGGGATTGCATATGCATGCATGTTTATGTCAATTTACTAGCATCAATGTTTTATCATTTTAAGTAAGATGTAACCATTATTTAGCTCTCCATAATCTTTTCAGATCCAGTCTGAAAAGACCAGATTACTGATGGAAGGAGGGGAAGACAAGGCTTAGCTCAGAGCCACCCCAGAGATAGTTGTCCCCCTCTCTTTAGCGGGGGTTGGGATGAAAGTTAGGTTCTGCCAATGGCCTCTGCCACTGTAACACATGCTAGGGTGGAGACGGGGCATGGCTATTTTCATGATGTTGCCTGGATCAGATGTAGCTAAAGGTTTTCTATCCAGCTGGCCAATGAATTTTGTTCTCCTTTGGCTAGAGAAAGCAGTCTTCTTGTGGGATCATTTCTTTTATCTACTAACATTTATAAGTTGTGGCCTTTTCTAACACTCAAGTCAAAATATATGTGAGGTAAGAAAAAAATTAGAGAATTCATTACCAGGTTATCCAAGGTCCCCAGTCAATCTTCCTTATTTTCTTCATTTTTCAGAGATCTCTGGTGAGTAACTTATGTTTCTTATCCTAAAAATTTTGTTGGGATTAGCAGAAGGAATAAAATGGAATGCACCACATTTTGTCTGTAACTGAAATTTCATGCTTTGATCATAATCTTCGAGTATAATTTCAAAATTGCAAGAAAATTAATATAGTAATATAAAATGTATAGACAGTTGTTATTAGGTTAAACAGAGGTAAAATACGGTTTACTCAACATTCAGGTTTTTGAGGGACTAGTCTCTTCAAGATGGCAAATAGGAGGCAGTGTTATGCTTCTCCCACTTGGAAGGATAGAATAGTGGGTAGAGAGTCACACTGTGAATATATTTTTCCCAAGAACCATCACAGGAACTTACCAGAAAACCTGAAAGAACCCACACACCCTTTGAAAGAAGCAGCATGCTACAGTCTACTCCTTAAGATAGGATCTCTGAGCTGAGATCCACAAAACTCTGTCCCCACTTGGTGGTATTTCTCCACCCACCCTGGTAGCTTAACACAAATGACATAAGCTTTTAGGAGCTTTATAGCCCCACCCATCATCTGAGAAACCAGAGTACTTCCCATGGGCACCTTAGGGCAAACTCAAATCCCACTCCTACTACTGCAGCTGGTGCTCCTGTAAACACCACCTCTTGGCTGGAAACCAACCAGCTCAGGCCATTACAGTACCTCTCCATGGAATAACACTGCTCCCAGGAAGGAAAACACAGCTGTGGCATCTTAGCTAATACCACTGCCTGCAACACCCTGGCTAGCCAGATGTCCTGAGTCTGTTCACGTGACAAATGCACTACTAGTATAACCAGCATTCAAGAAAGCCAACACACTAAGCCTGTTTACAACCAAGAATGCTCAGAATCCACATTACTGCCCTGCCACTTCCATCAGAGCAGGTGCTGGTAGCCACTGATGGGAGACTTGAAAACAGGTCACATCACTGGATCCCTTGCAAACATTCCTCAGCAACAGCCTGGAGTTTGGTAGACCCATTGGATGGCTAGACCCAGAAGAGCAATAACAATCACTGCAGTATGTCTCTCAGGAAGTTCCATTCCTAGGAGAAGGAGGAGAGCACCACATTCAGGGAACACCCTATGAGACAAAATAATCTGAATGACAGGCTTTGAGTCCCAGATCTTTCCACTGGTGAGATGTTTCTTACAGCAGAAGCACAATTGCAGTGCACCTCTACCCCAAAAGGCAGGCAACCTCTGGGATCATGAAGAGCCTTGGAGCAGGAATCCTTGTTCCCCCTTGGTACACCACTGCAGACATACCTGGGATTTCTCCCAGCTCTCTCAGTCTCTGCTGTGTTCAAGAGGTACACCTTACACCTAAGGACTTATATAAACTTCAGATAAAGAAGTGAAAAAGGATATTCCATGCAAATGGACTGAAAGTGAGCAGGAGTAGTTACTCTTATATCAGATAAAACAGACCTGAAAGCAACAACAGTAAAAGAGACAAAGAAGGACATTATATAATGGTACAAGGATTAGTCCAACAGGAAAATATCACAATCCTAAAATATAAGCACCTGACCTTGGAGCTCCCAAATATATAGAACAATTAATACTAGACCTAAGAAATGAGATAGATGACAACACAATCATAATAGGGGACTTCAGTATACACTAACAGCAGTAGACAGGTCAAGTCAGAATGTCAACAAAGAAGCAATGGACTTAAGCTATATCCTAGAACAAATGCACTTAACAGATATTCACAGAACATTCTTCCCCAAAACTGCAGAATATAAATTCTTCTCATCAGCATATGGAACATTTTCCAAGATTGACCATATGATAGGCTATTTTAAAAAGTCTCAATACATTTAAGAAACTAGAAATCATATCAAGTATCCTCTCAGACCACAGTAGAATATTTATGAAAATCAGCTTCAAACAAACCTTCAAAACTATACAAATACATGGAAATTAAATAATCTGTCTTTGAATGACCTTTAGATTAACAATAAAGTCAAGAGGGAAATTAAAAAATATTTGAAGTGAATGACAATAATGACATAAGTTATCAAAACCTCATGGAGACAGTAAAAGCGGTGTTAAGAGGAAAGTTCATAATGTTAAATGCCTACATCAAAAAGTGTGAAACAGCACAAAGAGACAACCTATTGTCATACCTCAAGGAACTGGAGAAATAAGAACAAACTACATCCAAACCCAGAAGAAAAGAAGTAACAAAAATCAGAACAGAACTAAATGAAATTGAAACAAGAACAACAACAACAACAAAAAAGATAAATAAAAGAAAGAGCTAGTTCTTTGAAAAGATAAACAAAATGGATGGATCATTAGCGAGATTAACCAAGAAAGGAAGAATGTAGATATAAATAAGCTCAATTAGAAATAAATCTGGAGACATTATGACCAATATCACAAAAATACAAAAGATAATTCAAGGCTGCTATGAACATCTTCACATGCACAAACTAGAAAATGTAGAGCAAATGGAAAAATTCCTGGAAATATACAACCCTTCTAGATTAAATCTGAAAAAAAAAAAAAATAGCAATTCTGAACAGACCAATAAAAACTAGCAAGATTGAAACAGCAATTAAATCATTGCCAACAAAAAGGTCCATTACCAGATGGATTCACAACTGAATTCTATCAGACATTCAAAAAATTGGTACCAGTTTTACTGAAATTATTAAAAGAAATAGACAAAGAAGGAATCCTCCCTAAATTCCTCCCTATGTGAAGCCAGTATCACCCTAATACCAAAACAAGGAAAGGGCATAACAATAACCACAACAAAAACTACAGAGCAGTATCCCTGATGAACATAGATGCAGAAATCCTCAGCAAAATACTGGCTAACTGAATCCAACAGCATATCAAAAAGATAATACATTATGATCAAGTTGGTTTCATACCAGGGATGCGGAAATGGCTTAACATAGGCAAGTCGATAAATGTGATACATCCCATAAACAAAATTAAAAACAAAAAGCATATGATCATCTCAACAGGTGCAGAAAAATCACTGGATAAAAATCTATACTCCTTTATGATAAAATCCCTCAACAAAATAGTAATAGTGGTAACTTACCTCAAAGTAACAAATGCCATATATGATAAACCCACAGCCAACATCATTCTGCATGGGGAAAAGTTGAAAGCTTTATCATTTTAAGTAAAATGTAACCATTCCTTAGCTCCCTGAGAACTGGAACAAGACAAGGATGCCATTTTCATCACTTCTATTCAATATACCTCTGGAAGTCCTGGCCAGAGCAATCAGACAAGAGAAAAAACAAAGAGCATCCAAATTGGGAAAAGAGGAAGTCAAACTGTCACTATTCACTGATGATATGATCTTTTTTTTTTTTTTATATACTTTAAGTTCTAGGGTACATGTGCATAACTTGCAGGTTTGTTACATATGTATACTTGTGCCATGTTGGTGTGCTGCACCCATCAACTCGTCAGCACCCATCAACTTGTCAGCACCCATCAACTCGTCATTTACATCAGGTATAACTCCCAAGGCAATCCCTCCCCCCTCCCCCCTCCCCATGATAGGCCCCGGTGCATGATGTTCCCCTTCCTGAGTCCAAGTGATCTCATTGTTCAGTTCCCACCTATGAGTGAGAACATTTGGTGTTTGGTTTTCTGTTCTTGCGATAGTTTGCTGAGAATGATGGTTTCCAGCTGCATCCATGTCCCTACAAAGGACACGAACTCATCCTTTTTTATGGCTGCATAGTATTCCATGGTGTATATGTGCCACATTTTCTTAATCCAGTCTGTCACTGATGGACATTTGGGTTGATTCCAAGTCTTTGCTATTGTGAATAGTGCCGCAATAAACAAACGTGTGCATGTGTCTTTATAGCAGCATGATTTATAATCCTTTGGATATATACCCAGTAATGGGATGGCTGGGTCATACGGTACATCTAGTTCTAGATCCTTGAGGAATCGCCATACTGTTTTCCATAATGGTTGAACTAGTTTACAATCCGATCAACAGTGTAAAAGTGTTCCTATTTCTCCACATCCTCTCCAGCACCTGTTGTTTCCTGACTTTTTTATGATTGACATTCTAACTGGTGTGAGATGGTATCTCATTGTGGTTTTGATTTGCATTTCTCTGATGGCCAGTGATGACGAGCATTTTCTCATGTGTCTGTTGGCTGTATGAATGTCTTCTTTTGAGAAATGTCTGTTCATGTCCTTTGCCCACTTTTTGATGGGGCTGTTTGTTTTTTTCTTGTAAATTTGTTTGAGTTCTTTGTAGGTACCAAAACAGAGATATAGACCAATGGAACAGAACAGAGTCCTCAGAAATAATACCACACATCTACAGCCATCTGATCTTTGACAAACCTGAGAGAAGCAAGAAATGGGGAAAGGATTCCCTGTTTAATAATTGGTGCTGGGAAAATTGGCTAGCCATAAGTAGAAAGCTGAAACTGGATCCTTTCCTTACTCCTTACACAAAAATTAATTCAAGATGGATTAGAGACTTAAATGTTAGACCTAGTACCATAAAAACCCTAGAAGAAAACCTAGGTAGTACCATTCAGGACATAGGCATGGGCAAGGACTTCATGTCTAAAACACCAAAAGCAACGGCAGCAAAAGCCAAAATTGACAAATGGGATCTAATTAAACTAAAGAGCTTCTGCACAGCAAAAGAAACTACCATCAGAGTGAACAGGCCACCTACAGAATGGGAGAAAATTTTTGCAATCTACTCATCTGACAAAGGGCTAATATCCAGAACCTACAAAGATGATATGATCTTATACCTAGAAAACTCTAAAGACTCATCCCAAAAGCTCCTATATCGGATGAACAAACTCAGTAAAGTCTCACGATACAAAATCAGTGTACACAAATCAGTAGCACTGCTACACACCAACAATGACCAACTTGAGAATAAGATCAAGAACTTAGTCTCTTGTATGACAACTCAAACAAAATACTTAGGAATATACGGAACCAAAGAGGTGGAAGATCTCTACAAGAAAAACTACAAAATACCACTGAAAAAATATCATAAATGACACAAATGAATGGAAACACATCCTATGCCCATAGATGGGTAGAAACAATATTGAGAAAATGACCATATTGCCACAAGCAATCTACAGATTGGATACGATTCCTGTCAAAATACTGCCATCATTCTTCAAAGAACTAGGAATGATGTCAGAGTACGTGTACCGGTAAGTTTTTGAAAACCACTAAATCAACAGTGAGCACCTTTGAGATGATCAAGGCTTGAGAAAGAATAATTGAGCTTTTGAGCTTAAGCCTCTGAGGTGGATTGTGCAATACCAGTAGAAGTACCCATTGAGCAGACTGCTATCTGGGTGGGCTCTCAGAGCCTGAACTTAGACTGGCTTGATTGATACCTAGGGTGGAAATGATTGGAAAGAGCTTACGGATCCCTACAGCTCAAGTGCCTGAATACCCAAAAGACAAAGCTAGAGAAGCTGAATGTTCTAGGGCCAAATATCAAACCAGGAAATGTCACTAGAAATAATTCAGAAGCAGGACAAATGTAGGAATAAATTCTGAGGCAGAGAGGAAGAGAATAAAAAGAAGGGGCACCAAAGGAGAAGTTGGCACATCTACAACACAGAGAACCTTAACATTGACTGTGGGTTATTTGGTGTATGGATACATTGGTTTACTTCAAATGCTTAAAGTCATGATATAATTTGTGCAATTTTGATAAAACAGTATTACAAGGAAAGCACAGCCTTCCAAGATAGGCTTTGGTTGATTATTTTACATGGAAGAAAATCCAGAAAAGTCCCTATTCAAAGTTAAAATGCACATATATATGTATTTACACTCTGAAAATAAATATTATAAATTTTAAAACTGGATAATACGTTTTTGCTTCTTCGAAGTGAGTGCATGTTTCTTTAAAAAACTACACAGAAAAAAGACAGTAAAAGCACTTACATGGTTGATAGAAATTTTGGAAACTAATTCCTTCAAATAACGACTATATTATTGTAGCTAAATTTCAAAGAATGACCTTGTTGAAGAAAATTGTCTTTTATTGCCATTATCATAATTACACAGTGGTAATATTTTGTAAATTTTAATTACAGTGATAAAAACTCGTTATAATTAGAGGTGATTTATTTTTATTATTTGAATGCTATTAAGCTTTAACACTATTTCAAGTTTTTTATATACTGATATAAAATATTCCAAAATATCACTATAGCGTCTTTATAACTTTATTAGCTACTAAAATATTTGGGAATTAATTATATAAAAACTGTAAAAATCAAAATTCTGACGTTTTAAAAATGGGACATATTTCATATTATTAGGAAATATCTCAAATCTCTTTTCTGGAAAGAGTTTTATGCACTTGAATCATTGTACTGTTTTCTTTTCTTATTCAAATTCATATTTCTACAAAAGTGGTGGTAACACTTTATATATTAAGCAATTTTCACCGGGAAGCTGACAGAAGCATGAGACAACATATTATCTATTAATAAGTTGATCTGTTAGAGAATTCTAGATTGCTATTCCTAAAATATTTAACTGAATAGAACTTTTTTCACATGCTATAAAGATGTTTACAATGATAAACTTGGACTCTATTTAAATACGATATCACACACAGTTTCTGATCAACGTTTTTAAGGGGCTGTACCATACCATACAGTCTATTAGTTATTATACCTTAAAAGTCTATACATGGTGCAAAAAAAATAAAAATAAAAAAATCAAATGTTATTCTTTTGCCTCTGTGGTCTTCTTCCTTTTTTCCAATTTGTCTTTCAATTCTCTCATAATCACACCCATTCTGTTCTGTAACACAACGACTGTAGTATACTCTAGCAGATCTCATTTGAATCTTTACTTTCCCCTACTTAACACAGGCAATGAAATTGACACCACATTGAGAGTTTTTACTCTTTGTTTGTGTGTTGGGTTTTTGTTTGTGTGTTGGGTTTTTGATTTGTTCGTTTGTCTCTATCCATTTCCAGTTGGCAGATTGAGGTGGAATATATTTGATGTCATCATATTTAACAACAGAGGGCAGTTTTAAACTGGTTCCTTAAAACAGGGGTGCCCCACCCCTATCCCCGACACAATGCAGTGTTCCTAAAGAGCTACCTTACTAAAGTCTCACAAAATTTAAGTCTCAATTGCAGCAGAAGAGTAAGCAATTGTACCCTGACTTACTTAAGCTTCTGATGCTGGTGGGCAAGCCATGTTTTCTGAGGGGAACAAGAAAAAAAGGAACCCGTAGACAGCTGAAGTGATACTTGCGTACTTGCCTAGGACCCAACTGGCCATTTACCATTAATGGAGGAACCTGACCTTTACTACACAGTGGAGTTAGGTATGAATCTAATCCTAGTATCTGCAAGCGATAGCCCAGTAGATCTTGGAAACACACACACACAGACACACATTTACTTACTCTATGGTAAAGATGGTAAAAGTGAGGTGATGGGGGAAGATAATCTCAACTTGCATTACTAATCAATTATGATAAATATTGAAAGTAAAACTTTAATATTCAACTGAATTATTACACTACAGGAAAGGCAGTGAGAGTAGTCTTTTATAAGCTTTTAGAAATTGTACTTTTCTATTTATAGCCCACAATTGTGTAATGCCTTTATCCTTTTTCTCAGTTACTCATTACTTCTACAGGTTCCTAGGCAAGGGCTGAAGTGGAACCCTGCATTCTCTCCCAGCCGTTCTCTTCAACCTCCCACTGCATCTTACCAAGCGGACCCCGACGTGCCTATGTTCAGTCTCTCCCTATATACTGCCTCCACTACAAACAGATACACCTTTGGCCCTCCTCTAACCAAGAAAGAGAATGGAAAACATTTCACTAGCCTACTCTTGGGGAAAGAGATGGGGGGAAGAAGCCTATGTATGCTCTAGAACTGGAACTGGGTAATTGTCCATCTATTTAGGAAATTCCAAGGTCCCATGCATCTGGAACATGATGCATAGGTGGGGCTAGCTGTAATGGGGACATCTCCTTGGCCTCATGGATTTCACATCCCATGGAGAAGGACATTGCCAGAGCGGGGGTCATAGTAGAGAACTTAAATCTCAGCTGCTGAGTTTAAAGGCCATACTACTCATGCCGCAAGAAAGAAAAAATAACGTGTGTGTGTGTGTGTGTGTGTGAAGTAGCGATAACTGCTTTAAAATAAAAATGGTAATCTAAAAGTGGTAGGTAATTCATCCTTTTGGCACAAGACTTTCCTAAAAACAGACCCTGAGACAAAGATTCTGGGCAAATGACTTATTAAATAATTGCACTTAGGAGAAATTGGTAAAGAAGCAGAGGAAGAAAGAAAGAGACCAATAAAAATGTGACTTTAGGTGAAATCATGCTCTTTGCCTGTTGTATAGGGAACTCTGGAGCATAAATTCCATCACAGATTTTGTTGTGCCTTGCAGCAGGGAGCTGGGATTTCATGACCCTTTGCCAGTCAGCTTTTGGCAATGGCTATCCTAGAACCTAGCAGACACATCCATCTCTTTAGGAAAAGCTGCTATAGTAGGCCCAGCATAATTTCTTTTAGAATTTCCATAAAAGCTAGAAAATGGGCCTGTGAAGGAAGCCTGGAGATCTGAGAGGAAGAGCACAGAACACAGCTCTACAGAAGTGAAGCCAGGATATAGTTGACAAATGAGATCACAGTAAAAAGAAGAGGTTTAAATGACTATGTTCTTCCTCATCACCATTGTCATCATTATCATCATCAGACTTGGTGGAAGCAAATGAAGAATTCTGAAGAATATGATTATTTAACTTTTGACTTTTTTTTTTTTTTTTTTTTTTTTTTTGAGACAGAGTCTCGCTCTGGCACCCAGGCTAAAGTGCAGTGGCATGGTCCTGGCTCACTGCAACCTCTGTCTCCCAGGTTCAAACGATTCTTCTGCCTCAGCCTCCTGAGTAGCTGCAACTACAGGAGTGCACCACCACGCCCGGCTACTTTTTGTATTTTTAGTAGAGATGGGATTTCACCATATTGGTCCAGCTGGTCTGGAATTCCTGACCTCATGATCTGCCCTCCACTGCCTCCCAAAGTTCTGGGATTACAGGCGTGAGACACCATGTCTGGCTTGACTCTTTTATAATAACACTTAGCTTAAAACAGAAATACATTGTAGAGCTGTAAAAAATATTTTCTTTCATTGTATTCTTATTCTATAGACCTTTATCTGTGTTTAGTTTGTTATTATTTTAACTTTTTAACCTTTTTTGTTGTTGTTGTTAAAAACTAAGACACAAACACACACATTAGCCAAGGCAGAGGGTCAGGATCCTCAATATGACTGTCTTCAAATTCCACATCTTCTCCCACTGGAAGTTCTTCAGGGGCAATAACAAGCATGGAACTGTCATCTCCTATGATAGCAATGCCTTCTTCTGGAATACCTCCTGAAGGACCTGCCTCAGGCTGTTTCACGGTTCATTTATATTTTAATAAGTAGAAGGAGTACACTCTAAATTAACGATAAAAAACACAGCCTAGTAAATACTAGGCGATGGGAATTTTTCAGCTCTGTTGTGGTCTTATGGTACCACCATCCTGTATGCCATCCATCATTGACCAAAATGGTGTTATACAGTCTATGGTTGTATTTTCTATGGCCCTTTACTTTTTAGATATATTTAGTCAAAAAAGAAAAGCAACAGATAGGAGGGAAATTTATAAAAACATAATACCTATTGTAGAATCTTCAATGACAGTTTAAAACACCTGAGCAAGATGAAAACAATATAATAAACACAGTACTTCTGAACTAATAAAATTGGAACTGAGAAAGTAAATTAATACACAGTAATGAAATTAAAATGCAGCATACTGAAACTTAAAAATAGACTCTGCTCTTTTAGTACTAAAAACAATAGTTATTTGTAATTACTACCTAATTCATGTGTCACCAATCTTAAGGCCTATTTTTAATGTATTTCTATCCTTACAGGGTATATACTTTTTTGGTGTGTTTGGTCACTAATTGCAGATCCTCCAAAGTTCATTCAGAAGAAATGAAGATCCTTTTGTTTAAATTGTATTTTTAGTTTAGATTCAGGGAATACATGTGCTTGTTTTTTATATGAGAATGTTATATGTACAAAGTGGAGGCTGGGTTTCTAGTGTACCCATCACCCAGATATTGGACATTGTACCCAGAGATGACTTTTAAACTCCCCTACCCTACACCCTTTAGAGTCCTGAGAGTCTCTTCTCCTTATCTTTATGTCCATATGTACTCTTTGTTTAGTTCCACTTATAAGTGACAATATGTGATATTTGATTTTCTGCTTCTGCATTAGTTTACTTATAATAATGGCCCCCTAGTCCACCCATGTTTCTGAAAAGGGTACCTTTTTTGTGGCTGCATAGTATTCCATCATGTGTATATCAAATATTTTCTTTATCCAATCAACTTTTTGTGGACACTTAGGTTGGTTCCATGAGTTTGCTATTGTGAATAGTGTAATGCACATATGAATACAGGTGTCTTTTTAATATAATACTTTTTTTATTACCTTTGGATAGATACCCAGTAATAAAATTACTGGGTCAAATGGTAGTTCTATTTTTAGCTCTCAGAGATATGTCCATAATGTTTTCCATAGAGTTTGATCTAAGTTATATTCCCACTGACAGTGTATGATTGTTCTCTCTTCTCCACATCCATGTCAACATCTTGTTTTTTGACTTTTTAATAAAAACCATTCTGACTGGTGTAAGATGGTATCTCAGTGTAGTTTTAATTTGCATTTTTCTGATGATTCCTGATGTTAAGTATTTTTTCAAGTGTTTGTTGGTCATTTGTATTTCTTCTTTTGAGAAATGTCTGTTCATGTCCTTTGCCCAGTTTATAGCGGTTTTTTTGTTTGTTTGCTGAGTTGTTTGAATTCATTTTAAATTCTGGGTATTAATCCCTCTTGTCAGGATTTATGTATTTTGATTTATGTATTTTGATTTTGTATCTTGGAGACTTTACTGAAGTCACTAATCAGGTCCAGGAGCTGAATTTTTACCAGACATACAAATAAGAGCTGGTTCCAGTCTTACTGAAACTATTCCAAAAAATCAAGAAAGAGGAATCTCTTCCTGTTTGTAAATATTTTCTCCCACTCTGTAGGTTGATTATTCATTGTGCCCTGCAGAAGCTTTTTACTTTAAGTCCCATTTGTATATTTTTGGTTTTGTTGCAAACTTTGGAGGTCTTCATCATAAATTCTGTGCTAGGCTAATACCCAGAAGACTTTTTCCTAGATTTTCTGATAGGACATTTACAGTTTTAAGTCTCATGTTTAGGTCTTTCATCCATCTTGTGTTAATTTTTGTATATGGTGAGAGATAGTGGTCCATTTTCATTCTTCTGCATAAGGGTAACCAGTTTTTCCAGCACTATTTATTTAATAGACTGTCCTTCCGCCATTGTTTATTTTTCTTTACTGAAGATTAGTCAGTTGTAGGTTTGTGACTTGGGCTTTATCTCCGTGTTCTCTCTTCTGCTCACTTGATCTGTGTGTCTATATTTGTACCAGTGTCATGCTGTTTTAGTTACTTATAGCCTTATAATGTAATTTGTAGTCAGGCCATGTGATGCCTGTAGATTTTGTTTTCATAGGAATGCTCTGGCTATTCAGGCATTTTTGTTATTGTTCCATATGAACTTTAGGGTTGTTTTTCCTAATTTTGTGAAAAACGACATTGGTACTTTGATAGGAATTGTGTTGAATCTGTGGATTGCTACAGGCAGTATGGTCATTGGTTCTTCCATTTCATAAGCATGAGATAGTTTGTCATTGATTTGTGTTGTCTACAATTACTTTTATTAGTATTTGGTTGTTGTTGTTACAGAGATCTTTCATTTCCTTGGTTAATATATATTTCTAGATTTGTGTGTGTGTCTATGTGGCTATTGTAAATGAGATTGAGTTCTTAATTTGGTTCTCAGCTTAAATGGTATTGAGATATATGCATGCTACTGATTTATGTATTTTGATTTTTGTATCTTGGAGACTTTACTGAAGTCACTAATTAGGTCCAGGAGCTGAATTTTACCAAACATGCAAATAAGAGCTGGTGCCAGTCTTACTGAAACAATTCCAAAAAATCAAGGAAGAGGGATCTCTTCCTAATTCATTCTATGAATGCTGTATCACCCTCATACCAAAATCAGGCAAGGACACAATAAAAAAGAAAATTCTAGGCCAATACCCCTAATGAGTATAGATACAAAAATTCTCAACAAAATACTAGTAAAGCAAATCCAAAAGCACATCAAAAAGATAATTCACCATAATCAAGCAGGCTCTATTTTAGGGATGCATGGATGGTTTATCATACATAAATCAATAAACATAATTCACTGAATAAAAATATCTAAGAACCAAAAAAAGGATGCAGAAAAAGCATTTCATAACATCCAACAAACTTTCATGATAAAAACCCTCAACAAACAAAGCATAAGTGGAGCTTACCTGAAAATAATAGAAGTCATATATAAGAAACCCACAGTCAACATTATACTGAATGGGGAAAGTTGAAAGCATTACCCCTGAGAACTGGAACAAGGCAAGGATGCCCATGCTCACCACTCCTATTCAACGTAATACTGGAAGTCCTAGTCAAAACAATCTGGCAATAGAAAGAAATAAAAGTTGAAATTGGGCAGCACCCAAAATGGCCGAATAGAAACAGCTCCAAAATCCAGCTACCAGCCAGAGCGACACAGAAGACAGGTGATTTCTGCATTTTCAACTGAGGTATTGGGCTCATCTCACTGGGGCATGTCAGATAGTCGGTGCTGGTCAGCGGGTGCAGCCCAACCAGCGAGAGCTGAAGCAGGGCGAGGCATCACCTCACCTGGGAATTGCAAGGGAGAAGGGAATTCCTTTTCCTAGCCAAGGGAAACTGAGACACACAACACCTGGAAAATTGGGTAATTAACACCCAAATACTGCACTTTACCAAGGGTCTCAGCAAACAGCACACCAGGAGATTATATCCCATACCTGGCCTGGAGGGTCCCATGCCCACAGAACCTCCCTCACTGCTAGCACAGCAGTCTGAGATCTAACTTCAAGGTGGCAGCGAGACTGGGGGAGGGGTGCCTGCCATCGCTGAGGCTTAAGTAGGTAAACAAAGCCCCTGGGAAGCTCGAATTGGGTGGAGCCCAACACAGCTCAAGGAGGCCTGCCTGCCTCCATAGACTCCAACTCTGGGGACAGGGCATAGCTAAACAAAAAGCAGCAGAAACCTCTGCAGATGTAAATGTTCCTGTCTGACAGCTTTGAAGAGAGCAGTGGTTCTACCAGCATGGAGGTTGAGATCTGAGAACAGACAGATTGCCTGCTCAAGTGGGTCCCTGACCCCTGAGTAGCCTAACTGGGAGACATCCCCCTACATCTCCCCCTCACACATCACATGGCTGGGTACACCTCTGAGATGAAGCTTCCAGAGGAAGAATCAGACAGCAACACTCACTGTTCAGCAATATTCTATCTTCTGCAGCCTCCGCTGCTGATACCCAGGCAAACAGGGTCTGGAGTAGACCTCAAGCAAACTCCAGCAGACCTGCAGCTGAGGGTCCTGACTGTTAGAAGGAAAACTAACAAACAGAAAGGACACCCACACCAAAACCCCATCAGTACGTCACCATCATCAAAGACCAAAGGTAGATAAAACCACAAAGATGGAGAAAAAGCAGTGCAGAAAAGCTGGAAATTCAAAAAATCTGAGCGCATCTCCCCCTTCAAAGGAATGCAGCTCATCGCCAGCAACAGAACAAAGCTGGACGGAGAATGACTTTGACAAGTTGAGAGAAGAAGGCTTCAGTTGATCAAACTTCTCCGAGATAAAGGAGGAACTATGTACTGAGGGCAAAGAAACTAAAAACCTTGAAAAAAGAATGGAAGAATGGATAACTAGAATAATCAATGCAGAGAAGACCATAAACAAATTGATAGAGATGAAAACCATGACATGAGAACTACATGACAAATGCGCAAGCTTCAGTAACCGACTTGATCAACTGGAAGAAAGAGTATCAGTGATTGAAGATCAAATGAATGAAATGAAGCGAGAAGAGAAGTGTAGAGAAAAAAAAGAGTAAAAAGAAATGAACAAAGCCTCCAAGAAATATGGGATTATTCGAAAAGACAAAATCTACATCTGATTGGTGTGCCTGAAAGTGATGGGGAAAATGGAACCAGGTTGGAAAACACTCTGCAGGATATCATCCAGGAGAACTTCCCAAACTAATAAGGCAGGCCAACATTCAAATTCAGGAAATACAGAGAATGTCACAGAGATACTCCTCCCAAAGAGTGACTCCAAGACACATAATTGTCAGATTCACGAAAGTTGAAATGAAGGAAAAAATGTTAAGGGAAGCCAGTGAGAAAGGTCAGGTTACCCTCAAAGGGAAGCCCATCAGACAAACAGCAGATCTCTTGGCAGGAACTCTACAAGCCAGAAGAGAGTGGGGGACAATATTCAACATTCTTAAAGAAAAAGAATTTTCAAGCCAGAATTTCATATCCAGCCAAACTAAGTTTCATAAGTGAAGGAGAAATAAAATCCTTTATAGACAAGCAAATGCTGAGGGATTTTGTCATCACCAGGCCTGCCCTACAAGGGATCCTGAAGGAAGCACTAAACATGGAAAGGAACAACAGGTACCAGCCACTGCAAAAACATGCCGAAATATAAAGACCATAGATGCTAGGAAGGAACTGCGTCAACTAAAGAGCAAAAAAACCCAGCTAATATCATAATGACAGGATCAAGTTCACATATAACAATATTAACATTAAGTGTAAATGGACTAAATGGTCTAATTAGAAGACACAGTCTGACAAATTGGATAAAGAGTCAAGACCCATCAGTTTGCTGTATTCAGGAGACCCATCTCACATGCAGAGACACACAGAGGCTCAAAATAAAGGGATGGAGGAAGATCTACCAAGCAAAAGGAAAGCAAAAAAAAGCAGGGGTTGCAATCCTAATCTCTGAAAAAACAGACTTTAAACCATCAAAGATCAAAAGAGACAAAGAAGTCCATTACATAATGGTAAAGGGATCAATTCTTCTGGAAGAACTAACTATCCTAAATATATATGCACCCAATACAGGAGAACCCAGATTCAAAAAGCAAGTCCTTAGAGACTTACAAAGAGACTTAGACTCCCATACAATAATAATGGGAGACTTTAACACCCCACTGTCAACATTAGACAGATCAATGAGACAGAAAGTTAACAAGGATATCCAGGAATTGAACTCAACTCTGCACCAAGGGGACCTAATAGACATCTACAGAACTCTCCACCCCAAATCAGCAGAATATACATTCTTCTCAGCACCACATTGCACTTATTCCAAAATTGGCCACTTAGTTGGAAGTAAAGCACTCCTCAGCAAATGTAAAAGAACACAAATTGTAACAAACTGTGTCTCAGACCACAGTGCAATTAAACTAACACTCAGGACTAAGAAACTCAATCAAAACCACTCAACTACATGGAAACTGAACAACCTGCTCCTGAATGACTACTGGGTACATAACGAAATGAAGGCAGAAATAAAGATGTTCTTTGAAACCAATGAGAACAAAGATACAACATACCAGAATCTCTGGGACACATTTAAAGCAGTGTGTAGAGGGAAATTTATAGCATTAAATGCCCACCGGAGAAAGCAGGAAAGATCTAAAATAACACCCTAACATCACAATTAAAAGAACTAGACAAGCAAGAGCAAACACATTGAAAAGCTAGCAGAAGGCAAGAAATAACTAAGATCAGAGCAGAACTGAAGGAGATAGAGACACAAAAAACTCTTTGAAAAATTAATGAATCCAGGAGCTGGTTTTTTGAAAAGATCAACAAAACTGATAGACCAGTAGCAAGACTAATAAAGAAGAAAAGAGAGAAGAATCAAATAGACACAATAAAAAATGATAAAGGGAATATCACCACCGACCCTACAGAAATACAAACTGCCATCAGAGAGTACTATAAACACCTCTATACAAATGAACTAGAAAACCTAGAAGAAATGGATAATTTTCTGGACACTTACACTCTCCCAAGACTAAACCAGGAAGAATTTGAATCCCTGAATAGACCAATAGCAGGCTCTGAAATTGAGGCAATAATTAATAGCCTACCAACCAAAAAAAGTACAGGACCAGATGGATTCACAGCTGAATTCTACCAGAGGTACAAGGAGGAGCTGGTACCATTCCTTCTGAAACTATTCCAATCAATAGAAAAAGAAGGAATCCTCCGTAACTGATTTTCTGAGGCCAGCATCATCCTGACACCAACGCCTGGCAGAGACACAACAAAAAAAGAGAATTTTAGACCAATAGCCCTGATGAATATCGATGCAAAAATCCTCAATAAAATACTGGCAAGCCGAATCCAGCAGCACATCAAAAAGCTTATCCACCATGATCAAGTGGGATTCATCCCTGGGATGCAAGGCTGGTTCAGTAGAAGCAAATCAATAAACGTATCCAGCATATAAACAGAACCAAAGACAAAACCCACATGATTATCTCTATAGATGCAGAAAAGGCCTTTGACAAAATTCAACAGCTCTTCATGCTAAAATCTCTCAATAAATTCAGTACTGATGGAACGTATCTCAAAATAATAAGAGCTGTTTATGACAAACCCACAGTCAATATCATACTAAATGTGCAAAAACTGGAAGCATTCCCTGTGAAAACTGGCACAAAATGGGGATGCCCTCTCTCACCACTCCTTTTCAACATAATGTTGGAAGTTCTGGCTATTCAGTTAGGAAAAGAAGAAGTCAAATTGTCCCTGTTTGCAGATGACATGATTGTATATTTATAAAACCCCATCATTTCAGACTAAAATCTCCTTAAGCTGACGAGCAACTTCAGCAAAGTCTCAGGATACAAAATCAATGTGCAAAAATCACAAGCATTCTTATACACCAGTAACGGACAAACAGAGAGCCAAATCATGAATGAACTCCCTTTTATAATAGCTTCAAAGAGAATAAAATACATAGGAATGCAACTTACAAGGGATGTGAAGGACCTCTTCAAGGAGAACTGCAAACCACTGCTCAGGGAAATAAAAGAGAACACAAACAAATGGAAGAACATTCCATGCTCACGGATAGGAAGAATGAATATTGTGTAAATGACCATACTGTCCCAGGTAATTAATAGATTCAATGCCATCCCCATCAAGCTACCAATGACTTTCTTCACAGAATTGGAAAAAGCTGCTCTAAAGTTCATATGGGACCAATAAAGGCCCCACATTGCCAAGACAATCCTAAGCCAAAAGAACAAAGCTGGAGGCATCACACTACCTGCCTTCAAACTATAACACAAGACTACAGTAGCCAAAACAGCATGGTACTGATACCAAAACAGAGATACAGACCAATGGAACAGAACAGAGTCCTCAGAAATAATACCACACATCTACAGCCATTTGAAATTTGACAAATCTGACAAAAACAAGAAATGAGGAAAGGATTCTCTATTTAATAAATGGTGCTGGGAAAATTGGCTAGCCATAAGTAGAAAGCTGAAACTGGACCCTTTCCTTACTCCTTATACGAAAATTAATTCAAGATGGATTAGATACTTAAATGATAGGCCTAAAACCATAAAAACCCTAGAAGAAAACCTAGGCAATACCATTCAGGACATAGGCATGGGCAAGGACTTCATGTCTAAAACACCAAAAGCAACGGTGACGAAAGCCAAAATTGACAAATGGGATCTAATTAAACTAAAGAGCTTCTGCACCGCAAAAGAAACTACCATCAGAGTGAACAGGCAACCTACAGAATGGGAGAAAATTTTTGCAATCTACTCATCTGACAAAGGGCTAATATCCAGAATCTGCAAAGAACTCAAACAAATTTACAAGAAAAAAACAACCCCATCAAAAAGCGGGCAAAGGATATGAACAGACACTTCTCAAAAGAAGACATTCATACAGCCAACAGACGCATGAAAAAATGCTCATCATCACTGGTCATCAGAGAAATGCAAATCCAAACCACAATGAGATACCATCTCACACCAGTTAGAATGGCAATCATTAAAAAGTCAGGAAACAATAGGTGCTGGAGAGGATGTGGTGAAATAGGAACACTTTTACACTGTTGGTGGGACTGTAAACTAGTTCAACCATTGGGGAAGACAGTGTGGCGATTCCTCAAGGATCTAGAACTGGAAATACTATTTGACCCAGCCATCCCATTACTGGGTATATACCCAAAGGATTATAAATCATGCTGCTATAAAGACACATGCACACGTTTGTTTATAGCAGCCCTATTCACAAAACAAAGACTTGGAATCAACCCAAATGTCCATCAGTGACAGACTGGATTAAGAAAATATGGCACATATACACCATGGAATACCACACAGCCATAAAAAAAGATGAGTTTGTGTCCTTTGTAGGGACATGGATGCAGCTGGAAACCATCATTCTCAGCACACCATCACAAGAACAGAAAACCAAATACCACATGTTGTCACTCATAGGTGGGAATTGAACAATGAGAACACCTGGACACAGGAAGGGGAACATCACACACCAGGGCCTATTGTGGGGAGGGGAGAAAGGGGAAGGATAGCATTAGGAGATATACCTAATGTAAATGATGAGTTAATGGGTACAGCACACCAACATGGCACATGTATACATATGTAACAAACCTGCATGTTGTGCACATGTACCCTAGAACTTAAAGTATAATGAAAAATAATAATAAAAAATAAAATAAAAAAAGAAATAAAAGTCATCTAAATTGGAAAAACGGAGTTCAAATTATCTCTGTTCACTTATGACATGTTCATATATCTAGAAAAATCTTTTTTTAAGAGGCCAATATCTATTAACATTGTATTAAGTACTGTGCTTAGCATCCAGATTCTATTTGCAGCCAGGGCATTGTAAAGATTATTTACCTGCTAAAATGTGTTTATACCAGATCCTATTAGAATGTCAATGGCCCATCAAGAATCCCCAGATTTACATCATTATTTGCTAAATAATGAAAGTACACATTGCACATAGTGAGTATAAAACATTCCTAAACAGTTTATGAGCAAAGTACTGTATTAATTTCAAGTTGACAGAATCTGAAAACATGATATTTCAACCATTTGTCATTTATTATTCTCTACTCTAATGGCTCTGTCAAATGGTGATCTAGATGTTTTTTTGAATGAGTATGGTCAGAGGAGTTTTATCTACCTTTGTAGCAGAGTTTTCTTCTTGGGTATTATAAAGCTCTTTTTTAGGGACATCTGGTATAACAGTAGAGTAGAGACCCCATTACACATGGAAATACTATAAAACATTTAATAAGGTAAAGGCATCCATTCTGGTACATTAAATTTATATTACAACTATGTAACAAAACACAATAAGCAACTGTACAAAACATGGATCTAAATCACCTGGTCCCTATATCCTGAGTCAAATTTATGATTCAGGCTATCAATGAAAAACAAGTCTCATTTAACAGCCACTGCCTCTTCAAGTGTAGAAGTCTCCTGATGAGGAAAGCTGCATTGTCGCAGAATATGGGTCATGAGGGAAGAAGAGAGGATTGGAACAACATTATTTTTCCCTAATTTTCAGAATTTGTAATTTTGTATACAAGCATAGGGAAGCCTGGAGGTCCTTTGCCAGAGAGAATAAGCTTAATGTTCAGCTAGAAAGGAACATTTACATTAGAAAAGATAATGCAGGTGTCCTTATCACCCGGTTTATGTTGAACCTCATGACAACTGATAATTTATAAATTTCAAACGGCAAGATTCTGCAGCTATCATTACCAGAGAAGGATTAACATATTTTATGGTACCAATGTTTTTTAAAAATCAGTAAATGTCTCAAAATGCTCCAACCTGAAACAGATGCTTAGCCTCTGGGTCAATTACCCATGGCTCTGTTGGTGGAAGCAAGGTTGCGTTCTGAGCACATGGCAGCCTGCATTCTGCAGCAGACTGGACCAAGGAGACATCACCTGCCAACCAAGGATAAAATCACCGTTTCTCTCATTTGAGTTAATGTCTCTTGAATTTTCTTTCTGCTCGTGTATTTGTTTGCTTACCAGTCCACCTCAAGCAACCATAGTGAATCTTTAAAAAACATGTCAGAGCATGTGGATCCTCTGCTCAGAACTTTCTAAGGGCACTCTCCCAAACCACAGATTAAAGCCAAGGACTTTTTCAGCATCTACCACACCTTCACAATCTGGCTTCCTATTCCCTCCAGACTTCCTTTCTCATGTCTCTCCTTCACCACATTCTGTCCTGGTTGCACTTCCCTCAGATAAGCCAGGCAAGTCAAGGCCTTTCAAACTATCGTTATCTTTGCCTGTAATCCTGAAGCCCAGCTACAGTTCTCTCCCTCAGTTAAAATCATACCCTTTCATTGAGGCTTTCCCTGAGCCCATATTTAAGATTGTGAAAATCCCAATTTCTTACAACCCCTACCCCCTTATCACTTTATTATCTTTTTTCATAGCACTTAACACCTTCTTAAATGCCCTCAGATTTACTGAGAAGGCACAATGTTTGTCTGTTTTGTTCACAGCTTTGCCTTTAATGCCTAAAACAATGCCTGAAATATAATGATATTTCCTTAATAAATACTTATGATTGAATAAATGTTGACTAGTATTATGATAAAGGTCAGCTATAGACAGTTTAAATGATTGCTCTCCAAATCTCACTGCTAATAAGTCTTAAGGATAGAATTCAGAAATATATTCCTGTGAAGCCTAATTTTTTTTACTATTAAAAAAGTAGCATATATGCCAAAGTTCACAAAGCTTTACAAATATTCATTTATTTTGCCCTCACAAAAAGCATGAGATGAAGTTACTCATTATCTCTACTTGAAAGAGTAGGAAAGCAATCACTAGACATTTAGTAATCTGACTAAGATCACAGGCTAATAAATAATCTGTGCTCTGAACTAATTTCTGTAAGATTATGTTAACATGACTTGGTTTTGTAACTGTGGCTTTGTATTTTCTTTAGTATATATGCATACTTTCAGACATTTTATTTTTGAAATTCTGATAAGAATGTACATACACTTGGGCCAACTTCAATGTGGAGCATGTGCAGCAGAGCTCCTCCCCAGCCCCGTAACTCCTGCTGATATGGTTTGGGTCTGTGTCTCTGCCAAAATCTCATGTCAAGTTATATCCTCACTGTTGGAGGTGGGGTCTGGTGAGAGGTGATTGGCTCATAGGGGCGGATTTCCCCATTGCTGTTCTGTGATAGAGAGTGAGCTATTGCAAGATTTGGTTGTTTAAAAGTGTATATCACTTTCCCCTCTCTGGTCTGCTGGACAAAACCCAGACTTTTGGCCAGAGCTCAGTAGAATACAGACATACCTAACTGTAATACAGGCTGGTAAATGCAATTTAGCTGCATGCCCAAGAAGTAGAGGAAATAGGTTTTGGTGTCACACATGTTTCAAGAAAGAGCATGGGAAAGTGTCTGAGGCATAGAATTGAGAAGGCTCCTACTCTGGCCATGTAGGAGGTCCCAGCTGCTCCTTCACCTTCTGCCATGATTGTAAGTTTCCTGAGGCCTCCCCATCCATGCTTCCTGTAGAGCCAGTGGAACTGTGAGCCAATTAAATCTGTTTTCTTTATAAATTTTCCAGTTTGGGGTATTTCTTTAGTGCAGTGCAAGAAAAGGCTAGTATACCTGTATACCTTTGAACTGCCACATGACAAGTTTTCTGTTTTGCTCTAGTTAATGTACAACAGTTCTCTTCATCAAAGTACCTTCACATACACACTAAAATATAATGATGTTATAAAATAATTGTGGGAGAATGGTTAAGTAAGTTAAGCCACATGCCCAAGCTATAATAGTAGATATTAAAATGATAGTTATTACAATTAATAACATGCTAAGTGTTAGGTTATGAGAGTTATTATAAAAAATTAAATAGATAATATAATCTTACATGCATACATGTAAAAAGACCACATTGTTATAAGAAAAAGCACTCTAAATATATATGGAAATTATACTGTAATATAACACAGTATTATATTATAGGGTTAATATAATTGATTTTGTTTATTCTATTTTACTTTTAGAGGAAAATCACTTTTGTCTGTTTATTTGATTCCTTTATTGTATTGAACACAAATATGCCTCCCTTTCGCGTTTGTACTCTATCCCAGGACACACAGAAGATGAATGCTAATTATAGATGAGGCACGTGTGTGTGTGTTTGTGTGTATGTGTGTGTGCATAATTCCTTCCAGTAATTTAAAATCAGATATAATTTCTCGCCCTTGGTCTTTGCTTATTCAGACTAAATCAGTGTTGGTTTACTTTTATTTAACTGGTAGCCAAGAGATAAATACCTAAAGTTCTTTTCAAATAAAATTGCTGTAAAGTGGCCAACAAACATCTGAAAAAATATTCAACATCACTAATCATTGGAGAACTGCAAATCAGAACCAAAATGAGATACTATCTCTCACCTGTCACATAGGCTACTATTAAAAAGCCAAAAAATAACAGATATTGGTGGAGATACAGAGAAAAGAGAACACTTACATATTGCTGGTAGCAACGTAAATTAGTTCAGCCCCTGTGGAAAGCAGTTGGGAGATTTCTCAAAGAAATAAAAATAGAACTACGATCTGACACAACAATCCCATTCCTGAGAATATACCTAGAGGAAAATAAATTGTTCTGCTGAAAAGACACTTGTATTCACATGTTTATCACAGCACTCTTCACCATAGCAAAGACATGGAATCAACCTAGGTGCCCATCAACAGTGTATACACCATGGAATACTACACAGCCATATAAAAGAACAAAATTGTGTAGCAACAGGGATGCAGCTGGAGGTCATTATCTGCAATGAATAATGCAGAAATAGAAAACTAAATATTGCATATTCTCACTTACAACTGGGAGTGAAACATTGGATACACAAGGACATAAAGATGGGAAAAGTAGACACTGGGGAATACTAGAGTGGGTAGGGAGTGAAGGGAGAAAGGGCTGAGAAAATTTCTACTATGTACTATATTCACTATTTGATGATGGGATGAATAGAAACGTAAACCTGAGCATCACAAAATATACCCTTGTAATATACCTGCACGTGTACCAACTAAATCTAACATAAAATTAAAAGAAGGGGCTGGAAGCAGTGGCTCATGTGTATAATCCCAATACTTTGAGAGCCTGAGGCAGGAGAATACCTTAAGGCCAAGGGTTCAAAATCAGCCTGGGCAACATAGTGAGACCCCATATCTACCAAAAAAAAAAAAAAAAAGAAGCAGGTCCTGGTGGCGTACACCTGTAGTCCCAGTGATTCCAGAGCCTGAGGCAGTAAGATTGTTTGAGTCCGGGGGTGCAATGCTGCAGTGAGCTGTGATCCATAACCCTAATCCTAACAAACACTAACCCCTTACCTTAGACAACTACAGTCTGGGCAACTGAGGAAGACCTTGTGTCTAAAAAAAATAAAACTTAAAAAAACTCAAAAAAATTTTTATAGAGGCAAGAAAGTAAAACTGTTGTAAAGTTTTGAAGGAGTGTGTATAAATACCATGTATGTAGAACTATGTAGGAGATTAGTATACAGCTTTGAAAAACTTTTGAATCATTTTAAGTAGAATAGATCTAAGACATTACTTTATTTTGTACTGATTTGTGTACCTGTAGAAAGAGGCTTTACAAAGTTATGGCTAATAAAATGCCTTCTCCATTATGTTATTACACATAAGACATTTAATGACATGACAGAATTGTCAGGTCCCAGACTGCAAGAAGCATAAGGTCTACATAAGACCTATAAACCTTGATGCCATTTTCCTCCCATTATAATTCTGGAGGAAATAGACTCCAGTTAATCTGCTAAATTTTGTTTCCACAATTTCTATGTCTAAATCTCGTGTTAGAAGAAAATATGTATTAAATTTACTTGTTCTAGGCTTATTTGGAAGTAACAGGAAGTTTGTGTTATATTTTGTGTTTAGTATTTCTTATGATAAATTATATTTTGTATTATAGATAACTAGTTAACTTCCTTTCTTAGCTTCTAAACTGTCATCAAAAATTAGATGAGACCTTTGTGTTTTTGAATGTTAGGGAGAGAATACTTCTTTCACTCTTTTATTTGTGATTGGTGAAAAATAAGTTTTTCTCAATTTGCTTATTTAGATGTTACCCAAAAAATGCACATAAAAGATGATAAGAAACATAAATTTATCATCTCTATTAGAATTAATCCAGTTATAGTTTTACCAAAACCTCAGCAGACACTCTATAGCTATATGTGAAACAGTCTTATATGTGTCTGTTGCTTAAATCCAATCAGGAAAATGAGTAACCACCATTCATTTAAACTAGTTTACACGGTGGGTGGTCAAAATATCACCATATTCCCACTGCTCATCTCCAAGTTCAACTCCAGGAGTCTCTATGTAGTAGCATTAATGTCTGAAATTGGATTGAGGGATTTCAGTATGCTGTCATCTAAAACCCATTATGATGGCTATAAAGCAATGGCCACTAAAATTGATAGAGGAAGATGAACTGAGAAAAGAGTTTAGTAAGTGAAAAACAAGAGTTCTTGAGCTTAAAAGCAATTGTCACAGTAGGTCTTTGTATGCATTTGCACAGACATGAAACTCAACAGGAGAAAGTAGATGGAAAGCCTACTAGCTTTTCAGGGAATTATCTTTGAAAGAAAACCTTCAGACTGGCTGGTCAATGTCTTTAAACAATTTATGAGACCCCACAAATGCACAAGAAGGAAGTGGCCGTGAAGAGTGTGCAATCCCCAAAAAGAGCTTATTTTCCAACACTCTCCTGCCGTATAGTCATGAAAAATTTCAGACGATACAGAAATTCCAAGAAACAAATTTTTCAGTCGATGCAGGCAAGAAATGTTCACCAAGAGAGCAGAATCAAGGCCTTACACATGGATAAACACAAGATCTTTATCACCAGCGAAGGTATCCTTCGCTCTTCCTTTCTTGGCGTAGTTCCATCAGAACTCTGGAGCTGTGAAAGCTGTGTGTTTTTCATTTATGCCTCTCTGAATGGAAAATATTTTATTTCACTGATTTCTTGACCTTATGTGTGCATTGTATATTGATACTTCATGGCAGGCTTCTCTAGACCTGATGGACAGAACCAATTATAAGCCGCCTAGATATACTCAATTTTCAGCTGGATGAAGTTACTTGAAAAACTTTGATTGGTTCCCTCCAAGAAAGAGTTCTGTATGTGGGAGAAGACACATGCATGTAGACAAAGAAATAGTCTGCACTAGAGACTTCTACTAGTCCTTTGTAACAGACTTCTCCATTTTTTAAGCTTGTACCATTTGCCTGCATGTAAATGACATTACCAGGTTCCTTTGCAGTTAAATGTGGAAATATGATTAAGTTCTAGCCAGTAAAGCTGTAAAGAGCAGTCTGTGAAAATTATTTCTAAAGGAGGAGAATACACCGTTTGTCCCTGTAATTTTCTACTACTTGGATTGCAGATTTAATCGCCAGGGTTTAAGCAGTCACCGTAAAGTGACACACCTAGAAAAGGAAAACAGTAAGCTCAAAGGATCCCATGGTATGGAATCTACTTCTGGTTCCTTTTATGATAAGTAAATGTATCTCAACCAAGCTATCATTATTGTGGGGTTTTCAGTAGGTGGTAACCTAACTGAGTCCTGTGTAAAGCAGGATGTCTATTCTCACTCTATATATACAGAAAAAAGGCTGTAGTAACATTTCCCAAACATTATACAGCCTCTAAAAGCTGAAGTGGAATTTCAAAGAAAACTCAGCTGATTTTAGAAATCTGTTTCTTAATCTCCAAAATAAATAAGCATTCACTGAAGATTTACATGATATATTTTATTCTGCTGGTTCTAAATTAATATAGTATAGGTAAAATTAATTTTGTGAACATGAACCATCCAAGAGCCTGAATGAGCACATATATATATACATACATATATATACACACATGTATACACACATATAATATATATGCTTCCTTTTTATAAGTCTATACCATACACACACACATACAGGTCATGGGAGTGGTAAAGAAAATGATTGCTATTTTAAATTTTTTTATAATATTGTTATTAAATTGAAAACTAATATACTATGATAAAATACAATAAATTATGAATTTTAGGTGAGATATGATCAGTAATAGGTAGTTTATTACTCTACTTTTTTAATGTTGTCAATTTTTAAAATGAAATAATACAGTAATTTTAATAATAACAGTATTTTAATGAAAATAGCAGTAAAACAGCATAGGTTAAAAACAAAATAGCAAATTATATATGTGCATTTGTGTAAACATTTTTTCTTAAATAATTTAAAATAAACTTTTTTTTTTTTGAGACAGAGTCTCGCCATGTTGCCCAGGCTGGAGTGCAGTCACTCAATCTTGGCTCAATGCAACCTCCACCTCGCAAGTTCTAGCCATTTTCCTGCCTCAGCCTCCTAAGTAGCTGGAACTACAGGTGCCTGCCACCATGCCTGGCCAATTTTTGTTGTTGTGGATTTTCACTAGAGCTAGATTTTCACCATGTTGACCAGGCTGGTCTCGAACTCCTGACCTCAAGTGGTTTGCCCGCCTTGGTCTCCCAAAGTGCTGGGATTACAGATGTGAACTTCTGCACCCAGCCTAAAATACGCATTTCCTATTTGGTGATATTTTTTGAAAAGACAAATGTTGACTTTTATAACTAGCAGTGTTAATGAGTATTTGACGTGAAATGTAGAAACATTCCTCTATTGTGTCAGCCGAGTCATGAAAGAGTTTCCAACAACAAAAATACTCCTTGGGTTTGAAGGTCACTGGCTTGTTACCTTCAGAGGTGAATAATTTCTAGAAAATGCCTTTGTTGCTCTTAATAATGTAAACTATTTAGCAAATGTTTAAATAAGTTAAATGTTTTCATGCATTTGAGTAGCTCTCCTTAAAAATACAGCAGTGCTACTTGGCACAGGGTTGTCTGCTAAAATAGTCAAATAATTACAATGAAAATAGGAGAAAAGCAGTAAAACATAAATTAATAAATAGATACCAAGAAGAGATTACTGTAAAGTAGGGATGGTGGTAACTTTTGTGGGAAGGGGAGATTCAGGATGAGGACAGTCTCATGGATGGCTTTGAGAGTCAAAGTTGTATTTCTTGACCTGGCTGTCAGGGAGTCAGGGAGAAGGGTCATTAAAAGGCTGTTTTGTTTGTTTGTTTGTTTGCTTGCTTGTTTTTCCCTTTGGTAATTAACTAAACTATATATTTCTTTAGGTCGCTTTCTGAATCTGTATTTCACTTTAAAACAAATAGTCAATAAATATGAAGGTACAGGTAACAAGCTAACTGGGGTTATCATTTCCTCTTCCCACCCCAGAAACAGTGTCCTATTTAGAATAACTTTAACCACAACATGACGATCATATATAATAGTGCAACTCTCTCATTTCTCCTATTTTACAGTTATTGGTTCTTGATGATTTGGTTCAGATTTCCATACCAAAGCATCATTGCTTTCCATCATAACACCACTTGCAGTTATCTGTCGAAGACTGCTAAGGCAATTAGTATTGAGGGACAGGACTAGCTGGATTTCCTAAGCTGACTAAGAATCCCTAAGCCTAGCTGGGAAGGTGACCACATCCACCTTTAAACACGGGGCTTGCAACTTAGCTCACACTCGGCCAATCAGGTAGTAAAGAGATATCACTAAAATGCTAATTAGGCAAAAACAGGAGGTAAAGAAATAGCCAATCATCTATCGCCTGAGAGCACAGGGGGAGGGACAATGATTGGGATATAAACCCAGGCATTCGAGCTGGCAAGGCTACCCTCTTTGGGTCCCCTCCCTTTGTATGAGAGCTCTGTTTTCACTCTATTAAATCTTGCAACTGCACACTCTTCTGGTCCGTGCTTGTTACGGCTGGAACTGAGCTTTTGCTCGCTGTCCACCACTGGTGTTTGCCGCTGTCGCAGACTTGCCCCTGACTTCTATCCCTCTAGATCCGGCAGGGTGGCCACTGTGCTCCTGATCCAGCAAGGTGCCCACTGCCGCTCCCGATGAGGCTAAAGGCTGCATGGCTAAGTGCCCAGGTTCCTCCTAATTGAACTGAACACTAGTCACTGGGTTCTACAGTTCTCTTCCATGACCCACAGCTTCTAATAGAACTATAACACTCACTGCATGGCCCAAGATTCCATTCCTTGGAATCCCTGAGGCCAAGAACCCCAGGTCAGAGAACACAACACTTGCCACCATCTTGGAAGTGGCCCGCCACCATCTTGGAAGCAGCCACCACCATCTTGGGAACTCTGGGAGCAAGGACCCCCTGGTAACAGCATGAGCTCAAAAATGAGCATCACACAGTCCAGAAGTAAACTGGCAAAAGTATGTGAGGAAATTCAACAATACCTTACCAAGGTATTTTTTATTTCACATTGGTGTTAAAATTGCTTAAGATAATGATAATTCAAATTTATTGACTCAAATATACAATCTATTTTCTTCCTACTGCCAGATTATTCTTATGCCTTATTAAATTATGAACAAATATGATTAACAGTATGTTCAAACGTTGGTCAGACTAAAACTTAATTTCAGTAGCCCCAAATATTTCAAATATAAAACTGTAAAGTGAGCCGTAATTTTATTAGTTCAGATTTGTATACATATTTAGTGTTTATAATAAAGATCCAATACATTTTTAAAAGTTAAAATTAATTTGAATCCACTCTATTAATTTTTAAAATAGTATTTTCATTTGGAAAAGTACTCAGATAAATATTTTTGTGAACTTTGTATGACTGCATATGAATTACTTTTGATCTACTTTTAGATGAAACTTCTTCCTTTCGAAGAGTATAAATTCTTTTCTGAACTAGACATTTAAAAACAGGAATATAAAATGATCCTTTCTCTTGATATCTGTTTAATGTGCTTACAAATAATCAAACTATTGTATTTTAGAAAGTGTTATCATCTCAAAACTTCCAAAAATGTAAATGGATGAGAATCATTTTAACTGTGAACTGAATAGTATAGTTGCATCTCTTTGCAAGCACATGCCCTACTAATAAGGCATATGGGTACCAGAGTGTCCAGAGAAATCGGAGTGAAATTTCAACAGCACCAGGCAAGAACTAAAACAGATTAATGCATTCAGACGAATGGTAGAGAAGACCCTGGTGACCACCATTGCAGCTGATGCATATGAAAGCTTTTAAAATTTCATTTCTTGTTAGTTTTATCTCTCTACATTAAAAACGATGTGCTGGGAAGCAGTTTAAAATGAAAAGGTTCATTTATCTCCTTCTGGGCCAGAAAGTTAGTTACCCAATGTTAACTCTTAAAGAAAGGGAAGTGAGAAAAATTGATCGATGGTGGATCAGGCTCAAGTAATCTTAGAAATATATCTAAAATTGACTTGTTCCAGATCTTCTCACAGATTAAACAGACTGACACTTTGCCTTTCACTAAAAACCTTCAGGAATTGAGCTCTAAAACAATACAACCACACTATGATGTCATTAGCTGATTAGATCTTAATGAGTTATTTTTTCACATTGAGTTCACATTATGGTCAGAAATATTTCTTCCTCAGGGAACTAATATCAGATGCTAGAATGACAAATAAATTTGCCCATTTTTAAAATTTTCTCATTTCCATAGGTTTTGGGGAACAGGTGGTATTTGGTTACATGAGTAAGTTCTTTAGTGGCGATTTGTGAGATTTTGGTGCATCCTTCACCTAAGCAGTGGACATTGATCCCAATTTGTAGTCTTTTACTTTTTCTTGTGCCTTGAATTATCTTCTATATAAACCTGTAGCCAAAACTGGGAAGATTATACATGAATGTTCTAGCTCCTTCATCTATTTCCACGGTATTTTACTGGAATATTTTTTTTCCACTTACCTCTAAGATATGCAGCACTGCCACATCCAGAAATGCTTTATCCCATGAAAACTGCTTTTTTTCCATAATTTTGTTCTTTAGCCTCCTTCTATCCTGAATCTTGCCAAATATCTCCTAATGCTTTCAAATCCAAATTCCCCAAAGGTATTTTATGCGAAAAATATCACTACTTAAAGATTTGCAAATATATTAAATAGTATATCTATAAATATGATTTTAGGACAAAATAGAAAGAAATCATGATTTTAGTCTAAGAAAAATAATGGGCCGGGTGTGATGGCTCACGCCTGTAATCCCAGCACTTTGAGAGGCCGAGGCGGGTGGATCACGAGGTCAGGAGATCGAGACCATCGTGGCTAATATGGTGAAACCCATTCTCTACTAAAAATACAAAAAAAAAAATACAAAAAAAAAATTAGCCTTGCATGGTGGTGGGCACCTCTAGTCCCAGCTACTTGGGAGGCTGAGGCAGGAGAATGCTGTGAACCCAGGAGGCGGAGCTTGCAGTGAGCCGAGATCACACCACTGCACTACAGCCTGGGCGACAGAGCAAGACTCCGTCTCAAAAAAATAAAGTGTATGTGCCTGTGTGTGTGTTTTTAGTAAGAGAAATAAGCCCTTGTTTCTACACCAAACTATCTACAGTAAATATACTATGCAAACATAATTCTCTTCTTTCTCTGGTTTCACATCCATCTCTATATAACTTTGATTTGGGACCAGAATCTCAATTATACCTATTTGGAACCCATCCCTTCCTTCTCCTTCGCACTGAAGATAATTAATAAATATTTTAATTTCATGGATAAGAAAGTTACAGAAACAAATATATTTGAAAAGATATCATATGGCTTTCCAGAAGCATATCATAAAATATGGAAATAGAGAAAAGTCATGCATGAATGTTTACAGCAATAATTGAAAACAGTTTTCTGGGGCCAGGCACAGTGGCTCACCCCTGTAATTCCACCACTTTGGGAGGCTGAGTTTGGCATATCACCTAAGGTCAGGAGTTTGACACCAGCATGGCCAACATGTCTAAACCCCATCTCTACTAAAAATACAAAAATTAGCCTGATGTGGTGGCATGTGCCTGCAATCCCAGATACTAAGGAGGCTGAGGCAGGAGAATTGCTTGAACCCAGGAGAGAGAGGCTGCACTGAGCCTTGACCACACCACTGCACTCCGATCTAGGGGACAGAACAAGACTTTGTCAAAAAAAAAAAAAAAAAAAAAAAAAAGGAAAAACAGTCTTATAGCAAAAGCAAAATATGTGTGTATGTGTGTATGTGTGTGTGTGTGTGTGTGTGTTTATTTGGAAGAAGAAAGAGACAGTTGACACAGTTTTACTACCCAAATATGCATACCTATTTTTTGAATCAAGAAACATAAGGTCCTCCTAAAATGAAATAATTTAACATAGGTCTTATCTAACCTCCATTTTTTTTTTCTTTTTGGTCTCTGATAGTAAGAGCATTGGAATCCTATTTAATATTTCATAGATGTGTCAGAGTTACTTGAGCAACAATAGTTTTTAATATCAAGGTCTCAGCTTTAATGAGCAAAATGTTATGAAAAAATAAAATATAAATACGTTTTCATGTGGTTCATGGGAAATAGGTTACGATAAACATTACAAAACCTTTTTCGTTATCATTTTTAGAAACAGTCTTACAAAAACTTTCAAGTGTAATATAAAGAATTTTTTCTCAACTATTTGAGAGTAAGTTGTAGACATGATGCTCCATCTCACTCAACAAACAAGAATATTATGCTATCTAACTACAGCAAAAGCATGAAGACCAGGCAATTAACATAGAAACATTACCATCATCTAATCATGCTAATCCTCAGGTCCTATTCAAATTTCACCATTTGTCTAGTGATGTCCATTTTAGCAAAAGAATCAAGTTCAGAGTCACATGTTATTCCCATCTCCTTTTAACTGAAACAGTTCCTCAACCTTGCCTTGACTATCACGACCTTGACAATCTTCAGGGTTTCCGGCAGGTACAATTAGAATTCCATTTAGTTTAGTTTCGTCTGTTGTTTCCTTATGATCTGTTCAGGTTATTTATCTTTAGCAGAAATATCATAGATGTCTCTATGTTCATGTGGTGGCTCACACCTGTCATCCCAGCACTTTGGGAGGCTGAGGCAGGCAGATCACTTAAAGTCAGGAGTTTGAGACCAGCCTTACCAACATGGCAAAACCCCGTCTCTACCAAAAACACAAAAATTAGCTGAGTGTGGTGGTGCATGCCTGTAGTCCCAGCTACTTGGGAGGCTGAGGCAGGAGAATGGCTTGAACCCGGAAGGTGGAGATTGCAATGAGTCAAGGTTGCATCACTTCACTCCAGCCTGGGTGACAGAGTGAGACTGTCTAAAAATATATATATACACACACACACACGTATATATATATACACACATATATATGTATGTATCATAGATAGATATGTATCATATGTATGTATCATAGATATATATGTATCATAGATATAATGATGTGCTCTTCTTACCACATCTTATCAAGTGGCACATAATTTTAATTTGTCCCGTTACAGATGATGGTCACACTGATCATTTGAATAAAATGGTGACTGCCACACTTTTCCCACTGTAAAGTTACCCTTTTTTTTTTTTTGGTACTTTGAGACTATGTAAATATCTCCTTCCTTATTAAATATTTACCATTTAATTATATGAATAAAGAATCATGCATCTCTATTTTATTCAATGTATTATAAGCCATTTTATCATTATTTTTCTTTCCAATTGTATTTTAGCTTCAAGGGCTACATGTACAGGTTTATTCCATGGGTAAATTGGGTAAATTGCATGTTGCCGGGTAGGGGTTGGTGTACAGATAATTTTGTCACCCGGTAATCAGCATAATACCCAATAAGTAGTTTTTCAACCCTGATCCTCCTCCTACTGTCCATCTTTGAATAGGCTCCAGGGTCTACTTTTCTTTTCTTTGTGTCCGTGTGTACTCAATGTTTAGCTCTTGCTTACGAGAACATATATTTGGTTTCCTGTTTCTGCATTAATTTGTTTAGAATAGTGGCTTCCACCTCCATCCATGTTGCTGCAAAGACCATGATCTCTTTTTTTTAATAGCTGTGTAGTATACCATGGTGTGTATGTGCCGTATTTTCTTTATCCAGTCTACCATTGATAGGTATCTATGTTGATTCCACATCTTTTCTATATGCGTGTGTATGCCTTTATGGTAGAACAACTTATTTTCTTTTGGGTATATACCCAGTAATAGGATTGCTAGGTCAAATAGTAATTTTACTTTAAGTCCTTTGAAACATCTCCAGACTGCTTTCCACAGTTGCTGAATTTACATTCCCACCAGCAGTGTATAAGCCTTTCCTTTTCTCCTCAACTTCACCAGCATCTGTTGTTTTTTAACTTTTTAATATTAGCCATTCTGACTGGTTTGAATGGTGTCTCATTGAGGTTCTGATTTGCATTTCCCTAATGATTAGTGATATTGAACTTTTTCTCATACACTTGCTGGCCACGTGATGTCTTCTTTTGAGAAGTGTCTGTTCCTATCCTTTGCCCATTTTTAAATGGGGTTGTTTGTTTTTCACTTGTTGAGTTCCTTATAGCTTGTGAATATTAGACCTTTGTCAGATGCATAGTTTACAAGTATTTTCTCCCATTCTGTAGGTCATCTGTTTACTCTATTGATACTTTCTTTTGCTATGCAAAAGCTGGTTACTTTAATTAGGTCCCACTGGTCCATCTTTGTTTCGGTTGCAGCTGCTTTAGAAGTCTTCATCATGAACTCTTTGCCAGGCTGAGATGTCCAGAATGGTATAGCCTAGATATTCTTCTAGAATCTTCTTCATTTTAGGTTTTACTTTTAAATCTTTAATCCACCTTGAGTTGCTTTCTGTTTTTTGTGTAAAGTAAGGGCTCAGTTTTCAATCTTCTGCATATGACTAACCATCTATCCCAGCAGCATTTATTGAATAGGGAGTTCTTTCCCCATTGCTTGTTTTTGGTGATGTTGTCAAATATCAGATGGTTGTAGGTTTGCAGCTTTATTTCTGAGTTATGTAATCTGTTCCATTGGTCTCTGTCTGTTTTTGTACCAGTACTGTGCTGTTTTAGTTACTATAGTCTAGTAATGTAGGTTGAAGTTGGGTTGTGTGATGCCTCCAGCTTTGTTCTTTTGGCTTAGGATTGTTTTGGCTATTCAGGCTCTTTTTTGGTTCCAAATGAGTTTTAGAATGACTTTTTTCTAATTATATGAAAAAATGTCATAGGAAATTTGATAGAAACAGCATTGAATCTGTAAATTGCTTTGAGGAGTATGGCCAGTTTAACAATACTGATTCTTCCTATCCATGAATATGGAATGTTTTTCGAGTTGTTTGTTTTCTTCGATTTTTTTTTTCAGCAGTGCTTTGTGATTCTCATTGCAGAGGTCTTTCACCTCCTGGTTAACTGTATTCAGAGGCGTTTTAAGGCACTGAAGAGGCATATTCAAAGTACTAAGAGTCATCTACAACAAACCCATAGCCATCGTCATACTGAATGGGCAAAAGCTAGAAGCATTCCCCTTGAGAACCATAAGAAGACAATGAGGCCCACTCTCACCACTCCTATTCAACATAGTACTGGAAGTCCTAGCCAGAGCAATCAGAAAAAAGAAAGAAAAGGTATCCAAACAGGAAGTGAGGAAGTCAAAATATCTCTCTTCACAGGCAATATCATACTATGCTAGAAAACCCCATAGTCTTTGCCCAAGGGCTCCTAGATCTGATAAACAACTTCAGCAAAGTTTCAGAATACAAACTCAATGTGCAAAAATCAGTAGCATTTTTATCCACCAATAACGTCCAATCTGAGAGCAAAATTAAACATTCAATCCCATTCACAATAGCCACCAAAGAATAAAACTCTTTTTAATGTGAAACTGAAAAAAAGATTATAGCTGTAGGTATAAGGTAAATGAGCAATTAAAATGATAAGAACATATTAGGCTAAACTCTAGTTATATATTTGATATTGTTAATATGATTGATAAAATTTAAAAAAAATTCTACAAAAATTGATCTCCCTAAAGTAGAATTGATTATGCCATTTCTAAAGAAAATTAAGAAAATTACAAATATTATCAACATGTCTTCCGTACATTCCCTAAAGGTGTCATGAATATATATACATATAGTTTCCAACATCCATAAAATTCTGTAAACTAAATCAAATCTTAATTTAGAGAAAGTTTCTATACTTTATTTCTAAATTTCTATATTCAATAGTAAAATTGCCCCAAAGATAATAGTTGGGAAAAATATACGTACCACTACTTAAACATTTGCAACTGTATTAAATAGCATGCCCATACCTCTAATTTTAGCCTTAAGTACAAATTAGCAGAAAAGTGTGATTTCACTCTGAGGGAAATAACGTATGTTTGTTGCCTGTAAGTGTGTGTGTGTTTGTGTGAATCCAGCTGAAACAAGTCCTAATGACTCCACTACTAACTCAGAGAGCTAAGCAGATCGGGGGAAGAAATTGGGAAAATAGAAATAAGGGAAAGTCCAGAACTCCCTATCATTTGATTGAACTAAGTTTCTGTTGGCAGAACAGTGTTCCTGATAGGACCACATACATCAGAATATCAAGTAGCACAATAATAGAGGCTTGCATAGGTTCAAAGCCCCAGCACACACTTTAGTTCCAATAATTTGATAGTCAATTAAAAATAATAGTTTACTATTGTGTGAATTATTATAATGGAGACTAGTGCAGGTGTCTAAATAATCTCAATTACTGTTCATTATATAATTTAATGCAAGACAGCTGGGCACAGTGGCTAGTGCCTGTAATCCCAGCTACTTGAGAGCCAGAGGTGGGAGGATTACTTGAGATCAGGAGTTTGAGAGCAGACTGGGCAACACAACGAGACCCCATCTCTGAAAAAAAAAAAAAAAAAGTAAAAGTGAATTAGCTGGGCATGGTGGAGTGTCTGTAGTCCCAGCTACTCAGGAAGCTGAGGCAGTAGGATTGCTTGAGCCCAGGAGTTTAAGGCTGCAGTGAGCTATAGTCGCACCACTGTGATCCAGCCTGTGTGAAAGAGGAAGACCTCAAGTATAATAATAAATAATAATAGTAATTTAATGTAAGAAAAATGATAATTTGCTATTTATAAGAATGGGAAATTCGGCAAGTGTTGACATAAGTCAGCTGATAACATTCTGCTCTGTTGCTTAAACAAAGGAGTTCCAATGTCGAAAGAGCAGAATGATAAGAAAGATAAGGAAAAACTGAAGATAGCAAAATCTGAGACTTCTAAGAAAATAAATTACTCTAAAAATGTGTTTGTGTACATTTCAAATCTGCATTTAAATGTATTGAACATTTTAGATGTTCATTCTTGAAACTGAAGCTTAAAGATTCTGTGCCACGGTGGTAACAATTTTCCAAGATTTTCTACAGTATTTCTCGTTGTTGCTTTATTAACTTGAAGAATTTCTTTGCAATGGTGACTTGAAACCTCTGTTGCTTCAGTCACATGAAGCAAAGACTGCCCTGCAGCCTATCATTTGTCTTTTGACTTGCTTATAATGGATATTAATATGCTAAAATTTCTAACATTCATGCAGTCTATCCTGTCATTTTTTCCTTTATGGCAGGTTTCCTGTCTTGCTTAAAAATGACTCATAAATTTTGAGGTTGCTGCTGATATTTTTGTTTCTATATTCAGCACATTGATCTATTTGGAAATCATTCCACATAGTTGATAAAGCAAGCTTTATTTTTCTAAGTGGAAAGCCTATTAAGCAAATATTATTAATTTAAAAAACAATCTTAACCACTGCATTGAAATATCCCTTTAATATATGTTATATTCTCCATATTCTTAGATATGTTCTGAGATCATGTAAATTATCTTTTTGATTTTTTATTTATCCTATAAAATAATTTTAATTATAGCAGATTAATATCTTTTTATTATATTGAATCACAAACTCTTGATCCTAGAATTCTAGCTTAAAGTTATATTGAAGTATCTCACCTTTATTCTCCCATAAAAACTTACAAAACATTTTAATACTCTCCAATATGAAACTCTGATTTATTTTGAAGTAAATAAATATTTACAATAAATTTTGCAATGTGCATAAACAAAAAGTTAAGTTTTTAAATTCTGGATCATTATAAGCCTCTCCATTATTTAAATTAAAACATTATTTTTCATTATTATTTTTTATTTTTGAGATGGAGTCTCACTCTGTTACCCAGACTGGAGTGCAGCGGCACCATCTCAGCTCACTACAACCTCCGCCTCGCAGTTTCAAGCGATTCTCCTGCTTCAGCCTCCCCTGACTAGCTGGGATTACAGGCACCTGCCACAACTCTCCAGCTAATTTTTGTGTTTTTAATAGAGGTGGGGTTCCAACATACTTGGCCCCAAACTCCTGACCTCAGATGATCCACCCACCTCGGCCTCCCAAAGTGCTGGGATTGCAGGCGTGAGTCACCACTCCTAGCAAAACATTTTTAACGTAACCCTTTAAAAAGAATGAATTTAAGTATCCAAAAATTAGCTAGGCATGCCAATTTGTGTGAGAAACACATCAGATGTTAATTGTTCGGTATATTTAACATTTGAATAGGAATTAATTGTACTAAATTTTATGTATCAATTGAAATGTCAGACTTTCATGATGAATGCTTAAAACTAAAGGCACAGGTGAAAAATCAGATTCCAATTCAAATGTGAACATGAAGAGAAGTCTGCAGGTTTTTTTCATCATATATTTAAAACCTAATTGATTAGTTCTCATATTCTTTGACAGTGAGATTGAATGAATTAAATTATGGTCAATGTTATCAATGAATGCATTCATCTTAACCTTTTTTTTTTTCCAGGCAATTACCACTACAAGCACTATTCTTTTCTCTTTTCTATATCCAAATTTGAATTAAAAGTGTACAGAGTCAAATGTACTTAATGTTAAATGGTAGAAAGATAACAAGTGTGAAAAAGTATAATTCATAAAACTAGCAATTAATATAGAACCCAGCACTCTAGTATTTGACATTTAAGCATCTCCCTCAAGACTTCATCACGAACAATTTATAGCCTTAACTACAAATGAAATGTCATAAATAATTGGTCATGTACCTTTGACATTTCATCTCAGATTTGGTGAATTAATTTTGTAGTCTGAAACATTTGAAGCCAATATTCGGGGTCTGAAATCTCAAGGGTAGCTATTTTTAATTATTTTATGGAATATATACATTTTGCTCATTTCTTTAAATATAATAAAACAAACCTTGACTAAAGAAAGAGAACATAAGTTGAAATAAAGACACCTGCCAACCATCCTAAAGGAAAACTATTAACAATATCGATAATTATAGAGGTCATTTAATTTTTTCTATTAAGTGAATTAAACTTAATATGTCATATTGTACTTCTGAGGCTTAGGGGGAAAAGTTTTGCATATTCCTGAAGAATTTTCGTTACCTATAGAATATTAATTTCCAATTACGGTTCACTTCCAAGTTACAGTGAGATAGTGCTGTCTCTTTTAAACTTTGGTATTCATTAACTCTTTTGTGACTGTCCTTAAACAGGCCAAGTAAACTTAGCTTAGGAAGGAAGCAAAGATTAACAATGCACCAAAGCATCTTGCTGAGTCAAAGTCCAAGAGGATAAAAAGTTTCAAGTTAGGACTCTGGAAAAATTGAAATAAAGGAATGGATCACTATCAGAATTCCCTTTTCAACTTCCTACTTTCTGTCTCTCTGAACATTTGACTCACTGTACTTTCATGTAGCCAATCATATTTATTTATTTCCAATACCCAAATGAGAATATGGTAGTCAAGAGTGTACATGTTTACATTTCATTACTTAAAAATAGATAGCCATTTGAGTTGGGATTTTAGTAGGATCCAAACAAAGGAACCTTCCTAATCAGACTGAGAAGGATTCTGATTGGCTCAACTGAAGAATGCTGGCACTTCAACCAATTCATAAGGAAGGAGATGGCTGTGGGGACATATTTCCCAAAACAGTAGTGGAGGTGATTCTCTGAAAATGAGATAGAGGACAAATGAAGCTAGAAACAAAAAAAATAAGAAAGAGTGGGCAATATATTTTCTTTTCTTTTTCATTTCTTTTCTATTCTAGGAATAAACTGTTCTATGATTTAAGATTGTCAATTTTTTTTTTTTTTTTTTTTTTTTTTTTTTTTTTTTTTTTTTTTTTTGAGACGGAGTCTTGCTCTGTCGCCCGGGCTGGAGTGCAGTGGCAGGATCTCAGCTCACTGCAAGCTCCACCTTCCGGGTTTACGCCATTCTCCTGCCTCAGCCTCCCGTGTAGCTGGGACTATAGGCGCCCGCCACCTCGCCCAGCTAGTTTTTTGTATTTTTTAGTAGAGACGGGGTTTCACCGTGTTAGCCAGGATGGTCTCGATCTCCTGACCTCGTGATCCGCCCATCTCGTCCTCCCAAAGTGCTGAGATTACAGGCTTGAGCCACCGCGCCCAGCCAAGATTGTCAATTTTACAAACCCAATGAGGAACCATTATTAGAGAGGATATATGACAAGAAGACAAATTAAAACCTCTTTGATATGCCTAAATAATTTTCTGGTAAATTGAGCTTCTTTTCTCTCAAGTTTAAGAAACAGCTTTTAGAGTTATAGAGAGTGGCTGGAAATCAATAGCTCAGAGATCTTGCTAAATGAAATCAGGAAAATGAAAACCTCAAAAGGGTCAAAAGTGAACGTTGTTGACCCCAAGTGGAAAATACATCTGTATTTTCTAACTACATCAAATTTATTCACCTACATATTACTATTTAATGACATTGTTTATGACCACAAAGCATGCATCCTGGATCTTGCTCTATAATTCATTGCTGTCTTGCTAGCTCTTTGATACTTCCTGGTAAGTTTAAATATATATTCAGTGTAGCTTTTCAGTTTTACTCAATGACAGAGAGTAAGAGAGAGTTAACAAGAGAACAAGAAAGTGAAAAAGAGAGAGAGAGAGAGAATGTGTGTGTGTGTGCGCGCACGCGCAAAACCACCTTTGTAAAATTATGACAGTAAGAGAAATCTGACATGCTTGACTCTATCTTATTTCTGATGGAGTTGTTCGCGATCATTCCGGGGTTTGGTCATGCTAGCTTTGGGAGGACTTTAGTTCACAGTTTAACTTGAAAGCAAGGGTGATAATAGTCCCTCCCTAAAATGAACTCCCTCTTTGCTCAAGAACAAAAAACTGCCTTTGTAAGCCTAATGAAAGGCCATGAGAATAGGATTATAAGAGATGCCTGAATTCTGCTAAAATGTAGCAATAGTTTCTATAATCCTCTACTTCTCAGGAGTCATCTAGCTAGAGGTCACAAGACTCGTGATTTTCTCAATTGTTCCTAACTGACAATATCACTATTGTAGAATCGAATATTTCTTTTTTTTTCTTTTTTGAGACATTTTTCAGACTGACCCCACTTGAACCCATGACTCATGACCCAACTGGTCCTGTGGTCCTACCCAGAAGTGGACTCAGTGCAGAGGACCACTTTCCACAACCCTATGATTTCATCCCCAACCAATCAACAGCACCCATTCCTAGCCCTCTACCCACCAAATTGTTCATAAAAACCGTAAGCTCTGAACCTGTGTGGAGGCAGATTTCAGTAATAACTCCTTCTCCCACATGGCCAGCTTCCTGTCAATCAAACCATTTCTCTACTGCAATGCCATGGTCTCAGTTAACTGATTTTGCCTGTGCAGCAAACAACCTATCAGGTGACTACAAGAGCAGAATCGCCTCCTCTACCATCATCAAATGCTACTCGTCAATTGGTTTTAGTGCTCACGGTGATTCATACCATAATTCACCTAGTAATTATAAAATGATTCATATAACACTTAGTATTTGAAACTTCAAGGAACCTAGTAAGACACCAACTATAAGTCTCTATCAATGTGGCTGAAAGAAAAGAGTAAGCTGTATTGTGGGAGAAGCGTGCCCCTTCACTGTTCACACAGCTTGGGGATGCTGTTTTTAAACTCTCTAGAGTTGGTATGGCTGAAATACCTTTTATAGTCTCTCTTCTTATCTTTCACACATGCTACCTCTATCCTTTTACACCATTGTCTTCCTTTTTCTCTTTCACTTCCTTGCTTATTTTTGAAGAAATCATTAGGTCAGTCTCCAATTTCACCTAAGTAACAGTATCAGTCATCTTGAGCAGGCCAGAAAATAATATTGTCTCCTTCCATGTGTCCTACTAAATGTAGTGCCTTTAGCATCTGCTTTGCGGTTTGACTGAAAATAAAATAAAAATAAAATAAAATAAAATAAAATAAAATAAAATAAAGCACACACACAAGATTCCCTCTTCCAAACTCTCTGAACTACAATGAAAGCTTGTCTCAGTCCAAATTCTGCCACACTCATAAACACATAAGAGACAAAAAACATGGGGCCCAGGCTCTGGAGCCAGCTGGTTTGTATGCAAATCCTGACTCAGTCATTTATTATATGTGTGACCTTTGGAAATTCACTAAGGTTCCCTGGGTCTTAGTTTCCTCAACTATGATTATCATGCCTACCTCGAGTTATGGTGAAGGCATATGATATATGTAAAGCCTTTAGCACAATGCCTGGAAGACAGTGAACACTCAGTAAATGCTGATCATTTCTATAAGAGGTACTACAGTTTGGAGGCTAAGCACCCAGACTCTGGAGTTATCTGTCAGGCCCTGAAGCCCAGTTCTGCCTCTCAAGTAGCTGTGTAGCCTTAGGCAAATTATTTAGTAGGTCAAACTCTTTTCAGATCCCAAATTTTTGTATTTTTTTAATCCTTAGTGATCAACAAGAACTGCAAGAGACTTTTCCACTATGTACGTAAAGACAGGACTGGCCCACAAAGGAGAACAAATATTCCTGTTCCCCTCCCTGTTACCTCATTATCGTTTATAGGAACCACAGATGAACAGACCCTTATTCAAGATAGTGATTGTCTCTAATTATTTAAAATCCAAAGAACATTATTTACAATCAATTTAGGTTATGGATCCTATCTTTCTCCCTAGTACTCATTTATTGTCTGTCAACAGAATTCTTCTTCGTCCTTCTCCCATAACTTGTTTTACAATGATCCAAGCACCCATTCTTTCTGTAACTTCAAGATGATATATAAGCTCCTGTACCTCATTGAGAAGTTGCGTCTTCATCCTGATGGCTTCTGTGTATACGTGTTAAGTAACCTTGTATGACTTTTCTTCTGTTTTTTGAAAAAGTTCAAATAATATCCAAAAAGTCAGCCATCAGAGTTATACATTTTATAAATCCTTCCTTGTTTTTATTCCACTGTTAAACTTCCTAAATTACCTTAATTTTCTTCTCCAAAAGTTTTAGTTACTTTCCTTTATAGTTCAGATTTTCAAATTTTGCAATTACATACTTTGGTGGTGTAAGGTACATGGATGTGCTTTAGTCAAGCAATAGGCAGAGGCAGATATCCAGGCCTTCATGACTTACTGAATTTGGCACACAGGTGCATACCTCCACTTGTTATATAACCTGTGTGAGTTTATAATTGGCTCTGAGCCACTGTTGTTTGTAAAAGGTGTAACTGCCCTGCTAACACTGTAGAGGAGCTCTTGGGGTTCAGCTGGGCTGAACATGACTTGACGTGTTGGGCTTGCTGGTGTCCAGAGAGAGAGAGAACCAGAGCTGTCCATCTTGCAAATGGACATAGGGAGTCACAGCATGGCTTGTGCAGGTGACAAGAGAGAGAAAGAGTTAAGCTGCTGACCCTGAAGGCAAGGGAGAGCTGGCCATGCAGCTTTAGGTGTGGGGGTGGCAGGAGCCACAGAGCCAGAGCAAAGAGCCGAGATAAAGGTGGACAATGTGAAAAGAGCTAATGAGAAAGCTGTTAATGAAAGCTGATGCTAAATAAAAACCACCTTCACCTGCCTACGGCCCTCTGCGTGCTCTTTCTGCCCATCCACCCACTCCCCTCAAACTTCAGCATAGGCTGGACTAGACCTGGACCCTGGGATCTAACAGATGGGTTTCTTTTTCATTCATCAACAGGATAGTAACTGGACTCTCAGTGCAGGGATTCCTATACTGAAACTCAAAAAATCTCTTCCTTTTGGTGGTAGGAAGAGTAGATAATTTCCAGACTTTTATTATGTAAACCAAGAATAAAATTCTAAGTGCCTCAACCAACTGAAGGGATTCCCATCTTGGGCAAGAGGACCCAAAGAAACCTTAAAAACTAGTTCAGGCCATGACAGAAATGGAGGCCAGACATGTCTCATTATACCCTCCTCTCTTAGGCGTTCAGGCACAACTAACCAGCACCAACATTGAAACAGAGATCTTCAGACTGACAAAACAGGCTTTTTGTGGTAATAAGATACCAAATTTCAACCTGATTCCAGTAGAACATCACATGACAGATATCAGGCCCTGAAGGAAATCCAAGTATTTACACCAAAATACATATCTTTGACATATTTTGGAAGAACCCTGCACAGCTGTCTCTTGTGGGGGAAATTTGCATTCTGTTGAGAATCTCCTTCACTTATTACTAGCTCACTTCTGGAGAGTCTGGCACCCTTTAAATATCTGAATAGGAAACATTTGCTCTATATAGAAAACTTTGCTCCCCTAAGCTCTGAACCTTTGGGGAGGCAGATTTGAATGATAGCTCCATCTCCCACATGGCCAGCTTCCTGTCAATTAAACTCTTTCTCTACCACAATGCCATGGTCTCAGTTAACGGACTTTGCCTGTGCAGTGGGCACAAAATGCCTATCAGGTGATTACAAGAGCAGAATCACCTAGTCTACCATCATCAAACACTACTTGTCAATTGGTCTCAGTGCTCATGATGATTCATATCATAATTCACATTGTAATATATAAAATGATTCATATAACATTTAGTACTTGAAACTTTAGTACTTGAAACTAAGAGTGGCCACTTGTGAGACTTCATCTATATAACAAAAATGTTGGCCTCCCCACCCTTTATCTTAACCCAGACACTACTTTCTATTGATTGCAGGTCTTTAGATAATAACTTAACTCGTTCAACCAATCAGAAAATCCTTGAATCCCCCTCCAACCTGGAAGCCTCCACTTCACGTTGTCCTGCCTTTCCAGGCTGAACCAATGTACACTCACATGTATTGATTAATAGCGTATGTCTTCCTAAAACATATAAGACCAAACTGTAACCCTCATGAGGTAAGTAGATTGAGACCATCTTGGCTAACACAGTGAAACTCCATCTCTACTAAAAATACAAAACATTAGCTGGGCGTGGTGGCAGGCACCTGTGGTCCCAGCTACTCGGGAAGCTGAGGCAGGAGAATGGCGTGAATCCAGGAGGCAGAGCTTGCAGTGAGCTGAGATCGCACCACTGCACTCCAGCCTGGGTGACAGAGCGAGACTCTGTCTCAAAACAAAACAAAACAAAACAAAACAAAACAAAACAAATAAACCGTAACCTAACCACCTCAGGACCTCCTGAGACTTTGCCTTGGGCCTTGGTCACTCATATTTGGCTCAGAATAAACCTCTTTAAATATTTTACAGAGTTTGACTGTTTTTAATCAATAGCTGAATTAAAAAGTCACAAATCTATAAATTTAGAAAGAAGCATTTTATTTCTAAAATTGGGTATCTTAGCATCAAAGCAGGAAGTGGAGCCTCCAACTGAAACTGAAAAGTAAGCGCTTCAAGGGAGGGACGAAGTGAACAGGAATTTATGTTAAGTGAGGTAGCTAAGGTTACATATTCAACAGATTATAGGAGGTGCTGTGAATAGCGGGTGGCGTGCACATGCATAGTAGGCTAACATGTATGCAATAGGAAACCCATGTTCACCTTGGGGACAGAGTCTTAACATTGAAATGTATTACTATTAGTCTGTTTACTTGTAAAGCTGAAGCAGAGCACAGGAAAGCCCTTTGGGTGCAGTCTCTGTGCTCTGTGAACTGACTGCCAGAACCACTTCCTGACTCCTGGTCTCTTACTGGGAAGAAATACTGATCAGTTGTTGTTCCCAGCCACAGAAAGGGAAAGGCAGTGCCACTGCCCAACCAAGAAAGACTGGTTGATATTCGTAGTGGAATCTTTTTCAAGGAGTTGGCTTCTGTTTAGCCCTTAGGTGAAAAAACAGAACTAATAATGGCAGTTAGTGAGAGAAGGGTACAACAAGGCCTATTCGACCCTTTGTCATGTCGGGGCTGGAACTCAGTTTTCTTTCTTGGCGGGGGTGGGGTATCTATGGGCTCCCCTTGGACAAAAGATGGTCTGTTCAGTTGATTGGGGGCTTAGAATTTTATTTTTATCTATGATACTTTATCTTTCTTGAACTCATTTTATTTGGATATTTGGCATCATTTATCAATACTGTTTGTCTCTTATCTTTCACATTTTCTTATTTCTCTGATTTTATTTGGTGTTCTGGGAACATTCTGTGATTGTGTTTTCTAAACTCCTTGAAAATCTTTTAATTTAATTTAGATATTTATTTATAATTTTCCATGTCTTTGGTTTATTACATGAATTTTCTTTAATTTAAAAAATGGATGCCATATCTCTTAAATTTCTCTGGGCATACACATTAGAATGTCTTTATGTATTTTGCTTTTGTTCTACATTCTTTTTGGTCACTTGTATTACTTGTGTTCTGGGGCAATTTTTCATTGTGACGGCTTAAATAAGATGTTGAGAGGATATTTTGTTCTCCATTCATATCTAAGAATGAGGAAGTAAAATGCTGGCACCTGTGGGTATGCTACTGTGCTCATTTCTTGTTCATCCTTGCATTAATGGAATAGGACTAGAAGCCAGGGTTAACAGAACGAGGCCAAATGCCAGTACTCATCACCTTCCCCTGGGACTTGCACATTCTCCTAGATGAACCTTTAAGGTACCAGCTTGAGGGCTAATGCTGGGATGCCATGTGGTGATTACCACTCAGAGACAGGAAAGTAAACTCTCCCATGAAAAGTTTCAGTTAATCCTTTTGAATTTAGCTCCATGTTTTATTTCTCCTCAGTCATATTTTTGCATCCATGACTGTTTAGATTCTAGATTTCTGCAGGTAAAATCAGCTTCTTTCTGAGCTGCATCACACTTTAGAAACATTCTAGGCTACTTTTTTGACTGCCTGGCACAGTACTCACTACTTTTAAATCTAATTACCACGATCCAAAATTAAATTGAAATTGCCTATGTGGTCCTTTGCCTGATAGTTTTGTTCATCAGAAGTTTATAACTTTCAGTGGCTTCCTGTTATTTTATCGGCATTTTAAAAGAGAAAAACAATTGGTGGTGATCCATTCATTTTATTTACCCAGTTCATCTAAACTATGGATAGGACATTTCCCTATGTCAGAGACTTTATGACCTTCAAAAGACTGACCAGACTATTTCCTGTGCACTATAATCTTTGTTCCAGCATGAATCTTTTAAAAATTGCGTCAATTATGAAAATATATTTGCATTAGCCTATCAAATGCGACAAAAATTGTGATTAAATGCATTTGACTTTCTTATATACTACTACTTCAAATAGCAAAGTAGGAATGAGATCTCTTAATGCCTACCTCATCTCCATCTTTTGTAAATATGAGATGTGTGCAGTTTTTTCAGAAAGTTTTTAAGATAAATTAAACAATGCAAGGAAACACCCAGCTTAAGATTTGGTACACTGTAAGCCTCTAACAAATGTCTGTTCTCTGGCCATCTATTACAATCCCAACTAGAGAAACAGATTTATATTTATTAAGACTTTGAAATAAAGGTTTAGGTTTAACAGATGTCTGGTAGCTGCAATTCTGAAATAGTCAGCTGTCTCTAACTTCATCCAAATATGAGATGAACTGAGAATAATTTAAACAGCCAGGGAGTTATGATCCTTTGAGATAGCACTGCACCTCACAGACTGGTTTTACTGCCTTACTATACGCAGAGGCTGTCTACCAAGTGCATGAGTTTGATGCGACAGAATGTCCACACACGTCACGCAAAGAAGATTTATTACTCAAGGGTAGGTCGCACAGATAACTGGAAGCATAGAACCCATGGCAAGCTAGTTTCCTGAGAAAGCTGCTGAGGGAATAGAGAGTCTCATTGCATGCTTCCCATGTTGCACCGCAGCTGAGGGACACTGAAAGCACTCCAGCCACTGTAAGGTGCCACTGGGCTCACTAAGTGCAAGCGCCATAGAACATGTTATTCTAAGAAAATGAGGACACAGCCCGGGTTGTTCTGGACATATCTTCCTTGTTTCTGCATGTTGCACTATCAGTACTTTCTGCCTGAGAAATGCAAACAAGAGAGGGAAGATTTGGGTTAGCTAAACACATCCGACTGGGAACGTTTCCCCCTGGGATATCATTAGAAGGCTGTGTACCCCACCCAACTGTGAAAATCTCCTGGCCATTGTCTATAATGGAATTCATTGATTAAAAACAAGTTTTATCTTCAACACATTTTGCAATGTATTTTAAAATAACAAATCAGCAATACACAATTTACACATGTATGCAGTGTGTAAAGACTATAATTACTTAGTAATATTATTTTCAAGTCTTCATATAAAAAGAAAATAAAAATAGAAGCTTTAATTCAAAAGTTGAATAATTAAATCTGTAATATACTTTTATTTGTTTTCTGTCTTTTATGAGGAATCAAAACAAGTTTTGGCTTGTTGTACTACTTGAGTGACAAAACATTATTAAAACGAGCACAATCATAAAACTGTCCTCAAAATTATAGAAACACAAGCAGCTAAAGAACATTATTCTGAAAGGCAAAAAATGGATATGGCAAGCAATAAGAGTTTTAATTACAGGTAGATCTCTAAGAAGAGATCATGGATTATCACCAGGAAACTAAAACAAATAAAGAAAATACATTGCGTGCAATGAAATATTCATTTCTGATGTTTACCTACTGCATAAGAAACGTATTAAAATAAAAAAAGATGTATATCACAAAAGAAAAATATTGTTTATTGTTGTGTTTTCTTTATTTGTATTTTTTGTTTTAGTAATTTTATACTGTAGAAGTGCTTTTGAGGATATCTTTTTTTCTTTTTTCTTTACGAAGTGATTCAACTTATCTATTGCACAGCATGGTGAATATTGTTAATAATACAGTACATTTCAAAATTGCTAAGAGAGTAAATTTCAAATGTTCTCATCACAGAAAATGATAAGTATTTGAGGTGATGAATATATTAATTAGCTTGATTTAATTATTTCATGTTGTAGTCACAAATCATATTACTTTGCAATCCATAAATATATAAAACTATAAATTGTCAATGTGTAATAAAATTTTCTTAAAAAAGTTTTTAAACCTGTTTAAAAAAATAAGTGATTAAACTTGTTTAAGTTCTATTTATCCTCTTTCTCCTGATCCACCAACATCTCAGGAAAAGAGATTTAAAAGCTGTGTATGAAAATAAAGCACAAGAAAGCAAAAGGAAATGCAAAATGAATAAATATAAAAATATATTGATTGAAAACAATTTTAAAAGAGAAAGAAAAATTCTGATTAACAGAATTATATAATAGAGGAGTGATGAGACAAATAAAATAACAAATCGTTTATAAATCTGTTCCTCTACTAAAATAACTTAATATCATTGAAGTTACTACAGTGACCTAAAATTTTAAAAAGTATTTTTTCTGATTCAAATTGAATGTCATATAAAATCCTTGTCTAGGTGCAGTTATGTTTTTTAAATATAACAATAAAAATAACGTTTGTGCACAGAATTTAGTAAGATATATGCCATTCAAAACCAACAACATACTATGATGAGTTATATGATTTCTGTTTCTCTTAAGAAGTCAAGCACTATAGGCTGGGCTCACGCCTGTAACACCAGCACTCTGGGAGGCCAATGCTGCCAGATCACTTGAGTTCGAGACAAGATTGGTCAACATAGCGGAACTCTTCCTCTACTAAAAATACACAATTTAGCTGTGCATGGTGGCACATGCCTGGAATCCCAGCTTCTTGGGAGGCTCAGGCAGAAGAATTGCTTGAACCCAGGAGGCGTAGGTGACAGTGAGCTGAGATGGCGCCACTGCACTCTAGCCTCGGTGATAGAGCAAAACTCTATTTCAAAGAAGGAAAAAAAGAAGAAGAAGAAAAATAAATAAGGTAAACACTGAAGAGTCTTTTAAGTAGTTTGAAATGGCCAATTCAAAAGTGCTGATAATTTCTAACTTCAGTCTCTGGGATTCCCTGTTCTGGTTGAGTGTAGCTGTATAAAGGATGCATGTATATATTTTTTGCCAACTGCTCTTCAAAGGATAAGTGATGCCTTTTAATTACATTTTAGAAGGTAATTAATTTAAAATACCCATGCAAATTCTTCATCTTGGAATCCCTCTTCAGACAGCACCCAGATGCCCCAGGCTTTCAGCAGTTTATTCCAGTTTCCAAAATATTCGTAAAGTACCTAAAATAATAGAGATTCTTGAAAATATTCCAAGCAGCTAGAAAATAAAAACCATTTGCAGAATGAACAATAAAAGAGCAACACATATGTTTACATTTTTTAAATAAAGTAATACTTTGCATTATAAACACATGCAAATAGAACACAAAAAAACAGTACAATTTTTGAGTTGTCTGAATATTTAGCTATTTTACAGCAGCCTCAATACAAGAAGCCGTCATCCTCAGTTAGATGCTTTGATTCCACAGGGCAGTAACTGTAATTTTCATTTGGGGCCATAAAAATTTTTTTCTAAAGAAAGCATACTTGTATTTATTTACAATTTAAATAATTACGCCATAATTTTACTTCTTTCTTGTATTTTATTGTACATTTTAATCTGCTGTCATTTTGTTGACATTAATCTGAAAGAATGACAAGATGGCCAAATCTGAATGCATTATATCGATCATGCCTCTCATCAATTCACTGAGCAACTCAGGGCGAGGTCGGTGAGAGCAGCTTGCCTTGGCAGGGACAAGTACATTATCACTGGCATTGCTGTAAGTCCTGACACATAGTAATAATAAGAGCAGATCCACTTTTAGTCTGTTTTATTATTGATGTCGAAGTCTCTACAGGTAGTGACTTCTGTTATTTTTTGCATCTAAGTTTCTCTGATTTTCTGCATCCTCACTGCCCCGCTGTCCGTTAAAACCAAAATATTTAATAATATTAATAATAAAGTTTGCACATGTCAAAAGTAAGCCTTGACTTCACACTGAATCCAAAATTAGAAGAATCTTTTTCTCTAGGGAGAAACATTTTTCCTTGCAGAAGTCCATATGCACAAGATGTCACATCTAAGAAGTAACCAGGAAAAGCTGGATATTCTATACCTCATATGCGAACTTGAAGTATGCTTCTGGAATGGAGACATTTAACACATTTTGTATTTACTAGTGATCAAAATTAATGTTTGCAGGGAGACTTAAAGATGGCTGACCAGAAGCACAGGACACTCCCCTCCTCCACAAAGAAGAAACAAAATAGCCAGTGTAGATAATCACACTTTGACTAGAGCATCTAAGACAGAATGCTGGAGCTCAGCAGAGAAGTGATAAGAAACACCTAAGGCACTGAAGGAGAAAGAGGTAAGGCAGAGGGCCTGGCCAGGAGCAGCTGGGAGCCCAGAGAGGCTTCCCAGTGAGGGAAAACGATAAGTGAGCGACCCCTGGTGGTCCACATTCCCACTGTGAACTCTTGCACAGGGCCACAGCCGTCTGACCAGCAGAGCTCACTGCTTAGGGACTGATGATTGCCCCACCCTGCCCACCATAGCCTGAGTCCTTGTGCATGACCTGCAGGCCTGAAGACTGACAGGCCCATGTGACCTAGCACTGAGCCCTCCCTGTGTGCCCAAGCATGTCGCCCAGGACCCTGGAAATTGTCCCATTCTTGTTCACCATAGCCTGTGCCCATGAACACCAGATAGGAGGGTAGGAGATACCTAAGGACAGGACTGCCCATTGGGCACTGTTCCCCTAGCACCGAAGACTGCCACGTTGGGGACCTGGGAATTGATCAGTGTTTTTGGACACCACAGTGCATGTCTAAGCACCAGGGAATCTACCAACAGGCCCAGAAAACCTTCTGGCAGTGCTCAGGCATGCTGTCAGGTCTGGGAATCTCTTTGACTTGCCCACCACGACTGGCAACTGTGCACTCCTCTAAGGAGCCTGAGGACAGGCCCATCCAATCTGCTGCCACCACTGCTGCCAGCACCTACCTGCACAATCTCCACCTAGAAGCCTGTCTAGCTGGTTGCAACCACCACCAACACCAGTGCATACTTCCTGGGAACCTGAGAGTTGTCCAGCTACTGACATTGCACATGCCATGCACATTGCTTAGGGGTCTGAAGACTCACCCTCTTGCCCAGGTCACCACTGCTGCTAGCAGCACAAAAGCAAACTAACTGGAGCAAAACCTCACCATGGCCTCCACTAACACCTATAGCTTAAGCCACTGAGGAAATCACAAACACTACTGTCACTGTTTACAGCTGAGAAATATCAAATGGAGACTACACGACTTCACACACCCAGAACCAAAGCTAAGGCACCCTACCCAACCAACAGCATAGATACATCCACAGGAAAAAATCTTCCCCTATGACAGTCAACCCCCAAAACTGGAAGAAGCAATGGTTATACCACATGCACAGATATCAATGTAAGGATGAAAGAAATGTAAAAAAGCAAGGACAGATGACACCTCCAAAGAAACAATAATTCTCCAGCAACAGATTCCAATGAAAAACAAAATTATGAAATGGTGAAAAATGAATTTAAAATAATGATATTAAGGAAGCTCAGTGAGATATAAGAGAACACAGATAATACAAAGAAATCAGAAAAGCAACTCAGGATATGAATAAGAAATTTATCAAAGGAATAGACAGATATCATGAAGAAGAATCAAACAGGTATCCTGGAAAGGAAGAATTTAATGAATCAAATAAAAAGTACAATCAAGAGCTTCAACAATAGACTAAATCATGCAGAAGAAAGAATTTCAGAACTTGAAGACAGGTCTTTGGAAATAGTCCAGTCTAACAAAAAATAAAAATAAAAAAAAAGAAAAATAAATAAAAAGAATGAAGAAAGCCTATGTATTATACAGGACACCATAAAGTTAGAAAGTATTCCAAATTTGGGTGTTCCAGAAGATGAAGAGAAGACCAATGGCATAGAAAAGAAACTGAAAACTTTTTAAATCTAGCAAGAGATTTAGACATCCAGGTGCAGGAAGCTCAGAGACCCCCAAATAGAAACACCATTGTTTCCCCTGACACATAATTAGTCAAAATGTCAAAATGGGCCGGGTGTGGTGGCTCAAGTCTGTAATCCAAGCACTTTGGGAGGCCAAGGTAGGCAGATTATGAGGTTAGGAGATCGAGACCATCCTGCTTAACACGGTGAAATCCCGTCTCTACTAAAAAAAAAAAAAAATTAGCTGGGCGTGGTGGTGGGCACCTGTTGTCCCAGCTACTTGGGAGGCTCAGGCAGGAGAATGGCGTGAACCCAGGAGGCAGAGTTTGCAGTGAGCCGAGATCGCGCCCCTGCACTACAGCCTGGGCAACTGAGCAAGACTCTGCCTCAAAAAAAAAAAAAAAAAAAAAAAAGTCAAAATTTAAAACAGAGAGAATCCTAAAAAGAATGAGAGAAAAAATGTCTAGTTACATATAAGAAAACCCTTCTGTGAGATAAGACATATTTCACCCCATTAAAAATATTTATGTACTCAGAAAGAACCAACATCACTTAAATATGGTATGATAAAGCTGAAATACATTTCCACATTGACAATGACTGTGTTCTGTACAATGATATTATAGTGACTTCCACTAAATATTTGGTTTTGTCTAGTACAAGTAAATATTTAAAAATCCAAGTGATTAAAAAATTAAATGGCTGGTTTAGTTACACTTAATACTTTTTAAAAAGGTATTGCCATTTCTTTCTTTCCATACTTCCACTGAGAATGATTTTTATTCTCTTCCAATAACAAAAAAAGTTCTTATGTAAGGTTTTGAGTTATATTTTAAAATGCCTTCCTGAGATGTCACAACATTTAAGGATCAAAAGCTTAGTGTTTGTGATCAAACTGCACAATTCTGAATTCCACGTCAGCCACTCATTTACTGGGTAAACTTGAAAAATTGTTTCACTTTTTGCTGTCTTCTTTAAAATGATAATAATATAATAATAGTACTATTAATAGGACTGTGTTGAGTATTTAATAAAATGTGTAAAAGGTATGCATAGTGTCTGGTACATATTAGACATTCAATAAAGATTGCCTATTTTCATTGTCTCTCTTTCTCTCTCTCTCTGTCTCTCCATCAAAAGCTTTACCTTTGCTAACCCTTTCCCAGGAACACATGGCTTCTTGTACAGTGTATTTCTGTTCTTTTTTATCCTGTAAATTCAATAGTATTTTGTTGTAATTATCTTAACACATCTTTGTTTAGATTTAACTTTATGTTTATCAATTTATTTGTTTGTTTTTTTAATTTAAGATCATACTGCTGGGACTATCAACCTTCTTTCAAGAATGCATCTTTTAAAATTACATAACTGAAAGTTGATGAATAAAAATGCTCTGTGATCTGAGTTTAACTGAAGATGTTTACTTCTTTTTGGCTTTCATTCTTGTAAGAAAGTTATGTTCTGTATAAAATTATAGGTTTCAAATTATTATTTTTTCAGCAATTTCAGATGTCATTTTACTCTCTTCAGGAATCCTTTATTGTTGATAAAGAGGCTAACATCAATATTACCTACACATGTCTTCTCTCTGCCAGCTTTCAAGGTCATTTTTTTTATTTTTGATATTTAAGTCACTGTATAATGTAAACAGGTACAATGTATTTATTTTCTATTGATGCATAACGCATTACCACAAATTTACCAGCTTAAAACAATACAAATTTATTAGCTCCCAGTTTCTGTGGGTCAGAAGTCCAGGCACTGCATGACTGGGTTCTCCACTCAAGGTCTAGTTAAAGTGAAATCAAGATGTTACCCAGGCTGAGATCCCATTTGAAGGCTCTGAGAAATAATCTGTTTCCAAATTTACTCAGGTTGTTGACAAAATTCAGTTCCTTGAATTGCAATACTAAGGTATTTATTTCCTTGCTGGTTGTCAGATGGGGGCTGCTTCGGCTAGTAGAGATCCCCCAAGTTCCTTTCCATATGTCTTCCATCGTCAAAGCCAGCATTGGAGAATCTTCTTCTCATCAAATTCGTCTCACTTTTTAAAATTTATTTTGCCAGGAAAAATCCAGTCCCTATTATAAGTTTACCTGATTTGGTTGGATTCACCCAGGATAATGTCCCTCTTTTAAGGTCAACTGAATTGGAACCTTAATAACATCTGCAAATTCCCTTCAGAGCAGCACATACATTAGTCTTTGATTGAATAATTTGTGCCATACATGGAGTGAGAATCTTCCCTGTGTGATTTCATTTGTTTTGTAGGTCTAGAATATTTTCATCGATTATCTGCTTAAATATGCTCTCATCTTCACTATTGCGCTTCTCTTCTCCTGGAAACTCAGACAAATGTATGTAACATCAAATCATTATATGTTTTGTATGGCTCTTAATCTCCTTTTTGCATACCTCAACTCACAGTCTCCTTAAAATGTTGTTGCAGTGATATTAACACTTTCAATTATCTCTGTAAAAGTAAATTGACATAAATAATAAAAAACAATGGAAGAAAATCAGAATTATGGTATAATTGAAGGTCCTTTTTTGAAAGATGCTTCTCATAATTCTAATCATGAAGCCTCCCAATTGTCCCAAGTAGAGGTGGCATGGGGGAGGGATGGTACTGAAAACCTTGTTTTACTGCATAGTGTGCAAGTGTGTATTAGTACAGATTATATACATCTTAGGTTTATATGAAAATAATTTATCTCTAAAAAGACATTTTTCATTCATATCATATAATATTTTTACTATCATAGAGCAGTGTACCTGAATAGTACATAGCTGTGATAACCTAAAAATGGCCAAATGCACCAGTCTTCTTCAAAAACTAGAAGGCCACAGATCTAAGTACTTAAGTTACATACTGAGTAATTATTTCTGTCTCTCTTCCAGATAGACAATTCTCTTTTAAGCTATATTTACCCATTAATTTAATTTTTATTTTAATATGTACATTTTTCATTTCCTTTCCCCCAGGTCTATTAAGGTATAACTGAGAAAATAAAATAATATACATTTACAGTGTACAACATGATGTTTGGATATATGCAAGTACACATTGTGAAATAATGAAATTAAGATAATTAACATATCCCTCACCTCATATAATTATTATTTTTGTGGTCAGAACATTTAAGATCTACCTCAGCAGTTTTCAAGACTACAATATATTCTCATTAACTATAGTCACCACGCTGTACAACACATCTGCAGAACTTATTTACTTTGTCCAACATTTATATTCTTTGACCAACACCTTCTCATCCCATCCTCTGCCAGCCCCTGGCAACTACCATTTTACTCTCTGTTTCTATGAGTTCAAATTTTTCAAATCCTACATATAAGTGAGATAATGCAGTATTTCTTTTTTTGTGCCTGCTTTATTTCATTTAGCACAATGTCCTCTGGGTTCATCTATGTTGTTGCAAATGACAGTATTTTCTTCTTTTCTGTTTTAAGGCTGAATAGTATTCCATTGTGCGTGTGTAAATATATATATGTGTGTGTGTGTATATATATATACAGTTATACATCACTTAATGACAGGAATATGTTCAGAGAAAAGTATAGTTAGGAAATTTCATCATCGTACAGAAATCATAAAGTGTACCAACCCAAATCTCTAGCCTACTAAACCCCTAGGCTATGTGGTATATTCTATAGCTCCTAGGCTGCTAACCTGTACAGCATGTCATTGTATCAAATACTATAGCCAATTATAACACAGTGGTAAGTATTAATGTATCCCAACATATAAAAGTAGAAAAAGTACAGTAAAAATAAAGTATAAAAGATAAAAATAGTACACTTGTATAGATAACTTACCTTGAATGGAGCTTGGAGGACTGGGAGTTGACTCTGAGTGAGTCCGTGAGTGAGTGGTGAGTGAATGTGAAGGTCTGGGACATCACCGTACGCCATTATAGACATCATAAGCATTGTACATTTAGGCTACACTAAATTTGTTTTTAAACATTTTCTTTAGTGATAAACTAAACTTAGCTTACTTTGACTTTTTACGTTATAAACGTTTTAATAGTTTTTGATTTTTTGACTCTTTAATGATAACACTTAGCTTAAAACAAAAATATTTTACAGCTGTGCAATAATATTTTTCTTTCTTTATATCCCTATTTTATATGCTTTTCATTCTTTTTGAATTTTAAATTTCTCTTTTTAAGCTTTTTTTTAGTAAAATCTAAGACACAAATATACACATGAGCCTAGGCCAGTACAGGTCAGGATCATCAGTGTCACTGCCTGCCACCTCCAGGGTTTGTCTCACTGGAAGGTCTTCAGGGACAATAACAGGCATGGAGCTGTCATCTCCTATGCTAACAATGCCTTCTTTTGGAATACCTCTAAGGGACTTGCCTGAGATTGTTTTACCATTAATCGTTTTATTTTTTTTTTAAGTAGAAGGAGTATACTCTAAAACAACAACAAAAAAGTTATAGTATATTCAATATACAAATCAGTAACATAGTCATTTGTTACCATTATTAAGTGTTATGTATTGTATGCTATATGGTTTTTATGACTGGTAGGCCTGTAGTAGATTGTTTATATCAGCTTCTCCACAGACACACGAGCAACGTGTTACGTTCTGATGTTAAGACAACTATGAGGTTCCTAGGCCATAGGAATTTTTCAGTTTCATTATGATCTGATGGGGCTACTATCATATAAGCAGTTCATTGTTAACAGAAACATCATTATGTGGCATGTGACTGTATATAGACACACATATATGTGCGCACATACCATATTTTCCTTATCCATTCATCATCCATCAACACACTGAGGTTGGTTACGTAACTCAGCAGTTGTGAATAGTGCTTCGATAAACATAGAGTGCAGATATCTCTTTGACATACTGATTTTATTTCCCTTGGATGGATACCCAGAAGTGAGACTGCTAGACCGTATGGTAGTTGTTTTTTATTTTTGAAGAATTCTATACTATTGTCCATCACAGCTGCACCAATTTACATTTCTACCAACAGTGCACACGCCTTCCGGTTTCTTTACATTTGCCAACACTTACCTTTTGCCATTTTGATAGTAACTATTCTGTTAATAATAACAGATGTGAGACGATATCTCACTAGGAGGTTGATGGGGAGCTCAACTCAGCACCAGAATTCTAGTTGTCACTGAAGAAACGAGAGCTAAGATTTACTTATCACTAACATCAGCAATCACAGAACACTTGTATCACACAGAGGAAGTGATCCATGATCATCTGCACTATCTTAATGTGGAGGAAAAGTTAAATATTAGATTTGAATTCAGTTGAACATGGACACAAACAATGGTTACCAAGTCCCAGAACAGATTGTGTGAACCCCTTGAGGCGTTCATCCAGTGCTGTTTCGGAAAAATCTCTATTTCAACCTATTCCTATGTGTTAGATATCGAAAAACGATAGACAATCACAAAAAACAAGTTGACTTTTTGTGTTCCTTGAGCCCAGTCATGAAGCGCCCTCGTAACTGGACCTCATGCCAAACAACTTACAAAAAGAGAGAGGGTCCCAGACTGCGCCAAAGCTTCATGACACCTCTCCTCATCTGTAAATGGATGAGTGGCCGACTCTGGAACCCAGGCTGTTGCTTCTCGGTCTGATAGTGAATCCTCCGTAGTCTGGTGAGTGTAAATATCTTTTCCCTTCTCCCCTTCCCATTGTAATTTGCTTATTATATCAATCTACTTATTATATATTATTATATAATTTGCTTATTATACCTGCATTGCCATTTACATGGGATAAAGATTGTTTACCCTTAAAGGTATTGTATGTGTGTCTTTTCTTCTCTCCGCATGCATTTCCCACACAGAACACTTATTCACATAAGATAATCCCCATCCTTACGTCTTTTGCCATATAAAAATTCCGATAGGCCAGTGAAATTAAATTTAGGACCTGGACGAAAAGGAGCAAAAAGACAGTTGAAGCGAGAAGGGACATCTTGTTGAAGTTACCTTGAACCAGATAGTAACTGTGAATATAATAATTTGAGTCAGGCCAGAAAATAAATGAATAAATAAAACACTATACTTACGTTTTCTTATTATTTTAATTTTTCTTACCTCTGACAAGAAAGAATGAGCTTGTGCTTTTATGTCAAAGAAAAGTGCTCCAGTTACTAAAAGAAAGCAGGTTTTATATTTGTACATAGTTAATTGTTGAATGCACAGTTCATAGTCTCTATTGGAAAATTCGATGCAATAGAAAAATTGATCACTCAATTTGTAATGTGGACAGGCAAAATTTTTTTTCATAGAAAACTCATATTACCAGGATCCTCTATGTTCCATGTAGCTTGATTTTTTTATAAAGATAAACTAACACTGCTTAAGCACAAATGTGGTATATGTTGTGTTAGAATTATATATAAATCAAGTAGCACAGAGCAAAAACAACATGTAATGCAATAGATTTCTTTATTTGAGATGTAATTTTCCTGATAAAATTGCTATGCTTCATTTCCAGCAATAGATTTAACTCAGGTAACATAAAACCAGAGAATGTCAGAAAGCTGCCGATTCTCCAGAGGAAGGGGCTCATCTTATTAAGCAATGCAACTGTGACAACATGTAGGATATTTCTGAATTAATTTTATTTTTCTGAGAAGGTATTCTATACTTTGGGGAACATGATATGTGCAAAGGTTTCTCAATAGCATTACTGAAAATTGATTTACGACAGACACAATCAAGATCACAGGGCCCTCAAACAGCCTCTTGAAAGTGATTTTTCAAGATGAAATAAAAGTAAGACAATTCAAAAAATTCATCAGAGAACACCCTATGTGTAATGAATGTCTCAGGAGGCTCAGTCAGCTAAAAATCCAATCTATTTTCTTTAGAAAATATTAGAAAATCTCTAAACAACTCAAATCACCTGCATTACTATTTGAAATGAAATAAAGAGGTTTCAAGTTGTTTAACAATATTTAGGCTCCAGGTACTTGTAGTAAACTTCAGTGAGAGGAAAGACTCTCAAAAATAGAATGCATAAAATGGTAAAAAGTTAAGTAAAACACAAATTTTTGTGAAGGAAGGAAGTGTAATTTTTTTTACTTTATTATTGCTCTCCAATTTTTAATTGTTTAAATTGTGCTTTTTGAAGCCTCTGAACCAAGAAGATAAAATCAACATCGTTTGACTAAGTAACGACCCCTATATTGTGCTGACTTGCCTTCCTTCATTTTCAGTTAAATCAGGATTTCCTCATATTAGTCTTTTTTTGTTTGCTGACCTATATTCTCTACTTGATTTAAAGTAGATAGCTTACATTATGTAACTACTAGATTTAAAGTAGTCACCTTACGTTATGTAGTGGTTGTTAAATTCAATTGAATTTGACCTAAAGTGGCCTCTACATGTAGTGAACTACAACTTAACTTAGTATGTAAACTAACTGCAACATAAGAGTATATTCAAAACCACAGTAAGATGCCATCTCACACAAGTCAGAATGATTATTATTAAAAAGAATAGTAGGTGCTGGCGAGGTTGCAGAGAGAAAGGAATACTTACACACTGTTGGTGGGAGTGTAAATTAGTTCAGCCATGTGGAAGACAGTGTGGTGATTTCTCAAAGACCTAAAGACAGGAAAACCATTCGACCCAGCAATCTCATTACTGGGTATATACCCAAAGGAATATAAATTATTCTACTATAAACACACATGCACGCATATATTCACTGCAGCACTATTCACAGTAGCAAAGACATGGAATCCACCTAAATGCCTATCAGTGGTAGACTGGACAAAGAAAATGTGGCACATATACACCATGGAATACTATGCAGCCATAAAAAAAGAATGAGATCATATCCTTTGCAAGAATGTAGATGGAGCTGGAGGCCACTGTCCTTAGAAAATAAACACAAGAACAGAAAACCAAATACTACATGTTATCACTTGTAAGTAGGAGATAAATGATGAGGACACATATACAAATTTTCTTAAAAGTCTTAAAAATTTAGATTCAAAATGTCAAACTTTAACATTTCTCTTTTTAATACTTATTAGTAGATTATACGAAATTTAGCCTCACTTATATAAATATATGGATTACTAAGGATGACAGGATATTTGTGTGTTATCATTATACATAGAATATTTTAAGAATAGTATGAAAGAATGAAAGTAGTAATTGTATATACTCAACTTTTAACACACTTTACCATACAGCAACTTATAAATGTATTGTTAGTTATGAAATAATCTAGTTTTATCAAAACTATCCCTCATCAAATTAAATGTTATAAAATTTCCTTATTTTTTTAAGGAAATTCATTAAATTCCTATGAATTTAATTTACATGAATTATAAGCCATACTAATAATGCAAGCCAAAAAGGGAACCTGATGATAAAGTCAAAAATTCTTCTAATATGAGAAATGTTTTAGTCTACTACCAAAACGTGGTCTTACATATATTCTTTTCTTTTCTTTTCTTTTCTTTTCTTTTCTTTTCTTTTCTTTTCTTTTCTTTTCTTTTCTTTTGAGACAGAGTCTTGCTCTGTCACCCAGGTTGGAGTACAGTTGGCACCATCTGGGCTCACTGTAAACTCTGCTTCCTAGGTTCAAGCAATTCTCCTGCCTCAGCCTCCCGAGTAGCTGGGACTACAGGCACATGCCACCATCCCTGGCTAATTTTTTTGTTTTGTTTTTGTTTTTTGTTTTTTTTAGTAGAGACAGGGTTTCACCTTGCTGGCCAGGCTGGTCTCAAACTCCTGACCCCAGGTGATCCGCCTGCCTCAACCTACCAAAATGCTGGTATTACAGGCGTGAGTCACTGCACCCAGCCACTTTTATTATTTTCAATGTTGATGGTTAACCCAAGTCAATAGTGTGCCTTAATTTATCAGCCAGTACCCATACAAAAGCATAATCTTTAGCAAAACACATTACTGCTATTAAGTCTTTATCATATTATTTTAAAAGCTAGTTCATTTATTTGTTTAGGCAAGACATTCACATAGTTTAAAAAACTATACAAAGTGCCGGGTGCGGTGGCTCAAGCCTGTAATCCCAGCACTTTGGGAGGCCGAGATGGACGGATCACGAAGTCAGGAGATTGAGACCATCCTGGCTAACACCGTGAAACCCCGTCTCTACTAAAAAAAAATACAAAAACTAGCCGGGCGAGATGGCTGGCGCCTGTAGTCCCAGCTACTCGGGAGGCTGAGGCAGGAGAATGGCGTGAACCCGAGAGGCGGAGCTTGCAGTGAGCTGAGATCTGGCCACTGCCCTCCAGCCTGGGTGACAGAGTGAGACTCCGTCTCAAAAAAAAAAAAAAAAAAAAAAAAAACCTATACAAAGTTATTAAAGAGACATCTCAATTCTACATTTCTCCTTATTCAACAGTTCTTAACGTTTTTGCCATTTTCTGGTGCATCTTCCAGGTGTGCTTTTCAAAAAGAGTTTTCTTTTGTATCTTTTCAGGGTTTATCTAGCCTACATAATACGTGTAATTTCAATATAAAGTTAGCTGTATTCTGTCTCACTCTCTCTGTCTCACTCTCTCCATCTCAAAACCACAAGTGATACCACACTTGGTAGTTTCTTGGGTACTTGTCTTTCCTCTTAAACATTTTCTTAATTCCAGTGTTGGCCTGATGATGTGGAGAATTGGACAGCGCATGACTTTCATGCTTAAATCTAGAGAAAAACTAGATAAACTGAAAATTAAATTTTCCTTGAAAGCATTATAGAACTAAGGTGAAAGGGAAAACAACTTTCCACAGTTCTAGAGAAAGAGACATGGCTACAGGGAGAAATAGGACTAGATCCATTGCTTACCTGGGACAGGCATTGCCAAACTCAGTACTATCTAGAGGTGAATTTCTATGAATTGCTAAAGGCTGAATGTGGGTTTGCATGAGAGTATGAACTCCCAGAGGTTGCAGAAATAGGAGTGTTCACAGTCTCTTGTAGGCTTTTCTTCCAGGAGCCCTCCCAGGCACTCACAGGAAGATCAGGGAGTATCCTAACAAAGCTTCCCTCATGCAGCTGGCAAAGGGAGAGCCCTACCATCCCTCTCAAAACACCCAGGCTCATCTCCCTGATCTCCTATACAGTGAAAACAAAACCTAATTTAAAGGGAGTTGGTAGAAACAGACAAGAAACAAAAAACCTGTAGCACAAGGGCACTAGTGGAAACCCACTGAAGCTGAGGAAGGGAAACAGGTGTGGAAGGCAAGGGGAGGGAAGCTAGAGACTACCAATGTGAGTGGGGAAGGAAAGCGGTCCAGGCCCAGCACTCCGTCTGGATGGATGTGGAAGGCAGGCCACTCAGCCAGTGTTCACCGTTCCTTCTCGAGACTGAGGTTAACCAGAACATTAAAAAATACCCATTTCCCACGTTCCCCCTACCACACCAGGGTTGAGTAAAAATAACAGAATCACACAGCTGGGAAACCGGCAAGAATAGGCTCTCTGGGGACAAAAAGAAAAGATCAGAAATCCAAGTCAAAGTTAGAGGTCAACATAAGCTATCACTAGAGAAACCGAAACCCTCTGGTGACTATAATTAATAAGATTATATCACATGCCTGAAAATTTGCTAAGACAGTAGATTTTAAATGTTCTCACCACAAAAGTAAGAGAGAACAATGTAAGGTGATAGATATGTTGATGAGGTTGAATTTGGTAAGTATTTCACAATACATACATTTATCAAAACATCATGTTGTATACTAAAAATGCATATAATTTGTATTTGTCGATTATACTTCAATTTTAAAAAATATTACAAAGGAAAAAGCCTAAAAATATGAAGTAAAAATGAAATATAATTTATCAATCAAAAACAAAAAATTCACTGCAGCCACCCCAACCTATTCTACAAGAAATATTCAGAAAGTTTTTTGCATGGAGATTCTGATGTAGGTCAGAAACTTAGAAATAGACAAAGAAATATAGAGCATTGAAAATGGAATAAATCGAGGTAAATAAATTAATTATTGTTATTGTTCATTTTTTAAAGATGACTGAGTGTTTAAAGCAATATAGTAATGGTAATCATGCATGGTATGTTTATAGAAGATATCAAAGTGGAATGTATGACCATGATTCCGCAAGAGAAAGAGATGAAGAAATTGGAAACATATTGCCTTACACATGAAGCCATATAATATTATACAAAAGGGACTCAGATCATTTTTAAATGCACATTTTAAAGCACAGGGGAAATGAGTAGCACATAGGCAATAGAAAAAATAAAATGAAATAGGAAATAATGCCCATTTAAATGCAGAGAAGAAAGAAAATGATTAAACAAAGAATCAATAAAACAATAAGAAAGGCTAGCTACTTTTATTTTATTTTATTTTATTTATTTATTTATTTATTTATTTATTTATTTATTTATTTATTTTGAGACGGAGTCTTGCTCTGCCGCCCAGGCTGGAGTGCAGTGGCCAGCTCTCAGCTCACTGTAAGCTCCGCCTCCCGGGTTCACGACATTCTCCTGTCTCAGCCTCCCGAGTAGCTGGGACTACAGGCGCCCACCTCGTCGCCCGGCTAGTTTTTTGTATTTTTTAGTAGAGACGGGGTTTCACCGTATTAGCCAGGATGGTCTCGATCTCCTGACCTCGTGATCCGCCCGTCTCGGCCTCCCAAAGTGTTGGGATTACAGGCTTGAGCCACCGCGCCCGGCCTTGCTACTTTTAAATACAAACATATTTAAAACTATCAACTTAGTTTGAACATAATAATTAAAAGTGGATTTGTATATGAATATTATATATATATATTATACAGGTATATGTACACACGTGTAGTATTTTTTCTTCTTTCTCAACTGATTTAAAAAGCAATGATAGAGAAAAGTGAATATAATGTGCTGATGAATGTATAGCACATGGAAATGTAATACATTTTCCATTAGCAGCACCAAGAAACTGGGTAGGAACAAAGCTGTATTGGGTTAACAAAATTCTCCAGATGATAACTTGAATTTCCAGGAACAGATGAAGATGACTAAAAATCATAAAATAAAGAGGTCATTATAACAAAATCTATAAATATATACTCGTTCTTTGCCTTCAGTTTCTTTAAAAGTCATACAATTATATAAATTAATAATTATAACAATGCATTGTTGAGTTTGTATCATTCATAGATGCAATATATATAACAATAGTACCAGAAGGCCGGGTGCGGTGGCTCAAGCCTGTAATCCCAGCACTTTGGGAGGCCGAGGGGGGCGGATCACGAGGTCAGGAGATCCAGACCATCCTGGCTAACACGGTGAAACCCCGTCTCTACTAAAAATACAAAAAATTAGCTGGGCATGGTGGTGGGCGCCTGTAGTCCCAGCTACTCGGGAGGCTGAGGCAGGAGAGTGGCGTCAACCCGGGAGGCAGAGCTTGCAGTGAGCCGAGTTCGTGCCACTGCACTCCAGCCTGGGCGACAGAGTGAGACTCTGTCTCAAAAAAAAAAAAAAAAAAAAAAAAGAAAAGAAAAAAGTACAAGAAAAAGTGGAGACAGAGCAGAATTATGAAAGAGGGACATTCCTATCTCACCGATAATGAAATGTTCCAAAGTCAACTGTGGTGATGTTTGCACATATCTCTGAATACACTAAACGCTACTGAATTTCATATTTTTTTTTTTTTTTTTTTTTTGAGACCTAGTCTTGCTCTGTCGCCCAGGCTGGAGTGCAGTGGCGCGGTCTCGGCTCACTGCAAGCTCCGCCTCCCGGGTTCACGACATTCTCCTGCCTCAGCCTCCCGAGTAGCTGGGACTACAGGCGCCCGCCAACACACTCAGCTAATTTTTTGTATTTTCAGTAGAGATGGGGTTTCACCATGTTAGCCCGGATGATCTCGATCTCCTGACCTCGTGATCTGCCCGCCTTGGCCTCAAAGTGCTGGGATTACAGACCTGAATTTTATACTTTAAAAGGGTAAAAAGTGTAGTGTGTGGCTTGTATTTCAATAAATGTTTTTAAAACTAACGAAATTACAATCAAAATATTTAAAAAGAAAATGAACTTCAGGCTTGTGTGGGAAGATGGGGACAGAGAGAGAAGAAAGACCTAACTTATCAACTTCAAGAATGAGAGTGACATAACTATATTTGTTAAAGATTCTTAAAGGGTAATAAGGAATTATCATAAACAATTATATGCCCCTAAATTAAATGCCTTAGATGAAATTTAGAAAGTCTTTAAATAATACAAACTGCAAAACTGATTGGAAAAGAAATAGTAACAAAAAATATACCTATTTATTAAATAATTGAATTTGTAGTTATAAATCTAACAATAAAAAACATCAAGACCAAATGATTTTACTGATAAATTCTAGCAAATATTTAAGCAGTACAGAACACCAACTTTACAAAAATTATTTTATAATGTGAAAGGAAAGGCAATTCTCACCTTATTTTCAAGGTTAAAATTTCTCAGAAAGCCAAAAATATACATTATACTAAATAAAACCAGCAAACAACTATGTGTTTATTCAAAGACACACACACACACACACACACACACACACACAAATTTTAGTAATACACGGCATTATCCTTTAAAATAAGTTAACTTGATAGTTAATGCATGTTTTGTTACATCAAATTTTAGCTTTAAATAAACTTATTTCACTGCAGTGTGCTATGGTAAGTGAGCATGTGTAAGTTGGTAGAAGCCTAAATATATATCCAAATGTGGATGAAGCCATTATATAAGGAACAGATTGCAAATATTTACAAGAAAAATTAATGTGGGTTCTCAGTTTGAATTGCAGTTTACAAAAACTAGTAAAAATCAGCATCCCTGTAAGCATGAATAGGTGCTCATGCAGCTTGTCCTGGCATAGGCTTGCTCACAAATGATCTGGAGGAGTTAACAGGCCACAGGCATGTGCTACCAAATCTATTCTCAGGGTGTGGAGAGCTGTTGAATTGTCAGAATCATGACACCTTTCAAAAATACACAAATACGCTCCATCTGAAGATTGTACAGCGTATATTTTGGTTTGTTCTTCCACAATAGGGTAAAGCAACACAATTTTCGAGATACAAAATTTAAGAATTACAAAATATGAACAGGTCAGAATAACTCAAATGATCATAGTACTGTCGCAGACTCTGGAGCAGGTGCTTTTCTTGACTGTAGACATGAGCTAGCTGGCACTGTACAACTTTGCGTTGCTTCAGACACACTGCTTTCTACACACTTCAGTGATTTTCCATTGTAACTGTAAGCATTATTTTGGGGATAACTATTTTTAGTGTTACAATAACACCAAAGGAAACACATATACTCTAGAGAATACTGATGATTTCAGACAATATATTGCTCCTGACCCCTCAACCCCTACACTGCCACCCAAACACAAACTTACAGTACACTTTATTAATCCCCTGATCTACAAACAGCATTCTAATATTGCAAAGAAAGAAGAAAACTTTTCTGTAATTTGATCAATTTCAGAGTCATTACTCCATTTCTGCACTTTGCTCTTCTTTGGGATACAATCCCTTTGAGATGGCTAATTTTTACTCTTAGCTGGAAATTCAGTACATGTGATCATTTTCCTGCATAGAGCTGAACACAGCAATTGTGGGAGATAAGCTGAGGGTCAAAGGATTATAGTTGTGATAATACATTTGTATATATGTGTCTTAAGCAGTGCCACTGGTGGGGTCTGGGGGGCTTTGGAGAAAGAAAGATAGTCTCCTTACTTCTATTAGCTGCTGTCCTGTCCCCTGGGAGGCTGATATCTGTATGCATCATCATTCAGGCTTCCTTGCATTTCACTTTTCATGAAGTTTAGCCAATAGAAATCACTAACTAGAAAACAGAGAACATTCTATTCCTTAACTGTGGCTCCAGCTCTGGTTCAGTATCCTCACACCCTCAACTGTGGCTCTTGACAGATTCTTAATAATCTTGTAATAGCTTGTAATCTCTCCACTGGTGTAAACCCTGGATACCTCACCATCATTTGTTATTTCATTTAATTATTCCTTTATCTCTGGAGATAGCTCCTTTGTTAAACCTTTTTCATTTATTTTCTCAAATGGCCTATTTCATGCAGAAATTCTGAAAGATACAGTAACTGGTACCAGCGGAGATCCCAAGAAACATACCCTCAAACCAACATTCTAGTATTCAGTTAGTCACATATCTCAAGTGTACCTGTAACCTCTGATATGGTTGGGATCTGTGCCCCCACCTAAATCTCACGTTCAGTTGCAATCTCCAGTGTTTGAGGTGGGACCTGGTGGGAGATGACTGGGTCATGGGAGCAGAATTCTTATTAATGGTTTAGCACCATCACCGCCTTGGTAATGTTCTCATGAAATCTGGTTGTTTCATGTGAGTTCTCATGAAATCTGCTTGTTTAAAAGTGTGTAGTACCTTGCTGGGCTCATGCTTGTAATCCCAGCACTTTGGAAGACCGAAGTAGGTGGATTGCTGGAGCCCAGGAGTTCTAGACCAGACTGGGAAACATGGTGAAACCCTATCTCTACAAAAACCACGAAAGTTAGCTGAGTATGGTGATGCATGCCTGTAGACCTAGCTACTCGGAAGGCTGAGGAAGAGGTATCACTTGAACCCAGGAGGTGGAGGTTGCAGTGAGCCAAGGTGGCAAGATGGCACTACTGCTCCAGCCTGGGCAACAGAGTGAGACACTGTCTAGAAAAAAAAAAAAGTGTGTGTGGCACCTCCCCGCTTTTTCTTTCTCCTGCTCCTGCCATGTGCAGTGTCCACTCACCCTTTGCCTTTCACTATGATAATAAATTTCCCGAGGCCTCCCCAGAAGCTGATCAGAAGCCATCATGCTTCTTGTACAGCCTGTGAAACTATAAGCCAATTAAACCCCTTTTCTCTGTAAATTACCCAGTCTCAGGTATTTATAACAGCACAAGAACAGACTAATACAATCTCCTAATCAAAGAGAAATGAGGCACTGGTAATATAGGGCATTTGGTAGCATAGCAATTGCTCAGTGGTAGCATGGGTTGGACTGCAGGTTGAGGTTGTCAAGTGACTTGTGGAACTTGGCAATTACAATCATTGTGGGGTAGGCAGGATAATTCCAGTTCCCTGAATATAACTTTCAAAAATGCACAAAGATTAATCAAAACACTTGAATTGCCAACCATGAGCAGATGGAAAACTAATAAATCCTCAATTGTTGTTTTAAAGAAATATTTTTTCATCTGAGATCTAGAAGAAGATGCCTGTTTCAAGAATTGCACAATTAGAACATTAATTGAATGCACCATCTCAACTGCTCTCTTATGCTAAGATATATTCTCTTGGGAATGAGCAAGGTACATATGAATAGAAATAAAAAAGACTGAAAATTTTAAACTTTCACATTATCCAAAAGCTTCCATGACAGAATTGCAGTTCCTCTCATCAATACTCTTTAACTTGCATGAGATTTACCAATACCTTCAAGACGTCCTGGTGCCACCCAATGGGATAAGGGTACTCCTTGGGATGTACCATTACCATCGTTCTTTCTCCTCAAGACCATGATTAAAGGTAGATCCATATGGAGAAGTACAGACTTGTTCTGGGAGGAGATAGCTTTTATTCAAAAGGAGTTGCCATATCCTGCCAATTTATAGCACAAAGTTTATAAGGAACAGGTATGGATGGATTTTTAAGAGTATTAGATCAGGACAAACATTGAACCATGAAGATTTGATTAAGCTGAAGTTATTGATACGTGTACTTTCTCTCAGAATATGAAATTTAGTAATAAATTGGCCTGGGCACCTGAGAACGGTATTATAAGTCTGCTAAGTTCAATTAAAGCCTGAATTCAACTGTGTTCTACAATTAATGAAATAGAAACCCTCTTACTTTTCTAGCATACTTAAAGTATACAAAAGGCTCAGGGAGTTTAAGCCTAGTGGGTAACTCTGTTATGTGCGGGCTGCTCAGACACCATTTACTGTACTGACTGGAGATACTCAGAGGACATTCCATTTATCAAGCTATTAAGAGGCAGGGAGGAGAGTGAGCCCAAGATGAGTTTGTTTCTCAATTCAAGTCGTCACAACACTATTGATAATTCAACAAGCTGTGTGTTTTGATTGGTATTTTTATTCATTTGTATGCTATAGGTTTATGAAAATGTTAATATGTGTTAGTGAGGGAAGCACACACATCCTTGAATACACAATTAAGCAACTGTCCTCTGAGGCCTGTGACAATGGTGAAAGAAGTCTCAATGGAATTGGATTTTATTATTTTAGTTGGGATAATAAGATCCCAACAGGAATAAATCTAACATAATTAGCATGATATGCTACGGCGAGACTGTGGCAACCAGATGGCCCTGGCATGCTGCAATCCATGGATAATTGATGACAAGGTCCCTAAGAATGACATAGCTGGACAGCCTTCTAAGGGGTTGTTTGGCCAATGTGTCTCATAATGTCTAGGTCTGTTTGGCCAAAACTCAACTTGAGTTAAACTAGTGTGGATTCTTAGCCAGTAATAATAAGAATGCACTAGGAATAATCCTCACAGCTCACTCAGAGACCTGGGGGGAATAATGTTTTCGAATATTTCAAGGGTTATTTCATACTGTCAATGGACTCCACAAGTTCCTGGGGGCATAAATCACCATTAAGATAAGAGTAGGTATTTAGGGGGGTCAGGTGATATCTAGAATCTTGACCTAAGCCTAAAAAAAAAGATTGAAAAACTGATGACAGAACAGGACAGAAAAAAAAATACGTAAATGGTCTTATTATAATGGGCAAAAATTATGAACATATTCGTATTTTGTGTAAATGTCCACCTAAAAGCAAAGGAGAGGCTTTCAACAATCAGGTGGTCAAAAGTGTTACTTTAATATCCATGGACTCAAAGGTACTGAAAATGTCTGTGACAGGTAGGGATGTTTGTAGAGCTGTAATTTTTTGTTGAAAGCTGGATAGTATGTCTCAGATTGTAGGAACTTAGGAAATAAACTTTTTAGTGTGAGATTTTTGTTAGTTTGGCTAGGAGCTGGGCTGGTATTTGCTGAAACTCCAGGTGCCAGAGACTACTGTTTATAATTTTTTTGGTCTATTTTCTCTCTTTCCCTTCTTGTCTTGGTTTTCCCTAGAAACTCTATCTTAAATAGCGCTGTTTTCTTGCTGCTCTGTTAATTGTAATGCACTGTCATACTGGAGCACTACTGTTATGGTGGCAACGTTTTGTGGAGTAGACATTTTATAACCTTATGTTTAAATCTAAAGTTTTTAGTTGGCCTGTGACCTTGGATGCACTCCCTAGCATTTTCTCCTTATGTGAGATGCTTAGACTGGAGTGGCCTTCAGTTGGCTAGTTGTCTTTCCCCAAGTCAGAGAAAGGTCTCCTGAAGGTGTAGTGATTTCCTTTGTATGACAGGGTTTGGTATGGAGATTTCTTTGGGCCTATTTCAAAATTATTATTTTCCCCATACTCTGGCCAAAACAAGAGGAATTTTTTTCTCTTATATTTACTGTGAAGATGGGGTATGTCCTGAAAATAAAACCAAGGAAAGTACAAAGGTGCCAGGGACTACTGTAGGCTGAGCTCCTAGGAGTTTTTAGCTCTAAGCCATTTTTTTTTTTTTGAAGTGGAGTCTCGCTCTGTTGCCCAGGCTGGAGTGCAGTGGCATGATCTCAATTCACTGCAACCTCAGCCTTCCACGTCCAAGCTATTCTCCCACTTCAACCTCCCAAGTAGCTGGGATTACAGGCGCCCAACACTACGCCTGGCAGATTTTTGTATTTGTTATTTTTTTAGTGGAGACAGGGTTTTGCCATGTTGGCCAGGCTGGTCTCAAACTCCTGACCTCAGGTGATCCACCCGCCTCGGCCTCCCAAAGTGCTGGGATTACAGGCATGAGCCATTGCGCCTTGCCTCTAAGCTATTTTTGTACTCAGCCTCCAGCATCTCATTAACATTGCCATTTAAATGTTTCTATTAGCTACTGGCCCCACTGGCTCTGTGTCAGGTTAGCTGATCTCAGCTGTGATTCTGTGTAGTCACCTGCTTGTCCACATTCTGGGGTGTGCATTTGCCTTGTGATCTCAATTCTTTGAGGTATTTAAGGAAGGTTACTGATTTTTAGTTTGCTGAGCTTTTTCTTGTCATAAGGGTAGGAACAATAACTGAAACTGGAAGGTTTCATTGTTTTTTTAAACACTAATTATTTCCTCGTTCTATATTTTTGTCCCAGATACCTCATAATCAAAACCATTGAGATAACCAATGTTTTTACTTCGATTCTTGGAGGATTATGACTAAATTGGCATCATCTCTCAATAATATTTTGAATGTGATTTTGTGATTCACCAGTGCTGTCAATAGTTTGTTGTCGTTCTTGTTATTTTTCTTTTTTTTCACTATATAAAAGACAATTATTGGTGTTCAGAGAAAAAAGAATAGACTTTCCTAGGTTTGTTCTGTTTGCCCCTTCATTTTCGTTCGCAGAACTTCAGCAACTTTCTGCTGCACCAGGAAACTAGTCCTTAGGGCCTCAATCACTGGACTCTTGTCTTCTGGTTTTTTGGCAATGAGTAGCCTTAGCAGCAAATAATAGAATAGGAGAATTCAGAAGTCAGAGTATTTTTCCCCTTTTTACCTCTGTGACTGGCCATGATTTGGCAGAGTTGGTGCTCCTTTAATTATGGTCATAGCTACTGCTCAGTGGACTTTCCTTTATGACACCATATCTCATTAGTCCCTGGAATACCATTTCCTTCCCTTTCCAGTTCAGACCTAGAGGTGACAACAACTTCTCCACTATTGCTAGTCCCTGGTGATTCTTGCTTCAGTATCCTTTACTATTCTTTTAACTCTGTCCACACTGCTCTTAATAGTCCACTTGGGAAATGTCTTCATTTATCTCTGGTAATACATTATCTTTTGATTGTCGAGACCCAGACTGACCCTGACTGATTCAGGCAGCATAAGACCACTCAGTTTCTGAGGGAGGGGAAGCACACAGAAGGTAAGTGTAGAATATGAAGAAGAAAGGAAAGCGAACAACTGCAAAATATAAACTTTACCCATTTTAGATTTTGTTTCATCAAAAAAATTTTGTAATGGAAGATACAATGACTAAATCTAAGATCACAAAATTTTACACTGCACTTGATGTCTTTCTATACATAATATGAAATGAAAGTTAAGCTTAAAAATGAACGTGTTAAATGCTTAAACATCACTTCAGATTTTTCTTAAACAACCTTGATTTTTTTCCAAATTGAGCATTTTTATATTGCATATTCCAGCTGAGAGCCATGTTGAAGTGAGTATTAGGAAGTCTTCTTAGTGATATTATTTTGGAGCTTTAGTTGCCATAACAACTTCGTTTACCTTTCAAAAAATGTTGAATTATATGTCAAACAGCAGATGCTTCTTATAGCCATTGAAATCATAAGCACTGCCATTCAACATAGAATATTAAAGAAAAATACTCTAGCAAAGCAGCTAATAATTTGAAGGACAAATTTTAGTTGGCATAATTAACTGGAAGTAAAATTCAATTCACATGTTTTCCTTTGTAAATACATTTTATTGTCTTTAATGTAAGAAAGCATTTGGTTTTCTTGACTCAGTCTTAAATTCATTTAATATATTTGCCTTTGCAAAGATTCAGCAGGTAATGTTTTCTCTATATATTTATATTACAAGAAAATATTTTTTTCTGCTGTAGAAATACATGTTATAAACTGTCTACAAGGAAGGCATCATTTATATACCAATTTAAAAATTTAAAATAGAGCAACATGTAGGCATGTCTCACCTTTCAAATACAGATTTTTTCCAAAGTATAAAGATACTTTATACATTGAGAAGTATGATGTAAATTTACATTATTTTGCTAATATATAGTATTATAATAATTGCTTAAAGTAAAGCTTTTAGCTTGAAATAGTCTATTTAGATTTAAAGTACCCAATTTGGACTGGGTTAGACTGAGAGTGCTGGAAAAAACTTCATAGAGAGCTTCAAATCTTTGTCAGGGAGAGAAAAGATCCATCAAATTACTGAATAAGTAGCAGAAATTACTCGAATTTTCATGTTTGTCAAAGGTTACCATCATCATAATATTACAGTGTCTATATTAGTGGTAGTACAACGTAATAATGAGTAAACAAATGCTGTATGCCTAACAGAAAAATAACAAAATACTTTAGAAACAATATGCGTAGATTCATTTGAAAATTTTTGAATGGTATAGCATATAATATGTAACATAATGCTGCCACATTAGATATAAAAATATATCATATGTGCTAAGTGCATAAATAATATATTGATTATATCATATTTCAATGAGTGTTCTTACTGATTTCAGCATTTCTCTCTCTTATGGTTACATGTGATTAAATTTTTATTGTTTTTAATGTTTATTATTCAGAGATTACATAAGACAACATGAGTAAGGAGTCAGTTACATAGAGAATGGTAATGATAACAAAATAAGTAATGATAGCTAATACTTTTTGTAGCACATATTAGATACAAAGTACTGTCCTAAATACACTCCCCCATGTTATTTCCTTTCATCCTCATGTTTACCCTGTGAGTTAGATATTATTGTTCGCATTTTATACATGACAAAAAAAGACACAGGAGGAAGTTAAGTAAATTGACTTGGACCTAAGTAATACAGTGAGGATTCATACCTGGGTAGTCTGGCCACAATGTCCATCAATAGCGACATAGTCCTACCTTGTAGCTCCACAGTGTTAACCAAAACCCAATATCCATGCATACTTCCACTCTGCCATCCTGGGGGAACAAGATGGTTGTTTCCTCTCTGGCCTCCTGCCCATGTTCCATGCAGAATGAACCATCATGACGAACAAACAGAAAGGGGTGATTCAATCAACAAAGTCAGATGCCTTCATTTCCTAGGGCTGCCATAACAAAGTGCTATACACTAGGTGGCTTAAACAAAACATACATATATATGTGTGTGTATATATATGTATATATGTGTGTGTATATATGTGTATATATATGTATATATGTGTATATATGTATATGTGTGTATATATATGTATATTTTTATATTTATTTATTTATCGCAGTTCTAGAGATTAGAAATTCAAAATCAATGTGCAGGTAGGGTTGGTTACTCTTCTGGAGATCTCTCTCTTTGGCTGATAGATGGCTGTTCTATCTTTTTCTTTACATATTCTTCCCTCCATGTAGGTCTGTGGTCTAATTGCCTCTTCTTGTAAGGAAATCAGCCAGACTAGAGTAAGTCCTATCCTTATTACCTCATCTAACCTTAATTACCCCTTTAAATACCCCACCTCCAAAAATAGTCACATTCTGAGGAACTATGGGGCTAGAACACTAACTGCCTGAGGGTTTTTTCCTGCCTCCTTAAAAGAATGACCATGACACTGTAGTAGAGAGAGTCTAATAGACACAAGTCCAGCCATGCAACCTGGGAGATGGAGTTAGCACTCAAATAATCTCCTCCAAAGCTTGTAGGTTAGAAGTTTTTCAAAGGCATTTTGGGGGAAGAGGTGGGGGTGGCCAGGTAACAGGTGCTTGCTGCTTATTAATTGGGGAGGAGATAAAATAATAGGGAGTTGAAGCTGTCCTCCTGCAGGCTGAATTTTTCCTGGCCACAGGAGCAGGGTTGGCAGATCCAAGTAGTAGAGCCATCAGGTCCAGGTGGAGCCATGGGTGTCAGACATGCAAAAAACGTGAAGAGATACCTCAAAAGGCCAGCCTTAAATTCTACAATAGTGACATTATTTGCAGGAATAATTGGGGAAATTGCATATCTTATAACCTCCAGAATAACAGCTGACAGTCATTTATGTCTGTGCCTTAGCAGGACTAAGGCTTCTCTCCTCCGACCAGCTTGATGGCCTTTCATTAGCTTTACAAACATGGTTAAGTTTTTGGCAAAGCCTATTACCATTTTAACTATAGCCTAAATGACTTCCAAAGTTAGCTTGGCCCAATAGCCCAGGAATAATTAAAGAAAAGGCAAGATGGATATAGGTTAGCTCAGATCTCTTTCACTGTCATGATTTTCTCACTGATACAATTTTTGCAAAGGTTATTTTATTAACACATAATATTTTGGAAGGTAAATGGTGGTGCACAATTTAGCTCATAATGTTAGCTGGCAGTAAATCTGTATCTGAATGGGTCTACAGCAGTCTTAATTCTTGTCTCCTCAGAAGAAAGACTTTGATTGAGGGCCATAATGTAGAAGGAGAAACGAAGGTAGGTTTTACAGCAGGAATGAAAGTTGATTAAAAAGTGCTAGAGCAGGAACAAAAGGAAGTAAAGTACAATTGGAAGAGGGCCAAGTGAGTGACTTGAGAGATCAAGTGTGCGGTTTGAAACTTTGACTTGGAGCTTTATATGTTGGCATACTTGTGGGGTTTAGGATCCCGTCTCCCCTGATTATTCCCTTGGGTTGGGCTGTCCACATGCACAGTGGCCTGCTAGCCCTTGGGAGGGGAGCATGCGCAGCGTGTTTACTGGAGTTGCATGCATGCTCACTTGAGGCATTCTTCCCTTACCAGTCGAATGTCTCTAGGAAGTTATATACCAGTTAAAATCTGCCATTTTGACTCTTAATGCACAAACTTGAACCCACTGACCCAAATCCTGAGATCTTATCTGGAAGCTGATGATCACCAGTTTCAGGTGTTTCTGGTTACTGGGAGACTGCCTTTCTCTGGCACTGGCTGGGACCAGTTACTATTTTAGAGATGGGTATGGACAACAGACAGGAAATAATGGGTAGAAGAGGGTGGTTCCCCATGAAAGGTCCCAACCTCAAGCCTGGATACCCTCAGCCCTAAGTGAGAACAGGCATTCCTGCTTTTGTGCCCAAAAAGTTGCCTTTGGGTCCATGGTGCTCCCTATCCTGTACCCATAAAACCCTGAACCCCAGGCTCCAGAAGCAGGAGACGAGCAGTCAAATGGCAGAACTGAGAAGCAGAGAAGGAGAGAAGAGAAGGAGCAACTGAATGCTGAGAGGAGTTTGGCTAGGGATGATGGGAGAGGAGATCAGCCACTGGATGGTCAAACTACAGGGAAGATCATCTTCACACCCCATCCCCCTTCTGGCTCCCCATCCATCCCGCTGAGAGCCACCTCCACCACCAATAAAACCCCTGCACTCATCTTTCAAGTCTATTTGTGACCCAATTCTTCCAGGATGCTGGACAAGAGCTCAACATACAGAAAGCTATCACACTGGCCCTCTGCCCTTGCAAAAAGGCAGAGGGTCCACTGAGCTGGTTAACACTTAAGCCATCGACAGACGGCAAGGCTAAAAGAGTGCACTGTAAAACACACCCACTTGGGCTCTGGGAGTCACAGGCTCCCACCCCTGGATGCTGCCGTGGGGCCATAGCCCAGCACCCCGGCCCCTGCACCTGTCTGCATGCTCCCCCTCTCTTAAGGGGTTTGAGTAGCAGTGGTGATCAAACAGATGAGCCATACCGCTGTCTCATGTCCTATGAGGGTGGTCAGGGAACTCTTCCATTTCAGAGATAGTTTAACCACAGCCTGACCATCACCTAATGGTCTCCTGACATTCCTGGGGGGATGTGGAGGAGAGGGGCTCTCCTACCCTGTTCATGTCTGACTGGCTACCTTCTGTAAAAATAACACCAAATTCTTCCAGAAAGTACCAACAGCTTTAACCTTAAATATAAAAAACTGTAGGATAACTCTCCTACATGCAAAAACAGAAAAGAAATGGTGCTCTAAAGGAAGAAGCATAGATATTTGGGCAAGCAATTAGAAATGCCTGTTACAGTATATACCTTTGACTCATTTTGTATGCCGTGCCAACTCTGCTATTGTAAAACCCTATGTAAAATCACCTATTCAGAATTATTTTAAAATACTGAAGCTAGTTTATCTCAAAGCCTGTATATTTCCAGAGCCTGTGCTCTGGAAAAACCCTAGGCTTTGAAATGCAGATTATAATTAATTGCTTATCTACACTGGGTAGGAATTGTAAGACCTGAAGCACGGAAATCAGTAGAAGGTGGTTGCTGTAGTACGTAGTTGGTCTTGTGCAATGCTATAATTGTGCAATTGCTATATTATATTATATAATATAAAAAAAGATATTGACGGTATGGAACATTACATTGTAAAAGTATAAAAAGCTAATTTCAGAGATGTGAAAACTTCTGATCTGACAGGAGCCCACTTATTACTGGGACATAAGGTCAGTCACATAGGACATTTCATGAGGGACTATGGAAGTACTGGAGAACCACAGTTGCTTTGAAATTACATTTACTCTTTGTTCAAGCGACATTATGAACTATATCCATTGTTTAAGCCCAAGTAAAGGGGACTGGACATCTGTGTGCAGTTTTCTAAGGTATTAGTATTTCTACTAATTCATAACATGTCAAGGGGCTCTGGGCTTCCATGGATACTCAAAATTTGCACACATCTTCCAATGTTAAGAACGATCATTACTCTCCCTAGGAAGACAATCCAAAGACCATGTCGCTAATTTATAACTTTAAAATCCAGATTTTTCTAGGTGATAAATTTTTCTCTCCGTTGGACTGGATGTGGCTTTTATAAATAATAGAGATAATCTAAAACACATTTTTTCCCCCTAAACATAACAATATTAAGCAAAAGGCAAAAAAAAAAAAAAAATAGAATGATAGTATGGACCCCAAATATCTGAAACAGGTCTTAATTTAGAACACCCATTTTGCCAAGGTGAAGGACACACCCCTGACAGCCTCAGGAGGTTCTGACAACATGTGTCCAAGGTAGCCAGGGTACAGCTTGCTTTTAAACATTTTAAGGAGACATAATACATCAATTAGTACATGTAAGATTTACATTGGTTCAATCTGGAAGGGCAGGACAACTTGAAGGGGGATGGTGTTCCAGGTTATAGGTAAATTTAAGCATATTCTGATTGGTTATTGGTTGAAAGAGTTATTATCAATAGAAAGGAATGCCTGGGTTATGATAGGGATTGTGGAGACCTAGGTTTTATCATGCAGATGGAGCCTTCAAGTTAGCAGGCCTTAGAGAGAATAGACTGTAAATATTTCTTATTAGACTTAAGGTTTGTATTAATGTTAATGCTGGAAGGATGCAGTGAAGCATATCCAACCCCCAACTTTCTGTCATGGCCTGAACCAGTCTTTCAGTTTCAATTTTAGAGTGTGCTGGCAGAGGAGGAGGAAGTCCATTCAGATGGCTGTGGGGGGGCTACAAATTGTGTTTTTGCTTAAAATAAGAATTAGCATTAAAAGCTCTAAATCAGGCAGAAAGAGAATAGAAAATATATAATTGTCACTCGTCTAAAACAATTATCTAATCCTAGTAGATACAATAGGGAGGACCCTTTGCCATATTAAAATAGTACATTTCTAGTGCTGATTTTTGGAGACATTGCCTTATCTATTATCTCCCACAGTTATTATTTCTGCCTTACATGGGCTTCTTTGTCCATTTAATCTATGAAAGTCTATGGTGAATCTTGAGGAAATATATTTCCTAGTGGCTACACGGCTTTCATAACCAATTTTCTGTTGGTGTGATTTTGCAAAGCTGGAGATGATCTTCCATCAAAATGGTTACAGGTTGTTGACAATTCAGCAAGATTTTTTGGGCAGTACAATTTTCTTAAAACCTGAGTTTGCAGTGTATTTTCTTTCAGTCAGTTCCTGGTATGAACTTCCACAACCAAATATCTTGTTTAGAAATACCTTGAAGCCTGTGAGTTCTCCTATTTTAACTAATGATTTCTTTGCTCTGAAAATTCCTAAGGGTTTTAGCTTAATTGTCAATGCTTTAAAGAAATTTAAAATATAAAACTTACACTGGTCTTGGTGGCTCATCCCTGTAGTACCAGCAATTTGGGACACTGAAGAAGGTGGATCACTGGAGGTCAGGAGTTCAAAACTAACCTGACAAACATGGTAAAATCCTGCCTCTACTAAAAATACAAAAATTAGCCGAGTGTGATAGCACACACCTGTAATATCAGCTACTCAGAAGGCTGAGGTGAGGCAGAAGAATTGCTTGAACTCAGGTGGCAGAGTTTGCAGGGAGCCAAGATCGTGCTACTGCAATCCAGCCTGGGCAACAGAGTTAGACTCTGTCTTGAATAAATAAATAATTAATAAATATAAATAATAAAAACCTAAAAGGCTTAAGTTATGAAGACAATCTTTTTCACCAGCAAGCCGACAATTACTGGCCTCTGAATAGCAGATAATTCTTAAGGGGAGATTTTGAAAAGGTCCATGGCAAGAGACTCTTATCCTTCTAAGGCTATCATCTTACAGATATTATAATTATTAGATAACATTTCATCTGGAGTACAGGAGTATTTTTTTCAATCCTTCAAGTTGACCCTCAGTTAAATAAACTTGAAGACAGCCGAGATGACCCTCTGTCACATAAACTTGAAGACAGCAGAGATGAATTACTCAATGAAATATTTTTTTCACCTCTACTCGCACGTTGTCTACATTGGACCCATGTTCATCCTCTAATATTCAGAGCCGTATTGAAAGCAAAACATACCAATACCCCCAATGTTTATTTTCTTTCCATTTATGCTAACCATGTTGTTATTAGTCAGCTCTTTCCCAAGATACAAAATTTAACATTTAGACCAAGTGTTTTGTTACGGCATCACAAAGGTCACCAGCTTTTCAGACCCCAGTATTGATATCCTTACGGCCTATGGTGAAGTTCTTTCCTTCAGCCAAGGTCACAGTTTTCTTATTATATTTTCCACAGCATCCCACTTCTATATAACAAATTCTGTATGAATTAAACATTTTATTTAGCTGAGTATGACAAAATGAGATTAAAATTCTAGAAATAAAAGTGTTAGTTCCATTTGTTATTAGCACTATTGTCATTTTCCTTGCACTTGTCTATTTTGCATATATTTGTTTAATTTATAATACATATGAGAACCTAAAAACACCTATCCAAATGCGCTTTAAAAATAATACATAACCATAGACTAAAAATGAATAACGGAGTGAAGCTATCTTCCTAATACCCTACGTTTTTGGATCTCTCCCTTTTCTTCACATGAGAAAGTTAAGAATGTCTGAGAAATGGAATAACTGAGAATACCAGTGTTGATTCATAGATTCATAAATCATAATTCATTTTACCTTTAAGATAAAAATTAGTAGAGGTTTTATTTCCTTCCTTAACTATACAGATGGCTGTGTTCAATCCTTGGTGTATATTTACTCAATGTTTTGCACAAAACAAATGTTTCATATTTTTGTGTGTTTAAACTGCAAGGATTGTAGTCAGATGGCAAATTTGATTATATTTTATATAACGAGTAGTTCAACATTGCAAAAAATCCATCAGGAATTTTCTGATTAATAAAATTGCTGAAGATGCAAACATACTTAGGATAGCTAAATTATTTTTGTTTGCAAACAAACACAACAGTATACATTTTAAGGAGTCTCTTTTATACATTTGTATATTAAGGGCTAATCAATAACATTCATTTCTTTCTTTTGAAAAATTATGATCAATTGATAACGAAGACACAGAAGAAAGAAAAATCAAGCTCAGGAAGGAAAAATACTGAATATTTTTATGAACACCAACTGGAGACTGTAGCTTTAAATCTGTGGCTGAATGTGCTCACCCACTGTACTCAGCCTCCCTTTGTAGAGGTTGGAGCAGTCCACCCAGGAGAAGATTTGATGCTTCTCAATAAATCTGTATTAAGTATATATTTCTTATAATGTCCAGGGAAGAAATGGAGGAGAAATGATGCCCCAGTGACTAACAGTTTACAGATGTTTTTGTTTGGTGGGTTTTTTTTTGTTTTTATTCCTACTCAATAAACATAGGGGCAAATGAATATCACACACCAATCAGATAACTCTTTTTTTTTTTTTTTTTTCCTCTGTAAGGAGAAGAGAGGAAGATGTGGTCACATGGAGTAGGTCAGAAGGTTAGAAAGGTTGACCTGTGGGCAGATTCCTCCACAGAGAGAGACATAAGGTTAGAGGATCAGTCCACATAACGAAAGCCATTTTCCTTACGTAAGCCGCCAACACCCATTATTTAAGGATTTTTACTGTTTCATTTTAAAATTATATTATCTCCTCTTTGAATGTCTAAAGTTATTAAAATGATGCAAAGTTATTAACATTAGGAAGAACTAAGTGTGCTTCTTTCATTAATAACTAATGGTAATGAACTTCAGCAAAACCACAGAACTACTTTAATCTTTGTATTTTCATAGCACTAATGTAAATGTTAATGTAAATTCCATCCATGAAACCCACATCAATTTTATCAACAGTCGGCAGTATATGTAATCAGAATAAACTCTAAAACCTTATAAATTCAAAAACCATTTCTCTATTTTCGCTTCTGCAAAGCGAAGCACTTATTTTTACCCAATGAATAATCTTATAGTAAACCAAGAATTTCCCTCTGTAAAACTTATCTACACTGTTTCTTTATGTGCTAGAATTAGAAGTTACAAAATAGAAAATGAGAACAAAGCTTATCTCTTTACAAATTCACTTCATTTGTGCCTCTGTGGATTTGCTCTCTCACTTTCCCTAAGCCAACAATCTAGAAAGGTAAGGTCAATGGTAATAAGCAATTATAAGCAAATGTATTCTCTACTTCCAAATTGAGCAGAGCTGAGGCAGAAAATTTAGTTTCCCTTCTGAGAAGTCATGATTTCTATCAGTGCACGAGGGAGTGAAAAAATTTTAAGCTGCTGCTACTTGAGATATTTACTTGTTTAAAGCTTACAAATTTAAAATCCTTGATATGTTAATATTTAGGATACACATTTTTAAAATGAAAGGGAGCTAAGAGGAGTTATTTGTGTTTTCCTACAAGGTCCTCATCATATATTAAGAATTTCCATTTACAAATATCAATTTTTTACATCTTTTTACCAATTTTCTAAATTTATTACTGAGTATAAATCCAGGTCGAGCTGAATTCAGTTTTCAAGTCATGTTTTAAACAGTCTGTCAAACCTTTTGAAATATTTGTCAACCATTTTGAAGTAATTTTTTAAAACAATATCAAGACAGACTCTGACTTTTATTATTTTTTATCAGTATTTTGTGATTCTTGACAAAGTAATGATTTTCCTTTGTATAGTAAATTTCTTCAAAATCCTTTCTTTTTGTTCATCCTTCATCTCTCAATATTACACTGAGATGCTTGTTTCTGTCTCCGTGTGTGTGTGTGTCTGTGTGTGTGTGTGTCTGATATGTAGCCCTAAGGATTGAAACATGTCAGAAAAGTATCTGCTACACATTTTTCTCCCCTTTGCTTCCTCCTAGGGATCATGTTAGAAATCATTAAAAAATTCTCTATTAATGTTGAAGGATCCTGGTATTTAATGCTGTTCAGGAACAAAGAAAAATTTAAGGCTGTGTGTTGTATTATTTATACTGAAAACTCTTCCCAGTAGAATACCAAAGTAGAATGATTAATAATGGAATGTCATTTAATATTATAAACTTCTTTACCATAGAACCTAGTCAACATTTGAATAGTTTTCTCTGTATTCACAGAAAAGGTTATAGGAAATATAGGGAAAATAGGAAACATATTGTAAAACACGATGAATGTGAAAGTAGAAAACACTCCATTCTTGAAACAAAACAAGAAAGCTAAATATTTTTCTAACAACAGAGCTATAATACAGATGGCAAAATCAAGGTAAATATTTCTTTTCAATAAATCACTCAAAAACGCTCAAAGGAGGAATGACAGAAGTTACAGAGTACAGACTCCCAGTCTGGATGTTATTCACTGAAAATAATTTTTTTCTCTAAAGGAGGAAGGGAGTGAGAGTTTCACCTTTCACTTGTCTCAAAGAGAGTTTTCCGGCTGGGGTGTGGTGGCTCATGCCTGTAATCCCAGCACTTTGGGAGACTGAGGTAGGAGGATCACTTGAGCCCGGGAGTTTGAGACCAGCCTGGGCAGCATGACAAAACCCCATCTCTACAAAAAGTACAAAAATTAGCTGGGCGTGGTGGCACTCTCCTGTAGTCCCAGCTTCTCAGGAGGCTGAGGTGGGAGGATTGCTTGAACCTGGGAGGCAGAGGTTGCAGTAAGTTGAGATTGCCCGCTGTACTCCAACCTGGGCAACTGGGCAAGACTTTGTCTTAAAAAATAAAATAAAATTATATCCCTGGCCTCTTTCCTTAAAATGACTGATTTCCTGTTTTGCTTTTGGTTTATGCAACCAAGAACTAGCACTGTTTTGTGCATATATCTTTATATGCATGAACAGCTATGCTTACTAATTCTTTTTTTTTTTTTTTTTTTTGGTAGGTTTAAAAGGTATATCACAGCAGCAAGAAAAAACTGTGGTACTCTCTAGTATTCCTAGTTTCAGAGTTCTTAACTTTTTTATTCTAACACATCTGCAGCATGTGATTTGCCACCTTAGCAACAATAGTGACATATTTCAGCAGGACAGCAGAGTCAACTTCAGGACAAACACTTCTGGTAGGCAATTGCCAAGTATGAGGCTGATAGTGGCAGTGGAGAGCCTCAAATTTTGATAAAATCGCTTCGAGAACTTTCACAAATCATTGCCCAATGTCATTTCAATGAGCTAATTTGATTACTAAAGAACTTATTGGACATTCAGGAAAGCCTACAGTAGATGTCTGACTTATCCCTGTTCTCTGGTTAGTTTGTCATGTTAAATCCTTCATATATTGTATTCTTTGGTCAGGGATTACAGTTGAAAATGCAAGTTAAGAAAAGAAGAAAGTAAATAGTATGAAGGGCTTAAAATTAAAATAACACTAGAGAAAAATTATTAATAGGAATCAGGTGTAACTTCTGAGTCCTGGCCATTTAGAATTCTTATGTTGTATAGTATATTGTTCAAATCCTTGTAATCATTAGTTTGTCTATATCAGCAGGCTGTTTTGTGTTTTATAAATCACATGTATATTTGTATCAGTATTGGGAAACTACTGACTTGAAATTATTAAGCATTGCAATGCAGACATTAGCTTTGCTTCTTCTGACTTATTATGGTCTTGTAGATTATATAGCTAGCTGCTAAATGTCATGACAGTAAAGCATCGTCCCTTCTGTAAACACAGTTGTTTGGAATGAAGGTAAACATCTGATCGGTGCTGGGCTGAAGAACCCTTTCTTCAGGAAGGTCAGAATAAGAGATGAAGTAGTCCAGCTCATTTTTCTAGTTTTCTATCCTAGGAAGTTTAAATGAATGGCATGTGAACGTTAGGATTTTAAATCTAGGACTGACAAAAGAGATTTCTCTTTGAATGCCAATTGTATGGTTTCTTAGAGGCAGCCTTGAGGACTATACTGAACAGTGTGGAGAGTTCTGTTTACTATTTCTAATCTAATCTTAAATAAATATCACTGTTATTTCTAATACATCTAACATTTATTGTGCATTTACCATGTACCAAGGTCTGCATTCTGTGCTTTACATTGTCTATCATTTGATTTTCACAGTCTGTATGTATTTATTTTCCTATTTTGAGAATGACTAAATTGATCTTTTAAAAGCTCCAAGACATGTATTTAGCAAGTAGCAAGGAAAACGAAAGATTGTATACTTTCAAAGGAAAGAGAAATTTACAAATAATAGGAAAACGTTACTAATAACCAATAAAGAAGTCAAATTGTACTCAGGATACTGGAGAAGCTGATGCTGTTCTCTTGACAACATGAAAGTCATAGGACGAGTAGCATACTCAAAACCTTTTTTTTCTTTCACAAATCAAATATTTGATCCCTAATCTTTTACCCTAGTGTCTATATTTTGGCTTACAGCATAAAAACTTACCTTCAAACATTCTGCAACTATTTATTTATTTATTTGAGACAGAGTCTTACTCTGTCATCAGGCTAGAGTGCAGTGGCACGATCTTGGCTCACTGCAACCTCTGCCTCCCGGGTTCAAGTGATTCTCCTGTCTCAGCCTCCTGAGTAGCTGGGATTTCGGGTGCCCGTCACCACGCCTGGCTAATTTTTGTATTTTTAGTAGAGACAGGGTTTCACCATGTTGACCAGGCTGGTCTCGAACTCCTGACCTCGTGATCTGCCTGCCTCTGCAACCATTTATTAAGAATCCACCTGATAGCATGTGCTGCACTAGAAGCTAAGGATGCAGCGGTGAGAAAGAAAAGGTGTTGTTGCCTTTGCAGTTTAGCAAAGCAGACATTAAATTAGTGATTACTATGTATTGTGAGTGGAAAACACAGGGGAGGATGAGAAGACACATGAAGAGTATGTGGTTTTAGTTCAAATGATCTGAAAAGAGCTTTAATTTTAAGATGCTAGTTACAGAATACCTAGGACTTAAATGTTTGATGGTGTGATAATAAATGTCCTAGGGAAGGGGAATATCATGAATGAAGGCCTGGAGATGAGAGATTAATGGAGTCAATGATGACTCCCAGATTTCAGGTGAGCACACATCATTGTCATTGCAAAAATATTAAGTTAGTTAATTTAACTCTCACATATCATCCAAGGAAGGATGATAAGAGTTGAGATTCAGCAAGTAAGCAGGACTCAGGTTATTAAGGAGATTTTAAGCAACCTTATTCAACAAATATATACTGTGTGCCTATTATGTGCTACAGCAGCAAAGAAAGAAAAACCAGTTTAAAAGTGTGTGTTCTTATAGAGCATGTGTCCCAATAGATGACAGAGAATAAAAAGAAAATAGGTGAAGTCAGTTCTACTACTTTTGAAAATGCATATTTTTTCTAAAGTCATATACGCACACACACACATACACGCGCACACACACACATGCACACACACGGCAAAAATTTGGAATAAAGCTATGCATGTATCAAGGAAAGTCATTCCAAGCTGAAAGAACAGGAAGTGTGAAGAACTTCTCCTAACATGTGTATTATTAAAATCTAGTTCTTTTGCATTTTTTGATAGCACAATTGATTATAAAGGAACTATTTTGCACGAAAGTAGGCGATTTCATTAAGTGCAGTAAATGTTTTATACAGATCTGATATGATTAAACATAATGGAAAATGTGAGTGTTATCCTTTACCTGTGATAGCTTCAGTTCATGCCTATTGTACAAGTCTAATTATTAGTGGTCTCTATTGCTTTCAAAAATGTTCAAGTTTGTACAAAGATTAAATTATTACACTTAACATTATCGTTTCCTAGTATGAAATCATTCAAAGCCTTGTAGAATATGGCTGACTTGTAGTGTGTTGCCACTGAATACTCTTTTATAACATAGATAAACAACAAAGGAAGCAGAGGAAAATGTACAATTATTACCAAAATAATGTGTTTTGAAAAAGTATCTACTATATATTGAACTACACACACACACATGCATATGCACACACACACACAAACATGCCCCGATGCAACTTCTGCTGCAACTGGGAAAACTGGACTTTATTTTGCAGCTTCAAGGGACAAGAGGAGCATTTATAGTACTGCATTTTGGGATGAATCATGAATGGTTGAACAAATAATAAATTGATCCAGAAATTCAGAAATTGAGTTTTGCCTTTTTCTTTATTCAGTGTTTCTCCCGTGAATTGATGATCACAAACAGAACAGAAGAGGTGGCAAATTTATGAACACTTTGTTTATAGGTCTTTAGACACGGAGTTTATTCACTGCCATCGTCTCAAAACCCTCCCACATTCTACTGCAATTTGTCTCCCTAAGTACAGTCTATCTGTTTCTAATGTAATTTACTTACTCACATATTAATTGCATGAAAAAGTGCCTACCTAATTGGGACAACCAGATGTAATGCTAAGCAGTCTTTTCTCAGTTGAGATAGAGTCCCCACTTGCTGAGACTTATCCTGTGTTCTTTGGGGAATTCCCTTGTGTAGCTTCAAGAATGTACATTATTCACAAATCTCAACTTCTTATCTGTCCTGTGTTTTGTGTATCTTTCATTTGGAGTGATGACTTGATTACTTTATATCTACCAGTGAAAATATTCCCAAGTGTGGTAGATTATATGTCTTTGTGAAGCCTTCACCACAAATGACGAAATCTGTTTTAGTGCACTATAGTTCCCTTCCACTCCACTGTACTATAAAAATACAGAAGAAACGGGGTTTAATAACATGTGTGCTAGAAAATGCTCCTATTGGCTGGGCGCGGTGGCTCAAGCCTGTAATCCCAGCACTTTGGGAGGCCGAGACAGGCGGATCATGAGGTCAGGAGATCGAGACCATCCTGGCTAACACGGTGAAACCCCGTCTCTACTAAAAAATACAAAAAACTAGCCGGGCGAGGTGGCGGGCGCCTGTAGTCCCAGCTACTGGGGAGGCTGAGGCAGGAGAATGGCGTGAATCCGGGAGGCGGAGTTTGCAGTGAGCTGAGATCCAGCCACTGCACTCCAGCCTGGGCGACTGAGCGAGACTCTCTCAAAAAAAAAAAAAAAAAAGAAAGAAAGAAAAGAAAATGCTCCTATTTAATCTTGGCAAGCTCATTTTCTCTGTGATTTTTGATAAATATATTGGTAAGACAGAAGAAATAAGCATGTGTTATTTTTGTATAAATGAAGTTGTCACTAAAAGCAGGTCTTCAATTTTGCGAAGGGAAAGAGAACTCATTAAAATGATAAAAGTAGAACAGTTATTATCTTCAACAAGAATGTTCACGCTGACACTAATGCTTAGCCTACATACACTGAGAGAATCTGAGATAATGTATATGTGTGTGTGTTTATGTATAAAACCCTGTCCAAATGGGTATTGTTTTCTAAATTATAGTTTATAGTTCAAACAGTTTACCATTAATTCTGATTAATCTTGACCAAAACACTTGAAAACTTATCAATAATATGGTAAGGCCAATATTGCATTCATTAGACTATTAGATTTATCTTCCAAAATCTTTTTTTATTTAGTTCAGTGATTTTTCAAGTTTCTGTTATTTGCATTTTATCTTCAAAAATGTTTTTATATACAATCTGAATGGGTACCACTAGTTTACTTAATGTTTTTCTTTTAATCAATCTTAAATGAACCACTTTTTCATAGATTTGTCCTAAATATTAACATCAATTTAGTCATTAGTATTTTGTACCAGTTATATTTTCTATGTATATGTAAAATTAAAATGTGATTATTAAAATAAATATGATTATTAAGATTAAAGGTGTTCACCAATGTCCTATGAAGAATTCTTTCATGTACCACTGAGAAAATAAAAGGGTTTTAGGAAATGTAATGAGTAATTATGGATTGTTTTAGTTTTAGTACATGTGATGTTAAAATGATCCATCATCACTTCTATGTAACTGATTAGAAAGATATAAGATAATTCCTTTTAACTGAAACACATTTACCATTTTAGTGAGTTCAAGGAAATACAATCGAATGTAAGATCATGCTATTGTGTGACTCAAGAAACCAAAGAAGCACATCCACGAGCAATGTTTTTCACATTAAGAAAACAAACAACACTAATGAGCTCAATAGAGCACAAAATAGAAAAGCTCATTAAATCTACACGTCATTTCATATCCAACAGTTTTATTGGGTTATATATTTGAATATCTACAGACATAAAGAGTACATTGTACAAGAGAAGTTGATAACTTATGGGTTTGTGACTATTTTTCTTTATTACACACCTACATAAACACAGTCAATAAGATATCTCCATTCTGCACATAGAATTGAAGAACAAAAAATTATAGCATATTCAGTGTCTCCAGAATTAGACCTCTGGAAACCATAATATCTGAAATAATACTTAATGGCATTGAGAAAAAAGTGGGAGTCATGTGAGTCTTCTGAATATTGTTTAAAGGGTTACTTAACAATAATCAATTTCTAGGATTATAAGAACAAAATTTTTTTTGCTAACTTAAAATTTTCTTATCAGATAAATTCATGCTTGCAAAAATAAGACTCAAAAAAAAATTCTCAGGGGAAATTTTTTAAAAAATAACCAGTAATTATGCCAGGAGCAGTGGCTCACCCGTGTAATCCCAACACTTTGAGAGGCCGAGGCAGGTGGATTACCTGAAGTCAGTAGTTCGAGATCAGCCTGGCCAACATGGTGAACCCCTGTCTCTACTAAAAATACAAAAATTAACCAGGCATCGTGGCAGGCACCTGCAATCCCAGCTACTCAGGAGGCTGAGGCAGAAGAATCTCTTGAACCCGGGAGGCAGAGGTTGCAGTGAGCCCAGATTATGACACTGCACTCCAGCTTGGACAACAATATTGAAACTTCGTCTCAAAGAAGAAAAAAATACCAATAATCAACCAATATGCAATATCTTCATGAAGGCCCAAATTCCAGAATTTTTCAACTCATTAAAATAATGCTTCCACAAGGTTTACAAATGTAAACCACTGACACTTCATTCCAATCTGTCCATTGCCTTAAGTTGCATGAAATTAAAAATCGCCTTAAGAAATGAAGAAGAGAGATCAGAGAAGTGCTTGCAGAAACATTTCAAATTTGTAAAAGATTAGATTAGTCAATCACAGCAAAATGATTAAGATAAACTTATGAACCTCTGCAATAAGAAGTCATATGACAATGAAAGTATTAATTTCATTGAGGGTCATTTTCTGCCAGACAACATGGAATTGTCAAGATTGCTTTAAAAATACAATTTCAAGTGTGGTCCTCTGTTACAGAGAGGTAAATGTTATGGATGCATAGTGCTATTTTGAGTTGCCATGGATTTGAAATAGTTAAAAACAATCTTTATTGATGTGATAGAAGGAAATAAAAGGATAGACATCTAGATATTCACTACCGCATAAAGTTGATTTTTTAACCACGTAATCTCAACATTCCACAGGGATAGAGTACTAAAAATTATACCTCATCTCAGTCCATCTCAACTGCTCAAGTAAAGGCCTATTACTTCTTCATAGTGTTCTGTATGCTAAGTCTAATATTAAAAAGTGTATTGTTGTAAATTCTAATTCAGCATATCCTTTTCATTTGCGGAGATAGATAGGAACAAGGAGGATGTGGCGGTTTTTGTAGTTCTTCATTGCAATAAAACTGTACTGTTATTTTTAAATGATGTAGTTATTTATTCTCCTCAATACTTACCATATGTATCTTATCTTTTCTAGTAAATAGAGAAGAAATATTCTTCACTTCAAAGAACCTCACTGCAGCTTTAATCTGACTGTAAAATGCACATACAAAATAAATAGAAAATTGGACACAACTATCATGATGGGTTCATCTAACTTCTACATGAGATTGTCTACATCCTGTTTATTTTTAAATGAGACAAGATATAATTAGTGATTAAAAGAGTAAGCAAGTGTCATTGTTTGCATAGATATTTCTAAGACTATGACAAAATAACCATATACATTTGCAAGAACTTTTATTGACTACGTCAAGTCAAATGATAAGAACTGTTACACATCCCTAATGAGTTTTTGTATGAATTTTAGTTTGTTCTAAAATGAAAAGCAATAAAACAGAAAATTATGTGAACAAATATTTTCAAAAGATAAATACTAATGGATTTGTCATGGTTTCTCCGGCTTGACATTGAGTATTTATTTCTCACATACAATTGCTTAGTTAAACATCAAAACCACTCAAGTTGAGTGTGTAAGATAAACACAAAACGGAAGCAAGAGATAACTAAAATTACAATTTTCCCTTAGGGATTTCAGTTAGTAATTTTTGAATTCAAAATAATCAAGTCAAATCTACATTCCATGCCATTGCTCTAAAGATTTTAATTATCTCAGTATGATAGAAAATGGAATAATGTTTAACTTTATCATTAAGACAAGAGCATTTTATTATATAATGGCTACTTTCAAATATCCCCATTCAAAATTATTCAAAAGCTTCTAATTTGAAATTAGCAGGATAGATCAGCACTAAGACTTTTCAAAAGCTAATCTTCTATTCTTTCATCACCCAATCTATAATTTTTTACAAAGGGAAAGAAAGATTATAATTTTTCTTTAATTATGGCCATCCTGCTTGTAATAATGACATTAATTTTGTGCTTCAGAGCTAGACTTACTGTCTTCATTGCTAAGAATTAAAAAAAAAAAAAAACTAGGATGTTTATGATCACATAATTATAGGATTCCAAAGTGGGAAGAGGGCTAATTATCCAGGCCAACTTCTACCTTTCCTAGATGAAAGGATGCAAACAAATTTTATATGTAAGTACTAATTTAGGTTATATTTAAAGTATCTCTGCCTTGGTTTTTGACTTGTATGTCTTTTTCTAAACTTTGCATACTCCCAGAGAGCCCAGTTATTCAGGCAGTTCGTTGTTCTCTCTTGTGAACTGGTTTTCATCTCTCTTTTGGGGGACATGAGTCTGTAGATTATCTCAGCCTGTTTTCTGGGTACTTCTTAAAGCCTAGCACAATTATAAAGCAGGCTCTGTCTTGTCTTCAAGCTGACAGAAATATTTTTTGAAACATAATGAAAAATTACAAGAATTTATTGAAGGTGGAGTGAGAGGACATGGAGAAGAAAGAAAAAGCTGGAAGGGAAGAAGAATTCATCACCTGAATCATGGTGTTTTCACAAGAAAACAGAGTGGCTTCATTTACCACCAAAATCTTTTGAATGTCTACATCTTTTTAGTGTTTCAATAGTATTTAAACTTTAAACATTTTGAGAATTCACTCTGAATAGGATAATTATTGGAATCCAGAAGGATGAACCAACTATGCTGTAGGATAGTGGGACAGGCGGTTAGAAAATTTATATTTGCCAAAGGAAAGAAAATAAAATGAAAGGCAGAAGTCAGCTGCTCTGACAGGGAAAATAATAATAGACAATGCTTGTCCTGCCCCAGCACTGTTCTAAGTGCAATATATAAATAAATAAATAAATGTGTGTATATATATATAAACATCCGTATATATAACAATTATATACATCATATATAATTATATATTATATACATATATGATTATATTATATATATCCCTATATGGAAGTTATTTAATCTTTGTAACAAGTCTGTGAGATAGCTAAGAGGAGTTCATAGAGTGGAAGTAGTACACATTTCATTTCATTTAATTCAGCTCTTGAACAAGTTATGATAGTACATAGACATTTATATCTGTACTGATTAAATGTTTCTTTTTTTTAAATAAGAGGCTGACTTCCTAGTTCTTAGAATAAAGAAAATAAGTAAAATTAAACATCAAAAATATCCATCATATTTGATGGAGCAATCATCAACATCTGGCATTTAGTGTGTGTCTTAGATATTATTTTTTAAACTTTCCATTCATTGTTTTTCCGCCATTGCCTTCATATCATTTCATAAAGTACTGGGGTGGAAGGTTTTCTGGTAGCACTGCTTAGTTACTGCTTAGAAATTAGATTTATTCTCCTGAGTAAACTATAGACAAGATTTATTTTTAACTATCCAAGATGCAACCACATACTCCAGAAATCTAGTGGTGTTGAATATAAAAGAATATAAAAACCTACATTTACAAACAATCAAATCTACTTTCTAAGTAGAAAACTAATGTGCCTTGAAGAGTTCTTCAATATCCATTTAAACACTTCTAAGAAAGTGAAGTTATTTACTTGTTATTTTTCTCAAGCTTGACTTTCTTAAATTTCTCTCAAATAGCAGTTGAACGGACACACTTGGAGACTTCAGATTTGTTCTAGGCTAGTCTACTCTTGGCCTTGCAACTGTTGAATCAATAGATTGATACTTGAGTAAATGCATTTAGCACCAGTTTGACATGTTAGGTCACTGTTAACAATAAATTAAACCTAAATACAAATTTTAAGGGAGAAAATAAGAAAATGTTTAAAGAAGACCAGTTTCAAAGAGAAGGTGAAAAGGAAGAGGATGAAGGAAACTATATAAACTTTTTTCTATGAATAATTAGCATGATACTTAAGTAATAATACTCCAAGAAGAATTCCATAGTCATTGCCTGATACATATACTATATCTCTGAAGCCATTGCTTTACCAGAATTCTAGAGTATGGGTCAGGATTTGTAATTTTAACTTTTAAAATCAAACTCTGTATAAGTAAATTACATACTATAATGAAGTCTTTCTCTCATACTTATTTTTGATATTGCAAATTCTGAATCTTACTCTTCCTTTCCTCCCTCTCCTGCTCCTGACTCCACTTTGTTTGGTTTTCTTCTTTTCTTGAACACTTAACTTCGAAAGCCATTAGGTCAGGGTTAGGTGGGCATCCACATCTGGTTGGGTGACTGGGAGCTGTGATGGCCCAGAATTAAGAGACCCCAGGCAAAATGGAAAACAGGTTCACATGGGAGAGCCACCTGGCATGGAGTCAGAGCTGAGTGAGGGAGAAGGAATTCCGTGTAGAGGGTGATCTAGTGCAAGTCATATGAAGACAACAGATTGAGAGAGATATCAATATTCAGGCCAGACTCAGTGAGATTGTCGGTGTCTGAGCTGGTTGAGTAGGGCCTTCATACCAGGAGTTTCTGAGCATGATGTGTTAAGTAGAACAGCTATGAAAGAGACATGATGGTGTGACAATGGCAAATTATTTACATCAGAGCAATTGATCAAATAGGTACAGATATTAAGAATAATGAAAGAAGGTTTCTCATTTGCAAACAGTGAAAGGGAAAATCCAGAATAAATCTCCTGTGTTGAATTAGAATATTCATGATTTTAGTAAACAAGAATAGATATACAAATAAATAAATGTTCAAATTGTATGTCTCTGTGTGTGTACACATAAATATATTCCTTAGCTCTGTTCGGTCAGAGAGCCTAGAATTAGTGATATCTCAATAACTAGGAGCACAGCTAGCACACTTATCTTGGTTTCTAAACATGTCTGATTCTTGGGGAAATGGCTGCTTCTCGACTGGAGAAGAGAAAAGACAAAATAAGTCTGGAAACACTTGAGATAGAAAGTAAAAACGTGCTCAAAACACAGACACGTGACAAAAAAAACAACAAAAAAATGGAGTATGTCTTAAAGAACTAGAGAAACCTGGGACAGTTTGTGTATCAAAGCAAAGAGTGGGAATAATACGTTTTAATTCTTTGAATAAAATAGAAATCCATGAATCCATATTTATGCTTAATAAGTAAATTGAAAGCTTCAATTTTAAATGAGAACATTTACATTATTTCAAAAAGTTAATTCACAAGTGAAAATCCTCACAAAAACCTTCTTAGTCAGGTGACCAAAGTGAATATAACCAATAATGGGACAAATCATGTCATGAACCACCTAGTAAGATGGGATGAAAAGAAAACAGCAGGGGCACACCCAAGATGGCCGAATAGGAACAGCTTCAGCCTCCAGCTCCCAGCGTGAGTGACACAGAAAACGGGTGATTTCTGCATTTTCAACTGAGGTACTGGGTTCATCTCACTGGGGCGTGTCATGTCAGACAGTTGCCACTGGTCCGCGGGTGCAGCCTGACCAGCAAGAGCTGAAGCAGAGCGAGGCGTAGCCTCACCTGGGAAGCACAAGGGGGAAGGGAATTCCCTTTCCTAGATAAAGGAAATTGAGACAGACAACACCTGGAAAATCGGGTAACTCCCACCCTAATACTGCACTTTACCAAGGGTCTTCGTAAACGGCACACCAGGGGATTATATTCCACACCTGGCCCAGAGGGTCCCAGGCCCATGGAGCCTCCCTCATTGCTAGCACAGCAGTCTGAGATCTAACTGCAAGGCCACAGTGAGGCTGGGGGAGGGGCGCCTGCCATTGCTGAGGCTTAAGTAGGTAAACAAAGCCCCTGGGAAGCTCGAATTGGGTGGAGCCCACCACAGCTCAAGGAGGCCGGCCTACCTCTGTAGACTCCTCCTCTGGGGAAAGGGCATAGCTAAACAGAAAGCAGCAGAAACCTCGACAGAGGTAAATGCCCCTGTCTGACAGCCTTGAAGAGAGCAGTGGATCTCCCAGCATGGAGGTTGAGATCTGAAAACGGACAGACTGCCTGCTCAAGTGGGTCCCTGACCCCCGAGTAGCCTAACTGGGAGACATCCCCTACTAGGTGCAGACTGACACCTCACACCTCACACAGTGGGGTACACCCCTGAGACGAAGCTTCCAGAGTGAGAATCAGACAGCAACACTCACTGTTCAGCAATATTCTATCTTCTGCGGTCTCCGCTGCTGATACCCAGGCAAACAGGGTCTGGAGTGGATCTCAAGCAAACTCCAACAGACCTACAGCTGAGGGTCCTGACTGTTAGAAGGAAAACTAACAAACAGAAAGGACACTCACACAAAACCCCATCAGTACGTCACCGTCATCAAAGACCAAAGGCAGAAAAAACCACAAAGATGGGGAAAAAGCAGTGCAGAAGAGCTGAAAATTCAAAAAATCAGTGCGCATCTCCCCTCCAAAGGAACGCAGCTCATTGCCAGCAACGAAACAAAGCTGGATGGAGAATGACTTCGACGAGTCAAGAGAAGAAGGCTTCGGTGGATCAAACTTCTCAGAGCTAAAGGAGGAACTACATAACCAGCGCAAAGAAACTAAAAACCTTGAAAAAAGATTTGATGAATGGCTAACTAGAATAACCAATGTAGAGAAGTCCTTAGAAGAACTGATAGAGATGAAAACCATAACACGAGAACTATGTGACAAACGCACAAGCTTCAGTAACCGACTCGATCAACTGGAAGAAAGAGTATCAGTGACTGAAGATCAAATGAATGAAATGAACCAAGAAGAGAAATGAAGTGTAAAGAAAAAAGAGTACAAAGAAATGAACAAAGCCTCCAGAAATATGGGATTATGTGAAAGAGACCAAATCTACGTCTGATTGGAGTGCCTGAAAGTGATGGGGAAAATGGAACCAGGTTGGAAAACACTCTGCAGGATATCATCCAGGAGAACTTCCCCAACCTAGTAAGGCAGGCCAACATTCAAATTCAGGAAATACAGAGAATGCCACAAAGATACTCCTCAAGAAGAGCAACTCCAAGACACATAATTGTCAGATTCACCAAAGTTGAAATGAAGGAAAAATGTAAAGGGCAGCCAGAGAGAAAGGTCGGGTTACACACAAAGGGAAGCCCATCAGACTAACAGCAGATCTCTTGGCAGAAACTCTCCAAGCCAGAAGAGAGTGGGGGCCAATATTCAACATTCTTAAAGAAAAGAATTTTCAAGCCAGAATTTCATATCCAGGCAAATTAAGTTTCATAAGTGAAGGAGAAATAAAATTCTTTACAGACAAGCAAATGCTTAGAGATTTTGTCGCAACCAGGCCTGCCCTACAAGATATCCTGAAGGAAGCACTAAACACGGAAAGGAACAACAGGTACCAGCCATTGCAAAAACATGTCAAAATGTAAAGTCCATCGATGCTAGGAAGAAACTGCATCAACTAATGAGCAAAATAACCAGCTAATTCATAATGACAGGATCAAGTTCAAACATAACAATATTAACCTTAAATGTAAATGGACTAAATGGTCCAATTAAAAGACACAGACTGGCAAAGTGGATAAAGAGTCAAGACCCATCAGTTTGCTGTATTCAGGAGACCCATCTCACATGCAGAGACACACATAGGCTCAAAATAAAGAGATGGAGGAAGATCTACCAAGCAAATGGAAAACAAAAAACAGCAAGGGTTTCAATTGTAGTCTCTGATAAAACAGACTTTAAACCATCAAAGATCAAAAGAGACAAAGAAGGCCATTACATAATGGTAAAGGGATCAATTCATCAGGAAGAGCTAACTATCCTAAATATATATGCAACCAATACAGGAGAACCCAGATTCATAAAACAAGTCCTTAGAGACTTACAAAGAGACTTAGACTCCCATACAATAATAATGGGAGACTTTAACAACCCACTGTCAACATTAGACAGATCAACAAGACAGAAAGTTAACAAGGATATCCAGGAATTGAACTCAACTCTGCACCAAGTGGACCTAATAGACATCTACAGAACTCTCCACCCCAAATCAACAGAATATACATTCTTCTCTGCACCACATCACACTTACTCCAAAATTGACCACATAGTTGGAAGTAAAGCACTCCTCAGCAAATGTAAAAGAACAGAAATTACAACAAACTGTCTCTCAAACCACAGTGCAATCAAACTGGAACTTAGGACTAAGAAACTCAATCAAAACCGCTCAACTACACAGAAACTGAATAACCTGCTCATGAATGATTACTCGGGTACATAACGAAATGAAGGCAGAAATAAAGATTTTCTGTGAACCAAGACACAACATACCAGAATCTCTGGGATACATTTAAAGCAGTGTGTAGAGGGAAATTTATAGCACTAAATGCCCAAAAGAGAAAGTAGGAAAGATCTAAAATTGACACCCTCACATCACGATTAAAAGAACTAGACAAGCAAGAGCAAACACATTCAAAAGCTAGCAGAAGGCAAGAAATAACTAAGATCAGAGCAGAACTGAAGGAGAGAGAGACACAAAAACCCCTCCAAAAAATCAATGAATCCAGGAGATGGTTTTTTGAAAAGATCAACAAAATTGATAGACCACTAGCAAGACTAATAAAGAAGAAAAGAGAGAAGAATCAAATAGACGCAATAAAAAATGATAAAGGGGATATCACCACCGACCCCACAGAAATACAAACTACCGTCAGAGAATACTATAAACACCTCTATGCAAATAAACTAGAAAACCTAGAAGAATTGGATAATTTCCTGGACACTTACACTCTCCGAAGACTAAACCAGGGAGTTGAATCCCTGAATAGACCAATAGCAGAGTTCCGAAATTGAGGCAATAATTAATAGCCTACCAACCAAAGAAAGTACAGGACCAGATGGATTCACAGCTGAATTCTACCAGAGGTACAGGGAGGAGTTGGTACCATTCCTTATGAAACTATTCCAATCAACAGAAAAAGTGGGAATCCTCCCTACCTCATTTTATGAGACCAACATCATCCTGATACCAAAGCCTGACAGATATACAACAAAAAAAGAGAATTTTAGACCAATATCCCTGATGAACATCGATGTAAAAATCCTCAATAAAATACTGGCAAACCGAATCCAGTAGCACATCAAAAAACTTATCCACCATGATCAAGTGGGCTTCATCCCTGGGATGCAAGGCTGGGTCAACATACACAAATCAATAAACGTAATCCAGCATATAAACAGACCAGAGACAAAAACCACATGTTTATCTTAATAGATGCAGAAAAGGTCTTTGACAAAATTCAACAGCCCTTCATGCTAAAAACTCTCAACAAACTAGGTATTGATGCAATATATCTCAAAATAATAAGAGCTATTTATGACAAACCCACAGCCAATATCATACTGAATGGGCAAAAACTGGAAGCGTTCCCTTTGAAAACTGGCACAAGACAGGGGTGCCCTCTCTCACCACTCCTATTCAACATAGTGTTGGAAGTTCTGGCTAGGGCAATCAGGCAAGAGAAAGAAATAAAGGGTATTCAATTAGGAAAAGAAGAAGTCAAATTGTCCCTGTTTGCAGATGACATGATTGTGTATTTAGAAAACCCCATTGTCTCAGCCCAAAATCTCCTTAAGCTGATAAGCAACTTCAGCAAAGTCTCAGGATACAAAATCAATGTGCAAAAATCACAAGCATTCTTGTACGCCAGTAACAGACAAACAGAGAGCCAAATCATGAATGAACTCCCATTCGCAATAGCTGCAAAGAGAATAAAATACCTAGGAATCCAACTTACAAGGGATGTAAAGGACCTCTTCAAGGAAAACTACAAACCACTGCTCAGTGAAATAAAAGAGGACACAAACAAATGAAAGAACATACCTTGCTCATGGATAGGAAGTATCAATATTGTGAAAATGGCCATACTGCCCAAGGTAATTTATAGATTCAATGCCATCCCCATTAAGCTACCAATGACTTTCTTCACACAATTGGAAAAAAATGCTCTAAAGTTCATACGGAACCAAAAAAGAGCCTGCATTGCTAAGACAATCCTAAGCCAAAAGAACAAAGCTGGAGGCATCACGCTACCTGACTTCAAACTATACTACAAGGCTACAGTAACCAAAACAGCATGGTACTGGTACCAAAACAGAGATATAGACCAATGGAACAGAACAGAGCCCTCAGAAATAATACCACACATCTACAGCCATCTGATCTTTGACAAATCTGAGAAAAACAAGAAATGGGGAAAGGATTCCCTATTTAATAAATGGTGCTGAGAAAATTGGCTAGCCATAAGTAGAAAGCTGAAACTGGATCCTTTCCTTACTCCTTATACGAAAATTAATTCAAGATGGATTAGAGACTTAAATGTTAGACCTAATACCATAAAAACCTTAGAAGGAAACCTAGGCAATACCAATCAGGACATAGGCATGGGCAAGGACTTCATGTCTAAAACACCAAAAGCAATGGCAACAAAAGCCTAAATTGACAAACGGGATCTAATTAAACTAAAGAGCTTCTGCACAGCAAAAGAAACTACCATCAGAGTGAACAGGCAACCTACAGAATGGGAGAAAATTTTTGCAATCTACTCATCTGACAAAGGGCTAATATCCAGAACCTACAAAGAACTCAAACAAATTTACAAGAAAAAATCCACCCCATCAAAAAGCGGGCAAAGGATATGAACAGACACTTCTCTAAAGAAGACATTCATACAGCCAACAGATGCATGAAAAACTGCTCATCCCTTACTTGCCATTAGAGAAATGCAAATCAAAACCACAATGAGATACCATCTCACACCAGTTAGAATGGCAATCATTAAAAAATCAGGAAACAACAAGTGCTGGAGAGGATGTGGAGAAATAGGAACACTTTTACACTGTTGGTTGGACTGTAAACTAGTTCAACCATTATGGAAAACGGTGTGGCGACTCCTCAAGGATCTAGAACTAGAAATACCATTTGACCCAGCCGTCCCATTACTGGGGATATACTGAAAAGATTATAAGTAATGCTGCTATAAAGACACATGCACACGTATGTTTATTGTGGCACTATTCACAATAGCAAAGTCTTGGAATCAACCCAAACGTCCATCAGCGACAGACTGGATTAAGAAAATGTGGCACATATACACCATGGAATACTATGTAGCCATTAAAAAGATGAGTTTGTGTCCTTTATAGGGACATGGATGCAGCTGGAAACCATCATTCTCAGCAAACTATCACAAGAACAGGAAACCAAATACTGCATGTTCTCACTCATAGGTGGGAATTGAACAATAAGATCACTTGGACACAGGAAGGGGAACATCACACACTGGGTCCTACTGTGGAGAGGGGGTAGTGGGGAGGGATAGCATTAGGAGATATACCTAATGTAAATGATGAGTTAATGGGTGCAGCACACCAACATGGCACATGTATACATATGTAACAAACCTGCACGTTGTGCACATGTGCCCTAGAACTTAAAGTATAATAATAATAATAATAAAAAAAAGAGCCCCTCTTCTGTGATATTCCTGATAATGATGAGTAGCCTCAATGCACTTGTGAGAAAACATCATTAAGCCAAATGAGAGATATTCTACAAAATATCTCACTTGTAACTTATAAATTATCAGGATGATGGAAATCAGAAAAAGAACGAGAAACTGTTTCAGAATGAAAGTGCCTACAGGGACATGACAACTAATCACACATGTGAATGTGAACAGGACTTTCTTTTTTATTTTAACTACATAGTTAACATTATTGACACATTTGATGGAAATTCAAAGGATCTTCCGATAATTTGATGGCAGTAATTTATCAATGTCAATTTCCTGATTTGATTAATGCATTACAGTTATATAGGAGAATGTTGTTATGGGACATATATACTAAAGTATCAAGGAATGACGAGGCAACAGATTAGACACTTATTCTGAAATGGTTCAGAATACAAGTTATTTTTAATTTACTTGCACTTTTTAGATTAAAAATTATTTCAAATTAAAATGTATATTGTTTAAATCCAGTAAGTGACACATGGTATCATTGCACACACTTACTTTTCATTTTCTCATTAAAAGCCAGTTTGAGCCCAGCATGGTAGTGTGTGCCTGTAGTCCCAACTACTTAGGAGGCTGAGGCGCGAGAATGACTTGAGCCCAGCAGATTGAGGCAAGTCTGAGTAATAGTGAGACCCCATTTGGATTTAGTTTTTATGTTTAAGAGTAATTTGTCTCTTTTTCTGTGACCTTTCTCTTTCAAATTTTGTTTTATTTTCTTACCAGCCTTTGGTCTTTTTCTTCATCTATTTTCCTATTAGATATATTGGTGCATTTTCTGTGATACATTTGCTATAATCATTTCCTAGTTTGTCTTTGGATGTTATTTTTAGACATTTATTAAACTTATATTTAGTAGTATTTATCAATATTTTGACTTTCTGACTTTGAATTTTAGGAAATTTTGGACAGTATCAATTTTCTAGTTATAAGAAAATTTACTTAGGCTTTTCTTTATGTACTTACATGATTTTGGTTTTTGTATTTATATTTCTGATAAATCTTTAAGTTACTGTGACGTATCAGATATGAACACAATTTTATTTTTTTCTGAAAATAGATGTTCAGCTTTCCTCAGTATCATTTATTATAAGCTCATACTTTTGCACTGATTTCAAACATCACTTTTATAATACATAATAATTTAATATATGTCTAGATCTCCTTTCTCATCTTCTGTTCTGTTGCAACAGTACAGTATGTATTCCTGAGTCAACACCTCACTATGTTTAGTTATAAAGATTCATTGTTTTAATATTATGGGACTGGACCTCTCTGATATTTCTTTTTCTTTTATAAATTAGTCTTACTTGCTTATTAATATTTTTTCATATGGACTTCTGAATTAAATAATGTAGCTCTAGAAAAAACATACTTTTTTTTTTATTAAAATGATGTCAGATTTACAAGTTAAGTTAGAGCTTTGTCATTTTATACTACTAAGTCTTCATATCTTAGAACATGGTATGCCTTTCCATTTACTTAAGTTCACTTTCGTGTCTTTCAATGATTAGGTTTCCTTCATGTAAATTTTAGAAATACTTTGCTGAGGCCTCAGTATTTGATGTTTTAATTGCTCTTGTTAATGAATTATTCTCTTTCAATGTATCTTCTTACTAGTTATTGTCTCAATAAATGCAGAATCTTAATGTCTGTGTATTAATTTTATAAATTGTTATTAAATATTAACTACGTTCCCTTTCAGCAGGTTTCTTTTTCTTATTGCTTGCTTTAGGCTTTTCATATAAATTATATCATTTTGTCAATAGAGATCATTTTATTTCTATATTCCAAAATATTATTTAAATTATTGCTTTCTCTTATCTAATTGCATTGGCTAATGGGAGACACTCCTCTGTATATCTCTTAGGCTCATACTCATCTTACCGATTGTGCTGCAAATGCATAGTCTTGACAGCTCATTACCTCGGCTTTCTCTTGGGACCTTTTTTGTGTTGCAGAAAGCAACTTGGAAAGATGGAAGTATCTTTTCCGAGGACAAAGAGTAGCCTTGCTTATCATTGCTATAAAAGTAGCCTATTCCCAAAGCAGCTCAGTTTTTCTTGCATACCCGCTGTGTACACAGCATTCATCTGGTCCACCCATGTCACCCTTCACCCCACTGTAAACTCAGAGGGCAAGGGGAATGGGTGTACTCATCATATCATGCAGGTTTCTGTGCTATAGTGACAAAATTCTCTGTCTTTAAATCAGAAGTCACGTATCTTTTCCCAACGTCCATGAAACAGAAGCGTATTAGCTTTTTTTTTTTTTTTTTTTTTTTTTTTGAGACGGAGTCTTGCTCTGCCACCCAGGCTGGAGTGCAGTGGCCGGATCTCAGCTCACTGCAAGCTCCGCCTCCCGGGTTCACGCCATTCTCCTGCCTCAGCCTCCCCAGTAGCTGGGACTACAGGCGCCCGCCTCGTCGCCCGGCTAGTTTTTTGTATTTTAAGTAGAGACAGGGTTTCACCGTGTTTGCCAGGATGGTCTCGATCTCCTGACCTCGTGATCCGCCCGTCTCGGCCTCCCAAAGTGCTGGGATTACAGGCTTGAGCCACCGCGCCCGGCCGCATATTAGCTTTTAAGTAGTATAAAATCAGATCTCAGACCCAATAGTTCTTTCCTCCAATGCAGTTTCAGATACTAGCAGTACCACAGACCATTTTATTTTACTGATTTTACTGGGAAAGCCTCATTAAGTATGATTTTTAACTGTTGTGTTGTACACATACACACAAACACAAACACAAATTAATCATACTATGGAATTATCTGCTGTCCATGTTCTTGAGCCTTTTTAAAACTCAGAATGTGCACTTTATTATACCTTTCAGAATCTGTGGCATTAATAATAAATTTTATTTTATTAGAATTAATACAATAAATGACATTAAAATATTTCCTTGTTGAAGAAGCATTCTTGCATTTCTGAAGTACATTCCATTTGGTATGCTGTATCGCTTTTAAATGTACTGCTGAATTCTGTTTGCTAATATTTTATTTATGATTGTTGCATAGGTATTCATGAGTGAAATTGGTCTTCAGCTTTATTTTTAGTGCAATCTTTATCAGGCTTTAGTACCTTTAAAGACAGAGAAAATCACTTCATATAATGCAGAAAAATGTTTTAGACCTTTATAGAATATAGTGACTAAAAGTAAAGGTGGTAAGATTCAGAGAGTAAATTGTGAATAAAAAGATGAGACTTTGGAATATGCCTACTAAAACCGCATAATGTAACATCCCTTATTCAGAAATTTTTGTTAAAAATAGAAGTCACATCTCTCTAATTTAGGGCGGAAGTATATTTTAAAAGTTACTTCTTGAGATCATCCTAATATCTAAGATAATATAAGTTGAAATAATTGTCCCTGTGGACTGAAAAATGAGTCTTTGAGGCAGAAATCAGTACCATTTAAAAGCAAAATGCCAGTCCAAGGGCTGTGGCTCATGCCCTGTAATCCCATCACTTTAGGGAGGCCAAGGCAGGAGGATTGCTTGAGCCCAGGATTTCAAGACCATCCTGGGCAATATCTTTAGATTCCAACCTCTGTAGATCCCATCTCTACAAAACAAACAAACAAAACTGAAATAATACTAATAAAAGTACCTTAGACTTCAGGTCCTCAGGTTATTTTGTCAGAGCTAATATTGGGGTACCCATATAGCTTACACTTAGCATTCTATAAAAGCTCCATTTTTTACCAATTATTAATTATTTTCCAGATTAAAGAAAACGCCACAACTATATTTAAAACCTGCTTTCTATTTCCCTCCTATAGTTTCATCTCCCTTTTGTCCTGGATGTTTCTACTCTTCTGATGTTGTGAGTGCATTCTTCCCTGTTTTCACCTACTCTGTAACATGGCTTTACCTCAATCCTTCAAACCTTCCATTATGTCACAGAAGCTCATGACTCCTCCTCAGCCAAATCCCCTACACTCTCTATTCTTTCTGCGAACAGCTCGTTCACCTTATTGCTCTAACAATTCCCTGCCTCCCCTTTGAGTACATTGTTCTCCCACTAGAACTTTTCGGTAGAGGTACTCAGCATGATTAGTACAGACTGTTGTCCTCCTGACTTCTCAATGCACTTTACAGGCCACTCCCACTCCTTCCAAAAACTGCTAGCTCTGAAGTTCATGTCCTCAAACCCTATCATCTGCTGTGCCTCTGCACTGTAGTCATTGATTCTCAATATTTCATTCCCTAAAAATGTTAATTTTGGCTGGGTACGGTGACTAACGTCTGTAATCCTAGCACTTTGGGAGGCTGTCCAGGAGGGGAGAACACCTGAGGTCAGGAGTTCAAGACCAGCCTGGCCAACATGGTGGAACCTTGTCTCTACTGAAAATACAATAATTAGCTGGGCATGGTGGCAGACACCTGTAACCCCAGCTACTGGGGAGGTTGAGGCAGGAGAATAGCTTGAACTCGGGAGGCAGAGGTTGCAGTGAGCTGAAATCACACCAGTGCACTCCAGCTGGGCAACAAAAGCAAGCAAAATTCAGTCTGAAAATAAAAAGAAAGACAGAAAATAAAATGTTAATGTCTATTTTATTTTATATTTTTACTTTTTCAAATTAAAAAATATATTTGTACAAATTTGGGGTGTACACAAGCAATTTTGTTATATATATATATAATGATTAATTATCAAATCAGGGATGTTTACTATAATCCCCACTGGAGTACAATACATTTTTGTTAAGTGTAGTCACCCTACTCTGCTATCAAACATCGAGTTTATTCCCTTGATCTTACTTTATGTTTGTAGCCTTAAACCCACTTCTCTGCTTGTCTGCCAACCAACTCAGTCTTTACAGTCTCTGTCATCTATTTTTCACCCTATCTCCATGTGTTCAAATTTTTTAGCTTCCACATATCGGTGAGAATATGTGATAGCCCTTTTGCACGTGGTTTTTTTCACTTAACATAATGATCTCCAATTCCATCCATGTTGCTGCGAATTGCATGATTTCTTTTGTTGTGACTAAATAGTATTCCATTGACATATGCGCCACGTTTTCTTTATTTATTCACACATTGATGAACACTTAGGTTGATTCCCTTTAACATTGCTCCAATCATAACTTTTGATGAAAATTTGATAATCTATCTGCCACCCAAGGCGACTTTGAGTTTCTCAACTTCCTTAATTTTTCTCCTGGCGACTCACTAACTCCCTAATTTGCCCCCAACGTTATATCCTAGAGTAATTTCATTACCAAAAACCTCATCTGACACAATTCCAAGCACTGTGTTCCCAGTCTACCACTTTATATGTTTTGAACACAACTCCAAATTGCTTCAATCTGTTAGGATTTCTAGTAAAATCATTCCTATTGAAGTTTCTTTGTTTCATCCCATGCATGCCCTCATTTTCTTTCCTTCCTTTTAGTCCAGTTTTCAGTCTATTTTGGTCACTCGTTTGCATACACAATCAACCACCTTGCTTCTCTCACCCTTTTTAATATTGGCCTAGAAACACCCCACCCTGGCTAAGTCCAACCTACCACCTCTGGAAGTCACTTGAATTGCCTATGCAACTGAAGGGACAAGGGATAAAATCATGTGGTCTCATTTCAAATTTCTGGTTACTTACCTTAATTGGTCTCTCAGTAGCCTAGCAATCCTACAACATTTCCTTAGTTTTTACATTTTCCCACTTTCCTAGATGGATTTTTCACACCTTGTCTTTACAGGAATACTTAACACCCCATATCTTTTTCTCATTTTTAGCTACTGACCTAGTTTCTTGTTTTATTGTGAAAAGGAATAGAAGATCATTTTCAAATACCCTCAAAGCACATACCTCCACTTACTTTTATCTGCACCCACCTACTCTATCTTTCTCTGTGCTATTATGAATGAACTGTCTGCAGCCTTTCATAGACAGATGTGGCTGCCTCTTCCCTTGTGAACTAAATCCTGCCCATTTTTATATCCTCAATTATTTTACTTCAGCAGCTCTGTATTGTCATCTGTCTGGTCAGTTTCTTCCTCACTTCTTGATTGCTCTTATTATAATAAAACTACAATGTAACATCTTATTTATTTTTAAAAATCCCTTGATTCAATATTTCCCTCCAGTTAGTCCCTCCTTCATTCTTTTTTTTTTTCTTTTTATTATACTTTAAGTTCTAGGGTACATGTGCATAACGTGCAGGTTTGTTACATATGTATACTTGTGCCATGTTGGTGTGCTGCACCCATCAACTCGTCAGCACCCATTAATTCATCATTTATATCAGGTATAACTCCCAATGCAATCCCTCCTCCCTCCCCCCTCCCCATGATAGGCCCCGATGTGTGATGTTCCCCTTCCTGAGTCCAAGTGATGTCATTGTTCAGTTCCCACCTATGAGTGAGAATGTGCGGTGTTTGGTTTTCTGTTCTTGTGATAGTTTGCTAAGAATGATGGTTTCCAGCTGCACATTCTTAACTCTTAAGAGCAAAGTTACTTAAGATAATTTTCTTTCTTTTTTTTTTTTTTTAATACTTTATGTTCTAGGGTACATGTGCACAACGTGCAGGTTTGTTACATATGTATACATGTGCCATATTGGTGTGTTGCACCCATTAACTCGTCATTTACATTAGGTATATCTCCTAATGCTATCCCTCCCCAATCTCCCAACCCCACAACAGGCCCTGGTGTGTAATGTTCCCCTTCCTGTGTCCAAGTGTTTTCTATACTCACTGTCCCAAATTATATTTTCCTTGTCTCATTAACCTAGTCAAAACAAGCTTGTGTCCCCAGCAATGCACAAAAACAATCTCATCAATGACAACTATTTGTTTCTCTAAATTCAGTCTTACTTGACTTGTCAGTAATATTTGATAGTCTTGATCATTTTATTCATCTGGAATCATTTTCCTGACTTGACTTCTAGGGTGCCCCATCCCCTGGCTTTACTCCTGCCACACTGGCTGCTACTTCTTGTTTTTCCTTGCTAGTTTCTCCTCATCTCAGTTATTAACAAGTTTTAGAATGCCCTGTCTGGGCTCAGGACTTGGATCCTTCTCCATTGAAACTTGAATCCTCTTTGATCTCATTCAGTTGCATTGCTTTAAACATCATGTGTACACTGCTGCTTCCTCTATCAGGCAGAATTCAAAGAAGACTGCATCAAACATGCAATGAGTTAGGAGATAATAGATCTCCCTACATGCTGCTTCTGTAATCATTCCCAATCACAGTTAATGACAATTCTATTCTTTGCGTTGCAGTATGTATTGAATTCACTCATTTTCTCACTTCTCATATTCCATGTAGTAACAAATATTGTCAGTTCTACCTTCACAGTCTCTCCATAATATCAACACATCTCTTTATCTCCACTGTTACCACCCTAAGACAAGCTACTACTATCACTTGCCTGAGTCACTATGGTGGTTACTAATTAATCTCTCTTGTCTTCCTTCTATTAATTGCCCTCCTTCTTAACACCAGTGTGATAACTAAATTTCAAGTCAAATTATGCCATGCTGTGCTTACAATTCTTAAATAGCTTTCAATTTCTCTTCTAAAATGTCTTTGCTTTGGTGCGCAAGACTAAATGACATCCTATTTCACTTATCCCTCTGAAATTTTCTTCTTTTATATAAACTTCTGTTTTCAAGAACCATTATTGTTGATTCATTGAGAGATACTCCATTTGTTTTTAACTGCTGTAGAGTATATATTTTGTGAATATGCTTCATTACAGTTACCCATTTTCACAACTGGGATTTACATATTTCCAAATTTGTATCACAAATTATCAATATATTAGACTCTTCACTTTTTGAGGTATAACCATGGAAATGTATCTTACTAACTTTAAACACTGCTTTCAATTTTCGTAGGTGAAAAATTTCATTTTCCAGCCTTTTGTGAAATATGCAACAGATCCCATTACTTTCTGGTAACTTCAAACTGCTCTGGCCAATGTAAAGCTTTATACCCATATCCAGTTCAAAACTGGTAGTGTATCTACTTACTTTTGGCACTGCAGCAAATAAACATATTCTCAGTGGCTTTAAAGGACATACATTATTATCTTACAGTTTTAAAGGTCAAACTCCATATGGACTCTCTGCTTCCTCTGCTCTGGTTTTATAAGGTCAAAATCAAGGCATCAGCTGGCCATGGATTTTTTCTGGAGGCTCTAGGAGAGAATCCACTTCTGACATCACTCAGTTGTTGGCAGGATTCACCTCCTTACAACTGTTGTGCTGAGGTCCTGGTTTCCTTGCTGAAGACTCTTCTAGCTTTTTAAGGCCACCTGCATCTCTCATGACACTGCCCCTTCCATCTTCAAACCAGCAGCAGCATTTCAGGTCCTTTACACACTTCAAATGTCCCTGTCTTCCCCTTATGAAACATGTCTTCTCTAGCTGGAGAAAGTTATCTGTTTTCAAAGACTCACATGATTAGATTTGGTCCACCAAGGTAATCCATGATAATCTGCCTATTCCAACATCTGTGACCTTAATTTCTGCAAAAACCCCTTCACTATGCCATGTAACATATTCACAGGTTCCAGGGAGCTGGGTGTGGATTCTTTAGGAGGGTCTGTCATTCTCCTTACCACAGTCTTCCCTATATTGCCCAAAGGTTCATGTCTCTTCCAAATGCAAAATATCCCAAGTTCTCAAAGTTCTCATCCCATTATTGCATCAACTCAAAGTCTAAACTCCCATTTAAATTCATAAATTCAAAAGTCTCAAATCTCACCACCTAAATTATTGAAATCAGTGGAAACTGAGAATGTGAATATAATCTGTCCTGGAGCACAATTCCTCTTCATCATGGACTCATCATTCTAAAAAACAAGTTATCTTCTATCAAAACATGTCCTGATTTAATTTCTATTTTAAAAATATAATTGAATGCCACAATAAAGCTCAGACCCTCATGGCTGTGAGCCATATTAACTCATCAGCAATTCTAGTGCTCTGAGAGAAACAATAAATTTAAAAGGGTACTGGGAGACAAATACCCAGGGGTCGCTTGTATTTCTTCCTATATCTTGCAGTAGAGGCACTTTCATCCTTTGTTCCAGAGTATCTTTTCATGGATATTTGTATGTTCAACAGGTATGGAAGACACAGATAGTTTCTTTCTCTGAAGTAGAAAGCAGATTTGTTATCCAATGTAATATGTATATATGTAATGTCTCCATCCACTTGGGCAGATTTGCTTACACCCCTTTACAAAAGATCAGGGTTTCTTTATCTTGGGGCTCTTCAAATGTAATAAAATCTCACAGTGTATACAACATCCTCCTGAACCTGGCTTACCGTCACCTTCCTGGAACTTGGGGCAAGGGTAGGTTGGCAAGGAGAACCTAAGTGAATCTGAAGCTCATGCTGCCAGCTAGACTTTGTATTATAAAGTGCTGTTTTACTGACTAAGGAGTCGTGTATGTTTTGACAGCAAACTAACAATAGCTTGTAAGCAAATTCAAATCTCAGACCCTTACACTTCTTGTCAAATTTGACAGGGAGTTTGGATGCTTTCAGAGACAAGACTTTCTAGAACAGATGGACAAGAGCCATTTGTGAGCTTGGTGAGGGAATATGAGAAGGTGACCCAGGATCCTTTAGTAGAATCCTGTCCATGTGATGAACAAGGGATGGCAAGAGGTAAACGCCACTGGCCTGCCTATCAAAGGACTGTTTAGATGTTGAGGGGTGAGAGATGGGATTGAAACATGCAGTGAGATTGGTGCTTCAAATGCTGTGCACTCTCCTCCAGTGGCATGAAGAAAGGTTATGGAGTCACAAAAGTTGATGCAGAGCTTTGGATGAAATGAAAACATTAGAAGTTCATCTGGTTAAGTCAAGAGTGTCTGTTTCACATCTCTTGAACTTGAAAGAGCCTTGCTTTCTGGAACAGAGATTCTCCCTCCCTCCATGGCTCTGATCCTTTCCTCCTGCTTTTCCTGCTTTTAGCTCTGTTTCAAGTTCCATTTGATTGAAAGTAACCAAAACCCACAGGGCTTATGAGAAAAGTAGAGTTCATTGATCCATAAAGTTTGTAAAGGATAAGGTTAAATACAGTGATACAATAATTTAGAACCAGATCCTGATAGCTTTACAATTATCTTCTTATCTCTCCTCTCTCATTTTAAATCCTAGATAATAGCTTCATTGTTTCATAATGGTTCGGCCATGATTATCAGTCCCACGTCTCACATCTTTAACATTTCACCATTAGAGCAATATTGAATTTTTAATTCTAGGTTGAGTTTGAAAAATTTCAGGAAAAATATTCATCAAGCCAATTTGCAACAAAGCTCAACCCACAGGATTAATCACCTTAGGTGAAGAGGCAAAAATATTATGATCATCACAGTTTTAGTTTTATAGCCATTCCTATGATCTGGGGCAGGACATCAAGCCATGATATTATAATAATATGCCAAGAATATTAGACATACAAAATGAATAGCCACTATTAATTGTTTCTTTAAATGATCTGCTTTATGGAATGTTAATTTTTAAAATGACAGAATAATCAAATATTGTATAAATATATATATTATGAAAGCATTATTATGAAGTAGACAAGTATTAAAATTGAAGTAAACTTGTTATAGAATTATTCTAAAATATAAGTAACTATTTGTATTCAAATATCAAAAAGATTTATGATAAACTCTGATTTTCTTCTTCAAACATGAAAGTCAAATCACATATTAAAGGTAGTGTTAAAGAAGTATTTCCGTGTTTATAATGATCTGATCTTACTCTTTGTGTAACTATATAAATATCAATATTCAGCTACCTAGATAGTTATGCATCTAGTCTTTAAAAATGGAAATGGTGGGAATCTCTTCATTATTTAAAAATTACATATCAAAAGGCAAAATTATGAGTTGAACAATTTTCTTTTGTTTATTTTTTATTATACTTTAAGTTCTAGGGTACATGTGCACAACATGCAGGTTTGTTACATATGTATACATGTGCCATGTTGGTGTGCTGCATCCATTAACTCATTATTTACACTAGGTATATCTCCTATTACTATCCCTCCCCTCTCCCTGCTCCCCACAATAGACCCCGGTGTGTGATGTTCCCCTTCCTGTGTCCAAGTGATCTCATTGAACAATTTTCTTACGCATGGGTTATCATTATGGTAGGGCAAATTATCAAAATACTTTAATCAGATAAATTTTTCACTCATGATTATCAAATACAATTTTCCTTGCTGCATATCCATAAGCCACAAGACCGAATACCATAATATCCACAGCAGTTTGGCTGCCAGTGGTACATACTAAGCTTTTCACATATTAATGTCTATTCCATGGGCATTATTCCAATAAAATGTTTAATAATTTAACCAATTTAAGTATCGTTTCTCCTCCCTCAGTATAGAAAATCCAGTTTGAAGGAGACATAAATTTATTTATCATAGAAAACAACATTCTATGGAATTAATAACTAAAGACATGAGAGAGTGTATGCATGCATATAGATATGTATGTAAAAATTAATGAGTGTTTGTAGACTCAAGAAAAATTAAACTTAACTTCAACTTTGTAGGCATAAGCATATGTCAGCATATGTCAATTTAAAAAATTATCCAATTTGAGTTAATACAATATGGGCCAAGGAAATAAAACAGAAAGGTCTAATATAGAATTAAGATAAATAAGAATTCTAAGACAGAAACCATCTTTTCAACCGCATTGCCCAGCAGCCATGCATGCCACAGCATGAGGCAAAATTGATTAGAATTGGTATTGAAGAACAAGAAAATCTATCCTCAACCATAGTTTAAATAGACATCATGAAATAAGGGGAGTCTATAAAATAACATCCTTTTAAATTTTAATAGTTTACATGTATATGTATAATATATATGTGTATATATATGTCCATATATGCACACACACATATATGAGAGACAGAGAAAGAGAGATAAAGACACAGAGATATGGATATATCTTTTTTGAGAGAAACAAAACTCTTTTGTTTATAATAGAATCTAGAGGGTTAGGAAGTTCCGGGATCTGGGAGCAAGAGCTATTGAAATAATCATATAGTCAAAAAACAATCAATATGATTTTTCCAGCTTGAAGTAGCTTTGGTGTATTGTGTTCTTCAGTATTGTCTTTCATTAACTCAACTTGGAAAAGATACTTTAGCCATTTCAGAGTTTCTAGGGTTTTATATCTGTGTGTGTGTCTTGTGTATCTTACTATGCATGAACTGAAGAGTTTTTGGAATAAATAAGCTCTGAAATAAGATTGACTTTGTCATAACATATTGTCCTTACTTTCAGGGGACAAAGTTAAAGCTCCATATTTTGCCCCAAAGGTAAAAGTGTTAAAACTGACCTTTGAGTAAGCATAATGGCATTTAGATGATTATATTATGATTAAAATGAATTCTAATTTCAGAGGTATTATGATATCCTGACCTTTTTCTATATTGGCAATATAATGCCTTTAGAAAGGGAAAATAGTAGCTGTCTTGAGCTTGTAAATGACTATTCAGTATGAGATGTCAATTGCTCACTCATTCTCTTTTCACCTGGGTGTGTAGCTGGTACCAGAGTCTTTATTGATCTCCTAGAAATGTAATAGATGTAAGCACATCAAATACCTACTTAGCATTCCACTTATCTTATAAAATTGGAATGAAGAATCATCTACAATGGTATATTTAATACTTGGAATACTATCTGCCTGATAGAATGTATCAGCTTTCATTAAAACAATCAATTAAGATGTACTTGTCCAAGCACATGCACATAAAATTAAAATGTTCCTGCTTGAGTAGTTTGTAGAAGCCAAATAGGATTCTTTACATACCATGCAGAACACTAACTGCTGTCTGATTTTAAGAAAACTTAGTAATTGCCCTAACATGCAAATTTTGAAAAGTGACCTCTTTATTAGGGCACAACCCTTCTAGGAGAGAATGTGTTGGAGACTAGCAGCAGGAGGTTGCTGTATATCCTCTTGCTCCCTTATCCCAGAGTCTCTGCTACTATAACAGAATAAGATCCTATAGCTGTTGGCTCTGTAACAATAATTTCCCAATCTGTTTCATGGGCCCTGTATCTTCTTTTCTGGGGTTTGCAGGATCCCAATAAATAACACCTCTCTATCTTTTTCTAGATTATGACATTGTTGTGACAAAAAATATTAAGTTTCAGGCAGGCAAGAGAAAAACAAACATGTATTACTGATAAATGTGTTCTTGGAAGGTGTGGTTTTTTATCAGTAGACATTGCCTGTAGAGTTAGGACTCTGCCATACCATGCATAGAACAGGGCAAAATATATGTTCTTTACAGGTAGTCTTGCACCCAAAAGAGAGAGAAAAAGAGACCAAATACCCAAAATATGCATGCTCACTTCTCTTTGCAAAGTCACCAATCTGATGACGGAAGAGTGAAGAAGACAGAAAGAGGAGGGAGTGCTAGGCCAGATGAACTCCTTCCATGTGAAAGAAAAATTTCTTCCACTTGCCCCCTACCAAGAGAGTTTCCCAGTTTTCAATCCACTGTTCTTCTCCCTCCATGCTAGTTTTCTGGGGTGGTCAGGTCTGGACCCATAGTTTTGCCTATTATTGGTGTGCTTATAGCTATCAAACAATTACTTCCAAAGCTAGTTTCCACCATGAGTTTCAGATTCATCTATTTAAATGACAACATGATAAGCTGGTTTGGATTTTTTCATCAACATTTTAAACTAAATACATGCAGAATGACCATCCTGATGTGCCCTTAAAATATTCTGTCAAATTCCTCCAACTATTATTCCCCTAATTCTAAATCTCACTGCACAAAGCAGAAATTTGAATCAGTCTTGAGTCTTCCTTTTTCTCATGACACGCAGTGAACCATGTACAATTGGTTTCATAGCTCACATATTTGCTAATCTTTATCCTCTTTTTATTCCTACTATTTAAACCTTTTGCTTTTTGCTTAAAGGGAGCCAAGATAACTTTTGCACTTCTAGGCGTCATATGAAGGTGTCATGAACAGAGTCAGAAATGGCTTTTAGCCAGGAGCAGAACAGAATGAAAATCATAGACATGCAGTAGAATATGTAGACTCTATTCATGAATTGGTCACTCACTGATTAAATTTCCAAGCATTTTTTTGCTATTAAATAAAGTGGTTGGTTGAATAATATCTCAATTGCAGATTTAAGATGTTGGACTATCTGCAAGTAAAAGGCTTTGTAATTCCTGACAAAGTATAGTAGCAGGGGACAATGAAGTCAAAAATACAAGCAATGACTCCAGGAGCAACCAGAACATGTTTTCTCACCTTCTCCATTTTCTAACAGAACTATAGGATGACAACATTTAAAGGGAATTTAAAGTTCAGCCACCACAAGTACTTGGCAGTTCTACCAGATTCCTGACAAGAGGTCATTCATTCAACAAATGCCTAAGTCTCTAGTGATAAAAGACTTCAATATTTCCTCAGATGAATTAGAATCTTACTGCTCCCAGTTTCTATCTGATCGACTTATTTTGGGAACAACTTAGGAATCTTTCTTCTACATGCATAGTCACATAAATATTCCCACATTTTAATAAAAACAGTTATTACATATCTATATTGTTAGTTTTTTGAGGGACCTCTACATCATTTTCCAGAATGGCTGTGCTAATTTGCATTCACGCCAACAGTGTATAAGATTCCCTTTTCTCCACACCCTCACCAAAACTTATTACCTTTTGCGTTGTTGATAAAAGCCATTCTATCAGGTGTAATATGGTATCTCATTGTGGTCTTAATTTGCATTTCTCTGATGATTAGCAATGTTGAGGATTGTTTCATGTATCTGTCGGTCATTTGTATGTCTTCTTCTTGAGAATGTGTGGAATCAAAAATAATTTAACTAATAGAAGCAGAGAATAGAATGATGGTTATAGAGGCTGCGGGTGGGAGAATGGAGAGATGATGCTCAAGAGGTACAAAATCCTAGACAAGAAGAACAGGGTTTTTTTTCCCCCTTTTTGGAGGTTCTATTGCCCAACTTGGTGAATATAGTTAATAGTAAGAGTGCTGTAAATTTCAAAATTGATACAAGGGCAAATTTCAAATGTTCTCATCACAAAAATGTTACATATTTGAGGTGATGAATATATTAACTAGTTTGACTTTTAATTATTTCACATCTTATTAATTATTACCTCATTTTGTATGCCATAAAAATTATATAATTACAAATGGTCGATTTATAATAGGAACAAAGTATCAACTGGAATATCACAAAAAAATAATTTAAAAATAAAAAGAGTTCAGGCCCCTCCTGGGACTTCTCTTTCTAACTTAAATGTCTCTTACTTTAAGATTTACACTTAGAGAATAACTTTATATTTTCAGAAATACAATTTTCTCTTTGAAAGTCTTTCATTTTATTTAGGTGTACATTAGGACATGACAAAAAGAAAAACTTAATAATTTACAATTCAGTTTGGTCTATCCATTCATCCATCCATCCATCCATCCATCCATCCATCCATCCATCTATCTTTCATCTATCCACTCCATTCATGCACCTATCAAACTATTTTTGTAGTTTTTTTCATTGTTCCACAAAATGTTTCAGCTGTGTTATTAGATAGGTAAGTAGGTAGGTAGGTAGATGATAGATGGATGGATAGTTAGATAGATAGATAGACAGATTAAAAAAGAGAGCAGAACAGGAGTGTCAATTCCTTTGTTATTTCACATATTCTAAACAATAAATTTTATGCTATTACTTCTATTAATTATACACAGAAAAGTCTGTACAGAAACTAAATGTCAAATGCATTGTTCTTTGGCCACCTTCTTTAATAATCCAGCTCTCCCTGTTCAACTTGTCACAAATATAGGAGGAAAACAAATTCCAAATATATATATATACACATACACACATGCCTATTCATATCTATCACCTATAGTCCTATCACACTTTGTGGTAAAGCTCATTCAGTTAGTTTCGCTACACTTATGTGGACATACATTTGAGTCTATTACTCAGGTAATATTATGCTGACTTTAAAATTATGTTTTATTCTAAAATGTGTTTATTTTTAAAGCTAGCATTCATTGCAAATTTACTGTATACAAGATATAATCCACAGAAGTCATGTACCTTTTCAATGCTTACATAGTCTTTATGACACAGATCAGTATAACTGATGTCAGAAGCAGCATAGCATCATTGTTACCCTGAAATTTGGAGCCAGACTCCACTTTTCACTAACTATGTGACCCTGGGCAAATCATATATCATGTCTGTGCTTCCATTTGTTCACAGGTAAAATAGGAAAATACTTCAAATGTTTGAGAAGATTAAATTAGCTAGTATATCTAAAAATACTTCAAATGCTTATGAATATTAAATTAGCTACTATATCTAAATAAATATTATGAATTCTAATATTCATATTAAATAAATATTAAATTAGCTAGTATATCTAAACCCTGGCATATAGTTAGCTACATTAAAATAAATAAATGCTCTCAAGATTACACAATTATGAAGTAAGGGAGCTGGGAACCAGTTAAGATTAACTTATTTTTTAAATGTCAAAGATAAGGATAAATAAGGGAAGGGATTTCTAAAACAATTTTTAAAAAAAGTACCTTAAGCTAAATAATTAAACTTACCAACATGGTGATTTTTAGTATTGTCGAATTTGCAATCATACACATACTTTTTTTTTTTTTTTTTTTTTTGAGACGGAGTCTGGCTCTGTCGCCCGGGCTGGAGTGCAGTAGCCGGATCTCAGCTCACTGCAAGCTCCGCCTCCCGGGTTCACGCCATTTTCCTGCCTCAGCCTCCCGAGTAGCTGGGACTACAGGCGCCTGCCACCTCGCCCGGCTAGTTTTTTGTATTTTTTAGTATGCACATACTTTTTAAATCGACTTTTCCCCTGAAAGCTTAGTATTTTGATTAATTTATATTTTACTTTTTTTTTTTTTTTTTTTTTTTTTCCCCTATATTCATTCTCAGTTGAAGGTAAGCCGATTCCTACCAAGGCAGTTCCTCTTGTCCCAGCAGGGCTAGCATAATTACCTACTCAGGTCTTCATCTCACATGCCGGTGGAAATCTCCAGTTTCTAGCTAAGTTTGGTGAAACACAGCCTTTCATCCAATCAAGTCCATAGTACTACAATAAGATCATCCTAACACATCGTCATTTCCTTTACTCAATAGAAGTATATGTGAAAATCTCTACTCCATATATTGCACTGCAAAGAAAACAAAACTACTCATGTCACTTTATTTGTGGGAGCTGCATACACCAGAATGCATTGCAAAAGACTTTTTTTTTTTCTGAACATAATTTATTCCCACAAGAGCCTGGCTCTTAGAAGGTAGTAATTTTGTTTAATAATCAATAAGAGTTTAATTCTAAAAATGGCTGGAGAAACTTGTTTGTAATGTTTAAGTCACTGACTGGGGAAGGGTGGGGTCAACAGGTGGAGGGTAGCATTCTGCCCTACCCCAGTTCTCTGCAGATTCGTCTGGGCTTTTCTACTCACTTTCACGAAGCTGGGCTGATTGTTTTCCAGGAATGGGCATAGCATGGTGGTTCCCAAATTGTTCTTCCTATCCATCAACTTGAAATTAGTAAAAGATTTTCTTCTTCTTTTTTTTCTTTTCATATATTTATTTATTTTGAAACGGAACCTCACTCTATTGCCCAGGCTGGAGTGCAGCGGCACGATCTCGGCTCACTGCAAACTTCCCCTCCCGGGTTCACACCATTCTCCTGCCTCAGCCTCCTGGGTAGCTGGGACTACAGGTGCCCTCCACCACGCGCAGCTAAATTTTTTTTTTTTTTTTTTTTTCAGTAGAGACGTGGTTTCACCGTGTTAGCCAGGATGGTCTCAGTCTCCTGACCTCGTGATCCACCCATCTCAGCCTCCCAAAGTGCTTGGATTACAGGCGTGAGCCACCACGACGGGCCAAAAGTTTTTAGCAATTATGGTTGTAGTGGTTTTTTTCCCCTAAATCTTGGTTTTCCATGTAGCTGTGAATTTTGATCACTTCACATCTGTATAGGTATTTTAGCGAGAAGTCTGAAGAAGCTACCAAGAAGACATTTCAATATGCATAATTCTAATTTAACATTAAGATGCTTTATTTTGACAAAAATAATATATTCCGTCAGATTAATACCAACACCAGCTTATTTTGATGAATAGATGCATTATGCACGTAAAAGCAACTTTAATCTACAATAACAACAACATTAGATAATCTATTGATATGTTAGGAGACATTTTTTCTAGTATAGAAAAATCAGAGCACAGTAATATCAAAAAAATGTTGGAAGAGTTCTTTTTTTTTTTTTTTTTTTGAGACGGAGTCTCGCTCTGCCGCCCAGGCTGGAGTACAGTGGCCGGATCTCAGCTCACTGCAAGCTCCGCCTCTCGGGTTCCCGCCATTCTCCTGCCTCAGCCTCCCGAGTAGCTGGGACTACAGGCGCCCACCACCACGCCCGGCTAGTTTTTTGTATTTTTTAGTAGAGACGGGGTTTCACCGGGTCAGCCAGGATGATCTCGATCTCCTGACCTCGTGATCCGCCCATCTCGGCCTCCCAAAGTGCTGGGATTACAGGCTTGAGCCACCGTGCCCGGCCTGGAAGAGTTCTAATAGTGAAATATGGGAACCTGCATTTTTTAAAAATTATACTGGATTTTTAAACGTTACACTTGAAAAAAATGAAAACAAGTATAACAAATACTTTCACACAGAAATTATGAAACACTGGCATTAAAACTAAAGGCACTCTTTCACATGCCTTCCAGGGTGTTCCAACCCCATGGGAAATTTCTGCATCTCAAAATAATAAGAACACCTTGGGTGAGAGGTTGCCATGACAGCACACAGGGCAGCAGGCGCCCCATTGTTCTCTCTCTACAAAGATTTCACAGCAGTTTCTATCTCTCACTTGAAAGCTACTGACCAGGATGCTGCCTGGTACAGGGGCTAATTCTTTGTTCAATTGCATTAGCACTAGAAATCCGGAGAGCAAATGGTCAGCCACTGGATCCACAAACACAATTGAATTTGATCCAAATAATGTTGGCAGAGCCCAGTCACAAACTGTGAAGAAAGTGACCAAAATTGCCACTTCACAATCTTGATGAATATTTACACAGAATACTTTTCTCACAATATTCAAATAAATGGCAACAGACACAGAGAGATTTCATTTGAAACATGGAAATATAAGGATTATCTTTATCTTTAAAAATTAACATAGACATTTCAAATTATTTTCAAGTTTATGTACACAGACATTTGAACTTGAACACAGTTTCTCTTCCTATGCCTTACCATCCAATACACTTTATCTTAACCTTTGACAGAACCAACTGTACTAGCCATTATTCATCAAAATAAAGTCCAGTGTTGAATTATTAGCAATGCGCCTAAATTGGGAGACATTAGGATAAAAAGGGAATATTAGATAAATAGGTAAATATTAGTTAATAAATTTAGCAAAAATGAAAGATTTATGAGGATGAGCATAGAGAGAGAAATAAATGACTACTATAAGAATAGAGGACTCTAGAATTCTGTATTATGCCAGTATTCTTTTTTTCTGCTCGCAAAAAAAGTGTTTTATCCTTGCATGGGTACTGTTATCATGTAGAGATTTTCAAATGATTTGGAAAGCAGACATATAAATTATTTAGAGGAGGAACCCTTTCAAATGATTTGGAAAGTGGACATATAAATTCTTTTTAGAGGGGGCCCCAGAGCTCCCATAGGAGTTATCATGAACAATAAGACCCTCACTCCAGCTCTCAGCATTTGTAAGTTAATGATAATTTGGAAAAATGAAAGTCTGCTTTAAAAATTTTGGAAGTAAGTCTTTACTTACTTTCTACTCACCTATAGGGCTCACTTATGGGGCTGTCTACTCACTTATACTAAAATCAGAAATAAATACTTAATATTCTGATTTCCCACATTCACTAACATTACCAGGAGAAACTGTGTTACATTATGGACATATGAGAATGAAATTGAGGTAGGTAGAAGAAGAGGAGTTTTTGGGTTCTTGCGTGGGTTTTTTTTTTTATATATATATGTAAGGGCAATGCTCTTTGATGAAGTTAAATTTCAAGTATATTCACAAAACTGCTGCAAATTATTTTGTGTTTCATATAAAGAGTCAATGCTTTGTTGAATCTTTCTGGGATCATGGATCTCTTTGCTAATGTCATAAAATTTATAGATTGTATTCTATTAAAAAAACAGAATCATCAAGCAATTTTATATGTAATTTCATGGTTTCATAGCCTATGAAGCTCATCCATAAATTTGCCCTGAATTCTGTGATACCAGGTTAAGATGTCCTATAATAGAGCACATTATAACAAATAATTTAGAATATTTTATTTGACCCACAAGTCCAACTCCGGGCAGCTGTTGTTGAGCCTACTCCCTGACTCTTGTCTTACAAACATGTCCTCAATTCTTTCTCAATAATAGGCCAGAAATAGAAAACTGTTTATTGCCAATTGAATATATAGTTTGGTCAAAATGTCTGCTACTGAGTCCCTGAGTCTTCCTTCAAATTCCACTGAGCAGCCTCTTCTCTGCACTTACCAGAAAGCCATGGTTGTATCAGCATCCTATTCTTGTGGCCAGAAGTATTTGGATTTTACCCAATTTGAGTAAGTTCAGCAATGTGAAGAGGAGCTAGAGGCAGAATCTCTCCTACCAAATAATTTTATCAGCTAGTAAATTACCCCTGAACCTTCTATGGACATTGACAAAAGATAAGAGACTACTGTCTCAGCCACACTAGACTCTCACTCAGGAAAAAACAGTAGCAAGAATATCAGCATAGATGCACGTGATTTTTGCGTCCCAACTCCCACCTGATGATGCAGTGTGTCAGGGGAGCCAATGTATGGACAGGGTTCACCACAGGAAAAACAAAACAAAACAAAAAACGGGTTTATGAAATCTACTGTAATACATTTCCTAAACATTAATGTGATACTAAGTGGTACGTTCTCCTAATGCATTATCTCACTTCTCAGGTTTCTATCTGCATAAACAAACCTGAAAAGTGGCTTGTATGAAAGAAGCTGAGGTCATAATTTTGCAATTTTTACACACTCAGAAAAAATGCATAGGAGTGTAAGAGGTTCATGGAAGATGCCTCTCAATAATACCATGAAACAAAAACTGCTAATAGTTTGAAAATTTTTTGACAGCTCAAGCAAACGTTTGTATTCTGTGAGAATACACACTATAGTGTCTTGGCCTCCCCATGGAGCATCTCAACAGCCCAACCTTTTCATGTAATCTTTGCAGGAAGGATATTGACTCTATGCAGCTTATTTTAAGAACTCAGGAATGGCATGACATTGATGACATTCCCCATTTCTCTAAGTTCTCAAGCCCTTACAGCTTCTCCCAACATTTGCAATACTCTGTGAACCAACATTCCTAAGTGACGAATGCGTACATAAAACAATCTATTCAAACTGCAAAATAGATCAATGAATTTTAATAGACCTGAGTTTAAAATATTACCATATATGTTTTCATATTACACATTAACTCTAAACTGTAAATAATTGCCACTTGTCTAGTTTTGCTGTGCATCATCAGCTATAATTATCTGATAAGGCTATTAAAATATTCCTCTCTTTCCCAACTATCTACTTGTGAGGAAAATTTTAAAAGACCTAAATAAATGAAAAAAATATATATTTCTGGGTTCAAAAACCCAGTATTTTTAAGATACACATTTTTTTTTTTTTTTTCTTGAGACAAAGTCTCTCTTTGTCATCCAGGCTGGAGTTCAGTGATATGATCTCAGCACACTGAAACCTCTGCCTCTTGGGTTCAAGTAATTCCCATGCCTCAACCTCCTGAGTAGCTAGGATTACAGGTGTGCGCACCACCATGCCTGGTCGATTTTTGTATTTTTAGCAGAGACAGGGTTTTACCACATTAGCCAGGCTGATCTTGAACTCCTGACCTCAGGACATCCACCTACCTGAGCCTTCCAAAGTGTTAGGATTACAGGTGTGAGCCACTGTGCCTGGCTGATAAATTTTACTTATATATTCTTAACATATAAATAAGATAAAAATTTAACACAATTCCAATCAGAATTCTTATCAGACTTTTTAAATAAAAGCTGACAATCTAAATGGAATATTTCCATAGTAAAGCAAATCATCTAAAATAGTCAAAAAATTTGAATAAAGAAAAATCTAAAGAATCTACACTATCATATTAAAAGATGTATTATAAAATAAATAATTATGCTATAGTGGTACTAGCATAAACAACAGATCAATAAAAAAAGAGGACATAAATCAACACATATATGGTCAATAGATTTTTAATGAATATATCAAGCTAATTTTGTGAGAAAATGAGTCTTTTTAAAAAAATAAACAAAATGTTACAATTACTTCTAAAAGCATTTTGGAAGCTTTTTAAATGTGTAAATTTAAGCATGAATTAACCATGTACTCAAATTACATTGTCTCTACATTAAATATATACTAATCATTTGAACTACAAATTCAAGGTATTTACACAAGATACATAAAAACTTATAGCCAGACAAAACTTATACATAAATATTCATAGAAACTCTAGTAATATTTGCCAAAACAGGAAACTCCCCAAATATCCATCAATAGGTAAATAGATAAGCAAATTGTGATATATTCATATATTAGAATACTGTTGTGCCATCACTGCAGAGAGGGCACAGGGAAGAGGCGGAGCTGGGTCTGCACTCCACAGAGCCAGCGGGAGCCAGGGAACAGCAGGAGCCCTCCCTGAGGCTGCTGCCCTAGGTGCCGTTGCTATGGTGCTGAGTCCAGCAGCCTGAAGGCAGGGGAGCAGTGTGGTCAGGCACAGAAGGGTGGGCAGAGAGGGGCCCAGTAAGGACCAGGATCGCCACTCCAGGCTGCAAGGAGGTGCAGCTGGGGCTGCCTGCATGCTCCATGGAACGGGTGGAGCCTTGCCTTCCCAAGTGCAGGACCCAGGCATCTCTGCAATCTGCACCCTTGGGGCCTAGGAAGGCCCCCTTGCCCCTTCAGGCTCTGGAGTGTCTGCTGCTCCCACTGTCTCACCTCTCCCCACTGCTGGTGCCCACTCTGACCTTGGAGCAGGGTTGGGGCCAAGCCTGAACACACAGCACAGCTAGGTGTGCACACACTCAGGGCAGCACTGACACACCAGCCCCCTGCCACACTAGCCTGCTCCAGACTTTGAATGCCTACAAGCATTGGCAGGAAGTTGGGGAGGGGCTGAGGGCAACTCAGTGCTGGCCTGCAGGTGCCCCTTGGCATGAGCAGCCTGGGTATCATGGACAGCAGCAGGAGGCAGACAGGATCCTGTGCAGAAAAAGGTGGCTCCCAGTGAGGCCCCACCTTCGGGCCAGGGAGGGCCTCAAGGCAGGGGTCAGGCTGCCAGTCCAGCAGACTGGAGTGAGAACTTGCAGTGCCTTTCCCAGGTGCACCTATGACCACCCAGGGATCAGTCAGCGCACACTTCCTCCCCTTTGAAGCCCATAAAAGCCCTAGGCTCAGCCAGAACGGAATACTCACTGAGATGACCAGTTGCAGAGAGGAGCTACCCTCTCTGCTGGGAGCTGAACACCCTGCTGTGGAAAGGAGGTTCCACCTGCAGGTCTCCTCTGAGCTGTTCTATTGCTCCATAAAGCTTCACTTCATCTTGTTCACTCTTCATTTGCCTGCATACCTCATTTTTCCTGGTTGCAGGACAAGAACTCCAGATAAGCTGAATGGTGAGGTTAAAAGAGCTATAACACAAACAGGCCTGAAACATGACCATTGTTCACCACATTGCAGGCAAAGAGAAGGAAAGAAGAGCTGTGGTCTTTTGGGGATCCCAGACATGGGACCTCCCTGAACCAGGGTTGAGACTCCCTGTTTGGGACGCCATGGTTCCTGGCATCGCCAGGCTTCTGGGCACCACCAGATTCCCCTGTGCCAGCTATAGAAACTGCTTTTGGTGTGCCTGGTCTAGCCACAGCCTCACAGAGAGCCAGTGCCTGTACCAGCACCTGGAGCTGCCTGCCTGGCCGCAGCAGCCAGCATGTCTGAGTGTGTTCAGTGTCTGAACCCCACACTCACTCACACACCCCTTTCCGCTCCATGCCTGACTCATCCTTGGCAGGCATGGGATCCAAGCCCTTGGCAGGTGTGGAATCCAGGCCGGTAGCGTTAGCTGAGCACAGCCTGCCAGGCGGAATGGGTGAAACAAGCCCAGTGGACCCAAGCTTTGCTTGGGCAAAGGTGCTAGTGGCCACAGAGGCTTCTGCCCAGAAAAGTGACACCTCAAGGATCTTGTAACAGTAAGTCATATATTAAGTCACAAAAATCAATAAACTACTAATGCAAGTAAAATCATGGGTAAATCTCAATAACATAGGTGACTGCTGACTTGGAGAAACTAGACCAAAAGAGTATATACTCAGTGATTTATTTGTATGACATTTTAAAAATGGCAGTGATTATCTGGGGTCAGCAATAGATGATAGTTTGGTGTGAATAACTGCAAATCTGCATGGGAAAACATTTGAGGTTGATAAAATGCTTCTTCACCTTGTGATGGTGCTTCCGTGGAGTTATGGACTGAATTATGTTTCCCAGAATTCTTATGTTAACTCAATAATCCACAATGTGACAGTATTTGGAGACAGGGCCATTAAAGCAGTAATTAAGATAAAATGAGGTCACAGGTGTGGGTCCTAAATACAATAGGACTGGTGTCCTTATAAGAAGAAAGAGACACACTAGGAGTGCAGTACACAGAGAAAGGGCTATGTGAGGATAGCAAGAAGGTGGTCATCTTAAATCCAGGAAAAGAACCTTCGGGAAAGCCAACCTTGCTCACAGCTTGACCTTAGACTTCCAATCTTGACTGTAGAAAACACATGTCTGCAGTGTAAGCCACCCAGTCTGTGCTCTTTTGTTATGGCAGCCCTAGCTGAATAACACGCACAGTTCTAAGCATCTGCCAAAACTCATCAAACTATACATTTAAGATGGGAGCATTTTATTGAATGCAAATTATACCCCAATAAAGTTGATTTATAAAACTTCCTTAAGGAATGACAAAAAGAGCACTACATTGAATGCTGTATACATTCAATTGCATTCCCTAAATTAGAAACAGGATACTTGTCCTCTCTTTAGGATTTCTACAGGATGACTATAAATTTTACAAAAGATATAGTACTCTCACAATGGCATAAATATCCTATATCTAGAGTGGAAAAATTACAGTGCACAAGGACATCTGGCTTTGAAACGGTTTTGTTGGCAGCTTTGAAGTGTCAGCAGCAATAAGTGATATTTCTCTACAGCTCTGGAAGCAGAAGAAAATCACAAATGCCACTGTCATAATAGGTGCATTCCTTGTGTAAATATGATATACTCCCGGAGGATGCCTGAAGTAATTGAGAGAAATTAGAGGAAGATGTAGTTCTAGCAGGGTGAATACAGTTAGAGCCAGAGAAATAGAGACTTGATTTATTATCATTATTTTGACTTGATATATTGTGCCCTGTATATTAATTCCCCATATAATTGTGCCCTGGGAAAAATAAGCTAAGATAAAAATAGAGCTAGAGCTGGAGGTTAGAGACATATGCATATTAATACAGATAGGTTAATAGATAAATAATAGATGTAGATAATATATGGATATATATGAAGTTATGTTAATACATAGGATTATAAATGCATAGATGTATAAATATGTAGATATAAAGACAGACTCAACTGGTCATTTTGGGAGTGGATTTGTGAGCGATTTTTAGCTAAATACTCATACTATACACACAATTAAACTATAATGCCGAGTGTTTCCTTATGGGAAACTTCAAAATTCAAAAAACGGGTTTTAAGGGGGAGCCAAGATGACAAACTAGACGCAATCAGGAAGAGAATCTCACACTGAGAGAACAGATCATAAAGAAGACTGGCACACTCCAAGCCGATCTTCAGAAGGGAGGCATTGAGAATAATCAGAGGATGCAGACTCTGGGCTGAAGTGGGAGAAAGCTGGGAACTCTGCACAGGGCTGCTGAGCACTAGGACTAGCTCCTGGTCCCAAGTGGCTCCTGAGAAAGAGGTGAGTTAAGTAGGTGAGGAGTGGCCTACTCTGACCACAGACTTCTGAAATCCTAGCTGCAGGAGACTACACAACTACCCAAAGACATTTGAGCTGACAGGGAGAGCTGCAGGGAGAGGTGGCAGGCACAGGACTCCAATCTGAGCAGAGCCCAGAGGATTTGGCAGGGGAATAGCTGGGTGAAGCACAGCCAGAATGTCTGTCTCCTAAGGCTTGCCATGCTCCCCCAGGTGGTTTTGGGCTTTGATCTGTCAGACCTTGACAGGGCAGAACAGTCTTGCGAATATAATGGGGCTAGTCTTATCTGAGCACTGCCCTGTCTGTTGGTCTCTCCCAGAGTCCCTACCTGTCTGCACCCACTTGCAGTGCGGCCTCAGGTACCCAACCAGGGTACTTCCTGGCAGCTACCATCATAGCTCCTTTGCTGGCATACTACATTTGACCAAACAGGAGCTTCAGCCAGTCACCCCTCATCAGTGCATACCCATTAACCTGCAGCTTTCCCCCACCACAAATGCTACCCAACCATTTGCTGGTGCACACACATCTACAGCCCCCACCCCCACCACTTTGATAGTGTATGTACATAGCCAGACCTCACTGCCCTGCTTTCACTTGTGCAGACACAAACAACTCATCACTCTACTCCTGTCAGCATGAGCACATGTGGACACCAGCACTCCATCCCACCAACATGCATGAACCCCATCACCCCATCCCCACTGACATGTGTGTATCCTGCTGCACATTTCTGCTGCTCTCATGCATGTGTGAGCTTGGATCCCATTGCCACTGCCACAACAAAGTGCTGTGACTGGCAGCCTTCATCAGAGTATTGCTACCAGCAGATTAGGAACACCTCAGCCCTTCTAGCACAGCAGGTGCTTAATATCAGGGAAACAGGGAACAAAACTGTGAGCCTGATAGCAGACCCACAGGGTTAGAGCACACAGCACAGGTGTGTTGAGCTGAGACTTGTCCCCTGAAATCTTCCCTAAGTGAAATCAGTTGACCGAACCCACCTTATACCACAGTCAAACCCTCAAGGGCATCAAAGAATATAAAAGCAAGGAAAAAAAATATCCAAAAGACAGCAATTTCAAACATTCAAATATTAAAGGAACATCATTAGATGAGAAAGAACTAGCTCAAGAACTCTAGCAACTCAAAAAACCAGACTGTTTTCATACCTCCAAATGGCCACACTCGCTCCCCAGAAATGGTTCTGAACCAGGCTGAAATGGCTGAAATAACAAACATATGATTTAGATTCTGGATAGGAACAAAGATCATCAAGATTCAGGAGAAAGTCAAAACATGTGCCAAAGTATCTCAGGAATCCAATAAAATGACACAGGAGCTGAAAGATAAAATAGCCATTTTAAGAAAGAACCAAACCATAGTAACAGAGCTGAAAAAATGCACTACAAGAGTTTTGTAATACAATCAGAAATATGAAGAGCAGAATAGACCAAGATGATGAATGGATATCAGAGCTCCAAGACAGGTCATTCAAATGAACTCACTCAGATAAAAATAAAGAAATAATAATTACAAGCATGAAAAAACTTCTAAGAAATATGAGACTGTGAAAAGAGACCAAACCTATGAATCATTGGCATCCTTGAAACATAGGAGGAAGGAGCAAGCAATTGGAAAATATTTGAGGATATTGTTCACGAACATTTCTCCAATCTCACTAGAGAGGTCAGCATTCAAATTTAGGAAATGCAGAGAAGCCCTAAGAAATTATATATAAGACAAGCATTGCCAAGATACCTAGTCATTAGATTCTCTAAGGACAATGTGAAAGAAAAGATATTAAAGGAAACTAGAGAGAAAGGGCAGAATACCTACAAAGGGAATCCCAATAGGCTAACAGCAGACCTTTCGGTAGAAACCCTACAAGCCAGAAGAGATTGAAGGCCTATTTTTAACATTCTTAAAGAAAAGAATTTCCAAACAAGAATTTCATATCCAGCTAAACTAAATGAAGGGAAAATAAGATCCTTTACAGACAAGAAAATGCTAACAGAATTTGTTACCACAAGACCTAACTTACAAGTAGTTTTTAATGGAGTGCTAAATGTGGAAATGAAAGGCCATTATCAGCCACCAAAGGAAAACACACACACACACTTATGTACATAGACCATTGTGATGGTTAATACTGTCAACTTGATTGGATTGAAGGATGCAAAGTATTGTTCCTGGGTATGTCTGTGTGGGTGTTACCATGTTACCAAAGGAGATTAACATTTGAGTCAGTGGATTGGGAGAGGCAGACCCACCCTCAATCTGGGTGGACACCATCAAATCAGCTTCCAATGTGGTTAGAATAAAGCAGGCAGAAGTTGGAAAGAACAGACCTGCTGAGTTTCCTGGCCTTCAATTTTCTCCTGTGTTGGATGCTTCCTGCCCTCCAACATCAGACTCCAAGTTCTTCAGCTTTCAGACCTTTGGACTTACACCAGTGATTTGCCATGGGCTCTCCGGCCTTCAGCCACAGACTGAAGGCTGCACTGCTGGCTTCCTTACTTTTGAGGTTTTGGGACTCAGACTGGCTTCCTTGTTCCTCAGCTTACAGATGGCCTATTATGGGAATTCACCTTATGATCGTGTGAGTCAATACTCTTTAATAAACTCCCTTTTATATATACATATATATCCTATTATTTCTATCCATCTGGAGAACCCTTAGTAGTACAACCATTGACACTATAAAGCAATTACATAATCAGGTCTGCAAAATAACCACCTAACAACACAAAGATAGGACCAAATCTGAACATATCAATATTAACCTTGAAAGCAGATGAGCTAAATGCCCCACTTAAAAGACACAGCATGGGAAAAAGATGTAGGCTGGGAGGCTAGGCCCATCTCTATTTTTCATGTTTTTCTGCCTGTTTTATATTTGCAGGCAGCTGATTAGATTGTGCCCACCAGATTAAGGGTGGATCTGCCTTCCCCAGGCCACTGACTCAAATGTTAATCTCTTTTGGTCAAAACCCACATAGACACACCCAGGATTAATACTCTATACCTTCCATCCAATCAAATTCACAGTATTAACCATGCAAGTCCACCTCTGCATCTCCTGAGATCATATGTAATCTTCAAATAAAGACAATATTGAGGTCATAATTATGCTTAACATAATGTAACTATCCTTCATACAAGGGAAAATGCACCAATCCCCAACCCAAATACTATTACATAAAGTTAACAATACTTAAATGCTGATATGACATCAATAAATCTTATGTCACATGATAAAGGGAAAGGAAATAACATGAAGATATTTCCTTAGTACAAGTGTACACATGCACAAACATGTTTTTAACACAGGAAGGAGGAAATACTCATGACAATTACAGTCCTCGTTTCTGCAACTGGTCATGTGGTTGTAGCTGGTACCGATGACTACCTTCTTCTACTGCCCATTCTGTATTCCCTTTGCCTTCAGGAAGCACCTCAGCAGGTGGTGGTTTTCTTCCTGGTGGAGTGACCCAAACCTTCATTCCTGAAGGGTCTGGATCATTTGTAGTCCTGTCTGGATTTGGCTGTTGTACTTTCCCATTGACTTCAATATCCATTCCCATGCCTGTTCTCTAGATTGCTGTTTCTATAAATTAGAGAACTCAAACAGTTCTTTTTGAGTGTAGGGCATCTCCTCATGGGTCACACTCTCAACCCCACCTCTGGGGGCCCACCAAGACTTTAGACTAGTTACAGCTCTAGAAGCAAACAGAGGTGTTGGGTGTGACTTCTCAGGAGAATCAACATTATCTTCCTGGCAATTGCCTTTGGAGAGGCCATTACTGTTGCCTCAGACAGTGTAGGGTATTTTTCCTCAAACAAAGGTGGAAAGGCTGATGGCAGCATGAGTCAGAGAGAGGATGTTGCCACTACTGGGGATGGGAAAGATGTTCCTTCTGGCAAAGAAGATTCATCAGAGTTTGCAAAGTTAGTATCTGCAGCTTCATCAGGGTCCTCCCACACATCCCCATTCCAAGTTGCAAGGTCTCATTCTTTTCCAATGAATGCCCTCACTTTAACAGTAGACACCTGGTGAGGCTGTGCATGCATCTTTCATTCAGGTCAGCCACTCTCATGGTAAAAGCTTGTCTCTTTTTCCATAAATCCAGCTCTTTCTCTACAGTAGATAACACTCTCACTCAGGGCAATCTTAGCAGATTTGAGGCTCAGTATCTGCTTCTGAATCCTTGAGACAGAATCCTTGAGTTCATCATTTGCTTTCACCACTTTTTCACTGAAATTAGAAGCAACCAACCAGCTTCATTATGTCCCTTTATTCTCCACAAATGGTCAAAGGTATTATGTACAGAGTCACTGAATTCTTTGCCTTTCATGAGCAGTGAATCAGGAGTGTCAAATGCATTTATTTTGCATAACTCTCCAAACAGTTCATGCCAAGGACTATCAGTGTTCTCTATAATATTAGAAGTAGAGTTGTTAGTATTTTTGGGTCCAATCATATTAAGCAGTCAACACCAGAAACCCCAAAACCAATGAAAGAACTCCGTCCTTAATATTCTGTTCATTTAGAACCACTCCTGGTACCAAAATCTGTATCATTCAGGGTTCTCTTAGAGGGACAGAGCTAATAGGATATTTATATGGATATATCCTGTGTGTGTGTGTGTGTGTGTGTGTGTGTGTGTGTGTCTATATATGTGGATATATATATATATAGAGAGAGAGAGTTTATTAAGTATTAACTTACATGATCATAAGGTCCTAAAACAGGCATTCAGAATTCAGAATTCAGAATCAGAATAGTCATTGACTTAATGGTCAGAATATTATGCTTTGTTGTTTAGACATGTGAAATATGGGAATAACTGCTAGAATGAGAATGGAGGATACAAGGGCCAATAAGCCTCCTGATTTGTTAGGGATGGATCACAGGTCTGTGTAGGCAAACAAAAAGTACCACTCTGGCTTAATGTGGGGTGAGCTGTTGAGGGGGTTGGCTTAAGTGTGTTGTCTGGGTCGCTCAGGAGGTGAGGCAAAAATAGTACTAGAGTTATTAGAAGGAGGAGGAGAAAGATTAAACCTATAATATCTTTACTTGTATGGTAGAGGTGGAAGGTAATTTTGTCAGCGTCAGATTAAGCCCCTGAAGGGTTGTTAGAACCTGTTTCATATACGAATAAAAGGTGAACAGCTGTTAGAGCTGTAATGATGAAGGGTCAGATGAAATGGTAGGTGAAAAATCGTGTAAGGGTGGCTTTGTCAACTAAGAATCCACCTCAGATTCATTGTACAACGTCAGTTTCAACATATGGAATTACTGATAGTAGATTTGTAATTACTTTTGCACCTCAGAATGGTATCTGGCCTCATGGGAGCACGCAGTCTATGAATGCTGTTGCTATAGTTGTATTAGTTGCAAGCTGAGGAGCAAGGAGAGCCAGTCTGAGTCGCAAAACTGAAGATCTTGAAGTTCAATGTTCAATGGCAGGAAGCATCCAGCATGGGAGAAAGATGTAAACTGGGAGGCTAAGCTCATCTCTCTTTTTCACGTTTTACTGCCTGCTTTATATTAACTAGCAACTGATTAGATTGTGCCCAGCAGATTAAGGGTGGATTTGCCTTCCCCAGCCCACTGACTCAAATGTTAATCTCTTTTGAGCAGCACCCACATAGACACAACCAGGATTAATACTCTGTATCCCTCAATCCAATGAAGTTGACACTAGATATTAACCATCACAGCAGGGGTTGCCTTTCTAATTTCAGATAAAACAGACTTTAAAGCAACAATGATGAAAAAAGACAAAGAAGGTCATTACTCAATGGCAAAGAGCAAGGGGACTTAACCATTCTAAATATATGTGCACCCAACACTGAAACATCCAGATTCATAAATCAAGTTATTAGAGACCTATGAAGAAACCTAGATAACCACACAGTAATAGTGGGAGACTGATATGGTTTGAATCTGTGTCCCCACCCAAATCTCATGTCAAATTGAGGGAAGGGCCTGGTGGGAGGAGGTGATTGGATCAGATTTTCCCCTTGCTTTTCTCATGATAGTGAGTTCTCATGAGATCTGATGGTTTGAAAGTGTGTGGCACTTCCCTCCCGCTTACTCCTTCTTCTGTCACCATGTGAAGAAGGTTCTTGCTTTCTCTTCACCTTCCACCATGATTATAACTTTACTCAGGCCTCCCCAGTCTTGCTTCCTGTTAAGCCTGAAGAACCGTGAGTCAATTAAACCTCTTTTCTGCATAAATTACCCAATTTCAGGTAGTTCTTGGACTAATGCAGGAACCTCAACACCCCACTGACAGTACTAGACAGATCATTGAGACAGAAAGCTAAAAAGATATTCAGGACCTGAGCTCAACATTTGACCAAATGGACCTAACAGACATTTACAAAACAGTCCACCCAACAACAACAGAATAAACATTCTGAATAATATCCTGAAGCATATTTTCCAAATTGCTTGCTCTTTTTTCCATGTTTCAAGAATGCCAATGATGTGTTAGTTTGGTCTCTTTTTACATTCAGAATATACAATATTCTCATCTGCACATGGTACATACTCTTAAATCAACCACACAATTAGCCACAAAACAATTATCAAAAATTTTTAAAAATTAAATTATGCCAACCGCAATCTCAGAAGACAGTGCAATAAAAATAGAAATCAGTACTTAGAAGATCTCCCAAAGTGATACAACTAGATCTTCTAAGTACCGATTTCTCCTGAATGAGAAATTTCTCCTGAATGACTTTTGGGTAAGCAGTGAAATTAAGGAATTATGAATAACAAAATCAAGAAATTCTTTAACAATAATGAGAACAAAGATACAATATATCAAAATTTCTAGAACACAACTAAAGCTGGATTATGAAGAATATTTATAGCACTAAATGCCCACATCAAAAAGTTAGAAAAGTATTAAATTAACAAACTAATATCACACCTAAAGGAATTAGAAAAAGAAGAGTAAACCAGCAAACCAACTCCAAAGCTAGCAGAAGAAAATAACCAAATTGTAGCTGGATTTAAAGAAATTGAGATGTGAAAAAACACGTAAAAGAACAATGAAACTAAACGTTGCTTCTTTGAAAGAAAAAATTGATGGGCCATTGGTTAAACTAACAAAGAAAAAAAGAAAGCAAATCCAAACAAACACAACCAGAAACGACAAAAGGGACATTATCACCAACATTACAGAAATACAAAAGAAAACAACACCTCAGAGACTATTATGAACATCTCTATGCACAGAAACCAGAAAACTTGGAGGAAATGAGTAAATTCCTGGAAACACACAACCTCCCAAGATTGAACCAGAAAGAAATTGAAACTCTAAACAGACCAATAATTAGCTCCAAAATTGAATAAGTAATAACCCCCCCCCCCCCAAAAAAAACCCTGTACTAGACAGATTCAAACTGAATTTCACCAAGCACATGAAGAAGAATTAGTACCAATAATATTGAAACTATTCCGAAAAATTGAAGAGTAGAGACTGCCTTAACTCATTCTCTGAGTACAGCATTATTCAGATACCAAAGTCTGGCAGAAAAACAACAGCAACAACAAAACTTCAGGCCAACATACCTCATGAAAATGGATGCAAAAATCCTCAACAAAATACTAGCAACCCAAATCCAGGAGCATAGCAAAAAGCTAATCCTTCACAATCAAATAGGCTGTAATCCTGGGATGCAAGATTGATTCAACATAAACAGAACTAAAAACAAACATCACATAATTATATCAACAGATGCAGAAAAGACTTCTAATAAAATTCAATATCTTCATGCTAAGCACCCTTGATAAAGTAGGTATTGAAGGAATATACCACAAAATAATAAGAGCCATCTATGACAAACCCACAATCAGTATCATACCAAACATGCAAAAGGAGCAAGCATTCCTCTTGAGAACTGGAACATGACAAGGATCCACACTGTTACCAGTCTTATTCAACGTAGTACTGGAAGTCCTTCTCAGAGCACTTAGGCAAGAGGAAGAAATAAAAGGCAATCAAATAGAAAGAGAAAGAGAGAAAGTCAAAATGTATCTCTTGGCAGGTAACATAATCTCTGGAATACCTAAAAACCCCATATTCTCTGCTTAAAAGCTTCTAAATCTGTTAAACTATTTCAGTAAAGATTCAGGATACAAAATCAATGTATAAATATCAGAAGCATTTCTATACACTGACCACATCTTATCTGAGAACCAAATCAGTAATGCAATCTCACTTAGAATAGACCCCCAAAACATAAAATACCTGGAAATACAGCAAAACAGGCAACGAAAGAGCTCTACAACAAAATGTATAAAATACTACAGAAAGAAATCAAAGACAACACAAACAAATCAAAAAATATTCCATGCTCACAGATAAGAAGAATCAACATTGTTTAATGGCTGCGGTGTCCAAAGCAATTTATAGCCCTTACATGATATTTCCCTCAAACTACCAATGACATTTTACAAAGAATAAGAAAAAACTGTTCTAATTTTCATATGCAACCAAAAAATAGCCCCAAGACCCAAAGCAATCCTAAGTAAAAAGAACAAAACCAAAGGCATCACATGACCCAACTTCAAACTCTACTCCAAGGCTACAGTAACCAAAACAGCATGGTACTGGTATAAAATATAAATAAAAATAGACACATAGATAAATGGAACAGATTAGATAACCCAGCAATAAAGCCACATATCTGCAACCACCTGATCTTTGATGAAATCAACAAAAACAAGTAATGAGGAAAGGACTCCCTATTCAGTAAATGGTGGTGAGATAACTCACTAGCTATATGCAGAAGACTGAAACTGAAACCTTTATTTTCACCATATACAAAAATCAACTCAAGATGGATTAAAGACAAATGTAAATCTGAAATTATAAAAACTCTAGAAGATAACATAGGAAATACCATTCTGGACATAGGCCCTGATGAAAATTTTATGACAAAGACACCAAAAGTAATTGCAACAAAAACAAAAATTGACTAATGGGATCTAATTAAACTAAGGAGCTTCTGCACAACAAAAGAAACTATCAACCTACAGAATGAGAGAATATATTTGCAAACTATGCATCTGGCAAAGGTCTAATATCTAGAATTTATATAAACATAAATCAACAAGCAAATAGTGAACAGCTCCATTAAAAAATGAACAAAAGACATGAACAGATATTTCGTGAAGGAAGATATACATACCACCAACAAGCATATGAAAAAATGTTCAGCATCACTAATCATTAGAGAAATACAAATCAAAACCACAACAAAATACCATCTCACACCACTCAGGGTGGTTACTATTAAAAAGTAAAACAATAGCAGATACTGGTGAGACTTTGAAGGAAATGGAACGTTTATACATTGCTTCTGGAATGTAAACCAGTTCAGCCACTGTGGAATGCAGTTTGGAGATTTCTCAAAGTACTTAAAACAGAGCTACTATTCAATCCAGCAATCCTATTACTAGGTATATAACCAAAGGAAAATAAATTGTTCTCCCATAAAGATACATGCACATGTATGGTCTACCATAAAGACACAAGCACACACTATTCCTAATAGCAAAGACATGGAATCAATAGTAAATGCCCATTAATGGTGTACTGGATAAAGAAAATGTGGTACATATACACAATGGGATGCTACAAAGGCATAACAAAAGAATGAGAACATGTTCTTTGAAGCAGCATGGATGGAGCCGGAGCTCATCATCCTAAGCAAATTAATGCAGGAACCAAAACCAGATACCTATAATTGGGAGCTGAACATTGAGTACCCATGAACACAAAGAGGGTAACAATAGACACCAGGGCCTCCTTGACGGTAGAAGTTGGGAGGAGGGTAAAGATCAACAAGCTGCCTATTGATTACTATGCTTATTACCTGGGTGATGAAATAATTTGTACATCAAACTTCCATGACACACAATTTATCCATGTAACAAAACTGCACATGTACTCCTTGAATCCAAAATAAAAATTGGAAGGAAAAAAATAAAAAACAATCCAGTATCTTCTAAAAAACATATTTCTCCACTCCATATTCTAAAAAACATATTTCTCTACTCCATATTGAGTAGAGTTAATTGAATAAGTTAATTGAGTAATTTATAATGTTGCATTTTTTTATTAAGATTTTTTCTTGGGTTTTTCAATTTGAGACATATACTGTAACAAAACTAGTAACTCAATGGAAGGCCTGTATATTTCTAACTATATTTATCTCCTTTACAATGTTATAGGACTTTTAAAACTATCACATCTGTCCTACATTAGCCACATTTTACTCTTACATTGCTAGTAAAACAATACTACTTAATGATAATCTGAATTATTTCTAAAGCTTTCCAGGGTTCTTCCCATTCTTTCTTTTTGTTTGGTTGTTTGTTTAGACAGGGTCTCACTTTGTTGCCCAGTGTGGAGTGCAGTGGCATGATCTCGGTTCACTAAAGCCTTGACCTCCCAGGTTCAAGCAATCCTCCTGCTTCAGCCTACAAACCAGCTAGGACTACAAGCATACACCAACATGCCCACCTAATTTTTTGTGTTTTTAGTAGAGATGAGGCCTTACTATGTTGCCTGGGCCAGTCTTGAACTGCTGAGTTCAAATTATTCACCCACCTCAGTCTCCAAAAGTGCTAAAGTTACAGGCATGAGCTGCTGTGCCTAGGATTCATTATTTCTGTAACCACTAGTCTTCCCCTTCTTGAATTCCTTTGTGATTTGGAGGAATTAATCCCATTATTATATTCCCTTTTTAATAGATAAAATCAGATTCACTAATTCTGTAAAGGCTAATATTTAAGTAATAATGAATATAAATGCCCTTTATATTACTAAGAGATTCCTAAACACTGACTAGAAAAAGTTAGAAAAACTATAGTGACCAGATTGCAAATACTATAGACCTTTAAATATAAAAATTCTGGCCACTGGACTTCATTAGAACTTAAATAAATTTACAAGAAACAACCCCACAAAAAAGTGGGTAAAGGACATGAACAGACATTTCAAAAAAAGACATACACATAGGTCAACAATTATATGGAAAAAAGCTAAACATCTCTGATCATTAGAGAAATGCAAATCAAAAGCACAATGAGATACCATTTCACACCAGTCAGAAAGGTGGTTATTAAAAAGGCAAAAAATAACAGATACTGGCAAGGTTGTGGACAAAAAGGAATGATTGTACACTGTTAGTGGAAGTAAAAGTAGTTCAGCCATTGAGGAAAATAAGTGATCTGCAAAGACCATTTTACCCAGCAATCCCATTACTGGGGATATACCCGTAGAAATAGAAATTATTCTATTATAAGGACACGTGCACACATGCATTCATCGTAGTACTATTCACAATAACAAAGACATGGAATCCACCTAAATGCCCATCAATAATAGACTGGATAGAGAAAATGTGGTACACATATATCATGGAGTACTATGCAGCCATGAAAGAGAATAAAATCATGCCATTTTCAGGGATATGGATGGAGCTGTAGGTCAATATCCTTAGCAAACTAACACAGGGACAGAAAACCAAATATCTCATGTTTTCACTTGTAAGTGGTACCAAAATGATGAGAACATGTGAACACCTAGAAGGGAACAATACACACTGGGACCTCTAAAAGGCTGGAGATTGGGAGGAGCGAGAGGATTAGGAAAATAACTAATTCATACTAGGTTTAATACCTTCGGAGTGAAATAATATGTAAACAACCCCCTTGACACAAGCTAACCTACGTAACAAACACACACTTGTACCCCTGAACTTAAAAGTTAAATAAAAGAAGCTAAAGAAAAGAACGCTATTGGGAAGTTTTTCATATTTAAAAAAATGAGAAAAAAAGTCTACTTCTTAAATTTATGGAGCAGCAATAGTGGTTTACAACTGGAAATTAATGTTTAAAAGAAAACTGATAGAGACTTTAAAAATAAATCTTGAAAGAGGATAAAGGAAGGTGAAGATATTGAGATAAACTTTTTATTTTATAACGGGGGAAATAAATATTTATGTTGATAAATTTTAAAAATGTATGTATAAAAATATTAATTATAACTACAGACTCAACCATCTGTAAGAATGCAAATGTACAGGGGTAGATATCTCTAAAATTGAGGCCTGTAGTTTGACATGGTTCGGCTCTGTGTCCCCACCCAAATCTCATTTTTTAGCTCCCATAATTCCCAAGTGTTGTGGGAGGGACCCAGTCGAAAATAATTGAATCATGGGGGTGGGTATTTCCCATGCTGTTCTCATGAGAGTTAATAAGTCTCACAAGATCTGGTGGTTTTGAAAGTGAGAATTTCTCTTTACAAGCTCTCTCTCTCTTTGGCTGCTCCATCCGTGTAAGACGTGACTTGCTCCTCCTTGCCTTTGCTATGATTGTGATGCCTTCTCAGCCATGGGGAACTGTGAGTCCATTAAACCTCTTTCTTTTATGAATTGCCCAGTCTTGGGTATGTCTTTATCAGCAATATGAAAACGGACTAACAAAGTAAATTGGTACCAGTAGAGTGGGGCACTGCTCAAAAGATACCCAAAAATGTGGAAGTGACTTTGGAACTGGGTAACAAACAGAGGTTGGAACAGTTTGGAGGACTCAGAAGATAGAAAAATTTGAGAAAGTTCAGAACACCCTAGAGACTTGTTGAATGGCCTTGCCCAAAATCCTGATAGTAGTATGGACAATAGAGTCCAGGCTGAGGTGGTCTCAGATGGAAATGAGGAACTTGTTGGGAACTGTAGCAAAGGTGACTCTTGTTATATTTTAGCAAAAGACTGGTACCATTTCACTCCTCCCCTAGAGATTTGTGGAACTTTGAACTTGAGAGAGGCAATTTAGGGTATCTGGCATAAGAAATTTCTAAGCAGCAAAGCATTCAAGATGTGACTTGGGTGCTGTTAAAGGCATTCAGTTCTGTTAGGGAAGCAGAACATAAAAGTCCAGAAAATTTGCAACCTGACAATACAATAGAAAAGAAAATCCCATTTTCTGAGAAGAAATTCAAGCCTGCTGCAGGAATTTGCTGAAGTGATGAAGAGCCAAATGTTATGCCTCAAGACCATGGGGTAAATGTCTCCAGGGCATTATCAGAGGACTTCATGGCAGCCCCTCCCATCATAGTCCAGGAAGCCTAAGAGGAAAAAGTGGTTTTGTGGGTTGGGACCAAGGTTCCTGTGCTGTGTGCAGCCTAGGGACTTGGTGCCCTGTGTCCCAGCTGCTTCACCATGGCCAAAAAGCGCCAATTTAGAACTTGGTCTGTGGCTTCAAAGGGTGCAAGCCCCAAGCCTTGGCAGCTTGCATGTTATGTTGAGCCTATGAGTGCACAGAAGTTAAGAATTGAGGTTTGGGATCCTCCACCTAGATTTCAGAAGGTGTATGGAAACGCCTGGATGCCCAAGCAGAAGTTTGCTTTAGGGGCAGGGTCCTCATGGGGGACTTCTGCTATGGCAGCACAGAAGGGAAATGTAGGCATGGAGTCCCCACACAGAGTCCCTACTGGGGCACTGTCTAGTGGAGCTGTGAGAAGAGGGCCACTGTCCTCCAGATCCCAGAATGGTAGATCCACTGACAGCTTGCACCATGTGTCTGGAAAAGCCACAGACCATCAATGCTAGTCCATGAAAGCAGCTGGGAAGGAGGCTGTACCCTGCAAAGCCACAGGAGTGGAGGTGCCCAAGACCATGGGAGCCTATCTCTTGCATCAGCATCACCTGGATGTGAGACATGGAGTCAAAGGAGATCATTTTAGAACTTTAAGATTTGACTGAACTGCTGAATTTTGGACTTTCATGGGGCCTCTAGCCCCTCCGTTTTGGCCAGTTTCTCCCATTTGGAATGGCCGTATTTACCCAATGCCTGTACCCCCATTGTATCTAAGAAGTAACTAACTTGCTTATGATTTTACAAGTTCATGGGTGAGAGGGATTTGTCTTGTCTCAGATAAGACTCTGGACTGTGGACTTTTGAGTTAATGCTGAAATGAGTTGAGACTTTGGGGGACTGTTGGAAAGGCATGATTTGTTTTTAAATGTGAAGACATGAGATTTGGGAAGGACCAGAGTCAGAATGATATGGTTTGGCTCTGTGACCCACCCAAATCTCATCTTGTAGCTCCCATAATTCCCACATATTGTAAGAGGAACCTGGTGGAAGATAATTGAATCATAAGGGTAGGTCTTTCCCATGCTGTTCTCTTCATAGTGAATAAGTCCCACAAGTTCTGATGGTTTTAAAAATGAGTTTCCATGCATAAGCTCTCTCTCTCTTTGCCTGCTGCCATCCATGTAAGATGTGACTTGCTCCTCCTTCCTTCTGCCATGATTGTGAGGCCTCCCAGCCATGTGGAGCTGTGAGTCCATCAAACCTCTTTCTTTTGTAAATTGCCCAGGCTCCAGTATGTATTTATCAGCAATGGGAAAATGGACAAATACATAGTTGCAACTGAGGTTTTCAAAAAATACATTTTACTTGAAAATTTGATAGTATTAAAAATTTATTAAATGTTTTACTTTATTATAATAATATTAGTTATATCTTCTAAAATAAGATTAGACATTTTACTAGATATTGCACAACTGAATTCCTTCCTTCTAATTTCTGAGAAAATAGATAAATATATTTCAAGAAAACTTATATTAGGTATTTTTCCAATGCATTTTGTTTGAGTATAGGCTTAGCTTTAATCAGACATTATTTATGGTTGTGCCAACATGATTATAGTATTTATAATACTGACCTTTGATGAAAGAAAACTTTACACTCTATTCATTTTATGAAAAAAAGTCAGAGGGTTTTGGAAAGAAGGCCACAAAAATAGGTACTTACATAGTTATACTTTGGAAACAGAAAAATTTCACTGGTGTCCTCTCTCCCAGCTTCAAACCCACAAATTTTTAAAATGTGTTTCCAGGTGATATTAATAATGATATAAAATAATAATTCTCACTGATTTTCAAGAAGATTTGAATTTTTATGTAGGTGATAATTGTAACTTTGATTTATCTATTTCTATAAATAAATGCATACATATTTTATGTATAATTCCATACATCATACATAAGACATCCTGGTAATTTTGCTGGAATTTTTGAAAGAAAATCACTGAAAATGTTTGTGCTGGCTTCATATAAATGTCTGTAGTTATACATATAGAATTTATACTTACATGTTTAAGTTATAGATTAAAATAATTTTTAATACTTTCATCTACTTAGTAATCTCTGAAGATTTTCTCAAGTTTATTTCAAGACAAAATCAATCCCAACAGATTCAATATTTGATTCAATTTCTTAGGTATTACTATATTTTCACTTAAAGACATTGTTAATAATGATGTATTTTATTAAATCTAATTTAATGTTCTATGTTGCAATCTCAGCAGGAATTCAAATGAAAACTAATGGTAAAAGATCATTAAAATTCACAGTTAATTTAATTTGTTAATTGATCTGATAAAGCTGCTCTCTCATTCTCTATTATAACAAAAATATTAACATTTCTTTGACAAACAAAAGTCAATTTTCATTTGCAGCATGAGCTACATCTTATTTTACAGAACACACATTCGGTGTGAATAAGTAGTAGTAAAAATGAGCCTCGTATCTGGAAATTACTACTTAGCTTATTGCTCTTTTATGTGTATATTTTTTTCCTGACTGAGAACATAGTTTAATTGCTCTATAAAATTTAGAGGGTTCAAAAAATTGCAATAAAATTAAATGAGACAAAAATGTATGCTAACTAAAGTGCCATTGCATTGCACTCTATTTTTGTTTTGCTTTATATTTTGAGAGGTGAAATAAAATGGTCAGACCCATTAAAATTCTACAGCAACTCAAATCCAAGTTGACACAGTGTTTTTTAATAAGTTTTAAAAATTCCCTAGACTCAGTAAAATGTGAATCAAAATTAGGAAAACAGAGAAATGGAAAAGCAGAAGTTTCAAAAAAGGTTGCGTTGAATCCCGTCCTCACAGGAGAAGTGGTTGCTAAATTTCTCATCAGTTGTGGTTCTCAGCTTTTTTCCATTTTGTAATATAGGATAAAATCTGTGAAACTTCAAGATTATCTTTTCAAAAAGGCAACTATTTTTTTTTAAATAAAAGATGATGATAATGAATTAAAGTTGTTGACAAAAAAAGAGTCAAACTCTGTAAAATATTTGAAAGGATTAATTCTAAGACAAATGAGTTACCAAGTCTTGAGGAGCAGTCTCAAGAAGTTCTGAGAATATGTGCCCAAAGTGGTTGGCATACAGCTTGATTTTTATACATTTGAGAGGGACAGAAGTTATAGGCAGACATCAATCAATACATGTAAAGTGTACAATGATCCTGTCCAGAAAGACAGGACAACTTTCAGTGGAAGCTTCCAGGTCGTAGCTACACTCAAAGATTTTCTGATTGCCGTTTGGTCGAAAGAGTTAAGTTATTGTCTAAAGACCTGTAATTAATAAAAAGAAATAACGAGTTTAAGATAAGGGATTGTAGAGATCAAGGTTCTCGTTATGTAGATAAAGCCTTCAGGTAGCAGACTTCAGAGAGAATAGATGGTAAATGCCTTCTATGAGACCGAAAACAATGCCACACTCTTAGTTAAATATCTCCTGGATCAGGAAAATATCTGGAAAGGGAAGAGGGTTCTCTACAGGATGTCGATTTTCCTGCAAGAAACAGCTTCACAGGGCCATTTCAAAATATGTCAAGGATATTTTGAAGTAAAATACTACAATTTCTTTCAGGGCCTCCTGTCATGTGATGCTATACTAGAGTCAGCTAGGAAGTTGATACATTATTCCTACAAAGAGTCTTTTTTTCAGTCCTAACATCTTATTTTAATGTTAATACTGGTCAGTTGCTCACAAATTCCAAAGGGAAGAGGGTATAATAAGGCATTTCCAACCATCCTTTCCCCTCAGGGCCTGAATTAGCTTTTCAGGTTTATTTTGGAGTGCCCTCAGCTGAGAGAGGGGTCCATTCAGTAGGTTGTGGGACTTAGAATTTTATTTTTGGTGCACAAAGTAAATTGTTTAACAAACAATTGATAAGTATTTGTGATAATTATTGATGCAATAGACATTCATTATAAGTAAGATTTGTTGTCGGCTATGAACACAACCTAGTGATCACTAACCGTGCTTTCACTGTTAAGAATTTATTATATAAATTATTTTGAATCCACTCTTATTTATATGTTAAAACACATTTATAAATCACATATATATTTCCCAACTCATCCATATCATTACTGGATTTTCTAGTCAAGAGAATAAAAGCTTATCTCATTAGAAATGGTCAATTTCACTACTGGAAAACAATGTTGTAAAGAATTTGTACCTTACAAAGAACTATTTTGCAAAGGTGACAAATAGTGTAAAGTACACAAATCAGTTCCACCCAACACATGTCCTTTCCTCTCTTCCTTATTTCACCCAACACTAATCCTGTGTAGTCAATTCACTTTCTTTGTGTGGTCATACATTTCACAGGAAGCAGATCCCATATTTAACCTTGGAAGAAACAATTCAGGTGACCTAAACTAATCATGTTGGTCTTATATCCTTGCTGAAAATTCATTCGGGCAAGGGCCAGTAATGTGTTTCAGGTACATCAATGACAGATAAATAGGGCATAATGTAGAAGGAGATGCCCAATCTATTATCTCTAAGCAGATTCCTCACCTGGTAATTCAGTACATTTGGCCTCATTGACCAGATTCAGATGTCTTTGCAAACCAATTTATATTTATAGCCTCATATTGTTGGAGTATAAATGCAAAACTTTACTGGAAAATGATTTAGCAAAGATAATGAAAACCTTTAAAAATATATGTTCCCTTTAACCCACAAACTCTTTTGTATTGAGAATTCACTGTAAGGAAATAAACAGAGACTGTTAGAGCATTTGCAAATCTATTCATTGCCCATCAACTTGTAATAGTTCAAAAATGGAACAATATAAAGGTTCAACAATAGGTGTTTTATTAAAAAGAATTCTATGATAGCCATATGAGAGATTAGTATGTAGTTATTTAAAGTCATGTTTTGGAAACAGAAGGTATATCATGAAATAAAGGAAACAAGTTATGCAAGAGAATAACCTTGTGATTACATTGATATGTAAAGAAAAGACAAACAGAAACTATGTACAAAAAGTAACTGTATTTTTATCAATGTAACATAATAATGAAAGATTCTTACTTTCATTGTTATATTTTTCTGCATTTCAAAATTTTTATATTAAATAATTATTTTTACTAAGAAATAACTTTCTCAAAAGAATAGTTTCTGTATTGAAAATGTGGCTTAGTTTTCATTCCAACAAATGAAGAACCTGGAACTCATCACTCTCATCCCAAAAAGAAAAAGTGTCAACAAACAGAAAAACAACAGCTCTTCTTAGATTCTTTGTAAAGCTGAGGTCACAAATTGAATAAAATAAGCAAATACAGAAAAATTGTAGCTTCCTGGGAGCAAAAGCCAACTTCTGGGTACAGCACTAAGAAATAATATAAACTGTGGCTGACAAATTGCTGCTGGAAGTTTAGTGTGGAAGAGCTTGAGAGTTAAAAAACTCCCAGGGTAGGGATATTGCATTAAGGGAGATATCACAGTTGTGTATCTTTTACTTTTGGGAACCCATTTATATTTTCAAAGAAAAATTCCCCAGAGTTTCTGGCAGAAAGAGGAATAAAAGTGGTCATTTTGAAAGAAGTACAAAGCCTTCTGTTCTCCTTAGCAAAGACTGCATTTATCGTAAACGATGTTGCCAAAGTCTAACCCACATGGAAATTACCAGAGTTTAACTGACTTGAGGGAAGGAAAATACACAATTTCAGACTCTTGCAATTCTTCTGTCTCATCTCAGGGTGCTGGAGATGCCTAGAAGGGGTTGCAAAGGTCCCATTCCAAGGGCCAATTATCACTAACAGACTGAAAGCTAATCATAGAACTACAGAACACTGCCTTTCCTTCCACACCAATAAAGCTCTGGAATAATAACAGGGGATTACAATGCAAAGAACTGCATGTCTCAGATACTACTAAGTAGGGGTCTCTAGGGGAAACTAAAGCCAACAGGAGAGGTAGAAAGAAAAACATGAGGTAAGTTTTAGCCTCTGCTATTGACAGATAAAATAAACAGTAAACACAGCATAACCACTAGCTAAGTAAAAATAAAATTACACACTAATGTTCTCTTTAATTCAGTTCCTTTCTCCTGATATGTCATGTTCAGCTATCAACAAAAAATTACAAGGCATGCTGAAAGAAAAAACACAGCTTAAACAGACAAATCAAGAGTTAGAATCATACTTCAATATAGCAGAGACTTTGTAATGATAAGATGTAAGTTTAAAATAATTGTCTTTAATATACTAAAAGATATCATGGAAAAAGCATACACCATGCAAGAACATATAGGTAACATAAAGATTATTGGTGATTTTTGCCTCCAATAAACCTAAGAAAAAAGGAAAAGGAAATAATAGAATTCAAAAGCCATGTACAGAAATGAAAGATGGCTTTGATGGACTCAAATAATCGTCACAGCTGAAGAATCAGTGAGCTTCAAAATATGGTAATAGAAATTTCAAGAACTGAAAAGCAAAGAGAGAAAAGAATAAAAGAAAAATGAAATAGAAAATCCAAGACCTATGGGATAATTACAAAAACTGTAATATATGCATAATGGGAATAGCAAAGAAGAGGAAAGAGGAAAAGGAACAGAAATTATTTGTGGCAATAATGACTGAGAATTTCCCAAAATTGTTGACAGATACAAAACAGCAGATACAAGAAGCTCAGAAAACATCAAACATGATAAATAATAAAAAATTACACCTATGCATAGTTTTTTCAAACCACAGAACATCAAACACAAAGGAAAAGGTTAAAAGAAGCCAGAAAGAAAATTACCTTGCTATAGAAGAATAAGAATAATAGTTACATTGAACTTGTCTTCAGAAAACTAGAAAAAGTGAAGTAAATTAAATCAAATGTAAGAATAAAAGAAAGAATAAAAATTAAACCTGTAGCCAACTAAATGGAAAACAGGAAATCAGTAGAGAAAATTAATGAATCCCAAAGTTGATTCTCTAAAAAAGATAAATACAATTGATAAAACTCTAGCTAGGCTAATGCAAAAAACATAAAAGAAATAAAGAAAGATAGAGTGAGAACAAGGACAAAAATTACCATTAAAAAGCAACAACAACAACAATCGCTATAAGTCCCATGGATCATAAAAGAATAATGAATAAACATGGAAAACTCTAAGTTGACAAATTTCATGAAAAAGAAGAATTCCTGGTGGCATGGTTTGTCTGTGTCCCCACCCAAATCTCATGTTGGAATGTAATTCCCAATGTTATGAAAGGGAGCAGGTGGAAGGTGATTGAATCATGTGGGTGTATTTTCCCCTTGCTGTTCTCATGATATTGAGTGAATTCTCATGAGATCTTGTTGTTTAAAAGTGTGTGACACTTCCCCCTTCACACTCTCTCTGTCCTGCTCCACCATGGTAAGGTATGCTTGCTTTCCCTTCACCCTTCTGCTGTGATTATAAATTTCCTGAGGCCCCTCAGCCATGCTTCCTATACAGCCTGAGGAACTGTCAATTAAATCTCTTTTTATAAATTACCCAGTCTCAGGTAGTTCTTTATAGCAGTGTGAAAACTGACAAATAAAAAATGGTCCCAGGAGTGAGGCATTACTTTAAAGATACCTGAAAATGTGGAAGTGACTTTGGAACTGGGTAATGGGCAGAGGTTGGAACAGTTTGGAGGGATCAGAAGAAGAAAGAAGATGAGGGAAAGTTTGAAACTTCCCAGAGACTTGTTGAGTGATTGTGATGAAAATGCTCATAGTGATATATACAGTGAAGTCCAGGCTGAGGTGTTCTCCAATAGAGATGATACAACTTATTGGAAAGTGAAGAAAAGGTCACTCTTGTTATGCTTTAGCAAAGACACTGGCAACATTGTGTTCCTGCTCTAGAGACCTGTGGATCTTTGAACTTGGGACAGATGATTTAGGAAACATGGCAGAAGAAATTTCTAAGCAGCAAAGCATTCATGATATGGCCTGGCATATCTTGAAACTTCTAAGCAGCAAAGCATTTAAGAGATGGTCTGGCATATCAAGATAAGCACATTTGAATAAACAAATAAATGATCTGAAAATTAGAACTTATATTTTAAAATGAAGCAGAACATAAAACTTGGAAAAATTTGCAGTCCAACCATGTGGAAGGAAAAAGAAAATCTGAGGAGAAATTCAAGCCAGCTGCAGAAATTTGCACAATTAAAGAAGAAGCAAATGTTAATAGCCTAGCCAAGGGGGAAAAATGCCTCCATGGCATTTCAGATACCTTTGTGGCAGCCTCTCCTATCAAAGGCCTGGAGGCCTAGGATGGAAAAAGGGTTTCTGTGCTAGACCCAGTGCCCTACTATTCTGAGGAGCCTTGGGACATGGTACCCTGTGTCCTAGCCACTCCAGCTCCTGTCATAGTTAAAAGGGGCCAAGGTACAGCTCAGACTATTGCTTCAGAGAGCTCAAACCCCAGGCCATGGTGGCTTCCATATGCTGTTGGGCCTGCAGATTTACAGAAGGCAGGAATTGAGGCTTGAGAACCTCTACAAAGATTTCAGAGGATGTATGGAAATGCCTGGATGTACAGGCAGAAAATGCTGCAGGGGTGTAACCCTCCTGGAGAAACTCTACTAAGGCAGTGCAGAGGGGAAATATGGGGTTGGAGCCCTACACAGAGTCCCCACTAGGGCACTGCCTAGTGGAGTTGTGAGAAGAGGGCCACCATCCTCCAGACCCCAGAAAGAGAGATCCATTGACAAGTTGCACTATGTGCCTGAAAAACCTGCAGGCACCCAATGCCAGCCTGTGAAAATAGAAATGGGGGCTGTATCCTGTAGAGCCACAGGAGTGGAGCTGCCCAAGACTTTAGGAGCCCATTGCTTGTATCACTGTGACCTGGATGTGAGACATGGAGTCAAAGGAGATTATTTTGGAGCTTTAAGATTTAATAACTGCTCTGTTGGGTTTCAGACTTGCATGGGGCCTGTAGACCTTTTGTTTTGTCTGATTTCTCCCTCTTGGAATGGAAGAATTTGCCCGAAGCCTTTTTTTTTTAATAGGCTCATAGGCAGAAGGGACTTGTCTTTTCTTGGATGAGACATCAGACTTGGACATTTAAGTTAATGTTGGAATGAGTAAAGACTATGAGGCACTCTTGGGAAGGCATGATTCTGTTTTGAAATGTGAGGAGGATATGAGATTTGGGAGGTACTAGGGGTGGAATGATATCGTTTGCCTCCATGTCCCCATCCAAGTCTCATGTCAGATTGTAATTCCCAATATTGGGAAAGGGATCTAGTGGGAGGCTGGATCATAGGGGTGGATTTCCACCTTGCTGTTCTCATCACAGTGAGTGAGTTCGGACAAGAACTTACTGTTTAAAAGTGTGTAGCACTTTCCCTTCCCTGTCTCTTTTCTGCTCCACCATGGTAAAATGTGCTTGCTTCCCCTTTGCCTTCCTCCATGATTGTAAGTTTCCTGAGGCCTCCCAGCCGTGTTTCCTATACAGCCTGTGGAACTGTATAAATCATTTTTCTTTCATAAATTACCCAGTCTTAGTTATTTATAGCAATGTGAAAATGGACTAATAAACCTGGAAATACAATCTACAAAATCTCACAGAAAGAGGAATAAGTTATCTCAACAGGCTTATAACTAATAAAAAATTTGAATCAATTATTATTAAATAGCCCAGGTCCAGATAGGCTAACTGATGAGTTCTACTTAATGTAAGGAAGATATTACATTCATTTTTATAAGTCCTTCCAGAAAATAGAAGCAGAAGGAATACTTCCTAACTAATTTTATAAGACTAACATTAATTTAATGTCAAAAACAGATAAAAATATTTCAAATACGAAAACTACAGACCAATATTTTTCATGAACATAGAAGCAAAAATTCTCAACAAAATGTTAGGATATTGACTATAGCAATGTACACGTAAAAAGAATTATACACCACAATTAAGTGGGATATATTCTAGATGTGCAAGGGTGGTTAAATATTCAAAAAGCAATGTTATCTAGAACATCAATAGGCTAATAACTAAAAAGTCATACAATCATATCTATAGATGCAGACAGTGTATTAGACAAATTGAACATCCGTTCATCATAACAACTCTCAGGAATGTAACAATGGAGAAGAACTTTGTCAATTTCATATAGAATAACTCATACAAAGAGCCTAAAGATAACACTATAATTAATGGTATAAAAATGGAAGCATTTCCACTCACATCAGAAGCAAAGCAAGGTTGTTTCATTTACCATTTCTGTTCAGAATCATACTAAAAGTTTTAGCTAATGCAATAAGAAAAGAAAAGGAAAATGAGGCAAATGATTTGGGAAGGGAAAAATAAAGTTTTTCTGCAGATACCATGATTGTATATGTAGAAAATTCCAAAGAATCAACAAAAATATTTCTCAAACTAAGAATTAGCATACCTCGGAGATAATGAGGGCTTGATTTCAGACTGCCATGAAGCAAATATCACGGTAAAGTGAGTCACATAAATATTTGGTTTCATAGAGCATACAAATGTTATGTGTACACTATACTGAGTCTATTAAGTGTGTGAAAGCATTATATCTAAAATACTAAATATCTTAATTAATAAAATATTATTGCTAAAAGTTGTAAATCATCATTTGATCTTTTGGCAAGTCATAATATTTTTGCTGGCGGGGGTTCCTGCCTCAGTGTTCAATGCTGCTGACTAATCAGCGAGCTGCTTGCTGAATATTGGGGTGGCTGTGGGAATTTCTTAAATAAGATAACAATGAAGTTTACCATATCAATTGCTTTTTCTGTCATGAAAGATTACTCTGCAGTATGTGACACTGTTTGATAGCATTTTGTCCACAATAGAACTTCTTTCAAATTATTTTCTCAAACTCTGCTACTGTTTTATTAACTTTATATAATATTCTAAGTACTTTTTTGCCATCTCAACAAAATCCATAGCATCTTCACCAGTAGATTCCATCTCAGGAAACTGCCTTCTTTGTTCATTCATATAAAGCAATTCCTTATCTGTTCAAGTTTTAGCATGAGATTACAGTAATTCAGTCACATTTCAAGGCTATAATTCCAATTCTAGTTCTCTTACTATTTCCACCTCTTCTGCAGTTACTTCCTTGCCTGAAGTCTTGAACCTATCAAAGGCATTCATGAGGGTTAGAATCAATTTATTTAAAATTGCTGTTAATGTTGATATTTTATACTCTTTCTATGAATCATGAATGTTCTTAATGGTATCTAGGATGATAATTCCTTTTCAGGAGATTTCTAATTTACTTTGCCCAGATTCATCCACAGAATCAAGATCTATGGGAGCTACAGCTTCTAATAAGACTTGAAAGTCAAAATCTCTCCTTCATCCTTGAGCTGCCAACTGGATGTTGTGTTTGAGGCCATGAAAACAATATTAATCTCCTTATAAATATCCATCAGAGCTCTAGAGCAACCAGGTGCATTAAAACCTGAAGATTTTAATCACAAAGGGATGCTGGATTTTGTCAAGTGCTATTTTCTATGTCTATTGAGATGATCAAATGATTTTTGTTTTTAAGTTTGTTTATGTGATGCATCACATTTAGTGACTCATGTGGGTTAAAATACCCCTGCATCCCTGGTATGACACCCACTTGATCATGGTGTATTATCTTTTTGATATGCTGTTGAACTTGGGTAGATCATATTTTGGTAAGGAATTTTGCATCTATTTTCTTTCTTGGTTTTGGTATTAGGGTGATACTGGCTTCATGTAATAATTTAGGGAGAATTCCCTCTTTCTCTATAATAAATATCCATACAAGGAAATACATAAATTTGTTTTAGACATCTGAGGGAAAGAAATCTGAGGATTAACTGAAGACAGAAGGATTTTAGAGTTGCTGGGGCTTAGCCTTCTGAGAAGCAAGGTGGGATGAAGATAACTAGAATATGACTATATCCTTCTCTGCACATTCCTCATATTTTGTTCTTCATTATTTACAGCTTTTATTTCTCTACTTTTCTCTTCTCCCCTTCTCCATTTTATGCAGGCTGAAAATGAACTCATGTACTCCCGTTGCATTCAAGCTTATAAATATATGCTGGTGGTTTTTAAACTATATTTCCATCACCGGAATTTTTACTGTGTTACTAAAACTAAACTCACTCCCAAAACTTTTCCTCCTCAAAGGTTCCCTATGCAATTTCCACAGCACTAAAACTCTCTTCTTTTCCTTCTGCCATTCTCATACCTGTTGTTTAGATCAGGTTGTACATTCCCTCGTTTTAGGAGCTTGTCCTTGATTCCTAAACCACATAAGATCCTCTTCTTTTCTTTTCTTTCTTTCTTTTTTTTTTTTTTTTTTTTGAGATAGAACCTCGCTCTGTCACCTAGGCTGGAGTGCAGGGGCATGATCTTGACTCACTGCAACTTCCACCTCCCAGGTTCAGGTGATTCTCCTGCCTCAGCGTCCGCAGTAGCTGGGACCGCAAGCGCCCGCCACCACATCCAGCTAATTTTTTGCATTTTTAGTAGAGACGGGGCTTCACCATGTCAGCCAGGATGGTCTTGATCTCCTGACCTGGTGATACTCCCGCTTTATCCTCCCAACGTGCTGGGATTACAGGTGTGAGCCACCGCACCCGGCCCACATCCTCTTCTTTATGTGCTTTAAGTATTCCGTGTCTTCCACCAAACATATCATACTTTATGACTTTCAAAAGCATATCACATTCTGCATAATATTCAACCTTAATGCACAGATTCAAACTGGAAATGCCATGATACGAAGTATTTACTCATGCTAACTTCCTCTTTCATAATTTGTAGGACTGAATTGAAAAAAGTAACTCATAAGTTTGTTGGAAATTAAGCAAAATAATATTTTAACAATGTTGAACTATATCTGCCCCTCGTGTTCCCAGAAAGCATCTAAGTTTCAGAATTCTACCTACTTTTGCTGTGCTCCAGAAAACAGGTAACCACAAAGGGCCACCTTGTCCTCACATATTCTAAGATAAGATCCATGTCGATCCTTTCCCAATGACTCAGATAAAACTCATCTCTATCGTTCCTCATTGCACTCATAGGAGTGTCCCCCATTTACTTCTTTTTATAAACCCCTACTCTTCCTTCCTTTCCTTCAAATATTCTCCTTATTGCAATATCCTCTTAATGAGACATCTCCCTATTGCAACAGCCTGAATGAATCATGTCCTCAATTGTATGAGACATCTGTCTTCCACAGTTTTGGTGGCATTACTTGAATGGGATTGAGCTTTATCACCAGATCCTCATTTAGTCCATATGGTTAACAACATCTCTTGGAGCCCTCTTGGCCTGTACCTGACTGACTGTGTGGGACCAAATAGTGAGTCTAACTCCTAATTCTATGCTCAGATTCTGCTCATTAATAGCTAATAATCCATGGTAAGTATTTGATTTTGATTCTTCTTGAGTACTCACTTGATTTCTGATAGTTCTATACTCTGATCATTTGATAATTTGTAAATAGATTAATGGCTTATAGAGATCTTATCTCTGTTAAGCAAAAGATGACAGAGATTCTGGTGTGTTAGTCTTTTCTATTTTTTGGTCTATTTTAAGCTAAAATAGATTAAGAACACATATCCATTGAAAAGAGATCAGGTCTTTGATATACACCAGTGAGTTTTTAAATTCTGTGTTTACTTTGACCCATGGCTGAAATGTGTGTTTACATGTTTATGCAATTCATAAGGATGTTTGCATCTTATTATGTGAGTGCACAATATTTTTCTTCTTGATGATGTTAATAAATTAGATTATAAATCTCTTAAATTGAAGGAATTCGATTCTGTTTGATTTAGATGAAAATAAGTGCTTATATAGATTGAATGTCTCTAGAGATTTCCAGGCATACATTAAACATATTATCAATGTGCCAAAAGCATGGATTCTTATAGTAACTAACTTAGCTTTTAAGTTTAAATTCACATAATTTTAAACTTTTTATAGTTTTAATTTTTAAGTGACAAATAATTGAACAGATTCATGGGGTACATAGTGATGTCTAGACACATATATAGTGAACAGGACAGGGTAATTAGCAGGTTAAATTCAGACAGTTTAGGCAAATCTTTGGTAAATGAGACTAGTTTAATATTGTTGGCTTAATAAAAATAGCTATGACTTTTCTGATTTATTGGAACAAATTATAATACAAACTTACATATTTATTCTACCTGAGTATGTGCTTCCTAAATTTATACAGATTGACTAATTGAGAAATCTGGCATTACTTCTATTTTTAAAGGTTTAATATTATTTTAAAAAACGTAAATATTGTTTAGCTATACTGAATCATTATTCTGACAAACTTTTTAAAATACCAATTATGTTCTGTAGTATGTCAAGTTGAATATAATTTCCTAAATCTTTAGGGTAATTTGAATACTTGAACTAATAATAAATTCAATTTGTTAATGGGTATTCTTTAGATACTCAGATAATTTCTAAGCAGGATAGAATACTGAAACATTAATTACTAAGAACAATTTTAGTTTTATATCCATTCTCCCTCTTATTGTTATACAGATTAGAGGAACTATACATATTTGCATCTAATGGTAAACATATCCATTTTTGCCACTTTGAGAAGTTGTAATGTAAGAGGTGTGGATGGCTATAAAAAGTGTGAGTTGTTTATGAGCTTTGTTATTCTGTTTTAAAATCTTGATGTGTTACAGTGTAATTCTCCTAGGCCTCATCTGACACCACCCCACATTATTATTTCAGGTGCAGAAATCCAGGCTCTTTGTGGTTTCCATTCACCATATGCTGGACCATAAAACAAACCTCACCAAATTTAAGAGAAATGATATCATACAGATTGCATGCTCGACCACAATTGAATCAAACTAGAAATAATAACAGAAAGGTAGCAAGCAAATCTCTCAATGTTTAGAAAATATAAAATACTCTTCTAAGAATTCAAGAGTCAAAGAGTTACTCTCAATGGACCTCAAAATATACATCAAACTGAATGAAAGTGAAAATAAAATATAATCAAATTTGTGGGACACAGCTATAGCAATACTGAGAGGGAAATTTATAGCACTAAATGCTAACATTAGAAAAGAGAAAGTCTCCAGAAAACAGTTGAAGCTCCAACTTCAAGAACTTTGAGGAGAAAAAAAAATCTAAAACCACAAAAAAAGAAAGAAAGAAATATTAAAGATAAGAGCTGAGACTAATAAAATTGAAAACAGTAAAAAAAAAAAACAATGAATACATAGCTTATTGTTTTAAAATATCAATAAAAAAAGAGCCTCCAGCAAGACTGATGAAGTAAATAAAAATACAGATTACCAATACTAGCAATGAAACAGCAAATATCAGCACAGAACCTGCAGAAATCAAAATAATAATAATGTTTCTACACACAGGAATTTACCAATTTAGACTTCCTCATAAATTATGAACTAAAATACAGTGGTTTTGATTTCTGTGGTTTCAGTTGCCCATGATCAACCACAGTCCCCAAATATTAAGTGGGTAATTAATAAAATAAATAATTCGTAAGTTCTAAATGGTACACCATTCTGAGTTGCAAAATGAAATCTTGCAGTCAGTCCCACTTCATCCTGCCCAGGACGTGAATCATGCCTTTGTCTAGCATACCTATGCTGTATAGGGTACTTACCCATTAGTCCCTTAGTAGCTGTCTAGGTTATTAGATAGAAAACACACAGTATATATTCGGTCCAGTACTACTGTGGTTTCAGGCATCAACTTGCAGTGTGGAATGTTTTCCCCATTAGGGATGTTGTCATTTCAATGTTTCAAATTGTTCTAAAATGTGATGCTAAAAAATGAAAAAAATCATGTTCTGAATTAGAAATGTAATGATCTGAATCGCAATGGATGTGTTTTATTTTGTCTATATGGAATTTTTCAGTTTTATGTGAAGAATTTTAATTGTTCTAAATTATCTTTTAGGTTTATATTAGATTTTCCTAAATAATTGTAAATATTTTTAGAAAGTTGTTTGCGTTTAAAGTACAAAAGAGAATGCAAAATTATTTAGAAAATAATATAATTATTTAGCAAATAATATAATTATTTAAACTTTCATTAAAAAATTGTGGAAATCATGGGAATAAGAAGCAGAAAGAAAGGAGAATCTAGCTGAGGCAGTAACAGCAATAAAGGTGACACAGACTTTGCTCCTATCAAGTTTATATGCTACAGGTAGTAAATAAGCAAAAAATGTAATTTTGTATAGCAATAAACCTCATGAAGTAAACAAAAGAGGATAATAGATAGGGGTGACATACAAGCTGAGACCTAAATGACAGTAAACAAATGCCAGGTAATTTGGGGAAATAATTTTCTAGGTAAATGGGACAGCAAATTCAAAAGCCATGAGGTGGGCACAAGCAAATGTGGTTTAAACAGTGAACCTGAAGTACACAGATTAAGATAAATTCCAAAATGCAGGCAGGGGCCAGATCATTGGCTCTAAAATGATGAGTTTGTATTGTATTTCAAGTACTCTGCAAAGTGAGTATAATCAAAGTTGTATCATGGCCTGATTTACATGCTAAAAGGATTTCTCCTGCTGCTGCCTGGAAAATGCATTGTAAGGAGGGGCAAATTTGAAATCTGGAAAACCAATTAGAAAGTAATTGCAGTAGTCTAAACAAGAAGGGAAGGGATTTCTGTTTAAAAGAGTAAATAGGGCGGGCATAGACGGCACAAGGCATAATTTGACATCATTTATCAGAAAAATACAACGATTACTATCTTTAAGTACAATTTCAGATATTAAAGTTCTAAAATACCATACTTTGAGTTGACTGAATCCAGTTATCTAATCCAGTTATTTGTATTTTATGAATTTTAGATGTTTATAATATAGAAAACTTATGAACCTTCTATCTTGATGCATAGGATAAGATTAAAATTGTGTGTCTGCTTGTTTTTGCCCTAGTCTCTTCTTTTAAATCCTAGTGAATTAAAGTTCCTAGCTTGTTGTAACCTCCATGACAGCAAAATTGTGCCCATTAAATAAACTCAATTTTAGTACATAGAGCAATGTGTTTTCAGGGTGTTTTACGTCATGAAGGGTAACTGAGAATTGTTCCATATGAGGACAACGCACACTATTGAGAGTATATCATCATTGGAAATATAGTTTAAGGGACAAAAAGGAAATTATGGTGAATACTAAACTTCTCTTTGAAGTGCCTCATGCTAATAATCTACACTTTAATTGTATGCTCTGGTTCCCTACATCCACATGGGGAAAAGTGTTTTATTGACTCTGGTGCCAAATATGTTTGGGGTGCCATAGAAGATAAGCTGACATTACAATATATATTGCGACTTCAATTACTAAAAGAATCATGAGTCTATTTTTAAGACTAGAAATTTTCTCTTATTGAAAGGAAGAAATTAGAAACAAAACAGTTAAGCGATTTTCTACAGGTCACATCCCAAGCTAATTGGATATTTGGTAATAGAATCACAACTGAAACTTGAAATTCATCACCAGAAGATCATTTTCTCTTTTAAAATAAACTGAAAAATCTTCAAATGATATGTATTATTAGCTCTCTTAGTACATTTTGTCTTGTTTTTAATAAACCTTATTGAGGTGTAATTTACGTACAAGAAAATACAGCCAGTTTAGTTGTACAGATCAATGAATTTCTAGAAATATTATCACCACAATCAGTTATAGAACAATTCCATCACCATCAAAAAGTTTCCTACTGACCCCCTGTAGTAAATTCTCCTTTCCACCAGTCTTAGACAATTATTTATGTACTTTCTATAAATATAGATTGGTTTTATCTTTTTCGGAAGTTCATATAAAAGGAAACTATAGATTATATAGTCTTCTTTATCTGCTTTTCCTTCACTCAGCATACTGCATTTGATATTTATTCATATTATTGTGTGTATCAGCCAGTATTGCACATTTTTGTATTGCCAAGCAGCTCTCTCATACATGATTATACCAACATTTTTATCCATTCAGTTGTCGTTGCGCATTTGAGTTATTGCCACTTTTACCAGCTTTATAAATAAAGTTGCAAAGAACAATCATTTATAAGTATTTGTGTGGACATGTGCCATCATGGATCTTGAGCAAATACCTAGGAGCAGAGTCCTTGGATTATATGCTGAATTTATGTTTAACTTTATAAGAACTGTTAAAATATTATACAGTGATGTGCTCCTGCTAAAAATGTTAAAGTTCCAGTTGCTCTACATTTTTATCAATACTTGGTATTGCTAGTGTTTTTTAAATTTAGCCAGTGTATTGGGTGTGAACTTGTACCATATTTTTGGTTGCAGTTCCCTGATGATATAGAATATCTTTGCGTATGCTTTTTGGCTGATTTGTGCATCTATTTTTAAGGCATATGTTTAAATATTTTTTCTCTTGAAATTGAATTCTTTTCTTAGTATTGAATTGTAAGGATTCTCTGTACATTCTTGATGCAAGTTATTTGTCAGATACATAAATTATAAATATTTTTTTCTAATTTGTAACTTGCCTTCTACCTTTCCTATGAAAAGGTAACATTTAACGATGTTTATAATTGTGATAAAATCCAGTTAGTTTTTATTTTACAGTTCATTCTATGACATTTTTGTGACCCATATCTAAAATTTTTTTGCTTGCTTACAGTTGCAAAGGTTTTCTCCTATAGTTTTTTCTAGAAATGTAAAAAGTTTATCTCTTACATTTACATCTATGATTCATTTCATGAGAAAGTTGTATATGATTTGAGAGAAGGGTAGAGGTTTACTTTTAAAATATGATGATGTTCTAGTACTATTTCCTGAAATATTATTTTTCAAACATTATATTTTCTTGTTGCCTTTGTTGAAAATCAATCAACTTTATATGTGTTGGTTTATTTCTGGATTCTCTATTCTGTTACAGTGATCTATATGTCTATCCTTATGTCAATGTCAAGCTGCATTATTACAGTAACTTTGTACCTAATCTTGAAAACCATGCAATTTAAGTCATTCAACTTTGTTCTTCTTTGAAATCATTTGTGCTCTTCTAGTTTCATTGTGTGATCATATATGTTTTTAAATAAGCTCGCTTGTTTCTGTGAAAACTTTTCCTGGGTTTTAACTGGCATTGCATTGAATCTATAAGTCAATTTGGGAAGAACGGATACCTTAGCAATACTGAGTCTTCCAATCCATGAACATTGCATATTTTCAGATTTCTAGGTCTTCATAAATTTATCTCAGCAAAGCTTTGTAGTTTTATATGCACAGGTTTGGTGAATATTTTACTAAATTTATCTTCAAGAGTTTTATGTTCTTGATGCCATTGTAAGTCTTCTTAAAAATTTCATCTTCCAGGTTATTATTTCTAGCATATATAAATAAAAAATGAACTTGTGTATTGCGTTTGTATATTGTGCCTCTCTCGAATTTGCTTCATTGTTCTAGTTTCTTTTGTGTGCATGTGTTAGAATTTCTATGCATAGGATTATAGATATACTTACCTATTTTTTCTAATTTTTACAAATTTTATTTCTTTTTTATGATCTATTGCACTGCACCTCCAAGATTCTCTTGGAAAGAAATAGAGAAAGTGTACATCCTTTCTTTTTTTACAATTTCATAATGAAACACTCATTTATTCCCCCATTAAGTATGTTGGCAATAGTAAGATTGTTGTGGATATCATTTTTCAGGCTGACTCTATTCTTTATTTACTGAGTTTATTGTTATTGATGGTTTAAAATGAATAACCATGTATTCTGCATTTATTCAAACTAGCATATACTTTTACCTTTTTATATTAATATGGTCAATTAATTTCTTGAAGGTTAAACCAAGCTTGCATTCCTATGACAAACCACATGTATCATTTTTTGAAATAATTGTGATTAATTTCAATTGATTTCTTAGTATATTTTAAGCAAATACGCATCTTAATTCATGAGAAATATTGTTATGCAGCTTAATTTCCTTTTAACACATTCCTGGGTTTCAGCAGTAGGTAAACACTGACTGCAAACAGAAAATGACTTTGCTAGTTTTTTTTCCTCTATTCTTGGAAGTTTGTGTAGGATTGATACCTTTTATCACTTAAAGATTTGATGGAATTAGAATCTACCAGATAAATCATCTGTGCCTAGAGATTACTTGTGGTAAGTTTTTAATTACGTATTTAATTTTTAATTAATATATTGATTCCTAAGTCTATTTCTGTAATATTTTTCCACTCAAGTAGTTGCCTATTTTATCTAAATTATAAAATTATTAGAAAAAAATGATGTTCATAAGATTCTTTTACAATCCCTTTAATGTCTGCAGTAACTTCAGCAATACCTTCTTTTCCATTCTTGATGTTTATAAGTAGTGACTTCTCTCTTATTTTGTATGACTATTCTAGCTAAAGATTTATGAATGTCACTTATCCTTCAAAAACAAGGCCTTTAGTTACGGTGATTTTTTTTCTATCATTCATCTGTTTTCTATTTTATTGGCATGTGCCTTTGTGCTGTTTCCTTCCTTCCACTTACCTTGGAGTACTTTGCCCTGCTTTTTCCAGATTATTGAGGTGGAAGTTTGAATAATTAATTTTAGACCTTTGGTTATTTTTAACACAGGCATTTAAAACTACAATTGACCCTTGAAATATGTGGAGATTAGGGACACTAAGCTCCCGTGAAGTAAAAAAAAAAAAGCACATGTACATCTTTTGACTCCCCCAAAACTTTACTAATAGTCTACTGTTGATCAGAGGCCTTACCCATAACATAAATAGTCAATTAACACTTATTTTATACATTATATGTATTATAGAGTGACCCTTGAACAACACAGGTTTGAGCTGCCTGGATCCACTAAAATCACATGCAAATTTTCTTTTACCTCGCCATCCTTAAGACAACAAGAATAATCCTTCCTCCTCTTCCTCCTCCTCGTCAGCCTACTCAGTATGATTATGATGAGAATGAAAGGCTTTATGATGATCCCCTTCCACTTAGTGAACACTAATGATATTTTCTCAAATGCATGGGTTGATTTCCCCTAATCCCCACATTGTTGAAGAGTCAACTGTTAATTATATTCCTTCAATGAAGTAAGCAAGAGAAAAGAAAATGTTAGTAAGAAAATCATAAGGAAGAGAAAATATATTTACTATTCATTAAATGGAAATCAATTATAGGTTCTTAATTCTTATCACGGTCATGTTAATCAGGTGAAGAAGGAAAAAGAGGACGTGTTAGTCTTGCTGTCTTAGGGGTAGGTTATGGTAATAAACGATAAAATAGACTAGTAGCTACATATATTTTATGAATTTATGACATAGCTCTTTCTAACTTCTAAAATAATTTCTGACCTTGAATAATTTGGAAGTTAGAGGCACTGCACCTTCGTGCTTAGTTTGTCTACAAGATTTTTCAAGTTGTCACTTCTCTCCAAAAATGTTTCAATATATTTATTGAAAAAGATCTGTATATTATAAACCCATATTTTTCAAGGGTCAGCTGTATAGTATTTCCTGTAAGCACTGATTCAGCTATATCTCACATTTTTACTGTCTTTATATATTTTCAACTTTGCTCCAATTATTTTATAATTTATTTTGTGATTTTTGAGCCCTTGTTGATTTAAAATCTGGGTGAAGATTACCTTTTTTTTTTTCCAGATTATTTTATTGATTTCAAATTTGATTACCCTGTGGTCAGTGAACATACTATATGTGATTGTTGAAGCTTTTCCCTCTGCATGCCCTCAGGAAAATGGTCTATCTTGGGAAGTTGCCCTTATGTACTGGAACAGAATATATTCTCTGCTGTTTTGGGATGACAGTATATTATTTTGTTTTTTGTTTTCCACTTTTTCATAGATTAGTCTGCTTGCTCCAGAACTTCATATAGCTGGAATAAAATTCAAATTTCTAGTTAACTCTAAAGTATAATAAACTCTGAAATTAGTACTCCCAGAAATCTGTAAAAAGAGAGTTCAACTGTTTTGGCAATATTTTAAATATTTTATTTTAAAAATCCACTTGATGAATACATGAGTGTTTAATTATTACTTGTGCCTTTGATGTTTTAAATGCTTCGTTTAAATTAAAATATCAATAAAGTAGCACATATATTTCAAGGTAACCACCCGTTGCTTGTTTGCAAACCTAAGTAGCCTTATAAGAAATATATCTAGGGCCTTGTCTGCGTAAGTGCATTAATCTGCATAAGTGCCACAACATTTTGAGGAAATTAAAGCACTCACAGAAAAATGGGTAGTTCTTGCCATACTTGAAAACTGCTAGGAATAAAGGGGTGATACCGTAAATGAATTTAGAAGTTTATGTGAAAGCAGAATATTGGAGCATGAGTGGAAAGGTCGTAGGATAACTAATAATATAATGTAATATGATGTGCGGTTACAGTGATTTCCTTTGCTGATGTAGTCCTTGAAAGAGTGGTACAGACAATAGTGGTCCTTTGAGAGTTCACTAGGGTTAATCTATAGAGCTTTCGTCTTACAATGAACGGGGGACAATTACTGAGTTAATGACCTAAGAACTTTTGTTTTACCAAGAAATATGGTAATAATTAGGGAAAGTTGAAAAGTAATTATTGTGGAAATCATTGAAAGTTGCTGTAACCAGGAGCAGAAGTTGCCACCAATAAGTGATTTAGTATAAAATGTTAGGCAAAGGACTAGCAATAGTGAAGCATACACACATTTTGATTAATTATGAACAGCTAATAGGATTTTTTTTGAAAGCATATTACCGCTACTTAAGCATATTATCGCTAAAGCTCAAACGTAGGAAATGTATACTATATTTTCATAAATAGTAAGCTATGAATCCACACCTATGTGCCTCATTTTTTGAAGAATGATGTCAGAAACATGGCAGACTAGTTACATATCAACTTTCTTTCTCCCTACAAAAACACAACAATTTGGAAGCTATTCACAAGCAAAAATAACCTGGAAGAGTTCAAAAGTCCACATAAAAAGCTACAACAATAAAGTGCAAGAAAAATCTTGGGAATAACTACACAAAATGGGTGGAAATAACAGTTTTATTTTGCATGAATCTCCTCATTCTCCAGGGAGGTACTGCTTAGCAGAGAGAGAAAACTTTCTGGCTCCCAAGTCTCCTTCCCAGAGTAAAGGAGAGCAGAGTTGATAACCAGCTTTCCGTGGCTTTTGGAATACTGACCAGACAAATAGCTTCAGTTTCACCTCACCCAGATCACTGGGGAGAACAGCATAGTTGAGGCATATAGAGATGACTGGAAACAAAAAGGAAAGACAGAGATTAGCAGTATCCACCATGCAGCGAGAAATCACCTCAGTCCTCAGTGACCCATTCTGCACAGATTACAGCCGTCTTCTCCACTGAGTATCAAAGTAGTTCTCACAGCTGCTGTGCACCTTGCACAGCTCTCATCACCATGAGTTCTGCAGCACATTCCATGGTGGACCGCACTGGTGTGCTCCACAAGAGAACCTGAGCAACTTCCACTATTGAGGAATCCAACAAATGGCAGAGTCACAAGGGACTCCATGTAGAGTTTGTCACTTAAGGTTTTTGCCATCAGTTTCCAGGTGCTTAAGCCACTCCCCTTTTCTCTGTCTCCTTTTCAGAGTGATTGAATCTGTCGTTATGAATGCCCTAGTCCAGGTGCCCAGCACAACCATTGCACACGTGCCTGAAAATGGCTCCAGTCCCTCTGTCACAGGCAGTGATCTTTACAACTGTATATATGTCTACTTGTGTGCAGCTAATCCCTGCTTCCAGGTTTGTGCACACTGCCAGCCCTGGCCGTCACAGCTATGTATGTGCAAGCAGCTGACCCTTCACCCAAGTATCTCCCCCCACCTCTGTGCTTTCACCTTCAGCCAGAACTTTCAGTTGTGCACATGTGCACAATTCCATTTTGGGTCTGTAGCTGCCCAAGAACACATAGCCAGCCTGACTCCCGTCTTTAGTAAACAACTGGTACCTGTAGTTGTGCATGAGTACATTGCCAACCCTCATCACCATGTGTGTATGTGCAGTTGGCTGAAGCCCCTTTTTACTTCTGGCCTCAGCCCTTGCCACTGTGCATAAGCCCACATTTGGCCTCTGCTACCAGGCACACTACTGTAGTCAAACCCTACGTCTTAGTGTGTTCAGAGCACAAGGTCTAGCCCCCACTACTGCCTGCGTAAGTCCCTTTTCACTAGACCCAGAGGTGTTGCTCAGGACCCCAGTATCCTTCATAGCTAGCTCAGGCCTTCCACAGCTCTTGCAACCAAGGAAAACAAATTTGGTAATGTTAAAGGCCCACTTGTCTGAGTCAATGAGACATCCCGTGTTCCCAGACCTGGAGCTTTCACACATCCACACTTGTTGCTCTGTACCATTACACCTAGTGCTACAGTGTCCTCTTCCTTCACCCACCCCACTCCCAATCCCCCATACATGCACAGGAGGTCTTTCCTTTCTGAAGTGAGTCTATAAAGTCTGAAAAAGGTGATTTCTCATTTACAATGCTATAAGGATTACGGAAAACCAGGGACACATGACACCACCAAAGGAACACAATAAACATTCAGTAACTGACCCCAAAGAATTGGAGTATTACAAATACCCTGACAAATAATTAAAAATAATTGTTCTCAGTGAAGTTAAAAAAGCTACAAAATCACCCACAAACAATTTAATAAGATCAGTAGAACAATAAGAACAAAACAAAATCAACAAAGAGAAAATATAAAAAAGAACCAAACAAATTTTAGAGCTGGAAAATACAACAACTGGGCTAAAAAGTACAAGAGAGAACTTCAACAATATACTAGACCAAGTAGAAGAAAGACTAAGTGAACTCAGACAGGTCATTTGAGATCATTCAGTCAGAAGAGAAAAAAAGACAAAGAATAAAGAAGAATGAAAAAAGCTTACAGAATCTGTGAAACATCATAGAAAGAACTGAGTTTCACCTAATAGGTCTTCCAAAAGAAAAAAAAAAAAAAAAAAAGGAAAGAAACAGAACGCTTATTAAACAAAAATAATGGGTGAAGACTTTCCAAATCTAGGAAGAGATGCGAACATTCAGGTACATGAAACTGAAAATTCTCAAATCAAATTCAAGCCAAGGAATATTTTACCAACACATGTTATAATCAAATGTTCAAAAACCAAAGTCGAATAATTTTGAAAGCAACAAGAGAAAAGAATATCATATGTAAGGGAGCATAATAAAACTATCAGCAGATTTCTTAGCAGAAATCTTGGAGGCCAGGAGAGAGTTGAATGATATATTAAACGTTCTGAAAGAGAAAGAAAACTATTTATAAAAACAAAAGAAAAATTTTCACAAAAACAAAAGCTGAATGAGTACATCAACACTAAGTCTGCCCTATAAGAAATACCAAAGGGATTTCTTCAAGCCAAAATCAAAGAGACGACTGGTAACATGAAAACCTATGAAAGTATAAAACTCACTGGTAAAGGTAAACATATAGTCAAATTCAGAATACTCTAATACTGCAATAGTGGCATATATCATTTATAACTAGTACGTAGTTATAAGACAAAATGATTAACAATAACTTTAGCCACATTAACTTATTAGTGGATATACAATATAAAGATCTATAAACTGTGATATCAAAAACATAAAATGGGGAAGAGGGTAGTAAAAGTGCAGAGCTTCAGTACGCAATCAAAGTTCAGTCATTACCAGCTTAAATAAAGTAGACTGCTATAACTATAAGATGGTTTATATAAGCTTCATGCTAACCACACATCAAAAACCCTTAGTATATAGGCAAAAAATAAACGGTAAAGAATTAAGATATATGATAGCAGAAAATTAACAACTTACCAAAAAAGACCAAAACAAAGGAAGAATAAGGATAAAAGATTAGCAAAACCAGAAAACAATGAATAAAAGGTAATAGGAAATTATTATTTATCAATAGTTACTGTGAATAGGATTAAAACCACTATGTAAAAGACATAGAGTTACTAAGTGGATAAAAAAGTAACACCAACTATATACTGACTACAAAAGACTCACTTTGTTTTTAAGGACACACATAGACTGAAAATGTAGGCACAGAAAAACATTCCATGCAAATAGTGATAAAATGAAGCAGGGGTACATATATCAATTAAAATAGAATTTAAGTTAAAAACTCTCACAAGAGATAAAGAACGTCAGTATACAATGATAATAGGATCAATACATCAAGAAGATATAGTAATTATAAATATATATATCTCAACACCAGGGCACACAAATATATAAAACAAATATTAACAGAACTAAAGGGATAAATAGACAGTAATACAATATTAGAGGACTTCAGTACCCCACTTTTAGACTATATAGATCATCCAAACAAAAAGTTAATTAGGAAATCTTGGATTTGAACACTATAGACCAAATGTATCTAATGGACATATACAGAATATTTCATCTAATAGAAACAGATTATAAATTTTCTCAAGGACACATTGAGCACCTTCTAGAATAGGTCACATGTTTGGCCACAAAATAAGTCTTAACATTTCAAGAAGACTGGAATCATATCAAGTACCTTTTTTGACCACTGTGGCATAAAACTGGAAAACGATATCAGGAAACAAATAGAAAATTCACAAACATGTGAAAATTAAACAACATATTCCTGAACTACCAATATGTCAAAGAACATATCAAAAAGGAATTTAAAAATATATTGAGACAAGTGAAAATGGAAACATATCCCAGCAAAGACTGTGAGATGCCACAAAACAGTTCTAGAAGGGAAAGGTGTATTGATAAATATTAACATTAGAAAGGAAGGAAGGAAAGAAGGAAGGAAAGAAGGAGGGAGAGAAGGAAGGAAGGGAGGAGGGAGGGAGGGAGGGAGGAAGATAGGGAGGGAGGGAGGAAGAAAGCGAAGGAGGGAGGGAGGGAGAGAGGGAGGGAGAGAGGGAGGGAGGGAAGGAGGGAGGGAGGGAGGAAGGAAGGAAAGAAAGAGAGAGAGAGAAAGAAAGAAAGAAAGAAAGAAAGAAAGAAAGAAAGAAAGAAAGAAAGAAAGAAAGAAAGAAAGAAAGAAAGAAAGAAAGAAAGAAAGAGAGAGAGAATGGAAGGAAGGAAGATCAAAACAAGCAACTTAATGTTAAACTGCAAGCAACTAGACAAAGAACACATGAAACCCAAAGTTAGCTGAAGGAAGAAAATAATAAACACTGGAGCAGAAGTAAACCAAAGAGGGGATAAAGAAACTATAGGAAAAAATCAACGAATCAAGCGTTGGGTTTTTTAAAAAAAAACACACCACAATAAAACAAAATTGACAAGCCCTTAACTAAACTGACTGAGAACACAAAAAAGAGAGAAATGCCAATTTAAAAATTATAAATTAAAATGAAGACTATAATCAATGGATGCTTCAGAAATATAAAGAATCATAAAAGACTATTAGGAATAATTACATGCCAATAAATTGGGTGACCTAGAGAAAATGTATAAATTCCTAGAAACATAAAATTTGCCAAGATTGAATTAACAAGAAATAGAAAGCCTCAACAAAATAGTAACAAATAAAGTGATTCCAGAAGTGATTAAAAACCTCCCAACAAAGACAAGACAAGCCCAGGACTAGATAGCTTCACAGTTGAATTCTTCCAAATATTCAAGGAAAAAATAAGATTAATCCTTCTTAAGCACTTTCAAAAAATAGAAGTAGAGGGAATACTTCCAAATTCATTTTATGAGACCAGTATCACCTTGATACCATTGCCAGACAAAGAGACTTAGATAAATAAAAATACCGGAAAATATCTTTGATGAACATAGATGTGAAAATTAATAAAATACTAGCAAACTGACTCAAAAATACGTCAAAAAGATTACACATCATGACCAGGTGGGATTTATTCCTGGAGTTGCAAATGTGGTTTCACATATGAAAACCAATGTGATACTACAAATTTACAAAACGAAAGAGTAAACAATACCTAATCAACTCAATAGAAGCAGAAAAAGCATTTGACAAAGTTTAACATGCTTTCATGATTGTTTTAAAAAACCTCTTTTAAAATAGATATAAAAGTAACTTTTTCAATATAATAAAGAGTATTTATGAAAAGCCTATAGGTAATATCATAATCAATGGGGAATCATTGAAACCTTTTCTTCTAAAATCTGGTACAAGGCAAAGAGGCCCACTCTTACTAATTCCTTTTGACATAGTAGTGGAAATATTAGCAAGAGCAATGATACAAAAAAGAGATAAAAACATCCAAATCAGAAAGAAAAAAGTAAAATTATATCTATTTGCCGATGACATGATTATATATGTAGAAATGCATAAAAGCTCTACACATATAAAAAATGTGGCAACTAATAAGCGAATTTGGTAAAGAGACAGGATGCAGAATCAACATACAAAGATTAGTTGCATCTTTTACATCAATAATAACCTATCCAAAAAGGAAATTAAGTAAACACTCTCATTTCCTAGAGCATAAAAAATAATAAAATACTTAGGAATACATTTAACCAGGGATGTGAAAGATCTCTACATTAAAATTATAAAACGCTGATGAAACAAATTGAAGAAGATACAAATAAATGAAAAGATACAATGCTCATAAACTGGAATAATTAATGTTATTAAAATATTTATACTAGTTGAAGATATATACAGATTCAGTGTAATTCCTGTCACATTTCAATGGCATTTTTCAGAGAAATAGAGAAAACAATTCCAAAAATTTTATGGAACCACAAAAGATTTTGATAGCCAAACCAATCTTTGAGAGAAAAAATAAAATTGGAGGCTTTACACTTTCCCATTTTAAATTATATTATAAAGCTCTAATAGTCAAAATAGTATGACACTGACTGATAGAGTTTGGCCGGGTTGTGTCCCCACCCAAATTTCACCTTGAATTGTATCTATGACAATTCTTACATGTCTTGGGAGGTGATTGAGTTATGGAGGCAGGTGTTTCCTGTGCTGTTCTCATGATGGTTTTAAAAATGGGAGTTTCCATGCACAAGCTCCTTTTTTTTTTTTTTTTTTTTTTTGCCTAATGCCATCCACATAAGATGTGACTTGCTCCTCCTTGCCTTCTGCCATGATTGTGAAGCCTCCTCAGCCATGTGGAACTGTAAGTCTAAAAAACCTCTTTCTTTTGTAAATTGTCCAGTCTTGGGTATGTCTTTATTTGCAGTGTGATGATGATGAACTAATACACTGACCTAGAAATAGATAAATCAAACAATGGAACAGAATAGCCTAGAAATAAACTCAAGCACATATGGCCAACCAATTTTTGACAATGGCACAAAGATAACACAATTGGGATAGGATCATCTCTCAATAAATGATGTGGGTGATACTTGAAATGGGACCCTTATCTTACACCATACACAAAAGTCAACTCAAAATTGACAAAAGACTTAAACATAATACTTGAAACTTTAAAACTCCTGGAATAAAACAGGGAGAAATCTTCTTGGCACTCACTTTGGCCGTGATTGCTTGAATACCATCCCAAAAGCTCAGGGAAAAGAAACCCCAAAATAAACAAATTGGATTACATCAAACTATAAATCTTCTTCAATGAAAAGGAAACAATCAACAAAATGTAAAGATAGTATCTGCAGACCCTATTTCTGACAAGTGATTAATACCAAAAATATATAAGGAACTCACACAACTCAAAGTTTTAAAAAAATTCAAAACTCAAAAATGGGCAAAGGATCTGAAGAGACATTTTTTCCCAAAAAAATATACATAAAAATGGTTAACAGGCATATGAAAAGGTGCTCAGAATCACTAATCATCAGGCAAATGCAAATCAAAACCATAGTGAACTATTACCTCATGTCCATCAGAATGATTCTTAATTATCAAAAAGACAAGAGATAAGTACTGTTGAGGGTTTGGAGAAAAGAAAACTTTTGTACATTGTTGGTGGGAATATAAATTGGCACAGCCATTATCAGAACAGTATGGAAATTCCCCCAAAAAATTAAAAATAGAATTACCATGTGACTCAGCAATGCCTTTTCTGGGAATATACCCAAAGGAAAACAAATCAACACCTCATAAAGAGATTTGTGCTCCCATGATTTTATTGGAACATTATTCACAATAACCAAGATATGAAACAAACTGTTGATGGAAGAATGGATAAAGAAATTGTAGTGTGTATATAATGAAACATTATTCAATATTAAAAATTAAGGAGATCCTGCCATTTGCAACAACATGATGTACCTGGAGGACATTATACTAAGTGAAATAAGCCAAGCACAGAAAGAAAATACTGCATTATCTCACTTATAAGTAGATTTTTTTTTAAGTTGAATAAATAGAAATAGAGTAGAATGATAGCTACCAGGGGCAGTTGGGAAGGCAGGGAAATGGGGAGATGTAAGACAAAGGATACAGCTTGCCATTATGCAGATAAGTCTGGCCATATAATGTAGAGTATGAAGAATATAATTAAAAATATTGTATCATATGCTGGAAATTTACTAAGACAGTAGATTTTAGGTGAATTTATTTCAAAAACGGTAACTATGTGAGATGATGAATATGTTAATTTGCTTGACTGTAGTAATCAGTTCACTATGTACAAGTATATCAAAACATCACATTTTACACCTTAAATATATACGTTTAAAAAAGGACCGGCCGGGCGCAGTGGCTCACGCCTGTAATCCCAGCACTTTGGGAGGCTGAGGCGGGTGGATCACGAGGTCAGGAGATCGAGACCATCCTGGCTAACACGGTGAGACCCCCCGTCTCTAGTAAAAATACAAAAAATTAGCCAGGTCTGGTGGCGGGCGCCTGTAGTCCCAGCTACTCAGGAGGCTGAGGCAGGAGAATGGCATGAACCCGGGAGGCGGAGCTTGCAGTGAGCCGAGATGGCGCCACTGCACTCCAGCCTGGGAGACAGAGCGAGACTCCTTCAAAAAAAAAAAAAAAAAAAAAAAAAAAAAAAAAAGGACCAAGGGCCATCAGCCTCTTTTTACCAATGTGAATGTTTTGGAGTGACCTAGAATGTATTCCTCAGACTTCTATTTTTCCATCTGCGTTTTTATTTTTTAAGGATTTTCAGCCAATATTTGTTTTTTGTCGATCATTCACAATATCTGTCTTCTGTCTAGGAATCTCTCTCCATGATATCTACCTTTTAATTGCCCCCACTTGTACATTAATAAGCATTTCAAATATACTTAAAAGGTATTATTCACATACACCCTTATCCTACTTCTTTTCTAGAATTTGCCATTTAAGAAAATGGTACCACAATTCACACATTAGTTTAGACTTAATGCAAAGACCATTATTGATCAATCTCTCTCTCTCTCTCTCGCTCACTTGCTCCTGTCTCATATACAACACATGAGCAAACCTCTGTGTTTTATAATTTTAAAAAGTATTTCGAATGCAGCATCTCACTCATTACCTGCCTTGGTGCAAAGCACATCATCTTGTACCTTAATAGCCTCAAAAATCTTTTTGCCTTACCCCTCATTCCCATGATCTTTTTCCATTTTGCAGTCCGTTATCTTTTCATAAAGTTATATTAAGTAAGTTCACTTTCCTTCATCAAAGCTTCCAATGATTTTGCATCATAGGTAGGAAAAAAATATTTTCATTAGTCCACATGTGGGTCGGGTCCCTACTACTCCAACCTCAACTCCAATTTCTCTAGCTCTCTCTTACACTGTTCCAGTCACACTGGCCTACTTGTTTCTTTTGCATACCATTCTCATCCTGCCTCTAGGGTTGATTTTCAATTTGGTTTGCCTCTAGCATTATTACCAGAGTCCTCCTTAAGAACATTTCTTGGAAATGCCATTCTAGCTAACATCACTAACGCCTGTTTCCTATCACTCACTTTCTGACCCTTATGTTGTTCTAAATTAGATTGTGTGCATCTTTATTCTTTCTGCATACACTTTATTCTCTCTCCATACACTGAAGTAAGAACATCATTAAATTGTGAATTCAGACTGGTTTATTTTACCACTATGGATAATACATGATAATGCTTACCTGTTGTAGACAATAAGTATGTTGAGTGAAAAAATAATGTTGTGAGCAAATGCTTTCAAACTTGATGTATTTTGATTATCCTGTATTTCATCGAGAAGCTACTAATAGGCACTACTATACTTCAGAACCAGAAAGCAGAAGGTATCATCAAACCTGAGAATCACTGCAAGCTATGAGGTACACAAAGCAACTTTGAAGTTGCTTTAACATAGATAGATATATTTGAAATAGGAACCTTCATTATTACTCCATTAGGATCAAAAAATAGAAAAATGGGTTTTTCTAACTCCATGTCAAGACAGGAATTTTGAAATGAAATTTAAAATCTCTAGAGCTGGCTCAAGGTACCCTAATTTTTTCACTTTGGGAAATTACTCTTGCTCATAAGTGAATATGTTATATTAAAAGAAAACAGATAAGAATTTCTATCCTCTATATGGGAAAACATCATAGAAAATATATTTTTCTAGTCAGTGTTCCTTATACAGCTTTCTCCTCCATTACTTCCCTTCCCCAATTAAATCCTAGATCCACCTGTGCATGGACAACTTAGTGTTGTTCTACCTGTTGAACTTTTAGAAGACATTTAATAGGAAAGGCCAGAGTCTACAGTGGAAACTCAGATGCTATCAAATACCTTAAAGCATTTTATTTCCTTTAGAGAAGCTGACATCCTACTTCACTGTGCCACATTCTTAGCTACACCTTCCTTCGTAGCAATTGCCTTGCATTTTATTATTTCCCTCAAAGGAAGCTTCCATTGCAATGCTTCCAATGTAAGCAATTGCCTTGCATTTTTTATTTCCCCCAAAGTAAGCAAATATATGTAAGATAGATCAATAGATCAATGGATTGATGGATTGATCAATCAATAAATACATAAATTGGTTGATTTGGGGGATTATTATATAGAAGACATTACTTCCTCCAGACTGTGTCCAAACCTGCATATGGAGATATTTTTAAATGGTCCCAAAACCTCTTCCTATGCCCTAGTCTCAGCTAAAGCCATAAGAACAAATCTAAAAATTAATTCCTAGCATTACTCCTTATATTTCCTAAGCCAGCTATGCAAGCTAGATTTCCATGGGGTTTCAGCTTACATTTTATTTTCATACAACTGTGAATATTTGCATATAAAACAAAATAAATGTAATGTAAAGCTGTGGATGCTTGAGAGTTCAGTGTCTATATATGTTTTCCAAAATACCATGAATTCAAAAAATTGCATTATAAAAAGTTTGTTTATAAGATACATCTTCTCATTTAGAACACATCACATAATATTTTTGACTATATATGTATATATGTACATATATGTGATTCTTATTTTCAAATGTGATATCCATTTATATTCTATATTTTTTGCATTGAACTTAAACAGTGGTTTACCATTAAATATTTAAGTTTAGTGTGGTGTGACTTATTGATAGACTCAATGGTTCTGCACAGTTTTGTTCTACTGAAGTCCTGTTAAATTTTGCTAGAACTTTTCAACGTGTCAATTTATTGAGTTTAGAAGCTGTAGTATAAAATTTTCTTTATAGGTGTGTATATATGTAAAATATACGTTTATTATGTATATAATTACCTTATATAATTATACATTATATATTTAATATATGTTATATTGTATAAAATATTATATTAAACTATATTTTATATATTTATATGTTATATAAATATATAAAAGGAGAATGAGGAAATTGTTTTTCTTGTTTGCTAAGGTGCATTTTGTGTGTGTGTGTGTGCACGTGTGCATGTGTGCGTACTAGCTTAAGTTTCCAAATGGTATAAAATGCTGGTATGGAGTAGAACAAAAAAATAATGTGAAGATATTATTAAATAAGAAAATATACTCTTTTCTCGAAGGCACCCTAAGTATTCAGTATCAAAATTTTAACAAAAAAAAATTTCATGTTTTTGTGCATCCTTAATCAATAATCTTACATCCAAATACACTATATTTTGTGTGAAAAGCTGAGTCACTTTAAAAACTTATTTAAATGTAAATAGTCACATTATAGCTTACAATAGAAAAAATTAGTATCTATTTTAATGTTTTTAAGAATGAAAATAAATTGTTAAAGATTAAACTAGTTTTTTTTTCTTAATCTATTATTGAATACCATAAAAATACACTTTCTCTGCCTTTTATAAATAAGTAAATTAAGCTTGGCATGGTGGTTTATGCCTTTAATCCCAGCAGTTTGGAAGGCCAAGGTGGGAAGACTGTTTGAGCTCAGGAGTATGAGATCAGCTTGGGCAACATGGTTATACACCATCTCTACCAACGTTATAAAAAAAAAAAAAAATTAGTCAAGGTTGGTGGTGTGCACCTGTAGTATCAGCTACTTGGGAGGCTGAAGTGGGAGGATTGCTTGAGCCTGGGAGACAGAGGTTTCAGTGAGCCAAGATTGCACCACTGCACTCCAGCCTTGGTGACAGAGTAAGACTCTGTCTCAAAAATAAATAAATAAAATAACTATACATGAGTTAAATCTAAAATATATAAACTGGATCAACTAACTTCATTTTTTTAAATCATTAACATTAGTGATAACATAAAATCTATATACACATTAGTAGTAAATATTAAAAGGAAATTTAAAGATCTGTTTATCCAATTAGGTCCAACAATTTAATAATTTCTTTCACCAATCTATGGTATATTATAATGAAATATCAGCCTCTATTGGGAGACTTCAGGGACTGGGGATTCGATTTGTCGACACGGCACAGAAATCATGGCCTGTTTGACAGCTTAGGAAGCATTATTTTCACTGGAATATATCTTTGAGGGCAGAGAGACCATATTTTATTTACGGTCCATGACATAGTCAGCACATGTATAGTTGCTGGCTCATTATAATTTGTACTCATTTATTCAATAAATATTTTTGAGTACTTATATCTCAGGCTCTGTGCTACCCATTAGGAGTAAAACTATGAATACGATGGACATTATGTATCCTCATAGAGCATTTAACAACCAGACAACAATCTGTTAGTTAACAGGGACAATATTACAAAGTTTGTCTGTTACAAAGAGGAAGCGTATCTGGTCCTGTTTGAGCATGTAATAAGGAACCTGGCTGGGTTGAGAGACTATATTTAAAGTAAGACCTGAAAAATGCACAGAGGATGCTCATATCAAAAAAGAGGAAAGACCATTCAACATACTGGAAAGATCTTGCACAATGTCAGAAAGTAGGAAAAAATACGACCCATTCAACAAAAACATTTTCTCTCTTTAACCTAGTAATTAAGATCCATTTATTCCTGACTTCCATTTTAGGACAATCTTCATGCCATATACTCTCAAAGTAGAGATACTTCTCCTATGTAATACTTAGCACAGCTACAATTTTGCATCAGTGGTTGTGATGATTATCATGAAAACTATTTTCCTCACTTATTCTTAACTTCATTATGGCCAGAACAGGATCCATTTTTATTAGCTGCCTTATTTCTAGTATTGAGTGCAGTATCTTGCATATAATAAGTTCTATTAAGTATTGTTGTAAAGAGGAAGGAAAAGGAGAAAAGCAAAGCTGTAAGGTTACAAGATATGAAGCTAGAGTAATGGTCAGGTCTAGGTTTCTCAAGAGCAACTGAAACTGTTGAAAGATTTTAAGCAACTGAGTGCAAGGTCAACTTTAATCACTACATTTATGGAATATGGACAAACTTACTAAGAGTAGGAACAGTTAATAGGTGAATACTGTCGTTAGTGATAAAGACAGTGGAAAGTCAGGGAAAGGTAGCTGAATTACAGAACTATTTAAACAATAGACTTGGTGAATATATTGAAGTGAGGCAATGCGTAGGGAAAAGAGAGGTCAATGACAATCAATCAATTTCTTGTTTAAAAACTAACTGAATGATGGCGGACGCACCCCTAGGTAGTGTGAGCCTTGGGAAAATGTGTTTCTGTGAGCACATGTTCATATAAACAATTTGATTTAAAACTGTAATACAAGGCTCACAGGCCAATGTGAATAATGGATTTCAATTAATGTGTAGAGAAAAAGTACTTTTGTCTGTGTATATTGTTCAGTTAGAGAATAGAAAGACCATTTGTAGTGTCCAACTTTCTTGTGAAAGTTTACTAATCATTTTTTTGTATTCTTTGTCAAATGTGCCACCCTAGGCTACTTCTATAACTCTTACTCTAGGGAAAGGTGGCAACACTGTTATTCAATGTTGCTACATGTCATGAGTCTTTGGAATCTGGTTGTGTTGAAACAGCATAACATTTCTTGCCTCTGCAGTTCCCTCATCTCATGCAGTGAATGCTGATCACATCCTTACTTGGGACACTGTGTCATCCATTCTGCCTTCTGTGAAGAGCATTTTCCAAAGACTCTCACCTGGGGTCTCACTGTGCTTCCACGATGATAATCACAAATGCAAGTCTTACCAATAGTAAGACAATGTAAACAATCATTAGTTGCATGATCATGTAAAATGTACCACTTTGAGTTTCATACCGTAAACAAGAAACAACATATTTTCTAACCATATCTTCTTTTGAACTCTTGGTGCTCTCATCCCTGCATTCCTAGAATGCTATCTCTTTCAATGATGCCTGCAACCTTATCCTGAACACATTGCCACCAGTGGGAATGATAGCTGATAACCTGTTGGCAGAACAACAACAACAACAACAACAACAACAACAACAAAAAAAAAACAGTGATATTTGTGCAAAGAATGTCCATCCTTCACTCAGCACTAATTAAGACTGATGGAGGAGATGCATCATTAACACGTAGATAGGAAAGGCCAGGTGGCATTAGAGCAAAAAAGTGAAGATTCCTCAGAGAGGATAAGAACAACGACCCCGAGGACTGCCTTCCCATGACACAGAGCCCATGGCAGGAATGGGGTGAGCATCCTGGGTGCAAGCAGCTGAGAGTCCACATGGTAAAGGATGCCTGCCACCTTCTCAGCCACACAGCGGTGCTGAAGACCAGAGACAGCACCGCAGTGGAACACAGATGGGTGAGAACCAACCCATGGGTCCACATACATGCAACATCACCAAAAGTAGGTGATGAATCATGGGTATTCAGAGCCCTGAACTTAGCCTGGTGTGAAACATGAAGGAGAATCACCAAAATCAGACATTCAAAATCAGCCTGTCAGTGTCATTCTGGCAGTCCAGTCTCAAAGAGTCCCATAAAAGAAATAACTACGCAGGACAGCAAGAGTGGTCTGTTTACATGAATGCCCTCCTGGAATTGAATTGCTTACCGTATATGATCAAGCATGGAAGGGGAGATGAAGATGCTGAGACAGGAACGCTGGGACCCATGTCTAATGAGGTCCAGTGAAGCCAGGTTTAGATTCAGTGCATTCTGCCTAAACGACACTGCTGACACTGAGACAGTCCCCAGCACTGGAGAGAGAAATAATTTGAAGAATTTGAGGAAGATGATCAAATATGTGAGGCTCCTTCAGCAGCCAGGCTTGGAAACGACCCTGCTTACTTGGGTATAAGGGTGGTAGTAGATATCAACACCATTTACTGAGGTAAAGAACACTGGGAAATAAATTAGTGAATTCAGCTTCTGAATATGTGGCTTCTAAAGGAAATTATTGAAGAAGAAATCGGATAAATGCTTGGAGGAGATGACATATACATTCAGGAGGAATACATATGTATGGTATTATGTATATATAATATTGTATTAATCTCTATCTATATTTATCTATCTATCTATCGTCTATCTATCTAGTGCACGAGAGAGACTTGGATGAGAATGTAGGGGAGAAAAGGGATGACAAACCACTGAACAAAGTCCTTGAGAAGCCATAAATACTCACCTAAAATTGCCTAAGCCTACAAAGAATACAGTGAAAAGAATAACTAGTAAAGGAAAAGGGAAAGAGAATAAAAGAAAATGTTACAGAAACCTGGTGGAAATATTTTACAGAAAAAGGGAGTGAAAAGCTGTGTGAAATCCTGCTGGGAGATCAAGTAGGATATGGACAGAAACATGTCTATTAGGAACATGGGTGTCTTGATAACTTTGGCAGGAGCACTTTCCCTGGCCTATTGGGAGCAGAATCCCTTTTTGAAGTAGATTTAGAAAGTGGCTAGATTGAGAGGTGAGTAAATCAAGACAAGTGTAGTTAACTCCTTTTTAAAAAATAAGTTTGACATTGAAGAGTTGAGAAAGAAAGAATTGTAGTAGGAAGGAGATTCGGAGCAACAGTGGAACTTCTGGAAGAGGAAATATAATTATCAGAAAAAAATAGAATATTTAAACTTTGAGAGTGAGGGCAAGAGGAGGTAAGGTTTGGGAATACGTTTCCTGAGGAGACAGAATTGTATCCAGAGCACGAGGAAGCACAGGTGACAGAGTTGGCCCTTGAGAGAAATGTTTCTTCCATTAGAGCCAGAGATAGGAAAAGAGTAGGTGCAAATGTGGAAATATTTGATGAAGTCTAAAAAAATTAAATTATTTGCTGTGATAATGTCTATTGTCTCTGTAAGGTACCGGACAGGGGTAGGAGTATGAAGTATGAGAGGCTTAAACATATGAAATAAGCCAACAATGTTTGAACTAGTCAGTTCTTGATGTGATTATTGGGTAGAATTAAGAAACAGTAAATTTCAGTGCTGAACATTGTGACCTGTGGACATCAGTGACCAATAATTAGGGGCAATCAGAGTGCTCTTTTGATTCATTTTCTCTGCCTTGGCTCAGCAACCAAGATGTAGGCATTAAGAAGATGAATAGTCAGCTTTGTCCACAGCTGGGTCAAGTTGGGCTCTCAAGGTTTGGGTGGAATACAAATTGAAGTTATTTCCCATTGCTTCTAAAATTACTAGGAACCAAAGTGTATACAGCAGAATAAGGAGGACTAAGAACAAATAGAGAAGTCAACAGGCCATCCTGAAAATAGCGGTGGTGATTCAGACAGAAGGATAGGGTTTGGGGATTGAACATGAGACAAATGGCTTGGAGATTAAAGGATGGAGCAATTTCAGCTGGAAACATGGCTGATGCTTCAGAAAGCAGTGGTGTGATGGCTTAAAGGAGACAGATGATGAGGAACAGGAAGTTTGGTGTTAGATAGTTCCACTCCTTCATACCCACGACACTGGCTTTAGAAGTGCCAAAGTTTTATGACCAATGTATTCATCAGATAAAACAGTATATTCATCAAAATTCTTTTAAGTACATGATTTTTCTTTCAGAAATCATCTAATCCTTTTGAATTATCTGTCCATGCCCTTGCTCCTCTCTATTAAGTGTAGTTTGAGATGCATAGAGATTACGTATTTTATATTCATGGTTTGTCTTCTGAATCTTTTCAAACATAAGATTAATATAATCATCTCTTTCTATTTCTGGCTTTTTTCCAGACCTCAGAGGATTTAATTCATTTAATTAATAGAATATTCAGTATTCATAAGAAGGCTGCCTTGAAGTAGAAATAAATGATCCTTCATGGACAGGTTGATTATATTGAACCTAGCCTCAAATATTAAAATGTACCAAATGTGTCACATACATTAAAAAAAAAAAGCTCATATAAAAATATACTTGGATCAGGCCAGTGAAGATTAAATTTTATATTCTCTCTATAAAATGTATAACACATTCTTTTCTTATATAAAAATTAATTATATAAGCAATGAATAAATATATTATCATTATAAATAAATCAGTAAAGATATAGTATATAAAATATGAAATGTCATTCTGTAATGACACACTCTCACTCCCTTAAAAGTAATAGTTTTATATTTATCCTACCAGCTTTTCTTCCTTTGTAAAAGTTGTTTTTATTGGAAAAGACATTAAGATTCATCGAAGGAGTATGTAACATACAGACATTTTTAAAGAAGAAAAAACATCTATTTATGTTAGTCAATTTGCTAACAGTTATATACACAGACGTATTCTGCTTATTTTCACTTACTGTTCTTCATAAGCATCGATTGCTGTGTAATAATATTCTGTTTTATAGATTTAACACACTTTATTTCTTCTCGTTCTATCTCTACATGTTTAGGTGGCTCCAATTACAAGTGATTCCTCAAAGAATATCTTACAATCTTTGTATTTGCTACATTTTTCAATATTACTTTAGGAAAAAGTCTTAGAATAGAAAGTAAAGTTATTGTTCAAAGTATATGAAAGTTTTAAATAATCTTGAATTAAATCACCAATTGTTTTTCTAAAAGTTTGTATAAACAAATACTTAATTGTTTAGGGCTATTTATTGATATTGCACCACTTAACTACAATATTTTCATCAGTCACAATTCTATTTAAAAATTGTTTGCTAAAATTTGTGTTCATTTGATGATTTGTTATGTTAAATATTCTTTACTCTTTTATTAACTGTAATGGACATATTGTTTGGATATATACGAACACTTCTCCCAGGTTAACTATTTGTTTGTTTTCCTGAAGAAAAATCATTTATAATCTAACATTAGCCAAAACAATCAATTTGTCTGATTAATCTACCTCTTATGGATTTTTATTTATCCACTAGTCTTTTCTGAGAACAAAGAATAATAAACCTCATGTATTATAAAAGTGACTGTGTATGCATTTGTTTTCTCCTTTTGGTCATGTGTTTTGCTTTGTTTGACTTTTACATTTGAAGAATATGAGTATAAGAAACAGAAAGCCAAATTCCTGCACATGAAGTGCTTCTTAAACTGTACAAGGTACAAGTACTACATATGGTCATCCTCCCCTCTCCAACCTAAAAAGACCTAAGAACAAAGGACAAATAATAATTTGTAAAGTGGGGGCATCTTTGATAGATAAGTGGTGGAACATTAAAAACAAACTTGGTCAGTCTACAGTTGTATCCATTCTCTTTAGACTTGGGTCAGTCCAATTTAGACCCGGGTCAGTGTCATTCAATAACTTTGCTGAGGTGGCCAATTCCTCATTTCCCATTTACAATCACCTTGCATCTAAGTAAACAAAAACTATCAAACCATCCTAGATGCTAACAAAACTTAGTTGCTAAAATCCCTCAAGGGATAATTCCAGATTTGGAGGGGACTTTAGCCTGGAAAATTAGTATCCTATCCTGTTTAGAAGATACAAATTCAGAGAAGTATTAACTTGTTTAGCGGAGTGGAGGAAATGGTAACACACAGTGTCTGCAAGGGGGAGGTTCATTAGAAATGAACCAATGCCACGTTTTCCAATAATGTGAATGAGGAAAGCCTTATGTTAATAAGATTAAATATTGTTAATTTTCAGAACTGTGTGGATTAAAAAAACTGAAAGTTTCTAGAGGGAATAAAAGGATAACAAAAGAGATCATACATCAAGAAATGGGAATAAAATAGTATCACATTTCAAACAGAAAACAAAGGCAATGTTTTTAAATTTTTTAAGAAAAGTATTAAGTATAATTCTACATCCAGATTATTAACCCAACTGCAGGAAGAATACAGATATTTTCAGAGATATCAATAACAAATATTTCTGCCTCCTTTCAACTTATTTTTAGGAGACTGTTGGTAGACGTGCTTCTGAGAAACAAGACTGTAACTTGGAGGAAGAAACGAAAGACAAAATATAAGAGGTCCTAACCAGGGAGAAGTGATGCAAACTTCTGAGATGCCAGCTGTTTAGATGGCGTATGAGGCTGAGTCCAGATTGAAGTAGGGTGACAGAGGACTCCAGGAAGGATAGCTCCAGGAAATAAACAACAGTAAAAAATAGAGAATTATCGATTACCAGACTGTGTTTCAGCACCTGGAGGAAACTCCAGTTTTGCTTATGAGATATAATGTAGTAATACTTGATCAAAAAGGATACATCCAAATAAAACTATAAGAAAAAAATGGCTTAACAAAGTTAAAGGTGACTTCTTTTCCCTAGAGAGTAGAATTGGAGTGGAGAAAATATGGAAGGAAAAAGCTCCTTTTCTTTGTTAAGTATGAAATATATGACTACTTTGATAAAATGAAAACATAAAGAGATCAAAATAAAATTAAAATATTAAAATAAAATAACTGGGAATTAAAGTAAGGAACTAGATAAGAAACACAAAAAAGTTGAAAAGAAGTTAATAAAAGTAAGAATAAATTATAAGTAGAGAATAAAAAACAGCAGAACAAAGTTCACATTTGATCATTAAAACCAAAACTGTTTTTTTTTTTTAATGTTAATAAACTAGACTTTTTTTGGCAAGTTGTAATCAAGAAGACCACATGATGCAAAATATTTGAATGAGAACAGGAATTAAACAATAGCAAAACCAAAAGGAAAAAACAAAGTAATAACATCACATGTGGGGCCAAAATTTTTGAAAATGTAGATGAAATAAATAATTATTTTTCTTTCTTTTTTTTTTTTTTTTTTTGAGACCAATTCTATCTCTGTTGCCAGGCTGGAGTGCAGTGGCATGATATCAGTTCACTGCAACCTCCACCTCCCGCGTTCAAGCAGTTCTCCTGCCTCAGTCTCCCTAGTAGCTGGGATTACAGGCGCCCACCACCAAACCCAGCTAATTTTTTGTATTTTTAGTAGAGACAGGGTTTCACCATATTAGACAGGATGGTCTCGATCTCCTGACCTTGTGATCCACCTGCCTTGTTCTCCCAAAGTGCTGGGATTACAGGCGTCAGCCACTGTGCCTGGCTGAAATAAATGATTTTTAATGAACTGTAATGAAACAAAATTACTTCGAGGCTATACCTGAATATTCCAAAGATCATAAAAGGAATTAAAAAATCTGTAAATGCTCTAAGGAAAAGGAGCAAGCCTGAACAGTTTCATCAGCAATCCTGTCAGCCCTGTCACACGTTTGCTCCAAAACCGGGACGCAGGCTTTCAGAGCACTTCTGTCATTTACACTTCCTTTTTCTTCCTCCCCTTCTTTTGTTCTCCTCTCTCCCTTTTTTCAGCTTCCATCTGCTTTTACCTCTCCATTTGGCCAAAATTGCTGAATTACTGCCAAATGTATAAGAAATGGCAAATGAAGGAAAGAAAGTACAGATGTTCCTGACTTATGATTTTTTGCCTTTACGATGGTGTGAAAGTGATAGTCATTCAGTAGAAACCATACTTTGACTTTTGAATTTTGATCTTTTCCTGGGCTAGTGATGTGCAGTATGATTCTCTCCCCAGATGCTAGGCAGCAGCAGCCAGCCGCAGCTCTCAGTCAGCCAGGTGGTCACAAGGTAAACAGCTGATACTCTTAGGTACTGTATGCCTGATGATTTTGCTTGAATGTAGGCCCATGTAAGTCTTCCAAGCATGTTTAAGGTAGACTACTAAGGCTACGTATGGTGTTCCACAGGTTACGTGTATTAAATGTATTTCCTACTTACGGTATTTTCACCTTAGAGTAGGAACATAAGCTCATTGTAAGTTGGGGAGCATCTTTAATTTCTTTCTTCATTTATTTGTTCAATGTGTATTTTGTGTGTGTGTGTGTGTGTGTGTGTGTGTGTGTTGTGTGCATAGAGTGTAACAAGGGAAGAAACAGGTCTAAGACTTTCTCTCCTCCTAACTCAAGCCTCAGTCTGAGGTGTGAATTGTGACGTAAGCATCTTCAAGTCACATTCTTCTTGGACCTGTGACCTTTAGCCACTGCCAGCCATCCCATCATGGGCAGGGTTCCATGGGGATTTGCAAGATAGAAATTGCCTAGCTCCTTTTAATCTAGTCAGAAATAAGGACAGTTAATTGGAGATAAAATTATTTTAAAGATAACAATGAGATTCCTTCATCCTTTCTGTTTATCCTTCTACCTCTACATTCAAAACCAAATGCTATGGCTTTAGTTTCTTTGATGCAGACATGTTAAATACAATCACTTAGTCACAACTCGGTATTATTGTTGTCTCTAGAACTTCACAGAACATTTTTCTGGTAATAAGTGAAGTTTATTTCTAACAAGTTGTAAAAGCATGGGGTAAGATCTTTTTTGTTTTTAACTTAATGAAAAAAAAATCCCATTTACATTTTGCAATGTGGGAAAACACATGCCACATCTCTGCAACTTGTTTGTGAGAAATAGAAAAGCTTACACCTACGTTCTCTTAACACTTCTCTCCTTATTTTTGGTCATTACTTTTGCAGATATGAGTCAGAAGTCTATATCATCTGGAGATGAAGAAAATATAGACAATTCGTGTGTGTGTGTGTGTGTGTATGTGTGTGTGTATCTTTCCAAATAGTACACAAATGACCCAAGCAAGGGGAAAATGCCAAAATTCAGAAAAATAACAAAAATCATTGATTCACACACAATTGTGAGCTACATTTTCACACTGAAAAAAGCTAAGTAGGTAATATAAATATGCTGCAGCTGAAAAGCATTCAACAGTCTGATATCACTTTAATCAGTGTGTGCTCACAGTCATTCGAATTGTTCACTCATAACCAAATGGGCTACTTTCATCTTTCTCCAGTGTAATACCTACAGCATCTTCTCCACAATAACTTGTAATAATACTAAAGTGAACCCCTGGGACTATCCATCTCACAGAGTTGTAGCTATATCTTGCTGTTGTCAAGCCTTTCTGTTTAAAATATCTCAAAGGAATAATTTTCAACATGCTAGAGCCTTTTTCGCTCTAGTATCTATTGTGATCGATAACTTAATCCATGCTAATTCATTGCTGACCTGCATTTTTCTGACTCTAGCATACCTCTAAAGAATAACCATGGAGAAGACAGAAATGAAAATTAGAAACTGATGGCAGTGTTACATTCAGTTCATTTGGAACTATGGAATTACATTCCCTAAATTCACTAACAAATCTCACTGCTTTTCTATATTTCTTTAAATATTATTATATATAATCGATGCACAATAATTATACATATTTACAGAGTATTGATGAGTTCAGGATAATTAGCATTTCCCGTTACCTCAAACATGTATCATTGCTTTGTGTTGTAAACATTCTTTTTGTTTTTGAGACTGGAGTCTCGCCCTGTTGCCCAGGCTAGAGTGCAGTGTGCTATCTTGGCTCACTGCAACCTCTGCCTTCCGGGTTCAAGGGATTCTCCTGCCTAAGCCTCCTGAGTAGCTGGCATTACAGGTGTGTGCCACCATGCCTGGCTAATTTTTATATTTTTAGTAGAGACGGGATTCGCTGTGTTGGCCAGGCTGGTTTTGAACTCCTGACCTCGTGATCTGCCCACCTCAGCCTCCCAAAGTGCTGGGATTATAGGCACGAGCCACTGTGTCCAGCCTGTGTTACAAACATTCACAATCCACTTATCTACCTATTTGGAAATATACAATAAATTGTTATTAATTGTAGTCACCCAATAGTGCTATAGGACACTAGAACTTGTTCCTCCCAGCTAGCTGTATCTGCTATCCAAATTCTGGCTATCCCCATCCTCCACCCCAACCATTTCCTACCTCTGGTAACCACTAGTCTCCCTAGTCTATGCTCTACTTCTATGATATCTTTTTTTTTTCTTCCACATACAACTGAGAACATGAGACATTTGTCCTTCTGTGCCCGGCTTGTTTTGCTCAATGATTGTCCTTCAGACTCATCTATGTTGCTGAAAATGATGGGATTTTATTCTTTTCATGGCTGAATAGTATTCTATTGTTTGTACATACCACATGTTTGCACATACCATGTAATGGTAAAATTACAATTCTTTTTGTTATAGTGAATTAAATATCAAATTTATTTAGAAAAACCATTGCTGGCCAGGCGCAGTGGCTCAGCCCTGTAATCCCAGCACTTTGGGAAGCTAAGGCGGGTGGATGATTTGAAGTCAGGAGTTCAAAACCAGCCTGGCCAACATGGTGAAATCCTGTATCTACTAAAAATACAAAAAATTAGCCAGGTGTAGTGACAGACGCCTGTTATCTCAGCTACTCTGTAGGCTGAGCAGGAGAATCGCTTGAGCCTGGGAAGCGGAGGTTGCAGTGAGCAGAGACCGTGCCATTGCACTCCAGCCTGGGTGACAGAGTGAGATTCCGTCTCCAAAAAAAAAAAAAAGAAAGAAAGAAAGAAGAAAAACCATTGCCTCTCTCCCACTTTCATTCTGATATGGTGTTTTGAAAACATATGAAAGCTCAAAAGTTTTATATCCTCCAGAGACACCCATGAATATATGCCCCATATGAACACATGAACATCATTCATATTATGTATATCTGGAAGAAAACCATATAGAATGACTTCACTGAAATATGAGACTAGCACCCAAGAGAAAAGTTGTTCCCATAACATATAAGTGGATTTGACTTCATCACAGACTGTCTATGTCTCTCTTTGTGTCTCTCTCTGACTTTCTCACTCTTCCCCATTTGTGAGTTTGCTACAGAGAACCTTATTTGATATTTGGCATGTAATCTTCTTAAATGTTTTAGTAAATGTTTCTATATACCTATAGATAATATATGGGAATGTGTCAGGATTTTAAAATTTAGCTGTACTTTTCCATTCCTACCTTCTTTCTAACTTTGAACAAAACACTTTATTTTAGTTACTATCACAGTTACCTCCGGGTTATTAACCAAGGTTAATCTGAACATTTACAGATTTGGTGGTGCAAGTTTAAAACTGCATTTAATATTATTAAAATATGACCGGTGCTTGTAATGGCAGGTTTTGGCATGAACACAAAGATTGATATGCATCGTATTTCACTCTAAATCACAAGTAAAATGAAATAGCTCCCTTGTGCTTGATTTGTTCCTGGTGATCATCTTGATGATTGATGCAGATAACCACGCGATCAGCAGCACCTGAAATAAGTATTGATCTTCATGATGATTGAAAGGAACAGATGAGCTGTCACAAGCCCCTTGACAGTTTTGACTTAAAAAACTATCTTTGACAAATTTAAAGGCTTTGATATTTTTCTCTGGATCCACTCTGCCTCTAAACATTACAAAAGGACAATTGTCTTTTTCCATGTTAAGTATCCTGGATTTATAACAGTCTAAGATCAACTAAGTAAAATAGCAGAAATCAGAAATAATATTCTAATAGAAGAAATACAAACCCATCCATGGAATTTGAAAACAATTGTGAGAAACAAAGCACTTGTTTAACAAGTCAAAATGATACCAACAATACAGACAAAAGACATTAAGTGCAAATCCTGAATTGGGAAAGAACTCGAGTGGCCTTATCACTGATTCTATTTGCTTTTGTATTAAATTAATAATAACCCTACATCATCACAGAGTTCTTGTAAATCCCAATAAAATTAATATCAGAGAGAGAACTTTCTAAATGCTAAAGTTGCATCTTAATTTAAATTAAAACAGTAATTGCTAAGCACTTGCAAAATATAAGTTATCTGAACTGTTCAGCAAGGGATGGCAGGAATTTAGCTCCTCCACTCCTGACCTGGCTACTACAAATTAATCTCCATTAGTCTCACATCAATTAAAAATACACAATTTAAATATAAATCATGTACTTGCTATATAATTAATAAATCAGCGCAAGTCCTTTAACTCGCGTTCCACTAGATCTCTGGCCGCAGAATCCTCTCAGAATTTCTGGAACTGTTAATATTTGTCACCTAATTCCTTTTTCCTTTTTTGTTTTCTAAAGTTCTGGAGTAAGAATTTCCATACTTCAAAGTTTAGATTTTTTGTTTGTTTTTTCTTTTGAGACAGGGTCTCGCTCTCTCACCAGGGTGGAGTACAGTGGTGTGATCTCGGCTCACTGCAACCTCCAGCCCCTCCCCAGGCTCAAGAAACTTCAGCCTCTGGAGTAGCTGGGACCACAGATGCACACCACTGTGCCCGGCTATTTTTTGTATTTTTGGCAGATACAGGATCTCTTCATGTTGCTCAGTCTCGCCTTGAACTCCTGAGCTCAAGCAATCGGCCCACCTCAGCTTCCTAAAGTGTTGGGATTAGATGTGTGAACAACTATGCCTGAATAAAGTTTAGATTTTTTAAATATTACATTTTTTTCATATTTATATTCTCATCATTTCATCCACAATATTAAAAAATGGCAACATTCTAATATTGAGTCGTATTCTCAAAAAAAGAATAAAAGTTTCAGACTAGGTATAAAACCTAGAAAAAAAGCCCAAGTTGTCACTCAAAAACCTAATCTTAAACGTATCTATCTACATATCCTTTGCTGAATAACCTAATCTTGATCTCTGTTCACAGAAGCCTTCATTAACCAAGCCCATAGCATCAACAGAGGGAGAAATTTCAAAGAGTATACATCCTAAGTGCAGTTGTGGTTGTTCTTGTAACTAATCATACTTAATTCAAAATTTTTTTAGCATTTGTCATTCTTGTTTTATTCAGCTCTTGTCTTATTTTTCAAGCGACATTTTGGAAAAGAAACATCCCTGTATATCCAAAAGTATTTTGCAGTTTTTGAATTTTTCAGTTTTGTTAAAGAATAAAAATCTATATCTTGCAAAACTCCAGATATTACTTCCATGAAATTGATAGAAAAGCAAAGACACTGTTTTTCATGCTATTTACAAAATTTGTCATCAAATGGTAAGATGACAGTCCTTTAAAGAACTATATTTCATGGATATATATAGTAATTCTAAGTATCATTAATGTAATAATTTATTTTTAAATATGTTCAAACATGATGTTCAACAAACATTAATTTCATTATATAATTTCACTAACAAAGAAAACCTAAGAAAGAAATAGTATTTAAGGTGAATATGTCCCAAAATTGTTTTCTGAAACATCAGTGTAATAACAGAATTTCCAAAGGTGGATAAGTAAATATAAGGAACTAAGCAAGAAAAATCTCTAAATTTTCACTGTAAAATATAATGTTTATTTAAATATATTTATGTAAGCCTGTAGTAATTTTTTTCAAACTTGCTAAGAAAAAACCTCTTTAGAAGAAATTAGCTAGAACTTTCTCACACTAATATAAAACTACCAGAAAAAGAAATAGAAAATGAACATGAAAATGAGCATCTATACACTTTTATATAGGAGACTTTGTAAATGGAAATATTTTGCCTCTTTCTCTTTCCTTTTTCATTCATAAGGGTAACTCTATCTCCATTCTTGCTAAGAACAAAAAGGAGTTGTGAAAAGAATTAGAGTCGGGGACTTTGCATCAGTATAAATGGTTTTTGCTCATTAAGAATGGCAAAAACTGGCCTGCTGTGGTGGCTCACACCTGTAATCCCAGGACTTTGGGTGACCAAAGCGGGCGGATCATGATATAAGGAGTTCGAGACCAGCCTGACCAACATGGTGAAACCCCCGTCTCTACTAAAAACACAAAAATCAGCCGGGCATGGTGTTGAGCGCCTGTAATCCCAGCTACTCAGGAGGCTGAGGCAGGAGAATTGCTTGAACCTGGTAGGTGGAGGTTCCAGTGAATGGAGATCAGGCCACTGCACTCCAACCTGGGCAACAGAGCAAGCCTCCAACTCAAAAAAAACGAAAAGGAAAAAAAGGCAAAAATTGCTTCATTAATCTGGCAACATCACTGAATGAGATAGTCAAGACAAATTAATTTTCCACAAACCTCAGTCTTGTTTTTAGCAACCACAACTTTCTCAATTTTAACTTTTTGTGGGTGGCAGTTTGTTTTAAATGCAGTACATCTTTCCTCCTTTCTCAAACAGAGACCAATTTACATAAGCAACTTTGCCTTGAAGATTTTATCATCATTGTGATAATAATTACCATGAATATCATAATGAGCATCTTTGTAAATGGTATTTTAATTTCTGTTATTACACTATTTATACAAAATATCATAATTAATTAATACTTTTTTTCATTTGACTGAATGGTAATGAAAATACAGATAAGAAAAGGAATATAATGTTGTTTAAATTTTTTTAAATGAATAAACTGGCTAATTCTTATTAAGAGTACATTTAGCTTGTAATTATTTTAAGAATAAGAAGGAAAAGACAATTCTGAAAATTATTTCAAAATATGAAATCGTATACTTTTGAAGATATGAGAAAGACATTAATATTGCTTTTTTATATACATACAAATGAAAATATCTTTTGAACATTAACTTAAATTTTCTTATCCTGCAAATAAAACAGAGGCTTTCAATAGGTTTTATGTAGCTTTGTATGTTATACATAGTTTTATGTAGCTGGCTACTTATTTTTGCAGAAATCTTTCATCTATAGAAGAATTAAGAGTCATGTTTTGGGGATAATCTACATTTTCTGGTAGCACTATATTTGACTTTTTAAATTTTTTTATGTTAAACAAACAAACAAAAAATGAGATCTCACTGTGTTGCCCAGGCTGGACTGCAGTGGCATGATCACAGTTCATTGCAACCTTGACCTCACAGGCTCAAACAATCCCCCCTCCTCAGCCTTCTGAGTAGCTGGGACCATAGACATGTGCTACCACATCTGGCTAATTTATTTTTTATATTTTGTAGAAATGAATTCTCACTATGTTGTCCAGGCTTGTGTCAAACTCCTGGCCTCAAGCCATCCTCCCACCTTGGCCTCCCAAAGAGCTGTGATTACAGTCATGAGCCCCTGCACCCAGCCTACTCTTTTCTTATGATGCCAAAACATTTGCATTGGTTGATGCAGTTTTTCATTTAATCCCCCTTTTCACCAAACTAATTTGAGGCAGCTAATGAAAGTTAGAAATACATAGTATTTTCTGACCAGAAGGAATAATAAGTGCCAAAATAAAAGATTCAATCAAGATTTTTTGTTGTTAATTTTCTAAAGTGTTTCTTCACAATCTAGGTGTTTTTCCAACTGTGGACTCTGAAATCTATGGGAGAAAGTAAGTTATAAGAAAACTATGGGAAAGAGTAAACTTTATTGTACTCTGCTGTTATAGAAGTATTTTTATGTGGATTGTGTTTCTATTTCTATTTTTAAAATTTGCCACAAATGTAAATAATGTAAGACATGGCTTTGTAATTATTTTTTAATCCCAGTAGGTCCATAAAAACATGTACAATCAGTCCTCAGTATCCATGGCATCTTCATCCATGGATTCAACCAGCCAAACATAGAAAATATTAGGAAAAAAGCTCCTGCATTTTTATTGAAAACATATGAACCTGTTTTTCCTTGTCATCATTTCCTAAACAGTCTTACAAGTATTTACATAGCATTTACATTGTATTAGGTATTATAAGTAATCAAGAGATGATCTAAAGTATACAAGAGGATATGCAAAAGTTATAAGCAAATACTTTACCATTTTATATTGGAAACTTGAACATCTGTGGATTTTGATATGTATGAGGGAAACTAAAAACAATCTCCCATAAATACCAAGGGAGGCCTGTGTGTCGTTTACACATGTAATATATTTTATTGATAATTCATATCTATAACTTTGTTATAAAAAGTGTCCAAATATTATCTGAGGAAGAAAATGGGTATGGGAAGATAGAAGGAAATAAAGAGAGAATGCACATGTGTGTCTGTGTGTGAGTGTGCATGTAAGGTGTGTCTGTGTATCTATATGTTTGCGTGTAAAAAGAAAAAGAGAGACAGAGGCAGATGAGAAAATGAGAATGTTAGAGTCAGAGAGGTAGAGAATGCTGTTTTCCAACATGTCAAAGGTAGTTTTCACTATATTTGGGAAGGGTGCTTTTTTTCAAACAAATTATTATTATTATCATGTATAATCACCAGGTCTTTTCTCTTAAAAAAAAAATATTTTTAAAAAGTGAGCTTTAAAAGTTAGAAGTGCATCATCCCATTTAACTCAGAGGCCAAGCGCTTTCAGCAGCACATAATAAAGCCTTCTTTAGTGCATATATTCTCTCAAAGTCAAATGACCACAACAACAAATATGATGGGCTGTGGTGGTTCATGCCTGTAATTCTAGAACCTTGGTAGGTCCAGGCAGGAGAATCACCTGAGGCCAGGAGTTCAAGACCCAGCCTGGGCAACAAATAGAGGTTCTGTCACTACAAAAATTAAAATAAAAATAACCTGGGCATGTTAACACATATTTGTGGTACCAGCTACTCGGGGATTGAGGTGGGAGGACTGCTGGATCCCAGGAGTGTATATTTGACTCATGCCCTTACTTTATTCACCTCTCTGTTTAAATGCCACTTCCAAAGAAAATACTTCTGAATCATCCTTACGCACCTCTGTCATGATACCTTCTTTATGGTTGTCAGAGCACTTAATTCCACCAAAGATTATACATTTCATGATGTCTTCCTACCTTCTTCACTAGTATAAAATCTTCATGACTACAGAGGCATTGTTGGTTTTGTTCATTGTTTTACCCCCAGCACCAGGAACAGTGCGCAGCACAAGAGATTCTCAATAACATTTGCTGAATGCTATTAAAATGAATTTGCATAGAATTATTTAATTGCAATTATTATTTGTATTGAATATCTGGTGCTATGAGATTTAATTGGTGGTCTTAACTCAACCTGAGTTCAGAGTAGCCCTCTCTGCAAAGTGACATGTTATAAGATAATTAAGATTTGAGGTTAAAGAAAAGAGAGTCTATGGGGCAAGGAGATGGAGCCAAGCACCTGTAGCTGGGCGAAATGAAAAGAGAAGACTCTCAGTCTAGGAGGGGGAATTTTGATGAGGCTGGATCGGTGGGTGCTGGTAAAATTTCATAGCTGACTCTCAGGGAGAAAAGCCCCGATCCACAGTATTTGCTAATTTCTAAGGCATAAATGCTTCCACCATGATTTCAAGTTACCAGCGTGGCATCACTGAATGCAGAGCTGAGTAAATATGTGTAGAGGCACATCATTATATAATATTTCTAGCAAATGATTATGGTAGAAAAGGAATTCAATCTTTTATTTAATTGTTAATTATTCTGTGACACAAATGGCATGTGACACCTAAAATATCTGTAATCACTTTCTTTGTCACATATGTGAGATCTCCATGACATAATTAAGACCTATAACTACGAAACAGTGTTAGCAATGCTATTTCTCAATGGGGAAGGGGTGATTTAAATTATTTAGGTGCATTTAAAAGTTAATTTGTCATCTTCCCCATATACAATTCCATGAAAAACACTGTTTAAGAGAAAAATACTTTTAAGAAATCAGATAATCTATGCATATAGCTAGAAACTGACCAATTTGAATAGAAAAGTCAAGTAAAATAATGAAAATGCAATACATGGTATGTACATACAGTAAGTATTACTAAGCCTTTTTAAGGAAGGAAATTCTGCCAATGCAACAACATTAATAAACCTAGAGGACATTATACTAAGTGAACTAGGCCAGTCATAGGAAATTTTGTGTAATCCCACCTATATAAGTTATTTAAAATAGTCAAAATCATTGAAGCAGGGACTAGAATGGTGGCTGTGAGGGGATGAGAGGAGGAGGAAGTGTGTTGTCCAACTAGTATAAAGTAACAGTTACGTAAGATCACTAAATTATAGAGATTTCCTGTAGAGTATCATGCATATAGTTAACAATATTGCTTTACACACTTAAAAATTTGTTAGGGTAAATCTCCAGCTAAGTGTTCTTACCAAACAAATAAACAACAAAATAAACAGGATGAAGCAGGAGGAACTTTTGGAAATGACCGATATGTTTTGGATTTTTTTTACCTTGATTGTAATGATGATTTAAAGTCGTATATGTATGTTCAAATCCATCAAATTGCGTAGTTGTGTGTAGTGTTTTGTATAACAAACATCAATAAAGATGTTTATAAAAAATTTTTAAAACGCAAGTAAAAAAAATCAAAAGACCCCACAGAATGCACTTTAACAAGTAATGATACCTAATTTCTAGAAAAATCTCTAGATGAGATACTATATTGATTTTTTAATTATTAAAACTTTTTTATTTTTTAAAAGGTGAGGTTTTAATTATGCAGAAAAAAGATGAACCCATTCACATTTTAAAATATCAAACAATACAAAATACTTTATGTAAATCTAAGGCCTCATATCATATCTGAACAGCTTCATTTTCCACCTTCCCTCAAGATTAACAACTGCTGTCATTTTTTCTTAGCCTCCTTCCTGACCTGATCCAATGTATTTATATGTCTTCATATGCCTTTGTAAACAAAACTACATATAACATTTTTCTACTTTATATACATCTTCTAGAATTAACTATTTCTATCTAATTGCTCCATTGCGTCCTATAACTATAGTTCCCCAACCAATGTCCAGATGGTTGTCATTAGAGCAGCCTACTGTTTTTTTCGTTGTTAATCTGTTATCTCAGATTTGGCATTCCTTGGAAATCATCCACTTTTCAAAGCAGTCTCATCTAAATATGCTTTGGTTTCCTCTGTCAATCTGAACCAATCTGTTTTGCTATCCTCTGTTTTTCAAGATTTCTTTTCATTTCAAAATATTTGGTCTCCTAATGACCTTGCATTCATTAGGGTTTTTTGATTACCAGCAACAGAAGCTGAATCTAATTTTTTTTTTTTTTTTTTTTTTTTTTTTTGAGACGGAGTCTCGCTCTGTCACCTGGGCTGGAGTGCAGTGGCCGGATCTCAGCTCACTGCAAGCTCCGCCTCCCGGGTTTACGCCATTCTCCTGCCTCAGCCTCCCAAGTAGCTGGGACTACAGGCGCCAGCCACCTCGCCCGGCTAGCTTTTTGTATTTTTTAGTAGAGACGGGGTTTCACCGCGTTAGCCAGGTTGGTCTCGAACTCCTGACCTCGTGATCCACCCATCTCGGCCTCCCAAAGTGCTGGGATTACAGGCTTGAGCCACCGCGCCCGGCCGTCGAATCTAATTAAGAAAAATAAATATATTGAGAGACAATGAGTCTTCACAGACTAGGCATGAAACTGAGAAAAGAGGCTCTGGCAAGGATAAAGTGCAAATATATCTTAACACAAACAGTATGGCCATTGTTTTTGGAATGAATAGACCTGAAGCACTTTTACTGCCCTCAAGATCCCACTTCAGAGGGAATTGTATAAGAAAGAATATTGGCAAATACATACTTTAAAAAGTAATCATAAAATTGATCAAAATAATTTATACTCAAAGCAATAAAAGATTGTGTTGATGAAAATGAAGTTCACAGGTCCGAAAGTCACACTTTTGTTAAATTTAAGCCTGGAGTCCGTATCTCTGTGTCATGTTTCTTGTTAACAAGAAGTATTAATAGCATCTTAAAATGCAAGGTATTATTACATAACTCATGAATTGCATTTCTTTTGGAATTTTGATTAACTAACACAGAAATTATTTTCTGAAGAATGATTCCAGATGATAAAGTTTAAAATGAAGCCTCTATTTTTTTCTTTGTTGTTTTCTTTTAGATCATTTTAACAGACTACATATATACTGAACTGTGCATTCCTTGTGGCAAAAGAAAATATTTAATTGTTCTTTGAACAGCAAACATTTTTAAGAGTGCTGTCGTATCAAATTTAAGTTTGTTAAATGAAGCTTTAATATAGAGAGAAGCTTTCAGTTTTCATTTCAAAATAATTCTTAGGCAGCAGCAAAACAAGACAGGCAGGCACTTACTTTCTTTTTGTTTAAACGTGAGTCATGTTAGTTTATTTATCATGTGAATTTTTCTAGTGGCTTTTGAGTTTTGAATTGAAGTGAAACTTCATATCACAATGACAAATGGAGTTCTACTACATTTTAGCTCTTGAAAATATTTCATAAATAAGAACTCAAGAGCAAGTCTTACTTAGAGAGAGCCATAAACATATTCATGTTGGCTGAAAACAGATAATATTATTAACTGAGTACTCATAATTAAAATATGAAAAGTATATTATGTCACAAAAAAGTGATCATAAAACGACTGAAAATCATAGATTGTGTTGGCATTTATTGTCAGCAGCTTGACATGTACTTTCTGCTATTCAATTTCCTTCATCATAAGAGTAGTAATAAACGAGTGTTTCTAGCTTCCTCCCCACCACTCCACCAGCTAAAGATGATTCTGGTTTGTCCTTTTTTCTCTCACCCGTTTTTCTGTGGAGACCGAACAATATCAGTCAACCTCTGAACATAACAGAAGGATGGAGGTTATGAGAAAGTGCTAGAGAGGAGAGAGGGTGGAAAGGATCTAGCTAAGACTGAAGAAATGCAAAGAAAATAAATGTTTATATGAACATTTTTCTTTGCTCCAAAACAAAGTTAAAATTTTAGCCGGGCCTGGTGACTCACACCTGTAATCCCAGCACTTTGGGAGGCTGAGGCAGGCGGATCACCTGAGGTAAGGAGTTAGAGACAGCCTGACTCACATGGTGAAACCCCGTCTCTACTCAAAATACAAAAATTAGCTGGGCATAGTGGCAGGGGCCTGTAATCTGAGCTGCTTGGGAGGCTGAGGCAGGAGAATTGCGTGAACCCAGGAGGCAGTAGTTGCAGTGAGCTGAGATTGTGCCATTGCACTCCAGCGTGGGTGACAGAGTGAGACTCTGTCTCAAAAACATAATAATAAGTTAATTTCAAGTCTTTTGTTAGTGTCTGTATTTCTTTACAGACTTTTTGGAGCTATTTCAGGCTCTGAAGCAACCCAAAGCATTTTGAATATAAATGTAGAACAAAGCAACCCTTTGAATCACTATCGTATCCTTTAATTCAGTGAAAAGCTGTGTTATCTGTGAAACCTGGACAAGGGGTGTATATTGAACTCCAAATAGAGCATCTTAAATGGTTCTGGCAGGAGGACTGACTCGCACAAGATATGAAAGCTTCAGTAGTTAAGAAAAATAATTTGGGAGTTGGTGTTCATTGTATCATGTTGTAGATTTGTTTTGGCAAAAGCAAATGAATTTCATCAAAGCTGTTATACAATATCTTTGTACTTTTCCCCAGAAATATGTATACCCTGCAAACAGAAATGATGTTCTTATTTTTGTTGACAGATTCTAATAACCAATATCCATCAGAAATATTTATCAGGCCTCAGACAGTATTTTGAGACTTTTTTAGTAATGATTTGTAGGACATTCTGAAGATCACACCCTCCCTTTTCAAATACATAATTTCACTGATTAATGACGCAGACATCACATTTTAGATCTTAAATGGCATTGGTATCCAGTAACTTTTGAACAACTGACTTTGTGCAGTCAAATCTATTAGCTTGTCCAAACAAGACAAAAATCTAACTTATCAGTTTGAAATAAATGTTGAGTGATAAGTAGATTTTTAAACATAATGAATATTAAAAATTAATTCCTTAAAAAGTTTATGTGTAGTGGATTCAAGATGGCTGAACAGGAACAGCACTGGTCTGCAGCTCCCAGTGAGATCGGCGCAAAAGGCGGGTGATTTCTGCATTTTCAACCGAAGTACCCGGTTCATCTCATTGGGACTGGTTAGACAGTGGGTGGAGCCCACGGAGGGTGAGTCAAAGCAGGGTGGGACGTCGCTTCACCTGGAAAGTGCAAGGGGGCCAGAGAATTTCCCCCCCTACCCAAAGGGAGCCATGAGGGTCTGAGCTGGAGGAACTCCTGCACAGATACAGTGCTTGTCCCACAGTCTTCGCAACCCACAAACCAGGAGATTCCCTCTGGTGCCTAACCCACCAGGGCCCTGGGTTTCAAGCACAAAACTGGATGGCCAATTGGGCAGACACTGAACTAGCTGCAGGAGCTCTGTTTTTTCCATACCCCAGAGGCACCTGGAATGCGAGTGGGACAGAACTGTTCACTCCCCTGGAAAGGAGTGCTGAAACAAGGGAGCGAAGTGGTCTGACTCAGTGGGTCTCACCCCCATGGAGCCCAGGAAACTAGGAACCACTGGCTTGAAATTCTTGCTGCCAGCAGGGTAGCAATCTGAGATCCACTTGAGACAGTCGAACTTGGTGTGGAGAGGAGCGTGCGCCATTGCTGAGGCTTGAGTAGGCGATTTAGAGGTCACAGTGTGAACAAAGCCACTGGGAGGTTCGAACTGGGCGGAGATCACTGCAGCTCAGCAAGGCAGCTGTGGCCAGACTGCCAGATTTCTCCATTCTGGAAAGGGTATCTCTGTGAAAAACGCAGCAGTAGCAATCAGGGGCTTATAGCAGATTTGAACATCCCAGCCTGGAAGCTCTGAAGAGAGGAGCAGACCTCCCAGCACAGGGTTCGAGCTCTGCTAAGGGTCAGACTGCCTCCTCTAGTGGGTCCCTGACTCCCGTGTATGCTGACTGGGAGACACCTCCCAGTAGGGGCCGACAGACACCTCATATAGGAGAGCTCTGGCAGGTGCTCCTCTGGGTCAAAGCTTCCAGAGGAAAGAACAGGAAGCAATCTTTGCTGCTCTGCAGTCTCTGCTGGTTGTACCCAGGCAAACGGGGTCGGGAGTGGACCTCCAGCAAACTCCAGCAGACTGTCAGCAGAGGGACCTGACTGTTAAAAGGAAAAGAAGCAAACAGAAAGGTTTGCGAAGACATCCACTCAAAGAGACCATCTGTAGGTCAACAACGTCAAAGACCTAAGCTTCAGAAATCCACAAAAATGAGAAAATAACAGTGCAAAAAGGCTGACAATTCCAAAAACCAGAACACCTCTCCTCCTCCAAAGGATCACAACTCCTCACCAGCAAGGGAACAAAACTGAACAGAGAATGAGTTTGACGAACTGAAAAAAGTAGGCTTCAGAAAGTGGGTAATAATGCTCTGAGCTAAAGGAGTATGTTGTAACTCAATGCAAGGAAGTTAAGAACCTTGAAAAAAAGGATAGTCGAATTGCTAACCAGAATAACCAATGTAGAGAAGAACATAAATGACCTGGTAGAACTGAAAAACACAGCATAAGAACTTCGTGAAGCATGCACAAGTATCAATAGCTGAATTGATTAAGCAGAAGAAAGGATATCAGTGACTGAAGGTCAACTTAATGAAATAAAGAGAGAAGACAAGCTTAGAGAAAAAAGAATAAAAAGGAATGAACAAAGCCTCCAAGAAATATGGGACTATGTGAAAATTCATTCTACATTTGATTGGTGTACCTGAAAGTGACAGGGAGAATGGAATCAAGCTGGAAATCATACTTCAGGATATTATCCAGGAGAACTTCCCCAACCTAGCAAGACAGGCCAACATTCAAATTCAGGAAATACAGAGAACACCACAAAGATACTCCTTGAGAAGAGCAACCCAAAGGCATATAATTGTCAGATTCTCTGAGGTTGAAATGAAGGAAAAAAGTTAAGGGCAGCCAGAGAGAAAGGTCAGGTTACCCACAAAGGGAAGTCCATCAGACTAAGAGCAGATCTGCAGAAACCCTACATGCCAGAAGAGAGTGGGGGCCAATATTCTATGTTCTCAAAGAAGAGAATTTTCAACCTAGAATTTCATATCCAGCCAAACTAAGCTTCATAAGGAAGGAGAAATAAAATCCTTTACAGACAAGTAAATACTGAGGGATTTTGTCACCACCAGGCCTGCTTTACAAGAGCTCCTGAAGGAAGCACTAAACATGGAAAGGAACAACTGGTACCAGCCACTGTGAAAACATACCAAATTGTAAAGAACATCGACACTATGAAGAAACTGCATTAACTAATGGGCAAAACAACCAGCTAGCATCATAAGGACAGGAGCAAATTCACACATAACAATATTAACCTCAAATTTAAATGAGCTAAATGCCACAATTAAAAGACACAGACTGGCAAATTGGATAAAGAGTCAAGACCCATCAGTGTGCTGTATTCAGGAGACCCATCTCACATGCAACGACACACATAGGCTCAAAATAAAGGGATGGAGAAGCAAATGGAAAGCAAAAACAAACAAACAAAAGGCAGGAGTTGCAATCCTAATCTCTGATAAAACAGACTTTAAGCCACATAGATCAAAAGAGACTAATAAGGGCATTATATAATGGTAAAGGGATCAATGCAGAAAGAAGAGCTAACTATGCTAAATATGTATGCACCCAATACAGGAGCACCCAGATTCATAAAGCAAGTTCTTAGAGACCTAAAAAGAGACTTAGATGCCCACACAGTAACAACAAGAGACTTTAACACCACACTGTCAATATTAGGCAGATCAATGAGACAGAAAATTAAAAAGGATATTCAGGATTTGAACTCAGCTCTGGATGAAGTGAACCTAATAGACGTCTACAGAACTCTCCAACCCAAATCAACAGAATATACATTCTTCTCAGCACCTCATTGCACTTATTCTCAAATTGACCACATAATTGGAAGTAAAACACTCCTCAGCAAATGCAAAAGAAAGGAAATCATAACAAACAGTCTCTCAGAACACAGTGTAATCAAATTAGCACTCAGGATTAAGAAATTCACTCAAAACTGCACAACTACATGGAAGCTGAACAACCTGCTCCTGAATGATTACTGGGTAAATAACAAAATGAAGGTGGAAATAAAGATGTTCATTGAAACCAATGAGAATGAAGGCACAATGTGCAAGAATCTCTGGGACACATTTAAAACAGTGTGTAGAGGGAAATTTATAGCACTAAATGCCCACAAGAGAAGGCAGGACAGATCTAAAATGGACACCATAACATCAAAATTTTAAAAAAAAACCTAGAGAAGCAAGAGCAAACAAATTCAAAATCTAGCAGAACACATGAAATAACTAAGATCAGAGCAGAACTGAAGGAGATAAAGACATGAAAAATCCTTCAAAAAATAAATGAATCCAAGAACTGTTTTTATGAAAAAATCAACAAAATAGATAGACTGCTAGCCAAACTAATAAAGAAGAAAGGAGAGAAGAATAAAATAAATGCAATAAAAAGTGATATAGGGGATATTACCACCAATCCCACAGCAATACAAACTACCATCAGTGAATACTATAAACACCTCTACACAAATAAACTAGAAAATCTAGAAGAAATGGATAAATTCCCGGACACATACAGCCTCCCAAGTCTAAGCCAGAAAGAAGTTGAATCCCTGAATAAACCAATAACAAGGTCTGAAATTGAGGCAGTAATTAATAGCCTACCAACCAAAAAAAGTCCAGGACCAGACAGATTCACAGCAGAATTCTACCAGAGGTACAAAGAGGAGCTGATACCATTCTTTCTGAAACTATTCCAAACAATAGAAAAAGAGGAAATCCTCCACAATTCAGTTTAAGAGGCCAACATCATCCTGATACCAAAACCCAGCAGAGACACACACACACAAAAAGAAAATTTCAGGTCAATATTCCTGATAAACATCAATGTGAAAATACTCGATAAAATACTGGCAAACCAAAGCCAGCAGCACATCTAAAAGCTTATTATCCACTATGATCAAGTGGGCTTCATCCCTAGGATCCAAGGCTGGTTCAACATATGCAAATTAATAAATGTAATCCATTACATAAAGAGAACCAATGACAAAAGCAATATGATTATCTCAATAGATGCAGAAAAGGCCTTGGATAAAATTCAACACCCCTTCATGCTAAAACCTCTCAGTAAACTAGGTATTGATGAAACGTATCTCAAAATAATAAGAGCTATTTATTACAAACCCACAGCCAGTATCATACTGAATGGGCAAAAACAGGAAGCATTCCCTTTGAAAGCCGACACAAGACAATGATGTCCTCTCTCACCACTCCTATTCAACATAGTATTGGAAGATCTGGCCAGGGCAATCTGGCAAGAGAAAGAAATAGAGCTATTCAAATAAGAAGAGAGGAAGTCAAATTGTCTCTGTTTGCAGATGACATGATTGTATATTTAGAAAACCCCATCATCTCAGTGCAAAATCTCCTTAAGTTGATAAGCAACTTTAGCAAAGTCTCAGGATACAAAATCAATGTGCAAAAATCACAAGCATTTATATACACCAGTAACAGACAAACAGAGAGCCAAATCATGAGTGAATTCCCATTCACAATTGCTACAAAGGGAGTAAACGACATAGGAATCCAACTTACAAGGGATGTGAAGGATCTCTTCAAGGAAAAATACAAACCACTGCTCAAGGAAATAAAAGAGTACACAAACAAATGGAAAAACATTCTATGCTTATGGATAGGAAGAATCAATATTGTGAAAATGGCCATACTGTCCAAAGTAATTTGCAGATTCAATGCTCTCTCCATCAAGCTACCACTGACTTTCTTCACAGAATTGGAAAAAAACTGCTTTGAACTTCATATGGAGAAAAGAAAGAGCCCACATTGCCAAGACAATCCTGGGCAAGAAGAACAAAGTTGGAGGCATCACACTACCTGACTTTAAACTACACTACGAGGCTACAGTAACCAAAACAGCCTGGTACTGGTAGCAAAACAGAGATAGAGACCAATTGAGCAGAACAGAGGCCTCAGTAATACCACCACACATCTACAACCATCTGATCTTTGACAAACCTGGCACACACAAGCAATGGGGAAAAGATTCCCTATTTAATAAGTGGTGTTAGGAAAACTAGCTAGCCAAATACAGAAAACTGATACTGGACCCTTTCCTTACACCTTATACAAAAATTAACTCAGGATGAATCAAAGAGTTAAATGGAAGACTACGAACATAAAAATCCTAGAAGAAAACCTGAGCAATACCATTCAGGAGATAGACATGGGCAAAAACTTTATGTCTAAAACACCAAAAGCCAAAATAGACAAATGGGATCTAATTAAACTAAAGATCTTCTGCACAGCAAAAGAAACTATCAGCAGAGTGAACAGGGAATCTACAGAAGGGGAGAAAATGTATGCAATCTATCCCTGTGACAAAGGGCTAATATCAAGAATCCACAAAGATCTTAAACAAATTTACAAGAGAAAAACAAACAACTCCATCAAAAAAATGGGCAAAGGATATGAGCAGGCACTTCTCAAAAGAAGACATTTATGCAGCAAACAGAAATATTAAAAAATGCTCATCTTCTCTTGTCATTGGAGAAATGCAAATCAAAACCACAATGAGATACCATCTCACACCAGTTAGAATGTCAATCATTAAACAGTCTGGAAACAACAGATGCTGGAGAGGTTGTGAAAAAGTAGGAACGCTTTTACACTTTTGGTGGGAGTGTAAATTAGTTCAAACATTGTGGAAGACAATATGGTGATTCCTCAAGGATCTAGAACCAGAAATACAATTTGACCCAGCAATCCCATTACTGGGCATATACCCAAAGGATTATAAATCATTGTATGATAAAGACACATGCACACTTATGTTTATCGCGGTACTATTCACAATAGCAAAGACTTGGAACCAACCCAAATGTCCATCAATGATAGACTGGATTAAGAAAATGTGGCACATATACACCATGGAATACTATGCAGTCATAAAAAAGGATGAGTTAATGTCCTTTCAGGGACATGGATGAAACTGGAAACCATCATTCTCAGCAAACTATCACAAGATCAGAAAACCAAACACTGCATGTTCTCACTCATATGTGGGAGTTGAACAATGAGAACACATGGACACAGGGTGGAGAACATCACACACAGGAGCCTGTCCAGGGGTAGGGGCCTGGGGGAGGGATAACATTAGGAGAAATACCTAATGTAAGTGACGGGTTGATGGGTGCAGCAAACAACCATGGCATGTGTACACCTATGTAACAAAACTGCATGTTCTGTAGATTTAACCCAGAACTTAAAGTATAACAAAAAAGGAAAGAGCCAGACGTGGTGGCTCACGCCTATAATCCCAGCACTTTGGGAGGCTGAGGTGGGTGGATCACGAAGTCAAGAGATCCAGACCATCCTGGCTAACAAGGTGAAACCGCATATCTACCAAAAATACAAAAAATTAGCCAGGCGTGGTGGTGGGCGCCTGTAGTCCCAGCTACTCAGGAGTCTGAGGCAGGAGAATGGTGTGAACCCGGGAGGTGAGTTTGCAGTGAGCCAAGATCACGCCACTGCACTCCAGCCTGGGCGACAGAGCGAGACTCTGTCTCAGAAAAAAAAAAAAAAGAAAGAAAGAGAGAGAAAGAGAAAGAAAGAAGAAAGAAAAAGAAAAGAAAAGAAAAGAAAGAAAGAAAGAAAGAAAGAAAGAAAGAAAGAAAGAAAGAAAGAAAGAAAGAAAGAAAGAAGAGAGAGAGAGAGAGAGAGAGAGAGAGAGAGAGAGGGAGGGAGGGAGGGAGGGAGGGAGGGAGGGAGGGAGGGAAGGAGGGAGGGGGAGAGAGAGAGAGAGAGAGAGAGAAAGAAAGAAAGAAAGAAGAGAAAGAAGAAGAAGAAAGAAGAAGAAGAAACGAAGAGAACAGAAAGCGAGCAAGAAGAGATGAAGGCAGGGAGGAAGGAAGGAGAGATCGAAGAAAAAACTCGAGAAGAGAGAAAAAAAATACATTCACCGAGATAACTCCGACATCAGACTAAAGAAGAAGGAAAAACGAAATAAATACGAAAGCAGCAGTGCCGTAAGGACGACGTAAGTACATGACGCGATTCTCTGAATTCTTGCCTTCGGCAATGCTTCCGTCCGTCTTACTGGAATTCCGAAGGAAAAGGGAGGGTTGAAGGATCGATTTGAAATTATACATGTCTGGTGACTTTTTACAAAAATGTAAGAGCTTTAATGATAGTATCATTGGCAAAACTAGATTATTTTTCCCTCATTTGTACTCTTAAATAGTACATTTGTGGCCGAGTGCAGTGGCTTATTCCTGTAATCTCAGCACTCTGGGAGGGTGAGGCAGGTATTGCTTGAGTCCAGGCATTCGAGACCAGCCTGGGTGAAACAGTGAAACCCATCTGTACTAAAAATACAAAATATTAGCTGGGCGTGGTGGAGGGTGCCTGTAGTCCCAGCACTTTGGGAGGCTGAGGCAGGGAGATCACCTGAGGTCAGGTGTTCGAGACTAGCCTGGCCAACGTGGAGAAACCCCATGCCTACTAGAATTACAAAAATTCAGCTGGGCGTGGTGGCAGGCACTTGTAGTCCAAACTACCCAGGGAGGCTGAGGTGGAAGAATCATCCAAGCTCAGGAGGTCAAGTCTGCAGTGAGCCGAGATTGTGTCACTGCACTCCAGCCTGGGTGACAGAGTGAGACCCTGTCTCAAAAACAAACAAAAATGTAGACATTTGTATCCACATTTGGATTTCAGATCACCCAAAGACCCAAAGCAAATTACAGACCAAAGCCAATCCTTGTCCTAAGGACACTAGCTTTCTACCAGCTACCAGTCCCACCCCTCACCATGCGCTGGAGAGACTGAGGCAGGACTCATTTTCAGGAGCAAAAAAATATGTTCGATTCCAGTGATGAAGATTAAATATTGCATATTGTCTTCCAGTGATCATTCTCTTTTTCTTCTCAGTAATGGGTCCTTGATTTTTAATTTAATTTATTTTTATTTTTATTTTTATGTTTTCCCCTGGAACAAAAGTGTTCCTTTCACCAACTTTTTTTGCAAGTCGATGTGGTCATGAAGAAAAGTTCTGGCTAACAAGACGTAAGCATGAGTTGTGGTGGGTGCAACTGCTAAAAACTGCCTTTAAGGGAAAGGGTACATCCTTCTCCGTCTGGTCTTTTTGCTGAGTAGAAAGCAGGTGTGTGAGTGGGGCATCAGCAGCCATCTTAGACTATAAACCACCTTGAAAAGGGAAACTGCACTGTGATACTATCAAGTGGAAGATCCCTCACCCTTATGCCTCAAAGAAACCCTGATAAGCTACCTCCCGCCTCCTTGAAAATGCAGCAGAAATTAAATTGCCTCCTTAAAAAAAAGTTGATGTGTATTTCTATGTTCATAAATGCATACACATCTAGTCAGGAAGAATATATGTCAAAATACTAGCAGTGTTCAGATATATGGTGGCAATTAAAGGTGATCTTCATTTTTTTTTAGTTTTTTGCTATCTGATTCTTTTGTTTGTACAACAGCACTGTTTCATATATAAGCAGAGATGTTATTTTCATTAATTAAATAAAAAAACAAAATTCAACTATTCATGCTGCTACTCATTCCTAGGAAGTTTAGCCTTCTTCTGCTATTGGCAGTAACATGCATTAAATTTTTATAGGAGAAAAAAGAAGATGAAGGTAAATATTGTCTTAAGCAGTTTTTTTTTCATAACCTGAAATAGCCAGTATTTCTGCAATTTGACAAAAATGGCTATAATATAGGTTGATGTAATTCGTTTATTTTTTATTTTATTATTACTATTTATTTGAGACAAGGTCTCACTCTCACCCAGGCTGGAGTGCAGTGGTAGTACCTGGGCTCACTGCAACCTCTGCCTCCAGGGCTCAAGCAATCCTTTGCCTTCAGTCTCCTGTGTAGTTGGGACCACAGGCATGCACCACCATGCCTGGCTAATTTTCGTATCTTTTTTTTTTTGTAGTGATGGAGCTTTGTTGTGTTGTGCAGGCTCGTCTCAAACGCCTGGGTTCAAGTGATTCACACGCCTTGGCCTCCCAAATTGCTGGGGTTACAGGCTTGAGGCACCACATTTGGCTGTTCTATCTTTCTATAGTTCCCATCCCAGGATTGTATTTATTGTTATGTATATGTCTATATAGAGAGATTAGAGACTAGAAAATATGTTTTCTCATTCCCATTGGAGGTCAAAGTGTTTGTCCTTCCTTCCTTGTAAACAATACCCTGAGGTGTATTCAGAAAACAACATTCACAGCTAAAAAAGGAAAATTCTGGTTTTCAATATTAAATGTGTTACCTATTTGTCTGTAAAATATTTTCTTTGTTTTATACTATTTTCTCAGTTTTATAAAACTCAGGAAAAATTATCATCCAAAGTTAGTAGGTAATCAGTTCCTAGCTTTCTCAAAATAGTCCAGAAGTCCAAGTTTCATTTTTCTAGACATATTTGAACTTATGCTATTATGTGTCCTGATTTTGCCTTCAATAAAATATATGTAATGGAGGCTAACCATGTAAGTACTAATTCTGTGCCAGCATAGTAAGACAAAGGCTTTCTTTTCAACCAAATTCTAGTCAGGCTCCGTCTTCTTAATTAAGGCCCCAAATTTGGCCGCAAAACATGCAGACTTTCAGCACAAATGATTTTGTCCACTGCTCCATGCTAAGGGACTTGAGCAAACATGAATGAATAAAATTTTTACCAGCTCAATGCTGTATCCCTAAGATAATTACTCCATTCCCCTTAAGTTCCTGCTTGGGAACTTAAGCTCAAAGTTGCCAAAATAATTGACCACTCCAGCCAATACCTGAGTGTCAGGTCTCTGTCTCCTAGTCTCTTTGGGAAGATAGAAGCCTTCTATAACATCCAGTTGGCAAATCCAGAGGGCCTCATTGCTTTAACTAACCTCCATTTCCACTTATTCTAAATTTCTACTACTGTGTCTGATCAAGTTCCCTCTCATGGCTCCTCCCTATTTTCTCACCCGCCTTTAAAATGCCCAGTCATCTCTGCTCACATTAAGGTTGAGTTCCATTTACACTGGGCTTTCTTCTCTATTGCAATAGGTACTGTTGAATAAAATATATCCTTTCCACTTTAGTGCTCGGATTTGTTTATATTTAGCAACAACTACTACATGTATTAACTTATTTATTTATTGCCTCACTTTTATGAAGTGGAGAATATTATCCACATAGATGAGTAAATAAAGACATGAGAAAGTCATGTAACTTGTTCAAGACCAAATAGTTACTCCATGGTGAAGTTGTGGTGAGCTGACATCCAAAATTCTGGCTTGAGAATGTTTGCTCATATACTTGTAGCTTTGGTCTACACTTAAAAAACCAGGGACTACATTTCTATTACTGTCCTCAACTTCAGGGTAACCACAAATCTGTTTTTTATTCTATATAATGAGGATGAAATTTAATCCTAGCAGAATTCAATCTATGGATCACAGATACTGTACCTATTTCTTATTGATAAACCTGACTTATTCCCATTTCATACTGTATTCCTAATTGCAACGGCATCCACTTTGATCTTATATAGCCATGCTATTTAAAAGGCATTGGTGTTTTTTATTTTCTTTTTCAAAATAGTACTTTGAGTTTCATGTTATGTCTATAAATAATTATGTTATTGTAACATACATATGTGCTACATGTATGGCATTAGAAAAGAATGAATATATCCTTTAAAAAAATAGCAGATATTTGGAACTAGATACAATAGCATTTGAAGCATAAATTATTACCCATTAAATAGTAAATGTCAGTACTATTCTGCTTTGTTAAGCCATTGGTGAAAAAAATGCCTACATGATCCATAAATACACTCATTCATTATAAGCAGGCATCTCTATTAACTTTAGGCACTACATTATTAAAATTATAACTTCACTGAGCAGTCAACTAACTTTTAATCTCTGTTTTTATATGGTGGTAAAATTCTACTGCCTGGAAATAACAATGTTATAAAGAACTTTTCTATAAATTTACAAACTGGGAGAAAATCTAAATAACTTTCTGAAGTAATCAGATTTCATTTGAGCCTAAAGTGAATTGAAATGGTAATGGAAATGAGCTATAATTTTCTTTGTATAGTATGTTATTCCTCTAGTGAGAACTGATTAAAAATATGCCAGTGTTCAGGAACATTTTATTATTCACCATATCGATGAATTCAGGTTATCCCAATGTGAGCTGAAATAATATAGTCTAAAAGGACATATTATCCTTCACAGAAATATGCATAATAAAGAGAAATTTAGGAATCTATGGCTTATGGTGTGTTGATTGATCTCTAGAGGAAGCTCCACTTTGCTTTGTGCCCTGGAGATTTTCATATTCAGGAGATGCATCACAGGAACACATGGAATTTGTAAAGGGTGTGGCTTTCTTTTGTAAACTAGAAAGTCAATTATGTGCACATTTAAAAATGTCTATTTGAGCATTCAGTACAGATAAAAGGTGAGAAACTGCAAGCTGATTTTCTTAAAATGATATGTATCCTCTCCTGAACATCATTCTGTGCTATCATGGAAATTAGTATCCCATTTTGAGGCACTGTTGCATATATTTTGGAGATGTTTTTTGTTAACTAACTTGCCCTTTATTAGTAAATATTGATGTAACAAGGTAGCAAAAATGTTGAGATATACACAATCCTTACCTACTTGATTTTTTCATTCTAATAGCACATAAATATTTTTATTTGTGTTTTACTATGCATCTACATATTTGCTTTTGGCTTGTATTATTTATTTATTCTGACTTTTATGACTTATTTTCCTGAAAAACTTGCCATTTGCCATATGTTCTAATACTACTCATATGAATATTTAGGTATTTAATTTTAAGAATGAATTAACAAATTGTTACTTAGGTAAAATTTTAGTAAATACAGTTAATGTAATTAGAGATTAATTTTATCTTACCATGAAGCATACTACCACTAAGAATCAGTTGCCATAGGAAGTGGATATCAGGTCCAGAATCGAGAAGAGAATAGACAATATTCATATAGAAGAAGACAGAGATGATCAGAAAATGACACAGGAATCAGCAGAACCAAGGGCAGCCTAAATCATTAGTTGAGAAATGTTTTGAGCAGGTATAATGGCACATTGCTGCAATCGTCTGAGCATTTTAACAAAGGTTAGCTAAGTACTTTTCAAACACTAATTAATAAAAATCCTCAGTATCTCCACAGGAAACAAAAGATTGACATGTACCACTTAGAACTGTCAACAATACTGTCGAATATGCACTACTTGCCGCGCTCATTACCATAGTCTCCTTTTTCCTACTCTGCTCACTATTACACTAACAGTGAGCAATTATTGAAACAAAATATTTGGGTATTTTTAAAGTCATTATTAATAAAGAAATCCAAAAATATTTAGAATGACCATTTGTACCTCTTTGTGTCAGTTTTTGTAATTTTGCTGATTTTTTGTTTGCTTTGCTTTCAAGAGGATTTTAATGATATAGGTTTATTATACTTTTATCAAAAACATAGCACAAGCACTGTTTGACAAATGGTAAAAATTCTTGGATGACCTTCTGTCTAGTAATGCTCATTTTTTTGTCTTCACTTGTTTTCTCTAATGATCACTCTCCATATGTCTTTAACACCCATTCATTTGTCCTTTTCCTCATCTCACCCTTAATATTCATGTATCTGGTGATCACTTAAGATCACTAATAGATCCCTCTCCTATCCCAAACATTGATATTGTACAGTATCCTTTCTCAGGCCAATGTGTAATCTGGGTCCTACACAAGTAGCAGAACTTTGGTCATCTTAGAGAGAGCAGCCAGAAGCAGAATAGGATGGGAGCTGAGAAAGGGGGACTGAGATCAGTTAACAAGCCAAAGCGAATAGCTAAACATTTAGAAATAAATGAGAGTGGAATTCGAATGTAGAAAGAATGACTTTGGCAACTTCTATAACGAGATTATGGAGTCTGACTTGCCATTAATGGCCAGCAAATGTGCTCTGAATTAAGTTGGGACGACTTAAAAGTACTTTATATGACTAAGACCAATAAACTTTGTATTTGCCACATATTTAGTCATGTACATATAAAATTAAATAAATAATTACTTTACATTTATCCAAAATACCATGCATGTATTCTTTACTATCTATACTCAACTTTTTTTATTTAGATATTTGGCTGCTAACTGAACAAAACAAATCAGAATTGAGCTATTACTGATATCTAAATCATATTTGCATCATCAGTTGGTATTGCAAAATAAATGAATAAATACAATATAACAAGTAGTCAAAGCAGTAGCATCAATACGTACATAAATAAAAAGCTAATTCATACATCCTCCTATTTTCTGTACACATGTTAAACATATCATGGTTATTATCTATGCAGTATGCAACTAAGTTTACTCCAGTTGATAATGGCTGCTTAATAGATACTTTATAATATATCTACTAATATTATAAAGTTAATTTCCTGTAATTGTACTTCATTAAACAAAATAATACACTTATTTATATTTAATCTTCAGATGCTAGGCATTAGAAAAATGGCTTTGGTAAATTACAAAAGTAGGTAAATAGTTTATTACTTATCTTTATTAGAGCAAATATTTGTGTTGCTATTTTCCTTCCTATATAAGCACAGAACTATAACCATTAATTGTTTAAGTGTATTTGAAGTTTCTTTCTAATCTGACAATGAGTAACTATAAACGAGCTGTGTCTTCATCGGTTTGGACTGCTACATAAAGTACCAAAGACTGGGTGACTTGAACAAGTCCGCCTGCCTCGGCCTCCCAAAGTGCTGGGATTACAGGCTTGAGCCACCGTGCCCGGCCAAGATTGTCAATTTTACAAATCCAATGAGGAACCATTATTAGAGAGGAAATGTTTTCCTTACAGTTCTGGAGGCTGGAAGTCTGAGATCAGGGTGCCAGCATGGTTAGGTTCTGGAGTGTTCTCTTCTGGCTTACGGACTGCTAACTACATGGCAGAAAGAGCAGGGAGAGCTCTCTGAGGCTTCTTTTATAAGGGCCCAGTCCAGTTCATGAGCATTCCATCCTCATGAACAAATCATTTCCAAAAGTCCTCACCTCCTGATACCATTTGAGATGCAGAAATTTCCCATGGGGTTGGAACACCCTGGAAGGCATGTGAAAGAGTGCCTTTAGTTTTAATCCCAGTGTTTCATAATTTCTGTGGGAAAGTATTTGTTACACTTGTTTTCATTTTTTTCAAGTGTAACGTTTAAAAATCCAGTATAATTTTTAAAAAATGCAGGTTCCCATATTTCACTATTAGAACTCTTCCAGGCCGGGCACGGTGGCTCAAGCCTGTAATCCCAGCACTTCGGGAGGCCGAGGCAGGCGGATCATGAGGTCAGGAGATCGAGACCATCCTGGCTAACACAGTGAAACTCTGTCTCTACTAAAAAAATACAAAAAAAGGAGCCGGCCCTGGTGGTGGGCAGCTGTAGTCCCAGCTACTTGGGAGGCTGAGGAAGGAGAATGGCTGTGAACCCGGGGGGTGGAGCTTGCAGTGAGCCGAGATTGCACCACTGCATTCCAGCCTGGGCGACAGAGCAAGACTCTGTCATAAATAAATAAATAAATAAATAAATAAATAAATAAAATGTTGAATACTTAGCACACTAGCACACATTTATTTTTTAAATCTAATTTTAGTTATTTTCACTAAAAGTAATATTTGTTTTAAAGAATTTGCTCTCTTGGATAAAATGTATGTTTTCCTTTTTTTATTTCTCAGACATATAACTTGTTCATTTCTTACTTTTCAAGAAGAAATAGGTGTATAGAGATATGCATTTTGCCCCTGCTTTTCTATACGAAGCAGTAAAAATATAGCAAATGTGTATATGTTAGCTATTAATAAAAATTGGGACAAAATAGTAGAAAAAAATGAGTAACCGAGAAGGAGAATGGAATAAAAATCAAGGGAGAGTGAGAAACACAGGCAGAGGAAAAGGAGGGAGAACACATGGAACAACAGTGATGAATGGGTGGTGACTAGAAGAGTTATAACATTAACAGAAGATAAAAACATAGGGGACAAGTCAGAACAGATAATAGGAGTGAGGAATAATTGAATGTCAATGAAAGAAGAGAGAAAGAAGAAAGGACAGTGTGGTGAACAATGAAAATACTGGATATAAAGAGAAATTCAGGACAGTGAAGGAATTTGGTGGGGCTGGAGCATCAGGGCTTATTTTCACTGATAGCTCGTCTCAAAACCTAAAGAAATAAAGTGGATCCACTCCACTTTGAAAAGCCTTTCTTCCCAACTTGACCTCTTGGAGTCAAGAGGACCAGACCCACTGGTTTGCCTGCTAGTTATTGGCCTATTCATGGTCCAGATTGCAGATGCATTAGCATTCCTATCTTTGCTTGGTGACGTCTGTCATTGTTTTCTATCCAAGATGATTTAGAAAGTCTGAATTTATATTCTGGATACCAAGATACTTTCTAAGTAATCAGGGTCACAGTGCCATGACAAGTCATATTCGTGGCAGAAATAAAAGAAAAAAATCAGTAATGCTGATATTGTCTTTATTTTTTAATTTTGATATTTTGTTCACCATAGAGTTCGTGTCAATTTTGATTTTAACATATGAGACGTGTTGTGTCCTGATTTACTGTTTTTTTTTTTGGCATCCTCTAAAACTTTGCAACTAAAGCTAGTGTATCTTTCACCTCTCTCCTTTCCCAGCCCTAGAGTTTTCCCTAATCATTCAGTATAAGTAAATTATTACAATGGATTCCTATCCTTATTACTGTCTCAGCACCCCTGTTTGCCAGCAGAACTGGAGCCTTGCTTCAAACAGCAATAGAAAGAAAGGTAAAAATCTGTCTTCAACTGAATTGTGAAGGCTGAATGAGTTTAAAAAAAAAAAACTGGTATAAATGAAACAGAGGAAAAGTACAAAGAGTGAGTGTGTAATAAAAAATTTTGGCTGGATTCTTTTGCCAGTTTCTGTGAGGTGGTCTCCAAACCCTTGGAATTTCCTCAGTGATAGGAGTGTCTTTGTCACTCATGGTATCCCCTCTTCATTATCCTACTTGATAGTCTGTGCTAAGGAGATGACTCAGGATGAGAGCTGGTCAAACCAGAAAGATTATATATTAGAGTAAGGGTTTGGGCCAGCTGATAGTAGCCTGAACTCCAGGGATAAGAGAAAGACTGGAGAGTGGGTTACATGGCTGGTCAGTCAAACAATCAAGCCTATGTAACGATGTCTCAATAAAAACTATGGACACCAAAGCTCAGGTGAGCCTCCCTAGTTGGCAATAATCTGTATGTAGTCACCCATTAATGTGCCAGGAAAGTGATGCATCCTGACCACAGGGAGAAGACATTCAAAGCCTCCCCTTTGGGACTCTCCCAGACCATGCTGTGTGTGTTTCTACCTTTGGCAAGTTCTGATTTGCATCTTTTTGCTGTAATAGAATTATCACTGTAAGTTAGGGCTTTCCTGAGTTCTGTAGGTTGTTCTAGCAAATTATAAAACAAGGAGTAGTGGGAACTCCTGAATTTGTAGCCAGCTGGTCAGAAGTGAGAGTGGCCTAAGGACCACTGACCTTGTGGCTGGTGTTAAAGGTGAGGGCAGTCTCATGTGGGTAGGGGGGTTGGCCTAACTCTGGGTTAGTTGTTATCAGAAGTCATCGCAGTAATAAATTAATGCTTTGTTTCTGATGGACTTTAAGTCAGTGACCCCCAAACCACTTGTGTAGATTCTGACCTACCTTCAAAGCTTGACTCACATTCAATCATCTTTATGAAACATCCCAATCATTCCAGTTCTCATCAGTGTCTCCTCTGAGCACCCAAAATACTTGTCAATATCTCTTATTTGTCAGCTTGCTTCAATAAAATTGGAACATTAAGTGAGGCTAGTGACTTTTACTACAGTGCTTGGACAATGTAATAAGTTATTTCAAGAATCAGCAACCAACATGTTTGGAAATTTTTGATGTTTATAGCAATAAGCTTCTGTGTAAGAGTCACTGCCTCCCATGATTTTTCTGTTTTTGTTTACAATTTGTTGGTATATCAAAATCTTAAATTTCAATATAGTGTTGAATAATATGTGTATATGATTTTATATATAGTATGTAGTAATGTATGCACTAAATTATAAGTTACTGAGATTCTTGATTCTGCCAAATACTTGTGTCTCCCAAAACAATAATAAAGTTGCAATCATGTTTCAGTGAAGTAATAAAATATGCAAAACAAAATGTAGGGAATAAACCAAATCTGCCAAATCTAAAAAGTTAGCATTTATTCCTAAGTTTGACTACATAACACTGGAATTGGGTTGATTCTTCTAATGCTGCTTAAATAAGAATGATATACATGACAGGCCGGGCGTGGTGGGTCACACTTGTAACCCCAGCATTTTGGGAGGACGAGGCGGGTGGATCACAAGGTCAGGAGATGGAGACCATCCTAGCTAACATGGTGAAACCCCGTCTATACTAAAAATAGAAAAAAGTGGGCGTGGTGGCGAGCGCCTGTGGTCCCTCTACTCGGGAGGCGTGAATCCGGGAGGCGGAGCTTGCAGTGAGCCGAGATCGCACCACTTCCCTCCAGCCTGGGCGACAGAGCAAGACTCAGTCTCAAAAAAAAAAAAAAAAAAAAAAAAAAGACATACTTGATATGTTTCTTTTAAGTGCTCCTATAGGAATGCTTTATAATCCCCAAATTTGATCAAAGTCTCTCAATCATAGCCAATTCAGAACCTGATTTTGTGCGTGTGTGTATGTGTGTGTGTGTGTGTGTGTAACATACTCATATATGGCTGGAAGCCAAGCTGCTTGATTTTTTTGGGAGCAGATTAGAAAATGAAGTACGTTAACAAAGAATGGTTATAGTGCTTTTGTATGTTTGTTTTGTTTTTAAGTGTTTTTATATGTATCTTTGTTTTAGTATATAGGCACACCAGATATTATGTGCCTATGTACTAATGTATCTAGACACATTAAATATTATATGCCTATGTACTAATGTGCCTAGGAACATTAAATATTGTCTGAACTTAAACCATTGTTACAAACATTATCTCACATTTCATTTTTTTATTAGGTTTAACTTGATTTCCATGTATTATATTCTAATATTATTAAGTTCATCACTGGAACACAATGGATACCTTATTGATGCTCATGGGGAGTACTGAAATTGAAAGCAATCCAATTAATGAAGACTTTGTATAGATTATCCAAGAGATTTACAGCAAGTAGCATGATGATTAAGAGATTTCTTAAATGAAATCCTCTTGCAATTTTTTCAGTTTCTACATACAGAAACAACTGTACAACTTTCTGTATCTTATACTTAGTTAGTTAGCAATGATTTCATACATAAGAGCATAGAAAAATACAGAAAAAGAATAAAGAATTTCTCTATGCAGTTTGCATGGCTTAGGTGGCTTCTGCTGACCTAAATGAAGTCTAAATGGGAGAAGCTTATATGTTCCAAACTCTGACATAAATTCAAATTCAGAAAATGTAACAATGATTATAAATCCCTTTATTCATCATTGTAAGTCACTAAACATGAACTTTATTTACAGCTGTGTATAAGTATATAGTCTTTGGTTTACCATAAGCAATTTTGACAGGATTAAATATCGCTAGAGTAGAAAATCTTTCAGCTGCACAGATCTATGCTTCCCAGTTAATATTTGTGACTAATACATTGTGTAGCACTATGGATGTTAGGAAGCTTTTCTCCATGTACACAGCAATGGTTCTTGTATTACAGATATCTTATTGGTTGATAAAGTATTTTTACTGTTATTTATCTAGTCTTATTTCCCACATCACAACTTCCGACTTAAATGAGTGAAGACAGTTTATTTTTTTCTTCAGAACTAATTGAATGAATTCTAAAGACTTGCTGTTGAAATTATGCATACATAATATTTTCTCACATTTATGGCTGTCGCAATGTTTCTGTTGCTGCCTCAGGAACTGCATTGTACTTAATGTAGTTACACATAATGCAACTGTCACAACTGTCATAAAGACCACGTGACAAGCCAGGCATTCCCACAGTCAGACACCTCAAGCACATGTAGCCCTATAATTAAAGTTGGAGCTCTGCTGCTCACAATTGCAGTTTTGCATAAATTATGAATACTCTCAGAAGTGGCAGTTTTAATGAGGATAAAGTTGAGAGAAGAATGAAAGGGGCACAAGGAGCCATCTCTGGTTAGGGAGGGCCTCATGGGAGTAAAACCTGGCAGATGCACAAGAGTCAAAACACAGAAGCTCCTGACATCATTCTGCATGGCTTATGTGAAATTCTTGTAAGTATCTATTTTTGAATCACATGTGAAGTGTGTGAGCTCCTGTGCTCACAGCAGCTTCAGCTATTATGGGATGGATTTAGACTTTTGGAGATTAAGTAATCCCATTGTCTAAATCAATGGACTAGAAATTCTTAGAGATTTGATCAGTCTAAGTCCAGTAGCTTTCTTCAAGAATTGACTGAATCTTTCCACCAGAGACAAGATTTTATTACTCAACTTCTCTCCTGCACACCTAGGCCAAAATTCTTTCAGATCAGGCTTCTGACAGTACTTGAATTTTCTGTTTGTCTGGACAGCAAAATGCATGTATGGCAAATGTTCCATGCAAAACCCCCACACAGCTAGTTATAGCATACATCATGCCATTGTACTTTCAAAGCCAGCTCTTCAGATGATCTAGCCTCTTCTTATGGTTCTGTCAGAGAAATCTAGTATTTCCATGATAAACCAAAGTGTGGTTACCTATGACTAACAATGGATAAGAGTGATTGAGAAGCTCCATTTATAAAGGAGAGACTGTCCAGGTACAATGGGTCAACACCTGCAAACCCAGTATTTTGGGAGGTTGAGGTGATACAATCACTTGAGCCCATGAGTTTCATACCAGCCTGGGCAACATAGCGAGACCTTGTTTCTCTCCTAAAAAAAAAAAAAAAAGAATTAGCTGGGTAGAGTCTTTGGTTTGCCATAGTGGCACAAGCCTGCAGTCCCACCTACTCTGGAGGCTGAGGTAGAAAGATTACTTGAGCTAGGTAGATCCAGGCAGCCGTGAGCTAACATTGTGCCACTGCACTTCAGCCTGGGTGACAGAGCACGACCCTGTCTCAAAAAAAAAAAAAAAAAAAAAAAATCAGTGTCTGGAGCTCCTGGAGCCACACAGATTTCTGTTGTAGCTACTGTGGCCAAGACAAGGGATGCTCTTCTTTTAATGCCAAAAGGTGAAAATATTATTCAATCCTAAATTCTCCATGGTACAGATAAATAGTCCTAGTTCCTCTAAACAATAACTAGAAGAAAGACCAAGTATAGATGGATGGGAATACAGAGAGTCATATAAACTACATAATCTGATTCACACAATTTTGCTCTTCTCTCTGCATTCTCTGGGCATTACTACTACAGAAGCCCGCACTTGGTCAGCTATCATCTCTGGAGTCTATATGTTACAATTGAGTGTGCAGAGAGAAAAAAAAATATTTCCTTTCCAAACTTTAATTTTCTTTCTGAATATTTACCTTCCCTTAGAATGATTGATGCTCAGTATAATATATTCCCAAACGCTGCCTCCTTTGCGGAAATACTCACATCCTGCTTACAAAGATCTGGCCTGACTACGTGGCTGGCCAAGAGATCAGTTATATTAGGATACTACAAAATGCACACGACTGTGCTTTTCCTCCTCTGCAAATTTTCTTGTATTGTGTCAAGAGCAAACTTTCTTCAGTTTTGTGAAACATTTTGTATTTGATAATAAAGTTTTAATTTCTTGTGTGCTGACTATTCATGAATATTTTGTGCAGAATATTGTCTTGCAAATTTTTAGTTGCATCAGTTCTCATTCTTAGAACCAGTTACAAATTCATGGGGTTAGCCTTTGGAAAAATCATGGTGATAAACTTTGCAATGCATTCAGAATCATGCTTCCTATCTGGTTTATATGGGGAATAGCTATTTAGATAAAATATTAATGGAAAAGACCTCAATTAATAAGATGTTATGAATTTTCTCAGAAACCCAACTTGACTTTCTCAGCTTCACATTATAGATGCTCAAAGGAACACGTTGGTGGTTGATTTTTTAAAATGAGGGAAAAAAGAATTGATAAAACAGAACTGTTAACTTGAATATTCAAGATACTTAGTGAAGACTACCAACAAATGTAATAATAAAAAGTTTTAACATATTTTCATTTTTAAACAGAACTAAATAAATTTTAGAATATTTATGTGTATTTTTAGTTGTTGTGTTTACTGGCCTTTCCTTTTGGACATAGCAGCAGATATAATAATAGCTACTGAACTTGATCACAGTCTATTCAATTATATCATCTGGTCTGTAACCACAAATAATGTAGTCACTAAATGATTGCAATGTAAGAGCAAATTGAAAAGATTGATTACATCCACATTATCACTCTATAACTTTATGGTCACATTATTTGATGATCTAGAGTCTAATAAACAAAGAAAACTACTTTGGCTAGTTTCCATGATGATCTTCGTTGTAATGACCTACCAAGTTCCTTGCTTCTTCCACCCCTTGCATTTAGGCTGGAGCTAATTGACTCTCCTTTAAACTCATGTCAATTAATTCCAATTTCTGGAACCAAGTGCACCCCTCCAGACTCGGAGAAATAAATATAAAATGTCTAGGTTTATTTGTATAGTTCTTTAAGTTGACCTCTCTGAGAATTTGTCTTAAACTTTGCTATCTCAGCTTGTCCACTAAGAAAGCTTACTGCTATGGTTTTAGTACTTAGCACTTTCTGGACATCTATCTATCTATCTATCTATCTATCTATCTATCTATCTATCTATCTTATCTATTTTAGAGATGGAATCTCACTCTGTCACCCAGGCCGGAGTGCAGTGGCATGATTATGGCTCACTGCAGCCTTGAACTCCTGAATTCCTCCTGACTTCAGCTTCTCGAGTAGCTGGTAATACAGATGTGTGCCACCACGCCCAGATAATTGTTTTTGGTTCTTATATTTTATAGAGATGGGGTGTCACTATGTTATCCAGGCTGGTCTTGAACGCCTGTCCTCCAGAGAGCCTCCCACCTCAGCTTCCTGAGTAGTTAGAACTACTGGCACAAGTCACTATGCCTGGCCTCCAGTATTCTAGATTCTTAAATTCCAGATTTTTAACCAAGTCTCTTCTGCCCCTTTGAATTTCATTTCTGAACTCCACATAAGTAATCTCCTATTTCACTAACAGGTTTTGTAGTCTCTTCTTTTATAGATACAAATCTATTTCCTATGTAGAAACAGATATGCCGATTCTATGTGGCTTATGGTTTAGCTCTTCAGTATACCTATTTTGTATATTTTTTAAAGATATGTGTGTATAAAATTCATATATTCTTGTTTAAACCAAATGAGGGTTATAAATTACAGGAATCACTATCATTGTGTAAAGTAAATAAATTGCCGATGAGAGAATAGAAATGGAGGTGATGCACATTTTTTGATAAAACTCCTGCCCGATAGGTAATGTTTAATTTGAAGAGTATTTTTATGTATGCATAAATCTGGAAAAATCAAAACAATGAAATATCAATTTATAATTGAATAAAGAAAAGATACTACAAAGATAAAAAAGGAGAAATAAAAAGAAAAAAAATCATGTTGATTTTCATTTCCCTGATTTAGATTGTATTTCCAATAATAGAAAAAATATTTCTATAAAGAAAATAGAAGATTCTAAGAGTAAGAAAAAAAATAAAATTCCTCTATTCAATTTTAGTAAAATTCATTGATTGGTTAAGAATTAAGTCTTAAAAATAGCCAAGAGGAACTTTTACATATAGTAGTGGTGTATTTTTACATGAATTTAAGCGTATGTAGACCTACTCAGATAACTTTACAGTGGATCTCTGCATTTAAGCTTTCTTCATAGAAAATATCTGAAAAATTGTTTTATAAAGAACTAGAGAGCTTGATAAGGCAGATTGGACCATAGAGCAACGTTTTAAAGACATGCTATTGTGTACATATTTTGCCCATTGCTTTTTTGCTCTGTTGTTTAATATCTGTTTAACTTTTTATGGAATTAAGAGTTTTAGAGAAAGAAAAAGGATTCTAATCCATAAGTTAGAATTTTTATATTGGTAAATATAAATGCCCATTTAAATTATTAAAATATAACTGGTTCTATGTAAACCACACATAGCAAACTTGTCAACATGCAGTTTGTGAATTCATTCCAACTGGACACTGGAGATCTGAAATTTCTGTAACTGAACTTTCAATCTGTTCAATAGAAAACACTTAATGTACTACTGAAGTTTCATGGAGATAATCACAGTGGTGGCGATGAGAAGAACATAGGCTGTATAGTAGATAAAGTGGGATTCAGATAATGTCTGTCTCATCCCCATTGTGTGGCCTCAGACAGATTTATCTAATTGAACCATGACTCAGTTTTCTCATTCAAATATTGAAAGGAAAATATTAATTAATCCATATAAATTATCCTAGATAATTTCCAGGGATATATGTTAATTTTCTCTTCCTGTCCTTCTGTAGCATTCTACTCAGTGATTTCCAAAGTGTGATCTGTGTCAGAGAATCTTGAATGATGCTCTAAAATGAATATCAGCGTATTCCATGAATTTCTTAAGTGAGTCATTTCTACTTATATCCATTTCCGTATGCATCTTATGCATATTTATAAAATATATGTATATGTACATATTTTTAGATATTGATCAGTGAGAACTACTTCTGTTCTATACTAACTCATTATTTTATTTTTATGAATAACTGGTGCCCACAAGACAGTCTATTGGAGTAATGTTAGGAGTCACCATCCCTTAAAGTAAAAGGGACTATAGATGGATAGAATTTTATTTTTTATTTATTAATCCTTTTTCTCAGTGTTCAATATAAGAGGAAAAATAATATGATTCATAATTCTGCTTATTACAGAATTGCACATGCATAAAAAACAATAACCAGAAGGTTATATTTGACATTTACCCTTACACCCTCATGGCATCACCTCTGTGGTATCCTGCCTCTGAGGCTCTGTACTTCTTTAAATGGTCTGCCAGGCAACCGTATTTTTCCTGCTTATTAAAATTTTTTCACCATTGATTGTAAAGCTCGTGTTATTTCTCCCATGAATCCTTTCTAAAACAACTGATTTCTTCTTGCCCATTGCTATAGGAAATTTGCATATCTATTATCATAGTATTATAACTTGTATCCTATTCATTGCAAAAATATGTTTGCACAGATAAACTTCTTAAGAAGGAATCATTTCTCTCTCCTAAACAGGGCCTGTTTCACAGGAAGTATTCAATATAGTTTGTTGAATAAGCAAATAAATAAATAGACAATTGGATATATAATTGAACACCATTCTGCATGTAAGAAAAATTGCAAATCTGTCAATCTATGAAGGATTACATAGAATAAACTTTTGCCTAATTTGTAAGCATTTCAATTAAATTCTGGTTCTATTATTGATTCACTTAGTTCCTAATCTATAAACATGGGTCACGTTGATAAAACTCAGTTTTGCAAAACACTTTTGACCATTAAGGCAGTGTAAAACTGAAAAAAAAAAAAAAGTCGTCCTAGTATCCTATTACTTTTAAACAAAATTAACCTATTCTACTTTCAATAAAACTGACTTTTACATGTTTGTTTTATCTTTCACATTTTCTGTTCTGTTCTACACAGTAGTAATGGTAACTATTTAAATGTTGACATAATAATGTGCTTAGGCTACTGGATTCATATTTTTTTGATCCATGAGTAGCTACTAGTTTACATGAGCACAGAACTACTTAGAAATTACCCCTGAAGGCCGGGCGCGGTGGCTCAAGCCTGTAATCCCAGCACTTTGGGAGGCCGAGACGGGCGGATCACGAGGTCAGGAGATCGAGACCATCCTGGCTAACACGGTGAAACCCCGTCTCTACTAAAAAAAATACAAAAAAACTAGCCGGGCGAGGTGGCGGGCGCCTGTAGTCCCAGTTACTCGGGAGGCTGAGGCAGGAGAATGGCGTAAACCCGGGAGGCGGAGCTTGCAGTGAGCTGAGATCCGGCCACTGCACCTCCAGCCCGGGCGACAGAGCGAGACTCCGTCTCAAAAAAAAAAAAAAAAGAAAAAGAAAAAAAAGAAATTACCCCTGAAAAGAGAAGCGAGCATCATGTCACCTGTTTTGATATGTTCAAATAGTTGAGTCATTAGTGAGGCTAGATAATTGGGAGCATAAAGAAAAAAAGACAAGAGAGGTAAGAAAGATACAAGAAGAGGCCAGGAAAGGTGGCTCACACCAGCAATCCCAGTACTATGAGAGGCCAAGGTGGGTGGATCACTTTAAGGCCAGGATTTTGAGACCATCCTGGCCAACATGGCAAAACCCTGTCTCTACTAAAAATAGAAAAGATTAGCCAGGTGTGGTGGTGCACACCTGTAATGCTAGCCCCTGGGGAGGCTGAGGCAGGAGAACAGCTTGAAGCCAGGTGGTGGAGGTTGTAGTGAGCAGGGGTGGTGCCTTTGCACTCCAGCCTGGGTGACAGAGCGAGACTTCATCTAAAAAAAAAAAAAAAAAAAAAAAAAAAAAAGAAGAAGAAGAAGAAGAAGAATATTGATGAATAACTGTTTAGAATTTAAAAGTATAATTCCTAGACATAGATGAAAAAAAAATACACGGAAGAGCAGAAAATATATGGTGTTCTTTTTCCCTGCAAATTCTTTCTCTTTTCCTCTTCCTTTTTTAGCTTATATACACACATATTTCTTCTTTCATTTTCTATTAAAAGTAAAATATAACTTTAAGTTTCATTATGTGATATGCCAGATCGATCATATCCATCAGATAATTTCTATCATGTTTCCATCTCATAGGTTCTCTGAGATCCAGCCTGGGAATTCATTTTATTCAATCTTATATTTCTAGCCCTTGAACCATAAATACATGGAAGTATGTACTTATGAAAGTCTTCAACATAAAAATAGTAAAGTTATTAATACACACACCATCACATGTGTATGCTTATGTGGGTGCGTGTGTGTTTGTAGACAAATAGTACGTATTAAGAAAGTAATTTTCCATAATGGATTTTAGTAAGTAAAACAAATTTAATACAATGACTTTAGAAACTACACCCATACATGCACACACGTGATTTTACATGATGTCTTTCAGTAAACAAAACAAACTTTACAAAATTGCTCTTAGAAACTAGGAATTTGTTATCACCCCTCTCAACTTCCAGCTCATTCCCTCCTCTCACCCCTCTAGAGGAAAGAGTTTGAACTCTTTACCTTATGTGACAATAGCATGGTTATGCATGAAACATAGTCCTCAGAACCAATTTCACATTATTTTACCTTGCAAAAAGTATCTTAAACTTTTCCTTGCCTTGCAATATCTTATACATTACCTTGCAAAACAAAACCTAGTGTATTTAAATATTATGTCAATTATGTAGTTGCTAATGAAGCTCACTGAATGGTGTCTTTTATTTCTTTCTTATTTAGTTTGTTCTCTAATATAGGACATAAACCTCCCTTTTAATTAACTGAAGTATTTTTAATAGAAACTTCAGACATTAAGATGTTTTAAAAATACTTTGATGTATTTGTTATAAGTGTCAAATGTAATAGGAAGAAATTAGTCCCAACATATTAAAAAATCATAACGAGATTATTTTTCTGACTTTTTTTCTGTTTCTTTTGTCTTTTTTTGTTGTTGTTGTTTTTAGACACAGTGTCTCACTCTGTCACCCAGGTGAAGTGTAGTGGTGCAATCATGGCTCACTGTATCCTTGGACTTCTGGGTTGAGGCAATCCTCTCACCTCAGCTTTTCAAGTAGCTGAGACTATAGGCACAAGCCATTATCACTGGTTATATTAGTCTGTTCTCACACTGCTAATAAAGACATACCCAAGACTGGGTAATTTATAAAGAAAAGAGGTTTAATTGACTCAAAGTTCCACATGGCTGAGGAGGTCTCACATCATGGTGGAAGGCAAATGAGGAGCAAAGTCATGTCTTATATTGTGGCAGGAAACAGAGCTTGTTCAGGGAAGCTCCCATTTATAAAACCATCAGACCTCATGAAACTTATTCACTATCATGAGGACAGAACAAGAAAGACCAACCCCCATGACTGAATTACCTCCCACTGTATGACTCCCATGATACATGAGGATTATTACAATTCAAGGTGAAATTTGAGTGGGGACACAGAGACTAACCACATCATTCCAACCCTGGCCAGTCCCAAATCTCATGTCCTCACATTTCAAAACCACGCATGCCTCCCAACAGTCCCCAAAGTCTTAACTTATTTCAGTATTAACTCAAAAGTCCAGAGTCCAAAGTCTCATCTGAGACAAGGCAAGTCTCTTCTGCCTATGAGACTGTAAAATCAAAAGGAAGTTAGTCACATCCTAGATACAATGGGGTTACAGCCATTGGGTAAATACAGCTGTTCCAAGTGGGAGAAATTAGCCAAAATGAAGGAGGTACAGGTCCCATGCAAGTGCAAAATCCAACAGGGCAGCCAAATCTTAGAGTTCTGAAATGACCTCCTTTGACCCCATGTCTCACATCCAGGTGACATCACGCAAGAAGTGGGTTCCCATGGTCTTGGGCAGCTCCACTCCTGTGGCTTTGCGGGATACAGCCCATGTCCTGACTGCTTTCATGGGCTGGTGTTGAGTGTCTGCAGCTTTTCCGGGTGCACACTGCAAGCTGTTGGTGGATATACCATTCTGGGATCTGGAGAACGGTGGCCTTCTTCTCACAACTCCACTGGGCATTGCCCCAGTGGGGACTTTGTGTGGGGGCTCATACCCCACATTTCCCTTCTGTTCTGTGTTAGCAGATGTTCTCCATGAGGGCTCCACCCCTGCAGCACACATCTGCCTGGACATCCAGGCACTTCCATACATCCTCTAAAATCCAGGTAGAGGTTAACAAACCTTAATTATTGACTTCTATTTATCCGCAGGCCCAACACTGCGTGTAAGTCACAAAGGCTTGGGACTTGCATCCTCTGAAGCAAGGGGCTGAGCTCATTTTAACCATTGCTGGGACACAGGGCACCAAGCCCTGAGACAGCACAAAGCAGCAAGACCCTGGGCCCAGCCAACAAAAGCATTTTTTTCTTCCTAGGCATCCCAGCTTGTAATGGGAGGGGCTGCCATGAATACCTCTGACATGCCCCAGAGAGATTTTCCCCATTGTCTTGGCAATTAACATTTGGCTCCTTATTCCTTATGTAAATTTCAGCAGCAGGCTCAAATTTCTCCTCAGAAAATGGATTTTTCTTCTCTATTGCATCATCAAGCTGCAGATTTTCTGAACTTTTATGCTGTTTCCCTTTTAAATGTAAGTTCCAATTCCAAACCGTATCTTTGTGAATAAATAAAATTGAACGCTTTTAACAGTACCCAAGTCACCTCTTGAACACTTTGCTGCTTGGAAATTTCTTCCACTAGATGCCCTAAACCATCTCTCTCATGTTCAAAGTTCCACAAATCTCTACGGCAGGGGCAAAATGCCACCAGTGTTTTTGCTACAGCATAAGAAGAGTCACCTTTGCTCCAGTTCCCAACAATGTTCTCATCTCCATCTGAGACCACCTCAGCCTGGACTTTATTGTCCAAACCACTACCAGCATTTTGTCCAAAACCATTCAACAAGTCTACAAGTCTCTAGGAAATTCCAAAACTTCCCACATTTTCCTGTCTTCTTCTGAGCCCTCCAAACTGTTCCAACTTTGCCTGTTACCCAGTTCCAAAGTCACTTCTACATTTTTGAGTATCTTTAGAGCAGCACCCACTTCTGGTACCAATTTACTGTATTAGTCTCTTCTCATGCTACTAATAAAGACATATCTGAGACTGCGTAATGTATAAAGGAAAGAAGTTTAATTGATCCACAGTTACACATGGCTGAGGAGGCCTCACAACCATGGTAGAAGGTGAATGAAGAGCAAAGTCATTTCTTACGTGGTGGCATACAAGAGGTAGGGTGTTCAGGGAACCTCCCCTTTATAAAATCATGAGATCTCATGAGACTTATTTACTTTCATGAGAACAACATGATAAAGACCTGCCCCCATGATTCAATTACCTCCCACCAGGTCCCTCCCATGACACATGGGAATTATTACAACTCAAGGTGAAATTTGGGTGGGGACACAGAGCCAAACCATAGCACTTGCTAATTTTTAATTTTAATTTTTTGTAGAGATGGGATCTTGCTGTGTTGCTCAGGCTTGTCTCAATCTCTCGGCCTTAAGCAATTCTCCCACCTCAGCCCCCGCAAAGTCCTGGGATTACAGGTACAAGCTACCATGCCTAAACTTTTTCTTATTTTGAAACAAGTAATATGCAGACTTAATTTTAAAACAGATTAGGTAATTCTTAATTATCTTTTTATTGTTATGTAAAATCCCTTCACAGATGCAAAAAAAAAAGCTATTTGATCTTCCAACCTCAGTTTCTCTATTTGTGAAAAGAGAGTTGATTGGCCTCCTTGTTGAGTTTTGAGAATTAATTAGTTTATACTTGAAAAGTGAATTCATTGTGAAAGGTCTCATTTAAATGCAAAGTTATTAATCAGTGAATACCAAATTCAGCAGTTTTCTTTTACTTTCTAAACTCCTAGCAACTCTCCACACAAAATTCTAAATTATTTATCCTTTTTACTTTCTTTAAAAATCTTTTTATACACGTTGTCCAGCCTGCTTTTAAAATGTTTGCAATATATTATCCTCTTTTTTATATAAAGATGCAACTTATAAATTCAGGAAAATATTTTTCCATAGATATGTTTTTATTTTATTTCCCCAGTTTCCCCAAATCTCTGTTATTTGCAGCATCTTTGTAACATAATTGATTGCATTAACGAAGTAACCAACTGGTGACTCAAATTGTGACTCTGAATTGTCACTCCATCACTAGTACATTTGCAGAAGAAATGCAATATTTTTCAACATATTTTATGAAACATTAACTATTATATTTCAGTGCAAGTTCTCAAGATTTATATAGATGCTGCTTTCAATTCAAGAGAAAATGTCGAGATCATGCCTTTGGCTCCACCATGGAGCTGAGATAAGTAACTGCAAGCTTTAAAACTGATACCTTAAATAATATGAATCCAATCAGGAAAAAAAAACACCTTATTTATAATTTTTCTCACCACTACATATACAGTGAAATATTTATAATAATATAATAGGTAGATAAATACAAACATGTATCTCTTCAAAAAGCATGCTATTTGAAAGTCAATTTGTATTTAGATTTTTATTTCACAAGCAGACAGAAGAAAAAGATGGATGGATTAAAATAATGTAGTTACTTCTACATTTCAAAGTTGAGTTTTAGAAAACTACTTGGAAAATACATTTCTCTAAACTCACTTCTGGGTTTTATTGTTTGCTTTAACAAAAACATCATCTAATTTTCGAAGAACTGTTCTGCATTTAGGTAGTTTTTGTTCTGCCAGAAATCATTACTTACATATGCCTGTCATGGAACAGTGAAGTTTAAAACTATTGAATCTAAACATTACTAGAGAGCAAACTATATAAAGCATCCTTATTTTTTCAATGCAATTTACACGCAAATAACTTTTGACAGTTTCTGAAAAATTAACAAAATAAATAATTCTATAGTGACTCAGTAAATAAAAACTTACTATTAACTTATTCGCTATATTATTGTTACATTCATCCATCATTTATTGTAATCGTATAAGCACTTAAATGTTGAGAATTTAGGATGAAAAGACAAGAATACTTAATTTTACACATCTGATCCCTTAAAAAAGATAATCTCTTAATTAATCTTTATTCTCAATAGAAATGATTATTTTACTAGTATTATTTTTCAAGTGATTAATTTTTTTTACATTGCTTTAGTAAAAGTAACTTCACAACATATCAACCTAATTTATATGAGCAAACAACAGTATTAATCTAGTTTACTAACTACAGTCACTTGTTGTTTTGGTTGAAAAAGTAGTATTTTGATTAGCATTAGATATACTTACTGGTTAACTTTGTATATATTTAGGTACTACTTAATTTCAAAACTTGCAAATAAAGTCATCAAGTTATTTTGCCTTGTTTAAATGTTTGCTTCCAACAAATTAGAAAAATGGATATTTACTTGATTTTTTAATTACATTTTATTCTGAATCCTGACGCCTCCTAGAGATAGCCCATCTGCTCACAATCTCCAGACAATTCAAGGGAAGAAACAAAATTGTCCACATCTTAGAAGGCTCAAAAAGAAAAACAGCAGTTAAGATATAATAGCATCCCTTAGGTTTTTAATAATAATAATAAACAATAATATTTTGTTCAGAACAAGTTAAATATTGACCAGTAAAATAAGAGCTAAAATTGGGAGTTCATCTACCCTGGGGATTCTTCATTATGTTGAATTCAAACATTGGAGTGACTTTCCCTCCACAAATCAACTTCTGCTGTAGGCCCTTCCTTAATTAAGAATACAAAATGTATTCCCTTGTACAGTTCTTGCCTGTTTTTCTTGCTGATCTACCATGTTTTTAAGTGATCATCTCTTTCCATCCATTCTAAGTCCCAAATATAACTCCTACTTGCCCCTCTTTTCCTTCTGCGTTGCTCCTAGCTCAGATCAGGACTTCCTTTGTTTTCTCTCCAGTTCCTCTCCTCCATGGTCTACAGAGGCTTATGCTTCACTACCTGCTTGTAAGCACCCATAGTTGACCCACTGGGCCCTTTATAAAATATCAATACCTTCCACTCAAAACTGCTTCATGTCTTCTTTTTCCAACACCACCTAGAAAGAAATCTTTAACTTTTGTTTAATGCTATGACATGAGCCAGTGTGTGTGTGGTGTCATGCCAGCTCCCTCCAGAGAGTTAACTGCCTCATCCCAGAAGACATGCTCCATATCTTGTGAATGCTGGCACTAATTATTTGCCTAGATTATTATTTTTGTGTATATTCTACTGAGACTGCTTATAAATAGAAGGAGAATGGCTTCTTTATCTTGCTATCCAACTGGTGCTTGAGTCCTGGCTCCTTTGTTTACTAGCTCTGTGACACTGAGCAAGATATGTGACACCTGCTTCATCTATAAACAGGTTTTAACTAACATTAAATGAGTGAATGCATTTAAAAATCTTAGAATAGTAGCTGAGATAGCATGCAAAATTAAAATGAATATAATTGATATTGTTTATGCTATTCTTTTATTTACATTTTTCTGCATCTATCAGTATATGACTCAGAGAAGGCATTCAATAAATATTGTTGAATTTAAATGAGAGAAGCAAAGAGGCTTAATTATTCATCAAAGCAAGCAATGATCACCAATATTATTATCATCATTACCATCATCACCTTCAAACAGTCAACATGAGCAAAATATGTTAGCTAAACAAATGACAAGACATATTGTTTACATCTACAATACTTGCAATCAATATGAATATTGTTTCCATATAGCTGTGGTTAATATGCAATTCAGCACTGTAAATTTGCATAATAGCAATGTGTTATGTGACAAGGGCAGAATTATAAATATTTTTATAATTATAGTTACAACAAATATATGTCTTAATGTTTCGTGAGCAATGTCAGTTTTATAAATGTGCGTTCACCCATTGCACCCAGCAACCTCATAGAGAGCACGTAAGATACAGGACTTTAATGGTATTGATAATTCAGTTCTGAACATAGGTGTGGGCAAGACAGGTGTTCATAACATTTTATATATATATTGCATGTCTGAAATAATTCATATTGAAAAAGGAAACAATTTCATGTAACATTTTCCAACAACAATTTCCGTCCTTTCTGTCCTGAAGCAGCACAAAATTCCAAGTGGAGGATAAGAAAATAAGGGGCCCATAACTTTACTAGTCAGCATAGTCATTTCAGCGGACCTCAACTGATTTCTTGAACTTTAATTCAACATTTATCTCTAGGAGTTAATTGTTACTGGAACCACGAAATGGATAAATATGACTTCTTTTTTTTCTTTTTCTTCGTTGGTCTAGTGGCTTATTCAGTATGTTCTGAACACACAATGGCTAGTATGTATTAATGGTTGAATATAAATACATGTGATTCCATCATATCAAATTATTGATTGACAACACTGATTTAATATTATTGAAGGAAATACAGATTTTTAATATTTTGGGAAGTAACTTTTGTTTAGTCAGAGACAAGAGAGTTATATGCAGGCTTACTTGTTTACTTTTCTTAAAAATGCAAGCTTTATGAAATCCTGGTACTGCATCACTTCCTGTGTAAACTACTTGTCCATTATATCATGCTCTAAAAATAAAATGCAGAAACACTCCCTACTTAGACAGCAGGAATTAAGTTTTCTGATTCTAAGTAGTGGTTTTAGGACAGGAATAATTTTGTGTGTTAGTTTAACCTGTTTTCTGCTAGTACTGCTAACAGCTCTTTCTTGCTAAAGGTCACCTTGAATGAACTGCAATGTATAACTCATATACTGTAGGTATAGACTAAGGAAAAGCTGAAAGGATAAGGCAAGGACCTTTTCTGACTCAGCTCTTCTTGCTCTCATGTCCTGCTTTATAATATTTCCTTTCTCTGGACACTCTTCCCCTTCCCTGAAGCTAACTCCTTACCCTGGACCTCATCATCTCATGACTGAATTATTCCATAGCCTCTTGATTGAAATCTTTATTTTTTGGTCTTTTCACAAAGCAAGCCATATTCCATAATGCGACGTAGGAATTCTGTAAAATATACTATTGTGTGTACCAGTTCCTTCTTACATGCTTTTAAATGATTCTATTGCCTACTTGCAGAATGCCAAATAGGTTCCAGGTGATTACCAACTCCAGTCTACAGTCAGGCTTACCTAGAGTGTTGTGTGGAAATGATCGTGAGTGTGGTTTTCAGAATTACCTGGAAAGAGTGCGTTGATTGATTAGTTATGTCTGCAACAGGAGTAGAAATGGGGACTTGTAGCCTATAAAGAGTGGATTCAAGAACTGTTCCAACAGAGTAGAACCTACTCTCTTAACATTCTCAAATGGAATGTGTATGTGCCCACACAGAAAAAAAAAATCATGATTTGAAATAACGGTATGCAATATTCATGAAAAAGGCTAGTATATAGCACTATTTCCCCAACTGTGTGAATTATGAGGTATGTGTTACTAGTTACACAGTGCAAGCTACTTAACCTCTCTATGACTCAGTATCCTCATCTGCAACATGTGAATGATAATAGGGTTCTTATAAAAATTAAATGTGTAAATATGTGTAAATTGTGTAGAGAAGTGCCTGATGTATAGCAAGTTCATTCAAAACATGTGCTTTTATTATCATTATTATTATGTCTTACAACAACTACAAAAGTCTATTAAACACCACACCACTTTGAGAAGGAAACATTTCTTTTTGATGGGCTTTATTTTTTAGAACAGTTTTAAGTTTACAAAGAAATTGCAGAGAAAGAACAGAGAGTTCCCATAAGTTCCTCTCCTTGCTGCAATAATAGGTTTCCCCTATTATTAACATTTTTGCATTAATGCAGTAAATTTGTTACCATCGATGAACCAATATTAATAAGTTATTACTTACAAAAGTCCATAGTTTTCATCAGTGTTCACTCTGTGTTGTACAGTTCTGAGGGTTTTTACAAATATATAATGACATGCATCTATCATTATAGTATCATATAAGACAGTTTAATTTGCCTAAAATACCCTGTGTTTTCCATTTTCATCCCTACACCTTCCCGCTAATCCCCAGACAACTACTGATATTTTTACTGCCTCTGTAGTCTTAGCTTTTACTAAATGTCATATTCTTGGGATAATATAGTGTGCAGCTTTTAAAACAGTCTTCTTTCACTTAGCAATATGCATTTAAGGTTCTGTCATTTTTTTGTGGTTGATAGTACATTTATTTTTATTTTTACCAGCCACTTGAGTGTTTTTAATTAATTAATTACTTTGTTTGTAGTGGTTATTAATTTTATTATCTTTTAAACTTTTTCAAATTTATTTTAGATTCAGGTAGTACATTTGCAGATTTGTTACTGTAACAAGTGATGCTGAGGTTTGGAGTACAAAAGATGCCATCACTCAACTACTAAGCATAGTACCTAACAGTTAGTGCTTCAGCTCCTGCTTACCTCCATTCCCCACCCCAATCATCCCCATTGTCCATCGTTGCCATCTTTATGTCCCTGAATACCCAATATTTATCTTTCACTTATACATGAGAGCATGTGGTTTTGGATTTTGAGAAGAAAATTTTTGAAAATACGTTTCTTACCATGTTTTCACCACCATATATATTTACATATATAGATATACATATATCAGTATATATATATATATATATAACAATAATATATATAAATCAATATTTATAAATGTTTACATGTATATATACAAGTGTATATAAATATAACTGTGTGGAGAAATTTCTTTTGACACCAGAGAAACAATTGGCAATTATTCGACTTCCTGCCACAGTTAAAATTTAATTAAAAACAATTAAATACTAAAAACAAAGTAAAGGAATTGTTTGTGGCAGAAGGAAGGAATTGGTCTTCTAATGGAAGAGGAATTATGAAATGACACCTAGGTAACATATCAGGCACCATCCTACTCAAGGCCTTGGCATTTACTGATTTATTTGCTTGAAATGCTCTTCCCTAAGTATATTTTTGGTTATGTCTCCTCTGTTAAGACTGCCTAGTGGTCATCACTATGAGACCTTGCATGTCTTTTGCTAAGTGCAATGCCCTTGGTGCCTCATATCCTTCTTTTCTGGAGATATCTTAGGATGTGTGATTGTTATTCATGGAAACTGTCAGTTTTCTTAAGTTTTTAAAGTCACTTTATATTAGATTATATAGTCTATTACACATTATTTTAATTTATTTTCTGTCTCCCCACATTAAAATTTAAGATATATGAGGACAGAGAACTTTGTTTACTGTTGTACCCACATTGTCTAAAAAAATGGCTTATATTTTTTGGGAGCATAAGAATTATACAAAATGTGACTAGAGGATTTGTTATTTTTGTTGAAATAGATAGACATTTTTAGTTGTTTGAATGAAAATATCACTTATTATACTCCCACACCATATGTGGGGGTCTTGATTTTGCCATTGGAGGCTTGAGGAATGAAGTAGGATTTAATAGATAGGCTTTTGGTTTTAGGAAATATTTTGAAATTAATGTGTAGCTGTGTTAGAAAACCTGTGACTGAAGATTATTCAATAAATAATTGTGATCATTATTATATTATTGATGCACAAAAATGCATCCTTTTATTATTTAGTAAATATTTGGAAATTGTTTTGAGGAAATAGTAAGATCTAAAGTCTATCCCAGAAAATATTCACACAAAAAGTCATGGATAGATTCCTGGTCTTATTTGACAGTGTCTGATGCAGTGAGGAAGATGGCTGAAGGTGAACATGACCTCAGCTACATTCTACCTTGCACAAGGACAAGGCCAGGGGAAAAGGTAAAAAGCTCTTGTCCCTTTTTCATCAGTAAAAGGCCCTTTTCTGGAGACATCATTAGATGTGTGATTGTTATTCATGGAAACTGTCAGTTTTCTTAAGTCCACCCTGTAACAGGATACGTGAGTGACAGACAGTGGGCCATTATCTTGACAAGAGAGATCTTTGCTAGCAAAAAGTCAAGGTAAAAGTAAACCTAAAATAAGAGAGTAAGATTATTATTTTTGAATTCGGTGTTATTTATAGCTACTGTAAATCCAAAATGCACACTTGTGTTTTAACTGTTAAGATTTTCCTTTCCTGGCTCACTTTTTGCCAGATTATCCAAATGAGTGTGAAGGAAAAGACCAATCATTTAGTTGCTGATTTAATGGTAATATATGTGATATATGTAGACTTAATATTAAAGGGATTTTATTTCAGTGTTTTGACATTAAAAGCAGTCATTATAGCTGTTGAATATATTGTTTTTATTTCTCCCCAAGTAATCTTTTCTGTAAAGTATGTTTTCAATGTTAATTAAACAGGGACCATAAAGAGTCCTTAAGTCATTTTTAGAAAATGTCTTCAAAGTGGTTTTATAATGCTAGTTAATATATGCTTATAATCTGAAGAAAATACCACAGTTGCTGTAGAATATAGCAAATGAGTACAGAACAAAAGATCCTACACATTCTGGGTTGAATATATATCATTATTGAACGCAGGAGATTCGACAGAGACCGTTATTGGGAACCACATCAGGAAGAGGTGAGGGAAGGAGGACTGGGCAGAGGGAAAGGCTGAACTGTATGGCAGTTGCAGCAGGTATTTCAGATGATTGGATGAGCAGCTCTGAAACTGATTGTTTTTCAGTTTTATCCCCAGTAATCCAAGGGATCCAAGCCTTTGCACTCTTACAACATTCAACCATTGATTGTAAGCTACCTCCCGAAGGACAGTTGTGGGATGAAGGTTTATAAACTTACAAGAGACAGCCTTCTTTAATGATTGACAATTTCCAGAGAGAAGGACGTAGCTCTATGCCACAAGCAGCCAACGTTCCTGACAATGGGAAAAATGACAGTCTCAGTCCAAAGAAGGACCTGGGTGACAAATCACAGCATCCATTACAGTCCACTTATTGCTTCAAGCCGTGAGTTTACCCCATCTATAAACAGCTTCCTTGTGGTTTAAGGTGGTCCTTTTCCAGGGATAACTTACAAGAGGAAAGTTAATAAGAGAGACAGAGCTCATAAGGGTGCTGGTCTTAAAGGCATAACTTAGTACTTATCATCTCTCTTCTCTACTATCTATTCCAGATTCCTCTCACTATTTGTCAGCACACTGCCTAGTCTGGGTGGCTCACTTGGATGGGTTGCCCAGACATCATCTTTAAAAGATCTGAGCCCTGGTCACTGTGGAATCCTAATTAGGGAAAAGAGTCAGATTGGTGAGAGTAGGGGAAAGCGAAGAGAGAAAGGAGATAAGCTACAAGTCTGCCTTTCTTCAAGATCCAGGACACACAGCCCTCCTGCGCAAGTAACTCACAATCTCTCTGTGCCCAACTATCACCAGACACCTGCAAGTTAGCTCACTGCAACCTTGGCATTATCAGTACTGCAGAAAGCCCTCTTCAACAGACAGCATAAACACTAACCTATAAAATCTCCAGCAAGCCTTTTGTTTCTTTATAGTCAGTCAGTTTCCGGCTGCCCGTTGTCTCTCTAGAAACATATTTTCCTACTTTCTCTAATAAATCTTCCTTCCTTTCCCTATAGCTCTCTTAGTAAATTCTTCTTTTACCCCCACACCACCGGCCGTCATTTGCCTGCAACAGTCACCAGGTACTTTTCAGGCTGTGACAGCTGCACCTGTCCATTTGCTGTCATAATTGGACGCAGGGGTATGAAGAAATTCTCCTATGAATCATTAGGGTGCCAAAATTACTATTTATGCCTCTGATGATCAGGGTCAGCTACCTACAAGACAGTTAATCCTTTCTTTGACAGCTAGTTTCTTGGCATAAGAAGCACAAAGTGACTGGAAGTCAGCAACAGCTTAAAGTTTAATAGTTTCATAAAAGCTCTGGTAGAAGTGTACCCTTCCTTTTGAGAACTAGGTCTTCTAGACATGCTGAGACTAGAAGAACCGAGAAAAGAAACACAAATTCTTCAAGTGTGCTGCTATTATTTACTGCCACCTTTGTTTCCTAGACCCATGCATTCCAAATATTATAATTGCTGGTACCCAGCCCTCACAATTTGTCATTTATTACTACCTCAAATTTGTCTCCAAAAGGTTGTACCGTTTGCACTACTACGCCAGTAGCTTCTAAATGGTATGGTAGCTGACAGGCTAGAGAGATTCCACAGCCATGTGGCCATTGCTCCTTTCTTTTCTTTAAAGTGGATCTTTTGATTCCATGGGATATTATGTGGGATAACGTGTTGGTTGAAATAGTACTTGTGAGGCTTACTTACACTGTAAGGCTTCAGATAGTTGCTAGTTGAGGTGGTAAAGGCAAAAATGGAAAGCCTACATTTGGGTTGATCCCAGATGAAATGAACTGCTGCTCCTTCTAGCGTGGAAGGAGTCCGATGTAATTAACTTACTTCTAAGTCCTTACTGCTTATAGGTTGGACGTTTGTCAGTGACAGTATCTAGTTTAGCATTACTGAGTGGAAGCTCCTCGAGTTAAGCTCATGCATAGCCTCCATACCTGCCCCCTAGCTACAGCATTAATTAGTCCATTTTACCAGTGCTGGGACGGCAAAGACAGCCTCTGCTGATATCAGTTGGCTAGGTCCTTTGATATACCTTTTGTACAGTGCCCCTTCCATAGTGCATCTCTCTGATGGGCATTAATATGCTATACAGATATAGTCACAGTTTGTTTCTACTCTCATTGGTCCATATATATATATATATATATCTTCTCTAGAGATTTCTGTCTGATATTCCAATATTTCTCTCTCTGGGACCCTAACAGCCACACTATTTTCTATGGATAATAGGTCTATATGTATTTTCTTACCTCAGGCTACTCTTCTTCCCACATAAACTGGGTGACCTGTTGCGCTGCCTAAAATTCTGTTAATTGGAAGGAATTCTCACTGGTAAATTTTAGAATTGCCCTGAATTGTACAACAGCAGTCTAATCATGGTGATCACCCACATACCAAACCATCCCACCCCAAAACCAGGCTTGAAAGTGTCCACTTTTGTCACATAGGTGGAGACACAGGTGTGAGGTGATTCAAAGGTACCAGTGAAGCAGGGGTGCGTCGTATGGATATCTTGGTCACATCTTTGCATACTTTATTTGTATACTTGTCCTTAGCCTTGCCTGTGCCCAATCCCAGATGTAACACAAACACACTATGGAGGATTCCTGCCAAAGCCACTTGGTCCTATGACTTGGTGAATCTGATAAAATCATGTTGTAAGCTCTGGTAGCCTAATAGCATGGTTGCTTGTTGTCCTGTTGTCAAGTGCTGCTCTATCAGGACCTACTAACCATCAGAAATTTTTGTTTTTTTGAGATGGAGTCTTGATCTGTTGCCCAGGCTGGAGTAGAGTGGCGCGGTGGCACAATCTTGGCTCAGTGCAACCTCCGCCTCCTTGTTTCAAGTGATTCTCCTGCCTCAGCCTCCAGAGTAGCTGGAATTACAGGCATCTGCTATCACGCCTGGCTAATTTTTGTATTTTTAGTAGAGATGGAGTTTCACCATGTTGGCTAGGATAGTCTCGAACTCCTGACCTCATGATCTGCCCACCTCGACCTCCCAAAGTGCTGGTATTACAGGCATGAGCCACCATGCCTGGCCAGAAATTTTTTTTTTAATGTGAGTATTATTTTCACTTTCCGATCATAAGACCTTTCTCCAGTAGCTTAGAAGCTACATGGTGATTCTCCTATTGGGTTTTGTCATGAATGCCAAACAACATCTTCTTTTTAAATCTGGGATGCTTTTTATACTATAATATCCATCAGGTTACGTGGCCTGAGAGGTAAGACTGCTTGCGCCACTGCCTAGACCTGCTATAGTACCTGTTCCTGCTCTGTGTATGCTCAAAGATGGCACCCTTGTTTGTCAACCAGTAATGATTAGACCAATATTCCCAAGGGGGACATGATATCTCCAGAATCTAGGACAGCTTGTCAGGCATTGTACTTCTATTTTAGTGGTGGGGGAGATGAGATTTAATAATTTGTTCGTTACTCTAAAGGTATGAGATATAGCAATGTGCTCTTTACTATTGCATTCTCAGAACATAGAATCACTAAAAATCTCAGGGATATGGTCGACCCTTGAACTTTCATAGGATCTTTTTTTCTCCTATTTTCTGGAGCTTATATGTCTCATAATAAATGTCTTTACCAAGCTAGTCACTGACTCATCCACATAAGTTTGCATGGTGTTGATGGTGTAAAGTCAAGTAGATCTGTGTAATGTAGTAAAAAAGTCTGGAAAGGACAGTTTGCTTTGGACTGTATTATCACAGAGCATAGGAGACTTAATATAGCCCAAAGTGAGAATGTAAATATATACTATTCTGTTTTCCCCGCAAATGTGAACTTCTGTTCCTTTTGTTCCTGACGAAGATGGAAAAAAATTGCATTTATAAGATTAATGGGCACACATTATACACCTAAGGGCATATTTACGTGCTGCAGCAAAATTCTTTTGATATGTTCATAAAAAATAAGTTAACTAATTTCCTCTCAAAAAAACGAAATACTGAAAATGTTATAAAGATACTGAAAATGTTATAAAGATACTGAAAATGTTATAAAATAAATTACATAGGCTCCTTGAATGATCTTTACTAAATAGAGCATCATCAAATATTGAAAATGCTGTCATGTGGAAAAGAAATTGAACAGATACTGAGTGGGCACGAGGCATAAAATCATGACCAATGTACAAAAAGATGGATTTTATTTCAATACAAGGAGGAATTTTGTAGCTGTGTTGTACAAGGATGGAATGGGTGACTTGGGAGGTAGATCATTTCCTGATATTGTAAGTCTTTTAACAAGAGTTTGACAGCCTTTTGAAGCATGTAGTTGTGGTACAAGCTGCAGAATATTTTGCGTAAGTGATAATAGAGAATACTTGCAATGCTGAGATTATATAAATCTAACATATTCTCTATGGGCAGTGATAATATTCAGATATTACTTACATGTTCATTCATTTGAAAAACATGTATTGAGCATTTGCAGTGTGCTAGGGCTAGGGATGAGATATTTTTGTTGGCTTTGTTTCCTTGGATAACTATGATAAAAAAGTTTCTGCTATTTGAGAAATACATCATTGTTGCCAAACACCAAAGAGACTTTGAACCTTCAATGTTAATATGTAGATATGTTTGCATTTATTTATATATACAGATTTAATAGTTCAAATATACATTTCAATTCTTTCCAAAAAATAAAAAGGTAGTCATGAATAAAATGTATTAAAACCTCAGTACTAGTTAGAAACTGGCTAATTAAAAGTATTCATATTTTAATTTGGTAGATTCTGCTAATCATAAGATATAATGGGGTATATCTCCGTGTATCATGAGTATAATTTTTAGAATCTATTTGCAAACTCCTCTTTACCAGCTGTCTTAGTCCGTATGTGCTGCTGTAACAGAATACCACAGACTGGGTAGCTTATAATAAACAAATTAATTTTTCTCACAGTTCTGGAGGCTGAGAAGGCCAAGATCAAGGTCCTAGCCATTTTGGCTGTCTGGTGAGGGCTGCTCTAGGCTTCCACGATTGTGGCTTTTTGTCACATCCTCTGGAGAAGAATGATGTGCCCTCACACAGTGGGAGGTGGAAGGGCAAGCACTAGCCACATGCTACTTTGAAGCCTCTTTTTTTTTTTTTTTTTACTTTTATTTAAGGGGTACATGCACAGACTTGTTGGATGGGAAATTGCATGTTGCTGAAGTTTGAGGTATGAATGATCTCATCACCCAGATGTTAAGCATAGTACTTCATAGGTAGTTTTCCAACCCTCAGCCCTCCCTCCCTCCCACTTCTAGTAGTCCCCAGTGTCTATACTTGCCATCTTTATGTCCACGTGTACCCAGTGTTTAGTTCCCACTAAGAAGTGTGAACATGTGATATTTGGTTTTCTGTTTCTGCATTCATTTGCTTTGGATAATGGCCTCCAGCTGCGTCCATGTTACAGCAAAAGACATGATTTTGTCCTTATTTATGTTGAAGACTCTTGTATAATGGTCTTTATCTCATTCAAGAGAGGAGGAGCCCTCATAACCCAGGCACCTCTCAAAGCCCCCATCTTTTAATACCATCTAATTGGCCATCAAATTTTAACACTTGAATTTGGAAGGGGACACTTTCAAACCATAGCACCAGCTTTATGGAAGAATACTATGTTTGTGGTGCCCTTTATGAACTGCAACAGACATATCCAGCCTTTGTCTTGCAAGGCATTCCCAATGAAGTCCCAGGCAAAAAAAAAAAAAAAAAAAAAAAAAAAAAAAAGATTCTTAACATCTTTATAAGGAAGAAAATATAATATATATTTAGAAATATTGTTTAATGTGATATAAACATTTCTTTTTTTAACATTTCAAAATATTTAATTTTTATCATTTTACTTTCCAGTCTTCTTACATGGTTCCTGTTTCATGAAAGCAGTATCTTTCAAACTGTGCTTCTCCTAACATTATGTGTATAAACTTTCCAATTCACTGGGAAACTCCTTATAGACATTTAAAATTTTTATAAACCTGTTCTCAATGACTATTAAATGTCATCAAATCATTTTATAATATTTCCCCCCCCCTTTTTTGGTTTTATGTGCTGTAAATATATAAATATATAAGCATATACTTGCATATATTTATATTTTACCTTTAAAATATTATTTTTACTATTTTCCTTTTATGAATTTTTTATCTTTCATCCTGAAAATAGGACTCTTTAACCAAGAATTTATAGATGGTCACACAGAAGTTTGTGAACTTCCTAAATTTGTGTGGAAACATTATGTCTATATTCATACTTTTCTAAAGAGAGGATCTGTTTATCTTCCATCAAGTTCTCAAAGAGTTCCACCCTGCAAACAAGAAGCAATTACAGAATATTATTCTTCACTCAATATTTACTTCCCTATGGTTTTAATTTTTTTATTATACTTTAAGTTCTGTAGTACATGTGCACAACGTGCAGGTTTGTTAAATAGTTATAATGTGCCATGTTGGTTTGCTGCACCCATCAACTCATCATCTACATTAGGTATTTATCCTAATGCTATCCCTCCACCAGACCTCCACCCCACAACAGGCCCCAGTGTGTGATGCTCCCCTCCCTGCGTCCATGTGTTCTCATTGTTCATCTCCCACTTATGAGTCAGAACATGTGGTGTTTGTTTTTCTCTTCTTGTGTTATTTTGCTGAGAAAGATGGTTTCTAGTTTCATCTATGTCCCTGCAAAAGACATGAACTCATCCTTTTTCATGGCTGCATAGTATATTCTATGGTATGTCTGTGCCACATTTTCTTTATCCAGTCTATCCTTGATGGACATTTGTGTTGGTTCTGAAACTTTGATATTGTGAACAGGCTGCAATAAACATATGTGTGCATATGTCTTTATAGTAGAATGATTTATAATCCTTTGGGTATATACTCAGTAAGGAGAGTGCTGGGTCAAATGGTATATCTAGTTCTAGATCCTTGAGGAATTGCCACACTGTCTTCCACAATGGTTGAACTAATTTACACTCCCACCAACAGTGTAAAAGTGCTCCTATTTCTCCACATCCTCTCCAGCATCTATTGTTTCCTGACATTTTAATGATTGCCATTCTAACTGGCACAAGATGGTATCTCATTGTGATTTTGATTTGCATTTCTCTAATGACCAGTGATGATAAGCATTTTTTTCATAAGTTTGTTGGCTGCATAAATGTCTTCTTTTGAGAATATCTGTTCATATCCTTCACCCACTTTTTGATGGGGTTGTTTGCTTTTTCTTGTAAATTTGTTTAAGTTCTTTGTAGATTCTGGATATTAGCCCTTTGTCAGATGTATAGATTGCAAAAAATTTTCTCCCATTCTGTAGGGTGCCTGTTCACTCTACTGATAGTTTCTTAGTTTCTTTTTCTGTGCAGAAGCTCTTTAGCTTAATTAGATCCCATTTGTCAATTTTGGCTTTTGTTGCCATTGCTTTTGGTGTTTTAGTCATGAAATGAAATCTTTGCCCATGACTACGTCCTGAATTGTATTGCCTGGGTTCTGGGATATTTATGGTTTTAGGTCTTATATTTAAGTTTTTAATCCATCTTAAATTAATTTTTGTATAAGATGTAAGGAAGAGATTCAGTTTCAGTTTTCTGCATATGGCTAGCCATTTGTTAAATAGGGAATTCTTTCCCCATTGCTTGCTTTTGTCAGGTTTGTCAAAGATCAGATGGTTGTAGATGTATGGTGTTATTTCTGAGGCCTCTGTTCTGTTCCATTGGTCTATATATCTGTTTTGGTACCAGTATTATGTTGTTTTGGTTACTTTAGCCTTGTAGTATAGTTTGAAATCAGGTAGCGTGATGTCTCCAGCTTTGTTCTTTTTGCTTAGGATTGTCTTGCCTATTTGGGCTCTTTTTTCGTTCCATATGAAATTTAAAGTAGTTTTTTCAAATTCTGTGAAGAAAGTCAGTGGTAGCTTCATGGGGATCACACAGAATCTATAAATTACTTTGGGCAGCATGGACATTTTCACAATACTGATTCTTCCTATCCATGAGCATGGAATGTTCTTCCATTTGTTTGTGTCCTCTTTTATTTCCTTTAGCTGTGGTTTGTATTTCTCCTTGAAGAGGTCCCTCACATCCTTTGTAAGCTGGATTCCTAAGTATTTTATTCTCTTTGAAGTAATTGTGAATGGGAGTTCACTCATGATTTGGCCCTCTGTCTGTTATTGGTTGGTGTAAAGGAATGCTTGTGATTTTTGCACATTGATTTTGTATCCTGAGACTTTGATGAAGTTGCTTATCAGCTTAAGGAGATTTTGCGCTGAGACAATGGAGTTTTCTAAATATGCAATCATGTCATCTGCAAACAGAGATAATTTGACTTCCTCTTTACCTAATTGAATACTCCTTATTTCTTTCTTTTGTCTGATTGCCCTGGCCAGAACTTCCAATACTATGTTAAATAGGAGTGGTGAGAGAGGACATCCTTGTCTCGTGCCAGTTTTTGAAAGGAACACTTCCAGTTTTTGCCCATTCAGTATGATATTGGCTGTGGGTTTGTCATCAATAGCTCTTATTACTTTGAGATACGTTCCATCAATACCTAGTTTACTGAGAGTTTTTAGCATGAAGGGCTGTTGAATTTTGTTGAAGGCCTTTTCTGCATCTATTGAGATAATCATGTGGTTTTTGCCATTGGTTCTGTTTATGTGATGTATTACATTTACTGATGAGCGTATGTTGAACCAGCCTTGTATCCCAGGGATGGAGCTGACTTGATCGTGGTGGATAAGGTTTTTGATGTGCTGCTGGCTTCAGTTTGCCAGTATTTTATTGAGGATTTTCACATGCATGTTCATCAGGGATATTGGCCTAAAATTTTCTTTTTTTGTTGTGTCTCTGCCAGGCTTTGGTATCAGGATGATGCTGGTATCATAAAATGAGTTAGGGAGGATTCCTTCTTTTTCTATTGCTTGGAGAAGTTTCAGAAGGAATGATACCAGCTCCTCTCTGTACCTATGGTAGAATTTAGATGTGAATCTCTCTGGTCCTGGGCTTTTTTTGGTTGGCAGTCTGTTAATTACTGCCTCAATTTCAGAACCTTTTATCCTGGTTTAGTATTGGGAGGGTGTAGTTGTCCAGGAATTTATCCATTTCTTCCAAATTTTCTAGTTTACTTACGTAGAAGTGTTTATAATATTATCTGATGTAATTTGTATTTCTGTGGGATTGGTGGTGATATCTCCTTTATCATTTTTTATTGTGTCTATTTGAGTCTTCTTTCTTTTTTTCTTTATTAGTCTGGCTAGTGGTTTATTTTGTTGATCTTTTCAAAAAAACAGCTCTTGAATTCATTGATTTTTTTGAAGGGTTTTTTGTATCTCTATGTCCTTCAGTTCTGCTCTGATCTTAGCTATTTCCTGTTTTCTGCTAGCTTTTGAATTTGTTTACCCTTGCTTCTCTAGTTCTTTTAATTGTGATGTTAGAGTGTCGATTTTAGATCTTTCCTGCTTTCTCTTGTGGGCATTTACTGCTATAAATTTCCCTCTATATACTGCTTTAAATGTGTCCTAGAGATTCTGGTATGTTGTGTTTTTGTTCTCATTGGTTTCAAAGAACATCTTTATTTCTGCCTTCATTTCATTATTTACCCAGTAGTCATTCACGAGCAGGTTGTTCAGTTTCCATGTAGTTGTGCAGTTTTGAGTGAGTTTATTAATCCTAAGTTCTAATTTGATTGCACTGTGGTCTGAAAGACTGTTTGTGGTGACTTTTGTTTTTTTCACATTTGCTGAGGAGTGTTTTATTTTCAATGATGTGGTCAATTTGAGAACAAGTGCAATGTGGTTCTGAGAGACATGTATAATCTGTTGATTTGTGGATGTAGATGTCTACTAGGTCCTCTTGGTCCAGAGCTGAGTTCAAGTCCTGGATATCCTTGTTAATTTTCTGTCTCATCGATCTGTCTAGTATTGACAGTGGGGTGTTAAAATCTCCCACTATTATTGTGTGGAAGTCTAAGTCTCTTTGTAGGTCTCTAAGAACTTGCTTTGTAAATCTGAGTGCTCCTGTATTGGGTGCATAAATATTTGGGATAGTTAGCTTTTCTTGTTGCATTGATCCCTTTACCATTATGTAATGGCCTTCTTTGTCTGTTTTGATCTTTGTTGGTTTAAAGTCTGTTTTATCAGAGACTAGGATTGCAACTCATACTTTTTTTTTTTTTTTTTTTTTTTTTTTTTTTTTGCTTTCCATTTGCTTGGTAGATCTTCCTCCATCCCCTTATTTTGAGCCTATGTGTGTCTTTGCATGTGAGATGGGTCTCCTGAATACAACACACCGATGGGTTTTGATTCTTTATCCAATTTGCCAGTCTGTGTCTTTTAATTGGGGCATTTAGCCCTTTTACATTTGAGGTTAATATTGTTATTTTTGAATTTGATCCTTATGTTGTCATTATGTTGCTAGTTGGTTATTTTGCCCATTAGTTGATGCAGTTTCTTCATAGCATCAATGGTCTTTACAATTTGGCTTGTTATTGCAGTGGCTGGTACCAATTGTTCCTTTCCATATTTAGTGCTTCCTTCAGGAACTCTTGTAAGGCAGGCCTGGTGGTGACAAAAATCTCTCAGTGTTTGCTTGTCTGTAAAGGATTTTATTTCTCCCTCCCTTATGAAGCTTAACTTGGCTGGATATGAACATTTCTATCCTGAAACTACTTCTGAAGTTTTATCTAGAAGATGAGAAAACATTATTTGAAATATCACCTCAGCATATCAAGAAAAGCAAATGTCATTTAAGAAAGTGTGTAACCTATGATTTTAAAATTAATCTGGATTATATCTATTTTACCGAAGTTTACATTAATTTCAGCAAAATGCACAGACTTTGTCTATTACAGTGAGCTCAGATGTTAAAATTGGAGACACATACATTCACTTCACAGATTTGTCAGTATTAGCTGAGTGACTTTCTGCAAGTTCCTTTATCCTCTTGAGCTTTGGTGACTTATCTTTGAAATAGGGGTAATTCTCACTAAAAGACAGTTTGTTTCCAAGGTTCTCCAAGTATTAAATTAGATAATAAATGTAAAATATGTTTAACAATGTGCCTGACATAATGAGCACTTACCAAACAGTACTATAGGTGGTATAATGAAAATTATGATTAGTAACAATAATGTGTTATCATTACTAAAACTTTCATCATTAATAACTTAGTAGTATGTTTTAAAGCATACTACTTTGATCAAGATATTTTGAGTTTAGCTGATGGTGAATGTCACCACCAGATTAGATTAGAGAGGACTTTTCTCCTCTATTTTGGGGAATAGACTGACTATTAAATTACATGCAATTCTTTATATATATGCATTAGGAATGGAATTCTCAAACCAACATCTTTATTTTATCCAATGCTCTTAAATTAACATGTGTGCACTTACTATAATAGAGTATAATACAGTTAATTTTTTTCTAAATTTATAAATTACATGCAATTCTTACTCTGATTTATAAGTTAAATTTTATCATAAATGATTAGTAAATGAGATCTCACTGTCAGCATGCTTTTCCAATTTCATTCAGCCTATGTCAATGAAACTTGATAGTAGGGAAATTTTTAACATCTTAGAAAACATCTTTATGTTTCCTGTTTTGATCATCACCATAAAGCTTGAAATAGGTATAATTTTCCCATTCCACAGTTCTATAAGATGACAGGCAGGATAGTTTTATGTCTTTTCAGGGTCATTCAGATGGTAAGCAATGCAAATGGATTTGGAACATAGACCTTCCTTGTCCTAGCTGTTCTTTTCACTGTTGCTATGTTGACTGCATACAACTTCTTAGAGCTTCTCAAACGGGGATCTCAAAAGATATATTTACTTATCTGGGTGTGAAATTAAAATCCCAACTCTTATGACTACAAATAATATTGTGTACTAGAATTATTAACGTAATTCATAGGCATTTCAGACATGATTAACATGAGCTTCTTGCATTTTGAGGATTTTATTTACTTGTTTGTTTATTATAAACATAATCAGAACTGAAGTGTTTAGACATAATCACATACTGAATGGGGAAATAGTGAGTGTTGGCTATTGCACAGAATTTGACAGTGCTTTATGCTGATGATTTTATAAAGAATGTATGGGTGTTAAGATGCACTGCATGTGAATTTGTTTTGCCATTTGTCCCTAGTTATTATTTCTCTCTCTCTCACTCCCCACCAATATTTTAGCACATCTATCTATGCATAGTAATAGCTCCCTATTTCTTTTGACAAAATGTTTTTATCAGTATTAAGAGACAGTTAAAATGTTGGCTGCATAGTTATGCTGATAGAAATTACACTTGTGTATGTGTGCAAATATATACAAAAATATATAGAAACGAAGAGTCAAATTAGATCCTCAAAGACTTCCAAAAGAAAAGAGAACAGAAATACATTACATCTGAAATCTTGTGAACTTGAGTTTGTTTGGATAATAGAAAGATGACTCAGTACAGGTTTTAGGAAGACTAGCTTTTCAATAAAATTTATTGAGCATGTTAATGAATGGCTAGCTATGAACCTTCAGGTTGTTCAGATAGGATCAGAAGGCAAGGATAGCTAACTTAGTCACTTTTTAGCCTTTTAAAAATGTTTGCATTAGAAGTCTGAGAGGCTTAATGATGCAGTTAGTTAAAAATCCATTGTGTCTTACTTCCATAATATGGAAGAGAATTTAAATTCTTATAAACTAGTAATGTTTGAAATCTTTTCATTCACTTTTGATAATTGCTGTTAGAGATAAATATGCTTGAACAGCACAAAATTAAATACATTCCTTGCTTTGGTCATTAAGTGCTTAACATAATTATGTTAATTAAAACGTTATAATCAGATTTTCTGTAGAGATCATCTTTTCCAGTGTCTAAACTGCTGCCCTTGGCTGCATTTGATGCTGCTAACTCTTCTGCTTTCTAATGGGACAAGGAAATTTTGCAATTGCTAATCCAACTTCATCTTTTTGGCCTTACGAACTTCATTTGATGAAATTGATCACTCCCTTCTCTTTGAGACAGTTTCTTCATTTGACTTCATTTTGCAACACTAACCACTACGTAACTGCTTTCTCCTGATTTCCTCAAGCTCTTTTTGTTGGCCACCTTTGCTCATTCTTTTATCTATATTCACTCACTTGCTTAAGTACTCTAAGGACTTCTTCATTTATATCTCCAATTTAGCTTCCATGTACTCACTTACTCCTGCAAAATTCCAAAGTCTTATATCTGAATCCTTATTCAACATTTTCACCATTAGCAATATCAGTTCGATAACTCTAAAATGTACACTTGATTGTGTCCTTTAAACTAGTTTCTCCCAATTTCTTCCCATCTCAGCAAAAGACAAATCCAATCTTGCCAGTATTTGGTTCTGAAACTTGGAATATGTTGAGTCCTCTCTCTCACATCCTACATTCATTTCAACAACTATTCAATGCAGTTTCATAGTCAGAATATTCTGATAATATTTTAATCACTTTCATCATCTCCATTACCTTGATGCAAGACCTCACCATTTTTGGATTATTGCAACTAGTCTCAGCCTTACTTCCTATCTACCATGTAATCTATTTCTTGCATTGCCACCAGGATCATCGTGTTAAAAAGTAAGTCCGATCATGTCCATCTCTAACTAAGGCCCTTCACTTGTGAAGGGTGAGTGAAGGCTTCCCCTCTCACTCAGACTAAGAGCCAAAATCTCTACAATAGATTATATTGACATTATTCCCTACTCTATCACTTCTAGACCTTAGGTCCATTATTCTCCACACTCAGGGTCCTCTGTTCTGAAATCCCAAACTCCAACCTCAGGGCCCTTCACTTGCTGTTCTTTCTATTTAGAATTCAATTTCTCATGACATCCAGTGGTCATTTCCTTGCTTCCTTCAGATATTTGTTCAAATGTTACCTACTCAGTTAGGATTGTGCAGTATGCTTTATTAGAAATTACAGTTGATTTTTAAACAACAAGAAGGTTAGAGGCACTGACCTTCAGCATAGTCAAAATTCTGCATATAACTTTTGACTCCTCCGAAACTTTACCACTAATAGCATATTGTTGCCAGAAGCCATGTTGAATACATAAACAGTCAATTAGCACATATTTTGTATGTTATATGTACTATATACATTATTCTTACAATAAACTAGAGAAAAATATGTTAAGAAAATCATAAGGAAGAGAAAATGTATTCCTATTCATAAGTGAAGTGGATCACTATAAAGTCCTCATCCTCTTTGTCTTCATGATGAATAAGCTGAGGAGGTGCAGAGTTGATTTTCTTGTCAGGGATGGCAGAAGTGGAACAAAATTTGTGTAGAAGTGGAGCCTCACAGCTCAAACCAGCATCGTTCAAGTGTCCACCGTACACCACTGTACCTTTCGGCATTCTATACTGTTTTTCATTTTCACTGCGTTATTTTTCTCCATGTCTTTTTTCTTTTAAACCACCAAGCTCCACAATTAATATATTTTTGCTGTGGATTGCCTGAAGACAAGATTTTTTTTTCCTGCGATGTTCACTTCAATGTCTGGATTATATGATGTACTCAATATATATCTCATTAACTGAAATTAGTATGTCTCAGAAGGGAAAATGTTAAAACCTTTTTTTGGCTTATTTATCTCATATTCATAAATATCCTGCCTGAAAAAAAATTGTGTATCTAATATATAATGTGTGCATGGCATTCTTTATTTTCTCTTTCTCCAAAAAAAGAAAAAGTAGAACATACCATATGTCATTCAGTGGTTTCTTAAGAATGTTTCACTGGCTTCACTTATTCATTGTATCGCTTTAAAATGTTCGTTAATGATATTTTGTATTGAGCTATTATAAAAAATACATTTTCTACAAATTTAACATTCTCTTTATTACCATTTGATCTCATCATTCCAAAAATTATTTTTATTTTTCACTTGAAATAAATGAATATAATTTACTTGTTCAACACAAGCGAACTTGTGTTGAAGTTGACATGCAAAACGCTCTTTCTAAAATGATGCAAGTATTTTACATGAAAAGATGAAGGTCAAATCTAAGATTGAAATCTGATATATGATCTACATAAAATTATAATCATAAGAATTAAAAATACATAATTATATTTACATAGCGTGTAAAATATAAAGGTATGATTAGTTACGTTATTTTACTCCCTTTTTTATACTCTACAAAAAATATGAATAAAGAGGGTTTCAAGTTATAAAACTAGACTATTATCTTTCCAAAACTCAGCTTTTTAGATTAGCTCCTGTAATCTTCTCACAAAGGCAGAAATAAAAAAGTGAGAGAGAGAGAGAATTAATACCTTTTGTCATGGAAAGAAAATAGTAAAATATTAGAAAAATATGGTATAGTGGTTAACAGCATGGAATCTGACACAAAATGCCTGGGTTTGAGTACATACCCTAGCACTTGCTAGCACTTATTTGGGAAAGATGCTGACCATTTATTTGCCCCTGTTTTTTAAACTATTAAGTGGAGATATTGATAGAAACTACATAATTAAATTATTTATAAGATTAAATGACAATGTTTGGAAAATGCTTGGATTACATGTCTGGCATGTAGTAAGTGCTAAATAAGTGTGTGATAACTAAATAAATGGGAAAAGAAAATATATTACAATAAAGATATATTCTACAGGTAGAGGAAAAACTATTTGGAAGTATATTTTATTACTTAGAGTTTAAACTTCATAAGGTAAAGAATCTTGTCTAGTTAGAAAATATTTAGGTCAAGTAGAAATAACCTCCTTCTTTTCTTTTTAGGATTTGTCACCTTTTAATTTCTACCACATTTAATTGCAAGCACCTTTTAACTCCCTCATGGTGCTGAAAATTCAAATGTTCATCTCTTTTCCTCTGTCAAACAGCACCTGAATATATATAGAAATGGATTCAGGGCTCTTTTGGTAAGGAATTTAAATGATAATAGAGACCGGGTAACATCACAATTTTAATATGTAATTTGATTCTTGTTTTTCTTTATAGTGTAGTGGCAAATATTGAAATGCCAGTGGGAAAAAAAATGGAATATTTTAGTATTGTATCTTATTTTAATTACACAAGATGAATTGTATAATTTAAATGTCTTTTTATTAAAATTACTATTTAGTACATTTATCTCTCCTTTTTCACTGCAGAATTTTTTGTTTTTTTTTTTTTGTTTGTTTGTTTTTTTCAGAAACGGGTAATTTAGCCAAATACAGAGTAATAAGAAAGTATCCTGATAGTTTATCCAGAGTGAAAGCTTTCAAGAGTTTTCGTATTCCAGGGATCTCTATTAGATAAAAGAAGTATGAATGTATCTTCATTTCTACACACATTATCTTTATGTTTTAGTGCTTGTGCCTTCTGATAAGAAAAGCTTGGAAAACATTCAAATCTATATGAAAATAAACCCTACCATTTCAAGATCAAAGAGAACTGATAAATTTCAATATAATTTCTTAAAATTTTAAATAGTAACTATTTTATAACCTTAAAAATAACTCAATTTACATTTTCTCCTACAGGCTTGTTATTATGTTCAACAACAAAATTTACCAACTTGCAACTCTAAACTGTTGGGGTAAAAACTCATACCCCAAAATTTGTTGCTGATGACTCTCTTGGTTTGTGAAACAATAGACTTTCTCCAGGCATTATCTTTCCAGATGTAAACCTTTTAACTAGTTCTTATGAAAATATCTGCTAACAGAGCAAAATCATGAATGCATGTCTTTCAAATAAAGTTCCATTTATGTCATCATATTTTTAAAAATATAAGGATAATAAAAGTCTTTCTACCCTAAAGTCAAGTCATTTCACTATCTTTGTAGCAATTGAACAATTCTACTGTACCTTTCCATACTACTCCCCATCATCCGGTTTCTAATCCGGTTAGTCCTTATTTATAAATCCCTACTTCCATGCCTTTGAATATCTAAAGTGGATTAAGAATGACCACACATTCTCTGTCAAACTTTTCAGTGAGATGTTAATTTTATCCCGTACCTCCACCTCATCCTGGAATCTGGGCTTGTCCAGTGACTGCTCCCTAAGAGAGGCTGTGCCAGTTCTGGGCTTAGCTTTTAAGAGGACTTGGCCGTTTTTTTTTTTTCTCCCTCTTGGAACACAGGTTCTTGGGTTGCTCTCTCTTGAATACTAGCTACCATGTTATGAGAAGCTCAGGCCACATGCAGGGGCCATATGGAGGGAAGCTGAGGAACTTCAGTGGACAGCCCCATGACCCCCTAGCTGACAGTCAGTGCCAACCGTCAGCCATGTAAGTAGCCATCTTGGCTCAGCCCATTCAACCTCCTGGGCCTCAGCCTGTGTCACAGGAAGTGCAACCACCCAGCTGAGTCTATTCAATGCACAGAATCATAAGAGAAATAATAAAATAATTTGTTTTAAGTGGCTACAATTTGAAGTAGAGAGATAACTGAAACAACGTCCTCCTGTTTCCTTAAATATAGGGTTTAAATTTGGCTCAATTTAAGGTTTGTACCAAGCACCTTTGGTAATTTATTTCAATTGTCTTTATGTTGCATTTTCAACTAGAGTGTAAGTTATTCAAAGTCACTGAATATTGCTCTGTTTTCTTTCCATGTGTCCCTATAGCTATTAGTACATTATTAGCGGCATGGGACTCTGATAACCTGAGGTTGCCAGTTGAATCCTAACAGAATGGGAGTGTAAATAGAGCATAGAACAGGTGTCTTTCTATATAAGTCAAAATTTAAAAGACCATGTCCATGTGCATTATATATATAATATACACATATATTATACATACATTATATTACATCTAATATAATATGTGATATGCACATATATTATATACATACAATACCCACACACATTTATATTGGCATTTAATCTGGATTGAGCAAAAAAGTTAACTGTCATCTGGAGTTTTTTTGTTTGTAAACTAAATCTAAACTATCAGTTTTAGACACATTGTCATCTGTTAGTAATTTACATGAGGAATAGTGAAAGAATACCAGACTGAAGGGAAAAGAGAAATTATGCTCTAAATCAAAAACAAATAAATTATACAGAAAAGGAGAAAAAGCTAAAGTTATGGTCTGGAACTACGCTGTAAAACAGAGGTGAACACAGTAATTTTCTCCTTTCAGTTTCTACCATGTATTCTGCATGTACTTGATTGGGGAAGTAGCAGTGATTATGTCCACTCACTGTAATTAATGGTTTTCTCTGAATGGGTGCTGTATGCAAGACCATTTACTAGTTTAACAGTAATGAAGCATGTTTCAGCTCAACACCCTGGATTCAACAAATAGAATGATAGTATGCCCATTCCTGATCCAAGACTATTTTTTAAGGTATTGTTTAAAATGTGAAAGATTTTATTTTTTTAATTCCAAGTTCACTTTTGAGTTATTTAACTTTGAAAAGTAATAACTGTATCAGTACTTAAAAATATATCCAATATAATTAAATGATTCTCTAAATTTATTTCCTTGAGCACCTGACAATATTCCCAGGAAACCTCTCCCTGCTATGTTGCTTCCCAGAATTCATATTTCTGTGTTTCAAAACTGCACTTCCTTAGAGAGAAAAAGAAGGTTAGAAAATAATGCAGACTACAAAAGGCAAAGTGTATGTGTGGGGGTGGGGGTGAAGAATTAAGTCTCTTACACTCTAGATTAAGTTGCATTTATATAAAATTTAAAGGTAATTGGTCTTGATATAAAGGACACATTCAACAACATTTATTAAATATGTTTTCATTCTATTTCAAAATTCAAGTGATTCACGAAAACAAATATTACAGCATAGCCCTTTATTGATGCATACAGTCCATTTACATTGTTCAAATACATTTTGAATTTCTAATGCGAACAGTTTAAGGCATAACTCTTCCCACTCAAATCTAGGTCTTTCTCAAGTGAGACACTAGAGTGAGAGCCAGTAGAAAGGGGAGGAAGAGATAGGACGAGCAGAAAAGGAGGGAGTGACAGAGGTGAGGGTGAGAAAGAAGAAAGAAGGGAAAGAGAAAATACAGTCTGAAGTCCACAAGCTTATCTACCCCAAGCATGTGGATATCATATTCAGGTTGTAACAAAGAGGTGACTATGGCGTTTCTTTTTGGCTCTAGACAGGCGCATTCAGCCTGCATTGCATGCATGTCTGTCACCTCATCTAAGTCCCCATTCCTTCCGGAGTTGTGAGCTCCAGATCCAAGAGTGCCCAGTGCACGGTGCTGGGCACGCTGTCCCTTGGTGAGGCTGCCACAGGTTCCTGCGTGTGCGGTCAGGGGCGTTGGTGCATTGATATGTTAGGTGGAGGGAGGAGTGCCATCTGCCAGAGTCTTATCTCGGTCCCCACGTTTTCTGGCCATCGCGGAGGAGTGTGCGAGGACAGGTAGCCCTCGCAGTGACAAGGCGCGCGGAGTGCGGTCGTGAAAGGCGGGGGAGGAGCAGGGTGGCACTGCCAAATCTTAACCGGGGCCCCGGGTGTTTGCAGACCCGAAGAGAGCCGCCTTGGGTCTCCACGGTGTCCTCCAGCAGCTGCTGCCTGAGAACTCTGAGCCTCAGCTCTACCTTGCTTCGGGATCCTCTTCCTCCTCCTTCCCCACCCCCTACCTGGCCTGAACGGCGGGACGCGCGGCCCGGGGGATCCCCTCTCCCCGGGACCGGCCCAGCCCCGGGTCGCCTCCTCCTCCCGCAGCCGCCGCGCCACGGCTCGCCGCGCTCCAGCCGGCACCATGGAGGAATTCCTGGGACACCCGCCTGCAGCCGGCGACTTTTCCCCTGGAATCTCTGGCCTGGCGCCCTTTGGGTGAGATGACGGGGTACTGGCATCCCTGTCGGTCCCAGATTACCCGGAAAAGCCCTGGCAGGGAAAGAGAGGACCCGCGCAGGCTGGGAGCTCCCACTCCTCCTCCAGCGTCACGCTCGCCCTCCGCCGCTGCCTCGCGTCCGGGTCTGTTTATATAGCGTCTGGAGGCCGGGCGGCATTGCCCACCCCCGCCAGGCGGCCTGCCCTCCCTTCCCGGGCTCCGGGTTCCCGCACGTGGCAGACACCAGCTACGTCTTCGCGGAAGGCAGGCGCCGGGGAGTGGAGTGCCGGCGGCCGGGTGCAGCCGCGGCGCATCTCCGCCTTCCGCTCCTCCTCGCAGCGCCCTCGCCGGCCTCCAAGCCCAGCACAGACTTCGGTTTCTCCGCCTCCATCCCCTTTACGAGAAGAGGATATTAAAAAATATTGCCCTTTAGGTGCTCGTGATGGTCCTGTGGGTTCGTTCAGTTGCCGGAAAAGAATGGTAACATGAACAGTGGAGCGTGAGAGCGTCACCGGGGGAAGGGACGAGATTGATGGGCAGAGCGCTCACTTCTCAGAGGATCGCATTCCTAGGACCGCGCGAGGAAGGGACGTCGCGGCGCCACCACTTCCTGGCTGGACTCCGCTGACATCTGTAGCCTCCTTTCCACCAGGGTCCCGGGGCTCCCAGCCTCTGCCTGCAGAGGAGCGTGTAGACAGCGCGCGAAGGTCCAGAAGTTCGTGGACCTCCATCCGAACCAGAGTTCTGCCTGGATCCCGGTGGAGTCCCTGCATCCCGGTGGAGCCCGCAGGCAAGCTGGCTCCGGAGGGAGTTGAACTTGAGTTCAGGTGGGTTATCCCAAGGGGAGCACTGGAAAAGATGTTCAGGGAAGACGAGGAAGGTGACGCTGTTCCAATGTCAAAAGCGGACACTTTTCTTCCTGACACTTGAAGGGGTTGAGCCAGTTCCTCTCAGTTCTCTTTCCTAACCCGCTCCACCCCAACCAAGCCCTCCTACACTAAGGGGGTGGGGGGCGAACAACAGCAGCAACAAAAACTCCCATTTACCTAAGTATCTAGCATGCTGTTGACTTTTTCATAACTTACCTTTAGTCAATGAAACGACCATATTTACTCTATTGCTTTATATTAATGGAGGTCAATGAGCTTAATGATTTCCTCAGTCAAGTCATTTATTTCTAAGCCAATAGATAATGCCTGCGTCATAGTTTTCTGGGGGGAAAGTAACTGTGCGTTTGTTCTGCAGATGGCCAACTCCCTCTGAATCGTGCAGATTGGTGCTGAGCACGCAACAAAAGTTTGTAGCTTCTCAGTTTCTGGTGCTTCGCAGGGGAGAGGAAAGGAATTTGACACTAAACACAAGAAGCAGTCAGGGAGCCATCTCCTTTAACTTTTCTTCTCTGTTACCATTTGCAATGAAGAGGAAACAGAAGAGATTTCTGCAGATGACTTTGTTATTCACGGTGGCTTTAATTTTCCTGCCTAACATTGGTCTCTGGTCTCTGTACAAGGATAAGCACCTGGTGAAGTCAGCGGAACCCGGGGAGCAGCAGGTAAGTGCCACCCAGAGAAAGATCACAGAAGGATTGGTAAGGTAGTGATACTGGTGCGGGGACTCCAGAAACCCATTGTGGGATCGCCTTGGGTTTTCCCCCAAGTCTTGACAAAGCTGATTATTGCAAGACTTTAGAGACTTTGGGGTTTAAGCAAGTAGCTCTTTAAAGATTGCAGCCAGTAACACCGTGACATGTACAACTAGTAAAGAAGTATAAGAGAGGTCAAGAAGAAAAGAAGATAATCTTTCACCATTGGTCTTAGGTTGATTTTGACTTGAGGTGGATGAAAGGTAACTGTTTAACTATGGAGGTGGGAGTGGGTTTGGTGCAAGTTTAGTGACAAGGATAGGTTTTTGGTTTCCATTTGGCATGCAAGTCTATGTTAGGGTGAATTAGACCAACTAAATCATTAAGATTGTGAAGTGGTTCTTTAAAAATCAAGCTACACTTTTCAGTATTTTGGTTGTAAATTTTGCTTAGCAACAGCTTTTTACCCTGTCGAAACTTAAAGTCTCTCTTTCGTCTCCCCTGTTGCTAAGGTGCTGCCATGGGGTACACAGGCAGAGTTATTAAGGATGTTCATTCCGTTTCACAGTCGCTTGATAACAGTATGTTGCTAACAGCTTGCTGTCATACTGGAAACACCCATACTAAAGATATGTAGTATAATATGTTTTCTTTCTACTTAATATGTTACTCATTAGTATGTATGTACCTCATGACTTAACATGCATCAAAATAACTGTGTTCCCAAGTGAACAATAATGAAAACGAGACTTCCCAAAATGTTGATGAAAATCAATGTTGTCGAACTCCTTGTTTATTAATAAATAAAATAGCTTCCATAATTAAACTTTTAACAACAGAATGCAGCCTTCTTCATGATATTGATATACCACTGTTTCAGTTAGTCCTGTGCATCGCCTTGGAATATTAATATTGTTATTTTCAAGGGTCATCACCCATGAACATTCTACACTTTCCACACATAGAAAATGTTGAAGCAGTCCATTCCTGGAAAACAGCAGTATATAGTAATGGCCATTAAATATTTGCTCTTATACTTAATGAAGTTTAATTTTCTTTTTGCACAGTGGTTAGTTGTGAAATATAAAGAGGTAATCTGCTTTCTCATCATGACAAAAAGTCATTACCAGTCTCTAAACTTTAAAGAGAATGAGTTGTCCAAGGATTTTCTGTGGATTGTTATTTTGAGGATAAATGTTGACATATTTTCATTTAGTTGTTAATATTTATTATCCTTTCTAATAGGAATTCAACTTTGGTTTGAAATATATTCTGTTTTGGTTTGAAGTATATTCTGTTTTGTCATTCCAGTGAAAAAAAAGAAGATGGACACTTTGGATGTGAAACTTTTTTTGTTCTTATTTACATCATTCAACCTTTGATGTAAAACAGGATTTTAATAACTTTAATAGTCACTATGCTATTGTGTAAAATCTCCATTCTATACTGGTAAAATAAGAAAGGCAAAATTATTTTTTCTTGAAATTTGCTAATTCAATTAGCAATAACCATCTGAAGTATTTGCTGGTATAGCTAACATAAAACACTAATTAATTTTATTAATGAGATTCTTACAACTTTCACATTGGCTCTATTAATTTTGACGCTGAATGAGAAAATTGTTTGTCTAGTAGCATAAAAAAATTACTGTGACAGTTTAAGTCTCTGATCTGTCATTATTATAATTAAGACTGTTTCCTTATTTCTGGTTCTTCTGTAGTGCAAATGATACTTAATTTCAGGTAATAAAGTAATGGGTATAAAAGACATGGGGTGGCAAGAGAAGTTTCATATACTGTAGAATAAATAACTGAGATTGATGGATATTGTATGACCTTCCAATTTAATAACCCTATGCAAAGGCTTTGAAACCAAGTGGGAAAGAAAATAAGCCCTAAAATGAAAGTCAATCATCTACTTTAATATTACCTAAAAGTTTTAAAACTAATACTTTTTATAGATTAAAATATAAAATTTAAAAGGTAGAAATTAATTGATTACTTACAGAAAGATTGAATTCATTGTAAACTAGAAACAGTTCTCATTGGTTTTATTCTATTATTTATTATAATTAGAAGGAAAATTAGGATATGTTGTCCTCAATAAGCAAGTTTTGGGTAAGTAAGAGTTAAGTAATTAATATTTATATTGGAACAAATAAAAAGCAACTTTTCAAACATGCTTAATATTGTGATGTAATATTTGGCTAATGTATATATATTTCAATGTTAGCAAGGTGACTAAACACATAGGTTTTTAAATTGAAACATAATTTGGCTAGTGGGTAATATGTTATTTCAATTTAGCAATTAATTTTTAAAGGACATTTTCATGGTTAATTGCTAAATGTTCTCCAGAAACCATTTATTACCATATTTCTCTCCAAGTTGCAAAATGCTGAGGGTGAAGATAATGTGCAGATCGAAGCACTGACAGCAATAAGTACTGATGCTAGTCAAACAAGTCACGTGCCCAAATGAGTGAACTATTTTTACAGCACTTATGTGTAAAACAGCCAGGGGTTCTAGTTCTAAGTATCATGTGGTAGTGGTCATAAGAACTGAAAAACTTGCACTGTTTTAAATAGCTTAATTATTAGAAAAGGTTACAGGGGAAAAAATTAATGTATGGAAATTCAAAATTATGGAATGGCTAATACTTTTAAAATATGCATTATTCATATTTTAGCAGATCATATCACTAGTAATTTTTCTATCTAGTATTGAGTATGAATTGTACTAATTCTGCAATCTGAACTAAATAAAATAAAGGGAAATGAAACAGGAAACAATGATGGGAACCACGTGGATTAATTTTCACAATATTTAGTATTTAACATATTTTTTCCTCAAATCTACTCTCTGATTACACATTAATAGTTTGTATTTTCTAGACCTTCATTTAAAAATAAATGTAAGATAACTTTCTAATATTTAAAAATTTTCTGCATCAATGTTGCAGAAAATGAAACAAAGATGTAAAAATTACCAAGTTATTTATTTCGAAGTTTTTCTTTTTCCTTTGCTCTCAGAAAACCAAAGAGGATCGATACAACAGTTTTAATAACACAACACAATTAAAAGCTTTTTATGGTTTGGGCTCTGCAAACTTGAAATCAAGTCACTGAAATAAATACGAAGTTTTTGAGATTTTAAGATTTTATAAAAATTATAAAGTGTTTTTAAATTTTTATTTAGATGTTGTACATTATTATAATTGTGATGTGTTATTTTCAATTGACTTAATTTTGTCTCTTTTTTGTTATTGGGATGAAATAAGTATCTCCTTTATGTCATTTAGAAATATATATGTATATTAAAAGAATCTATTGATAATATATTTAGCTGAGAATGATTGCTATATAATCACTGTACAGTAATTCTTAGCTTCATTTTTCTGTTGAAACATTTGAAATGCTCCTCTTCTCTTGTTTCAGCTGTATTTGAATTAAATACCACTTACACATTTAGGTCATAAACTGTGAATTAGGATTGCATATAGAATAATGCTATACTTTAGAACAAAGCTACTATATCCAGTCTTATTGTGTTTCTCTTTTCTTAATCACTTATTCAAGAATATGTGAAAAAAACCTAGCACCAAATACTTTTTCCTAAATACATTTTTAAAAACCCCAAATTCCAAAAAAAAGTAATGGTAATAGTAATTTAACAACTAACTTGGAAATAATATTAATTACAGACATAATTCAAGAATATTTAGAATATGAAGAGGATCTTGCAATTTTTGAAATAAAAATGAGGGCCCAAATCTTATAATTTTAAAACAGACTTCCTTAAAACTGTTCAGAATGATTTTAGAAGCTTATCTTGTCCTAGATTTTCTACCACATTAAAAAAAAAAAAAAAAAAAAAAAAAAAAAAAAAGCCTAGATCCTCTATGTCTCTTTGAAATTGTGGAATCTTATTATTTATTTGAATTTCAGAATTTCTCTTTTTAAAGTAGGGCTATTCGTACGTGTCACATAACAAGATGAATAAAGTCCTGAGAGATCACACCTTATACATGGAAAACATTGTGAGGTAATGCATTGTTTCTGTCAGATTCACTTGTAAACTATGCTTGACAGATATATGACTTTACTTCCATTAAAAAAAAATATTCTGAAGGGGATACCTTAGCATCTTTGTCTAATTCATCTAATGTTAATCAGCCCTACACTGCAGGGGGAGCCTTCTTTTTGAACAAAAATTTTTTTCCAGTGACTTTTAAAACTCATTTTATAACATGAAAATATCAGGTAATTGGTGCTCAGTGTATGCAAACTGCCTTATGCATTATTTTTTATCATGCTGATCACTAAAGCTGTAAAATATGTCTGTGTTCCTTTTTCAGCAAATACCTTAGAATTTGGAAGAGCTAAGGACAGGAGGAAAAATTTACACCTACACTCAGGATGGCACATTATCAATACACTAGATGTGAAATGACACATTAGTTTGAGCCACAGTGTTCTTAATTAGCTAAGATGTAGATTTGAAATTAGGGTTTTAAAGGACCTTTTCTTGACTTTATGGAAAATCCATTCACAATCACTACAGGGTGGCACTACACGGAACACTGTAACAAGTATCTTAATTGTTTGCTGTGACCTGGTAGATCACTACATGATTAGTTCATCACATTGCCCCATGGGAGACAGAGTGTAAAACAGTCTTCTGTTCACAATCTGGTAACAAAAAAAGAAAGATGATTTTTTCCCCTCTGTTCATTTCTGAGTTGGACAAGCTGTGCTGAATCAATTAGCTTCCTATAAGTTTTGCCTATCAAAGGAGCCAAATCAAGTTGGAATATATAGGAAAAGTGTGAGAAAGGTTGAGTGATTTAAGTGGTGTAGAAGAAAGGATTGAATTTTTTTGTTTGTTTGCCAGGAGTAGCCATGACAACCCTTAGAAAGTTTGCAGCCATGTCTCTCCTTGCAACATTTTTACACAAATGAAAGACAAGCTAAGGGACATCAGCAAGAACATTACAGGAGGAGATAAAACTTAAAATTACGAGAAGGCATCACAAGATGTAAGTGGAATATAGAATCAGACTTAGATATGTTTGGTGCATCATGCATTCCCATTTCTCCCTTGATTGGCTTGCTTATGGGGAAGAGTTTTCGCTCTGGAAACTTCAGATCTTTCAAATCATCTAAGGAGACCATGTTCTTTTCTTTTGCTCATATTTGTATTTGTTTACAAAATTACTGTTACTAAACAAAGGTGCAAATGTGCAAAGAAATAGAAGGTTCTGAGGATGACATTAAAGATGCACTGTCCTAAACTTGCTCTCCTTATCACCTCACTCTACAGCTAATGATTTCTAAATTATCTCAAAATGTAATTGTAATGCTTGAATGGACAGCAAAAAACAACAAATAACAAACCTGTGTGCTATGGAAATATGTATTTAGATAGACACAAAAATATATCTATATAGGGTTCATTTAAAGGTTGTAAAGAAGGACAAGCATTCACAAAACTTCAAGGCATCATTAACTCTAACTTTCCTCACTAATGTATTGATGTCTGTCACTGCTTAACAAGCAAAATGGCATCAGAAAGAGGGTGAACAAATAAAGGTATATTTAGGGTTAATGATGAATTCAAGGTAAAGCACATCAATGTTTCCACCAAGTTTTTTGCTTCCAGTGTGGTAGGACAAAAAGATGTGAACTGAATTATTGGTACCATCAAATAAAATGTATTTGTTTTATTAATTCATTTAGCAACAGACATACACATAGTACATATACCCATGTGCATAGTTTCACTTACAAAGAAAAATTAAATCCACCCAACTGTTTTGTTTTCAGCAATATTTTTAACTTCCATAACTTTTTGTTTTTTCTAATGCTTTGAATCCACAATAGGTAGTTAGGAGAATCTGAAGCACCATTGAAATGAATTATTCTAGAAAAGTATGCAGAAAGATAAAGAAAATGCATCCATCTCTAGAAATGCTTACATCTACTTAGCAAGTGTGAAACTCACAATGAGTATTTAGCATGTTAGTATGGCACAGATTATAAATAGGAGAGTCACTGTTATAATGTAATATAATTAACACAATTCTGCTTGTTATAGAGCATGATAATAGCTACCACCTGTCTTAAGGACTGGTGGTTTCTCAATAAGGACTAAGAGGGCTAACTCTGAATTATTTCAAATATTCAAATACTCATGGACTATGATTTCAATACTTGAAATCTAGAAATCTGGAGAAAATTATAATAGTTTTGAATGTTTCCATCATATTAAAAATGACCAAATTGTTAAGTATGCCACCTAAGTTTTAGTAGGTGGCCTTTCCTTTTCCCTCATATATTTATTTATTTTTCCATAAGACAAGGTGTCACTCTGTCACCCTGACTAGAGTGTAGTGGTGCAATTGTAGCTCACTGCAGCCTTACCCTCCTGGGCTCAAGCAGTCCTCCTGCCTCAGCCTTCCAAGTAGCTGGGACACAGGCGGGCGCCATGATACCTGGATAACTTTTTAAAATTTTTTTTTGTAGAGACGGGGTTTCACTATGTTACCCAGGCTGGTCTCCAACTCCTGGTGTCAAGAGATTCCCCCCACTTCAGCCTCCCAAAGTGCTGGGATTGCAAGCACGAGCCCCCACTCCTAACCCTTTGCCCTTATTTCTGACGTGTCTCCCCAGCTGGAAAATCCAATTGAACTTAAGGAGAAATATCAGAATTTCTGTAGTACTGAGTCTTGTTCTTTTTTAGTAGGTCAGCATGTAGTCTCTAGAATCAAATTATTTGGGCTTACAAATTCTGGCTTAGTACGTTGTGACATTTAAGAACTTATGGATCTTCCCTAGATCAGTTTTCTTATTAATAAAATGAAGGTGATAATACCTTTTTCGTAGTGTTATAATGAGGATTAAACGCTTAGCATCTTTAACAGCATATAAGGAGGCTTAACGGATACATATTTTGTTATTACACACAAGTGTTTATAAACAATCATTGCCTTTACTAACGTAATTAGTGTTTGTTTAATAAATATTTACAGATGGCTTCTCTTTTAGAGACATTGTCAAGAGGGCACAGCAGAGCAATGTCACGGATGTGTTGAATCTAGTAGGGAGGACTGTTGAATCAGTCAATAGAGTTTTAGAAACTAAAAGGACATTTTTCTTAACATTTTGGATTTCATGCTTAAGGATAAGTTGATAAGTTTAATTTATTTTTTATATTATTGTTTATTACAAAAATTACTAAAACTAGTTCTTGATATATTGTATTGAAAACTATCCAAAAGTTGAAGTTTTTAATAAAAAAAAGAAAAAAGAGAAGAAATATTTCTTTGTAGTGACTACTCTCATTTCCTATAAAAATAAAGCCCATGACTCACATATAAGCAATTTTTTTTCTTCTTCTTACTAATTACAGGCAAGAAACTGAGAACTACTTTTGTTGTTGCTGTTTAAATCTTGGTCATGAGTTTGACTGGATTATTCAGGAGAAAAAAAGTGAAAAAGTAAAATAAAAACTCTCAAAATCATTCAGCTACTTTATGGAGTTAGCATTTTTTTCAGTAGAGTTAGAGGACAGATAAAACATATTGCATTGTGGCAGTTCTTCTTATAAAAATTACATACGGTTTGCACTAAGCAAAGGAGAGTTCAGATACTTCAAGTTCGTATGTTGGCCTCATTCCCTTACAGAAGTATGTAATTGTGGGCATGCTACTTAACATGTTTAAACTTCAGTCCCATACATGGAAACACAAAAATTACTTCATAATAGGGTAGCTAAGAGAAATAATTGGATTACATGTTTATTATTGCTTGGTACATAATAAATAATGAGGGAAGATTTACGAATAGCAATCTATACCTTCTCGACTTTTTAGAACATCCATTTGAAGGTAGTAAATAACCTTAAATATTGCGTGCACCTAATAAAGATATAATAAAATATATAAAACCTACTACTATCAATTTTTCTTTTATTGTTGATACAATATTTTTTTGGATATGCAATACATGCACCACACTGGGATAGATCCTGAGGGAAATAAGCAATGAAACCATAAATCTGTTTTCAATTAACTTAGAATCTATTAGTTAAGAAAGGCAAATACACACTTTAATATAAGGCTGGATTACATGGTTTTACAATAAATACATGCTCAAATCATTTAGAGTTTAGAAGAGGTAAAAAATATGTAAGTTATTGTGTGATGTTTATAGTTGGTTCCACTCTAAGTCCTCTGTATCTTTAGTATTTAATCATCCCCCAAATTCATTGAGAAGCTCTTCTGTGTAACTGAATTCACAAGTAAGGAAGGCACAAAGACTGAATTTGAGTCCATGAGCTCTGGATTTATAGAAAGAGAAACTAATTGGCAATGTTAACAGCCACATTGTTTAAGGGTTTCAAAAGGTTATTAGGCTTGAATAATTCGTTCCTGGTATTCTCTTGATTATAGTTACACACAATTATAGAAATTTAAACAAAATTATACTAGATTAAATGGTAAGACTAAATATTTAACTAAAATATCTTATATTTTTAAGATGGATAAAGGATACTGGTGAGGTCAGCATTGATGTAAATGGCTGGATGTGGGACCCTGGTTGGTAAGATACAAGTCAGATGAAGGCTGATGCCCTGAGAGATTAAGGGGACAGTCTCAAGGAGGGTGGAGGTAGTCAACTGAAATAAAGCAAAAAGAGAAGCAGCAATGGTTATTATCTAAAAGGTAAATTTAGAGTCTATGCTTTTAATAGTTTGAATGTTTCTCCTGGCAGGAATGTCTGAGATTTTTTTCCCAGGCAGATATCTTACTACTTTAGACAAGTAATTAAAAATTTCTGAAATAGCCTATACACTGTAAAATATATATATATAATATATGTATATATACACACATATATATATAATAGATGTCTTAGCTAGAAAGATGACAGATGGAAAATCAGATATTTATTATAGTTTATATAATCTTATGAAAAAGATTGAAGGCTATAGTACTGAAAGGAGATGTCAGGAAACCATACAGCCACCTTGTCAATAAGTAAGCAAGCTACCTGTCAACATAAATGCTGATGACCAGACACACAGCATGAAGGAAACAAAGAAATAAACAAGCAAGAGTGTACTTAAGTATAATATAGTAGGTGGGGATAGATGGGTGGGTGGTGGTACTTAATGCAGCTAATATTCAGTTGCCAAAAATACTAAGATAATATATTAATAATAAAAGGATAAACTGATTATAATAAAAGTAAAAATAAAAGTCTACACATTAATAAACTTTAAGGTCACATTTATTGAGCTTCTAACATTTCTCTGACACTGTATTAAACTGCTCTTAAGTCCTCAACACAAATCCATTATATATATATATATATATATATATATATATATATATATATAATAGTACTATCTTATATTACAAATGCAAAGAGATTGAAAAAACTTGTCAGGGTAGTACAGGAATTTTTCTATCAGTGTCAACTATTGAGATTATATAAAGTTCACCATATATTACAACTACATCGGAAATATCTTAGATCATTGCAACACAAGAAATGATATAATCATTTAACTATGAAAGCCAATATGCACAGTGGTGAAGGGCACGGACACTAGCTCTAGGTTCCCTGGTGTTAGCTCCAGTTCCATTATTTAACTACTCAAAGACCTTGATCAAGTTACTTATCTTCCCTGTGTCTTAGATTTCTCATTTCTAAAAAGAGTATAAAAAGAGTGTCTACTGGATTTAGCTGGTATAAAGCTTTAATAAGTTAATCTGCATAAAATGCTTAGAAAACTGGATTGTACATGTTAATCTATTTAAAATGTTATCTTTTATTACTTGTTAGAATTCTAGAAAATTAAGATTGGAGAAAGAGAAAAAGCATGTTCCTATTATTACTTGTTAGAATTCTAGAAAGTTAAGATTGGAAAAAGAGAAAAAACATGTTCCCACACACTTTCTTTCATGAACCATCATGAATATGATTCCCGTTTTGGATACACTTTTGCATTTTTATTTTTATTTTTTGTTTCTAGATCCATCAATGCCTCTTGATATTTTTGTATTTTTAAAGTAGTTTTTAAAAGTGTTTGAATCATGTTTAACTTCTTCTTTCACTTTTTAAATTCTTGAGTAGACCATACAGAAAATAATACGGCACTTATTTTAAAAAATGTTGTAACTTGAAGTAAGGTCGCATGTGGTCCCACATGTCAGAAGCAAACTAGATTTCAACAGAGAGTGTAGCTCTTCCCAGAATATGCAATCAGCAACGAATGCTATTTTGATGACCTTTCCCCTTGTATTTTTAGTTCTGTTCTCACTACATGGTGTTAATTTCTGAACATGTATTCTGCCCTCAGGGAAAAAACAATCTTTTTAAAATTGTGTCATTAAATCAGTCTAGTTGCCAAAGACAATTATAGAAGAATGTCTTTAGGGCTGAATACTTCATTATTTCATCTAACTTGAGTTTTAAGGTTGTTGCTTTGGTTGCATCCAACAGTCAGGTAGAATTGGAAAAATGAAGAACGATGCGGTTGGAGACCACAGTTGAGTAACTTGATGAAGGAAGTGCTTTCTCACGCCCTCTTCTAGTGCTTCCAAGAAGCCAGCTGGCCAGAAAGACAGGGGAATGGAAAGCTGTGTAAAACTAAGTGGTGGGGGAAGATAAAAATGCTTCTGTTCCCTAGCCGAGTGAATTTTACCATTTTGTAGATAGCCTAGCAGAATGGTGTCAGATTAACAACTACGTAATGAAATTGTCCCCTCTCTTCACTTACATAGAAACTTTTAACTTTTCTTTCACAAGCCAAAGGAAATTACATTTTTTGGAAGATCCTTGGCATTCCAAGACAAAGATCTTGAGTTCTAATATGTGAAATACAGAGAGGAAAATAAGCATCAGGGAAACCAGTAGATAGAGCTCAAAAAAAAAAAAAAAAATGCAGAAACACGAGCAACTCTTATCACTTTACACCTCTTCTCTCCTCTTCTCGGCTTCTTAGAGCCTTCTCTTTTCCTCCTTTTCCTTTAAAAGACAAGTTTCACATAGGATTGATTTGATCAGTTATTAGCCCAATGAATAGATGAAAGCTGAGACACTTCAAAAACTGGAATCTTTTGCATCATATAAAACATTCTGTTGAGCATAACCGTATTTCCAACTGTTACAATGTGTGTGATGTGAGAAATATTTTTTAACTCAAGGCTTCTACTGTTGCTCTTTGTTGTCACTGGTTTGTTTGTAATGCTGGAACCTGTTACTTTATTCCAAACTATACAATCAGAAAGTAAATATAGCTTAGTTGTGTCACCTTAACAGAGACAATCTTTCATAAGTTAAAAGTATAAACTGGCACAGTGAAACATAAACTACCTGAAAAGAATCATTCTACATTTTCCTATTCAGCTCTCTTCCTCGTTTTCGGAAACTGCTTTTTCCAGTCTTCTTTCTCTCTTCAAATCTCCCGTGCCACCACCTCTTTTATCATGCTTAGCAGGTAGCCTTCCTTCATTCTTCACTGTGAGTATAGGATTTTCATTTGGGGAGAACCACGACTCATGTCATCAAACCAGAAAGCACTGCCATTTGCATGGGTGTTTTCCCAATTCTCTACTTGCCTCCTGTTACTATGGAAAAACATCCCTAGCTTTAAGATAAATATGGAACCTCTATCCAGACTATGAATCACAACTTTCTTTAGGAACGTCCACATATTTTGTTTTTCTTCTCATTCATTTATTTTCAGCGTTTTCCTCTCAAAACATCCCTCACAATAATATTGAAACATGCTGAGGTTTCTCCCACTATTGGAGAGGGTAGGGGAGCCATTCCTGACTTTCCATTTCTACCCACCTCAGGCTGAATCTGACTCCTGCTAATGTACATTAACCCCTTTCGCCAATACCATCAGCAGTCTCTAAGTAGTTGTTTCAAAGCTGCATGTCATTAGTCGCATTACTTGTTAGAAATTAGATTAACACTTCTACCGAAAACAATCTTCTTCATCTGAGAAGAGGTGGTGAGGTGGGAGATTTGAGGGGAGAAGGGGTTGGAGAAACAGCTTTTGGAAAACAGAAAAGAGAGTGGAACAGGAAACCATAGAGTGATGTGTGCTGGTAATGCAGGCTTCTCGGTGCACACTCCTATTTTAATTCTTCTGTTTTCACTGCCATTCCCAACCAACACCCATACTCACATACATTTACCAGTGTCCTTTACAGACTCTTACTTGTGTTCTTTTCCTAAAAATATGCTCATCGGGAGTGTCAACCTTAAATAATGAGATTCAGAAACTGTTAAGTATAGAGTTGATTCAAATGCAAAACTTGAGAACAGCCACCTTGAAACATGAACTCCAAATGAATGGAATCAGTGTTCCAAAGTGGAAAAGTTAAGGCTATGCTTTATATAGGCAGAGATAAAAAAAAGGTCCAACAGCATTACATTTGCCATACAAGACTAGTACATATGCCACAGCTATTTGATTGGTTACAGACTGCTACATTACAAGGAAGATTACTTTATTACTCTGTGATAGAGGCAATGATCTAAGGGGATCTTATGGCTGCCACTGTTTGGTCTTAATTATTTACAGGAAAAAGGTAGAAGTTGCAACTGCATGCTCTGTGACTCAGGGCACATAGTCACACTCTTCTCAAGGCTCAGAAAATTTAAAGTTCCAACAGCTTTAAGTCTGAATTATGTAATTTCACAGAGATTTGTACAATTACTTTTTGTTCTGCACTTTCCCTGGGAGCATCGCTCACAGGCCTTCAGAATTGCACTTATCAAATTGAGGTTGGTGACTCCTAGATTATTTTCTCTAATCCAAATTTCCCTCCTTGCAACACGAACCACATATGAAGCTAAAATCTAGAAACAGATATTTTAAATGTTGGAAGTTTGAAATTAAATTGCTTTCATTCTCTATACCTTTCCTCCTTCTCTGTGTCTTATCTTATTTAAAGAAGTAACCTGGCTACTATTCCAGCTTTCAAGCTGAAAGTTGATCACTGTCTTTGTTACCTTCATTATCTTTACTCTCAGATTCAATTGAATGCTAAGTGTAGTTGACCTGCAACTGCATAGGTTTGAACATAGGTTTGAACTGCATAAGTACACTTATATGTGGATTTTTTTCAATAAATACATTGAACTTTTTTTGGAGATTATCAGAAAATTGGAAAAAAACTTGCAGATAAACCATGTACTCTGGTAGTATAAAAAAGTTATGTTATGAATGCATAAAATATATGTAGGTGATAGTCTATTTCATGTGCTACCGTAAAACATACACAGAAATCTATTATAAAAAGTGAAAAAAAATTATCACAAGTTATAATACATTTACAGACCATACCTGGCACCATTCACAATCAAAAGAAATGTAAACAATTATAAAGATGCAGTATTGGATTATAATTGCTTGAAATTAACTGTTATATATACTATACTACTGCAGTAATTTCAAGGCCACTCCTTGTGCTATTACAGTGAGTTCAAGTATCAGGAGTATCTGCTTAAAACACTGTGTGATGCTAATCACTTGGAGAAGTGAGCAGTTCATCTGTCTAGTAAATTGCTATCTCAGTAAAACATGATATCACAATTCTGTCATACTTCTGGTCATGTTTAGTGCAAAAACCATAACCATGAATAGCACCATGGGACCCAAATTGCCACTGGTGATGCTGGAAGTACTTCCAAGAAGCAGAGGAGAGTCATGACATTACAAGACAAAGTAGAATTGTTTGATGTGTACCACAGATGGAAGTCCACAGCTGCAGTTGCCTGCCATTTCAGACAATTCATCTTATAAACAAATGAAATAAACTTATGGTACTGATAAATACAATGCAGTATACTACATGTCTTTTCCTCATGCCTTTTTTGTTTGTTTATTAGATGGAGTCTCCCTCCGTCACCCAGGCTGGAATGCAGTGGCTCAATCTCTGCTTACTGCAACTTCTGCAGATTTTTGAGTGCACAAGGGGTCAATTCCCCTAGCCCCGGCATTTTTCAGGGGTCATCTGTACTAGCAGTGCTTCCTACAATGTCCTCTCTTGAATTCATCCACATCTCTTCATACCCCTCGCCAGTGTCCTAGTTGGGATCACCTTAAAAACATTCCTGGAGTTCTGTGAGACACCCTCAGAAGGATACTCTGCTTGCTCTCAAGTTCACCCTCACAGCAGCCAGAGCTGTTTATCCAAGGTGCTTAACTGAGCGGGCTACTCCATTCTTGAATCTCTTTATTGGACTCTTACACCTTCAGATAAAAGCTTGGTTTCTTTAATACAGCTTACCCCGAGTCTTCTTGATATGCACCCACATCTGATTGATCACTATTTCGTTACCAAGTCTCCCTAAGCCTCAACTATTTTGAGCTTCTTTTAGTTTCCTGAGAGTATCATACTTTTTTTCCCCTGGAATTTGAACATATGTTCTCTGCAGTTTTGCCTGGTTAATTTCTAGTTTTCATCAAGCAGTCTCTGGGAAACTTTCCTGATCTCCCATGTTTGCATTAGATATAACAGTTTGATGTTAGATCTTCTTTTTCTGCGCTTATAATGGTACTTATCGGTCTGAATATCAACTACCTCTTTAGATAGTTTATTCTCTATTAATCAGCAAGTTTCTTAAACATAGTAGTGGGTAGGATGATGGCACCTAAGAAGACACGCTCAGGTACCAATCCCTGAAACCTGTGAGTATTACCTTATTTGGAAAAATGGTTATTGCAAATGTAATTAATTTGAAGGTCTTAAAATGCAGAGGTCATTCTAGATTATCTGCCCTAAATTAGGGGTCCTAAATTCAATCACAAATCTTCTTATAAAAGACATACTGGGGAATTTGATGCACAGATTAAAAGATACAGACAGAAGACGTAGATAAGATATGAAGACAGAGACAGAGATTACAATGATGCAGCCCTAAGTGAGACAGATACCAAGGAGAAGGCAATGTGCAGATGAAGGCAGGAATTAGAGTGATGTGGCCACAAGCCAAAGAACTCAAGAAATGCCAACAACCACCAGAGCTCAAAGAGGCAAGGAAGGATTCTCTAATAGAACTTCCAAAGGTAGTGCATCCCTGCCAACACCTTGATTTCAGATTTCTGGTCTCCTGAACTATGGAAGCATAAACTTTTGTATTTTTAAGCTGCCTAGTTTGTGGTGATTGGCTACAGCAATCCCAGGAAGCTCATACCATCAGGAACTGTCTGTCTTTTTTCCTCTTTTTACTTACAGCACCTAGCATTATCTGACCACAAATTAGGTACTTGATAAATATTTCTTGAAATAATTAAGGGTCAAAAAGTTGTCTTTTACACATTGAATTTATTTGAGTTGAGCTATATGTACACAAAAAATAAGAGTATACACAGTCCAAATATGTATAAATATCATATAGGTACTGCCAAATATGAATATAAGAAAGTAAACAGTTGTCATACTCATGAGTTAATGTTCCATTTGCATATTTTTGTTCTGTCAACATTATCCTGACTAAATATGCTATTATGTCAAGACTTAACTGATCTTGATACTGAATATTATAAGATTTCATCAAACATATTGACCTCTGACTATGCTATAGAAGATATGGATTATTTTAATAGCTTTATTAAAAGAAGATAGTCACATCCAGACAAGCCAATGATAACATAAATAACAAAATATAACCATTGAATTTGCTCTTTCTTTAATTATGCAATTTCTGTTGTATAACATTTACTATAAAATGTGTAGGCACACTGCGTGTCTACATTTAAATAACTACCATGGCAATTTAGGAAAAGCTTATTTTTAAAACTTTACTAATCTTTAAAAAAAAGCATGTAGTTGACTGAGTTCATTAATACACAATACAAGTGACCATGAAGCAGCACACTTCATTAAAAGAAGTAATTTTGGGAATACAGACTGATATATTTCAAGGGGCTTATTTTAATTTGAATGCTTCAGACCTTAAGACTTCTATTAGTTTGATTCTCCAGCACAAGTCCTCCTTTGAACGACACCCCGCTTTTTAAAGAAATCTACCTTGAGTTAGGTTCATTTTAATTAGCAGTCACGTGGCAGAAATGTAGAAGCAAGGAGAGAAAGGGAGAAAATTCAAGGGTAAAACATATGAAAGAGATTAGGAAAATTTATAGGAGCTAGAATAGATATGACAACCTTTATTTGGTAGAGGCATATTAAATGCAGTGTCTTGGGGGAAAATGTCTTACTGTTCTGATAATTAAATAACATTGTGTTTGATGAAATGATTCTACAACTTTTCTCATAATGCTAAATTACATCAAGCACATTAATTACATCTCCTCTTGTTTGTACTAGCACTACGGTCAACTTTGAATTTTTTGACTTTTCATTCTGACATTTCTATCTACTTTTTACCTAGCTTTGACCTTCGTTCATTTCACTTGCTTTTGTGTTAATTTCAATAGTGTATGAAAATGGTTTTCAATAGAAGAGGTTTATTGGCTATATTCAAATAGAAAAACATGTATAGAAGTATCAGATGGAGTTGTTTAAATTGAGTCTTTTTCCTTAATGTTACCAGCTCAAAGGCATTCATTAATAAAAATATCACTTACAGATATAATTAAACAAAAATTATACATACCATTGCACATTGTTCTGTGTCATAATAATTGTATTCTAAAACATAACTTTTTAAGTGGTGTTACCTAACGAAAATATGTCCATAGGTGTCATTTTAATATTACCTTTTTTTTTTTGAGACGGAGTCTCGCTCTGTCGCCCAGGCTGGAGTGCAGTGGCCAGATCCCAGCTCACTGCAAGCTCTGCCTCCCGGGTTTACGCCATTCTCCTGCCTCAGCCTCCCGAGTAGCTGGGACTACAGGCGCCTGCCACCTCACTCGGCTAGTTTTTTGTATTTTTTTAGTAGAGACGGGGTTTCACCTGTTAGCCAGCATGGTCTTGATCTCCTGACCTTGTGATCCGCCCGTCTTGGCCTCCCAAAGTGCTAGGATTACAGGCTTGAGCCACTGCGCCCGGCTAATATTATAAGAAAATATGTGGATACACTTTTAAGTAACTACCGTGTTTTAGACACAAACGTATTTTTTAAAAATATTTTATATGATTGTATGTTGTTCCTGTAAGTATATCCAGTTACATATTTCTGCTTATTTGAGACACAATCTGTCCTTGTCTTATGGTAATATATTTGATCTGGATAATTGACAAATTTAGAATATTTTATGTAGTTATACACAACTGCCAATTCCTTATGATATTTTTCATGGAAATTGGTTTTCATTTTCATTTTACTGATGAAATGTAAAGATTCTGATGAAATTTTTTAGAAGAATATATTTTCAAAATATTTTCATTCAGGTGAAAAAATCAAATATTTGCTACCGATATTTGCTGTTATTATTATAAATACAAAATAGTAATCTAATCTATACATGTTTTTCAGTCTTTTACTTGTTTTGTATCTCAAACTTTAAATTGGGCAAGATATTCCTATTTACACTTATTTATCTCATGGATCAATTTATTTAATATGTTCTTGTTTTCATATCTACTTTTTTATTGTCTTATTTATGACAAGTTTTGGATAGTATTTTTCTTCCAGCACTAGTGACATTGAATGAATAGGTAGGCAGGTAGATAGATAGATAGATAGATAATATTTCTATATCTACTTATATAGTTTGTTCCATTGTAAAGATCAATAGGCATGTGAATGCACTGCAAAAAGTATAGAATAAAAAATAAGAATATAAAATAAAATAAAATTATCATTTCTCGTTTTATCAAACATCATATTATTCCCTGGTTTATTGGTTTTATTTGAGTAAGTACAAAGTATTGAGCCATGACTAACAAAAATATCACTTAAGATTCATTAACAAGATAGATTTTTATTCTTAATTATGAACCCAAGCAAAAGAGTCATAAAGTTAAAGGATAAAAGGTAAGTAGGTCTAGACTAGCTAGTAGTAAGCATTGCACCCTGACAACTGTGTATTTCTAGACAAACATCAACATGCAATAAGCTTCTAAGTCCTCCTGTCATCAGAACAAAATGTTTAAATTACCCTCATTTGATTATACCTCCTGGAAGTTAGAGATTTGTGAAAAATTTTTCCATTTTTAAGCAGTCTTAAATGCTCATTTTAATCAAGATAAAATATCATGGAATGGTCAAAACCTGATTTTGATGATGCTACCCTAAGGCCTATTTCACATGTGGCTTAATCAGTGCTGTACTAAGCAATATTGAAAGTATGTAAATGGACAAAATTGTGTATGAAATCTAGGGTATAATATTAACAGCAGCTTTCTTTTTTATGAATGTGAAGTAAAGTATAAATTGCTTATCATAATGGACAAGGGATGCTCAATGAATTGCTATTGACTGGTGTTTAATATTTTTTAAATTTATATTTTATTTATTATAAATATTATTGCTGACAACAAATGGTATCTGTGAATGCATTCTTGGTTTTTAAATATTTTATTCCAATTTTAATCTGTTAAGCACACATTATGTTTAGCCAGAATTTTTTGAAGATGCTAATATTAAAAACAAAATAGAATGAGATGAAAAATGATCTTATTCTCTCATAAACAACCAAAATACCTGGCTAAAATCTTAATTATTTTGACATTTCAGTCATTTTCTTTTCTAGTAGTAGATTCTGCATTTTTTTTGACTTTTTATGGTCCAGGCTCATAGTCACATTTTGAATGTTACGTAAAATTTGTTTATAAACTATGGTAAGAAGAAATGTTATTTCCACTCTTCAACTCTTCTGGTTGCTTAGAGTATTGTCTAAATTATAATATAATGTTCGATTTCTCCATAAGTTAGCCTTGGTATATGGGTTTATATTAGCATAGACTTTGACCTATGGAGTAAACTTTTGGTCCAGCCTGCTAAAAGAAATATATTCAAATAGGGGAATTATTTTAGAACATGCTTATGTATATATTCTATATTTCCTATCAAATAGCTATATTTCTCTAATCCATGAGTATCTTCATCTTTTTTAAACACACTGCTCTAGCAAAATCGTTTCAACCACTGTTTGAAAATACAGAGCAAAAACTTTGCATAGATGTTTTCATGTTTTTGCCACAAAATGAGAAACTTCTTTCTTTGAAATATTGAAAAAAAAATTCACTTATTTATTAAACAAAATTTTTAAAGCCAAGTACTCATATTTCCTGGCTTTGGGATAACATTTGGAAACCTGTTTGCAAGCAGATGCTATAGTGTAAAACATTAATGCTTATATTTCAGGAAATTATATGATTCTAAGTATAAGTATTTTCAATTAAATACAGTGTGTTTGCTCTCACGGAATTGATTGCCACTTCAAAATGGATAAAATAATCTTGCCTAAGTTTCTCATAACTCAGATGAGGAAACTAAGTGAATATATTGGTCAAAACTGCACAATGAATTAACATTCATGCCTCAGTTTAGTTTGAGTATTAATATTTGTGAGACTCATGGGGTTTTCCTTATTACAACATTGCTTTGTGATGGTGTCACTAGTACATCTCTTTTTGGAATTAACACACTGGAACTTGAGATTGATTGGCCTGATAAATTTAGGATACTGATACTGGTAAACTCTGCAAATGCCTTTCTTTGTAGGAAAATAAACATAATGGCGTGATGTAGGGTTTTCTTTGCATTCCATTTACTGAGAAGATACAATATGTGGTGGTTAATAGATTTTACATGTAACACACATTTACAATATGTGATGGCTAATAGATTTTAGGAAGAGCGAGGAAATACTAGTGCTTAAAAAGTGTGGATGTACCCTCTAAAGAGGTGTCACTAGAAAATCACGAAAAATGCTCTTTTCTATCAATGGCACAGGCAAGAGGGGTAAAGGACAAGAGGCGTAAGTCAGACATGTTTAGATAAAACACTCAGTACTAGTGGCTATAGAGAAAACTGATGAACCAGGGGGAGGAATACTTGGTTGTTGTCTTGTTTCAGTTTTCCCCTAGACTGTGGAGATGGAGTTATTGTAATTGAAGAATGCTGTAGTGATAACATTTAGCCACAAGTCACAATATATTATAGTAGTTAGCAAAAAGACTGAGAGTCACCAGAACCAAAGACAACACCTAGTTTTACCACTTACTGATAGACAAAGAACATTCGCCGTGTTCTTCTTGCCGTCTCGCTCTGATTGAATTTTGAAAGAAAGATCGACAAACATATCACTTAGAAATGAGGAATAAATTTTAAAGGATTTATGAGGTCATAAGCACATTTTGGTTTAATTTTCTATGACTTTCTATTTTTATTTCTGCAAGAAAATAATATTAGTATTCTACTTTGAAAAATATACAAAGTACTACAGAAAAATGGAAAATTTCTTTCTAAAGTCAAGTAGGATTTTCAGCTTTGTGTGTATGTGTATGTATATGTGTCTCTCCGTGTGTCTGTGTGTGTCTGTATGTCTATGCAAATGTATGTGTGTGGGTTTTGTTTCACTGTTTATTGTTTAACATTATTAGGTGCTAGATTATTTTACATTTTTATTTATAACTATAGTTTATAACTACAGCAATAGTTTATTTATAGCTATAGTTTTATAACATAAATTAAATGTTACTTGAGCTCTAAAATATATTACTTAGGCACAATGGTTATTATTATATATAATGTAACATTTAATATTTATAGTGGTTGAGATCTTTATATTGCTTTTATATTATTTATGGATATAGCATTAATTTTTAAAGCAATTGACAGTCTCTAATTATTCACACCTAGAGAAAAGTGAAAATAGTTATGTATAATTCATTAATAAATAAGAGCTTAAATTAGTTTTCTATATTGTTACTAGCATATGTCTACAAGTGACTGAATGCTAATTACTTACTAATGGCTAAGTACATTTTATGAAATATCTTATGTTAAAGACAGCCTGTCAGATTTCTTTTACTATTATTGTTCTCATTTTAAAATAATAATAGTTAATAATGGTAATAATGGTTTACTGTAAACAAAAATAAAAAAATTAAATGTTATTGTAAGATAGGGTGCAATCAATTGATAGTTGAACGAAGTAGAAAAATACTGTCTATAACATCTATATAATCATTAGATTTTATGTAGTATTTGGAGCTGAAGGGAAAATGATGCTATCATTTAGCCATATAGCATCATAAAATAGTGCTAGTAATAGTAACAGTAATAAAATTTACTTCCTCGATGCTTTCTCCTAGAATTCTTTAGTGGTGTGGACACTGAAACAGCTAATTTGATATCAGACCCTCAAGAAAATGTGGTTGTGCTAGATGAAATTATTTTTTAATTATATAAAAATAGTTCATTATTGAAGAGAGTTAATATGTCAAGGGAAAAACCTAGAATGAACCCTAAGGTATGGAGAGATCAATGTGAATTCATGTTTTGTAATACAAATATAGACACAAAATGAATATACATGTACATGTGTGCATGTAAATACTTAATAATTACAAAGGGGAAAAGAGTAATTTGGCCGGGCGCGGTGGCTCAAGCCTGTAATCCCAGCACTTTGGGAGGCCGAGACGGGCGGATCACGAGGTCAGGAGATCGAGACCATCCTGACTAACACGGTGAAACCCCGTCTCTACTAAAAAAAAAATACAAAAAAAACTAGCCGGGCGAGGTGGCGGGCGCCTGTAGTCCCAGCTACTCGGGAGGCTGAGGCAGGAGAATGGCGTAAACCCGGGAGGCGGAGCTTGCAGTGAACTGAGATCCGGCCACTGCACTCCAGCCTGGGCGACAGAGCAAGACTCCGTCTCAAAAAAAAAAAAAAAAAAAAAAAAGAGTAATTTGATAAGGAGGAATATTTGCAGGCACCACAATGAGTAAATGACTAAAATGATCACTAGAAATAGAGCAAATGGAAATTGTGAGTCAGCTGACAGGATGCAATGAAAATATTATAGTTTCTGTGGTATTCCCTCCAAAGATATACAACCTGAATCAAATAGTGAAACAGCAGACATGCTCAAATTTATGCATAAAATAACTGGCCTATAATCTTCAGAAGGGTTGGCATCAGGAAAATCAGGAAAAATCTAGAACCTAATTCATACTGAAAGAAGCTAAAGAAATATTACAACTAAATGCAAGGCATGAGAGTGAACTAGATCACATTTCTATAAAGGATATTTTAGGGGGCTAATGGTGAAACATGATGGGATCCGAGGCTTGGGTGACAGTAAAGAATCAGTGTTAATATCCTGACCTGGATTGCTGTATTGTGGTTATGAAGGACAAGGTCACTATTCCAAGTTATGGGACATCTTGTCATCAACTTCATACTAAATCGTTCAGGAAAAAAAAATTAAGTTTAAGATTCTTTTAAAATAATGTAAGGGTGAAAATTCCCATGAGGAGATCCCTAATTATGTAGTACATTTCCAGTCTAGAAATATTTACCCAACTCACCTACAAAATCATCCCTGAGACATTACTCTCAAAACTCCAGCAAACACTCTTTTATCTTCGATAGGTTAGCATGTTATGTTACTAGGTTATGAAATGAGAGTCATATATTCCTGGTTACCAGGAAGCTCCAAGATAAATGCTGTGTTTATTTGGTGTAACTTTCTTAATTAGCACTTGTCCATGTAGTTTCTCCCTTCGCTCTTTTGTTTGTTTCTTTATTTGCTTTATTGTGGGTTTAAAAGTTTAAAATTCATTGTTTCTGTCTTATTTATTTATTATGTATTAATTAATTAATTAATTAATTTTGAGACAGAGTTTCACTCTTTTTGCCCAGGCTGACGTGCAATGGCACCATCTCAGCTCACTGCAGCCTCTGTCTCCCAGGTTCAAGTGATTCTCCTGACTCAGCCTCCCAAGTAGCTGGGGTTACAGGAGCACAGCATCATGCCCATCTGATTTTGAATTTTTAGTAGATATGGGGTTTCACCATGTTGGCCAGGCTGGTCTTGAACTCCGGACCTCAGGTGATCCACCCACTTTGGCCTCTCAAAGTGCGGAGAATACAGGCATGTGCCACAGTGCCCAGCCTCTGTCTTTGCTTTAAGTACTTTTATGGTAGCTACAGAGACAATAAATATTTTATTGTTTTCCCTTTTTCTGTCTCTTCTGCCTTCCCTCTCTCTCCATCCAGTGCCAAGAGCCTCATAGGTATTTAACACTCAGTTAAATATATTTACTGTACTACTTTACAGCAAAATCACACAACACATGCACTTATGAATTTCATTTCAAAACATGAGTTTGTAACATTGGTCCTGAGTGCTTTTTCATGTCTATGTTGAGACTGGATATATATATGAGTTGGGCTAAGCAACAAAGTGCTGGTCCAGGTATGAAGGTTGCCAATGTAAAGGACAAATGTAAAAATGCTTAGAGAAGGGTCACATATCTTTGATTCCCAGATCTTTATAGGGAGCTACAGAGTTTGGTGTTCAACAGTAGGGAATATGCTAGGTCAGACAAGTAAAGGAAGCACAAGGATAGTTGCCTTTTAAGCTGCCGTGCAGGGCTGGAGCTGCATAAGCACTCCAGGGAGTGCTCTCTGCCATCTAAAACCTGCCTGTGTCTCAGGCATCAGTTTCCTGGTTTTATACTGAGTATTCTGATGTAGAGCATTCCAAGACATGATGTACCATGGAAACGATGAAGTTTAAACATAAATAAAAGTCCAGAGATTTTTTTTTAATGTAGTAGTTCACATAACATAGGTTATAGAAAGGCTTGCAGGTATAGGGATGTGGAGAGGCACAGGTGAAAAAGGCACAAGGCTGACATTCATGACATTATTATCACAGGAAATAAGTAAGGAGAGGAGCATCTTTCAATTCTGCATGCTGTTAGTGCTGTTAAAATCTGCTTTCTCAGAATTCATACTTCAATAAATTTCTTAATTTGTTCGTAAATTTGCGTATGATGGTACAATCTCTGATTTTTTTAAAAACAAAAAATCTGCTTTACTTGTTGATCAGGAATTTATCTGGAAGGCAAAATTTTATAGAACATTTTTTGGGATATCTGTTGATTTAAGGAAAAATAAAGTCTTTGGTGACCTAAGTTATAAAGTTATACTTCATAAATTTATGTCTCTTTTTTACTATCTCTTGCTTAGTGTCTACATGTGTGTTGGGTTTGATCTTGGTAACTCTACTTATGGTCCCCATTCCCAACACACACACACCCCTGTACACACACACACTTGCACACATACATTCACACATGCATAGGTGTGATTTAAGTCCACAGATTACTATAAACAGAAGGGATAGCAATCAAGGGAATAACAGGATTGCAGCAAAAAAGGATGTAATAAAAATGAACATGAAAATTTTGAGTTACCAAGGTTAAAACTAAGTGGATGAAAATTCACAAGCAGAAAGGTGAAATCCAAGATTCATTTTCTTAATCTTTCTGGACCAAATGAAACTGCTTGTATCATGTCCTATAGGTTCTTTATCATGTCTTTCATTTTAGCAATAATTTATTCATGAGTCTAAGAGACGTTTTTTGCATCGTTTAAATGTATCATATCTTGACAGTTTTTTCCTCTCTTCAGGCTCATCCTACTCCATTGTAATTTATTTAAGTATTTTAGTGTTTTAGAGGATTGTGGATTAATGATGCATTTAAACTGCTTTAGAATGACCTTAGGCGAGGTAAATTACAGAAGTAGTGCCAGCCAGGGATATTTATTTTCATGGCAGTAAGCTTTTATTCTCTTGTTTAACCACATGGCAGATAAAGTCACTGGCTCGCTGGCTTAAAATATATTCTGAAAGAGTTACAAACAAATTTTATTAACAGGGAAATAACTGTTATAATCTTGGCCCTACCGTAGCCAGTATTTAATTCTATTTTTCATCAAGATTGAGTGACTTTATCTTGACTGTTAACAGTACAGGTTTGAAAAGCAGTGTGTCTTAGAATAGTGCTGGCCTTAGGCCTGGGCCCATAGTTGAGGTCTCAGCACCTCACAATCATAGATGCAGAAATAAACATATTAAAGAGACCGTGGGCACTTGTGTTACTCAAAATCCCACATTTGAAGCTGGCATGCTGTGACCCTTAGCACTAAACATCAGCTCTGTGCCTCCCTCCACACAGGCCTTAGGAAAAGCTTCCTCACCCGTGATGGCCCCCATCATTCTTACAAAAGGCCATGATCTGAATGGGCACACTTTGTGGTTTGTGCTGCTAACTTTTGCAATAGATACTGCTTAGTAGTGTGGGTAGCCTTTGGAGTAGAAGAGTACTTCAGGGAGAGAAAAGACAAATTAATTAGCTCATCGTATTATTTTCTCTCATACTGCCCAAAACCTTTTAGAAGATTCTCTTCCTGCTGGATCTGGATCTTTGAAAGCAGTTTCTTTCCTGGCTGACTTTCCTACCGTGTTATCTTTCCACTTCCAAATATTTATTTCAATAGGCTGAACATATAATAAAGGTTAAAAATAATGTAACATATGATTATCAAGACGAAGAATTGAAAGCAGATAGTAATTAATGGTGGATAAAGTGAAAAAAGAGAACATAAATGAAATTATGAAAGTAAACATTCAGTGCAATTTGATCATGTCAGTTGCAAATATTATATTGAACAATTAATATTTAATCTATGTGTTGGTGACATACCAGTAATAGAAAACAGTATGTTAGAGTTAATAAACACTTTCATTGCTTAACAAAAACAAATATAGTTTAAGTTTAAGTGAATATTTTGGTTTAAGTGAATTACTTGAAACACATAAACAACAAAAATAACCTTCTCAATTTTATGTATTAGTTTAAAACATACTACCCATTTTATTTTTCTTCATAAAATCCCAACATTGAATAATTTGATAGAAGAAGAACTTAAGAAATACTTTATGAAACTAGATATTTCTTTAGGAGGAAATAGAAATCATGATATATGCAACAGCAATTTTGTAAAAGTAGTAGTATTTGAAGAAAAACTAATTATTTAAATCAAAATAGTTAAAATAATATGTAAAATGGTTGATTCCAGAAAAAAAAACTTCTATGCAAATTTTATTACTAATACCAGGTGATACATCACAACAGTTTTTTAATTGAAAAAATAAAACTAAGTATAGCAATGTACTCCCAAAACTGAGACTTGGCATTACAGTCAATATAAATAAAATTATTTTAAAATCTGGATTATTACAAGATATAAGTGATTTTTCTAAAATAAGGCATGAAAATAATTTCATAAAGGTATGTATATTTCATGAATTATGTTTCTTTTTTATTATTTATGCAAACATCACTGGCCTATCAACAGAATACATGCAATAGTAATTGAATTTTATTGTCTTTGGAAAGACAAATAATCTTTTCACATACCTTCCAGTTTTGTCATTATGAAGTTCCACATGTAAAGAGAAGAGAAGAGAATATATCTTACTTACATGTGTTAGTTATATGTATACATTTTAAATGTTTACAATTATAGTGTGTTGATCTTTATTTACACTTTTGACTGAAGCCCCACAAATATTAAGGGCTGACCTGTCCTTAAAAATTTTAGTTGTTACATTTCTTATCCTTGCTTACTTTTTATTTTCTGAAATGCAATCCCCAAAGATGCAGTTATACACTTTTAATATTTCTCTGACCCTCAAAGTAGACACAAAAAATAAAGTTTTGGAAATAATTCTTTCCATACTTGGTGTTTTTTGCCTGTTCTTGTGTCGCTATAAAGAAATACCTGAGGCTGTGTAATTTATAAAGAAAAGAGGTTTAATTGGCTCATGGTTCTGCAGGCTGTACAGGGAGCATGGTGCTGTCATCCACTTCTGGTGAGGCCTCAGGATGCTTACAGTCATGGTGGAAGAGAATAGAGAATCAGCATGTCATATGGTGAGAAAGGAGGCAAAAGAGAGAGAAGGAGGAGGTCCTAGACTCTTAAACAACCAGATCCCCAGTGAACTGAGTGAGGACTCACTTAGTACCAAGGCGATGGTGCTAAGCCATTTATGAGGAATCCACCCCCATGATTCAATCACCTCCCACCAGGTCCCACCTCCAACACTGGAAATCACATTTCAACATGAGACTTGGAGGACACCAACATCCAAACCATATCACTTGGTGATACCACTTATTTTCACTTTCAATTTATTTTCTACTTAAATTCATGCCACAAGCATCTTAAAAGACCTTAGTTATTGCCTGTTCAATCATCCATTCAATATATCTACAATTATATTTCCAATTTTACAAAACTGTCGTCATTGGTTGGTAATAACATCCTAGTTAGATTGTGCCCTTTTTACACCGTTTTTCTTTATTCTATGAAATTAGTTGTATTAAAACAGAGGAGGGCTGGTGAGCTGACTGCTAGAATGATGGAATAATAATGAAATCTTCTATTAGTTTAGTTTTAATGTTCTTTATGCCTAAATTTCTTGGTAGCTCATATAGAGGCATCATAGCAGGACACACTTTATGATACTAAAATAAATATTCTGTTTAAAAGATAATTTATGTCCCAATGTAAAATACACCACAAGCGTAATGGCCTTGTAAAATATAACTGGATTAGAACAAGAAATTTTTTAAAAATGACTATGAAGACAATTCACATAAAAATAATGCACAAACAAGAGGATCTATGGAGCAAGGAGGGACATACCTTCTTGCAATATTCTGTTATTGGTAGGGTGACAATGCCAAGATTGTTCATCCATAAAAGATTACTGACATTCTTGCTGGTAACTTTAACAATGGAACAATATAGTAACTGGAGACAAATGCCAAAAAGAAAATTTATTCTTGTTTATTTGGATTCTACCTATTTTTCTAGTTCTTTTATATTTCACCAAACTCCTAGAATTTTGTGTTTTGAACCTCACATGGGCAAACATTGCAATTACTTTGGTATTAAGCCAGCCAGTGAGGCTAGGCTCTCCCCATGTTGTGTGTGAATGCATCTGTATGTGTAATATATTTGGTGCTGGTAGATTTTGGATGAAGACATTGGATGAATTTACAGCCAAAAAAAAAAAAGAAATTCCAAGCAAACAAAAATCTACATAGTTTTAGACATTCATAGAACATGCTATAAATAAAGAGGTCTGGTGGTTAACAGAATTTTTCTTTATTATTTGACCATCAACAGTGTAATTAGTGCTGATTTTCTATTAATGATTAAAGTAAGAGTAGTCAATATTGATGTAAAAATTGTATATCTGTAAGAACTGGAGAACAAAACTCCTTTCTATAAATTTCTGCTAGAATTTAACATTGAAAATTACTAACTTCAAAATATCTGTAACAAGAAACAAGTTTTGCGTTTGTATAAACGCTCTTGGACTAGCATGCATATTATGATCGTATTGGGAAACAAGACAGTGCAATGGCAGGTGTTAAAAAGATAAGGCAATTTTTTGTTCATTAGCATTTCTTAATGTTACCTATTACATTCTGAAGGTAGAATAGCAAACTTTAGTCTTCTAGTTTGTTTGCTGATTTCAGTGGCAGGGGCCAGTCCTTGATTTGGAGGATGAAAACCAGGGTCCTTGTTGTTTTTTAAAAAAAGTTTGCTTTACCTTCATCTTCATCCTATGGTTAACTTTGCTACCATTTTGCCATTTATATCCAAGGTGTAATTTTTTTCTAGATAAGTGAGATGCCCATCGTTGTCACTTTCATGTTCACTGATAGAGGCACCATCATTATTTTCTTGGGAAACCCTGGTAGTTTTGATGTCTGCCAAATTTCTGTGTAGATTGTAAAACTCTTGGTCACATTCAATTTCATCTTCCCTTTTAAACTGTGCATTTTTGTTTTAAGTTTGGTTTTCAGATGTGTGGTTTGGAAGAGCTTTAGATGAATTAGGCTAATACTATCAGACAGTTCGGTGATATGACAGATTCTGAAGGTGGAACAGCAGATATGACCAGAGCACTTTTTATTGTTGGTGCTGTATATGGGGAGCTGTGAAAACGTGAAACTGGAGAAAGCACTTGATTTCTGTTTAGGAAAAATGATTCCCCAAGAACAGGTATAACATTGAGAATTGCACTCAGGGTAACAGGAAGCATATAAATTAATGGCAGCAGGAAGGTTGTTTTGTAAAGATAACAAGAAATTTAGTCAGAGATGGTTTCTGTGACAGGGATTTTCTTTGGAGTTGCTTGTTTCCAGCTGATTGAGATCTCTGTGGTCTATTGCTTTCTTGCTCCATTTCAGACAATCAGCATGAAATAGTGTAGCCAGCATATCTGCAGATTTGCTAGTCTCCAACCTGTAGACGTTAATCTTCTGTTCTCCATTCTATGAATAATACTTAGTGACCTTCAATATCCAAATGTTGAAATTAGCGACACACTTATTCAATAACTAACTGGTTCGTGTACTAATGAATTCATTTGCCAAGCAATAGTTACTAAATGAAATGGTGGTATTTTAATAACCTTTCAATTATGTACAAAGTTGATACTTCTTAACTGTTTTGATTTTTCCATCCAAAATTATCCTGTTTGATTGGGTAATTGCCTCTGGAAGACAAAATTCTTGCTGGTCTCTCTGTTCTGAGTGAAAATCTGGTAGAAACAAACTAATAACTTCTAGATCAAAATTGACTATAGGAATATGAATTCTGGACCTAAAGAAAAAGTTGAAATGATGTGGAGAATATTTATCTGTTGATTTATATTAGGTAACATTGTCATGTCAGTGTTAATATCAACGTAAAATTCCAGATATATGCTTCCTTTTCCATATTGCTGTGGTAATATAAGAAGTAGCTGCTCTGACTAGGATTTCGTAATCTAACGCCCTTAGATGTAAATGTGGTCCTAAGTCTTGTTCTTACTAATGGAACATGAGCATAAGTCATATATCTCATTCTCAGCTAACATTTTAGAAAGTAGATGTGCTCTCTAGAACCTATTTTTCCCTTCAATCAGTGGGATACAAAGAACCAGAAGACCCTAAGGGATGGTAAAGACACAAGATGGAAGGAGATCAAGTCTCCAAATTATTGCAAGAAGGAATTCCACCTATCAAACAAGACACTTGCTTTGAAATATTATGTTAATGAGGAAAAAAAAAACACTTGTATTCATTAAACCACTAGCATTTGAGGTTTCTTTGTGACAACAGTTCCTAATAATTAATACAGGCAGTGTTCCATTATATGATTCATGTCCAATAAATTGTGAATATTACTCATCATCACAGCTACTCAATGGGAGATAACATTTTCATATCTACTATTTCTACAAGAGTTTACACTGTCATTCACTGTAAATAAGGTTTCAGTATACTTTGAGTTTCTTTTACTTCACTTTTCAAATCAGGGATTGATATTTGTTATGCCTTTCTCATTTATTTTATGACAAATATGAGGTTCTAAAAATTTAAAAATTTTTATTCATTTTTGAGTAATTTTCTGATATTTCCCGTCATGTCAGTAAAACATGACGGTTGATATTATAGTTGATCCACTTTATTTGCAAATTCCAAATTAGCAAATTCACCTACTCACTATAATTTCTTTAAAATCCTAAAATCAGTATCTGGAGGGCTTTCCTAGTGACTTGCAGACAGTGCAAAGTAGAGGAAAATTTGAGTCGCCTGATGCACAAGTTCCCCATGTGAGGCAGAACAAGGGGACTACTTCTTATTTTCTCCTTACAAATACAGTCGTGGCCATACCATGGCCTTACATACAACCACGGCCAGAGGAGGGAGACAGTAGGGGGCAGTGCAGTGTAGGGCAAGAAGCTCCTGCTATAGGGCTAGTTGGCTGCATTTTGAATTTCAATTCCAGCACCTGTTGGTGCAGTGGCCTCAGTTAAGTCATTTAACATTTCATTTATTTACTCTTGTGTAAATTTATTGACTCTGGTGACAGAAAGAAAATAAAATCTACCAATGTGAGTTGTATTTATATTTTTATATCTATTCATCTCTCTTTATATATGGACATATATAGATTTTTATATATTCATAGGTATATATGGATATGTATACCCACATGTCTCTCTAGATATGTCTATAGATATATAGAAAGATATGTAATGGTATATGTCCCTGCAGATGTATCTATCTATAGATATATAAATATATTTACATATAATATATAATTATATGTATTTATATTACATTATATACACATAATTATATATAATTATATATGCATATAATTATATGTAATTATACATATTTTTATATCTATTCATCTCTCTTTATATATGGACATATATAGATTTTTATATATTCATAGGTATATATGGATATGTATATCCACATGTCTCTCTAGATATGTCTCTAGATATATAGAAAGATATGTAATGGTATATGTCCCTGCAGATGTATCTATCTATAGATATATAAATATATTTACATATAATACATAATTATATGTATTTATATTACATTATATACACATAATTATATGTAATTATATATGCATATAATTATATGTAATTATACATACACATATAATTATATAGATATCTATATTTCTCTCTTTTCATCTCTCTGTGTGTATAGATATATATTTCCCCTATGAGCAATGGTCAGTACTGCTAATTCAGCATTTACAGAAACTTTGTCGAACACACCTTCTGTGGGTGATGAGAACTGACTGTACAAGTGCATCTTGGAGATATTGCAGATTTGGTTCCAGACGACTACAATAAAGTGAATATCACAATAAAGTGCCTCACACATATGTTTGAGTTTCCCAGTGCATATGAAAGTTGTGTTTACACTATACTATAGTCTATTAGGTATACAATAGCATTATACCTGAAAACACAACATACACACCTTAATCAAAAATGCTTTATGAGCCTCCAGTGAGTTTTAATCATTTTGCTGGTAGAGAGACTTGCCTGGATGTTGATGGATGCTATCAGGGTAGTAGTTGCTGATAGTTGGTCTGGCTGTGTCAGTTTCTTAAAATAAGGCAACAATGAAGTTTGCTGCATTGATTTTCATGGACTTGTCCTTTCACACAAGACTTTTCTTGTAGTATGTGGTTCTGTTTGATAGCCTTTTATCCACAGTAAAATTTCTTTCAAAAGGAGTCAATGTTGTCAAACCCCGACACTGCTTTTTCAATTAAGTTTACGTAATAGTCTAAATCCTTGGCTGATATTTCAACAATATTCACACCCTTACCAGAAGTAGATTCTGTCTTAAAAGAAACACTCTCTTTGCTCAATCCCTCATTCATTCACGTTTTATCATGAGATTGCACCAATTCAGTCACATCTTCAAGCTCCACTTCTAATTCTAGTTCTCTTACTATTCCCACGGCAAATATAGTCACCTCCTCCCCTGAAGTCTTGAACTCCTCAAAGTAATCCATGAGCAGTGGAATCAATTTCTTCCAAACTCCTCTTAATATGACATCACCTCCTCCCATGAATCACAAACGTTCTTGATGACATCTAGAATGGTGAATCCTTTCTGGAAGCTCTTCAATTTACTTGACTCAGATCCATCAGAGGAATCACTGTCTATGGCAGTTACAACCTTTTGAAAGGTGTTTCTTAAATAATAAAACTTGAAAATCAAAATTGCTTCTTGATCCAGGGATTGCAGAGTAGATGTTGCATTGGCAGCCATGAAAACAACATGAATCTCCCCGTACATCTCAATCAGAGCTCTTGGGTGACCAGGTGCATTGTCAGTGAGCCGCAATGTTTTGAAAGGAATTTCATTTTCTGGGAATTTTATTTTCTCATCAATAGGCTTAAATATTCAGTAAATTATGCTATAGAGAGATGTTCTGTCATCCAGTCTTTTTGATTCATTTATAGGGCACAGTCAGAGTAGATTTAGTGTAATTCTTAAGGAATTCCTAGGAATTTCAGAATGGTAAGGTTTAGCATTGGCTTCAACCTAGTTACCAGCTGCATTCACCTGTAACAAGAGAGTCAGCTTGTGCTTTGAAACTTTAAAACCAGGCCTTGACTTTTCCTCTCTATTTTCTCAAACCCCAACACTGCTTTATCAACTAAGTTTATGCTATTCTTCCTTTTGCTTCAACGCTTAGAAGCCATTGTAGGGTTCTAAATCGGCCTCTCTATTTATGGAAGTCCAAGATGATACCTTTTCCCTATATAAGGCTATTTTGTCTATCTCGAAAATCTGTTGTTTGGTGAAGGCACCTTAATCCATGATCTTAGCTAGATCTTCTGGATAACTTGCTGCAGTTTCTACTTCGGCGCCTACTGCTTCACCTTGCATTTTTGTTTTATATGGATGGTTTATTTCTTTAAACCTCATGACAACCTCTCCTGGCTTCCAACTTTTCTTTCACAATTTCCTCACATCTCTTGTCCTTCATAGCATTGTAGAGAGCTAAGGCCTTGCTCTGAATTAGGCTTTCACTTAAGGAAATGTGTTTGATCTTCTATCCAAAGCACTGCAACTTTTTTCATATCGGCAATAAGACTGCTTTGCTTTTTTACCATTTGTGTTTTTACTGGTGTAGCGCTTTTTAATTTGTGTCAAGAACTTTTCCCTTTTTATAAATTTAAATAAACGTAAGAGGTACAAGTGCAGGTTTTTTTTTTTTTTTTTTACATGGACATATTGCCTAGTGGTGAGTCTGGACTTTTACTGTGACCATCGCCTGAATAGTGTACATTGTGAAGAACTTTTCCTTTGCATTCACAACTTGGCCAACTGGCACAAGAGGCCCAGCTTGGGGCCTAACATAGCTTTCAGTGTGCCTTCTTTATTAAGCTTAATCATTTCTAGCTTTTGATTTAAGCTGAAAGACATGCTATTCTTCCTTTGGCTTCAACACTTAGAAGCCATTGTAGGGTCCTAAATTGGCCTAATTTCAATATTATGTCTCAGACAATAGAAAGGCCTGAGGAGAGGGAGACAGATGGCAAACTCAGGTTGTTGTAGCAGTCAGAACACATGCCATTTATGTATTAAGTTTATGCCTCTTACTCTCTTCCTTGAGATCACTCCCTTAATAATAATAGGAAGTACTTTGTGTAATTTTCATGGAGCTTGAGAGGAGAGATACTAGGGAATGATTTCTTGTTCTTTCACAGACAGTATAAATGTTTTCTGTTTGCACAGCACTTCAACTTCACCTTTAACGACTTTAACTCATCTACATTTAAAAATAGAAATAAAGAAAATCTTGTAAGCAATTATTAAGAAAATTATATATATGATAAAAATATGACTTTACCTATATAAAGTAAGTCTAAATAGGTAAATTTACATCAATAAATTAAAAATAATAATTTTGTTTATCTGTAGTACCTATTGTTAACTGAAAATTTACAAGATGTGTGAATTTGGAAAGGATTTTATATATATATTTTATCTTGTAAAGGATTATAGCTTGCAAGGTGGCCATCCCGCAGGCTGGGAAGCATAGCCTCTGGCAAAGACCAGGGAAGACACTTCAAAGGAGGAGGGGTTGGGGCAGGAGCTTTATGCTGAACAGGTTGGCTAACCATACATATTTAACTGGTTATGAGACAAGCTATGAATATTCATGAAGGCAGTTCTGATACATGCTCACTGAATAAATGTGCATGTTACGTATGAACTAGTGGAGAGTTAACATTTTTTTGGTTTTTGTTTGAGGCGGAGTCTCACTGCCATGCCCAGGCTGGAGTGCAATGGTGCAATCTTGGCTCACTGCAACCTCTGCTTCCCAGGTTCAAGAGATTCTCCTGCCTCAGCTTCCCGAGTAGCTGGAATTACAGGAGCTTGACAACACACCTGGATAATTTTTGTATTTTTAGTAGAGACCAGGTTTCACCATGTTGGCCAGGCTGTTCTCGAATTCCTGACCTCAAGTGATCTGCCCACCCCAGCCTCCCAAGGTGCTGGGATTAAAAATTTAACATTTAAATGTATTACAGTTGGCCCTATGCATCAAAAGGTGAAGTAGGGACGTGAAGTTACTCCGGTGCACAGCCTCTGTAAACTGACCAGAACCAGTCCATGGTCAGCGATCTTAGGAGGAGAAAGTTACTGAAATCAGTCTCTTATTCAATCAAAGCTGTTGTTATGGCTTGTGGAACAGGGGCTGGGGGGCAGTTAGTCAGCATCTGGTGGGACTGTAAATTGTTTTAATATTTCTTATCTCAAAGCCAGTGCTTGTTTAACTGCAAAATAAAAAGGAAAACCTTGTGGTAACTAGAACCTAGCTCATTTGTTAAGTGCAGGTGTGTGACTTTACTCCTGCCAGCATGGCCTTAAACCCTGTTTATAATTTGGCATTTCATTATGACAAAGAGTAGGCTATGTTAGTCTTATGATCTCTGTTTTAATGTAAATGCTGGTTAGTTGTGTCTAAACTCCAAAACAAAGAGAGTATAATGAGGTGTGTCTGACTTCCTTTCTTATTACGGGTAGGGACTCAGTTTTTAAGTTTTTTTCTGGGGTTCCCTTGGCCAGGAGGGGGTCTGTTCGGTCTGTTGGGGAACCTAGGATTTTACATTTAGTTTACACTACTGAGTGCTACAAACCATTCCAGGAGTTATTACTGGGTTCGTTTTAAGGTTCTTAGCCACCCCAATAATTAGAGAATATTATTCTCCAACAATGGAATTCAAGGGAATATTTGTATTGTAGAGCTTTAATTTCACTTTTCTATGTTTGTGAGCAGAACTGGCATTTTAATAAAGGTTCAGGGCACTTCTGGTAGTGTATAATTCACAAGACAAAAATTGAAGTAAAAGTTAGGAGCGAACTTGAATGTAAAAGTAAGAACATTTTTGTTTATTCACTATTTCTCTTTGATCTTCAAAGTATTAAGTATTTTAAATTATAGAACTAAGTTCATACACTGCTTTACTTTTCCATCTCGTATTTTAAGCCGTCTACAAACTTAGCTCATCACTGGATTCTGGCTTGGAATTGTTGTCACTTCTTATTGTTTTATATTTTGGCAGAATCAGTCAAAAGAATATCATCTCAGTAGAAAGATGTGACCAATTGCTTTAAACAAGTTATATTTTGACTGAATCAAGAAAGAAGGTTCATTTAAACTCTGTAGAAGAACCCTCATCATTCTCTCCATATGGCTTTTGACAATGCCTGAGAGACTGTTGTATATTATGTTTATTTTTAGAGTCAACCAATCTCTTTTAACTTAGACTGCAGGATGAACAAAGCAATAACACTCTCAGATAGCTCTTAGGTTACTGTGAGTGAGTTGAATTATTTCTTTCTATTAGAAGCTGCTGTCCTATTCTTCACTTCCTACAGATTTCTTTAGAATTAACACAGAAAAAAAAATGTTATCTTTTTTGGGTCTGTTGATGAACTTAATCTTTTCATTATTACATGTGAACTAAAGTTATAATAAAGCAGGCTGACTGAGTTTTATTCATCTTTGTGTCTGAAAGGCCACTGCAATTTTATTTTTCAAATTAAATTGATCTAGACAACAGTTCAACTTGCTCAAAAATAAATATTTCAAAAGAGCTTACCGCCACAAGCATCCCCGTCAAAGTTAAAGATTTAGAATATAAACTCTTGTTGACTGCTCTGCCTTTGAATGCATTTGAAAATGCCTTAGGGAATAAAAGGTAAGCACAGAGTTTCACCCAGGAGTATTTGCTTTGTTTTTCCAAGTAAATTCATGCTGAAATGCAAAATCAGAGTCTCATATTGATTACCTTTCAGTGACCAGGCAGAAAATAGTAAAGAACATTTCAAAGTTTAGAGTAGGAATGTATCAGAAAATATCTAAAGGGTATTGTAATTACTGGAATACAGACAGACTCAAACTTCAATTAACAAGATTAACTTAGATTTCAAAGGTGGAAAATACCTGCTTTTTTTTCTGTTGTCCAATTCTGTGCTCCATTTTTTTTTTTTTTTTTTTTTTTTTGAGACGGAGTCTGCTCTGTCGCCCAGGCTGGAGTGCAGTGGCCGGATCTCAGCTCACTGCAAGCTCCGCCTCCCGGGTTTACGCCATTCTCCTGCCTCAGCCTCCCAAGTAGCTGGGACTACAGGCGCCCGCCACCTCGCCCGGCTATTTTTTTGTATTTTTTAGTAGAGACAGGTTTTCACCGTGTTAGCCAGGATGGCCTGGATCTCCTGACCTCGTGATCCGCCCGTCTCGGCCTCCCAAAGTGCTGGGATTACAGACTTGAGCCACCACACCTGGCCTGTCCAATTCTGTGCTCCATTTTTATTTGACTTATTTTATCACTATGTTCTGCTTTCTATTTATGAACAATTGGCTCTTATTCAAAGCAGCTGATGCCCTTCTTTTGCATATAAGTGGCAACTATTCTGAAGCTGTGACCACAAAATGTGTGGGGTGGTGGTGGCCATATTCAGGTGTGCATTGCTTAAAGAAACTTGAAAACCATATACAGATGTTGGAAATAAGAAAATGATGGGATGCATAAAAAGATATAAAATACCATTTGCTATTCAAAAGCATTTACCACTGTCCACATATTAGCTTTCTTCATTTATATAATGCACAAATTTTTAGAAAAGAGCCACTGTAAAAATAGGTAGCAAATTCAATTCTTTGTACAAAAGCTTCACAAACTAAGAAAACCCATGTATCATGATTTGGGAAATTATTGTCACCTGTCAATGATATGTTAAAGTTGGTGTGGATGTTAATGTGAATGTCGTTAGAGAAAATTATATGGTATATCATTTACCTAGTAACTTAAGAATTCCAGAGTCATATTAAAAAAAAGTCGCTTCCGGGTAACTTCTATTGGAAATACATGGATGTAGGAGGGTTTTTCTGTTTTTGTTTTTGAGACGGAGTCTCACTCTGTGGTCCAGGCTGGAGTGTGCAGTGGCGTGATCTCGGCTCACTGCAAGTTCCGCCTCCTGGGTTCACGTTATTCTCCTGCCTCAGCCTCCTGAGTAGCTGGGAGACTACAGGCACCCGCCACCACGCCCAGCTAATTTTTTTTTTTTTTTTTTTTTTTTTGTATTTTTAGTGGAGACAGGGTTTCACCGTGTTAGCCAGGATGGTTTTGATCTCCTGACCTCGTGATCCACTCTCTTGGGCCTCCCAAAGTGCTGGGATTACAGGTGTGAGCCACCATGCCTGGCCAGATGTAGGAGGTTACAAGATACTCTTCTCTGTCTCTCTGTGATACCTTTTCTTTCAAAAGTATCTTATTACTTCCCAGAGAGTAGTTTGAATATCAAAAGTACTTCACTGATGAAAACACAGAAATCGTTTTGTTTAAAACCCAGGTGAGCATTTACCTGCTGGTGAGTTTTGCCTCCTCACATCTTCCTCTCCTTCCTTCCCTTTCTCACACTCAGCCTTTACCTTCCTTTCTTTTCTTTTCTTCCTCTTTTACTGCACTCTCCTTCTTCCCTTCTTTTACTATGTGTTCATTCCTTTCTTTCTTTGTTTTTTCTGTTCTTTCTTACCTCTCTTTTTTGTTTTTCGTTTTTCTTCTTTTCCTTTTCCTTTATCTTGCCTTTCATTATTCTCTCTCCTCCTTTATTTTTCCCAAGCTTTTTTTTTCTCTCTCTCTCTTTTGTTTAGCCACTGTTTTTTTTTTTTGTTTTGTTTTTTTGTTGTTTGTTTGTTTTGTTTTTTTGAGACAGAGGCTTGCTTTGCTCTGTCACCCAGGTTGGAGTGCAATGGTGAGATCTTGGCTCACTGCAATCTCTGCCTCCCTAGGTTCAAGCAATTCTCTTGCCTCAGCCTCCTGAGTAGCTGGGACTACAGGTGCCCGCCATCACTCCCAGCTAATTTTTATATTTTTAGTAGAGAAGGGGTTTCACCATGTTGGCCAGGCTGGCCTTGAACTCCTGACTTCAGGTAATCCACCCACATTGGCCTCCAAAAGTGCTGGGATTACAGGAGTGAGCCACAGTGCCTGGACTATTTAGCCACTCTTCGTGTCCCTTTCTTTCTTTTCATTTTTCCCTTCCACATAGAGGCCTTACAGGCAGCACTGGAAATAAACTAAGAAATGACTGCTTGCCTTTGAAACAATGTCCAGTAAAATTTCACAGAAAGCTACAAATAATGACTATTCATTGTGAAATGTATATATGCATATACTCTTGCTGAGTTCCCTGAGGGCAGAGATTGGATCTTGCTCATCTCTATAACCCCCTTACTTGATGCTGCCTAGCACAGGGTAGCGGGCACTGTTCATGCCCTTCCCAGATACCAGTCTCTGGCCTGTTGCACCCATCCTTTCTCCTTATGAGTGTTGCCTGCCTCATATTCAAGAAAACTGCTCTTGGCCCAATGCTAGTGGCTATGCCCTCCAAATAATGGATTTCCCAGGTTGCCTCAAGGGGATACAAGAATCAAGTGTAGGTACAAAGTTATGTTTCGAACATGTGAAATGCCCGTACCAGTTTCAATTGTCAATTTCTATGCATCAACATTCACAAAATTGACCTCATCATAGTTATCTGCTCTTTACTTGTGGACTCCTGCCACGGTTGACTTCCTTTGTACACAGGTGTTGATAGAAAGTTGTTCCTACAGAAAGTAAGTGAGAGGTAATTGGAAAACATCTCAGTCCATTTCGGCTGTTATGATAAACATAGCATAGACTAGATTACATACAAACAATTGAAGTTTATTTTCTATTTTTCTAGAGGCTGGGAAGTAGGTCAAGGTACTAGAGGATTTGGTGACTGGTGAGGGCTGGCTTCCTGGTTCCTAGAAGGCTATCTTCTCACTTTGTTCTTACATGGTGGAGGGAACCTAGAGGCTCTCTGGAATCTCTTTTCTAAGGGGTTTAATCCCATTCATGAGCTAATTACCTCTCAAAAGCCCCATCTTTAAATACCATCGCATTGAGAATTAGGTTTCAAAATATGACTTTTGGAGACATACCCTTTCCGTCCATAGCAGATGTCTATGTTTCTATGGGATCAGACATAAGCTACGCTCTAGCTGAGACAACATCCTTGCTTTGTTCTGCCCCCACCCTCTCCTGATCCCCTCACTTTTTTCCTTGAGAGCACTCCCTTAATAAGTTATATGCACCCATTTTCCCTTATTAGCATCTTGCATTAGTGTTGTGGATGTGTGATAATTAGTTAGCCACTTTTGATGTTATTATTAACTAACGTCCATAGATTACAATAGGGTTTACTCTTTGTGTTGTAGAATCTATGGATTTTGAAAGATACATAATGGCACATATTCACCCATATCATATCATACAGAACAGTTTCACTGACCTAAAAATCCCCTGTACTCCACCGTGGACCTCTCACTCCCTTCCCCCAAAAGCCAGGGAACCACTGATCTTTTTACTGTCTTTATGGTTTCACCTTTTCCAAAATGTCAGATAGTTGAAATTGTTAGAGAATGCAGCCTTTTCAAATTGGTTTCTTCTCCTTAGCAATATGCATTGAAGTTTCCTCCATGTCTTTTGTGGCTTGATAACTCATTTCTTTTTATCGCTCAATAATATTCCATTGTATGGATGTACTACAGTTTTTATGTATTCACCTATTCAAGGACATCTTGGTTAATTCCAGATTTTGGAAATTATGACAAAACTGCTGTAAATATTCTTGCACAGATATTTGTATAGATGTAAGTTTTTAACTTATTTGAGTAAATATCAAAGAACATAATTATGATTATATGGTAAGAGAGTATGTAGGTTTGTAAGAAACTGACAAACTATCTTTCAAAATGGCTGTGACTTTTTGCCACCAGGAATGACTGGGATGCTCCACGTCCTCACTGGCATTTGGTGTTGTCAGTGTTTGGGGTTTTAGCCAATTTAATAGGTGGGTAGCTATATCTCATTCTTGTTTTAATTTAGAATTACCTAATGACGTATGAAGTTGAGCATCTTTTCACGTAAATTTTGCATCTCCAAATGTTCTTTAATTAGGAATCTGTTCAGATATTTTGCTCATTTTAAAATTGAATTATTTTTCTTATTGTTGAGTTTTAAGAGTTCTTTATATATTTGAATACTAATTCTTTATTAAATATATATTTTGCAAATAATTTATCCCAATTGTGTCTTGTCTTTGCATTCCCTAAAGAATATATTTCAAAGAACAGATTGGTTGTGGTTGTTGTTGTTGTTGTTGTTGTTGTTGTTGTTGTTGTTTTGAGATGGAGTCTTGCTCTGTCACCCAGGCTGGAGTGCAGTGGCGAGATCTTAATTCACTGAAACCTACACCTTCTGTGTTCAAGCGATTCTTCCATCTCAGCCTCCTGAGTAGCTTGGATTACAGGTGCCCACCACCACACCCGGCTAATTTTTGTACTTTTTTTTTTTTTAGTAAAGTCGAGGTTTTGCCATGTTGGCCAGGTTGGTCTTGAACTCCTGAGCAGAGGTGATCCACCCACCTTGGCCTCCCAAAGTGCTGGGATTACAGGCATGAGCTACCCCGCCCTGCCAAGACATTTTAATTTTAATAATGTCCATTTAATCAATTTTTTATGAATCATATATTTGATGTTGTATCTAAAAAATCATCACCAAACTCTGGCTCACCTAGACTCTTTCCTATAGGAGATTTATGGTTTTGAATTGAGTGCTTGTATTTACTCTTCTAGGAGAAATAGCAGTGATTGTGACAGACAACAGTTCTACACTCAGGAAATTTATCATCTAGTGTGTTTACTAGTTATACATGAACACATTGACTTTTGGTATTTAATAAATACAAGCATGAAAATAAATAGAGGTACATTGCATATTATAAATCTGGTTGAATATTAGTATATAATAACATATTCATGTACATGTAAGCATGTGTGTACATGAAAGTGAAATAAACTAAGTGCCTTGATTTTTTTAAATGAACTCTAATGATATTTTCTATAATCTTGTCTCCCCTTGCTTTCTCAGTATTTTATTCAAGAAGTATATATATATACATATATGTGTGTGTGTGTGTATACATGTGTGTGTGTGTGTGTATATATATACTTTTTTTTTTTTTTGAGACGGTGTCTCACTCTGTAGCCCAGGCTGGAGTGCAGTGGTACAATCTCGGCTCACTGCAAGCTCCGCCTCCCGAGTTCACGCCATTCTCCTGCCTCAGCCTCTTGAGTAGCTGGGACTACAGGCGCCCGCCACCGCGCCCGGCTGATTTTTTGTATTTTTGGTAGAGACAGGGTTTCACTATGTTAGCCAGGATGGTCTTGATCTCCTGACCTCGTGATCTGCCCGCCTCGGCCTCCCAAAGTGCTGGGATCACAGGCGTGAGACACCGCGCCAGGCCTAAAGAAGTATATTGAACCACATTCCACTGTGGAATATTACCCAGAAAAATACTCAGTGTACAATGCACTATTAGAAGGGATTTTTATAGAGCAAATAGTAGGAAAGTTGTATACAAGAATGCAGGGTAAAAAAAAAAAAAAAAAAAAATGTTTCAGGTGTGGTGGTAATTTCTTTAACACAGAGAACCTTCGCTTGAAGTTCCAGGAAAACCATAAGGAGTGGGCTGATAAGGTTCAACAGTAAGCAGATAACCATTTCAGTGATTTTAAAGTCTAAGTAGAGAAAGCTAGTGTCAGGCATGGTTAATCCTTGGAGAGTCTGGAACATAGTTGATTTCATCAAAATGAGAGAAAAATTAAATGATTAATGATGTGATAATAGAGATGAAGCTAAAAAGAACTTTTTTTGTAAGGTTATAGAAATATTATGGCAAGAATTGGTAAGCCTGTTCTTTTGCAAGTCGATGATAAGGCAATATTACTCCTTTGGTAATCCAAGGTTACAGTAAATTGCAAATGAGCTGCTTTGCAGGGCTATATTTAATTTGAGATGAAGCAAGAGAAATGCCCTAATGCATATGTTTTTGGAAGGGAATAAGGACATGGGAAACTCCGTTATACTGAGTCATAACAGAATTTAGTGAACCACATCTGTGTCTTGTCTGGTTCATAGCTCAGGCTAATGTTTTAACGTGCTCAATAATAATCACTGAAAGACATCAGTGCTTAGATCAATGATATGGGTAGTGGAAAGTGGGTAACAACCATATTTATAGCATTTCCATTTCCTCATCCAATTAATTAATTAGAGATACTTGGGATTTTGTTTTTGTTTGTAATGTTCCATTTCTAGGCACAGAAAGCAATATAGAAATTATATATAAAGTGTCATTTATGCTCTCCAAATTCTGCATTACAGAGAAGTAAACTTAGGAATTAGATGGACTTATTTGTATGATCATTTTAAGGTACAGACAGTTATCTTCACTGAAATAATGAATATATATTATCATGTTATTAATTGTTTGTTTTGTTATCATATAATGCTAATTCTAGGAAACACTAACAAAGGGGTTTTGAGTCATTTTTCTATTAACAGATGAATTTTTATTGAAGTAAAGATTTCCAGAAATACTAGGATCTCTCAGCAAGGGGAAGAAATGGGAAAACAAAGTGACTAGGTTCTTATTGCATAAATTATTTGATTAATTCAGCATAACAACCCTGTCAGATATATGTTAATATCCACACTTTTTAGGTGTGGAATCTGAAGCCTATAGATTTTCTTTAAAAAATTGCTCAAGTACTCATACCAAGTAAGTAAAACCCAACATTATGCAATACAATCTGATGGCTAAAAAGTACCCATATATTTACATACAAATTAAACTTTTTACATGTACTTCTTTCACACTCCACAAATACAAATGTATCTTCTTTTTCAGGTTTCTTAAATCAGGAACTTGCAGTTCTCTTCTGCAGAAGCATACAAGGAATGTTGGCTGAAGCTAATGTTGTCAAATTATTAGCTACATGCATACAATTATAAAGCTCAGGAAAAACTCCTTATATTTCTTTTATACAACTATAAAATTAATAAGATACACGTTAGTACTAAATAACATAGCAATACTAGTCAAACTTTTTAATAAGCACTTAATGTTAAGAATAACACCAATTTTTGCAGAAATTATATTTTGTTTATAATGTGCAATATACTGGCTTCTTATATGTAAGCTTTAAAAATTTTTTCCATGTAAATGCTAATGTGTCCTTCATAATTCAGTTCTACTCAGGAACTTTAATTTTGAGAGTACCTTTCAATGTCAAATGATCTTCAACACAGGTGTATCTTTCTGTGTTCCACTCATCTTTCCTTATCATTCTCCAGGATTACAGGAATACTCATCAGATGGTAGCATAAATGCAAGCACAAGAGCTAATGCTCTGGGCCATATTCGATTATACAGTGGTTATCTGGGCAGTTCATAATATGCTTATTGTATTATTTATATATTAATCTAAATGAAATAGAGCATTTTAAAATTTTTTGAACTCCCAATGATACATTTTTAGGCTCCCAGAATTCCTAAGAACAATCCTCACTCATCCATGGCTAAACTGAAATTTAATAATGTCCCCTTGAGTCCCTTCAGGAAGGGAGGGAACATGGTGTGTGTGGACTCCCCAAGATTACCCTTAGGCTCGATGACACACTACAAGGATGCATGGGACTGAGAAAAAATCTGTTATACTCATGGTTATAGTTTATTATGACAAAAGGATGCAGATTAATATTAACAAAGAAAAAGACAAAATTAGAAGAAACTAGATGCAAGCTTCTAGGCTGCTAGTAGAGTTGCACAAGGACCCATGTGGTCCTCACAGCAATGTTATCTGACAACACATGCTAAGTGTCATCAACCAGCAAAGCTTACCTGAGCTTTGGTATCCAGGGTTTATGTTTCAGGTCAGATAAGCATGTAGTGACTGCATGATTGACTTCAGCTCCTCAGACTGCAGCCCCTCCCTGCCTTCCACTCAACCTCTACTCCCAGGAAAAATAGACATTCAACATAAGTCACATGATTAAGGTAAACTTATCTGGTCAGATTGATACAATATGGACTGAGGCCTCAGACATACAAAAACACTCTTTTCAGGAATTACATTCCCAGGGTTCTGAGGATATCTCCAAGGAGCTGGCCAAAATTCATTCCTGAAGGCAAACCTTTCTTCAGAATATTCACAATTTGAGTAATTCAGACCTACTGAGTTAACCTTTTACTGTCCAATAAGAACACCATTATTTGATTAAATAATCCATAATAATGATTGTCACCACTTATTTAGCCCATAGAACGTGTCAAGCCCTGTTCAAACATTACCTTATGTTTTTTTCTCAACAAATTACAATATTAAATCCATTTACTGATGAGGAAGATAGAATTAGAAAACTAATTTAAATTTCCCACACCACATGGCTAGTAAATATTAAAGCTGGTATTTGAACAAAGTTCTATTTGATTTTATAGTCTTGCTCTACTCCCTCTACCATATACACTGCAGAAATTTAGACCTTCATAGACTATACGAGAAATATACAGTAAAATAATAGGACCTAGAGTCAATGAATGCGATATATATTGTCATGGCTTTGGCTTAAGCATCCTGACAACCCGGCTTTAATCCTCACTCCTCTAGATTGCTCATTGTGGAACAATCAGTACACCAACTAGAAAATAACCAACAGAAAAAAGACTCTACTTTATAATCCTTTAGTTCTTTCACTGAATCTACTTCTTCACAGTTTAACATTTTTAATGGAGGCTGGACACAGGAAATGACACATTGTGGGGAGCATTGATTATATTGTCTTCCTTAACAGAGTGTTGATTTTATTTGACCAATCAGTAAATTACTGGTAGATACTGTTCTTCCTCTGAGGATCCATTTCTTAATATGGATCTGTTTTGGTTCTGTTCTTTGTCCTGGAATGCAGCCCTTAATACAGAATATAGTCATTTTTGTCTTAAAGTGTGGCTTTTCTGACATTTCAAGTGAGTGTCTTAGGTGCCCAGTGAGGTTTCTCCAGTCTACTGGGTGATAACGACAATTCCAAAGTCTTCCAGAATAGAACAACCTCTGATACCTCCTGCATTCAGCATTCAGCTTGCAGCCATAATTCTCCATTAGACCTCTCACAGTATCACTCTGTACCTGTTCAGTTCATTTCTCAGCCAAAGACCCCATGAAGATTTATGCACAATCTATCTCATGTACAATATCATATTGTACAAATTCCACCCATTTCTGCAAATTCAAACTCCAATCTAAGCCTCCTCAGCTCTGCAATGTTAAGCATAGCTCCATGCCTCATTCTCTGAAAAGCGCCCCAGATAGGAAGCCAGTATGAAGAGAGAGTTTATCTCCCAAGTGTTCCTTTCCTCAAGGATCACAGTGTGTGCTACTTCTGGTTCAATGCTTTAAAATTATACCCATATAATTAATCTAGTTTAATAATCATTTACTATGGGAGGGCCAGTCCAATAACAGTTATTCTGTCATTGTTGAAGTCACTACCAGTATGATAGTCAAATAAAATAATTTAATTGACAATTGTAACACTTTACAATTTAACACCAGCTTGCCTTTCCCGTTCTGTTTATTCACATCAGTTGAGTATGTTTTTCACTTGTCAAACACTTTTGAAATTCAGTGCATTTAAGTATATCTTTCTCTTTTCTTGGGATGTGTTTTCCTCTCTTCCATCAATCTTCCTCAGTTTTTAAGACCCAGGAAATCTTACTGCTTCCTCTCTGAAGTTGTTCCCAACCACTCCCACTAAATCTAAAATCCTGTGCCACTTACCTATGTTATTATTTGTATCATTCACAGAAATTTACAACTTTCATAGGTATTTCTGTGTAAATCTATCTACCAAAAGAATTTTGAGATATTTATAAAAACAAATATTATTTGTTTGTGTAGAGTAGGTATTCAGAATTTAAAAAATATAGCTGATGGCATTTTTTGACAGTATATTTTACAAAATAGCTTATATTATTAATGTCTGATGCTATTACTTAACCACTACCACTATATGTGGCCACTGGCCACTAACAGTGTTTACTATGATCAATTTTATCAAAAGCTTTGCTTTAATTATTTAATTATTTCATTTATTCTTTCCAATGACCTTATATGGAAGGTGGTATTTCTTCCATAATAAAGTTGAGGAATACTATGTCAACACTAGGTAAAGAAACTTGTTGACAATAATTTAGCAAGCTTTGGATAACCAGTATTTCAACCTAGATTTTTCCATTGCAATTCACAAGTTCGATACTATGGCAATTTATGTAGCAGGCAGAGGTCTTCAGAGACAAATTAGAATTTTATTTGAGAGATAATTTTTGATATGTCACATTCCATTATTAACATATTCTTATATAGAATTATTGAGGAAGAGAATATGAATGAAAGTAATTTGTCTTTGGTAGTAGTTTTTCATTCTTTAGGGAAAAGCATTACCAGGCCATTGATTTGAGATGAGACTGCAGAAACTTAGAAAAACAAAACCTCAATGTGAACTGAGAATCTGTTTAATCATTTATTAATAAAATATATTTAAAGTCTGAAATATTCTAAATACATGTTAATTTATTTGAATTCAGAATATATCAAACTATTCTTGAGAATTTGAAAAATATATTTTAATTATCATATTTTAGAATATAAGCAAGCAGAAAATAGCATCTTACTTAAGAAAAAATGAGATTAATAGGCTAGACCAAGGCTTTTATTAATGTAAATCACTTATGGTATTGAAATTAGGCCTTATTAGAAGGTCAATTGCATTTCATTAAAAATGTCACATTTTATATAGTAATGTAATTTTAAATATCTTGACTTTAGTAAGACTGAATTTTTTCTTTTTTAAATATTTGGTTAAATTATATTTTGTCAGTGGTACAGACTGAGTCAACTGATCAAATACAATAACCTAAAAAGTCTTAAGTGTATGAATGCCATTTATTTTATTAGCCCCTAAATTATCTGAGTTTTTCTCAGGACCTATATGATTAGATTATGAATTAGAATGTATTGATTGTAAGTGAATACTTCAAAGTGATTGATATTTTCAAAATGCATATTGTGAAGACCAAAATACATTTGACAATAGAGATATGGAGTAATGTGTCATCTGAAGAAACAGAAATTTTACTTTACAAACTTTTATTTCAAAGAATTTTGTATGTAGGAAAGCTAGGTATCTAGTTTACTGAAAACTTACTAGCATTGGCTTGCAGAATTGAATTGAAGGCAGACTTGAAGTTCAGTGAAATACCAATCATTCAGGAAGTGAATGAAATACCATTCTTGAAAGGATTATAAGGCCCTAGAATTAAAAATGGTGGTAAGTATGGAGGATTCTCTTTTATTTCACTTGACTGCAGAAACTAATCAATAAACATATTTTTTATGATCAATGTCAATTGCCTTTTTGGGATCTATTGTAGACCTCTGTGTTTAGCTAAGATAACTATATGGTTTTCTATTATTTCATATGGAGAGACTGGAAGAGTGGTGTTTTTGTAAATAAAAGAAGAGAGAATTTTTGAAAGAAAGTGACTTCAATTCATGTATTCTTAGTAATTGCTACCCTATTTTCTTTAAAATAACTAAGACATTCTGGCTGTAGTGTTTTGCCTTCAGACTTTTTGATCTACTTTTTGATCTGCTCTTATTACATTCTTGGTAATCTGTTTCATCTTTCTGTAATTCAGTAGCTAAGTAATATGTTACAATAGTTGTTCTAAAGATTCTGTAAAGGCTTTACTAGATTATTAAAGTTAACACTGAGCAGGATATTCATCATTAGTCAATAAAAAAATTATTAAATAAGTCCTCCAGAGTGAAAACTCCTAGTAGGACAAATGCATGCATTAAATAATGATAATTCCTGAGGAGAAAAGGAACCCTTCTCTTTTTGAGACATGGTTTCACTCTTATCGCCCAGGCTGCAGTGAAATGGCACAACCATGGCTCACTGCAACCTCCGCCTCCCAGGTTCGAGCAATTATCCTGCCTCAGCCTCCCAAGTAGTTGGGGTTACAGGTGCCCACCACTATGCCCAGCTAATTTTTTTTTTCTTTTTGTATTTTTGTAAAGGCGGGGTTTCACCATGTTGGTCAGGCTGGTCTCGGCCTCCTGACCTCAGGTGATCCAACCACCTCGGCCTCCCAAAGTGCTAGGCTTACAGGCGTGAGCCACCGCACCCGGCAAGATACAAAATATCTTTCATAGTTTGTTTTGTTGATTATTTGTGAAAATATAAAATTTTGTAAGTACTTTAACATTCTCACTCTTGTAATCATATTTAATATCTTATCTTTAAAGGAAATAATTGTCGATTGAATAACTTCTATGTTTATAACACAGATTTAGGTTCTGAATATGATTAAATTGGGAGAAACAGTGCCTCTAATATAAAAGGTCATGATTATCTTTAAGGAAAGGAAATTAAGAAAATGAAAGACAACTCAGTCTATGATAAATATGTTCAAATACGAGGTATAGTGATTAAATTCTTCAGGAATTGAAAGAAATTAGATAGCAAGATACGCTAGCATAGTCAGAAATTTTATTTCAGGGTATATACAGATTAAACAAGAAGGTATGTCTATAGTGTAACAAAATAACATTGGAAGTTGTAAATTGCCCACTAACTCTTTCCTGATAGTTATACCACACAAAACCAAAATTAAACCTAGTTTACTCTGGATACCTAGATTATAACATAATTAGTCCTAATAAAGCTAGGTTTTGGCTTTATTTTTAAGGGATGCAATATTTAATAACACTTCCCCCACCTTCTAGTTTCTTACCTGCAAGACATTGAAGGCACTTGTGCCACTTCCTCCTGCTAGAGCAAAATCCATGGGCAATAAGATGAGATTCGAAAATCCACCAACTCTGCCTTAATGAGAAAGACCAATCTTGTCCAAACAAAATTTGAAGTACCTAAAGATAATTATGCTGAAATAAAAATGGAGAAAATGGGAACCAGTGAAAAGAGCCGTAACAGAAAAGATGGGAAACAGCACTTAAGAGGTACATATAAACATTATTGTAAAAATGATTTGACCAGCCTGACCAACATGAAGAAACCCCATCTCTACTAAAAATACAAAATTAGTCAGGCGTGCTGGTGCGCACTTGTAATCCCAGCTATTCAGGAGACTGAGGCAGGAGAATCGTTTGACCCTGGGAGGTGGAGATTGCGGTGAACCGAGATCACACCATTGCACTCCAGCCTGGGCGACAAGAGTGAAACTCTCTCTCTCAAAAAAAAAAAAAAAAAAAAAAAAAATGGAAACCTAGGAAAAATGTTAAGGGACTGCTGGCTTATTTAAGAAACCTAGTTTCTATGAGCTAAGAAATGAATTGTGAAATATGATGAGAGACAGACATACAAATGGGTGCTGGCTGAAAGGTGAGCAGAAATACAGAGATAGGGTGAGATGAGAAAGCAACACAGAAAAACAGTAATGGTATGTGAAACAGACTTATGAAAAAGTCTTAGATTGTAGAGGAATATAATAGAAAAACTGAATTGATCAGGAAGAAAAATATAAATTTCAAAATTACAAAATGATGATATCCATCAGTAATTAGTTCTAGAAAGTCGGAATTACTGTTGTAACAATAATATTAAAATAGGTTGCTAAATGATTTTTTTAGAGCTGTAGAACTAGAAGGCAATCTTATATCCAGACATTTTGGAGAATGTTTTGTATTTCAAGGAAAAATAGTTTTTCTAAATGAGTCAAAGCAGAAATGGAAGGATCCAGTTTTCAACACATAAATTTGGATTGTGTCTAACTTAATCTCTTAAACATTAGATGCCAAAAGAAAATATGAGCAATATTCTCAGGCTTTTGATGAGTTACTTGAGAAGGCAAAACTTCAATATGCAAAATTCAATTGAAAAGTGAGTCTAAGAATGAATATCCTTACTGAAATCAGACATTTTCATGATTGTATTCTGTCAAATACAATCTTTTCCATGACTGTATTCTGTCAATATATTTCATGATCGTGTTCTGTCAAACCTTTACGTAACAAGTAAGACACTTAACAATTCAACAAGTACTAGAAATAGGTGGAAGGCCTCCCAAATTATTATGAAGAGTCGGCATAATTCTCATGTTAAATATAACAAAGACTGCTTTCCCAAACTAACTCCCACTAAAAACGGACTTGTTATCAATAGAAAATAAAGGACCCTAAATTAAATATTAACTAATAGAATCCAGCACTGATTTAAGAAGAGGAGCAGGTAATGTTGTGGTGTTTTAAAATCACAAAATTGGACAATATACTGTATTATATGATCTCCTTCATAAATCCTCTAAGGTAGTTGATATAATTCAACATCAATTAATCAATTAAATGTTTATTTTTCTTTAATTTTTTAATTTTTTCTTAAATGGCTGAATTACTTTTATATGATGGTATCTTTTCCAATTAGAGTCAATATTACAGTGAAATATTATTGAAATAAAAAATACATTTAAAAGCTAATTATAATCATTACTATTTAACATTGATTTGGAATAAAAAAATGAAGGGGTAAAATTATCTCATAGGAAAGTTTCTTTTTTCTCTCTCTCTTTCAAATGGTCATGATTGTATGACTAGAAAACCAGAAAGGTTCATTTGAAAATGATTTGAAATTATGAGATTATAACTGTCTGAGTCAGTTTGGGGTGCTGTAACAAAGTACCGTAGACCAGATGACTGACAAACAACAGAAATTTATTTCTCACAGTTTTGGAGGCTGGAAATCTGGATCAGGGTGCCAGCAGGGTCAGGTTCTGTTGAAGACACTCTTCCAGGTTGCAGACTGGTGACTTCAGTCTGTTGTTTCCTTACATGGTGGAAAGAGGGTGAGAACCATCTTTGGGTTCTTTTTTCATAATGGTATTAATCCCATTTAGAAGGGCCATTCTTATGGCCTAATTAACTCCCACAAGCCCCATCTCTAAACACCATCACATTGGACATGAGGATTTCAACATGAATTTTAGGGAGACACATACATTCAGTCCATTGTATAATCACAGCTGTTTACAAAATAAGTATACCAATATAATTAATATTTTTATAAACTAATAATTACTAGCTACTACATTTAAGAAAATATTCTATTCAACCTGATAAAATACTTTTATAATACACAAAATATGATAAGTTTAGGAGAAAATATATAGACCCTAGATGATGAAAACTAGAAAACTCTAGAGAAAAATGAAGTAAATACAAAATACAATATAGATAAAATGAAAAGGATACCATTTTGAGAGGCAACATTTTCCTGGATGGGAACATTCATAAGGTCAAATGTTGGTTCTCTAGCAATCTAAAATTGGTAAATCTTTAAATTCAATATTTCCAAATTCAGTTGACAAAAGGGCCCTAAAGGTCATCTTACATAATAAATATATTAAAATAGACCAGAAATTTCTACACAAAAAGAATGAGAGCACGCTTTCTTGTCTCGGGAAACAGAAGCACTATTCTCACAAATGTCAGTCAAAAACCTGGGAGTCACCCGTGATTGTCTTTGCTCCTTCACTTCCAACATCCTTCTAGTCATATTTTCCATTCCGCTTACAAAATAACTCAAATTTACCTCTTGTTTCCATCCCCGACACCTCAATTCTAAATCAGACCACTGTTGACTTTCACTTACGTCTGTGCACAGCTCTCTATCAATGTCTCTGCATTAATATTTTCCCACACAGCAACCAGAGTGATGTTTTGAAAAAATCAGATGTCATCATGTCACTTCCCTGCTTAAAATTCCATGTAGATCTAACAGATATCTTCGGATGCAGTCCACAGTTTTTAATATGACTTCAGACAGTGTTGGTACTTAAAATATATGGATGAAATCAATAAAATTCGACATGATCTTGGCTCTGCTTGCCTCTCTAACAGCTCACTCCTATGCTCAATCAGAATTTGCTTTATTCGTACTAAAATTATTCCATTTCCTCAAAGCTCTTTCATTTCAGGGTCTTCATTTTTGTTCTTCCTGTACCTTTCTTTTCCTTTTTGTTTAACCTTTGGGTTTAAATCTAGAAATCTTTAATTTTGAGGTGCTTTTGTTTTTGTTTTTGTTGTTGTTGTTGTTGTTGTTGTTTTAGAGACAGGGTGTCACTCTGTTGCCCAAGTTGGAGTGCAGTGGCATGATCATAGTTTACTGCAGCCTCAAACTCCTGGTCTCGAGCAATCCTCCTGCTTCAACCTCCTGAGTAGCTGGGACTACAGGTGTGCATCACCAAGTCTGGCTAGTTTGTTTTTTCTTTTAGTGGAGAAAGATTCTCACTGGAATGCCCAGACTGGTCTCAAACTACTGGCCTCAAGCAATTCTCCTGCCTCAACCTCCCAAAATGCTGAGAGTATAAGTGTGAGCCACTTCTGAAGTGCTTGCTGAATTCTCTGCAATTCCTATTTTAAGCTTTCTTCATGTTTGTCTGCTCTTTACCCTACAATGTTGATTCACATCTGTAAACAATAGATATTTCTTTTATTCTTTCATTCCAAACTCTTGAAATTCTAAACAACCTGTGGATGAGGGCAAAGTAATCTCTTCTCCCGACCCTGAATCATTCCCTCTGAAATAAGTGGCTCTGGAGTGAAAGAAGAAAATTCAGGGCTTGACCCTAATACCCAGGAGCAAACTTTCTTCTCTGCATCAGGAAATTATATTTCACCTAGGAACTAGAGATGTTTTGCTATTGTTTACCAAATATTCTACCTCCCTTGAGTCATCTTGGAACAGAGATTCTTGAATCAAGCCTTCTCCTCAGTAACTCAACATTCTTTCTTTCTTCTTTCTTTTTTAGTTTTTAGATGGAGTCTTGCTCTGTCGCCCAGGCTGGAGTGCAGTGGAGTGATCTTGGCCCACTGCACCCTCTGCCTCCCGGGTTCAAGCGATTCTCCTGCCTCAGCCTCCCAAGTAGCTGGGATTACAGGTGTGGACCCCACACCTGGCTAAGTTTTTGTATTTTTAGTAGAAACGGGGTTTCACCATGTTGGCCACGCTGGTCTCGAACTCCTGATCTCAGATGATCCACCCGCCTCAGCCTGCCAAAGTGCTGGGATTACAGGCATGAGCCACCGTGTCTGGCCTCAAAATTCTTTTCTCAACTTTCCCAGAAAGAGAGCATTCCACCTCTTCTAGCTTAGCAACTTCATGTGAATGGGAAGATATAACAGGGTAGTAGAAAAATCTCAGGAGAAATCCAGTTACCTCAGTTGGTATAGCTAAAAGATTTCTTCAGACTTCAGGCTATGGGGTCAGGATTATGTTTTTATAATTCTCAGAGGAATACCTTGTCCCTACCACAGGGCCTGGTTCTATTAAGTAAGTGATAAACATGTGTAGAAAGAAAGAGGAAAGGAAGGAAAGAATCATGTCATACAATTAGAGAATAAAACAGACTCAGACTTCTTAAAATTCAGTTGAGGAACCAAACTAAATGCATAATCAATACTGTTTAAACATAAACATTTGATTTATTTCTTACAAATGTCTCTAAGGTGAATTGGACTTCTGTTGCAACTTTTCTGTCTGCCTCTTCCTCTTGCTTGGCACATCCCTGCTCATCTTCCAATATTAGCTTAAATACTACTAACCTTTTTGTTTTTCTCCCAGCATTTGGGATGTTTTACCCATATATTATACCTTTCATACATCTTAACAAATTTTTACTGCATTGCAATTTTAACATATCTTGCTATCGTGCCTCCCAAATAAATAGAAGACTATTGAGTCCATTGATACAAGTTTCATTTATATTTCTGATATAGTTTGGCTGTGTCCTCACCCAAATCTCATCTTGAATTATAGCTTCCGTAATCCACATGTGTTGTGGGAGGGATCTGGTGGGAGATAACTGATTCATGGAGGCGGTTTTCCCCATACTGTTCTCGTGGTAGTGAGTAAGTCTCACAAGTTCTGATGGTTTTATCAGGGTTTCCCCTTCTGCTTGGCTCTCAATCTCTCTTGCTTGCTACCTTCTGCCATGATTGTGAGGCCTCTCCAGCCATACGAAAGTACGAGTCCATTAAACCTCTTCTTCTTTATAAATTACCTAATCTCGAGTATGTTTTTATCAGCAGCATGAAAACAGACTAATACATTTTTATCCCAACACCTTGCACTGTCTGGTGAGGGAACATATTTAACAAGTATTTGTCGAATACAGAAATATGTTTTATTTGCTTCATTTTAATCTCATATGACAGAGACCAAGAGATCACGCAGGATGTATTCGCTTCTTCTTCACTGACAGATGAACATTTTGTAAATTACCACCTGGAGTAATTTAAGATTACATTCTGCAGTTCCCTTTACAATGAGTATGGTTATGTGACTAAATTCAGGCTAATGGTATATGCCTGTACATTTCATGAATGATCCCCAGAAAGTATCCTTAAGGGAGGTGTATTATCTATACATCCTTCTTGAATTCCTTCTTTCTGTTGGCTGGAATGCAGATACGCTAGAACACAGAGGCCTCTTCCAGATGTTGATGTGGCAGATCAAATGTACACATGCCCTTGATGACAGACTGCATTTGTTTACATAGGACAAACATAAGCTCCTATCTAAGCTTAAACAACGATGGCTTAGGGTGCTTTACCCCTCACAGCTAAAACTAAATCTTAACCATTGAAATAAATATCAAAATAATTTCTGTAAGTGTATATTTTTGGTCATTGGTATAGGTTGAATTTTGTCCCTCGGGAGTTCATATATTGAATTCCTAACCCCAGTACCTCAGAATGTGACTTTATTGGAAACAGGATCATTGTAGATGTAATTAGTTAGGATGAGGTCCTACTGGAGTAAGGTGGGTCACTAATCAAGGAAGACTGGTGTCCTTATAATAGAGACATTTGCAGACAGACACATACTCAAGAGGAGGGCTATGCTGAGATTGCAATTATGCAGCTACAAGCCAAGGACCTTCTAGAGCCTAGGAGGGAGGCTTGGAACACATCTTCTTTTACACCTTCAGAAGCAGCATGACCCTGCTGATACTTTAATCATGGATTTCTTGTGTTTATTGATATAGTAAATTTTTATTGTTTAAGTCTCTCAAATTGTGATAATCTGTTATAGAAGCTCTAATAAATGAATACATCCATTTCTTCCCTAGTAATTTAAGATAAAGAAAGATCGTTACACAATTAAAAATAAAACTAATTTACTTTAGCATTATTATATTAATGTGTAATAATGAAATAGTGAATAACTACATTAAAATATGTACAGGTAAATACAGTAGTCCCTTCTTATTTGTGGGGGGGTAGGTAACAATACTCCCAATGGGTATGCCTGAAAATGCACACAGTACAGAATCCTACATTTATCATGTGTTTCCTATACATATCTGCCTAGAATAAATTTCAATGTATTAAAAAATTAAACATAGTAACAGATTAACAACAATTACTACTAATAAAATAGAACAATTAAAACAGTATACTATAATAAAAGTTATGTGAATATGATCTCTCTTAGATATTTTCTGTAACATTTTCAGACTGTGGTCCACTACAGGTCACTGAAACTGCAGAAAGTGAAACTGTGGATAAGGGGGAACTGGTATAACAGAAATATTATAGTATAGTCAATCCTCAATCCTCAATGCTTCTTTTGACCATTTCCCCCACCCCAACTAGAAAATGCCTTTCATTCCCTTCACCCCTCATTAACCTTCAGCATGACATTAGTTATATTGCCTGCATCCTTGTATGGAATTACTAAATAGTAAGAAGTTAAGCAAAAATGTATAATGAATGTAAGAAAGCAATGGCTCTGTGCATGCTACCATTAATATAGTGACACCTGTATAAATCACATGTAGGTCCAGAAAAAAAACACTACAATGATTCTGTTTCTTTACCTTAGATTACTCAAATATTATGTTCTAATGGTTATTAGATTTGTTTGCCATCTATTGTAACAATTACATTATACATAAAATTTAGCAACAACATAAGCAACATGATCCTTCAAAAGAGCTCTACAAGTTACCCGTTTTCTTATTAATCTAAAAGTGTAGTAGAGAGAATAAGTGCAGTAATGAAAGCTGTGTGTTGTAAATAATCCAGTGTTGCACCCTCCACAATGATGTTGTCCATGAACTCTGAATGTAAATTGTAGATTACTTTGAAATAACTATGCTAGCAAAACAGATTTAGTTCCAAGCCAGGTGTTTTCTTAAATATGTTAGATGCTTTTTTTTGTTTTGCAACTTTGTTAAATATACTTTGCTAAATATATTTAAATGAATCTTTGCTTTTGTGCACAGAGCAAATCTAATATGTTGCTTCATAGTGTGTTGGAGAAACATTTTTATTTCTTGCCAAATGAGATCATTTATGACACACCTGACAAGACTTTTTCTTGAATCATGCCTAAAGCCATGGCTGAACTATGGTCTAAGCCAGGTAGCTGTATTTATCACTTAAATGTATTGCCTTATGTTAAATTGATTTTATATATTATATACATATGTTATTCTAAATAATGGTAGCTTTTATAACATTTCTATGAAAATTATTCCTAAGAAAAGTAATATTTGAGGGAAGATGCCTAAAGTTCTATAGTCAATACAACTCTAATTCAATACGGAAAGGAACTTCATTCATCTTTTTACACCTTAAATATCTAGACTGCCATGACAAAGTAACACAAACTGAGTGACTTAAGCAATAAAAATGTATTGTCTCACAGTTCTGAAGGCCACCAGTCTGAAATCAAGGTGTTGGCAGAACCACACTGCGTTTGGAGGTGCTAGGGAAATTTCTGTTCTAGGCCTCTCTTCTAGCTTTTGGTAGTTTCTTGTATTTGCATATTGTTCTTCATCTGTGTGTGTCAGTCTGTTTCCAAATTTGCCCCTTTTTGTAAGAACACCAGTCATACTGAATTAGAGCCCACCTGAAAGATTTCATTTTAATTTGAATACCGCTGTAAACGTCCCATTTCAAAATAACATCACATTCTGAGGTACTGGATGTTAGGACTCCAACATGTCATTTTTGGGGGACATAATTCAGCCCATAACACTCTCTACATCTGGCATGATGGTTGACATGGAGCTTACATCCAGTAATTGTCTATTAATAGATACACAAATGAATTATGGGAGGGAAGATAATTGAATTAAATTCACTCATAAATCGTGAATCCTTTGTTCTACATTTTAAACAAATGATCATCTTTTCTTTGCATAACCAGAAGAAGCAACATATTGGACCTTGGCAGAACCAATCCATTGGGGTAAATCCAATGCATTCATTGATATTTACTATGCTATACTTGTTCAATATATGATGATTGAAAAAACTTGAATTTACTATAAGCTCATTTATCTTTTCTACATACAACTTGCAGATTTTGTGAATTAAATGGCGATAAGAATAAATTTGTGTTTTGAGATTTTAATCCTGCATAATTTGCTTTAAATCAAGAGAAAATTTAGGAGTAAAAGCAGCAGAGGGTATATTTCTGTATATCCATCACGCTCAGAATCCTGCCTAGTGTGGAAGGCAACGGTGTAATTTGATGAGCCTTTTCTTGTGTTGCCTCCATAAAGACAGTTCTGAAAAGCTGTATTTCTTCTTGTATTGATTTTTAGTGTCTGCAAAAACTTTACAGTAGTGATTTATCAAGCCTTCTACTCTCTTTATAGTTAATTATCTCAATTACATATGAAAAAAGAAGGGTTCTAGCCAAATATAACTTGTATTGTATCTGATGTTTTATCAATGTTACGGATCAATAGATATGTCAAGATTTCAGAGTGTACTTAACTATATTTTTATCAGTATTAGGTAAGGCTATATAGATAGTCTTTGGTAACTCCTGAGTGTGAAGTTGAAGTAAGGATGTGACATTACTATTAGGTTACTGAAAAGTCAAAAATCTTTCAATTAGAGGTAAAGAAACTGAAATTAACACATGATCAGGAAGTCAGGTGTTTAGCTCGGCTTATGAAAACCTGGAGTCAAGTGTTGAATGCCAGCAGAACTCTCTCTTTTTATTCATTTCTTTTTAATATTCACTGTTCTTTTTGTTTCTGTCTCTCTATTAACTTCTTTCTTTTGTGCTGATGACTTGTGTCCTTCATGTGCAGAAACATGATCATGATGGTTAATAATAGATTCGACCCAAACCTTCCACAGTTTTTACCAAAAGCAAATCAAGGACTGATTCTCATTTTCATGTTCTTTTTTTTCTTTCTTTCTTTTTTTTTTTTTTTTTTTTTTTTGAGACAAAGTCTCATTCTGTCACCCAGGGTGGGGAGCAGTGGTGCAATCTCAGCTCACTGCAACCTCCACCTCCCAGGTTCAAGTGATTCTTCTGCCTCAGCCTCCTGAGTAGCTGGGATTACAGGTATGCGCCATCACGCCAGGCTAATTTTTCTATTTTTAGTAGAAACAGGGTTTCACCATGTTGACCAGACTGGTCTCGAACTCCTGACCTCAAGTGACCTGTCCATCTTAGCCTCCCAAAATGCTAGGATTACAGGCATGAGCAACTGCGCCTGATCTCATGTTCTATTTTTTAAAATTTCCTAGGGAAAAATCGTTCTAGGGAAAATTTTCCATTGGCCAGAATTGGTCTATGTACTTATTCCTGATCATCAACCATGGCTGGGAGGTGGGATCCCGTAAAATCATGGAGACTCCTGGTCCAGCCATACAGAGTAGTAGGAATAGCCATTTGCAACAGAAGTAATTGAGTTATTTTCCTAGAATGAAAGGAATTGAGAACTAAAATACTGTGATTTCCACAGAAACAAACCAACCCAAAACTCTATTTTAAAAACTCTCTCATTCTGTAAGAAGTCTTGTACTAGACCCACAGGAAATAAAACATTAAATGTCACAGACCCTAACCTCAAACAATGTGCAAACTTTTGTGAGAATGGAGTAAGAGAATGCAGCAAGCATAATTATCAAACATCTATAGGGCAAGGAGGACATTTCTTCTCTATTCCTTAAAATAACCCTGCAAAATATACTTGTTTAACTATATTATAGGCAAAAACAACAAGAAAACCTATCACCATGAAATAACTTTACATAGAACAGTAGATGGGTTCAAAGGAATGAGAGAAATCACATTTAAGATAAACAGGAAAGGTTCCATGAGGAAGGTAATATAAGTCTTTAGAGAGAAGTACTATTTTTTGATGATGATAATGTTACCAAGAAGTGTGGCAGTCCTTGGTTCTTGTCTTCTTGGAGGAAATAATTCAGCCAAGAGATTGTAAAACAAGCAAAGGGCTTATTAAGGAAAGAAGAGTACACTTCAAGAGAGGAATGGACTGACCGGGCTGGGAACAGCCCTGAGAGTTCTCTGTTGGGTTTTTATTATGCTGTACTATTTCTTTAAGTTCCCGCCTCTGTCTCCAGTTTCCTCCCTTGTCTTTGTCTACTTTCCGAATTCTGTCTAAAGTATTTGCCTTGTCCCTGCCTAGTTCCCTCCCAGGTCTGTGGGACTTCCCTTTACTGTCAGTTGATGCACATGTGTGGGCACAGGTGATCATTACGACTCTTACTCAACAGCAGGGCAGTATTGCTCATTACCACCACTCCAGGAAGGCTGTATAGTGGTTAAATCTGTGCTTATTGCTCTTGTGTATCTCTTAGAATTCCATTTTGCCCCACTTCCCTTCTCAGCATGTAACTAGGGACATTCTGACAGTCTAACTGCAGAATGGACAATTACTGTGCATCATAAGGGGCATTTTGGGTGTTGCTTGTTGCATAGGAATTTTCCCTCCTTTCTGCTCATATCTAGCATGCATATTTTGGGTGGTCTCCGGGGCGTGGGATTTTCCAGAGCTTCCTACCCCAGGCACTTTCTTTCCTGCTCTTGGCTAACTATCTACCTACTCTAACAATAAGATTATAGACTAAAACCCTGGGGTTAAAAGCTATGCTGTATATTTGGGCAAAAATGAATTATCCAATAGAAGTTGAGTATTGAGGCAAGTCAAGAGTAGGAAAATAGTTTAAAATTATGTTTAGTTATTTTAATAGGAAAACAATATTACCCTACTTTTAATAGATAAGGATAAATAGACACAAATATAAATATGTAGGTGAGATAAGAAGGTTTCAAGATTCTTTTCGATTTTCTGTTCAATAAAGGAATTCTTAGCAAGGCTGTGGCTTCTCTGTTAGTCATTTTAAAAGTAGAAATGGCATTGAGATTTATTGATTAATCACGTGCTGTGGAACAGATTCTGATATTTTAATTATCTCAGTTTGATGTTACAGAAAGACATCTTAAAGCAAATTGAGTACCAATTCTTAATTAATGATACTATAATATGGTTTATTACTAGAGTTGTACTGAAGATACACGGAGGCAAAATGAAATATAGAACTATACAAATCTTTTCAAATAATAAGTACTATAAATAAAAGATAAGTGTCATCGACATTAGTCTGAATTAACTTGATAATTACTTTATGACTCATTTTGGCATTATCACTGTTTTCTTTATTTAGTAAAATATTTGGCTAGTTTTAAGAGTTGAAGTAATGTGTTAGCAAAGTTAGTGAAATTGCAGAAACAAATCATCTAACCCTCAAAAAGTCACATGAACGATGGAAGCTAACTTGTAACAATGGGCAGAGCCCTTTGCTACTGGAAGTATAATCAGCCTCACTGAGACAACTTAGATAGTAATCTTAGTTAAGATTGTCAATTTAATGAAAAAATGGCATGCATCTTCTGAGTTGTAAATAAGAATTGTCCTTATTAACATCTGGAATTGATAAGCATATTTTTGTTCAGCAAGCAGAGAATTACTTTTGTGAATTACATATTTCCTCAGGGCACTCAGCCTTCGGAGGCAACCAAGGGCTTATTATGCATGGTAATTATAATTTGATTTGATTCAAAATTTCAACCATGTTTGGGATGATCTTCCAAAATAGCCCCCAGTCTCTTACACTTCACAGTTGATGTTGGAATGCTCTAGTCTTGTAGTACTTTTGATTATTTTTTCTGCTTGCTCCGTTGCCGCTAGTTTCCTTAATCCCAATGAGCTACTCAATAGCCCTCATTAGGATGAGAACGTTTATTGGCTTAGAATGTATTTGTAGCCTCAAGATGGAACTGTCTCTGTTTCTCCACTTTCAAAAATTCAGTACTAGTGTTCATAGACGTTAGCTTTCGTTCATTCCAAATTTCCTTCACCATTTCTCCCAGAGGTCCATAGACTCTTTGCAGACACAGAATGTTCTGGGAACTGCATTAAGTGTGACTACAAATTGCCCCTTTCTTTGAGATTCAAAATAAATGTAAATTTGGTCTTTTCAGTCGTTTTTCTACACAAAGAAGCAGCCCTATCTTAAATGCCATTGGTAGAAATGAACTACTGCAGAATATTGACTCTCGATATCAGAACATATTTCATTTTAAACCATAAATCAACTACCACATAATGCGAAGTGAAGTTCAGAGGGTGTCAAGCATGAATCGAAGATCATGACAGGCCTTCATAGAACGTGTCTGACTGTAGCAGGCAGTCCTTTCATTATACCTGTCCCCAGTCTCAGAATTGTGGCACCGTTAAAAAGTGTTTTGTTTTGTTTCTTTTTTACCTTCTTTCATACATTAGGAGCACTCAAAATTACCTAATGTATCACTCAAGTGAAAAAGAAATCAGGATAACCCACTAAGTCTTAACTAAGTTTGGCTGCCTTTTAAGTACTATGTTAATATTGGTGATGCTTTTCCAGAAACAGAACTGCTTGACCTCTTTCTTCTTTATTATAAATAACAAAGGATAATCAATCTGGCAGAACTAATTTTAAATGAGAACAAAACAATGATTAAAAACCAAGTTAATTTTGCATTCATCGTTTGATGTTGAAAATGCACTAATAAAATGACTGCAAATTAGACATTGTAAGACAAGATAAACAAGCAAAATGAGACTCATCTGTCTCTGTTGCAAAATGAAATGCTCAAATCCATTGCCTCTATCATTTTGTGTTTATGTAATACTGATCACATCAAACATTATTCTGTTTATAAATGACTTCATATGTGAAACAATGAGATACAGTGGAACTGTTTATAATTCTAGACTTCCCTTTGGAGTAGAACTAACAAGTGTAATACAGGCTAAATAGATAGTATCAGTCATTTGTGTTTTTGTTTCTTGGTTATGATTTCAAGATGTGTCATGTCTGGATAGTTAACCATGTAATTTATAATCCAAACCAGGAAACTTTTGAGAGTGAAAGAAGAAACTACTTATGATTATATTGGGGCAATATGCATCTACCCTGAGTAAACTAGGACAAACAGAAACTTTATGGCATTGTGTAATGAGGCTTTATTGTATTTAGCTACTTTTGTTTTAACAGTTTTTTTATATTTTAATTTATGCAAAGATGCGGACAATTACAGAACTAATCGGTTAGCAATTTCTACCCTGTCTCTGTACACGTTTCATTGCTTTTTTTCTTCTATTATTATAAAATTTCAGAGTTCTTTGAGCATAAAAGCTTTCATTCTAATAAATAGTACATTTCTATTTGGTGTCAATAATACACATACATAAACACTTATCTTTTTCATGTATTTATTTTGTTCATATTGCAAGACATCTTTCAGATCAAAATATAAACGCATATTTTTTATTGCTTATGTCTCTAGTTGTTTTTATAATATTGTTGACTCAGGTACATAAAGAAATGATCAATGGGTTCATGATATGGTATGGCTCTGTGTCCCCACTAAAATTTCATGTCAAATTGTAATCCCTGGTGTTAGAAGTGGGGCCCAGTAGGAGGTGATTAGGTCATGGAGGCAATTTCTTATGGTTTAACACCATTCTCCTTGGCACTGTTACTGCGATAGTGAGTTCTCGTGAGATCTGTTTGTTTAAAAGTGTGTGGCACCTCCCCACGACCTTGCTTCTGCCCCAGCCATGTAAAACATGCCTATTTCCCTTTCACCCTCTGCCGGGATTGTAAGTTTCCTGAGGCCTCCCCAGAAACATAAGCCACTATGCTTCCTGTACAGCTTGCAGAACCAGGAGCCAATTAAACCTCTTTTCTTTATAATTTTCTGAGTCTCAGTTATTTATTTATAGCAGTGTGAGAACAAACTAATACAGTTATTGAAGAGAATTACAGAATAGGAAGTGATTAACAAATTTAATTCTTATTGAGAATTATTATTTGCAAGCACTAAGTCATGAGCTTGTGCAGATATTATCTAATTTTTGTCCTTAAAAATGATGCTTTGAGATAGGTATGTTATGTTAATTTTCCCATAGAAAACCTGAAGTGAAAAAAAAAGTTTACTCCAAATCAGAACTTTTAAAAGTAAAAATGGCATATAGAAGCAGGTTCTTACCCTTACTATTGTGCTTTTTTTCTACATTTTTATAGAACCTGTATGTTGTTTGCAAACGGCAAATTCTATATGTAACTCTAAAACCTAAAATAGAAGATGGCATTAAAAAGTCAAGTCAAATTAGTGTTACAGTAGCCTTGAAAATAATTATGTAATATATTGATCACAATATAAAGATGGAATATAAACTCAAGTTATTACTTTAGTACACATGAATATGATTAGACAATTCATCAATTTGTTCAATAAACAATTACACAACTAATATCAATTAGGAAACAAATTTTAATAGTCATGTTTCTTGTTCACAAAATTGTGCTTCACAGAACCCACAAGTTGTTGAGGTAATAGGGAAAAGTTTTCTGTCTTAAAGTTTAGTTTCAATGTCAGGGGTTTCCCAGAAATACTAGAAATAATTTCACCTGTTTCAGCTCATAACAATACATAATAGAGCCTAAGTACACCAGCTTTTGGCAGTCTAGAAGACAACAAAGTTTATCTGAAATCTCAACTTGGACCGGAGGAACATATTATTTTCAAACAACTATTTTGGTAAATATTTTGTTTGGGCAAGTATCTTTTCATCCTGAAGAAATATTAATATATTATTTATTATTTATTAGGTACTAATAATTAACAACCATTATTGAGGTCTCTCTCAATGGTGGCCCATTTGTTAAGAGCTTACTGTTACAGAAAGTCATCAGTAACATCATCCAAAACCACCCTCAAATTGTAGATGCCACACATCTAAGGCAAAATCCTAAAAAGGAAAGTCTTCCATGTTTCATTTATTTTAGATCCAAAGAGTTCTTCTCATTTACATTTCCCTTGGTCTTTGGACTTTTTGTTTCTGAACCTGCTCTTATTCAGCCTGTTTTCTAGCCTTGCTGCTATGCTATGTTTATTACTGTACTAAAACTAGGTTACTTTGTACAAATAACCAGATGCATCCTCTAAGTAGATCTCTAAGGACTGCCAGTAATGTTTCCTGAAACAGTCATGCATTAGGCGTGTGAAGTCTGAGAAAGTGGATCACAGGGTTGTTCTTCCCACCATATGAATCAGATGTTTGTTATTCCTTATTCTGCTCTTCACTATATTATTAAATGTGAAGAAATACTTGGGAGGAAAGGTTGTTAATTAACAAAAGACACTGGAGAATAGGTCACCCAAAGGGTAGGGAAGCCAATTAACTGGAATAGTGAGAACCATTGTGTGTTCAACTCCAGAATTGTGCTGAAGCAGGCACAAAATAACAACACTCACAAGATGACAAAATGTAAGGTGGGAAGAGAGTCAGATGAAAGTAGAATTGTAAAGGGCAAAGCAGAAATGAAAGGTCAATCCCTACAGAGCAGGTTATTTACAGAAGTCAGTAAAGAGAAATGTAGGCTTATAGTAAGAAATAACTAATGAAAAATGGAGAGAGCTTCCCCCTCTGCCCAAGGAAATTGTAACACATTTATTACTTAAAAAATGAAAAACTGTCAACAGTTGAAAGTGACTTTGTCAAAATTAGTAGCATTATTACAATGTATTTTAAGTCCATATGGCTCAGATTGTCAATTGTACCCTGTACTAAGCTTGAAATTAAGGCTCTTGGGCATTTTTTCTATCTCAAGTAAGCAATATGAACAAGCCAAAACAGTTCTGTGTGTGTATCAAATGGCTTCCACCGAGTATGTAAGAATTTTCAGATCAAATATCTTTATAATTTTTAACAGTTGTGAACAATCTCTATCCCTTTTCAGTTTCACTCCTCACTGATGCCTCTAGCCTTGCAAGCTGAAGAGCCTGTAGAGATTTCTGTGGAATAAACCTGTCCATCAGGAGACAGAATCCAATACATTAATTTCATTAACATCTTCTCTAAACAACTGGCCTAAACAATAATTATTAACAGAATGAAGATAGGTTGTTAGTGTAGACTTTTTTATAGAGATAATTTAACATGAGAAATCTTGTGTCTTTAAATCTCATGATATGGTATTTTGTGTCTCCACCAAAATCTCATGTCAAATTTTAATCCCCAGTGTTAGAAGTGGGGCCCAGTGGGAGGTGATTGGATCATGGTGGCAGGGAGGCTAGGCTGGGAGGCTAGGCCAGTCACTCTCTTTGTCACGTTTTTTGGCCTGCGTTATATCTCTGGCAGCTGATTAGATTGTGTCCACCAGATTAAGGGTGGATCTGCCTTCCCCAGTCCACTGACATTAATCTAAAAATGTCAAAAAAAGGAATACAGTGTTATTGTGGGTATTGATAAGGGGTATCCATTTCATATTTTTACATTCATAAAATATCTTACAAATGATGAAGTCAAGGAAGTTAATAAGTTATATACATAAAAAGTCACATATTGATTGCCTAGTCCAGCCAGGTTAACTTATACAGAGGTATGACCTATAACCTCTGTATTTGAAGTGCTTACAATTGACTTAGGGAATTACTTAACAGAAAACAATTACAAATAACACAAGGCAGTGGTTTCTTAGATACTTTTGTAGTTTATACCATAAACCCTGTAAATTCAGAAGAGAAGGAGGTCACCAGGGATTTTGATGACCAGAAAAAAATTGGTGAAAATGTGAAACTGAAAGTTGTGCATTAAAGGCTACGTTGAATTAGGGTAGGTGGCAATAAGAAGAGCAGTCTAGAAACATGAATGAAATCACAGAAGCAAAAGTGAAGATGTTTTGTAGTGGGAAACTGAAAACAGCACTCTGAGGTCATGGTATTATTGGATAATGACAAATCTTCCAAATCAGGTGCAGGAATTAACAATGACTTAAATGCAGGAATTACTCTTAGATGTAGGTTAAAAACAGAACTAGTCCACACACACACACACGTACGCATGCACACACACACCACAAGTTGAAAAGTGGGTCTTAGCGAGATCAGTACTCATGAATCCCCCCCACCATCACTGACTCCTCCTGCTCCCCCATATCCCTTGGTGGAGGATAAGATTCTGTCTTTCCATTTCCTCCACATCCTTCTTCTCATACTTGGGCACCAACCAAATGAGAGCTATCTATCTCAGAGGAAGGACTAAACCATGTGAAAAACGCTCTATGAGCTATAGTAAGTTGATCTGTGCATATATTGTATTAGTCAGGGTTCTCTAGAGGGGCATAACTAATAGGATACATATATATAATATATAATATATAATTATATATTATATACATTAACTATATATTAATTATATATATAATATATATTATATATTTTATATATATATATAAAGGGAAGTTTATTAAGTATTACCTTACACTATCACAGGTTTCCACAATAAGCCATCTGAAGGTTTGAGGAGCAAGGAGAGCCACTCCCAGTTCCAAAACTGAAGAACTTGAGGTCTGATGTTCAAGGGCTTGAAGCATCCAGCACGGGAGAAAGATGTAGGCTGGGAGGCTAGGTCAGTCTCTTTCTTTTTCATGTTTTTCTGCCTGCTTATATCTCTGGCAGCTGATTAGATCGTGCCCACCAGATTAAGGGTGGGTCTCCCTTCCCCAGCCCACTGACTCAAATGTTGTCTCTTTTGACCACACCCTCACAGACACACCCAGGATCATTACTTTGTCTCCTTCAATCCAGTCAAGCTGACACTCAGTATTAACTATTACATGTATTACGATTTAGGGAATACTTTTTCGCTATGAACTCTCTTCTTCCTAGTTTCTTTCTTGCTAAAGGAGCCAAGAAAGTTTGATGTTGCTATACTTAGTAGTGGTCTCTTGTTCCAATTTCTCCTTTTCTGAGGCAAAAAAACCTTCGTGGTTTCACCTTAGAAGTGAGTAGCTGTAAAGGAAGCTTAAGTAAGGCAAAAATCTAAAATGTGTTTGTTTAGTATTATATATAAGCACATTCAATGAGGTCCATATGTGAGCAAAACGTTATGAGTGCAAATGCTTTTAGTAATCGCTTTCTTTCTGATTAACACATCCCTAACAATAGCTAACAATATACATTTGACCTTTGAGAATTACATCCCCTAACTTCCCTTGTTTCATTCTCTAGCTCTCTTGAAACCATCTCTTCTTTTTCTTCTTCTTCTTCCTTTTATTTTACTTTCCTTTGTCTCTTTTCTGGAAATATGTTGAACATCTATTTTCTTGGGTGCTTTCACTAAGCTACAGTAAATACATTCAATGCTATTTCTATTTATTCAAATTCTATAAATATGGAATTCTGACTACAGCTATCTTTGTCATTTCGTTGTGTCCTTCCATTTCAATTATTTACAGCGTACTTGCCTGACCGCACACTCACTTTTTGTCAAACTAGAATTAATATGTGGATAGGATAGGTTATAGTGAATAAACTATGGTATTAGGATTCTGTAGAGGAGCAGAACTAATGAGATATAGGTTTATATGAAGGGCAGTTTATAAGCAGAATTGACTCACACGATCACAAGGTAAAGTCCCATGATAAGCAGTCTGCAAGTTGAGAGGCAAGGAAGCCAGTGGTGGATCAGTATGAACCCCAAAACCTCAAAAGTAGAGAAGCCGAGAGTGCAGCCTTCAGTCTGTGGCTAAAGCCCCGAGAGTCCCCTGGCAAACCACCGGTGTAAGTCCAAGAGTCCAAAAGCCGAAGAACTTGGAGTCCGACGTACGAGGGCAGGAAGCATCCAGCACAGGAGAATGATGAAGCTCAGAAGACTCAGCAAGTGTAGTCCTTCCAGCTTCTTCTGCCTGCTTGATTCTAGCTACGCTGGCAGTTGATTACATCTCCTTTGGCAATACCCTCACAGACACCCAGGAACAATACTTTGCATCCTTCAAGCCAATCAACTTGACAGTCAGTACTAACCATCACAACTATGTTTCTGGTAGTTAGTTTGTTGTAGAAGGACTTTCCAGGAATGGTATATGACATTTATCTTAAGAGTAAATTGGTAATGCAATTACCACTAAAATAGAAAGTGTCAGCTTTGGGATCCTTTCTCAGATATCAACTGTCCATCTTACAGGCTGATTTAACTCCAGGTGTGTTCCAAATTCTCTTGTACTTTGATAAGCTTTTAAAATACATTGTTGACTGGGCACAGTGGCTCACGCCTGTAATCCCAGCATTTTGGGAGGCCAAGGCAGGTGTATCACCTGAGGTCACGGGTTCAAGAGTAGCCTGACAAACGTGTGAAACCTCATCTCTACTAAAAATACAAAAAAAATTAGCTGCTCGTGGTGATGCATGACTGTAATCCCAGCTACTCAGGAAGCTGAGGCAGGAGAATTGCTTGAACCTGGGAGGCAGAGGTTTCAGTGAGCCAAGATCGTGCCACTATACTCCAGCCTGAGCGACAGAGTGAGACTCCATCTCAAAACAAAAACAAAAATAAAAATAAAGATAAAAATTAAAATAAAATAAAATACATTGCTTTTGGACGGGGAACATGTCTTTTTCAGTTCATTGATGTGCTCACTACTTGTGGTCCCATCCACCAGCCTGCTTCATTTATTTGTGTGATTTGTCTGCTGATAACAGAGTAATTGAAATTAGGTCTTCTTCTTCCACTTGGTGGTATGTGCTTAGGAATATTATTTTGACGTCAGTTCTTTTTTTTCTGAAATACAAGACTGAAAATAGGTTCATTTGAGGATCTAAATTATTCAGTTTCTTATATATGTGCTTTTCTTAGAAGTCATCAATGTTCAATCTCTCACAAAAATGTGTAAACATTTATAAACCCATTTATATTTACATAGAGCCCATATTTCTGTTATAGTAACATATTTCACAAACTATTTTCTCTCTTGAAAAGTTGCAGTTGGCTTTATTTGCAGTTGTTTCTTTGACAGATGAATTCCTCCTTGCCTCTCAACTAAAAACCTCTCTGAGGCAACAGTGACCTCCTAAATTACCAAATCTTTGCCTTTTTTCTTTCATGTCACTTAGCCTTGCTATTATCTATGGCCAAATATTTTTCCTAAAGCATTGAAAGATCACATGCTTAGACTCAACATTTTTTAATAGGAGGAATAAAGAAAAGTAGTATTTATTACCAACTATGTTTCAGGCCTCCTTTTAAGTTATTTACATGGATTAACTCATTTGTTTTTCAAAATAATCTACTGTAGTAGATAATATCAGATACTGTTATCATCGTCTTAGAGAAAACTGAGACACAAGAAGTTTAGTGCTATGCTCAAGGCGTTGCAGTACATAAATGGTGCAAATTACTTAAATTTAAGATATATACATATATAGTATATATAAATATATATGTAGTCTGCTGCAGTCTTTTAGTCTGTTGAAGATACACATATTCATTTCACATTATATGTAAAATATATGATATACATGTATATACATGTATACACATACAGTTTTAGACAATAAAGAACATTTTGGGTCATTTGTGGTAATTAGGAAATAACTGTTAATGACAAAAGACAGCTAATGCATTTAACAATAGAAGAATTTATCTGTGCAAGAATGTGTTATTTAGGCTGGGTGCAGTGACTCATGCCTGTAATCCCAGCACTTTGGGAGGCTGAGGCAGGCTGATCACCTGAGGTCAGGAGTTCAAGACCAGCCTGGCCAACATGGTGAAACCCCATCTCTACTAAAAATACAAAAAATAGCTGAGTGTGGTGGCAGGTATCTGTAATCCCAGCTACTTGGAAGGCTAAGGCAAGAGAGTTGCTTGAACCCAGGAGGCGGAGGTTGCAGTGAGCCGAGATTGTGCCACTGCACTCCAGCCTGGGCAACAGAGTGAGATTCTGTCTCAAAACAAACAAACAAACAAACAAAAAAGAATGTGTTATTTAGTGTAAAATTAAAACACAGATTTGGGGATTTGGGGACCTTTGTGTATAATTACATGGTCTCGCATGAAGTCTCCTAGCCAAATATTGAGAAAGCTGATGTAGCTCTTAGTCACTGTCTCAGCTATCATTATTCACGTTACCTCTTTAGGTGCTAATTTTTTCCTTGTTTTCATGTGTTGATTTCATGTCATTTGCCCTTCACTAGTCCCTCTATTTTTCCATCGTGCTTTGTTGATACGTATTTCTCACAAACCAATACAAAAGACTAAGAAAATATGTTCATCTACAGTGTTAATCTTGATATTTATGTTTATACAAATTCATTTGGGGGACTCTTAATTGGCTGCAAATGTTCACTGGGCTAAATTTCCCATAAGTATTTTAATGCAAAATTTCTCATTTCATTTGTTGTGCAGATGAAAATTGTAGGCTGGGCATGGTGGCTCATGCCTATAATCACAGCACTTTGGGAGGCCAAAGCAGGAGGATTGCTTGAGCCTTGGAGTTTGAGACCGGTCTAGGAAACACAGTGAGACCCTGTCTCTGCAAAAAGTACAAATATTAACCAAGCATTGTGGCACACTCCTGTGTTCCCAACTACTGTGGGGCTGAGGTGGGAGGATTGCTTGAGCCTGGGAGGTTGAGGCTGCAGTGAGCCATGATTGTGCCACTACACTCCAGCCTGGGTGACATAGTGAGAACCTGTCTCAAAACAAACAAACAAACAATAAAATAAAATAAAATAAAATAAAAATTGTAAATACCTTTATATTAGTATTGATTTTAAATATCATTTTATATTCTTCTGAGTAGTCCTCAGTCAATTTTTGGAGTGCATATATTGTAGAAATCAAATTCACTTCTGTGGAAAATAACTATAAACTGACAATAATAAAGAGATGTAGACAAGTAGAATAAGGCTCTTAAAACTAGAAAAAATTGTAGAGATCCTCTCATTAAACCACCTTTTTTTAACCTCATAAAGTTGTTAAAAGATAAAATATTTATATGATTAAAAAAATACCACCATAAATTTGGTCTTTAGATATTTTAAGGTAGAAAATAAGAAACAATAAAAATCAAACAAATAATAAAAAAGAATAATTCAATTTATAGTGAATAAAAATATTTTAAAGGCAAACTCAAAAGAGCATTTCCAACAATTTTAGATCATGATGTTATACTGTTACCTGTGCTACCTTTATATCAAAATAACCAGTCAATTCAGTCATAATTGATATCATAATGACAAAAGAGCTAATTTATTTTCTTCATTTTTTCACTGTAAATTTGACATTTTGTAAAACTTAATACAGACAAAAGACTGAGAAGATGTATAATTTTCTCACACCTATACTGATTATATAAAAATCAGTGCATTTTAGTTTATGAATAAAAAAGTATTTCATATTTCTTATGGTAATACATAAGCATATTAGTCCATTTTCACACTGATAAAGGCATAGCTGAGACTCAGCAATTTACAAAAGAGAGAGACTCAATGCACATCCAGTTCCACATGGCTGTGGTGGCCTCAAAATCATGGTGGAAGGTGAGAAGCACATGACACATGGTGGCAAACAAGAGAAGAGAGCTTGTGCAGGGAAACTCCCATCAAGGAAGTTTGGGATCGTTTTATTGGAGACACATTAATATCATCAGTTTTAAAGTTGAGATATGGATACAAATTTGTCAGGTGGTCAAAAGCTTCCTGAAAAAGGTAAATGGAGTATGGAGAGGTGGAGAGAATATAATAATCCAGGTAAATGGAAAAGCCATAGAAGTATGTGAGCACGGTGAGTGGAAGGAGCTACAGGTAGTTCAACATGATTGGAACATAAAATTCAAGATGAAGATTGGCATGGATGGAAATGAAGAAGTAGATTGGAATCTTAGTCTATTTTGTGCTGCTGTAACAGAATATCACAGACTAGGTAATTCATAATGGACATAAATTTATTTTTTCATAATTTTGTAGACCGAGAATTTCAAAGTAAAGGTACCTGCATCTGGTGAGGGCCTTTTTGCTGCATTATCACATGACAAATGGCAGAAGGGCAAGACAGCAACCTCTCCAAGTGAAGCCCTTTATAACATTAATCCCTTTGTGAGGGAGGAACTCTCATGACCTCAACAACACCTATTAAACTCCACCTCCCAACACTTGCATTGTGGATTAAGTTTCAACAAGAGTTTTGGAGGAAACAAAACATTCAAACAGTAGCAGTTGGGATTTTAGATTGATGCTATAGGTAATGGAAATCATTAAAGATTTTAGGTGGTGAAGGGACGTGATTTTACAAGTAGATTACAAACATCACCTTGGAAGCAGAGAGAAGTATAGAATAAAATGGGAGAACTTTTGAAGAACATAAGATTACTGAATTGTATGCTTGCAAGGAATACTGGTTGAAGAGGCTCCTGTGGGAAACTAGGGTAAAAGTAAGTTCCAACGCAACGGGAGGATGATTATAAAAGAAGGGAAAATGAGATGAATGAACGATGGAGACAGGAGCTGTGGGTGACTGCCAATGGAATTTATGTGTAATATTTTTCTAAACAGATCTTTGATAAAATTGTTTCAAATATCACTTTCCCATAAGCTGTCTTCTGGTGATGTTGGTATATCTTGAAAGGTATGCGATTTCTTCTTAACATGCAGCAGAAGTCATTCAAAAACAAAAAAAGTAACATATAATAATTATTTTCTTGAAGATTACTTGTTCTTCCTCCCACTAGGGATTTTACTCATTGTCAAACAAACAAACTAACAGAAAAACAATTTACTTACTACTACACTTTACTCAAATAAGGTCATAGTATACCTCTAGGTGGTAGATTGGTGTATGATATGTATTTCTGGGGAAATAGATCCACTAATAAAGAGTACTTTGTAGGATTAAATGTTTAGTTTTTTTGTTTAATCTTTTGCTTTTTGTTTTGCTAACTAGACTATGTTCTGAATTAATCAAAGTTGTTTGACAAAGCAATACTTATTGCAGATTGTTTTTGTCAGTTTTGTAATGCTTGTTGACATTACTGCAATGCAATTCTATGATATCTTTTGAACCTAAATGTCAGTGAGAATTTAATAACTTTTCCCCTATGTGCTTCTAAAATTGTATAACAGGTGCTTATACTAAACATAAGCTTCAAAGTAAAAACAAAAAACAAAACTATATTATGTTGGGGGATAATTTACTTACATAACTTTCAAGTTCTGCAACAGCGATAGCTTCTGGTGAGGCTTACTAGATCAAATCTTAAAAACTATGTTTCTCTCCATATTTTTGCATAGTTTCATAGGAGACCCTTGTTGACGTAAAATGGTTGTAGTACTTTTGATAACTCATATCCTGACAACCAAATCGAGTGGAAGAGAGGGACTCCTCAGTTAGACTCTTTTTGGGAATGCTTGGCAAAGAGAAACTAAGTTGACTGAATTCTCAAATCTATCAGGGAATACTCCGATGGGACAGATGTATAGGAAATCCCAATTGGTATAATCTAAACAAGCCCCACCCACACTGGTCAAGCCCCACTCTTCTTCAAACTTGGCAGAGAAAAAAGAATTTACGCAGTGTCCTAAAGAAATTCAGCCTTTCCTTTGAAAGAGGAAAACATAGATGCCAGAAAACATAGCCACAAAAATAGGCAAATCATGCTTCTCCCGAATACAGACTGAGTACCTACTAAACAAGTGCATATGTATCTAGAAAAATGACCATGGGATAATTTTTACTCCCTTGACTGGGAGTCTATTTGAATTAAAACATGCCAGTGTTTTATTCTGTAGACCAAACACGTTCTATGGCTTGTTGTATAGTTCTTTGCCAAAAAATAAGTGTGCAGTCTGAAATTCAAAACAAGTAATTTCCTTCTTGATCCACACTTCAAAGCCTTAGCACTTCATACGATCCTTAAAGAAAAAAAGAAAAAGAGAAAGAAAGATCCTTACTTGCTGGGGTCTCTAGTATTTAGCAGCTGTTAAATTTTAATAGATGTCAGTAGGGTACTCAGTTAAAAAGCAACCCAAGAAACATCATAAAAAAGATATAGTCTTTGACATAATAGGAGGTATTTTTTTTTTTATAGCTGAAAACAGAATGACAGTTTCTCTGTGCAATAAAATAATTTGAAGTCAGGAAAATATTTAACATCATCAAGTTAATATTAAAATAAATGGAATATATTTTGCTGATAAACAAGTCATAGTAAGCATTGCTTCAGTCTTTATTGACCTAGTTGTATAATCACCAATTTTTCATATTCGGATTCATGTCATTATTTTCCAGAAAATTGGGCACTTATGGTAGCCATATAAACTTAAAAGGGTAGCAAAGAACCTGAAAGGTTTGGACTTTCATTTAGTTAATGATATATATCAAATCAATCTAGGCTGACTCTATAAGAAAATCAGCCCATTAAATAAAATTTACATTTTTGAAGATTACTCAATTACTTTTTCTGCGTGCCCATCATACTGAAGAATCACATTATTCATAAGTTGCCTTATTTTAATGATTTAGGTCTGACTGTCATTATACTTGGATACCTAAAGTGATGAGAAAAAATGAGTCATGATGGAGAAAAAGATGACAAACTTTCTGTAATATAGATGACATATTAACAAGGTGAAAAAAAGCTCACTCGCTTTGCCAAAGATACTTTTGAATAAGTTATCACTATAAAGTTTGTAGCAGAGCAGTTGCAGTGAACAGGTGTGATGCAAAAGTCAAGTCATTTTCTACTGCTCACATACGGTATGTTTTGCAAATATTCTACCACACTTGGCAATGTGGAAGAATAAATGTACTAAAAGCTTTCCAATATTTTGACAGCTAGCATATAGTACCCAACTGTTAATACCAGTGGAAAATCCAGGAGAAAGACTTTGATTCATTTAAAATTAATTTCAAAATAATGCATGACTGTTATTTTAAAATTATAGAAAGGCAGAAATATTCTAAAGGAATAGTTAAGGTTTCTGTATATTTACTTCCCTTGTCCTCCTCCATTTCCATGTCTATACCAAAAGCAATCACTTTTAACAGCTGATGTCTCTTTTTCCAGGCTTTCTCTATATGTATATATCATAATTTCCAAGACCTGCAAAGTCAAGTGGTTTTTATAAAATCATATATTACATTCTTCTAATTTTCTTTTCTTCAGATACACTAGCTCTAGAAGAAAATCAGAAAATTCTTTCCTTCATTTGTTTCTTTTAAAATCCCAAAGGATATTTGTGATAGTCAACTTTACATTATCAATATGAACACTGTAATTTTTATACACCTTCATTTGTAAAGCGTTATGCAAATGACATGTACTTTCTCTATATTTTAATTTCCCTATCTGTTTATAGAAAAGTTATATACTATCTTCTTGAAAGATATGAACTGAGGGATGAATAAAAATAATGGAGAAAATTGCCACATAATAACCTGACGGCAATATTAAAATAAATTCTAATGAGTATCTTCAAATTATTTTATTGCAATCTGCATTATAATTTTCTTTGACAATAAGCATTATATTTGTAGTTACTTCTATCTGGTACACTTAGGATTACTTTTTATTATCATCCTTGTATGTAACATTTTTTTGTCATAAGAAATTAAACATTGAAATAACCAATAACATGTAGTAAAACTCTCTGTTAGCCTGTGCAATTCCAGATTCTAGAAAACAGTTAGGGGTTGAGGTTCCACATGATGTCAAATCATTACCAGTAAAATTTTAAAGATGATTAAATATAGATTTCTTGTTTTTGCTGATTAGCCCTATTCCTTCCTATTGTGTTCTTTTTTCTGCTACATAACTTCATATTGTCATCATTACAATAAAGTTCATATTCTGGTCCTGTTACTCCAGGTCCTTCCCGCCAGCTACTCTTATTCCCAAAGCCCTTTTCCTACTTCAGCCTTGCTTATTTCATTCTCTGTTGTCAATTACCAGCAAAAAGTGATTCCCTGATTTAAAGGAACTTTCTCCTATCCCAATGTTATAGGAACATTGTGGTCAAAGATTCATGATGCCACTGACCTAATTCATGTTTGGTACTTTAGAGAGTGAAGTCATTGTGAAACTAGAACAGATGTTTTTCTCTAAGACCGAAAATCTAAAATCTTTTCTTTCAGACCACTGGAGGCACATATCTAGGGTAACCAAGGCAGCCACCTTCAGGGTGGTTCAAGCCAGTGTACTTGGGGTCTGGGTTCTTCAATCCCTTTGTCATGTTTCCTTCTCACATCTGGCTATACAGCCTTGAAGAATCTTGAGGAAAGAATGGACTTAGTCAAGCATTTTAAAATCATTTGCATGTGGTTGCACTAATTTCTACATGCATACATGTTTAGGGAAACAGGTAGAAGAAAAAAAAGAGAATTTGAAGAAATCATGGTCTCAGTGTTAGTCCTGTTTAAAAAAAACTTTCAGTGATTTCTATAGTGTCATACTGGAGCAAATTTCAAAGTCTTTCAACCATCAATTCAACGATAAAACTAGATAATCTGTGTTCATTTTGTGCTGTAGTGAGTATTTTTGACATTTGGAAAATCTTACAAATGTTTAGGAAATGTGTCAGAGAATTTCCCTGAGAGTACTTTTATGGTATTTATAGGTTAAAGTTACCAGATAAAATACAGAACACTCAGTTAAATTTCAATTTCATTTGAACTATGAATACTGTTTAGTATAAGTATGCCCACGTACAACATTTGGGACATACTAAAACATATTCATTGTTTTTTGAAATTCAAATTTTACTGAACATCCTATATATTTATTTGATAAATCTGGCAATGCTATTACAAACTGAGCATCTGTAATTCAAAAATCAAAATCTGAAATGCTCGCAAATCCAAAACTTTGTAAGTATCAACATAATGTCCCAAGTGGAAAATTCCACAACTAACCTCATGTGACAAATAAGAGTCAAATGCAGTCAAAACTTTGTTTCATGCACACAATTATTTAAAATGTATCAGGCTATTTGTATAAGGTATATATGAAACATGAATGAATTTTGTGTTTAGACTTGATTCCTATCCCCAAGATACTCCATTATGTGTATGGAAATATTCCAAAGTTGAAAAAAATTTGAAACCCAAAACACTTCTGGCTTTAAACATTTCAAATAAGGGCTATTCAACCTGTGTATGTGTTGGTATCCTCCATATATTGAGGATGGAGAAAGATGGTTCAAGCAACAATAGCTTCTCAAGGTGGCATGTTCAAATTCCTCAAAACGGACACATTTGTATGCTACCTTTACTTTGATAAAAGTATAATAGTTACCATTAAAAGAGAAATGAAAAGGAAAAGCAAATATCCCTTACAAATACCAAAATTATTCTAGTGATCAATATGAGTCAAGTATTATGTTTTCTTCTTATCATCCTTCTCTTCATAATAATAGTAGCAATAACATTTATAATATAATAATTACAAATAACATTTTTTAAGACAAAGCCTCTCTGTGTTATCTAGGCTGAAGTGTAGTGGTGTGATCACAGCTTACTGCAGCCTTGAACTCCTGGGCTCAAATGATCTTCCCATCTCAGCCTCCTGAGTAGCTAGCACTACAGTTTATGACACAACACCTGGATAATTTTTTTTTAAAATTTGTATAGATGAGGTCTTGCTGTTACCCAGGCTGGCCTCCAACTCCTGGTCTTAAGTGATGCTACCACCTCAGCCCCTCAAAGTGCTGAGATTACAGGCATGAGCCCCCATGCTTGGCTGCAGATAACATTTATTGAAAGTTTTCTGTCAAGCACTTTTCATTAGCTACAACTTTTAATACCTACCCTGTTGGAGTGTATGGCCCAGGAAGGACCATATCTCCCCTCTTCATTGCTCATTTCCCAGAAACCCATGCAGTATCTAATGATAATGGGTAATATGTGTTCAGTGAATGAAAAAACACATGAATAAATGAGGAAGGAATTATTATTCCGGTTTCACAAATGGATGATGTGAGGTTTATTGATGTTGAGATATTTCCTCCCAAACAGAATTTAAGTTGCAGTGCCTAAGCAGAAATTCAAATGTGTTTGGCTTCAAAGATGGCAGACTGCTTCAGGAATTAATTCACATCCATAAAGGGCTGGAATTGTTGCTGAAGGGATATTAACTCCTTCTGGTTTATAACATACTAGCTTATATGCAGCCTGCTTGCAAAAACTGTCTCCTAAGAACCTCAAAACAACTATGTAAGGAGGACATTACTATCCTAATTTTAGTGAAAAAACTAAGGCATAGTGACTGTAAAACCTAGATCCACACATGAGACTGTCTTTCTCAGTAAAATATATAATAGTACCAGTGTGGTACCTTCATTTGTAAGAAAATATATTGTGTTTCCAAAAAAGAGACATCAGAATAAAATTAGGTTAATTTTTATGTCACATATTTTACATAGAGGTAGAAAATAGAAAATGCCTAATATCTATGTTCCTAAATCAGCATGTTTTATTTATGTAATATTATCCAATATTAGACATGCCACAGCTAGTTGGGATCCACTTAATTGAAGCAAAGTGCTTTAAAAATGAGGAAATATATATTTTAAAATATTTAAGAACTCAAAAGTTTAAACAGCTACTTAGAAAAATCACATTTCATCTAAGTCTACTGACTATTTCTCTGATACTAAGATACAATGCCATGATGAAGTAGCTCATTTCTACAGACTGCTAAACTGAAAAACAACTATTTCTGATCATGCTTTCAGGGCGATAGAGTGGGACAGCCAAGAGAGAAGGCTGTGTTTATAACCCACAGTCCCACAATTCAGTCTCAAAATATCCAAAGATCCTCCTTTCCCCCTTTGCCCACCCACTCATTCCTCTCTAGTCAAAGAGTTTGGGGTTGAAACTAAACCAGAACACATCATCATCATTATTTTTCCCCAAGTTGCTATTTAAGAAGTGTAGATGTGCAGTTGCTTCATGTTGATGATGCTTGCTATTCTCCCTTGGGTAAAATAATCGGATGTAGTATTAAGACTGTCACTAAGAATTGTTCATGTATAATTTATACTCACAGTTAAAAAGCATTTTTAACCAAGTGTCACAACACAGTGACAACTAAATTAGACTGTGATTTACATTACCATGTGCTGCTCTTGATTTAGTGTCACTCTAGAAAAATTGACAAACAGCCCATGTAGAGCAAAGCACAGGTCTTAGTCAAGATAGGGCCCACTCCCAGGTGGGAATAAGGTGAGGGATAGCCAGTGCATGTTGCTGCCATTATGATTAATAATTAATATTAGAATATGTACAGCAATAGAAGTGCAGCCCTTTTAGTAATTATACAAGACTACTCTAGATAGACATAAATTCTTTTTACAATATAATTAAAATGAAAATGAGTAAGTAACTGTAGAGAAACAAAACATAAATATTTTATTTAATGTCTGAAATTTTTTGTAAAGATGGAATCTTGCTCTGTTGTCCAGGCCTCAAGCAATCCTCCCACCAAGGCCTCCCAAAGTGCTGGGATTACTGACAGAAGCCACCAAACCTGGCCCAACTCTTTCTTTTAAATATGATGAAATAAAAGTTAAATAATTCAAGTGACAAAGTTGGTACTGAATCCCAAAATAGCTTCAAGTGCATTTTCAAAGGGGCCTATTGTCACACCATGAGTTGAAAGAGTTCTAAGGGATTTGTGTGCTTATTTGGGATATGTCTGGCAAAGACTGACTTATTTTTTTTTTTTCATGGAAATTCAAGGATAAAATAAAATATATAAGTTAAAAGCCAAGGATACAAGGCATGAAATAACATGGATAGTCTAGAGAAATCACATGACTAAATAAAGGACATCATAATAGAAATGGAAAACAAAACAGAACAAAAATGTGTTGTGGTGGAAGAAGTGACCTGGAATATTAAAAGTCTGACAGAACACTTAGAGGAAACCATATATGACTTAATTTTAACTACTGTTTTAAGTTGTGATGAATTTGGGGACTGTAATGGCTACGTGAGCTCCACCTAGACACGTTTATAAGTGACAACTGTAAAATCTGGACACAATATCTTGAAGCAGCTACTAGAATTAAAAAAAAAAAATACAAATTCTTCTGTGGTGTCCATGTTCAAAAGAGGAGTTATATTTGCGTTCACTCTTTCTAGCCTGGGAGTAGGGACTATTGGCAGTCATAGATGAGCAGAATCCCTTGTGTGAAAAAAGTCCCAATTATCTGGTCTAGGAAATCAAAATACTGAGTCATGACAACTCTGTTTTCTGGAAAAGGGGGAGAGGAGTATCTAGAAGAGGAATATCTAGAGAGGGCATCCCCAAATTTAATCTGCCTGCATCTCTGATAAACCTCTGAGTCATGTATGTGTACAGCAGGTTCAATGCAGTTTAGCTAAGGCAAAGGATCTCAAGTGAGGACTGAGTTGCTGTCCAAGACTAAGACAAAACAGAACAAACTAACTGAAAATCACTCATGGAAGAAGAGAGTATCCAGTCTCCACGGCTTAATATTCATGATGTCTGTGATAAAATGCAGGCTTATGTGATGTAAGAGAAGCATGAATAAGGAGCTCATTCTCAAAATTAAAAAGAAAGAAAGTGAAGCCATTTCTGAAATAGATGACTTAGACACTGAAATTAGTAGGAAAGAAATTTAAAGTCACTATTTTGACCATACTCAATTATATAAAAGAAAATATTTCTTCACTTAATGAAAGATGAGAAATATAAGCAAAGAACTAATAATGATTAAAAAGACCAAATGAATCTTGATTTTTAAAAATGCAATAGTGAAAGAAAAAAAAACAGAAAACAAAATGGCTAAATACATTTAATAGCAGAATGGTGTCAGCACTGGAACAAGTCAGTAAACCTGAAAATAGATCAACAGAAATTACCCAAGCTATAGAAAAAAAATGCTGAAAAGTAAATAAACAGAGCCTCCAAATATTATTAGATACTAAATAACCTAACATAAGTGTCATTGGTTGTCCATCAGGAAAAAGAGGGAAAGGTATAAATATATTTAAAATGTAATGGCTGAAATTTTCTAAAATTTGAATAAAGATTTATATTACAGCTTTAGTGAAGAATACTTAAAATGAAAAATATCTGGGTAAGCATAACATTCTGTTTTAATTATTTATTTTATTCTTTCCTTAATTTATTAATACTACATTTTACTGTTTAAAGTAAAACCGTAATCATTGTCTTATAAACATTTATAACACATATAAATCTAATACACATGACAACAGTAGCCTCAATCATGGCTAGGAATAAACTGACTTATATGGTGCCTAGATTTCTGTATTTTTAAGGAAATGATAGTACATTAATTCTAAGTAGACAGTTTTCATAGTCTCTCCATCCTACTATAACAAAATATCATAAACTGGATGGCTTATACATCACAACAATTTATTTCTGACAGTTCTGGAGCCTAGGAAGTTCAAGTTCAACATGTTGGCAAATTTGTTGTCTGCTAAAAGCCAGCTTTCCAATTCACAGACAGCATGTTCTCACTGTGCCTTCATGTGGTGGAAAGGATAAGAGGTCTCTCTTGGCCTGTTTCATAACACTAATCCCATTCATGATGGCTCTGCCCACATGGCCTAATCACCTCCTGAAGGCCCCACCTCCTAATACCATGACCTGGGGATTGAGATTTTATTGTATGCATTTGTGGGAGACACAGCATTCAGTCTGCATCAACTGTGAAAATTAAGAATGTAGACTGTAATCTATTATACAGCCAATAGGAAATTAATACAGAGAGGTATAGTTTTAAAGCCAATCAAGAAATTAAAATTTAATTCTAAAATTTGTAAAAACTAAGAAAAGCCAAGGAAGGAAAAACAAAAGCCAAATCGGAACAATTATGAAATAAATAATAAAATAATAGACCCCAATCCAATTACAATAAATTATATTAAATATTAATTAGCTGAAAATCGCAGTGAAAATGTACAGACCTCATTTTTATCTAAATAAATGAGAAAAAGAATAGAAAATAAAACATAAGTTAGAGACAAAAGAAAAAATCCAGAAATTGAGAACAGAAGAACAATAAAAATAAGTTATTAAAACCAAAGGATCATGGACTCTTGTCAAGGGTGCCAAGTTAATTCAGGGTGGAATGGATAGTCTTTTCAACAAATGGTGACAGAAAATTGGCATTCATATATAAAATAAGGAACCTCTACCTTTATCTTATTCATTACACAAAAATTCACTTGACAATCTTTAAATAAAAGATTGTAGAATCAAAATGCTAGAATATAAATTGTCAATAAGAAGACATAGTGGAAAATATTTGTGGCACTGTGTTAGGCAAGATTTCTTGAAGATCATAGATACAAACACATGCAATGGAGGGAAATAAATGGTTGAATGGATTTTATCAAAATTAAAATCTATTATTCTTTGACAATTCACAATTAAAAAAAAAAAAAGGCAGCTGGGCATGGTTGCTCATATCTGCAATCCCAGCACTTTGGGAGGCTGAGGCATGTGGATCACGAGGTCAGAAGTACAAGACCATCCTGGCCAAGATGGTGAAACCCCGTCTGTACTAAAAATGCAAAAAAAAAATTAGCTGGACATGGTGGCGAGAGCCTGTAATCCCAGCTACTTGGGAGGCTGAGGCAGAGAATTATTTGAATTCAGGAGGCAGAGGCTGCAGTGAGCTGAGATCATGCCACTGCACTCCAGCCTGGGTGTCACAGTGAGACTCCATCTCATAAATAAATAAATAAATAAATAGAAATTCAAAGGCTAGGAACAAATATTTTCAAAACCATAACTGACAAAGGATCATTTCCAAAATATATAAACAATACTTATGATTCAGTAAGACAACTCAATTTAAAAATGGATAAGTTTTGAATGTGACATTTGACAAAAGACATATGAAAGGTAAATAAGCATCAGAAAAGCTGTTCACCGTCACTATCCATCACAGAAATTCAGCTTAAATTTACAATGACATACCCAATATGAATTATCAAAAATAAAAAGACTTACAATACCAAGTGCTGGTGAAGGTATGGAGGGAATATATTCTCATACATTGCTTATAGAAACACAAAATTATACAGCCAGGAAGTAGTTTGGCATTTAATCACACACTTACCATGTGATTCAACGATCTTATTCCTAGGTATTTACCCAAGAAAAATGAAGACATATGCCTATAAAAAGATGTATGTGAATGCCCTTAAAACTATTACCTATAATAACTAACAACTGGAGACACAAATATCCATCAACTAGTGAATGATAAATAAATTGTTATATTTATATTATCATACACTAATCAGCAGTAAAAAAAAAAATCAAAGTACTGGTACATAAACAACTTGTATGAATCACAAAAGTATCAGCTTATGTAAGGAAGCCAGAGGAATGATGAAAACACTCCATTTGTCCATATTTTTGATATTCTGGAAAAAAAATTGTAAGTATAGAAATAAATCCATCAGTATCCTGGAGCTGGGAGTTGGGATTGAGTGCAAAATATAAAAGGTGTTTTTATTTTTATTTTTCCTTTTTATGGGGTTCTAGAAATGTTTGATACCTTAACTGTGTTCATAGTTACATGATAATGTACAACTGCCAAAATGCATCAGAATGTTCACCTAGTGGATATTTTTGTATACAAATTGTATCACAATAAACTGATTTATTATTGTTCCCCATGGGGAACAATAAACTATTTGCATGTACATAGTCTTGGTATTAAAGAAGCAAGCAATTGAGTTTCAATATAGATTTCTTATTTCTGTTTTTGTTTTGCAGTCAAACAGCATATATTTAGTGAATACATTTGGGGCATTTTATCATTTTAAGTTCTGATCATTTTACCAATGGAAATTGTACTTTTAGTATTACTAGTATTTAAATATTTATAACAATTAATTTTTAAATCATTTAAAGATAAAAACATTTTCTAGTAGATTTCAAATGTTCAGAATTTGAATTAAAATGTTATTAGTACTGAAAAGTTACTGTTTGTTTTACCCCATGGCAAAAGCTTCCAAGTTGGTTACCCCTAATGACTAGAAGCATTTAAAAATATATTTTTATTCTCATGCAAAGTATTTCAATCTTCTGGTTACATTACAGCTTTGTGTGTTTACAGAGTTTATTCTACATTTGTGAACCAGAAATCCAACTTTTTATCAAATCAGCTCTGAGTCTAGAAATAAAATTAGAAAACTAATAAAAGTAGAGATGTCAGGGCTCTTGCCATTTTTCTAGCAGCAGGAAAATCCTTTATTTTAGTGTATTATGGTCTAGTATTACAGATATGAAAATAGATGGCAAAATTTATATTACAGATTCCATTTTGAGAAAATATAACTCAGACACATGCTTTCCTGAAATTCACCATTCAGAATTAATCACAGTTAAATCACATATTTATGTATGCTATACATAGAGTAAAGAAAAAAGCTAATTGCTAGGAATCTAAATTTGAAAACCCTATTATTTGAGTGTCATCTGCTAATATTTGGACCTCTTTATACTAAGAAACTCAAAAGCAGCCCATTATAAATATATGGAGAATTCATGCTAAAAACCATTTCATTTATTGCATCATCTTTCTTAACACAATTAATTTAAAGCGTATCTTGTGCATGTAATTGTTTCAACAATTTCTTATTGTACTTGATTATAAAAGTTATTCCCTTCCACACCCTACCTCCCTCTATGTTTTTGTCATCTGATAAGTCAAGACCTCTTTCTGCAATATGAATGTGTAAGATGGAAGGACCATTTTATTCTTTGACTTCTATTCTGCATATATCAAATATTTCTACGACCTTAGTAAACTAAAGGAAGGTTATGGAGTATAGTGTTGCCATAACAACGATTATTGAATAAAAGGACTATTTTCATCCTCCAAGCAAATACTTATGTCATGTCATATTTACTATAGAAAATTTATTATAAAAAAGATGGGATTCATCATTTTGGGTTTAAGTAGAAAAATGTTTTCAGCAGTTATCAACTTTTTCATGAATACACAATTCATGCTAAAATTTTCACATATTTAAAATCACCCCATAAGTCTCATGTTTACTGTTATTTTATTTATTTATTTATTTTTGAGACAGAATCTCACTCTGTTGCCCAGGCTGGAGTGCAGTGGCACGATCTCGGCTTACTGCAACCACTGCCTCCCAAGTTCAAGTGATTCTCCTGCCTCAGCCTCCCGAGTAGCTGAGACTACAGTTATATGCCACCACGCCCAGATAATTTTTTTGTTTTTAGCAGAGACAGGGTTTCGCCATGTTAACCAGTATGGTCTTGATCTCCTGACCTCATGATCCACCCACCTTGGCCTCCCAAAGAGCTGGGATTACAGGTGTGAGCCACCATGCCCAGCCTACTTACTGCTATTTTAAAACATTAGAAAACACATGATTTTTCCTGAATATTTCATAATCTGATTAAGGATATAGCACTTATATGTGAAAATAATTATTTAATTATAAATGATAAATATGCCCTTGGGTAAATGAAATAAGAAAATAATCAATTGAGATTGATGTTGGTTTCGAAATTACAAAAAACATAGGAGGTTCAAAATATAGGAAGAACCTCTTAAGGTAAAACTATTCCTCAAGAATTTTATAAATTATATCATCAAAAACAGATTAGTAACTAAAATATTAGACTATGTTTCAGGAAATATGGGTTTGATTAAGGAGGAAATGGAAAATAATTGAGTTTAGTAATGATGAGAGCAGGATTTCAGAGCACAAAATGTCCAAAATAGGCCAGGAAGACTGACAATAAAGGAAGATAAATAGAGCTAATCTGAGACACTATTGCAGGGTGCTGAATTACCCTGATTTAAAGTTGGGGCCAAGAGAACAAGAAAGATTTGGAGTAGCAGTGATCATACTAGGCCTACTAAGAGATGGCAAAATTGATACTGCTTAAACCAGCAAATTCCTGCCTACCCTCTACCTCCAGACTGACTATATTTAAGAAGATTGGGAAGGCAAGATACAGAATAAAATCTTGGGGACAAAAGACTACGGAGTACAACAACAGAGGGGGTAAGAAAATGATTGAGCCATTTTCCATATGCGGCAGCTAGATAGTAGAAGCCCCCACCAAGGCCCTCTGAAGAACACACATAAACTTTTCCGGAGCTAGCACCTGGACACCTACCACCAGGAAGCATCTGCACCCTGAGAAGCTGGCCAGAGAAGCCATGAAACAGCAGGGAAACAATGACAACTGAGGGAAGTTAAGTAAGGAAATATTTTTCTTTCCTCCTCCCCAAATCCCCTTCCTCATGTAATCAGAGCAATTATTCTTTGGAAATGGAGGTGGGCAGGAGGCATCTCAGGACCAGACCATGTTTATGTTTTCTTTATTTTTCTGCCTGCTAGAATGGGAGGAGAACAGAATAAACAAACAGCTTCAGATCCCTGAAGCTGCAGATGTGAACAGTGATGGTGAAGAGAGGCTGTCTGAATTTGAATTTGTTTTATAATTCTAAACTGGATTTTTAAAAGTGTTTAGGAAATTGTAAAATTCATCCAATATATTAATCAAGAATTTTTCTACCTAGTTGAGAAGACTGATTTGACGTAATCAAATGGGAAAAAAATTAATATTGTCTCACACCAAGTTTATAATATTCAACAAACTAATTAATCTGAGGGAAACAAATCCAGATGAATGACTGGATTTTGGACATAAAAGAAAGCAAAACTAAAGCATGCATACAGCTCATCATTCTGATCGTCTTTAAGATTGTATTGCTATAGAATGTTTAGAGAGATAAGTGGGAAAGTTGCTAGTTCAATTTTATTTAAGCTTGTGAACTTCAAGAAGCAGTGTTATATAAGCAACAAGAAATACAGAACTCAAGCCAGAGAGCTCTTAGCTAGAGATCTAGTTCCCATAGCTAAGAATCTCATTGAAGCCTTAGGAGGGATGAGCTGTGTGAAGTAAGACAAAGAAAATGATAAACAAAGTGATAAATCTTCCTTATTCAGGAGGTTGTAAAAAAAACAGAGAGGTGGGAAAATATACTATCACAGAGTGCAAGAAGTGTTAAATACTAGAAATTCAGGTGTCTGCAAATTTGGAAGTGCAGTAAAAGTCAAGGAGGAGGATGAATGCTGGATTTCATCTTCTTCAAGAGCAGATTCATTACATGAATGAGACTAGAGGCACCACTGACAATTTGATGACAGGTGAGGACATTCAGTGACTTCATCAAGGAGGTTGACTCTGAAAGCAAGGAGAATCAACAAGGATGTTTTGAAGGGACACAATAATCAGGACAGATGATGTGTGGAAAAGGGATGATTGAAGGAAACAAGCTGGCAATAGCCAGCAGAGCAAGGGAGTAGAGAAGTCATCAGTAAGAGGGTAGGGAAGCCGGTCATTGAAAGAAGCCAAGTGGTACCTTCAGGATATGAGTTTTCAGTGTTCAGAATTTTCTCTCTGATAGGACTATTATTCACTAATATTGAAGGAGGAAAGACATGAATAGATGGTATGGCTAATCTAGATGTGGACATTAATTGGATTATGTTGGAGGGACAGAAAATGGAAAGGACACTTTCCATATAGTAAATAGGATAGTTTTGAAATAACTGTTTCTAGTACCCTATCAGGAAGGTCAATATAGTTACTGGTATTGTTCTGAATTATATATTTTACGACAGTAGGGAGGAGAAACTATTTAAGAAGATAAACTCGCCGGGCGCGGTGGCTCAAGCCTGTAATCCCAGCACTTTGGGAGGCTGAGACGGGCGGATCACGAGGTCAGGAGATCGAGACCATCCTGGCTAACACAGTGAAACCCCGTCTCTACTAAAAAATACAAAAAACTAGCCGGGCGAGGTGGCGGGCGCCTGTAATCCCAGCTACTCCGGAGGCTGAGGCAGGAGAATGGCGTAAACCCGGGAGGCGGAGCTTGCAGTGAGCTGAGGTCCAGCCACTGCACTCCAGCCTGGGCGAGAGAGCGAGACTCCGTCTCCAAAAAAAAAAAAAAAAAAGAAGATAAACTCTATTATGTCATTCTGCATTACAATCATTACAACTATCCATGCAATCAAAGATGAAGAAGGAGTCTAAAAACATCAAATGGAAGCTCATATTCTAATTCAAGTGGAAGTAGTTAAGAACTTAAAGACATTGATATCTCTTTGAAAATGAGAGGTGAAAGCTAAGGACCACAACTTTTCCTGAAATCATGAATTATTTTGTGCAGTCATAGTGATGATGATCATATTTTTAAGACATTTATACAGGGTAGAAATTATACTTTGAAACTACTGTATATTATTTAAGCCACAGATGATCCAGGGTTATAAAAGAGAGAAAATCAGCAACATGGTCTTGTGATAAAATATTCTATCATTTGATGCTGGCTTTCACCTTGAAATGTGATCTATGAAAGATCATCTTACTTCTATTTTCATGACCTCATCCAATCTTAAAAGTAAACATTATGAGCTTAGTTACTAAGCTCTTGCACATAATGTTATAGGACACAGAAAATAAATTATTGTTAAGCATTTTGTACAAGCCAAAGGTCTAATGTAACTGAGGACAGAAGAAAAATCCATGAATAGAAAGCTTGCCAATGTTATTTTACAAATATTTGACTCAAAAGTTTGCATTAGCCCTTTGAAAATGAAGAAGAATAGGAAGTCTAGCAATTAGAAACAAATCTCCTTTGAACGATCTTAACATGTAAGCATTTATAACTCCTTGTATTATATTAAAATGCTTTTCTATTTGTTAAAAACCATAATGAGTGTTTGATTGCATTGTAAACCATATCATTACTGTGTAAGTGTTCAGTATTTAAGCAGACTGCAGTTTGCTGTGGATTAAAATAATAGTCAAAACATCAAAGACAAACAATGTGACTATTTTCTCTATTTGGATATGATTTTGAAGTGCTGGCAATGGCTTTGATTTTTGGACTATGAACAATAATTGTGAAGATTTTTAATGTATCAATATAATAACAAATATGAATATATGAATAATGTCTTCTGCAAACTTTATTATAAATCAATAGTCCTTTCCATTTTAAAATAGTATATTTCTTTTCCAGAAACATATAGCTAGCATAAAGATTTTTAGTAATCTACTGCTTTGCTTCAACCAAAAACAAAGCAGAACAAAACACTTAAAGAAAACTGTCCTTAAACCACTGCTTATCCTCCTCCCCTTTACATTTTTTACCTTTGTCTTTTTAATAATCTGAATTGTGCTAATTTTTTACCCATATGTGCAGATTTTTCAATGTTTTGAAAGTAGGTTTTGTACTACATGGGAGAAAACTGTCACACAATGGCAAAGTAGAATCAGGCAAATAGATGGAAAGAAAAACTGGTGATGAAGAAAGAAGACCCAACCAATAACAGCGGTATAATAGATAAATTATCCTTATTCTTTTGATGTGGGTTTTAAAATTTGGAGTTATTTTTAAAATTTGGAGTGTCCTCTTTTAATCATTAAAGCACCCTATAAAATTAAATGCTAAAGACCCAAGTTATAAATGACAGAAGTCTACATTCTTTTTTAAAAAAAAGCAGTTTATGTAACAGTGGAAAGAGATATCTATATAAGTATTAACCATCTTACCCTGTTCACCATTTTGTAGATTTTAAAAGAATACAAGCTGGAACAAACATTAACAATTTGGCATCAGACTTATACTTCTTATGGTTAACAATCCAAACTTGTAATATAACTCAATTAATTACAGCCACTTCAAAGTAACATTTAGATAATATAATCATGTTTTATGAGAATTTTTTTTCTTAACAGGTTGGTACTCATAATATTTATATACCATATTAATGTTTCAAACAGCAGAGTTTGCACTAAAACTATTCAATGATTTTTTACGGCAATGCTATAAACACTTTTAGTTATTCAAAATTTGCACTTGGTTGGACATTCTTTCAGTTCTTCAGTCACTGATATTCCTTAACAAATTATTCCTAATATATTCCAGTAATTCAAAGAGTAAAGGTACAATTTTAAGAGTCACTAATACCTCTGTTATAGTTTTTCTATCATTAGTGAACAATGCCAGTCAGATAAAATGCCGCTGGTCCTGAGAAGGAGTAAACAATATATCAGGCCACCTCTATTTCTTTAAAAATTTGTTTTCTGTTTTATAGAGGCAGAGTCTCTCTCTGTCACCCAGTCTGGAGTGCACTGGCATGATCCGGGCTGACTGCAGCCTCTACCTACTAGGCTCTACCAAACCTCCCCCTCTAGCCTCCCGAGTAGCTGGGACTACAGGCAAGTGTCACCATAACCAGCTAATTTTTGTATTTTTGTAGAAATGAGATTTCAAGCATGTTGCTCAGGCTGGTCCGGGCTCAAGTGATTACCAGCATCGACCTCCCAAAGTGCTGGAATTACAGGCATGAGCCACTGTGCCCAGCCCCACCTCTAGCTTTCTTGGGGCATCATGAACAAAGATTCCCTTTAGTCCTCATCCTGAAGAAATGCAACCCCTGCAGGAAAATTCTAATGAGAAAGTCAGAAAAGCAGTAAGTTAAGCACATAGAGTCTGCTATAAGTGTGCTGATTCCAGTGCACAAAGTTGTTTTGGCATCCAGGGATATCAGTCAGGGAAAGAGGCTAAGGAAAGTGGAGATGAGAGGCATTTGAAACAGACTTCCCAACAGTCCATATTATCGAAGTCTATGCAATTTCATTTTGTTGTAGTATATAATAATAAATTGGGGCATCCTATTTAAATTTATTATATTTATTCATGGATAATATTAAATGGTGTATACATGATCCAAAATTAATTGGAGCATTCCAATTTGGATATTTTGCTGGTTCCAAAAAAAAAGAAATTGATGATTGACATAAAATATCCATACATTTTTAATTATTGGTAATTGGAGAAAATGAATGTCTCCTTTAAATGTAATCAATGTTTATTAATCATCTAATAATAGGTTCTTGCTATATCCATTTGTTGATGAGATAATCAAATCTACCTTGAATTCTTCTCCTTAATCTTAAAGTTACTGAATTCAAGCAAATCTTTTTCACTAAACTGTGAAAAACTAAGTTCATCATATAATGTTTATTAGTAGGACAATCACTAATGGAAATTAAAGAAAATATTGAATGATTTTCTGCTAAGATGCTAGAGTAAATCCTTTATATTTATAGACTGTGGTTCTACAGGTATTGTGAATTTTAATATGTCTTTTTGGCATATCAGTAAAATTATATTTGTCAGATTCTCTTGTTATTTTTGCTGCAGTAGGAGTGTGACATTATGCCATTTCTTCTAATTTGAAAGATCTTAAAAGTCTATTCTACAGTAAGGAAGGGGATGATATTTGATTTATATTCATGTGTCATCGTATTTTCTTATTCTTTTCTACTGATATATAATAGTTGTACATATTTTGGGGGTAGATGTGATATTTTGATACATGTATACAATATGTTATGATAAAATCAGGGTAACTGGGATATGCATAACCTCAAATATGTATCTTTTCTTTGTGTTGGGAACATTTCAATCATTTTCTTCTAGACATTTTTGAAATACACAATAAATTATAGCTAACTATAGTCTCCCTGCTATATTATTGAATACTAGCTTATTCTTTCTATCTAACTGTTTTTTTACCTGGTCCCCAACTTCTCTTCACCCTTCTCCTTCCTCCACCCTTCCCAGCCTCTAGTAACCACCATGCTACCCTTTACCACCATGAGATCCACTTTTTCAGTTTCCACATCTGAGTGAAAACATGCAGTATTTTTGTTTCTGTGCCTGATTTTCTTCACTTAACATAATGATCTCCAGTTTCATCCATGTTGCTGCAAATAACAGAAATTTATTTTTGTGTGTGTGTATGACTGAATAGTATTTCATTTTATAAATGCACCACATTTTCCTTACCCATTCATCTGTTGGTGAACACTTAGGTTATTCACATGATTATTGTGAATAGTGCTGCAATAAACATGTGGGTGCAGGTATCTCTTTGATGTATTGATTTCTTTTCTTTTGGGTAAATGCTCAGTAGTGGGATTGCTGGATCATATGGTAGTTCTATTTTTACTTACATTTTCCCAATCTTATGACCAGAAATCATGAATGGGCACAAAGTAAGGTTCAGAAGTATAGTAAAGTAACTGTTGGGGAACAGATGCATTTTCTTAGATGGAACTGGAACTGCTCAGTTGGATAAAGAAGAGAAAGAAAAGTGTAATTAATCACAGCATCTCAGCTAATATACTGGAAAGATGCATTTATGACTGGGCCTGATCAAGACAACATGGATAGTGGAATAATCTAGTAAATATGTATTGCAATTATTTTCATAGCATAGTAAGTGGCTGTGTCTTATAGATATGGCAGTGGGCTGAAATGCAAAACTATATGAATATTATTGCCACCCACAGCTGGATTCCCTGTGTTTTACGAATGTGTTTTTTTACACTTACCGCTAAAATGGTTACATAAGTAATAAATGCCACACTGAACAATGTTTATTCTAATGAGTATTTCTTCAGAAATATTCAAAGCAAATCATTTGTCATGTAAGTCTATATTTGTTTTTAGAAATCAGAAAAAAAAAAAACACATTACAGAAAAAGGATAGGAGAAAATGTTAAACTATATCAAAGGAAGTAGATGAACTTTACTTTCCACACACATATTAGCTGTTGCTATCATTGAAACAGTATCTTTTCAGAGAAATTAGGTGGTAATAAAAACTTTACATTTCTAGTTAATATGATTCAACTAATTAACTACTACATATTATGTTTGAAAAAAGTATGGATTTAGCACAATAAAAAAGTTAATGATGAGACACATACCCTCATCAACACTTTCTTTTCAACACAATACACGGGAATTATATTCCTGAATAAATGGCTCAGCTCTTTTCTAACTGAAAAAGTCCAAAATTGAAATGTAAAAATGCATTTTAACTAAAGCTTCTGGAGTTAATGACATGGTTAAAAGTACTCATCTGGATTATTTCTCCTGCTATTGTTATAAAGTATATAAAATGAAATGGAAATGACAGAACAAAAGGAAATAAAACACTAACAAAATCATGAAAACACTATAGAGCAGAGGACTGTAAAGGTCCCCCACACACGACATAGGAATGTAGAGGTAAATGAAAAACACCCCTAGCTGTGGCTAGTTGGGGTGTTTGCACGAGAAAGTTCCCTTTGGGATTTTATACTAACTACTTGTGAAATACCTACTTAGAAAGAAAGAAACCTATATTCCACTGGCTGACAGCGGTTATCCCAACAAGAAAGTGGTTATTTTCAACAAGGAAGGAAAAACAAAACCAACTTCAGTGCATTTACAGGTTAAAATGTAAGATACTGAAAATTTATTTAATATTAAAAGGAAAATGTACTTTTTTTTTTTTTTTTTTTTTTTTTTTTTGAGACGGAGTCTTGTTCTGTCGCCCAGGCTGGAGTGCAGTGGCGTGATCTCAGCTCACTACAACCTCCGCCTCATGGCTTCAAGCTATCCTTCTGCCTCAGCCTGGGATGACAGGCACACGCTACCCTCGCCCAGCTAATTTTTGTATTTTTAGTAGAAATGGGTTTTCACCATGTTGGCCAGGCTTGTCTCAAACTCCTGACTTCAGGCAATCCATCTGCCTTGTACTCCCAAATTGCTGGGATTACAGGCACAAGTCACCACGCCCAGCCAAAAATGTACATATTTATGAATAAAATAACACTTAACATATTAACTTCCAGAAAAGTAAAAATGATAATAAAACCTATGAATAATGATTTTAGAGACTTAGGACAAATTTTTGATCCAATATTTTAGAGTATTTTTTACATGGCTTGATAGGATCTTTTAGTTTAAGCTGATAATCTGAAAACTGGGCATACTCAAATGAATCATTTTCGGTTGTATTTAATACATTGGCGTAATAGGTATCAGTTTATATATATATATATATTTCTGTATCTATTTTTCTGGACATGTATATGTATGTTATTTGTTATAAAGGGAATATGGACAGGATTTCAATACAGATTTTTAAAGATCCTAAAAATTAAAAACATGGGATACAACTTATAATTCAATTGTTTTAAAATAAATTTTCCATAAAAATGTATGTTCATATATCTTCTTACCCATTACTGTAATTTATTGAATGGCACAGCATCATTTTATGTAATTAATGAGCACTGGAAGACAAGAGACTCCAGGTTTACTTCTGCCAGGCATTAACTAGAATTTCTAATTAGGCCTATGTAAATAAATGCATAGATGTATACATATTGTCCTGTAGTTAATCCCTTCCGATGACCCTCATTCATTACATGCCTTCTTGGAATAACTGACGATGATGTGTCCTGTACATAGGGGTTGAATGCAGCCTCAGAAATGTTCTGAACCTCTCTCTGACTGTACGATACTAAAAATACTAAAGGAAGTGATAGTAATTCTAAATAAAATAATTTTTTATCTTTTAGTTTTGATCTTAATTTGTATACAAACATCACAATGAAAACCGGATTATTTATCTGATACTCAGTGCTAGCAAATAACATTTTTCACTACACTATTTTCCTAGATGTATTACTTTAGTATTTCTGCATGTGTCCCACCAGAATTTTGTTAAAACATTAGTGAATAAAGTATTGTCAACACACAAAAGCACTTACATGCAGTATTTCATTTTTTGCTAGTTTAGTGTCATAAAAAGTAACAAGTAAATTATTTTTTCATAGCTGAAATTTTAAGGATCAGAAAGCCTCATTTATTGCAGATTATTGAGGAGAGGTGCTGTGAGCCTCAGTTTCTGCTTTTTCCCAACACTCGGACTTCTGACTTTTCACATAACTTTTATATCTGTAAACACCTTAATTCTTGAAACCCAATGTTTATATCATAACTGATGAACAAAATAGTGAATTGTAGGGAGAAATACATATGCAAAGGAAATGAAGATTTTCTTCTTTTTAGAAGATTATTACCATTTTTAGAACATAAATACACTGGACAAAGAAACATATATAAAAAGGCATTAACAAAGCACTGTCATAAGCATTTCTTATTCGTATTCTACATTTGAGATATTCTTTTTGAATAAAAATTAATTATTGACTACAGTTACATTATAGTTTAGTTGAGATAGACATGATATTGTGATACATGTATACAATGTTTAACGTGTAAACTACTTAGTTTTGGTATCTAAAATGTCTAAGAAAGAGATACTGAAAAAAACAAATACATTGAAGATTTGTATTTTTTGTTTCCTCCACTTTGTATAGAAGCCGCCATATTTTTTGTTATACTCACAATATATGTCATGACATAGGGAAAAGACTTTCGTAGCTTCATATTGGAAATAGTATTTGTGGAAAATAGTAACTTCAAAGACTTATATGTATTCTTTCATATATACTGCTGGAAATGCATTGGAATAAATGATTTTCCTTGAATGATGAAAGTATCAAAAATGTAGGTGCGTTCAGACATAAGTCTGACATGTAGTCTCACTTTTATCTCATTAAATCTTTGCTATGTTTTTTACAATTGGCTCCCTTTAATATTTCAGACCCAGAACTTAAGCCCCAAGTCAAAGTTTGAAGTAAATTAATCTATTCACCATTTCTTCATATGTGTTTTGAATACATTTTTATTTCCAGACTTCTTACTTCAACATTACTTTAGGGGAAAAAGTTTCATTTTTATTTTAAAATGCAGGGAATTTTAATGTATTCTAGATTTAAAATCCTGTTTCTCATTTTCTTGGTGTAAAGCCACTTTGTTATTGACCCTGGGGCAGCTACATAGTCTCTTTATCTCCTGACCCTTTCAGAATATCCAAAAGAACCCTCCACTAAAGCTTGGCTGACTGGAGTAGAAGAAAATCACCTTTCTGCACCACACACACAGGGAGAGTTTAGGAATGTCAGTAATGGTTTTTAGTGTCATAAAAAGTAAGAAGTAAAATATTTTTTCATTGCTGAAATTTTAAGGGTCAGAAAGCCTCATTTATCACAGATTATTGAGGAGAGGTGCTCAATATTCCAAAACAAGTGAAATCATCTGTAAAGACAGATTTCTACCCCTTGTATCTCTTCAGGGCCATCAGGGCTTTTACGTTTTTATGATTTGCATTTCTGGCCCAAACTTCCCAGGATGAGTCTATCACTCTCAGAACCATAGAAGTAATTTCCTAAGCGTGATTATGTGAATAACTTAGTTGCAAATTCTTCAGATATTAAGAGTGGGCATATATGTTTCACCCTTATTCAAGACGTATCTATTGTTGCTTTCTCAAAATCAGAGTGTGGGGTTCCAGGAGCAAACCAAAAAAAACAAAAACAAAAAAAGAAAAAAAAATTAAGGAAGATGAGCTTGGCAAGTTGTTCCCTGCTGACTTAAATATTCTGCTAATTTGGCAAGGATTGGAACCGAACTTTCATTTTCTTTTTCTTTTTTTTTTTTCTGAGACAGAGTCTCGCTGTCTCCCAGGCTGGAGTGCAGTGGTGAGATCTCGGCTCACTGCAAGCTCCGCCTCCTGGATTCACGCCATTCTCCTGCCTCAGCCTCCCAAGTAGCTGGGACTACAGGTGCCCGCCGCCAGGCCCTGAATTTTCGGATATAGTTAAGAGGCCTTTGAATAGATCCCTCATCTTAATAAAACTATGTAAATCAGATGAGTTTCATGTTAGCTCAGGGCCATTTATCAGCTTGAAGAGTGTTCATATTTCATGTGAGTCTAGCAATGACACACAAGCAAAGTTGGGTTTGGAGATTGTGAAGCAGCTACTACTTATTTCTCTTCCAAAATATTACCACCAAAATATTACCCTCCCCACTTCCACCAACAAACAGCTTTCTATCTGGAGCAAACTCGTGTTTTCTTCATTTTAAGATTGATGAAAGGTCTTGGAGTCCCAAAACTATTTCTGGGGCTTTCATATTTCTAAGTTAACTAGCATGTTTTATTTATTTATTGAACTTACAAATTACAATCAGAAGGCTGCTTATACACTTAGATGTAGAAACAACCAAAACAAGTGGAATTACTGGCATAGTTTTAATATATTAATGACATTTTATCCAGATAGTCAACTATACTCATAATAGAGGCACACCTATCACCTGACAGAAGAGTTGATACCTTCTCAGGGAGTACTTACCCAAGTCCTGTCAATATTTGCTTCTATGACAGCTATTTTTTTGTACCAACAAAAGCATCCAAACATTTTTTAATGGTAGGGATATATTATTTCTTAACATATGTAACAAATTCTGTCAAGTCATAGAACAGTGCTCGTTGCCTGGGATTCACTGATCTCTTTAATAAGAGCTTGCATATATTCATTTTATTGTGCTGATTTCATAGAACAATTCTCAGATGATAGTCTTGTTTCTTCAAGTTTCAACTTATGGGCCCTAAGTTGGGCCTTTGGGATAAAATAAAATACACATGAGAATAAAAATGAATCAAATAATGAAAGTATCAAAAGGTAGGTGCGTTAAGATATAAGTCTGACATGTACTCTGGCTTTTAACTCATTAAATCTTTGGTATGTATAAATAAAATAAAAATCAAATTTATAAGCAAGAGATACAGTAATATGATGTGTTATGTTCTGAGAGAAATCCAACTCAAATTGGCTTAAGAAAAAAATCTCATACTGCAAAAAATGGTCATAATACTTTAGACAGTAAGTAATAACAGATGGTTAGACAGTGTTATTGAGATCTTTCTCCTAGGAGTATTTAAAACCCCTGCACACTGTTGGTAGGAATGCAAAATGGTGCAACCACTAAGGGAAACAGTATGGAGATTCCTCAAAAAATTTTAAAATAAAATTACCATATGATCCAGCAATCCTACTTCTGGGTATTTATCCAAAATAATTGAAATCAGAATCTTCACGGGATATTAGCACTTCTAATGTTCATGGCATTACTATTCACAACAGCCAAGATGTGGAAACAACCTAAATGTCCATTCAGAGGAATAAAGAAAATATGTTATACACAAATAATGGAATATATTTAGCCTTAAAAAAGAAAGAAATTCCATGAGATGAGACATGACAGTTGAAACTTGAGGACATGTGCTAAGTGAAATAAGCCTGTCACAGAAAGACAAATACTGCATGATTCTAGTTATAGTGTGTATCTGAAATAGTCAAATTTATAGAAGCTGAGTAGAATAGTAGTACCAGGGGCTGTGGGGAGGTGGAAATAGAAAGTTACAGTACTAATCAAAGGCCATAAAGTTGCAGTCAAGCAAGAGGAAAAAGCTCTAGATGTCTGGTGTACAACACTGTATCTATCGTCAACAATAATACATTGTACACTTAAAATTTTGTTAAGATGTCAAATACCATGTTAAATAGTTTTACCACAAATGAATAAAAGTCAATCTTCTTCATCTTCCTTAAGCCCTGTATGGTTTTATTCTGTTTGGTTTTATTTCCAAGCAGCCTTCTTAAATGAAGATAAAGATAGCCAATTAGCAGCTCCTGGTTTAGAGACTCGAAACATTATCCACACAAGCAGACAATATATCTTTCATTTTAGTTCCTCCAGAGGTTTCAGGGCTGACTTTCTATGATCTTGTGACACATGCTCATCCCCCAAATAATCTCAACTTTTAGTATGTATGCGTCAGAGTCACCCTAAGGATTTGCTGGAAGACAGATTATGCAGCCCCAGTACCAGAGCTAGAGTGGGGCCCAATAGTTTGTATTTCAAACAATTAGTCAGGTGATGGTGATATTAGATCAGGAACCACACATTGAACACCACTTCCTCTTAGTGGCAGGAGACTTATAGGCACCTGAAAAGAAGAATTCTTTTTTGCATTTTTTGCATTTGCACTATACAAAGCAAATATGGATGAAATCATCTTCCATTAAAGAAATCAGAATGGTAGTGTATTCTTAACAAAAAAGGAAGAAAAGATAAAGAAGCAGTTATTACTCTTGGTAGAGAGCTCAGCAGAGAAGCAACTACCTCTACCCAACACTATGAAGGCCTTTCCTTCTGCTCATCTGCTGTTTTCCTCTATGAGAATTAGGAACAGTTTAGGGAGAGCAGGAAAATGCATTTAACATTGTGCTGTGTATGTCATGTTAACAATAAGTGTAGGAGTCCTAGCTAACTATTCATAGAATTAATCCAGCTGTATGTAAAAAGAGTAAAATAATATAAACAATAAGAGTTTATTTCTGGAATGTAACACGTGTAAAAAGTACATCATATGATGAACATCACTAACAGTCAAAAAGCATTTTACAATGTTGTGCACTAACTCTAGAAAACAACAATAAAAATAAAAACAAATAGAAATTAATGTATAACTCCTTAATGATTGATACAAATGCATACATACAAACACAGTCATATACTCTAATCTTCTGACATCATTTTCAAAGAATGTTCCTAAAAATAATACCCACTTAATAGAAACTGGTATAAAACAGAATACACATATGAAAAGCATCTCTACCCATATCTTTATAAGCATATTACTATGGAAGACATATAATCTTGAATAAATTCCAAAATAAAAATCACATGTATCAATATTTACTTTTGATGCCTTCAATTGTATTGTATGCTCATTGTAAAATCTATCTCATACAATAATTTGAGGTATTGTGTATTTTCATCTGTGTCATGTCTAAAATGTCATGACTGGCATGTATCTTTCTAATATTATTTAGTAATTAGAAATAATAGGATACCAATGTATGAAAACTGATGATTCATGCTTTCATACTTTCATGTCTATCTTTTATATGTCTTTTTAGATACAAATTGACAACAATTTGAAATTAATAAATGATGTACCAGCAATCAAAGCCAATATCTCACTCAGAGTGGAAAATATTAGTATGATTTTATCAATACCAGATCACCAGAGTAAATACTTATTGATTATGTGTTGACCATGTTTTTGTTTTGCTTTTAGGATAAAAATACAAAGTGTGTTAATGAATTAACACACATGTACATGCACATAACTATCTCTCTTATAACCATCTGTCTATCTACCTTGTACCTATGCAGTGTGGGTAGATAGAGGGATGGAAGAGACAGATAGATACATACATACATATCTATACACAGTATATGTTAACACACAATTACATGTATACTTGGCTTGTAAAGAGCACAAGATATTATGCCATAGGTGACATTATCATTACTCTAGTTAATGAAATATATGAAAAGATTATTGTATCTTCAGTTGTATTCTAGGGAAAAGCTGCAGAAATTTACAACCAAAACAAAGCTATGAAATTCACCAATTGATTGTGAAGTATTCTGAGAATGATGTTTATTGAGCTTAAAGATACCCTTGACAAGTTGTTTTTAAAGGACAGCTTAACTGCTGTTACCAATTCACCTAGTGCAATCCTTCATTTAAAAAAAAAAGTCCTGTTGCCTTATCTTAAAAAATAAACCTTTCTAAAGTTTCCAAACTCTATGTTTGCTTAGAGAACACAAAGGAGAAATAAAATAAAATATATATTATGTTATGATTATTTTTCTTCAAAGAAAAGCTGGGTTAAAATTCTGCATCATTACAAAAGCCAAAATTGACAAATGGGATCTAATCAAACTAAAGAGCTTCTGCACAGCAAAAGAAACTACCATCAGAGTGAACAGGCAACCTACAGAATGGGAGAAAATTTTTGCAATCTACTCATCTGACAAAGGGCTAATATCCAGAATCTACACAGAACTCAAACAAATTTACAAGGAAAAAACAAACAACCCCATCAAAAAGTGGGCAAAGGATATGAACAGACATTTCTCAAAAGAAGACATGCATACAGCCAACAGACACATGAAAAAATGCTCGTCCTCACTGGCCATCAGAGAAATGCAAATCAAAACCACAATGAGATACCATCTCACACCAGTAAGAATGGCAATCATTAAAAAGTCAGGAAACAACAGGTGCTGGAGAGGATGTGGAGAAATAGGAACACTTTTACAGTGTTGGTGGGATTGTAAACTAGTTCAACCATTATGGAAAACAGTATGGCGATTCCTCAAGGATCTAGAACTAGAACTACCATATGACCCAGTCATCCCATTACTGGGTATATACCCAAAGGATTATAAATCATGCTGCTATAAAGACACATGCACACGTATGTTCATTGCGGCACTATTCACAATAGCAAAGACTTGGAATCAACCCAAACTTGGAATCTGTGACAGACTGGATTAAGAAAATGTGGCACATACACACCATGGAATACTATGCAGCCATAAAAAAGGATGAGTTTGTGTTCTTTGTAGGGACATGGATGCAGCTGGAAACCATCACTCTCAGCAAACTATCGCAAGAACAGAAAACCAAACACCACATGTTCTCATTCATAGATGGGAACCGAACAATGAGATCACTTGGATTCGCGAAGGGGAACATCACATACTGAGGCCTATTATGGGGAGGGAGGAGGGGGGAGGGATTGCATTGGGAGTTATACCTGATGTAAATGACGAGCTGATGGGTGCTGACGAGTTGATGGGTGCAGCACACCAACATGGCACAAGTATGCATATGTAACAAACCTGCACGTTATGCACATGTACCCTGGAACTTAAAGTATTATAATAAAAAAATTAAAAAATTTAAAAAAAATTCTGCATCATTTTAATGGTAGTCTAAAAGCTTCTAACTTTGTAATTCTATAATATTTACTATCTCTGCCATTAATTTGGCTATGACTGCATTACAGTTTCATAGTATACATGCGTGTGTATGTGTGTGTGTGTGGTGTGTTTGTGTCTTATGTGAAAAGCAATTTTGTGTGTCATATTTATTCACACCGATTTTTCTCTTGTGTCCTTTCATGGGGCTGGACCAATAAGTTTCTTAATGATGAATTTAAGAAATTCCCATTTCCAAATAAAAGGTGGTTAGGCGAATATGCTGCCTTTCCCTTACTGAAAACATACTTAATAATAAGAATATCCACTTTGCATTCAATTACAGCTAAATTTGTGATAAACATATGGTATATTTTTATAAAAATAATTCATCATGCATAACAACCTCCAGAAAGTGAATCATTGCTACTGGAAATTGATAACCATGTATTTCACATGTTAAAAATGCATTCTGCACAATCTGGTGCTAATAAAAAACATGATAATGTAAAAATGTATTGGATAAGGGATTCATGAAATAGTGACACAGTTTTTCTTTATTGTGTGGATTTTTTTTTTACATTGTTCTTTTTAAGCTGATGCATTTGCTGACTTATATGTTCAATTATTAATTCTGTTTTTTCTCTGAGTTTTCTTTTTTGGAACACTGTAGAATAATTTGAGGTGGTTTAAGGAACTAACAATACCTCCTTCTGCCTATTCTCAGACTGGGACCATGGAAACAAACTCAATAGAATTGTTTATTTAACATTGTTTTTATAACATTACTATTTATTTTCCTGATTTGAAATTTATTTTTATTAACTGCTGATTACTTTGCACTTTACTGTTTAATATAGACCTCCTTTCAAATGCTAATAAGTAATGTATTATGCTTTGTTTTATATTTATCAAGATGAATGATGAAAACCACATTCAATGTTTTATTGTTTATTGTCTCAAGATACGTAATTGTATTTACTTACTCCAAATCCCCAAATTACTTCATTGCTAAAATTACATAAATTGTTGTGTAAAAATCTCTAAGATCAAAAAGCATAAAAAGCCAAGAGAAATTACCACAAATGTAAACAATATTTATTTAGAAAGAGGATAGGAAGTAGAGAGAATGTAGGTCAACTACTAAATAAATATGGAGAAACACCAAGTTCAAAATATTGATAGAAACCGTCTTTAAAGGAGTTTTCTTCCCTTGGTTTTGTTTCAATTTATCGACAGTTCTTTATAACAATTCTTTTTCTTGACTGCTGATTAGAGACAGGGTTGACTTGCAGTTTTAAAGAATGTACTGTGGCACTGGGTCAGTGAAATGTGCCTGTTATGGTGTTGCTGACTACAAGAAGAGGCTGTGTTTCACTTCAATACCATAACCACTGAGCTGGGCTTCTGTTGACCCTGACATTTTTTTTTTTTTTTTTTTTTTTTTTTTTTTTTTTGAGACAGAGTCTCGCTCTGTCACCCAGGCTGGAGAGCAATGGCATAATCCCAGCTTACTGAAGCTCTGCCTGCCGGGTTCATGCCATTCTCCTGCCTCAGCCTCCCGAGTAGCTGGGACTACAGGCACCCACCACCACACCTGGTTAATTTTTTTTTTTTTTTTTTTTTTTTTTTTTGTATTTTTAGTAGAGACAGGGTTTCACCGTGTTAGCCAGGATGGTCTTGATCTCCTGACTTTGTGATCCGCCCACCTAGGCCTCCCAAAGTGCTGGGATTACAGGTGTTGACCAACATTTTTTTAAAGGCTTACTGGAATTATATCTCAGTAGCCATTTGCAACTCTTCTTCTTTTAGCTACCAGGACAGTATTAGGTCTTCTTTGCTTTGTGCATGCGTGGTTTTTTTAAGTTGTTCTTACTCTTGTTTTTATAAAATTTTCAAAAATAACAATAACTTAAGAATTAGCTTTTTCAAATTTACTTTAATGAATGCTTATCTAGTTTATCCAATCACAGAAATAGGATATTACTATAAGATACTTGAAGAAGGTTATTTAACTAGGATTTTTTTCTAAAGTAAATACAACAAAATTATTGGTTGAAAATAACTCTTACTTACTGAATATCTCTGAGCCAGAAATGATTGTAGATGCTCTGGATGTAGCAGTAGAAAAAAATAGGCAAAATGGTCCCTGCTCTGGCCTCCAGGAATGAAAAAGCTAAACACATAAATTGGTTAAAAAAAATATACACCCCCCCCCACAACCACACACACACAGAGTCTGTCCAATGGTGATGACTACTATAAAAATAAATAAATAAATAAATCAGGAAAGGAACATAAAGATTTCTGAAGGACCAGGGAGGAGTAAGTGCAATTTCACATAGGATGGAGCATGAGAGATTTGCTAAAAAAGTGACATTTGTGCAAAAACGTTATGAGGTAAGGGAGCTAGTTAGAGGGAAAATGCGAAAACTTGGTGGTGAGAGAGTGCTTGACACATTCAAGGAAGACCAATGAGACCTGGGTGGAATGATGGACTACTTAGAATATTTATATAAAAGGGATAAGATCATGTAAAGACTTTTGGGCCACAGAGCACATTGTAATATAATTATCTGTATCTGCCCTTTTCTTTTTGACTCTGAGTTCTGGAAAACCACGATCAGGTGCTATTCATCTTTGAGCCACCAAGGCACAGCACATTCCTGTCACATGGAAGGTATTCTGTTGGCTTGAAGTGAAATTTGGATCTCAAAAGGTCCAATTCTCCTTGTTCATCAGAACATGACTAGAAGACAGAGTGGCACCCATCTCTACAGACTCTGGTTTATTGGATGGCGACATTGTATAAATTTCCTGTGGCTTTTGTAGCAACTATAACAAATTAGGTTGCTTGTAACAACAAGTCAGGTTGCACCCATACTTGGGAGGAGACAATTACACAAAGAATGAACACCAGGAGGTGGAAATAACGAGCTCCACCTGTAGTCTCTCCAGCACACACTGTATCTTAGAAGTTGGAAAGCTCCCTGGGCACTTATCCCAGCCTAGTGGGTTAGGGATGGTTTCCTAGAAGACACCAAAGATATGTGAATGAAATGCAGCAAGACAACTAAGATTTAGATAAGCAAAAGAAAAACAAGGCAGAGAAGAAAGCTGGAGCAAATGTATTCATGCACAAACAGGAGCATGTGCATAGAACTCCTGGTAAAGGTGAGCAGGGGCTCAGGCAGAAGCCAGGAATCAGGTACTGGAGAGCCAGAGAGGATGTTCAAGAACTCGAATGCCTAGAAGGATTTTATCTAAGGATGTGGCAGTGCCTGAGATGTGTTTTTTAGATAGAAATTCTGATTAAAATATTAAAAGGGATTCCTTTGTAAAACCTAGAGGCAGTAACAGTAGTTAGGAAGATAATTCAGTGATCCAGTCAAAGATAATGGCCTGAATTAAGACAAGGGAAGTAGAAACTAGGAAGGAGAAGAGAGTGGAAAAACCTTGGGGAACCATAAGAGCAAATCGGTTATTCATTAGACTTAGAGTTTGGGGAAAAACTAGGTGTCTAAGACATCCTGCTCAGATTTCTGTCTTGTATACAGAATGAATTAAAGAGGCGACCTTACTTAGACTTTGAATAACTTTTATTTTATATATTTCATTTATACTATTTTAAGTGACTACATCTTCATGGTAGAATTGTTTTCTGGGATTATGATAAGGGAAAAATCCATTTTCTAGCAATCTTTAATTTGAAACTCCAGTTGCCAACACAGAAAACACCTATTTTAAAAATTAATATGAAAGAAGCATTTTGTTTTTCTTCATATTGATGATAATAAGTAACTAGGGGAAAAATTCTGAGCTACTTTTACTGAAAAAGAAATATTTCTTATAGAGATGTGATCATAATAAATAATTAGATGAACAGAAATATAAAAGTATTTCTTACATAACTTTGATAAAACACACTTCCAGCATTTATGTGGCCAAAGATACTTCCTTAAATTCATTATTTAAATTTTCAAATTTTAATTATGAGGTATCTGAAATTTTACAAAGATATTATCACTGACACATATGTGCACATAACTAAGATTAAATAGATTTTAACCCTATGCCTTATTTACTTCACATCATTCCGTTATTGAAAGACATAAAACATTACATTTATCTCAACCTTCTCATCCCTCCTCAATTCCTCACTCCCTAGACTTAAGTTTTAACTTATACACTTAAATTGCTGCAAATCATACCTACTTATTTTTATATACTTTTATCAAACATGTATTTATTTCATCAGTTATCTATATTGCAGTTTCAATTTTCAAATGACAAATAGTGTGACGACGTACTTGTTATTTGGCAACGCAATTTTTCACTGAACGTATATGTAAATTTCTTTTACATTCCGTGTTGTTTCATGCAGATTCCAATTCAGAAGCCTATTGTATGTGCTCTCCACACTGATTTATTCATTAGGTACAGCGCTTGTCTTTTCTACTGTTTTTCTAATGTGTCTTTGTACATGTCTCTTTATGTATTAATGTATTAGAATTCCAACTGCTACTTATGGAATTTTTAGATTATGGAGTATATACACCTTCAACGTTGCTAGGAATCCAGAACACATTCCCTGGCTTCCATGGACACAAATCAGTTCCCATCTCCCGTCTCTTCACTAACATTTGTTATTAAAAAACATAATAAAAGCATTACTATCTGATGGATATGAAAGATCAGATCACTATTTTCATAATTTGTATTTACTTTGCGACACATTACTCCAAACATTATTTAAAGTACTTCTTGTGGCCGGGCGCGGTGGCTCAAGCCTGTAATCCCAGCACTTTGGGAGGCCGAGACGGGCGGATCACGAGGTCAGGAGATCGAGACCATCCTGGCTAACACGGTGAAACCCCGTCTCTACTAAAAAATACAAAAAAAAACAAGCCGGGCGAGGTGGCGGGCGCCTGTAGTCCCAGCTACTGGGGAGGCTGAGGCAGGAGAATGGCGTAAACCCAGGAGGCGGAGCTTGCAGTGAGCTGAGATCCGGCCACTGCACTCCAGCCCGGGCGACAGAGCGAGACTCCGTCTCAAAAATAAATAAATAAATAAAAATAATAAAATAAAGTACTTCTTGTCTTTTTGGTTTCTTACTCTGTGAAATTCATGTCTGTATATTTGCTTATATTTCCGTTGAGATATATGTTTTCCTTCCTGATTTGCAAGTTATTTTTATTTTCTGGATACTAACTCTCCTTAGTTTTAGCTTTTACACATAGCTTCTACTTTTTCATATGTTTAACTTTGTTTATGACATTCAGATAGATAGATAGATAGATAGATAGATAGATAGATAGATAGATAGATAGATAGATAGATAGATTTTGTGTGTGTGTGTGTGTGACAGAGTCTCGCTCTGTGGCCCAGGCTGGAGTGCAGTGGCACCAGCTCGGCTCACTGCAAGCTCCGCCTCCCGGGTTCACGCCATTCTCCTGCCTCAGCCTCCCAAGTGGCTGGGAGTACAGGGCCCACCACCACGCCCAGATAATTTTTTGTATTTTTAGTAGAGACAGGGTTTCACCGTGTTAGCCGGGATGGTCTCCATTTCCTGACCTCGTGATCTGCCCGCCTCGGCCTCCCAAAGTGCTGGGATTACAGGCTTGAGCTTGAGCCACCCCGCCCGGCCCATTTTGCTATTTTTAATCCCCTCTTAAAGATCTCCTTTGTTGATGTTGTTAAAATGGTCCTCGTATTTCTTTTAGAATGTTTAGTTTATTTTAACCTATGCGTAATTATTTTTCTGTTGAGCATTAAGGGGTCGTAATTTTTTTCTTTGTACAAACAGCTACCTGCTTCAGCACAATTCATGAAACAGTGCTGACATTTCCACGGAAGTAGGAAAAGTGTCTAGTATTTTTACTCTATTCCATTAAGAAAATTCCATGTTATTTTAAGAAATATGAGTTTATAATAAGGTGTTCTAACGGATAAGATATCTTCTTCAATGTATCTCAATGATTTGAAATTCTCTTGGGTGTTGTTGGTGTTTTACTTTTCTTTTTATGTTTTTAGAAGAAGAATCAGCTTGCTATATTTTAATAATAATATTCTGTAGATTGATGTTGGAATTATTTTGAATTTAGAATTTCCCTCCCATTACAGAACTGAGTCTATGATTGAAAATACTATAGACTTTGTGTTTTTCAATATCATTTTACTATTGTCTGGTATACCTTGATTGTATTATAATTAGAGTAACTATCGTGGTGTCTTCTATGATTTCTCTGTTCTCTCCCACCCTATACACATGCCACCAAAGTTCCTACACTATGTCACTAGGCTGTGCAGGATCTAGCCTTGGCACCCCTTTGTCCTCATTTCCTACCACTCTCTGTTTTGTCCTTTCTCTTGTTCTGCTCCAGCCACATGGGTCTTCTTGGTGGGGAATGTGAAAATCACATTCCTGTGTCAAGGACATTAAAATTTGTGATTCCCTTTGCTTGGAATACCACCCAGAATCTCCAGCTGATCCTTTGCTTGTGTATTCCACTACACTAAATCTGCAGCTGATCTTTGCATAGTTGTCTCTCTCATGTCATTCAGATCTCCACTCAAATGCCACTGTCACACAAAGTTCTTTGTTTACCTTTCTTTAGTTCCTTGCATTAACTTTGGACCTCACTCATCATTACCTATCTATTCTTTACATATACTTCTTTATTTCAGAAAAATTACCACTCACTGAGTGCTTTTAGTTCATGATCATATTCCCAGTATTAAAAAGTGACTCAGTAGCCACTCAATAAATATTTGTTGAAAAACTGAAAGATGAAAAGTCTACTCTTAAGTGCCGTAAAATTATTTTAACTATGTTTTTTCAAATTATATCTTCAAATTGTTATTGGAGAATAAAAGCATAGGTGATATCTATAAAATAATATGTAAGAAGTGTTTAGTGCAAAATAGGTAGGGAAAATAATTTTATTTATTAACTCATGGAATCCTCATGACAACAATATAGTCACGATTATTATTACTTCTTCTTAAAAGATGGAGAGTTTGAGGACACGGAGTTTAAAATTTTTCTTCTCATCACTCAACATTAACATTGGAGCCCCTTGGATGCAGTGGAACCACTGTGCTGTGACTCCAGTGCCTGGAGGCTAGAACACAGAAAGAGGGGTTTTAACCATGATCCCTGGTTTTCAGCTTAGGAAATAAAATTAAGAAACAGCTAGAAAATGTTAAGACTGGAAGGCTATCAAAAATAAATGAATCATGTTCATTGCTTATGTATGACAACTAGCTTTCCGATATCCTGCTAACTTTCTCTTTCATATTTAAATTGTACAAAGGAAGTCATGCACCTTATGACAACATTTTGGTCTATGACAGACCACGTATACAACAGTGGGCCCATGAGATTATAATACCGTATTTTGCTTTCCTCTTTCTATGTTTAGATAGGTTTAGATAGACAAATAGCACTGTGCTCCGGTTGCCTACAGTATTCATTACAATAACGTGCTACACGCTTGTAGTCTAGGAGCAATAGGCTACACCATAGAGCCTATACCACCTGGGTTATTGTAAGCACACACTGTGATGTCACAGAAAAATGAAATCACCTAATGACACATTTCTCAGAATGTATTCCCATTAAGTGACACATGGCTGTGATATGAAAAATTATACTACCAATAAAATGCATCATTAATATACTTTACCTTTTATAATCACATATTTTTCTGAAAAATTTACTATCACAAAATATCATTTGCCACTTCATTTTATTGTTATTACTATTATTTTTGAGATAAAGACTCTGCTCTGTCACCCAGGCTGGAGTGTAGTGGTACAATCAGGACTCACTGCAGCCCCCACCTCCCAGGTTCAAGCCATCCTCCCATCTTAGCCTCCCAAGTAGCTGGAACTAGAGGCCCACAACACCATGCCCAGCTGATTTTTTGCATTATTTTTTGTAGAGATGAGATATCTCTATATCGCTCAGTCTGGTCTTGAATTCCTGCCCTCAGGTGATCTTACTGCCTCAGCCTCCCAAAGTGCTGGGATTTCAGGCATGAGTCTCTATTTTATTTTATACATAAATGTCTTACAATAATTTAAACATTAAGATTCCCTCAAGAATATCTTGGTGATGTGAGCACAGGGGCCAACTAGAGTTGCCTGACACACCCCTAGACCCCCATCCTGCCATCAACACAAAAACCCAAAGCAACAAACACACCACTGTATTTTACCTGGAGTGACTGAGGAAGTGCACTGGAGAGTACCCATATGGACCTGCACAACGGTGTGGCCTCAAGCAGCTAGCCAGCCCACTGTACTTTCACCTGCCTGCTCCTGGCCTGGTAGCCAATCTGGTCAGGTCCCACCTCACTGCAGAGAGTGCTGCACAACTGCCCAACCCCACTCCCTGGCTACCCTGCTAGAGGCATTCACAGGCACCCACCCCTGGCCTGAAAGGGGCCCTGCCTTCCTGGAGAGACTGCAGCAGCCACCCAGTCCCATGGCGTCTGTGCAAGCCAACACTCAGGCCAAGAGCAAATCCAGCAGCAGCCCCAACTCCCTGGGAAAGGTGAGACAGAGATGTCTGGTCCCACTGCACTTGCATTCACACCTGGCCCAACAGTCCGGTCATTGTCTGTCCCATGTCCCCAGAAAGTCTGTCACTGAGCTGCCAGCCCCACTGAATGCACCTGCACTTGGCCTGAAAGCTGGTTCAGAAGTGGCCCCCTGCTAGTTCCACTGCACCTGCCCTGAACATGCCTAACAGCCAGTGTGGCAGTGGCCAGCCTCCTGGATATACCACCACATACCTGCACCCAACCCTACAGCCAGTTGACTGGTAGACTCCACTTCCCAGGAGACCACATGGGACAGCCTGAGGGTCCTCAACACAAATACATGCCCAGCCCAACAATCAGCGTGGCACCTTCGTCTCCATCAAAACCACGCCAACATCTTCACAAACTCCTGTAACCTAGGCCACTTGGGTAATCGCAGACTGCACTGATGAAAATTACAGCTGAAGAAACTGCATGAAGACCATGCTACTGAATCCACCCAGAACCACAGCCTATGCACCACACTCAACAAACACCCTAGGACTCATCTACAAGAAAGAGTCTCAACAAACTAGACATAGGAAGTATTTAATTTAACACAATAAAAACCACATATGGCAAACCTACAGCTGACATTATACTGAATGGGGAAAAGTTAGCAGCTTTTTCTTTAAGACCAGGAACAGGGCCAGGCACGGTGGCTCACACCTATAATCCCAGCACCTTGGGAGGCCGAGATGGGAGGATCACCTGAGGTCAGGATTTCAAGACCAGCATGGTCAACATAGTGACTACTAGTCTCTACTAGAAAATAAAAAATAACCAGGCGTGGTAGCAGGCTCCTATAGTCCCTGCTACTTGGGAGGCTGAGACGGAGAATTGTTTGAACCCAGGAGGCAAAGGTTGCAGTGAGCTGAGATTGTGCCACTGCACTCGGGCCTGGGCGACAGAGCGAGACTGTCTCAAAACAAACAAGCAAACAGACAGATCAGGAACAGGACAATTATATACACTTTCACCACTTTTATTCAGCATACAACTGAAAGTCCTAGTTACAGCAATTAGGTAAGAGAAGGAAATAAAAATCATCCAAATTGGATGTTGATGTTCTTGCTTATGTCTTTAGCGGGAATCTCTTGAGAAATGCACATCAGAGTAACCTGGTAGCTTTTCTTTTTCTCCCCAGAATGGCTTAGTAATGCCATTTGGTTTGAATTCCTAGTATATTCATAAAGAATTTCTCCAGTTCTGCCCGCAGGTGGCTATTCAAGTACACTTTGCCATTTAACAGTGCCTTACACTTTTATTTTATTAGTAGTATTATTTTGAGAGACAGGACCTCATTCTGTTGCCCAAGCTGGAGTGCAGTGGTGCAATCATGGCTCACTGAAGCCTTGAACTCCAGGCCTCAGACAATCCTCTTGCTTCAACCTCCTGAAGTGCTTGGATTATAGGCATGAACCACTGCAACCAGCCCAGCTTTCACTCATAATATGGGTCTAGTCCAGCAGAATTTTACTGAGCACCCTGATTGCAGACCCATAGAAAAGTATTCCAGGACATTCCTGTTGACAATTCTACTCTGGATTAGTTGAAAATTTGTATTGATATGTGAAGTTATAGATTTAACATGTAGCAATCACTTTCCTGTTTACTAGTGTTCTAATGCTGATTTTTAAGTTAATTTTAAATTTCCAACTGTTAATGATTGAAAGTTCAATTGTAGATTAGTATTAAGACCAAGGACTATATCTATCACTGCTTTATATAAAAACAATCGCCAAAGATATTCTGATACTGTGTGGTTACTCAAATTTGAATATCAACTACATGTTATAACATGATAGTAAAGAGGATGAAAATTGTGCTTTATCCATTCCTGGTTACTTTTGAACTCTGTTCAATGTGTTTCAGCTGTCACTTGTTCATTGCATTATAAGAATAATTATTAAGAATGAAGCTGAAGAAACACACAGTTCATAAAACTAAAATCCTTATTTCACATTTGTATGTTGTGAGTTAATGAAATTTGTTTTCAAAAAAAGCTTGATTTCAGAAAAGTCTAATTACATTGGTATACTAAAAGTTATCAGCTTTATCATTATTTAACAGAAAGCGATAACTGATAGAACTGTTTATAATAATATAGAGTGATGTTTTTCATTTAATAAGTTTGTTGGAGAATAAGACAACATAGAAATATTCAGTGGGGGCTGCTTCCCTAGAGTTAAAGATATTTTTTGTGAGGGTGACTTTAAATAGTATTTTTGAAAAATATAGGTATAGGTGTGCAAACTATAACTGCATTCCAATAGCATAAATAGTATACACACATACTAATGGAGTACCTTTGATGGCATACATGTCCTAGTCTTTCAAGTCACTACTGGTTTGTCAAGGTTACTACAACAATTTTGAAGTTTGGCAAATGAAGTTACAATATATAACCTGGTACGCATCTTTTTATTCATAGTCAACAGCCAAAAAGTGAATTGTGCTTGATGGAAACCAAGGGTTGTAAAAAATTAAAATATTATTGACTCTGTTCGTTATCAACTGTGAACAGCTGCACAGAGAAGCTGGAGGCCGGTAGGCCCGCCAAGCACCTTTCTGAGACTGAAGCCATTTGGAGCCAGGTTGGAAGCAGCTGGAGGCTGAGGTGTCTTGTCTAGACAGCAGAGGCTCTGCATGGCTCTTGAAGAAATGGGCAAAGGACTTTATAGAGAGAAAGTCCTTCCAGAGTTCTTGGCACAAATTCATCAACCTATTTCCTTGGTGTATGTTACTATTAAAATGAGTAGAGAAACAAGACACAATAAATCAATGGGATGTTTAGAGAATGAAATAGAATGGTATACACATCTAAGTTTAGAACTTCAAGAAACCTTGGCGACATGCCCCAATTCCCTTATTTTATACATAGCAACACAAATGTCCAGAATAGATGAATAAATTGCATCTGATAACACAATTGGATCGCCAGGGATCTGGAATGTGTATCTAAATTGCTGGCATCCATATTCAATACCTTTTCCAGGTGTATTAAATCCTTGTGCTCAAAATGTGATCTGCAGAGCAGCCGCATCAGTGTCTCCTGTGTGTTTGCTAGAAATTCAGAATCTCAGGCTCATTCACAGACCTATGAATTAGAATCTGCATCTTAGCAAGATTGCCTCTGTTTATGCTGTATTAAATTATTTAAAAGACTTATGAATGATAACTATGTTCTTGAGAGATAAAGGTGGAAATTGCATATGTGCAGTAGGAAAAAATCTTTAGATCATCCATGCCTTATAATGTTTCGTTTATTACATTGCTAATGTCAGCCCCTTGTTTGATTTTAAATGAGTCCCTCTCTTAATACAGTAATTTGAGCTCATGGTAAAATAAGAATATTTCTGTTTTTTAATAAGTATAATTTTAAATTTATAGAAAGACCTGGCTGCTCTCAAAAATTTTAGTTTGAGCCATAAAATAAACAGATTTTCATGAAATGTTTTGTTAGCTTTCATATAGACAAATGAGTTTTAGTTTATTTTCTGTTGTTGTCTTTACTATTTTACAAACATAAATATTGAAATTATTCAAGTATCTATAAATGGGAAATAGTTACAAGCAAATTAATTGTTATTAACTGATTCAAAAAATATTAACGTTAGGCACTATGCTAGATATATAGTTTATTAGGGATTAATTTAGACTATTTCATTTTACCTAAAATTCTACAAAACAATTTGTGTCATATATTTACTTAACTAAGACAGTTAACAAATGATTATACTTGGAGACAAAATGCAAGCATTGTTTTAATTATTTTACTAATAGTTTTTTTCTCTTGTTATAATATTCGTTCAGGTTAACCAGCAGTAGTTACACGAATTATAAACATCAGATTTACTACGTCATCTCTCTATAAGCTACGATTCTAGAGGGAGTTTTCACTAACAGTTACTCAAGATTAGATAGCATTTAGAAAATTCAGTTAATATTCTTTTATTCAGACAATTTGGAAACACATCAAAGATTATTTATAGACTATAGTCTTTTTTCAATGTAGGGGTTTTCAAATGTTATAAACACTAGGGAACTTTTTAAAATTTATATTTCTGAACTACAGGTTAAATTTTTTGGCTTCGTTAACCTATAAGAATCTACTTTTAACACATCTTCTGTTTATTTCTGTGTACTCTGAAGGTGGAGTCCCTTTGGGAAAAATAGGCTAGTGTGTCTCATATCAAGAGATGCTATGACTTCAGTTTCTTAAAAGCCTATTGGCAGACAAGGTAGATGAAACTGAGATTACAGCATTGCTCTTATCTGTGACGTATGATGTGAAATGCTGACAAATACATGTAAATATTTGGGGTACATTTCAAGAGCAATACTAAAATAATCTAGAGCAGCGAATGTACATTCACAGAAGAGTTGACACTAACGGTACATTCTCTTTTTGGTAAAACCAGGAAGTAAAAAGACCCTTCTTTTATGTATGCATGTATATCTATGTATGCATTTACCTATTTATCTTTGAGACAGGGTCTCACTCCCATCACGCAGGTTGCAGTGCAGTGGTGTGATCATGGTTCACTGCAGCCTCAATTTCCCAGACTCATGTGATTCTCTCACCTCAGCCTCCCAAGTACCTGGGACTGGACTGCAGGTGTGCACCAGCACGCCCAGCTAATTTTTTTGTATTTTTTTGTAGAGACAGGGTTTTATCGTGTTACCCAGGCTGATCTTCAACTCCTGGGTTCAAGAAATCCTCGTGTCTCAGCTTCCGTAAGTGTTAGGATTATAGGCATGAGCCACTGCACCCAACGAAGACCCTTCCTTTAGATTTTTCACTAACAAAGTGGTTCATTTAGGAACACTTAAAGTAAAAAGGCTAGAATACTACAGTTTCTGTTAATGTTTTTCTTCCTATATTCCTGTTATATTAACCAATTTCTCTTTAAATCTGCTTGGTGGAAACTGAAAAACTGTGAAGTTGAAGTTTGACTTACTTTTCCCTTGCTGTCTCCACCTAACTTTTTTTTTTCTCCCCAAGAATGTCATGTCCCAATGATTCCAAATCCTAGAGAGTTCTCCTGACCCTTGGTTTCCCATTCCCATGAGAAAATGCTGCCATGTTCTCTCCTGCATGGGAGAGAAGCTCTATCACTTTTTTCTGCAGGATGTGAGATGCCAGTAGTAAGTACCCTAAGTTGCTTGGGCAGTGATGTGAGAAGTACTTCTGTACAGGTTCCAGTTAGATTTATAACCCCAAATTTTATTTTCGAAACCCTAATCAGGCCGATGAAAGGAAGAGGAGGTATTTGGAAATGCACATCTTTGAAGTGTGATTTTCTCACTATTTTTTCTCACTTTTACAGCCATGTAAGCTGGCACCTAGAGTTGGCCCTGTATAACAATATAGTCAAGTGATAGATTAGTGATGCTACAGTGGAGTCACAGCAGAGAAAACCAGAGGATAGCACCCAACAGACTACCTGTAGCCTGATAAACTGAGACTCCAGCCTTATTAGAAGAAACTGATAAGGTTACATTGACTCTGTTGACTGAAGAAACACACTGACTCTTTCTTTTTTGAGATGGGGTCTTAGTCTGTTGACCAGGCTGGAGTGCAGTGGCATGATCATAGTTCATTGTGCAGCCTTGATTGCCCAGCTCAAGCAATCCTCTCACCTCAGCCTCCAGAGTATCTGGGACCACAGGGACATGCCACCATGCCTAGCTAATTTTTTAAATTATTTGCAGAGATGAAGTCTCGCTATGTTGCCCAGGCTTCTATATTTTTGATAACACTTTTACCACATGCATCAATCTTCAGGAGAGCAAATATAAGTAAAATCCTGAATAAGTGTACCTCTGTAAATGATATGGTTCCACTAGCTTGAAAATTCCTGGGCAGGTGTGTAGATAAATTTTGTGACTAGCATTTTTGTTGCTTTCTTGTTTGGGTAGGTAAATAATGAAGATCTCTCTCTCTCTTTTTTTTCCAATGAGTTTTTATTAGCAGGTAAGTCATGATTTAGGATGCCAGGGTGGGGATCACTGGGTACTAGGTCTCCCTTCACCATCCTGGGAGAAGGACAGAGGACAGAGGAGAGGGAGGTACAGCCAGTTCAGATCTTCCCGGGAAATGTGCCTCCAGCCCGTTGCTCCTCCCAGTCTGTGACCCAGGATGTGGGGCAGAGAGACTAGTACACACGCTGGTACCATTCGCACACAGAGACATTGCTGCCTTTAGCGGTCATTGCCTTCTAACAGCAGTGGAAGTCCAGGTAGGTCTGCCAGCAGTTCCTGGTTTGGTTCTGGTTGGGGAAGTGGCTGTCAAAAGGGGCAGTCTTGTAGTTCTTGATTTTGGTCTCAATGTCTTCTTCCGCCATGGTGCTGAATCCTAAAGGCACCCCAGATGCAGCTTGCAGCTCAGTGTCACCCTCAGCAAAGACACCAGAGTCGAACAGGAAGTGGAACTATGACCAGCCGCGAAGATCTCTTTTTTACCAATACCTAGTCAGGGTTAAAAATTTGGTGCCTTCATGCCAAAAGTGAGCTTCATGTCCCACAGTAAGTGAAACCATATTAGTGATATAAAAGTAGGATTTGGCATGACTAATCCTCAGAAAACATTCTATCTGTAGATAATTCAGCATTATTGAATAGAAAACTTAGACAAGAAATCACTTACTATCTCCAGGTTGAAATATCAGTTTCCTACATTAACAAGGAGCCTATTTTTTAATGAACAAAGTAATGTGCATACTAATATGGCTCATGGTGCTGTCATAATCAAATGTCCCTTTTGGTTCAAAAACTATCGTTTAATAGAAGTTTGAAGGCAAGCCAAGTACAATATAAATAGACCAAGTGGGTACAAAAACCTGTTCAGTACTTGGAAAAGGTATGTAACATCTGTTCAAAGTAGAAAGCACTGGTTCACTGGCCTAATTGGAGGTGTCCTAGAAGCTTTTTTTTTTTTTTTTTTTCTTCTGCTTTAGCTGTTGATCCGGTTTTCCTCTCAGGTTGTTGTAATTAAGGAATGCATACTTCGTATGAATTTGATACAGATGAGGCTAAGAACATTTTTGTAAGATATGGATCATTTCCTTTTATGCCCAAAGAGGGAAATCTATACTGCTTCTAATATAATCAGTTAGTCTCTAGAGATTATTCTCAGATACAGTAATAAATCACTACGTGAAGCATCATTTATCCCTGCAAATTAACAGTACCATTCTTCCCATACAAGGGCTACTATAATCTAAACTTGTTGGAAACCATGACAAATTATATAAAAATGACCCAAGATATTAAAAAACCTATCATGGGATGAACAATGGATGTATATCAAAGCAGAACATATATTTAATTGATTTATTTTTAGAAATAGTTTATATTGATATGTTGTTCTTCACTTTTCCACCTCAGAAGAAAACATATTCAAATGGTGAAGAAAAATATACACTGAGCTTCTAATTTGTTAACACTGTTGAGGAGAATAATAAAAGTCTCTATGATTACATCATAGAGTAGATATTAGTTCAAGGCTAACAGCACATCTTTAAGTCCAATCTCTAGCAACGCCAAATGAAACCTTCCAGCTGAACCTGCAATATCACACTTCACAATACAGGTATCCAAGAAAAATGTGTTCTGGACTCATGTGCTTAGCTGTGGAGTAAGAAATTCTACTACTTCAGATACTGCTGGGTGGATGAATTCTCCTTCTCTATTATCTGTACTTCAGAGACAGACTTGAAAGAGAAGTAGGGAAACTTGCCTCAATTAAAACTTAACTATTTCTGTGGTAAGAATTTGGCTTTAGGGAAAGCAATTCACTGTTTGACATGAGTGCAATGAAATGACATTGAATTTTTAATAAGAATTACTATTGCTATTTTATTAATATTTTAGAATTACATCTCAGAAATTTTTCTTATTTTTCCAATTATGTAAGTCTATATGAAACAGCTGTGTATTCCTTAACAATTCTTAATTCATAGATAAAAAGTTATTCCAAAGGGCTATTGACTCCACGAAGCAATCGATTTCTAGAAAAGTATACAGCTTTGACTATAAAAGAGCACACAATTTACGAAGTTTGGTTTTTGTATGCACATGTGATATATGTACACAGAAATCATTCTTTTCCTTTATGTTTCTAGGCCTTTATTCTGAAAACTGGAGATTTCTGTGAAATCAAAAATCTTTGCTCTCTTATTCAGTCTCATCCCTTACGTTATTCAGCTGCCACAAAGCAGTTGAAATAGAATTACAGGATCAGCTTCTAGGTGAAAGAGTTTCACACCTTCTGATCAAAGAGTCTTCCAGAAAACTTGGTCAAATGAAGAATGGGTACACAGACAAATGAAAAGTAGTGAAGTAAATGGAGTTCTGCTTCTGTCCAATGACAGTAGAAAGAGCCCTAATTTTAGTGTTTTAATTATTTTCTAATGAATAAACATAGAAAAATATTTAATATGGTTTTGAATGATAAAAAGGCTCAGTAATTATTAAACAACAATCTGTCTCTGAATCTGTAAATTAGATGCATTTTCGTGGCTAATACTGACAGGTTTTCTTTCAGATACTTGCATTGTTTCTCACTGTTCTGCCATGTGTTGTGTGTCTAGAAACCTAGTTATTTCCATAACAAAGGCTACTTTTTAGCTGTAGGCTTCAAAACACATCAAAGATGTTTAGGAACAGTTGGATTTTTTTCTGTTTTTTAAGTTTTTGAAACTGCACATTTCTTTTCAATAGCTTGAAAAGGTTCACGCCGTACAAATTTAACATTGCCTGGGTCTTTTCCAATGCCTGCTTAGTCATTCCCCAGTCTCCAGCCCAAGGGAATGTTAAGTGTGAAACATCTCAGATTCTGCTCACCTCCTACCCCTGACAACACTTACCGAATACAGAATTTCTGTAGCCTCTGCCTCTTGTTTGAAGTTGTGACTCTTGATTCAACTTTTCTCCCACACTTGAATGCCAACATTATAGATCCCTGCCATTTCGTTGTGTAGCATTTCTGTGCAATGCCCCAACACCCATGAAATTATGATATAATATTGTGTGCATGGACGTCTAGGAAGCACCAGTGCAGATTTTTATCCAGTATGATACCATAAAGATTGCTTTGGAGTTTCCAGAAAACAATCATCTGTGTAACTGTGAATTAAAAACAATGTTGAATAAATATAACCTGCACATTCCATTATAACTTAATTTTAAAAGTGAAAACTGAATTGTGACTAAACTGAAGATAAGACACACTCTCCTAAAACCAATGTTTAGATTCGTGGGTTGGGAAATAGAAGTGAAATGGATAGCACAAATATTATTAACTCCAATCACCATGAAAGAAGCATTAGAATTTCCTATTTTGGAAAGCTAGGGCTATCTTCCTCTCTAATGAAAGTAGAGGAAAAAATAAAAGTTAAAACACCTTTGAAAATCCATGGCTTACGGGTGTGTAGGCTGCAGAAGTAGCAACTAAAATGTAAATTGATAGCATTTTTTAATCAAGTTTTCACAACTTGGTTTTCATAAGGTTTACTGATTTATAATGATAAATTATTACCAAAGAAAGCTGCTATTTCACAATAGTAGGTGGTGGTAGGGAGGTATCTTAAGTTGACATTGATCTCAATCTCCTGAACTTTTTTCTTTGCCTTCACCAGAAACTCAGATATTTAAAATGGAAAAAAAAACAAACAACAACAAAAAAAGATTAAATCCAATTCCAATAATTTCAGTTAGAAAAAAGTAGTAGTGGGGTAGCTAGTGGATTTGCTTTATTTTATGTTATTCACTCATGATAAAATGTATGTAATAAATGGTAATTTGGTGTTACATTGGCATTAACTATTGCTTCCTGCACTGATGATTTTGCCAAGTGCTAATCAATATACTGATTTTTTTGATAAGCCATCAATAGCTTTCTTTCTCATAACAAATTATTTCATTAGAAAATTTAATATGCTATTCCTGGGTATTAAATACTGTACCTACTTTTATTACTCCTTGTTGTATATACTAGCAAAATGTGTGAATTCATGATGATTTTGATTATTAATGTAAATTTAATTATATTTATAAAATTGTTAGAGTGCTAGTAAATGCATCCAGTGAAACAGAAACAGAATGTGTTTTCAATCTCATTAATGAGAATACAGGATTTCTGTGTGGAAGTCCCCAAATCATGCAAACTATGTTGAATTACTTCAGTACTGAATGATTGAGATGAAAGATAAAAGTAAGTGAACTATAGAACTATATGTTGTATAGATTTAGGGTTATTATCCTTTATTGTCAAAATAAATATCTGCTAAATTAATAAAAATATAAATATTTAGTAGAAAATGTATTGTTTATCAGGATCAAAGTTAGATTATATAGGATACAGATAAACAATCTTAGATACATGACCTACCCATTAAGAACCTAAAAATCTAAATGGGATACAAATTTACATGCCTGAAACAATAAACAGACAGAAGTGATGATATACTCACTAGTAAGTAACAAGATGAATATGGAATCATATAATAAAGTCCTAAGTAGACTTCCGATAAAAAAGCTATGAACGTCAGAGTCCCACAATCATATGTATGTGTCTTGGATTTGCTTTTGTTTACTCACTGTAAGGTCTTGGACAAATCACTTTACTTGTATGAATGAATGTTGCTTCCCTATAAAACAGAGTTGATTGCATCTATCTTGTATGCATGAGAATATTGAAAAAAATTATGGAAAACACACTGCTAGTCATGTGCAGTGTGTTTGATAACATATCTCATTATTAACTGTGAAAAAAAAACTGGAAACATCATATTGTGTCCTCAGGAAAGACAAAAGAAAAAGAAGGGACATTTAAAATAATTTCTGAAACTATTGATAATCAAAGAGTGGGTGGAAATAGGGAGAGGATGCAAATAAGACTGCTTGTTATTAAGACCAATATATATATCTGACTCATCTTTGGAGCTCGCATCACCATAATACATATATAGTGGTTGTTGAATGAATAATACAATTAAATGAATCAAGAAAATAATGGGGAGTTTGGTTGACTATAAAAGTTTAATCTTCTGTAGTCAAACAATATTGCTCTTGCCCTGGAAGATCTGAGCTCTTGAAAAAATGAAGGGCTGGGCGCGGTGGCTCATGCCTGTGATTTCAGCACTTTGAGAGGCTGAGGTAGGCAGATCACTTGAGGTCAGGAGTTTGAGACCAGCCTGCCCAACATGGTGAAACCCCAGCTCTACTAAAATATACAAAAATTAGCTGAGCTTTGTGGCACGCATCTATAATCCCAGCTACTTGGGAGGCTGAGACAGGAGAATGGCGTGAACCTGGGAGGCGGAGCTTGCAGTGAGCCGAGATGGCGCCACTGCACTCCAGCCTGGGCGACAGAGCAAGACTCCGTCTCAAAATTAAATAAATAAATAAATAAATAAGGAAGGTCTGCATTATAAGAAAATGTATAATCACTTTATAAGAATATTATCTCATGTAATGCAATAAGGTTTTAAAATAATGTGAGGAATCGAGAAAATTGTCAGTGATTGATGGGAGTGGAAATTTAGAAATAAAAAAACTTGAAAAATCAAGAGTCAATACCAGGAGTATTAATAATCTACAGTCACTCCAGGATAAATTGGAATCTATATTTACTTCCTTATAGTAGTATCATTAATAATAGCTACATTTATGTGTAAACCTAGAGAGCCATAGGAATTTGGAAAGAGCTGTCATGGATGGTTAAGCAGAGATGGAACCTGTAGCAAGCTCTCTGTATTGCGAGTGAAGCTTGACTCATTGTTGACTGTATTCATTGTAGAACTCTCCACCTTACAAGTGTTGCATGCTATTTCTTCACAAGCAGTATTTGATTTTCACCCTTTATTTGAAAAAAAAAAAAAAAAATAGCCTATGCAATACTAGGAAACCATCAACCTTGCAATGTTGCCAGTTTTCCCCAAACAGTCTTCTCTTGAAATATGGTGCATTTTTCCCCTTGATGCACAGTGAATTTTAATTTTCTATAAGATGCAAAACATATAGGAAGAAAATTCTTCTGTAACATTGACAGTATGGGACACGTTAAAGCCCAGTGGCCTTTATATTTTCATTTTTGGGTAATGCCAGTTGTGTCATCACCACAGTTAGAATCTTTACAATTACTTTGAGGAAATTCTTTATTCCACTGATCCTTTAGATGGCCAGGGTTCTTCTGCGGTAGCTTGGCAGGTTTTCCTACCTTTGAAAAAGGAAACTGATTCAACAGCCTTTCTACCTATTTTTATGGTTCTTCACTCTCTTGAAACAATTTATTGATATTCTTGCTTCAAACTGGCAGATTTTTTTCAGTTGGAGACCCTTCTAAGCAAAAATTCACGAAGAGGTATATGGCTTTATTTGTGAGTTCTTAAGAAAATTATGGGCCGGGCGCGGTGGCTCAAGCCTGTAATCCCAGCACTTTGGGAGGCCGAGACGGGCGGATCACGAGGTCAGGAGATCGAGACCATCCTGGCTAACACGGTGAAACCCCGTCTCTACTAAACATACAAAAAAAACTAGCCGGGCGAGGTGGCGGGCACCTGTAGTCCCAGCTACTCCGGAGGCTGAGGCAGGAGAATGGCGTAAACCCGGGAGGCGGAGCTTGCAGTGAGCTGAGATCCGGCCACTGCACTCCAGTCCGGGCGACAGAGAGAGACTCCGCCTCAAAAAAAAAAAAAAGAAAGAAAGAAAAGAAAAGAAAATTATGTGCAAATTCTGCCACTTTAACATAAACAGTATTCAGTAAACATTCAGAAGAAAGAAGTTAAAAAATAGAATGAATATAGATTTAAACGTGCACATTATCCAGCATATAACACCTGTATTGTAACCTTTTGTAGCTATTCATAACTTTCATGCTCAAAGTTATTCAGGAAATATTTGAGCCCTTTAGTGTCATTTTATTTCTTGGTTTATACTATAGCTATTTTAGCACATATAGAACAATGTAGCAAACGTTTAAAAATAGGCTGGGTTCGGTGGCTCACGCCTGGAATCCCAGCACTTTGGGAGGCCACAGAGAGTGGATCACTTGAGGTCAGGAGTTTGACACCAGCCTAGCCAACATGGTGAAACCCGGTCTCTAACAAAAATCAATCAATCAATCAATCAATCAATCAAATATACAGAACTGTAAAGACAGAGGCAAATGAGAGGAGGAGGTATATTATATGCATAACAGGAAGCTAGGTGTCAGAAATCTTGAATGGCATACTGCATGCCATGTAATCATGATATTTTGTATTTCCCTATTTTGATTCTACTTTGATCTTAAACAAAAAGCACGTTCCATGATAGGTTTTATCTGAATCACTATCACTCTGCTTAATTCTAATACAATAATACACAAAATATGTAGGCTAGATTTCCTTGCCTGAGAAAAATGCTGTAGTGAAGGATTTCACTCCTAAGTCTGTTTATCATTCATCTACTGAATGGTTGTAAGTTAATAAGTGGAATGAAGGATAGGAATTTTTGTTTTCTTTTTCACCTAGAGAATATTTTGTCTCAAGAGATGGACAATACAAGTTGCACCTAAGAGCCTGTAGGCAAGCCATCTGAGAAAGTTTTCTGCATGCAGCCATCATAGGACCTATATTGCAGACAAGATATGGAATTATATGCTCAATTATGAATGGATCTGTTGCCCCAAGTGTCTGATGTGATCGTTGTTTGAAAGGTTGCCCTGCACATTTGGCCATGACTTGCATCAGAATTCTTATGAAAAACTAAGTAATATAACTGAGGCTCAATCCATGACATGGCCCAACCCTCAAAATCAGTATTCATGAGTAAGTAACTAAATGACTGTGTTCCGAAAGCAGAGCCTTATTTACTGGTATACTGTCTACAGAAAAATGTTAGTATTATAAGTTGTTCATGAGTTCATTGTTTCCATAGTTTCTCTCAAGGGGGTAGGATTATTGTTTTATCATCAATTTCCACTTTCAGAAACATTCTGGAGTTCCCTCCCATCAAACAAACAAACAAACAAAAAAGCAATGGCATTAAATTCATTAAACAGTTGTTTAGTTTCTACAATGTCCAAAATATAAGTTCTTATGATAGAAAAAATATTCACAAGTACATCACCAACTCTGGACATGATGCCCTTCGGACACCAGACCTCATGTGTGAGCAAGGTTTAGTTCCTGAAAGATTCCCCTTCTCTCTCATCGGTAGCCTTCCAAAGGATTCCTACACTAGAAATATAAGACAACTTTTTATGCATTTATTGACTCTTAGGATTTCCAAGTTATAGATGGAATTTTACTTCTTGATTGCTGAAATTCTTCTACAATCTTAGTTCAGCAAAGTTTAGAAACATTACATATTAAATGTCTCACTACATTCAACACTGTCTGATAAGTAGCCACCTATATTTTTCTCTTACTTAAAGTGTGTGATCTACTTATAGACATGCTAGACCAACTTATTCTCAACTTACCTTTCTCAAGGCAATGTTATTGCAAAAGATTGTTAAAAAATCTGTATTTGTTTGCTACTTGATTTCATTTGAATCCACTGGTCTTCTTGCTCTCAACCATTTATGTTCTTAATGCTTTCTCAGAAGAAAGAATTCAAATGCTAAGAGAAACACAAGATAATCACTTCTGAGTTAGTGTTTTCCTTGAAATTCAAATCCATGGATATAATTTTATTGCTCCCTTAAGATTTCTATAAATTTTCTTCCTTTTTTTAAGGTAAGCTATTTCTGACAATGCTATAGTTAAGAGGCTAGAATGCAAAGGTGGTACAATTTTCTTTATATGAACTTGTTAAGCGAATTAGCTTTCTTCTTTAACTCCAGATTTGAACCTAAGCCTTCTAGAAATTATATAAGAACATGTTATATCGTAAACTAAATTGTAATAAGACTTGCCTTAGCAAAATGAAAATGCTTTCAAGAGTCTATGTGTAATTTACATACTATGATATTGGCAATTAAATGATAAGAAAAAATATATATCTTTTCATTATAAAAAGATAACATCCAAACACTAATAAAGTATTTCTTAAAAGATACATAATTTTGATGTATAGGAAGGTCCACCCACAGACACCCATTACTTGTAATTTTAATGCCTTATTAATTATAGTTTTCTATATTTTAGGGAAAACATTCAGGTGAAACAATGTTGGAATTAGAAGAAGTTTATTCAACAAAAATATTAAGTGTCTACTTTCCTTAGGATATTGCTAAAGAGTATGGAGACTAAGTGATGTATGCCACAGCCTCACAATTAAAAAGACTTGAATGAGATTAATATCAGGTTTACTTAGCTGACTTCCAGCTAAACATTTAGTATGAGTCTCCGTAACCTTAACAATAAAATTAGGGTTCTGGATGGAGTGATTTCTACTGATGTTTTTAAAGAACAAGTCCTATTATTCTATAATCTTATGATTTGCTCAAAAGCTTGTGACCTTGAGATGCTTCTAAATGTATTTATTGATTTAGTATAAACCAGAAAATACATTTCTAATCCATCTTAGACAGGTAGGAGAGTTATATTTAAGTTTCCTCTGGGTGTGAGAAGAAAAATGAGTCATCATATAGGTTTCTAACCATCCTTTATGCATTTCTTCACTAGGATGTAAGTTATAATCAGTTTTAACACTCAAAAGAAATTTAGTCTTGCCTTATACAAGGATACTAAAAAAATAATCTCACCTGTACTTAACAATTTGTCTTTTGTTGAAGCTAATTGATAATGACATCAGTTAAATCCTTAGCTGCGTATGCTTTTGTAATATATATATATTTTTTACCTAAAGCCTTCTCTAAGCTCTGTTCTCTTTCCATCAGAAGTACAAGAGTGTAGAAAATATTAGTGGCAGGACAATGTTTGCTGAACCAAAAGTCATACGTAGGTAAACACCTCTTGAGAAGATGGCTGGAAGAAACTCTCTTATTCAGACTGTGAAATTTCAGTAAGTAGCTGAGCTCCTAAGTGTTTATTTGAACAGAATGTTTAAAGAACATAAAATTTCCCCTTTACAACCAACTCTCCAGATACTTAGCATGTTGATATTTAGATTCTAAAATTTATATCAAAAAATATCATTGAAACAGATGCTGGTAATATAATTGACTGAGAATTTGCATTGAAGATGACTCTTGGGTGCGCACTCAAGCGTTCATATGTCCATTAACAGCTACTTGTGGGGATATTATGACCTGTTTAGAATTCTTATTTTTTCTCAAAGTTTTTAAGGTATAAGAGAAGATTAATAGCTGCTAGATGAAACCAAAAGGAGAAGCAGCAATGCAGTGAAGAGTGCTGTGAAATATACACATTTGTCATGACTCCCAAGTGGCAAATAAAATCAAAGTTGAAAATCAATGTCTATTGATCAATCTATTCATTTTCATGCAAGTTCTATAAAGCATGTAGTACTGATGTTAGTATTTTATTGGCATATAGAACAGACATAAACTTTCCTTTTCTCTTGAGTCTTTCTGTTCATAAAGAATTTAAAATAATAGCATGACACACATAAAGAAAGATATGTTCTTAGTTTTGGGGGAAGAGCTTATAAAACATGAATACATTATTATAAACAAAATGAAAGGTACACTGCATACAAAAAATAACCACATTTAATTGTTTTTCAGTCTGGTTTGTGATATCGGAGTCAAAATTTGCTTGCAAACTTAAAGACTTTATTCTGTTTTGGGAGGTATATAGTTACAAAACTTGTTCTTTTAATTATAGTCAAAATCTAAAATTACTGGATATGAATCTTGAGGCCATCCCAGGTAATTGGATATTGTGTTGACAATGAAAACATATTAATAAATGTTGACTTACGCTTATAAAGAGCTTACTGAAAAAAATCAAGCAAATTTGTGCATGGCTTTGTTGGATTAACGTGATAGTAGAAAGAGCTTATGGTATATATATATAACAAGCTTAAAAGATAGAATTAGCAATCTGGGTATTGCCAACACAAAATTTGTAGTTCAAATAGAATTTCAGAATGTTCCAAAACTGTCCTAATATCTACCATTTCAATGATTAGAAATTAGAATGCCTTTCATTCCTGAAAAATACATATTTACAAAATCAAAATGTCAGAGTCACAGGAGATATAAGCTATTTCTTTGTTAAGAAAAGTTTAAATAATAAAAAATTAAGTCACTAGAACAATGACTAAAATAGGAAAAGTACAAGCAAACAAAAATTGTTAGACACCCCTGTGACAGTATTGTCTAGTTACTGCTTTTACAGCCTTAGCATATATTTTTTCTAAGCAATTCCTGGGTAGAGCTTTCTACCTCTCCTTAACCAGCAAGTTCACATCACAAGACATAAACCCCTTGGTGGATGTTATTCATCTTTCTATCTCTTGCTCTGAGCATAGTGCATTGCACCGCAGGTATTCAGTAAACCTCATCAAGCTCGTCTTCTCATGGGACATAGAGAAAACTTGTAGACAAATGAGAGGAGAGTAACTTTGAAGATTGTGATACGTTATGAACAGAATAAACTGAGTGAAGAGATAACATACTTCAGATAAGATGGTCAGAGGTGGCCTCTCCAATGCCATGAGCAGAGTCATGAGGGAAACATTTATGGTAGGGGGCGCATCTGGTACAAAGTCCTGGAGGAAGAGGACTTGGCATGTTAGAGGGACAGAGAGAGGCCAGAAGAGAAGGTCTAGAACGACTCCAGAGTGTAGGGCAGAGACAAGAAGACCCCGGTAAGGACTCCATGTTTTACTAAGTTTGGGGGGTACAAATAAAAACTTTTAGCAAGGAAGTGAAAATGTCTTGTTTCTATTTAAAGATTGCCTTGGCTTATCTTTAGAAAATGGATTAGATGTTGAGAGATGGACAAGTGGGAAAAATGAAGAATAACTGGCTATTACCTCTTTGTTTTTCAAAACTGTTCTCATTTTTGAATACTTTCTTACATATATAAGTACAACATACCCCCTCTTTCCTCTTTAAATTCTTATCCATTATCTCTCTTTCCATGTGTATTTAAATTGTGCTCCTTCCTTCATTTTTGCGCCATTTACCTCTTCTGCTTTCTCACACATTTTGTTTTTAACTTGGTGATGTTAATAATCATTTTTAACAAAAATTGCATGTCTACTCCAAATACCACCTACTTGCACCTGACAGGATTGAGAAGCTTACTCTAGAACAGAAAATATGAGTTGTAGGTTGTAAGGGAAGAAACATCTGCACTGAGCGTGGTTAGGGTTAACTTTTGCCTGCCTTACCAGTAGTAATACATCTAGGTCAGAGCAGAGGCAACAGAATGCTGCGTTAAGTCAAGTAACTCACTTCTTTCTCTTTTAGATCCATTGGGTAAAGGACTTGAATGTTTTCACCACTTGTATTCACAACAGAGTGCTGAGAGGAAACAACACACAAAGAATGAACTGACTGTAGGGAGATGAATGGCTGCTTAACTCACTGTCTAGTCCCTCAATCCTGTCCACAAAGGCCCAAAAGTTGGCATAACAAAGACTGACTAATAGTAGATTCAGGATGAATCTCCTCTGGTCCACATGACCCAGGTTCAGTTCAATCTGGGAAACAAGGGTGGAGGACAGAAAAGTATTATTCAATCAACTCACCTCCACTAGCCCCCTAATATGTGCCAGGGTTTGGGTGACATACCAGCGCCCTATCAACTGAAAAGCCTGAAACTAGAAAAAGTCTCACAAATGTCAATGGTTATTAATTCCAGTTAACTGATTAATTCTCATTTTGTTAGTGATGGGCTCGGAGCGTTCTAATAACAACTCTTGAAGAATTTTCATATAAATGTTATTATATATTTTCGCATAGCACTTTTTTCTTCCTGTTTCTCACTTAGGTACAAGGTTTCATTTATGTAATAGTGAGATGGGGGAATACTGTAATATCTTTTATACACCACAGCAACAAAGACATAACATTTTGTTCTGTTTCATTTATGAAGGATTTAGACAGAAAATGATCTTTAAAAGAAAATTCAATTTTCAGAAAAAAAAACGACAGTGAATGGCACAGAGCCTCTTTATTTCCCTTGAAGCTGTCAGAGTCAGAGAAGAAAACCACTTTGGGGTATGAGTCTGCAGTACTTGTCATAAGAGTGAAAGGACTGGATGTTGAGATTTTATCAGCTCTGACAATATGGGAAAATTCCATTCTAAACTGTAATAAGTAGTATATAAAGTAATTTAGGTATGCCAGTGGCTATAGCCCTGGGTGTAAATGTATACCGTGTGAGTAAATAAAGCTGGGGTACATTTGCCACCAATGAAACTATTGCGTAATTTAGGCTTTTTTGAAATTATATGAAGTTTTAAAATGTGTGTGTGTGCATGGGTGTGTATGTTTTAATATTAATACTTTGCAAATATATTATCTCCCTTTTAATAAATAAAATTTGAAATATATGTGTGTGTTACCACATACATATCTATAGACTATAAAATAAATGGATACAAAACTTGCCCTTAACAATTTATGCTGTTTAAGCTAATATTATATTAAGGCAATAGTATTATGATATTTTTCCTCTCTCTTTGAATATAGTGAACATTTTCTATTCCATCAGTGACTGTTTCCCTTTGGTTGTTTTCGCAATGATGAAATAAAATATCAACATATTTCCTGAAAAATATGCAATATCTTGGTGAAATTTACCGTTACCAAATGATGTCCAACTTTGTATTTGGCATTTGTCCTATATGAAAAAAAGTCAATTGCAGAACAATATGGAAAGTTTTTTCACAGTATGACAGACTTGCAAACCATTTGTTTTTACATATATATGTGTGTATATATATATTTATATACAAACATATATACATACTTACATACATATATACTTATACATGTATATATACATATATATGTATGTTTTTACACATATATATACACACACACACTCACTGAGTTGACACGACAGTAAAAAAAAGCATTCAGAGTGCATCCAAAAATGAATTCAGAACAAGAATCTAGAAAAGTGACCCAAAGAGTCCTGGCAGCCAGTTTCTCTGCTAATCCCACATGACCTTGATTTTTTTATTCTGATGGCCTTGGGGAAAGCAGGAGAGAGTCCACAGAGGCCAGACTCTGCCCAGCATTGTAGGGGAGCCCACTCCCAACGGACTGTATCATTAGTTTACCTTTAAGATGCATTAAGAAAACAACAAACCTTACATAGCAATAACAAGCAAATGTGTCTTTTTTTACCTGGGCTCTTGCTTGAGTGGTCCCCAAGTACTCACTTTAGAAATTTATATGTGTGTTCTTGGTTTCTAGAATGTCCAGGCTAGAGGAAGAAATAAATACAAATCCTCTCTGAAGCTGAGCAACAACAATTCAGGCCTCAAAGATTTGCACAGATAAAATATTTTGATTATGCTTAACAATTTTTTTAAAAATCACAAAATCTGAGGGGATAAAAAGCATAATGTATGAAAGAGGGTAAAGGTGAGGGGCAGAAGGTAGATTGAGAGCGGAAAGTATTCCAGATATTGAAATTCTCAGATTCAAATTACAGAATAAGTAGATGAATGCACCTACTAGAATAAAGGAGTCAAAAGCAAAACTAAGTAAAAATATTTTATAAAAATGACAGCAGAGAAATTACATAATGATTAATGAAACACACAATAAATAAGTTAAGTAGTTGATATGAAATCGGTGAAGAAAGACAATAAATGAAATAGAAATTTTATAAAGTGATTCTGAAAGAAGTGTGGAGGGGTAAAATGGTAGGATGCATAAAAGAGAGGCTAAGAGATACATAAGGCAACCTAGTTGTAAAAAGATAAAGGAGGTTTGGGAGGGGGCAATATTAGAAGAGATAAGTGATGAAAGACATGAATTCCACCCATTCAAAATATATCTCGAGTTGGAAAAATTAAATGCCGTCCAGTAGAGCCATCAGAGTGACAAAGCAGAATACCAAAGGTCTGAGAACAGCCCTGGAGAAAAAAATAGGTATTCTTTGCAAAGAAACAATAGGTAGACTGAGAGCTGATTCCTCATTTCTAAAAATAGAATCTAGAATTGAACATTATCTTTGTCATAACTTAATAACAGTCAACTTGGAATTTGTCAAAAATATAATTGAAGCATAAATTCAAGATAAAGACATTTTAATAACAGACCAAAGAAACAAGAGAACTTCACTCTTAAAAATGATAAAGAATGTACTTAGGGTAATAGGGAAACGAAAGTCTGAATCATAAGGCGGAAGAGACAACAAAAAAATTTGTTAACAAAAGTTAAAAAAGAGAAAACATCAACCTTGTAAATGAACAACAGGATGAAGTTTGTGGAGTTAACAAAGAACTGAAATACTGGACACAGATAAGTGGGTGAGCAAAGTAAAATCTTTTGTTTTTTCTTTTTTTTTCTTTTTGAGACAAAGTCTTGCTCTGTTGCCTAGGCTGGAGTGCAGTGGCTGGATCTTGGCTCACTGCAACCTCTGCCTCCCAGGTTCAAGTGATTCTCCTGCCTCAGCCTCCCAAGTAGCTGGCACTACAGGTGCACACCACCACTCCCAGCTAATTTTTGTATTTTTAGTAGAGACAGGGATTCACCGTGTTGGTCAGGCTGGTCTCGATCCCCTGACGTCGTGATTCTCCCGCCTTGGCCTCCCAAAGTGCTGGGATTACAGGTATGAGCCACAGCGCCCGGCCACTATGATCATTTTAAGGAGAAGACAATACACAAATTATTTTAGACTTGCTGAGACGATTATTTATGTTAATATTTCTAAGACACACATTAAATTATGCAAAGGGTGTAGAGAATTTAAAACTGATAAAATGAAATGTAAAAAAGGAAGAAAAATATAAAATACATCAAGAAAAAAAAAAGAGAGGAAGCCTAGAAAAAGCAGGACACATGGAAAGTATAAAATTAAGTTATAGAAACATATCCAAGTATATCAGTCTATTTAATAAATGTACCAGGAATAAACACACTATTTTAAGGAACAGATTGTCATATTGGACTTAAAGACATTTCCGGTGTGTGTTGTATATGACAGATACAAGTAAACATGGGAAATAGAAAGGTTGAAAGAAGAGGGAAGAAAAGAAGGTGCTAAACAAATAACAGAAGAAAGAATTGTTTTGTAAATGTTAATATTTGGCAAACAGACATTACGGCAAAAAGTATTACAAAAGAGAATCAAATTAATTCCATAATGATATAACTTTAAACAAGCTAGAAATATATAAGTATTGCAATGCTTATAAATATTATAATGTTTGTATGTTATGCAATGTACATGATAAAATGTTTTCAATTATGCTATATCATATTTTACTTAACTACAAGGAGAAATTGATAAATACAACAAAAATGGGAGATTTTAGCAAATAACTCTCAGCAAGTAAGAGATTAAAAATAAAATCACTAGTAAAAATATAAAATACTAAAAATATTAACACTTTGATATATTGGGCATAAGTAAAACACTGTGGATGCACATACACAAAACAGATAATATATAATGAAGCGCACAAGAATAGTTTTAAAAATTAACCTTGTACAATGCAATGGATACTAATTTCAAAATGTCAAATGGATAATATCTTTCAGAACACATTCAATTTTTAAAAACTGAAATTAACTAAGAAATCTGTGGAAAAATTGCTGGAAAATATTTAAAACATTTTTGAATTACTAGGGAATCAATTAAGAAATTATGCTAAGTTATAAAATTCTACTAATAATATAGAACTTTAATAACTGATATCAAAAATTGGGGGGTAAAACTATAACGATAATTTAGAAGCTAGTTTATAACTTGAATTCTTACAGAAATAAGTAGCTCATTACTGAGCAATGTATCCCAGAGTTACATGCCCAATAACCTAGTAAAATGTTTTAAAAATGAAAGAGTTTGGAAAGAAATAATGAGTATAAAGGCAGCAATTAATGAAATAGAATACAAATTGTAATAGAGTAACAAAAAACCCATTCTTTGAAATAAAGTAACTAATTTAAAGAGTTTGCAAAATTGATCAAGTAAAAGTATTGGAATGGAGATAAACTGGTGCAGATGGTGCAGGGATATTAATGGAGGTAAATATAGTTGAACACACACAGGCCAATAAATTTAAAGGCAATTGACCAGGCTTGATTTGTGGAAGTATAGCACCAATGAAAACGGAGTCAAAAAGAGATAGAAAATAGGAATGGCCCCATAAGCATAAAGTACATGGAATTGTGAATCCGAAATTTTCCTCAAGTACTGTTTTTAAAATTTCACTAAATATTCAAGCAACAAGTACTTCTCCTTCTTATTCAAACAGTTTTAAAAAATAGAAAAAAAAATTATCCAAATTGTTTTGATATTTAAGCCTCTTACTGAGATATATACGATATGAGAAAAAAATTATAAACCAATCTCAACTATTAAATTAAACGCAAAAACATACATATTTATGTTTCTGAATTTAGTGATGTGTAAAAATTTCAATGACTTATTATCAAGTTCAATTTGTTTAGGGATGCTGCTTAACATTCGAAATCATTTAATAAATTCAAATTGAAGTAACGAAATTACATGATAATTTTAATGGAAGGAAAAAACATTTGATAAAATTTAAAATCCATTATGATAATAGCTTTTAGCAAACTAAAAATGTAACTGTAATTCTGACAGAGGGTAGCTATACCAAATCTATGGTGAATGTCTGATTTAATGTTTAAAAATAAGGATCATTTCTTTTATTATCAAGATATACACTATAACCCTTTTTTCAAAATTCTGTCCCTTTGAGTTACAGTGATTTAATTAACTTTAGAAAGTAATAAATATATAAACCTTGAAAAGAAAGGAAAATAACTAGAAATTATTCACCAATAATGAGAAACATCTAAAAATTAAATGCTAGAATTAATAACATCGTTTAGCAAGTTAGCTATTTTAAATAACAGCACCAAAAAGAAAATACATTTTTAGAAAGTTACTATTTGACTATTCTCAATGAAAATTAAACAGAAGATAACTAGGGGCTCAATTATTCAGAGGTATAAGGACATAATGTTGAAAACTATACTTTACTGAAAGGCAATGAAAAAAAGGGCTAAAAAAATTATGGATCATGAAACAGCATAGTCTTTTACCCCAAATTAATCATAAATTAATAGAGTTCTAATCAAAATTCAAGTGGTGCATGCATGCACACGTGTGTGTGTTGTGTGTGTGTGTGTGTGTGTGTGTGTACGTAAGAAAAAAGAGGAAGAGCCAAGATACCGAAGGAAAAATAGCAGCAGTATAAAGACTTGAATGACAGATATTAAGACTTACTACTTTCAGTCCACATGCTATTGGATCTGGAATAGAAAAACAGAGCAATACAACAATCAGCTAAGAAACAGAACCCCTTATGTGCTGTAAATTCATTGATGAGAATTGGCGTTGCAAATAGGTGAAAAAGAGATGAAAAATTCAATACATGATCTTGGATTTTAGTTATCAATATGGAAAATTTTTTTTACCTTTTAGCATATATTAAAACCCCTTAAAGCAAATTACAGACCTAAATAGAAAATATTCAATCTTTAGGAGAAATTCACTTTAGTTTTGGAATAAATTTCCTATAAATAGAATTTGCAGCCTTACATTAAAATTGAGTATAATTATATCAAAAAGCACCACATATGAAGTACAAATACAAGCCAATGACACAAATAACTGCTAAATAATGAGTATCAAGAGTATATATTTTTAAATTCCACAGATAATTGAGAAACAGCCCAAGAGACAGTAAAGGCATGGGGTTTATTTTTAAGAAAATTAAACAAAAATAGACAATAAACATAAGAAGATAACCTCATTAACAACTGGTGAGGAATACATTTTAAAAGTCATTATGATGGAAAAATTTAAACAAGTCTTATAATGTTATGGGTTTCTGGTATATATATTAACTGGCATAACAATGTTCAAGAAATGATCACTGTCTAGTAAGGTTGGTGTGCAAACCTTATGAACCAGAAAATCTACTCACAAATACAGTGTGAGTAGTGGTTTTCAAACTTCATTTGATTGAAGCACATAGGCTAAAAAAAATAAGAAAATGTGATTAAAATTTATGTAGCCTTATTTTGTGAATGGCACTCTGTCATTATGCATTCTATCAATTATGTTCAAAAATTCTATTCATAACTCCTGAGTTGATTTCGTGCCAATGAAGAGTTGTGATTTACGATTTGAAATACCCTGCCCCAGAGCAACTCTTGCACTATATAATAGAAAAAGTCCAGAAGAAATTTCAAAGAAACATTTTTGTAACATATAAAAAGACAAAATCATGATGCCTACTTTTAAGAAAACAAGGACTAGGTTGTATTGTATAGTCATACAACGAACTATTATGTAGCAATAAAAGTAAATTAAATTTAGTTCAAAAAAGTCATCTACAACAAATACTGCAAATTACATAAGAATACAGATGATTCTGATTCATGCAAAGTTAAAACTTGCAAAATTAAGAAATACACAAGAAAGAAGTAGGGAAGAGATTATAGATAAGTACATACATATTTGTGAAACAATATTTCTACATATTCATTAAAATAATCTGAATAAGTATTAGAAAATTAGACAATCAATTAAACACTATTTTAGAAGTTGATATGATTTGGATTTGGGTCCCCGCCCAAATCTCATGTCAAATTGTAATCCCCAATGTTGGTGGAGGGGCCTGGTGAGAGGTGATTAAATCATGGGGGTGAACTTCCCCCTCTCAGCTCTCTTGATAGTGAGTGAGTTCTCACAAGAGCTGGTTGTTTAAAAGTGTGCAGCAGCTTCCAGTTGTCTCTCTTCCTCCTGCTCTGGCCATGTAAGGAGTGCCTGCTTCCCTTTTGCCTTCTGCTATAGTTTTAAGTTTCCTTAGGCCTCCCCAGCCCTGCTTCCTGTAAAGCCTGTTGAAGTGTGCGCCAATTAAACCTCTTTTTAAAAATAAATTACCCAGTCTCAGGTATTTCTTTACAGCAGTGTGAGAATGGACTCATACAGAAGTCTTAAAATATCTGATTACTTAATGATGTAAACAACTGAATATAAAGTAAATTGACCGTCCATGTAAGGCTGAGGACCTCTTGTGTAAAAGAAATAGTTCACAATTTGAGTAAGTGATTTTCTTTTATTTACATTGCAAGAAATAAAAACAAAAATAAAGCATAGTAGCACATGCCTGTGGTCCCAGCTACTCAGGAGGCTGAGGCAGGAGAAATGCTTGAACCCGCGAGTTCCAGACCATCCTGGGCAACACAGGGAGACCCGACGTAAAAAAAGAAAAATCTATTTATGAGAGTGACTGGATCCTACAGAGCAATTAGCAATGTGAAGTCAAAATATCTGCCTGTAAAAAAAAGTTGTTCTACATGATGATATCAGCATTTAAGTGGAAATGAGTGACATGTTTGCCTAAAGTAAGTAGAAACAATCTTCCTTTATCCACACTCAACAATGAGAAAACAAAGGCCATTTTAGTAGACCTTCATATTTCACGTTTTTTAAGTCAGAGCTTAAAAAGAATAGAAAGCAGGTAAAGCAACCACAAAATAAACATATTTATTTTCCAATGGAGAACATTTCTGAAGAACTTAGTTTTCTTATCACTTCTTACTCTACTCATTATAGGTTTAACTAAAAAGTTAGGAGAGATTATCACTGTATGCAAAGGGAAACTACAGGAACAAATTGTAGGTGTCTTTCTTCAGCTGTTATAGCTTTCTAATCCATATCTTCTATTTTTTTTAATTTGACTACTCTTTATAACACTGACTATAACATCAGGGACACAATATTAGAGTCAAATTTTACCAAAAAAAAAAAAAAATGAGAGATATGGTGGGGAAAAATAGAATAGCTTTTTTTTATTATTATTATTTATTTTTTATTTTTTTTTTGAGAGGGAGTCTTACTCTGTTGCCCAGGCTGGAGTGCAATGGCATGATCCTGGCTCACTGAAACCTCTGCCTCCCGGGTTCAAGTGATTCTCCTGTCTCAGCCTCCCAAGTAGCTGGGATTACAGGCGCAAGCCACCAGGCTCAGCTAATTTTTTTGTATTTTTAATAGAGACAGGGTTTCATTGTGTTCTCCAGGCTGGTCTCGAACTCCTGATCTCAGGCAATCCACCCACCTCGGCCTCCCAAAGTGCTAGGATTACAGGCATGAGCCACCGAGCTCCGCCAGGATAGCTTTTCAATGAGCAATTGTAAGTAAATGGCTTCGTTTGAAAACAAATAAAATGTATATATAAAAATTAAAAAAGAAAAAAAACTCAGAGAAATGACTGTTTTTTATTGTCTTTTAATTAAAAAAAAGTCAATGTTGTATACCAGCAGGATTTTTAGAACCTTACTAGGAAGGTAAATAACAGTCACCTCAGGAAAATGCAACAATCTGGTATCAAACTATTACAACTGATGGGAGCACCTAAGGTCTAGATGCATTACGCTGGTGGTGTGAATCTAGTTGCTTTATTCTCTTTCAATGTCACTAGAGAAATTATTTAGAGAAACACAAGGCTACTCTGCCCATAGAGTAGCCATTCTTTATTCCTTTACTCTTTCTTAATAAACTTGCATTCACATTACTCTGTGGACTCTCCTCAAATTCTTTCTTGTGCAAGATCCAAGAACCCACTCTTGGGGCCTGAGTTGGGACTCCTTTCCAGTAAGTAACATCTTCCTGGAGAACCACGAAAGGAAAATACTGAGGATACCCCTACCCAAATGAAAAAGACTGTAGCACGAATTCTCCAACTGTGTCCCGAAGTCTGCTTGTTTTACCACAGCTTTGACTGGAATGGCATACTTTCTTTTAATGAATCAGATTTGACTTTTAGAGCCAACAAAAGCCCCTTGGGTAAACTGTCTTCATACCTTGTCTACACAGTCCCTGTGCAGGGTTCTTGACCTGTGGAAAATAAAGAATATCATGTTCTGACAGGCCCAGGAGCCACAAGTTATCTCGGGGCCTCAAGAGGAGAAGAATTTACCCAACTCATAGGTATTTGATGGTACAAACCCATGACTGAGTTAGACTTTAAAAAACAAAAAGGTCTTATCTGGGATTCCTTCTATGGGACAAAGTTCCATTAAAGCCAATTAAAAAAAATAAAAAACCCTATGCAGCAAATAGTTATTCTTGCTGCACTTTATACAAATAATCAGGCCCAACTATAATAAAGCAAAAACAGTCTTATGATTTGTTTTTAGTATAAATGGAAAACTGGAGAAACAAGTTGTGTTTCAAAACTATGGTACACCTATTATTAGATTTTAGTTTTATCAGTTGTTTTTGAGTTTTTTCTACAATTTAGACTAATCTGCTTATTCCTGTAAAACCGACCAATGGTCTCTAGCTGCTGCTCAGAAGAAACAAGGGGGATGGGTAATATAAAAATATGGATCAATATTCTAATTGTGGGCACATATTGGAATCATCTAGCAACCCTATCAGCGTGGTTCCAACAGTTGCCCAGTTCATAGAAAGCCTTCTTAATTAGTTTACTCAGGATAGAGTTACTTATTTTGCCTACTCTTGTGGAATATATTGCTGTTGTACTCTACGTTTAGGAATGAAATATAAGCTTACTCAATGTACTCTTAAATTGAACACTTATTAATCTTCCAGATATAACCTTTTGTCAGAACGCAAAAGCTATGAGGGGCCTTTGACATACCCGTGCTTTCTGACTGAGTTCCTCTTTACTATGAATACAAGACACCCTAATAGTTAGGCAGGAATACCATCACCCCTATCCAACCTGAAGACGTTACAGAAGATGGATCATTATTTGTTATAAACCTTTGGATTAAAGGTTCCATTGTAAAAGGAAGGGGAGAAATATGTCAGAAGTGTTTGAACAAGAGCAACTCCATCTTGAAAAAGGGCTATGTAAAATGAGGCTGAGACCTACTGGGCTGCATTCCCAGGAGGGTAGGCATTCTTAGTCACCGAATGAGATAGGAGATCGGCACAAGATACAGGTCACAAGACATGGTTGATAAAACAGGATGCAGTAAAGAAGCCAGCCAAAACTAAGATGGCAATGAAAGTGACCTCTGGTCATCCTCACTACTCATTATCCGCTAATTATAATTCATTAGCACGGTAAAAGACACTCCTACCAACACCATGAGTTTACAAATATCATGGCAACATTAGGAAGTTACCCAATATGGTTGGTCTGAAAGGGGGAGGAACCCTCAGTTCTGGGATTTGCCAACCCCTTTCCTGGAAAACTCATGAATAATCCATCCCTTGTTTACCAAACAATCAAGAAATAGCCATAAAAAGAGCCAACTGGCAGCCCTTGGAGCTGCATTGCCTGTGGAGTAGCCATTATTTATTCCTTTACTTTCTTAATAAACTTGCTTTCACCTTTTTTTTTTTTTTTTTTTTTTTTTGAGATGATGTCTCGCTCTGTCACCAGGCAGGAGTAGAGTGGCTCAATCTCGGCTCACTGCAACCTCTGCCTCCTGGGTTCAAGTGATTCTCCTGCCTCAGCCTCCCGGATAGCTGGGACTACAGGTGTGCACCACCATGCCCAGCTAATTTTTGTATTTTTAATAGAAAAGGGGTTTCACTATGTTGGCCAGAATGGTCTCGATCCCTTGACCTTGTGATCTGCCTGCCTTGGCCTCCCAAAGTGCTGGGATTGCAGCACTTTGGGATTACTGCCACCACACCGGGCCCACATTTTTTTTTTTTTTTTTAAGAGAGACATAATTGGTAAATACAATCTCAGAAGTGCATCATTTTGAGTATTGTGCTCTAATTTATAGGATCATAGTATATTAAATTTGGAAAAGATGTTAGAAATCAAAAGAAGTGAAACTCTCATTTTATTTATGCTATTAATGTTTGTTATGTCCAACAGCGCAGCGAATGATGTAGCTAGAAGTACACCCAGGTCACTGGGCTTTTTAATCTGTATATTTTTCAATGCAATGTGAATTTAAATATCTATATATTTATAGTGGGATTACAGAAAAAGGTCTGAGCCTTTCTCAGTTATACTTTCAGAGTATAAAGAAAAGCTATGTAGTTATTTAAACAGTGAAATTTGCTTAATTCCAAAAAGAGATTAGGCTTAAAAAGTGCTGTGTGAATAAGGTAAACTGTTTATGTATATACCAAGTTAACTATAGGATAATGTCATTTTTAAACTAATTATTTAGTTCTCTGTACGAAGTAGAAAGTTAAGGACATGGTTTCAATTAACCCTAAGGAGTGGTGGTAACTTAACCGTAAATCTCTTACTTAAACAGGATCTGGTTTCATCTTGATAACCCAGGTTTAGCACCAATAGCATTCAATGAACCATATTAACATAACGACATTAAAAACTACATACAACAGTATTGCTATACAGGAAGAGAGAGAACAGAAAGCCTGTATGTTAGGAGATAATTATCCATGGGATTCTTATATTTCTGCACATCTTGAGAGCAGAAACACTGAATGCCCTTTTTCTGGACTATCTTATTGAAGATGTTTTATAGAGGATAGCTTTGGAAGATAGAGATAGAATCTTGCTCCAGTATAATAAAGATAATGTCTTCCTCCAAGGCAAAGGAAGGCAAGTTTACGCCCATTACATTATAAAAGAATCAAGCTTCCTCAGTGTAGGTATCCTCTCTTGTAATGTAATCCATTGCATGTTCTGGTGTCACCTAACTCTTTTCTCACTGCCCAGTGGAAATTTTGGCTATGAGAACTGGCACAAATAATGATACTGTTTACTGCTGTTGCTGTAAGCAATGCTTTTTGTTGTTTCCTCTGCCCCAGGAGTCTTATGTTTTCTGCTGGTATCATTGAAACTGGCAGAGTAACTTTTTAGTTTCTAAGTAGGATAGAACCTCAAATCTCAGACTCCTAGAGGTTCTTGACATTGTCATCTTTTTATTCCTCTGAAGTCCATTCTATATACTTCTATTAGGTTAGTATTTCCAAAGCAAACAATCTATCATTACATTTCTGTCAGAATGTTTCAGTGTCTTCCAATTAGGTATAGACTAACACCAAGGAATCAAAAGCTTTTTAATGATACTGTTTCATTCCATTTTGTCCAATTAAATACAGATTCTCACCAAGAAATTAAAAGCTTTTCATTATATGGCTCCAGCCTGGTTTTAAAAGTTGCATTTCTTGTTCCCTGAACATATCCCATTTTCATATTCCCATCACCTTTCACCTGTTATTGTCTATCATTTGATTATATTGTCTTTTCTTTCATTTATGTTATCATTTAGAAACACTTCAACTTACATAAAGTTGAACAGTTGGTCTAGTGGTGACTATGGAGCAGCACCCAGATCCCCTTTCAGGGCTGAAGGACTTGTTTATCCATCTGCTGTGGGTGCCGCAGTACTGTCTGTTCTGACGGTTGCCCTTGGAAGGGCAAAGCTTCCTCGCCCAACACCATTCCTCTTTTGCAGAGGCAGCCCATACTGATTGGCTGGCCACTGAACAGACATTAAGGCTCAGCCTCTCCCCCCAAAATTGGGACAATTCTGATGGTCATCTGAGCTTCAGACCTTGTCATGGGTTTCAGTGATGTCTTTGTTGTGACTACATCACAGTTCTGCTTTTTTCTCTTTCTTTTTAATAAATTTCCTGCAGACAAATCTCTATGTAAATGCCTGCTGCCTGGGGAGTCCAAACTATTACAGTTACCATTCTGCCTCAGAACGCAATCTTTTTGAGAAAGGGCTTCCGTTTTACTTTTGTTGTATTTGTATCAGGCACCTCTAATAATAGTTGTTCCATAAATATTTGTTGAATCAAATTGAATGGAATAGGGTAAAGAAGCTCACCTTGCATTTTGATCATTAGTATACCAAATAAATATAGAATATGTAGCCAGAGAGTATCCTGTAACACAATAGTGAATATGAAGTGATAAATATATTTTATAATCCAGAATCCAGAAAGACCTATTACTCAAAACAAGAGTCAATGGGATAATACCATATGAATTACATCTAGGAAAAGCTAGCTGACTTAACAATTCTTATTTTTTCTATCTAAAAAAAAATATTGTATTTGCCAAACATAAGTGAGGGAATGGTGTTCAGAAATAAATTCAGAGCAAAGGAGGGAATGTATTTATTTACCCTTTAATTTACTTTCATGTATAAGACTAATGGTCTAAACTGAGTGATAGAATTCATATGCTAAAACCGAATAAGGATGGTTCAGCTTTATTTTTTCTTATTGGTCAGGACTATTGTAAGCTTCCTCTTAAAAAGCAATCTTGAGTTTATTCTTTTAAGCAGCCTTGGTGATCAGGGAGAAGGGTGTCATCTGTCATCTTTCTATGACAGATTTCTTTTTTTAACCTTTGAGACTAGGAAATGGTGTTAGGCAAAGAATCTTTGCCTGATCATCTTAAACATAAGTTGTCACAACCACCACGCCTTTCATTATAGAATCCTATACTGTTAGTCATAGGGCAGATCCTAAACTGAAGGAGAAGATAGTTTACCTTCTGGCATCTCCAGCACAACATATACATTCTGAATTTATAGCTGAATAGGTTTCTAGGACCTAGTTCTTAATGTGGAGAGTGTTTGTTGGAGTTTGTGTGGTGTGATATTCTAGTGTGCCAAGTGGAGTTAATTAAGAAAGATTTTTCTGTAAGAATTGAATCTTGGTGAATGAGAGTGGGGATGGACATAGCCCCAGAGACAGGCCATTACAAATGGGCTTTGACAATTCAATATGGAGAGCGCTAAAGGTGGGCTCCAGGTAGAGATGTCATATTTGCCTGATTGGATAAGGAAGTGTGATCCAGAGAGTCACGGAGTGGACTCCAACATCTGGAATGTAATGTGTGCCTGGTATTTACAGTCTGCTGAAGGCTGGCTGTGCTTAGGGAGGAAAGAGTTGGGAGAAGGACATGTAAAGCATATTTAAAGACCTTATCCTTGAGGGCCTCTGCACTGGGCTTTATCTCCATTTTAGAGTTGTGAACTTGGGGCTTCATCTTATTTCTTGCCTGGTTAAAACAAGTAGAACTGAACCCTTATCCCAATTCTTGATTCCAAATCCATTGCTCTTTCTATTGTGTTATTACTATTCCAAGCAGTCTTCACCTCACTGGGAAGTCTACCTCTGATCTTTATTTATCATACCTGCTTATTTTCTCCTACAATTTTTTCTTGTTCTTGTATTTTAATTAATTATTAAAAAACAAGCAATCTTGAAAAATCATTCTTGAAAAATTTAAGAAATTTTAAAACAATAGCCTAATATAAGATACTCCAAATAGCTCTAAGGAAGTAGAAATAGGAATAATTTGCCAATAGTAATTTTGAAAGAAAGATGAGAATATGAGAAACAATCCCATGATATCAAAACCTCTAAGTTAGTAAGTTTATATCAAAATAACTACCCCTACCCACTTATGTTTTCTCATTACTTCTTTAAGCACTGGAAAGCTTTACATAACTGATACCATATTGTAAAATGTGTTTTCAGTTTGATAAAATAGCTGCTAGATTATAAACAAGTGTTTGTTCTTGGGCATATTGAGTACCGTGTTGAATGTCAACAGGTATGCTTGTTTCTTGTTTGGGCTTTGCAGTAAAGGATGGATCATGGCCTTCCATTAAAAAGAATTCTTAAGTCTTTCAGCTTATGTATCATCCGTTTTCCCAGTTGAGATTTTAAGTCATTGGCTTTTAACATCAACAATAACAATTTTGTGAGTCTGATTGTAGTTTTCTTCCTCCTATGTGTGGTTTTTTTTCCCCAGGTATAGTTCTATTTTAAATGTTATTCTCAGAGAAAATATATTGAAAATATATTCTTTGAAAAGGTTGCTCTTTAATTATCAGCTGGTGTATTTCATGTCTAATTTATAATTTGTTAGACAACCATTTATTATTTTGCAATACTCACATGCCTCTATTAACATTTTCATTGCACTTGTTTCATAATATAATACAAAAATAACAAAGGAATGTGAGCAATTTCTTTCTGCTCTAAATTTACGCTCATTTCGTGACATTTACATTAAACCTATTTGGATTTGGGTTTTTCCCCCCCATTAAAAGTAACAAAAGAATAACAAATGAAACCCTTGAGTACTCTGAACAAATATATACTTGATGCTTTGCTTGGTTTTTTCCTAGCTTCTCATTGTGGGTGGGAATACAGGTAGGACAACTCTTAATTATACAGAATCTCCCCCAAAATTGGAGACTTTTAACATCCTGGGTCCTAGGATGCCTGAAGCATACCCTAGTTATGAGAACAGTAGTATGTCTACACATTTCCAGTTCCTTCCAGGAGAAAGAGCCCGGTGCCATCTTCTTACTCAGCTTCTGATTCTAATCCTTATTACTAGTTATCGTAAAGGTTACTATAGCAGTCTTCCTCAACCTGTTATCTTCCCTCTCCACTTTTTATTCTCCAGATTCTAACCTTACTTTTTTTTTTTTTAATGCCGAAACACCCCTTGCCAAAATACTTCAGCAGCACCTGTATTAGTCTCCTAGAGCTGCCTTAACGAATGATCATACGCTTGGTGGCTTCACACAACAGAAGTGTATTTTCTCCTAAATCTGGAGGCTAAAATCTGAAATCAAGGTTTTGGCAGGGTCATTTCATTTTGGGGGTTCCAAGGGAAAAACCATCCCAATGCTTCCGTCCTAGTTTCTGATGACTGCCATCCTTCCTTGGAATTGCCCGTCTTAAAAACAGCACCCCAGTCTCTGCCTCCATCTTCAAGTGCTTCTTCTTTTTGTGTCCTTTCTTTCTCTTCTTATAAGGATACTTCCATTAGATTTAGGGCTCACATTAATCCAGCATGATCTCTTTTAGTTGTTTACCTTTATTACATCTGCAAAGACCCTATTCCCAAATAAGGTTACATTCTGATGTTCCAGGATGACATGAATTTTGAGGAGACACTGTTCAAGCCACCATAGAACTCATAGTTTTTAAGTTGAAGTCGACACTTTTTTCGTGGTAGAGAAAGCCTCAGATGATGAGAACTTCTTTGTTTATCCAGCTTCCTGTCTTGCCAGTGTCCTCTCTCTGTAAGTGAACTCTGGGTCGGACTTCCTTCTATGCATGGTGTTCCACCTTCCCAAGCACCCTCCCTTGTTCTATTTTTTTTTTTTTTTTTTTTTTTTTTTTTGGTGGAGGGGTGGGGACGGAATCTCGCTCTGTCACCCAAGCTGTAGAGCAACAGTGTGATCTCGGCTCACTGCAACCTCTGCCTCCCGGGTTCAAGTGATTTTCCTGTCTCAGCCTCCTGAGTAGCTGGGATTACGGGTGCATGCCACCACACCCGGCCCATTTTTGTATTTTTTTAGTACAGACGGGGTCTCGCCATGTTGGTCAGGCTGGTCTCAAACTCCTGACCTCGTGATCTGCCTGCCTCGGCCTCCCAAAGGGCTGAGATTACAGGTGTGAACCACCACGCCCGGCCCATCCCTTATTTTTAAATACTCCTCACAAGATACTCCCTTTCCTCCTTCCTACCATTTTTCTATAAACCTCTGGTCTGAGGTTAAAAATCACCTTCTTGACTCTTCTATAAGACTCTGTTTAGAGCAGTTGTCCCTCTAATGTACTGCTAGAGTACATATCCCACAGCCAATCACTGTGTGTTTGCACTATGGCAAACACTGGAATATAACAGCAAATGAAATGGATTTGATTCCATAAGGCCTGAGGCAAGGATTACATCACCGTGTGTGTATAGAGCATTACCCGTGTCCTCTATATGAATTAATTGCTTAGTTAATGCTAGTTAGTTTTAGGTGTCCTTCCTAAATGGCGTAGGAAGTATTTCACCAATTTATTTACACATGATTATTTAGGAGCTGTTGCATTAATAATTCTACATTGAAATACTTGCTCTGTATTTTTACTCTTGATTTGGTCTGCTTTTTAGAGAACCTTTTATTTATACAAAGATAGCACTGTGTTTTCAAGAAATGCCCTTAAAAAAAGCCGTCTTCCTTGCCTTAAAAATATTAATACTCATTGGTATGGTTTCAGACTTTTAAAACTAAATGGAGAAAAACATAGGCTACCTATGATAACAACTCTAAACTACCTTTTTTTTTTTTTTTTTTTTTTTCATTGAGATGGAGTCTCACTCTGTTCAGGCTGGGGGGCAGTAGTGCAATCTCTGCCCACTGCAACCTCCACCTCCGGAGTTCAAGTGATTCTCCTGCCTCAGCCTCCCAAATAGCTGGGATTACAAGCATGTGCCACCACACCCAGCAAATTTTTTGTATGTTTTGTAGAGATGGGATTTCACCATGTTGACCATACCTGTCTTGAATGCCTGACCTCAGGTGATCCACCCGCCTCAACCTCCCAAAGTGCTAGAATTACAGGTGTGAGTCACCGCATCACACCCAAACCACCTTTAAAGAACGAGTGAAAACTATGGATTCAACTTGACTTTGGGTATAAATTAAGGAGAAGATTTTTGGTTTACCTAAAATGTTTCCTCTCCACATAGAATTACCCAAAATCACTGGCCATAATCAACCGTAGCCATGGCCAGCAGATTTGAGGGTCCTAAGAACTGGAGAGAAATTCTAAGCTTAAATATTACCTAGTGTAAATTTTAAGTTGATCTTCTCCATCAGGATGTTCAACTTCGAGGCTGGATCAAGCATTTGGTGAAGATTTCTCCTTAATTAGAATACAGAAGTAAAAGTTTTGTGGTTTAGTAAGGATATCATAAAGCTTTCAAGGAATACTAGTAATGGATCTTGGAATACATTTAAATGTTCAACAAAATGACAGAAATCTGGATGCTATGGACATAACATCTTCCTTTCCATGTATATTTGATGAATTTTATATCAGTATTCAAGATAAAAATCTTATCTTAAAATTTTTTAGTGGAAAACAAGGTAAAAATGTGGGCTTCTTCATCCTTAATCCTAGGGAATTGGATTAGCCCAACACTTTACATGTTTTCAGTGAGCTAATCAAGCTTTTGCATACAATTTCCTATACTTACAAACTCAAAAATGTGTTTGCTTATTCTGGATCCAGTCAAAATTCTAGAAATGAGCACAGAATGCAAAATAAGGTTTTAATTGTGAAAATATAATCATTGGCTTTTAAAAAAAGATAAATATGGCTTAATACACAACCTGAGCAAAAATTTGCAAAATAACTTATTTTTAAAAAGTTTCTTAGATAATGATTAAGAAATAAATCACTGTCAAAGTCAATATCTAATGCTTGAAATTTAGACTCAATTCAATTGATAAAAGATGGAGAAAGATGAAATCTGATTTTATACTTCCATTTCATAATTATCTGAGAAATTAGTAGAAGGGTTGAACTGAGTGCCAAAAAATTGAAATAAGCTCCTGCATGGAGGAGATGGGGGTGTCTGTAGCTCTTACATTTGTAGCTTAAGCTTCTGATTTATCAGGAGTTTGAACTGTACACAGAAAACATACAATGTTTAGTAACATGTGGCATTATTTGTATTTGAGAAAAAATGGAAATGCCATCATTATCCTGATGTCACCATTCTCGATCCTCTCATTCCCAAGTCTATATCTAGGCAGTGAATTATCCCTCTGAATGAAGGACTAGAAATGCTTCTTTGAGGTAAGTGTTCAGTGTTGCACTTGACCTTGCTACAGCCTACAAGGTTCTAAAGACTTGGAGAAGACAGTTCAATAACAATAAATTTCTAGTTGTTGTTTCTTTTTTCTGTGAGGTGTGTGAACACAAAATATACTTTGAATTTACAATTGTGACATGTAGGACAGGGATAAGATTTCTTATGCATTTCATGATAGTAAATAAAAGTTAAATAAATTATTCTATTTGACTTGGTTCCAAAAAAGACTTACTTATTACCTAGTGAAGAATTATTGAGCATTTCTTTGTGAAGTGTATAATTTGACATGCAGTCCTCTCCAAAACATAACTGCCAAAATATTAATAAAATTGAGTCGATTTATAAGTTTCTGTAATGCAATTCATTGAAATGCAATGGGTCTGGTCTTTTTTTTAAGTCCTATATTTGAATATTATAAAAAAATAGGATTTGGATATGTAACAAAAAATTGTTTTGTTGGATAACAAACTATGGCAAAACTTAGTTGCCTTAAAGTAACAGTCATTTTAGCCACATTTTCCACAAGTAAGCATGTTGGCTTTGTGTGTCCATGAGTGTGTTTGCGTGTGTGTGTGTGTGTGTGCAGTCTGGGATGGTTCAGCTAGGCTGCCTAGGGCGGCCTCACCCATGTGTCTGAGGCTTTAGGGGAGAGACTTGGGCCTTCCAACTCATGATCTCTCATGCTTTAAGAAACTGCCCCGGCTTGAATCCATTGTGGTGCCAGAGTTTTCTGCAGCAAGACCCAATATGTGAGCATTTTTTCAGCCTCTGCTTGTGTCATGTTTGTTAATATCCTATTGTCTAAAGTTATTCACATGCCAAACAGAAACAAGCTCCAGCTCATTATCTAAAGTTACTGACATGCCAAACAGAAACAAGCTCCACCTCTACAACTTGTAATTTTGTAACATATATATGCCACATGTGTTCATACATATATATAATATGTGTGTGTATATATAGTACATTAGTATTTAAAACTACCAATGTATTTTATATATTTTCTTCTGGGATTATAACAATTTAACATATGGCATCTATATGACTATTATATTTCATAAATCATTTCAATATTAAATGATACTTCTTAGTATTGTCAATTTCTTTAGCTAAGAAATATATTTATTACTTTTGAATATTATGTTGTCCTAGGATTATAGTTTTGTACTGAGTTGTCTTTCAGACAATTAGATTTATCGTTTGCCTGTTTGGTCAAAAAAGAGAGCCTGTGGGCCATTTGATATATAGCAAATTCTGTGATAATAAATTACACCTGGTCATATAAATGCAAGATTCTACTATATTTTTTAAACTATACTTATTTCAAGCTTTGAAATTTTAAAAAGCAAAATAGTAGATAGAAAATGTATTAGCGGTTTGGATTTGTATATATTTGGACTTGAACTAGCAGTATGAGTTTATAGAATTAACTTCTTATAACATTAAAATTGCTACCTATGAAATTGGAAATGTCTGGCAAAGGATATTCCTGTAAACTATTCTAGAAATGCTCAAAGTTGGGTAATTCTAGAACCTCATTTTTTCATACAGAGATAATCAATTCTGTTTCGGTGAAGTAATGTTCTACAGTGGATTGCTGGAAGCTATTTATCTGAATTACTAAATGCAACAGAATAATAGCGTAATTGAATTTCTTCTTAAAAAGGAATTGTGTCAGAATAATAAAATATATTATGATGAAATATATTACTATAATCTAACAAAAATATAAAACTATGCTAATATTAAAGGGTATTCTATTTTCATTGAATGTTACTGTTAATTCAGTTTCTATCCACCCTCCTCCCCAACATACACATACTTTTATGAAGCTGACCCACTTCACATTTTTAGCAGAAGAAGGGAAGTTGTACGTGGGAGAAGTGTCAGATACAGTGTTTCTAAGTTTGTAATTTTATGCTGTTTCATCTTAATTCTAATGTATTTTATGATATGGCTTCTTTTGGAGAAAAAGGGAGGAGGGTGTGTATCAGTTTGCTAAAGCTGCCATAGGGAAGTACCACAAACTAGAAGGTCCAAAAAAATAGAAATGCATTTTCTCACTGTTCTACAGGCTAGAACTCTGACAATAAAATGATGGTAGGGCCATTGTCCTCTGATAACTCTACAGGGTGATGTCTCCTTGCCTCTTCCAGCTTCTGGTAGGCCTGAGGCTTCCTTGGCTTGTGGCAGCATCGGTTCAATTTCTTTCATGTTTTCACATGGGTACTGTCTCTGTGTCTGTCTGTGTCCCAATTTTTTTCTTATAAAGCTAGTAGTCACATTGAATTAAGGTCCATCATAATTCAGTATGAACTCATCTTAACCTGATTGTATCTGCAATGAACCCATCTCCAAATGAAGCTGCATTCTTGGGTACCAGGGGTTCAGACTCCCACATACCTTTTTGCGGGGACAGAATTCAATCCACAGCAGGACCGAAGGAAGAGCAGTGCTAAAACTTTTGCATTAATTAGATACTATAGATGTTCAGTAAATAATAATAATTATTATTATTATTATCATTATAGAGACATGTGTGTGGCACTTATATGGTACCAAGCTTTATTTGAAATATTTTGTAAGCATTTACTCTTTCATTGAACTGAAATGAGAAGCCAAGGGTCTTATTCTGAAGTGCTAACATACAGATTAGCAAATTCAGTTTTAGACTGTAAAAGGAATTCTTATAGTTAGACATTTCGTTTTTGCAATTTTATTTTTTTGTTTTATTTTATTTATTTATTTATTTATTTATTTATTATTATTTTGAGAGAGTCTTGCTCTGTCACTCAGGTTGGAGTGCAGGGGCGAGATCTGGCTTCACTGCATCCTCCACCTCCCAGGCTCAAGCGATTCTTGTGCCTCAGCTTCTCGAGTAGCTCAGACTACAGGCATGTGCCATCACACCCAGCTAACTTTTTTTTTTATATAATCCATGTATTCTAAAAGTTTTTGATGTCTATGAAGTTTTGACTTGCAAAATATTCTAGTAGTTAGCAAATTTCTCAGTAGGTTTATTTAAACTTTGTTATTAAGAATTGAACCAGTTCTAGACACCATTGCCAATGAAATCAGGCCCACCATAGCAACTGAAGTCGACCATTTATTGCATGCTCTTCATTTGAGTCTCTTATTAATACTGACATCTGTTCAAGTCTTCATTACCATATTACCACAACTGGTCCCTTGTCACATTTCTCCTGATTCACTGTAGCATAAACACAAAAGAGAAAAATACATTTCCAATTAATAATAAGGTTATTTATAAATGAGATATATTTAAAGAAAGATTTTCCACATATTGGACACATGCTATTCATTTTTCGATTTTATTCCTACCTTTAGACAAAAAATTTCAAATACTAAATTATAAACAAGATTTAAAATTTTATTCATGAAACTAAAATATGTTTTAATATGCAGTTATACAAAATAATTAAGCATATATTTAAGCAATGTAATTAATAAAATTTATAAGTTTGAAATATGTTACTTTTTTGAATTTTGTAATAGCCCAATGAAAGAATAAAAAATTACATAATTTTTACAATGATCATTCATTCATCATTTTGAGTAGCAACACAATTCTGTGATATATTATGGTTGTAATAGTGGCTTTTTCAATGATGTTTTCTTAATGACACTTTAAAAATTACACTAGTAGTCTCTCACGGCAAGGTTGGTTGTATGTATTTTTTGTAGGCTTTATAATATCACCTGAGTCTATTATTACCTCTGACATTTTCCTAGAAACCAGTTAACTTGTTTATATTCAAACACTGAGTGGGAAATACCAGCAGCAATCACCGTTTCTACCTGTAATGCATAGCGATAATAGCATCCATGGGTAGTAAGTACTTTGCTAAGTGTTGGGCTTAAACTATTCCAGTTATTTTACTCAATAAGGCTGTATTATAGGTATTCCTATTTCCTTGAGGACAAGTATAATAAGTCATTTTCTAGAAGTCATACTCTAGTAGATATATTTGAAATTAGCACCCAGGATATCTGACTCCAGAATATGTCCTCCCAAGTGTGATGCTCTACCCTATTTATCATAATGCTTCCGCCTGAAAATAATTATTATGTTCCTGCTGTATACTTATCTCTAACCCTATCATTACTGAGTGGCCTAAAAAAGAAGGAAAAGTAGGTATCCTTTTCTTTAGGGTAGGGAAGACATACAAAGGTGAAACTACTGAAATTAATTATAATAGCAGTATATAACATGGTGAATCCTTGTCCTAAAAATGTAGTCAAGAGATTAGGCTGAACTGGGGCTAGTTTTCCATTGAACTGGAACTTAAAAGACATACTAGAGGAAAGGAAAAGCAAAAGAAAGTCATACTGAGTGGACAGAAGGGCAAGGGCTAGACCTAAAGAGAATAAAAACAAGCATTTGAAAATCAATGAATGAAAGACATTCTACAAAAGAATTTGCTCTATTTTAGGTAGTACCTTTCAATGTCACCCTTCAATTTTGAAATATGGGAAACTCAACAGTAGACCAAGATTATTAGTAATGAAAATTATTATGCCTCAAGTATTTTATGAAAAATTATTCAAATTATCAAAATTTTGAATTCTTTGGATGCTAAAAAAATTAATAAGATGTCAATTGACTTCATGCACAAAATTTATGTGGAGTATATACAAGTGGCATTTTTTTTTTTTTTTAAGATGGAATTTTCCTTTGTTGCCCAGGCTGGAGTGCAATGGCGCAACCTCAGCTCATTGCAACCTCCGCCTCCCGGGTTCAAGTTATTCTCCTGCCTCAGCCTCCTGAGTAGCTGGTGCACCACCATGCCCAGCTAATTTTTGTATTTTTAGTAGAGACAGGGTTTCACCATGTTGTCCAGGCTGGTCTTGGACTCCTGATCTCAACTGATCCTTCCACCTCAGCCTCCCAAAGTGCTGAGAATACAGGTGTGAGTCACTGTGCCCGGCCACAAGCACCAAATTCTTAACAAACACTGTAGAATGAGCTTAATAGAAATTTTGTGTGATTACATAATTTGTATTTATGGACTGCTCCTAGGAGATGTGAAAAATAGAGGAAAGAATATGCATTGAAGTCAAATTTTGTATACATGTATTGACTGTCTCTGCTACACACCAGAGAATGCTCTTTCTACAGGACATTAATAAGGGATAAACATATAATAATTTCCAGCTATAAACACATTTGAGATAGGGTGTTCAAAAATTAAATAGGCTTTGTATGGTATATCTATCTACTAAATACTTCTAACGTGCTAAGAAATATTGGTAAAGTTAACAAGAAGAGTATAACATGCAGCATTTCTCAAAATTACTCTACTACCCACCATTTTGAGAGCAGGGTATGGTGACTGCGCTGGGATAAATCTGCACTCTCAAGGTTTTGGGAGTAAAGAGATATGTGGACATATCCTATGAAATAACTGTGAGTGGTTTAGGAAAGACTCAGACATCGTGAACCCCTGTGATCTGGACCACGAGTGAATGAAAGGTTTGGAAAATGGAATACGTCATTCATAACATGAAAGTAGCAGGTGAAAGGTTCTCAGGAACAAACATCTCTGAGGAATACAGGAAAAATGCTCATGAGAGAAAAATCAGTTTTAACCATTTCTCAGACCCAAAGAGCATGAAATCTATCTAGTCAAGTCAGAAGTACTCTACCACCTTACCAGTTTTCTCTCCTTTCTTCCCATACTGTTCAAAACTGCAGCTAGAAACTAAGGAAATAGGTGAAAAGCAGAGGGAGCAGAAGCCGGCTGCATTTCCTTTTACTGATTAATATATCTATCTGCCAGCTATGACTCTGAGCATTCAGAAGAGGGAGAGTAAGCCTTAGCCTCAAATGGCATTGAAGTAGATTGATTCACGTATTAATATATTAATTAATAGATGATTATTTAATCCAAATTCTGTGTTGTGGCTTAAAGTGACTGTACAACTATTTATTATCCAAAAGTGAAGAGAACAGTTAACAATGTCACCAATTTTCAATTGTTGGTCTGAATTATTACCCTGAAAGTATAAATCTTAAATAAGGAAGAGTAGTATATTAGTTTGCTAGGACTGCCATAACAAAGTACCTCAGACTGGGTGATTTAAAAAACAGAACTTTATTTTTTCACAGTTCTGTAGGTTAGAAGTCCAAGATTAAGATGCCAGCAGGATTGGTTTCTTCTGTGGCCTCACTCCCTGGGGGTGTGGATGGCTGTCTTCTCTCTGCGTCTTCATGTGGTTTTCCTTCTGTGTGTGCCTGTCGTCTTTCTATAAGGACACCAGTTATATTGAATGAGGATCCACTCATTTTAACTTAATTACCTCTTTCAAGAGCTTATCTATAATTACAGTCATAACACACAAATTTTGTGAGGGTGACACAACCCACCCCATGGCAGGTAGTAATTTGCAATTTCATCAAGTCATATTCAATGCATCTGTTGCATATTGTTATCTTTTCCGATGTATCAAACTACTTTTGATTTTCTGGAATTAATCCAGCTTGATTATTTAATAATTGCTCTTATGATGTATTTCTAGATTCAAATACAATTTTTAAATCTATAATCACAAGACAGATTGGCTTATTGTTTTGTTTTGAATCTATTATTTAGGGTTTGTAATATCAGGTTGCCGTAAAAGTAATTGCGGTTTTTGCCATGGCAAAAAGTAATTGCGGTTTTTCTCTCATGAGCATTTTTCTTGTATTCTTTAGAGATTTTTTTGTTCCTTTTAATGGCAAAAACCGCAATTACTTTTGCACCAACCTAATATACATTATGTTGGCAAATCTGTGGCAACACATTAGAAAATCTACAGAAAATGGGTGATTTTCATAGCAAAATTGCATTAAAAATATCAAGAAGAAATGAAAATCTTAAATAGATAACATAAAATATTTAAAAATTATGACATATTTACCACTTTAAAATATTCTAGGAATATGTGATTTGTGATATATACTAATTATTAATACTGTCTGCTACAACACCCTTAAAAACGACAGTGGTTAAAAAGTGTACTTCCCCCTTAAGTAAATTGTGTGATGTTCTCGTTGGGTGAGACTCTTTTGTGGCTCTTCTCCAAGAATTGGCTGAATTCACCCAGACGTCAAGCAGGCAGGAATCAGAAAAGGAGGGTGTTTAGCGGAGATATGTCCACTCTACACTGCCTCAGTCGGACCCCGTCTGATTTATACATATAAATCAAAATAAGAAATCTCTTCATTGACATATAGTTATACATCTTTAAATTTTTAATCAACACTTAGGGAGATGGCATGTTATTATATAAAATGTGTCCCTTTTAGGTTCAAGTGAATCTCCAATTACTGTTCTGTCTCTTCCTAGTTTTTTGACATCATGTACGTCACTTTGCTTACTTCACCTAAATTTTCTAACCTATAAAATAGACATAAATATAAGAGTATCACAAGATTCACACATGATTCACATGGCATAATCTTTGAATTGACCCAGAGCAATGGACACTGTAGCATGGCCATCCACGCAAAGGTGGTGTGTTTTAAATTATCATTAACACCTTTAACATTATATCAAATAATTTAAGCTCAGTGTTTTCCCATTTTATAATCTTCAAGGCTTTTGTACAGAAAACATTGTAATTTCACACTTTGAGTATAATTCCTTCATCCCCTGACCCTTTCAAAACATATAACGATAGACAAAATGTAAAAGAAAAAACATCGACACAACCCAGGCAAAAATAAAACAGACATCTCCAAGTGTTAGAAATTGGACAAAAGCAATAATTAGGATTGAACTTGGTTCCCACTTGGGTCAGGGGAAGAGAAGTTTCAGGCAACTATGAATTGGTATCCACGGGTAACAGAACTAGAAGTAATTCCTATAAATTTGGAGATCCATTCCAGGTTTACTGCTAGAAAATAGCCTGGGGCAGGGTTTCCCAAACAGAAACTCAGTTGCCATGGTTCATGGTGTCTTTGGAGTGGGAGACTATAGCTAATTCCGGAAGAAGGAGGGGCTATAGCACATATCAGGGAGAGTGGAGTCTGCAGGGAACATCAGGAAGAAACAAAGTCTGTGTCAAGGTTGCAAGCCAAGTTTCCCTCTGGGAAGTGGCCATGTAACTGTGTTTCTAATGCCAATATTACCCCGAATCTACCAGCATAAATACTATCTTTGTATCTGAAGACAAAATTGTTAGTTGGAAGAAACTATAGAACATCTAGATAGAGAGGATCAAAGAGAGAGAGAAAGAAAAGAAACAGAGTGACGAGGCAAAGGAAACAGCTCTTCAAGAAGATTTTGCAAAATAAAATTCCAAAACCCACAAGGCAAGTAAATAATCAGTTACTTTAATAATCCAAGGCGAAAAATGAATTAGCAATTAAATAAAACAAACCTATGTTTATTTCCTCAAATGCATAAAATAATAATAGCCTCGAGAAATAAACAGGCATTATTAAACAGAAGCACTTACTAGGGTAGGAAAAAGATCCCAAAGAATTATTAGAAATGAAAAATATTAAAAACCATTCAATTAGTAAACAGGGGGGAAAATCCCTGAACTGGTAGAATAACTAGTAGACAGCACAGTTTAAGTGATACCTCTGGTTAAGATAACGTTAAGGTATTTGTTTAGAATGCAGCCTGTAGATATAGAATATGAAAGAGAAATTAATATTCAGGAAGGGTCGATTGAGAGAATTTAGCATGTTGACAATAATTTCAAGAAAATGATTAAAGAGAAGATGGAGAAATGAAGCAATCTGAAATTGATAATGGATTTGAATTGTTTTGAAATTCAAAAGTGCACAAAAAGGTTACATGTAAATCCACATCTACCCTCACCACTGTGAAACTGCAGAGTGTGTATATTCGTATGTAAACTGAGAGAAAAGACAGATAAATTACAAAAGTATAGTAAAGAAGACAACATCAAACTTCTCATCAACGCTAACACGCAATAGGAAGCAGTGTTCTTGTGTTCTTGTTCGTCAAAGTACCAAGGGAAAATCTCTTCCAGCTCTGAAGTTGATACCTGTCTAAACGGTTGTTCAAGAATTTAAAGAAGGAAAAACACTTGTACAAACAAATCTTAAAGTCTCTATGACACATAGACCCACTCTGAGCGAACTATTGAAGGATTTCATTAAAATGAAATATTCATAACTGAAGTTATTGCCTGGTAATATGAATAAACGAGTGATATATTTTTAAAAGTAGTATTTTGTGGAGAATCTTTAGAATGGCCAACTATGTAACTTTTTGGAAAAATGATTAGAATCAAGTGTTATAAATGAAACATTTCAAATGCCTTAAAATTGTGAGCTGAAAATATCTGAGACAGATCTCAATCAATTTAGAGAGTTTATTTTGCCAAGGTTAGGGATGCCCCCTGACACAGACTCAGGGGTCTTGATGACATGTGCCCAAGGTAATCAAGGTAATCAGGATACGATTTGCTTTTACGTTTTAGGAAGACATGAAACAATAATAAATATGTGTAAGATATATATTGGTTTGGTGTTGGTGGGCTTCCAGGTCCTAGGTAGATAAGCACAAAAGGTTGCGTTCTTTTGAGTCTTTGATCAGCTTTTCACTGAATGCACAATTTGGACTGGCTCAGTAAATCTGCATTTTCACATAAACATTAGGGCAGAGGAAGCAATGGAATGTGCATTTGTCTCAGGTGAGCAGACAGATGACTTTCTGTCCAGCAGCTCTGAAGATAAGCTGTCAGTTTACATTGCCAGGATGAAATTCAACAGAACTGTTTTATGGTTAAGATCTTGAGGTCTACAAGGAATTTCCCTGTTTGCAAATTCTGAGGGAGGTATGGAGCTTTTTTATCTTTGTAGCTATCTTAGGAATAAAATAGGAGGCAGATTTGCCTTGGTTTAGTGATTAGGGGGTCTGAGATTGTTTTTATTCTTTCACAAGATCTTTATATGTTAAATTAAATTCCTAAATTAAATTAAGCATTATCACTTCTGCAGCATTTTGCATTACACAACACTTGAGTGAGAAGTCCTTATAAAATCCAAAGAATGCTTAGCTACCTTCAATATAAGTTTTTGTTTCATTTTTCTTTTTAAATTTAACAATAAATTCATGTTGAGTTATGAGATATGTTTAAATCAAATTGTTCTGAATGATTAAGATTTCTTTCTCTTCCTTAATTCTATTTAAATAAAAATGAAAAATACAAAGAAAAAATATATATATTTTAACTGCATATTGATTCCTGAAAGGGCAAGTTAACTACTTTTCAGAAGTCAGATTGGATTTTAAATATATTTGAATAGATGATAATTTTGGCTAATCTTATAGTCAATGTGTTAACGAGTGAAAACTACTACTAATCTCTCACTGCTTTATATACTATTCTTAATTTCCATATTAAATTCTGTGAAACTATACATGTCCTCATTTTAAAACTGTTAATATCCTGACATTAATAATATTTAAGTCTATATAACCATTTCTAATATACAGATTTTTTTCTTTCACTTTTATTTTGGCAAATAAATAAAGTAAAATTTAACTTCAGGAGGGTCACAAAAGTGACCATCATTTACCTAATAGATGAAAGTCCTTTTGAAAGGTCGTTTGCTTCTTCCAGACAAGCTTGTTGGAGGTCCTCCACCCACAGTCCTCACATCAACCCCTTGCTAGTCAATCAAGGATAATTGATAGGTTTCAACATTTGACTTCCAAAGTTTTGAGTAAATCATAAAATTAACATACATCTTTCTCTGTTCTGTAATTGATGTTGTGAAAGAAAATAGAATCTTCGGACCTCAGACTCACTATGCTAAAGGGAAAGTTAAGCTCGGGAACTGAGTCAGGCAAAAACTGCCTTTTTTGTTGTTCACAGATAGCTGTAATTTCTCAGCCCTGTGTCATAGTCTCATTTTCTCTTTTTACATGTAAAACGTAGATTTACTGAAGCTTATCAGAGCCTTACAAGAATGTAACCATCTGCTTCATGGCCTATCCTCCCTCCCTTTTTCCCTCCTTGCTCTTTCTCTAAATATTGATGTACCGAAAAACCCTTTTGAAAAAAGCTCAGGTGACAGATGCTCTTATGATTTATATTTTTTTTCCTGGATACATCCTCCTTCTTGGCTAAATAAACCCATGTCGTTTTAGGCCTGCCTTAGTCATGCTTTGGTGTTCAGTGTACAAATTCTAAATGGTAATGAGCATAGGATCTACAATTTTATTTTATAGTGCTCTTATTTTGAGGGGCAAAGCTTGCTAATTATTTTTTCTTCTAAATTTTGATAAATAAAAATATTCACATGGGGCTTCCAGAACTAGTTTGTTCTATTCCTGTAACAGGTGCTGTCACATCTGCTGTGCTCCAGAAAACTTTCAGTACCCACATAACCTGACTGAAAACTTTTCTAGAAATGTGTAAGGATGCTCTGCAGTTAAGGCCAGCTTCAGAGGCATCTTGATTTTATTGATTGATTTATTGGTTTGAGACGAGGTCTCTCATTCTGTCACCTAGGCTGGAGTGCAGTGGTGCTGTCACGGCTCATTGTAGCCTCAGTCTCCTGGGATCAAGAGATCCTCTCACCTCAGCCTCCCAAGGTGCTGGGATTACAAGTATGAGCTACCATGCCTGGCCTTGAAATTCTTCATAATGCTCTCCTTGAATTTTAATTTGTGTTTTGTAAGTTAAGTCTTTGGGACAATCAAGCATGAGGGGTGGGTTGAAATGTGGAGGATAGACTCTTGCATGACCTACCCTGGATAGCTTCTTGACTGCCTTTGCTTCAACCCCTCCTAGCAACTGCTGCTGATCTCCTCACTGGGGAAAGTAAAGGAGGTGGTTGGGAAGGGCCATGGAGTAGGGAAGTGGGGAAGGAGGAAGGAAAGTACATATATGCATTTCACTATTTTGCACCCCTTCCCATAATGTGGGCCTCAGCACACATACTGGGAGGGTAGGACATGTGCCCAGCAGCATCTCAGGACAGGTAATGCCCAACCCCAACCCAGACTGTTAACTCAATGGTTGATTCATTAGGGGCCACTTGCCCACTCCCATCCAGATGCAGAGCATGTCTTAGCTGGGATGCAGTGCATTAGGGTTTTCAGGCAGTTGGGTGGCAAGCCCATGGGAAGGAGAGCTTGACTTCCCTGGCCTTGGCCAAGTCCCCACTTTTATATTATGCCTTTGGAAACAAAATGCAGGTTGGCACTTGCCACCTACAGAGCCTAATAACAAGAGAGAGAGGTCTGGCATTTAAAGTGACTTTTATTTCAAAACTAGCTTAGAGGAAACAGTACAGGCTCCCTGTCTTAAGGATCTTGCTTTGCTTTTGGAGCAGAAAGCAGGCACTTTTAAAAGGCAGGAGAGGAAGTGAGCAGGTGGGTGGTCTGCTTGCTAACTCAGTGCCTTATCTACCAGACAGTTGAGTTGGTGTTTTCGTGGTCAGAAAGGGTTGTAGAGTGGCCCAAAAATCTCCAAATGGGGGAGAGTTTTGTAGTGGGACTTTGGGTTGCAAATTGAATGTTATCTCTCGAGGCAACCTCTTGGTGTGTGAGAGCCCACTCTGGAGTTTCTAAGTCCATAGTTAAATCAACTTACCTTATAGGGAGTGGCTGCTGAAGAGAAGGTAAAAGGCCATAATTGTATTTCTAAAGAGCTAAGTAGGAAGTAGGGGAAAGGAGGAAAGAGGAGACAGAAAAGAGAGAAAAAAATAATTAAACTATCTCTTAGAATAATGGGGGCATTTGAGTATAGTCTGGGTCCCATGAATTTATATACCCAGCGTTATCTGCAGTGAGTATATCAGCGATGGGAAGTGACTAAGTCAATCACTTTAAGATAACCAAACTTCTGGCCGGGCACTGTGGCTCACACCTGTAATCCCAGCACTTTGGGAGGCTGAGGCAGGTGGATCACGAGGTCAGAAGATCAAGACCATCCTGGCCACATGGTAAAACCCCGTCTCTACTAAAAATACAAAAATTAGCAAAATACAATAATAAAATTGACAAATACAAAGAAAAGAAAAGAAAAGCCAACTTCCTTGCCTTTAGGTAGATTATTCCAAGGCACGAGTTTTACAATGTTTCTCAGAGTTCTCCCCACACTATTAAGTTTATTGTGATAACTGGTTTGATAGAAAAAAATACTGTATTGAGTGTACTCATCTGTTTTCACACCACTGATAAAGATTTTCACACCACTGATAAGGCTGGGTATTTTATAAAGAAAAAAGCTTTAATGGACTCACAGTTCCACATTTTTCCTCACAATAATGGCAGAAGGTGAAAGGCATGTCTTACATGGAGGCAAGCCAGAGAAAATGAGAGCCAAGTGAATGGGAAAACTCCTTATAAAGCCATTAGATCTCCTGAGACTTATTCACTTACTGTGAGTACAGTATGGGGGAAACCACCTCCGTGATTCAATTACCTCCCACCTGGTCCCTCCCACAACATGTGGGAATTATGGGAGCTACAATTCAAGGTGAGATTTGGGTGAAGACACAGTCAAGTTTATTTTACAATGATGTGGCTTTAAAATGCCGTTATAATTACTTTGTATTATTCCCCATTACCTGTATCTCACTACCACACTTCCATGGGTTACTATGTTGCACAGTGTTTAAGAGATGTCTGGCTAAACAAAACCCACTACATGTTTGAATTCCAGACATTCTGATGTTTGTTTGAGAGATATAAAAAGCCTTTTAAAAATTAGGGCTGTCACTGAAAATCTGGGAAATTTGGTAACTCTATAAAATAATATATACATACTTTTCCAAAGAATTATAAACATCAAAAACACTTCCGTCCAATTGGAAAATTGGTATCTTTGGCATGTATGATAGGATATACATAAATCTTTGAGTCTTAAAATATCTAATGTACTATAGAAATATTATATATATATATATAACATGCTTAAAGTTTCATAAACCAGATTCCTTTCGACACTCAACTTCTGAAAACAGAAATATTTAAAGTTATGAAAGATTAAGAAATTTGTTGAAACTTTTCTTGATTAAATTGCCATATAACATGTAGAAATGTGTTATATGTTTTGAGCAAAGTATCAAAAACAAGTTTTTAAAAAAAGAAAATCTGCAGTGTTTGCTTTGATCCATAACCTTGAAAAATTTTGCATCCACTATAAGCCAACAATTATAGTACGTAATGTGAAATAACTAAAAATATCTGCAAATACTTATCTCTGACCATCAAATTATTATAGGAAGCACAGTATCAGTAATTCTTATTTAACATTAAGAAAAATAGACCTACTTTTTTGCTGACTTTTACAATAAGTTGTATACAATTGTGTGATTCAATTGCATGTTAATCATAGATTAATCTGTATTCAGGCAAGGTGATATCAGAAAGATACATTTTCTAAACTGAAAATATGTCAGTTGTAAATGAGTTCAAAATTGTTCATTCAAGGTATTCAATAGATGACAGTGCCATGGGAGGTTTAGAGGAAATACGGTAGAACTAGTAGAATGTGAAAATCACTTCCAAAATTTACATTGCTTTAAAACTCCTAGTGGAATGACATGAGAATAACACCAAATTCAATTTCTGGTTTTAAATTAAATAAAAAACAAAAAAAGAGAATTGAGTTTCTGTATCAGCTAATATTTTAAACAACAAAATCACTTTTTTTCATAAATAATTCATTGCTTTACACTTAATATATTAGTATCCTGAAAATACAAGTGATAAATAGTTTCTTCTCTTTTTAAATATTATAATGTCATAAGTAGCTTGGGATTTTTTTGGAAGAGTGTCATGTATGGTTTAAAAGATAATTATATACATACATGTTATCTGCTTAAATATATAAACCCATCACAGGTTTTCATCTATTTTTTAAAAATGAATAAATCTATGCATAGTTCTCCTTGTTTTATATTACTCTTTTGACAATTGAATTTTTACAGACATTAACTAAATTGCTAGATAGGAAGATATAGTTTCAAGAATTAATTTTCAGTAACTTCAGCTAACAATAAAGCTACTTGATGACAGGTAATTTTGATGTCATTTTATGAGTTGCCAAAGCATTAGCAAGAATTTTTTTTTTTTAAAGAGCTTAACCTTAATTTTACGGCATAAGAACATTGTTCTACTTAGCCAGATATGTAAGTATCTACCTAACAATAAAAATAATTTCTGCTTTTTTTTAAACATACGTGAATGTTCTTACTATGCTAATCATTTACCTATTTACTCCCAGATCCACTCCGGGTCCTTCTCCCTCTGGCTCTGATATCCCAAGAAATTACTCTTTCAGGATCTCCAGCCAATGTCCTGCAGCTAGTTTTTGCTAGTTGGAGGCATTGATGAGGGATTTGAAAGAGGGAGGAAGTTAAAAGCTGGAGTATTTTTTTTTTTTCCTTTCTCTGTGTCAGGCAACATCTGTATCAGCAGCATGTCTTCTAATTTTTGAACCCCTGCCCTCTGTGTCCCTGTTCTCACTTGTCAGTCCCCACTGCTGGGCTCTGCTAATTCTGCCTCCTTCCAATGCTGTCCACAGGTAAGGGAGTAGTAGCAGCTTTCTGCCAGTCCTAGGTTGCCTTTACAATCTCTTATTTGCTATATAAAAATTGCATATTAAATTTCTTATTTAAAGCACCTTTCATGGGTTCTATTTTCCTTGCTGAACTTTGATCAATTAAATTAACCAGTCTTGTTATCTGTTGTAGCACTAGAGAAAAAAAGATAGCAGTCTTAGAAATGAGGACTTTGAAGTCATTTCCTCAGCTTTAATGAGCATGCAAGGATTAATTCTTTAAAATAAACATACCTTATTTGTCACTTTAATGTGGGATCTTATTTGTCTCTACTGAATGTCTGGTGCCACAAGTGAAAATCAACTTCTGTTTACAAAACATGTTTAAAAAACAGTTTTTGCAAGTCTCAAACATCCAGTGAGACCATATACAATTAGATGAATTTTTACAGAAAGATTTTTAAAAAGTTGATACTTAAAAATGAATATTCCATGTATCTTCATTTTCAGCTAACTGTTAGATCTCCAGCTTTCTCCTTACTCTTGGCAGTCACTCTTACACTTCACAAATTTACAACAAAGAAGCATTAGTAGGATATAAGTAAAATTTCTGCCACTAAATCTGCAAATTTGCCTTAATCTTCAATCATTTTCTTCATTCCTCCTATTTATAAATTTCTTTACTTTTTCTTTGCATCACATTTCAGATTCTTGTCCTATCCATACTGTCTTGTATTTTCCATCTGTCAGTCTGAAAGTTTTTACCGCCATCATTTCCCATCAAACACACACACACACACATACACACACACACACATGCACACCCCTTCCCTGACTGTTCATTCCTATCAGATATGGATCAATTAATACATTTGCCCCTCATGTAGCCGAATTCCATGAATGAGTTGTTACTGGCATCTGCCTCTTAACAAGGTCAACATCAACAGTGGTATCCTGTTTTTATCTTTAGGTAGTACTTTACATCACTCACTTTTTATTTTTCCTTCATAGAACATTTTAAATTCTTATAGCATATCTACATTGCGTTTAACCTCTTACCCAGACAGTACATTTACTTCCTTTTGTTTATAATCTTCATGTGTTTTATTGACAAACATTTACATAAAAATTAGCTAAAGTTTATCAAGTGCATACCATGTATTGGGCACCCTTCTAAGTACTTCATATTGATTAATGCACTTATTTTTTTCAATACTCATTTATTATGGTCCATATAGAGGTCGTAGTTAGTATTATGAAGTAAAAGTTAACGGGTCTCACAGTATGAAAGAAGGCAAAAAGGAGAGTGCTGGGAGCGTGGAAAAGTTGGAGAAAGACATTATACATATATATAATATGTTTATATGTAATGTAAAGACATTGCACACACATATGGAGTAAAAATGCAATAGAAAATAAGACTGATGAACATAATACTAAATAAACTAAAACACTTTTATGACAGAAGAGAAAATTGTATAATATAAGTGCTTGGGTTGAAGGACAAAATTTTGTTCCTGGGATTAAAGAATGCTGGTAAACTGAAAAGATGAAGAAGTAATAAAAGCAGTGTCTTCATCCCTTTATATTGTTATGTCATTGAACTCTCTTACGGAAGGAGAAGATTACAAGCATATTGCCCCTTTGTTTTTCTCAATAAATTTTTTAAAAAGTATGATGATTGAAACTACTAGTATCAATCAAGATAATCTAGGATATGCAATGATAACACTCAACTGTAACACATCAATGATTTGAAACCACACCCAGACTGGTGGAGTGGCCACTCAAACATTACTAATACTGGAGCAGAAGGCTCTGTGCAGTCTAATTGGCAATTAAAAGAGCCAGTCTGGATATGACATGAGTCAGGTGAAGTGTACCCAAACTGATTGGCTTGATAGATATTTAATGGTTGTTTATTCCCAAGCAGTGAGGCTATCCTACCCATTCACTAGCTAGATCAGAGCTGTGTCCTAATGAACATGGGTACTCTACATACATATTAAAACACACTTATTGCTCAGAAGGGTATGATGGACTTGGGGATTCAGAGAGGAAGGTTGGGAGGAGGGTGAGAGATGAAAGACTACACACTGGATACATTGTACACTGCTTGAGTGATGGGCGCACTAAAATCTCAGAAATCACCAGTAAAGAACCTATCCATGTAACCAAACTCACCTGTATTCCCTAAACTATTGAAATAAAAACAAATCAAAACAGTTTTTGGTTGTGTTGCCGTGTTATTGCTATTGCAATGCAAAATATGAAAAAACAGAGCCAGGAATATCTAAGTCAGTTAAAAATAGTTTATTCGTGCTCCCAGAAAACTCAGAGGCCATAAAATAAATAGTTGGAAGCAAAAAAACTAGAATTGCAGAAAATTAGAGTGAACAAATTTGCAATGAGGAAAATAATGCCAGCAATGCAACTACTTATTTATGTGAAAAAATATTTCCAAAATATCAACAAAACATTTAAAAAGTGGCAAATAACCTAAACAATCATTTAATTAAAGTGATAAGTGATCAAATAAGACATAAAAATAAATTAACTCTCTAGAAATCTGAGATACACAAATGAAAGACTTAGAAAGTGTTTTTATAAAATTCATAAGATTATAGAAAAGTATAATTCCTATTCTTATTAAAACAATAGTAAAATGCTTATTATTATATATGCTGATGGGATTGTAATCAGAAAAAAATGTTTTATGAGACATTTTGTTCATAGGAATCAATTATAATGAGATGGTATTAAATAGAAAGAATATCAACCATAAAGAGAGGTTGCCTAAATTTGAAATCAAATCATAGCATTCACCACTTATGGATGAAAACTTGACATGTTAACCATTTAAATATTTTTTTATTTCCATCCATCTCATAGGAATTAAAAACATACCTAACAGTGAGCAAAAGATGCAGCCTAATGAGGTTCAGTGAAGCATTGTTTATTTTACCAAAACTGGAGAAAACATAATAAATTATTCTGTGGAGAATTCGCCATACAGAAAATGAACATATCTCCATAACATATCTCCATAATATATTTTTAAATATATTGCATTCATCTGAAAAGATATTTAAAATATTATTATGTGGCAAAAACCAGTGAAGAAAGAGTATGTGCAGCCTTTCCCACTTTTAGAAAGAATATATTAGTGTAAGAACAAATAAACACAAGAATCTACAAACATTAGAGCAGTTTCCTTCAGCAGATACAATTATGAAGGAATTTTACCTTACTATTAATTTTAAATATTTTAATAATGAATAACCTTAAATCACTTTTATGATAGAAAATAGAAACATAACAACAGAAACTGATGAATTCATTTAACGTATATTCCAAAATACTATGTTGGTAGTAGGCTAACAACTTAGAAAAGTCCATGTACCACGTGCTACACATGACAGTTTTAAAGTACCTTTAGTAACATCTGACAAGAGTTGATAATATAACACTTATGACCATTGTACAGAATAAAGAGCCGATACTACTGATAAAGGCATATTACCCACAACTGGGGCATAAAATTTTCATTTTCTATTAAGATTCATTTTATACAAGTCCTTTAAATGGCCTCTTACGAGCCCATTCCTGCTGTCATCCTATCCAGCTTGCTTACATAAACAGAAATTTAACAGCCCATATTCTTGAAGCAGTACACTTAACATTAAGTGGATGCTTCTCTGAAATAGTGATACACATGTTTATTAGGAAATATGATGATATTTATCATTTAATGTTATGCATTATTTGGTATATGGAAAATTCTGTAAAGTGGAAGCAATTTCCAAATACATAAATTATTTTCTAATGGGCATTTCAAAAACAGTAGATCCATTTTCTGAGTTTTGAATCTGAACAAGAACAATTCTATTTGCCCTTGATCTATATTGTGTTGTATTGATGTGATATTTCATGGGCCATTATTTTATAAACCAGATTTCTAACATACTTAGGACTTAAGTTATATCAGTACATCCAATCAACTGCTGCTATCCTCAGTTTTCATAATATTTGCAATATATTTATAATAGCTTCTTAATAGAGGTAAGTAAAATTATAATTAAAAGCAAGACTGTGTGTTTGTCACAAGAGAAGAATGTTAAAAGATGTTGTTACTATTAGGATTACTAACAATGCTATTATTTTACTATTATTATAGTCTTCAAAGCAGGCGTGTCCAATCTTTTGGCTTCCTTGGGCCACATTCGAGGAAGAAACACTCCCTTGGGCCACACATGATATATACTAACAATCGCTGATGAGCCAAAAAAGAAAAAAAAGCTCACAATGTCTTAAGAAAGTCTACCCACTATGTGTTAGGCCACATTCAACGCTGTCCTGGGCCACATGCAGCCCGTGGCCCACGGGTTGAACAAGCTTGCTTTAAAGTAATAGCATTGTGCTTGATAAACACCTGGATGTATTTCTCTCAAATAATTACTAGTGAAGTTTATAGAACTACATCTGAATTTTGAAACTTGTCTCTAATTAGACAGAAGCATAACAAGCAACATTCTTTGCTGTCTGTAAGTAACTACAGTTTTTAGTTATCCAAGTGTTGGAGTTGGGGCAGGCAACAGAAAGAACGTAGTACTTGTCTGCAGAATACCCCTGATTATCTCTTCAAGAAAAGGAGACTTGGAATAGGTCTTGTCTTCTTCATTTAAGTGTGCCCTTTGGAAAACATATTTGAACTTGTATGCAAATGACTTTCAGAGAGTTTGCAGCCTGGCAGAGAAAACCATGCTTTGTTGACCTTGTTCAAGACTCCCAGAAGAGGGGCAACTTCCCTAGCTCCACACCAATCAGCTTTTAACATTTCATGGATTCTAATATCCACGATTTGTTGAACACAGCAAATATCAACCCATCAAAGTTACTTCATGAAGAGAAGCACCCATTCTCCTTGATTTATGATGGGGTTATGTCCTGATAAGCCCATCGTAAGTTGAAACTATTGTAGGTAGAAAATGAATTTAATATGCCCAAACTGTTGAGCGTCATAGCTTACCTTTAAACAAGTTCAGAGCACTCATATTAGCCTACTGTTGGGCATAATCATCTAACACAAAGCCTAGTCTATAATAAAGTGTTGACTATCTTGTGTGATTTATTTAAAGTAAAAGGCAAAATGGTCGTATGGATGCTGAAAGCATCATCCATAAAGTTTTAAAATCATTAAGTCACACCATGGTAAGTCAGGGACCATCTGTAGTAAACTTTCTTTCATAAGGAATACAAGTAATAGCCCAAATAAACATCTTAAGGAAAGAACATAAAAGACTGGGGAGAGGGGTAGTTGTCGAGAGTGGGGAACATGAAAAAGAGAGAGAGAGAGAGACAGATGTCAGAGCCATTTTTCCAGGTGCTTAAGGATTGTCACAGGGCAGGACCTTCAGGGAGAAAAAGTTAGGAACATGTTTCCACACTAACATCCATGCTAACATTACCTCCCATAGGAGTATTAAGAAAGCTCAGTGGTGCCTCTCAATCTTATATGATGTTTCAATTATCTTTATGTATCATCCAGTGTTTTGGGAACCGGTGAAGAAGCTGGCCACATCTTAGTGTAGCACAAGTTCTTATCCTATGCCTCTTTTACCTCATTAGATATTAAAGGGAAGTTGTTTCACATGTTGTATGTAGATGACCGAATAGAAAACAAATCATGAGCAATGCTAAGCTTTAGTAATTACTGATCATAACTTTAATTGCCACTCAGTTGCATCTAGAAATAGGTGTCATTTAGTCCATCTGTTAAGGTTCTCCAGCAAAACAGAACCAACAGGATGTGTTTACATATAAAGAAAGAGATATTTATTTTAAGAAATTGGTTCATGTGACTGCGGAGGTCTAGCGAGTCAAAAATCAAGGTGCTGGCAAGGTTGGCTTCCTTTGAGGCCTCTTTCCTGGGCTTGTGAATGTTGGACCACTTATTGCCTCTCCACATAGTCTTCTGAGTGTCTTGAACTCCTCTTATAAAAACACCAGTTAGATTGGGTTATGGCCCACTCTAAAAGTCTCATTTTAACTTAACCTATCTCCAAATACAGTCACATTTTTAGGTAGTGGGGGGTTAGGGCTTAAGTAAATAAATCTTGGGACACCATTTAGCCTGTAACCATCCAAAAGTGAAATTTATGTTTCTCCATTTTGTTATTTATTGCTGTAATATTATTTTAATAATGAATTATTTGTAGGTAATGGTGAAGCATGTAATCAAAACTTCTGTGCCTGCTAAAATACTTTTAACCACAAGTTAGAAAAACAAACACATAACCACCCAACAAAACAAATTCTTACAAACAAACGTTGAAGCAAAAACAAGTACAGATTCACCAAACTGAAATAATGGTTAGAGATGTTTCAGAGTTGGCTTAATCCCATTACCCTGGCTCTGATCCTTAGTGATTCTGTCAGGTCCACCCTCTGCTATGTGCAGCCTTTCTCCTAGCACTGGTTCCTGGGGCAGCTTAGCTACAGCCTCATACCCTCAAGTAATAATGTCCAGAGGGAGAAGGAATTGTACTTTCTGAAGTTTTCTTTAAGCATGGCATAATTTCTCCCTGAATCCCTCAGGAAACGTCTTTTTTTATTTCATTTGTTTGACTAAGGTCACTTTTCCATTCCTGAAGCAACCCCATGTCCGTCAATAAGCTTAGCCTGATTCCTACGTTATTTACTAGGAAGATAAAGGAGGTATTGTGATTAACTTTAAGGTCAAACCTAGTCAATCCCCCAAATTTGTGGAACCAACAGTGGTGGAAAGGCAGACTAGATTTGGGGGCTAACACCATAAAGACCTCTACAATTGCCTGTGAAAAAGAAATGTAACTTGCAGTTTAAACTTTAGCACAAACACATTTAAATGAAGAGCATATTTCATAGAAATAATGGCAAATGATTTTCTGTAAATGTGTGCTATTTCTGCGGAGGTTGAAGAGATTGGTGTTGAAGGGCTAATAATTGTATTACTTCCTGTATTAGATTATGGTCCAGTGACTATAATGTCCTTAAATCACAAGAAAATAAGTTGGTTTAATATTGCCTCCCAGGACATAGAATGTTTGCTTATTGTGTGAAATGTTGCATTTTAACTGGGAGCAATGGTAGTTTAATTTCATTTCCAGTGCCTTGAAAACATCTAAAATGTTCATCTCTCTACTACCATTGTAAATTAGGAAATATCAACTCCAACTTCTGACAACATTTATTTTAGCTTATTTTCACTTGGTAGGTTCTTACACATTTGATAAAGAATATGACAGGTTCTTAGAACTCTGAAAATTTTTTTTATGTGTAAGCCCTTTTATTGTGCTATAAAGTGCTTACTATTTTGCAAATATTTTTGTAGTTTGAAGCAAAAAGGTGCAGCTCTTAATTTTACATTTGAATGTCTACATAGATTACCAGTTACTAACATAGCCTAACACCAATATTCATAATATGCAAGGGATTTATTTTCATCATAATGTAAGCAATATGACAATTTTTTGTGAAATATGGTGAGAAAGTAAAAGCTTTCTTTTGGAGAATTTTCCAATCATGATGGTCCTGCACCTGTGGTAGCATCAGCATATACGGAGTATGAGTGTTTGGAACAATGAGTATTTATGACTTCAGGAAGAAAGCATGAAACAATATTCAGTGATTTCACCTGAACTCAGTCTTCAGTATATTCTTGAAGAGCCATAGAACAATGAAGTAATTTTGTTAAATACTCAATGATTATATAAATAAATGAGATCTAACTTAACAATTATGACTAATGAGGTCCAGAAGTATGGAAAATAAGCTCTCCTTGGTCAGAACCTTGCTGCTTATAGATAAATTGAATTGCCCAAAGAATGTTCATTGAATATGGATAACTTGAGTTCATCCCGGAGGCGATCCTCTGAGGACTGCAGAACATATCTCAGAATCATCCCACCAAAGAGTGAGGATCTAGGGTGTTTATCCATCAATTTCTATTCCCTGTGGGTTAAGCATTGCCTTTGGTATAATTATTGTCCTGAATGTATGCCACACCTATCACCACTCTCAGCAACGTGCAGTCTCAAAGCTTGCTGAAGCAGGGAAAGGTAGGAAGCAGTCTGTGCTCTGTGCATAAGGGACCACTCTGCAGGTGAACTCCAGGGTAAGAAAGAGGATATGAATAGGACACTGACAGTTTCTGCTATTGTAAGTTAGGCTATGTTATGGTAAGAAAAATATATCCACAGACACCTGTGCCTCATTTCTAAATACATCTAGAATAGATAGGAAGAGGATTCTGCTTTGTGCAGTCAGTGAGAGATCCAGACTATTGGAGGAGCTGCCACCTCATCAGGGCATATCCTAGAACTCATGCCACTTCTGTTGTGTAGCATAGATAGAGAAACAAGAAAATTGCAGAGAAGTTTTATTACCTCAGCATGAAAGTAGCACACCTCACCACAGCCAAGAACTGTTCATAACTAGTTGCATATCCCAGTCTTACTTTCGGGAGGCAGAAAGTTATTGAGAAAGATATGTTCTACCTGCTTGCCATTACTCTCTGTGTTACGTTCTATCAGTCTGGTCATAGTAGAAATAGTAGTGGTGGGAATAGTTGTTGTAATAGTAGTTGTAATAGTACGTAGTCATCATTGTAATCATTGTAATTAGTGATGTATAAAGAATCTTCACAACAAAAGAGAGTTGAGAAATTTGAAATATTTTCCAGAAGGTATTATATTTTACAATGTAATTGTTTGACGTTAAGAAGACAGAAGTTAGTTATCATCCCAACTATATCCAATTAGTATACTTTCAGTGTAAACCAGAGGAAAGCCCATCCCAAAATAATTTAAGTACTACTAGCAGTACTGAAAAGTCCAGAGTACAGAGCATATCAGGATAGCTTGCTGCAAGAGTACAAATACTGTCATTTATAATCTTACATTTGATTCTGTCCTCTGTGGGGCCTCCATTCCAGTTATTCAGACAAAACTAGGTTCATGATAGAATGTAAAGGAGATGGGTTCAGAATAGAGATGGAGAAGCAATAAGAGTACATGAAGTTTAATTCTTCCTTGACAACGACTATTTTAAGATATTATTTGCTTTCTGGGCCAATAAGCTGCTTGCTTTGATTATTTCCCTAGAGGATACTGTTCATGGCTTCATCAAAAGCAGAGGCATGGTATTCAATTTTGCTTGCCTGAACCTCCCTCAACTTTTGGATTTCGGTGAGTCCACTCTATGCAGGCACTATGTATGGGCATTTAAGCACCTCTCTAGATGTTCTTCTTGCTCGTAAGATAAAGCTGCTTCAAGTAGATTCTTTCTCCCATGGATCATTTCTGGATCACAGGAAACATACATGAATTCTCCTCTTAGCCAAAGTATAGGTATGCAATTTGGTGCCAAACAGGAAAAACATTCTCCTTCAGACCCATCATTAAATTCATAGTTGCCCCTGCTCTTTGGGATTTTCCAGATATGATTTCAACACTGGCCCACTGTGTCTACCTAACTGCAACAGACACAATTACAACTCCCCAAGTCGTCCAAATGAAGTCCCTATATAAGGCTTATGGTGGGGGAAAATTACCACCCACCACACTCTCTCTTCAGGAAGGTGCATTTCTCACAGAGCTATCCAAAGAAAATCTGATTATGTATCATTTTGCCAACTTCAACAGGTAGGCCTTCTTATATTTAAAGAGGGTAAGGAGGTTTAAGAGTGCCATGGATTGATTTCCTTGGTCCCCATCAAATTCATATGTTGAAACTGAATCCTCAATGTGAGTGCTTATATTTATGTGAGGTTTTTGGGAGGTAATTAAATCACAGGGTGGAGCCCTTACTAATGCAATTAGTGCCCTCTTAAAAGAGGCTCCTGAGAGATAAATGAGAAATAGTGAGCACAGAGTGAAAAGACAGCTGTCTATATGCCAGGAAGTGGATGCTCACCAAAGCTAAAATCTTCCCCTGCCTTTGTCTTGAACTTGCCAGACTCAAGAACTGTGAGAAATACATTCCTGTTGTTTATAAGCCACAAAGTCTACAGTATTTTGTTTCAGCAGTCCAGACATACAATGACAAGTTTTTTAATGATCTGTAATACTAATTGTATTTGAGTTCTACTAAGTATTAACATTTCATTAATCTCTTTTGTCTTAGAGTATCAGTCAAAACTCCCATTGTAAGAGAACCTACGCACTCTTGGGTTTGGTTCAAATCCACTTAAAAAAAGTGATAATTACTTTCTCAATATCTCAGAAAATGTTTCATTGGCCCTGATTGAGTGATGGGTCTATCCCTAATATAATCCCTGAGGAAAAAACGTACTTTGATCCCCTTCATGTCTGAGCTGGGAGACGGAGCTCCCACAGAGCACGTTATAAGAGGTAGAGAATGGATGGTTCTCCCATTTTGGTTGCAAAAAAAGTAGATTCCACTTCAAAACCTTATATTGTGAAGCAGGCAGTGAGGGGAGCAATTGAGGGCTTTTTTTGGCTACAGGTAACACAATTAATGGTGTTAATAACAGTATCATTTTGGTGCATTAATCGATTATTGATTAAGGGAGTAAAGGTGGCAAGAAGAGTTGGTATTGTACTTCTTCTCTCCTATGTTGTCAAAGATCTCCTTGCTGTTTCTTTCATGGCCTTTAGCTACCTGATGGCTTCCAGCAGCTTTTGTGTTGTTCTTAGGATTTGCCTGAATAAAAAATACAATTTTGCATTTTTTATAACCATTTGAAAACTCTTTGGACTAACACTTGTATTTGAAATTATTACCATGACAATCATTACACACATCTATCCAAGATTTTATTTCTTTAGGACATTCTGTATCTAAATTTCTAGGACTTCTTAAGAAGGGAGAAAAAGGAACATCATACACAATTATTTGTATAACCTTTAAAGTATGGTTAGAACAGAATGAAACTTTTGATTATTTTATGTATTTTATTATGTACCTTTTGTCCATGTCAAGTGTCACTCTAAGTCAAGATGCTGTTTCTCATGTTTCTGTTAATTATATTCTCTAACAGTAGCATGCGTACGGTTTTAATATTCTCTAAGCTTTAGTCAAGGGCAGTTTTGTTCCTTAAGCCTTCATATATTCAACAGCTTTCACCAAAATAATACATTCAATCTTTAAGCCAATTTTCTATGTCAGATAATTATTTAAAATGTCATGGTTGGTTGCTTTAATTTCATCACCCCTTCAAAAGACCATTTGGGCTCTAAAATGGTTACATATGTCTTGGTTAATGTCCTCTGTCATGGTGCCTTCAGCTGTCTTTTCATTTCTGGACCTAGAAGACCTATTCAATTTCCATTATATTGTATGGCTAATCAAAAGAAGACCTTTACACCCTACTTATTTAGCTGTCATAAGTACCTGCATCAAAAGAAAAATACAAACCAAAATAATCTAAATAAGCATTTCTTAAGGTTATGACTCCTGCACTGAATTTATGGAAATATTTTTGATCAATTTCTGGCTTTTGAGTATAATTAGTACAAGTGATCAGAGAATATGAATCAAGTTTTCATAAATTGTTATCATTTGTGGAACTCTTTCCAGAGCTAAGAGGAGACAACTGTTTGCATACCTAGTTCCTAGTGATATTCATGAGCAGACAACTGTCAAGCTCTAGCTTCAAGTTTATCATCATCTGATTTACAATAATTTATTCTTTGGTGCCAAATTAAACCTTTTGTTCCTAACTGCAAAGAGTTATTAAGATTAATAGTTTGTCCCCACAAAAGATTTTTGATAAATTTCCCTTTTGTCTTCCTTTTGTGATGCGGGAGAATGGAGGGAACCTTTCAGAAAGAGTGACAATGGATCTGTTGCAGAGATAAAATCAACAGCAACTCTCTGAATTTACTTCCAACAAACAACATTAAAATAAACGATACAGGATGGGACTTCTGTGAATCTGTTAGTCAATGGTGGTGTTTTTTTCTTGAAATATTTTAAACTGCTCTATTTCTACCTCCTGGATCCTTCCAAATTCTATCACCATCTACTTTGGGTCCATTGGATTAATTATTTTACCTGCTCAATTTTACTAATTATTTATATTATTGGAGAAAAAATATTGCAAATACTTTTAATAAAACTCAACACACATACAATGTAAGTGGGAAAATAAAGCAGAGAAACAGATGCATTCAGATTAATCTATAAAATATACTGTAATATATGTCCTAACGATATATTAGAGTGAAAAACTCTAGTTAAAACTTTAGGAGTAGCAAAATATTGCCAGTCATTTGCAGACATATGAAAAGAAAATCAGATGCCCAATAAGAAATTACTGAAGCATTGTTAAAGCAGACTTTGTCTCCTTTAGGAATCACTCTCTTTCTAATCCCAATTTTTTTGTTTGTTTGTTTCTTGGAAAGTTACAAGTCTGTATGCAATTTACTTGGTATTTTCTTGAAAAAAAAGGACAAAAATATCTGGAACCTAGGTTTAACTCATTTCTGGATAGATTATTCATATTTGTAACCAGATATAATTCTTGCTTAAGTACTTTGAATACGTTTTTCACAAAACACTGTGCCTAGTTACATGTTATATCAACCACAAATTGTACTTTTAATATTTAAGGTGGAGTTCTTTCTATTAGAAACAGCTTCTCTTAAAAAGCATTTATTTTATTTATTTATTTTTGAGACAGGGTCTCACTCTGTCACCCAGGTTGGGGTGCAATGGCGCGATCTTGGCTCACTGCAACCTCTGCCTCCCTGGCTCAGGTGATGCTCCCACCTCGGCCTCCCAAATAGCTGGGAATACAGGCATGCACCATCACAACTGGCTAATGTTTTTGTACTTTTTGTAGAGATAAGGTTTTGCTACATTGCCCAGGCTAGCCTCAAACTCCTGGACTCAAAGGATCCGCCTGCCTCAGCCTCCCAAACTGTTGGGATTACAGGCATGAGCCACGGCCCCCGGTCTTAAATAGCTTTTAAGAAACACTTTTTACAAGAGACAGTAAAAACAGGAAAAGAATAAGAGAATAAACCCTACACTACAGAACGAACTGGTTATCATTTACTAACAAATGGTACAAGCACCACATGCAATATATCCCCTCTCCTATCACATCTACTATGATATATATCTACATTTATGTATGTGTGTGTATATATTTACACACATCTATACCTATGTAATTATATCTTAAAATTCTAAAATAAGGAACATGGTCTAAGCTAGGATCTTACTACATAGTTAAAATCAATACAAGTTTTACTTTTCCAGGAATTTTAAACTGCGGGATTACTGCATATGATTACTGTGGAGAGGAGATGAATGTTAATAAATGAAAGTGCATAAATTATATCCCTATTGATTTGTTTGAATTCCCCTTTCGTAGAGAATTAGTGGAAGCCTTAGCTTAGCTAACTGTTGAAGTGCCAGCAACACTTTGGTTCACCTTTTCTTCAATATTTTGATTCTTTTTGCCATAAGATGCACATCTCTGAAAAATACTGATTTGCTTTCACAAGACCTATTAACTTTCTAGTATCAGATCTTACATTTTAATTGCAGAGAGAATCTAGTTCCTCCAGCTGCCATTGCTTAAATACTAAGAAGCTTCCTGCAACACCTTTAATTTAACAGCAGCATGTCTACTAGTCCATGCTATTATCTTTCCCTCTTTCATTAATCTATGCAGTATTAGAACTTCTATAGAGGACATGATTGAAATGCAGACTTGCTCTGAGCACCTCATAGAGCTGCAGCTCTGGCGTGGACTGTGGAAGCCTCCACTATTTTAGGGCAGTTGGGTATGTTTTTCCTATGAGCCAGTGGCCGTTTCTCTAAAGTGCTTTGTGCTTTAGTGACTTCTAAAATCAAAACTTGATACAGGCTGGGCACGGTGGCTCTTGCCTGTAATCCTGGTACTTTGGGGGCTGAGGTGGGAGGATTGCTTTAGCCCAGGAGTTCAGGACTAGCCTAGGCAACATAGTGAGGCCCTTTCTTTACATAAAGTAGAAAAAATAGCCAAGTGTGGTGATGCACACCTGTAGTCCCAGTTACTGAGGAGGCTGAGGTTGGAAGATTGCTTGAACCCAGGATGTTGAGGCTGCAGTGAGCTTTTATTATGCTACTAAACTCCAGCCTGACAGAGTGAGATCCTGTCAAAAAAAAAAAAAAAAGAAAGAAAGAAAAGAAAAGAAAGGAAACAATAAGAAAAGAAAAGAAAAAAAGTAAAGTAACTTGATGCAACAATTGAAGTAAAAACTAAAGTCCTTGGGGGGGAATATCTGACTCTGCAGTTATTTAACTCTGACATAGTCATTGCTAATAATTTCCAGTAGCTTTATGGCTAAGTTCATCACAGCATACACGATACTAAGACTTGCTAGATTCTGAGGTTCTTTAATTGTAGAAGGTTAAAGTAATTTGGATTTGTTTTTTGATCCTCAGTTATCAACAAAAATGTTTAAATTATGCTCAGTATTATCTGGTTAAAACAGCAAGAAATTAGATGAAACATGTTAATTTAAATATCTATAAAATAGTCAAAAACTTTAAAGTTAATATGTAAAGCAACAAAATTCTGTTTTCTGGAAAAGTAATCTATGTGCAAAGAACTTTATTAAGGAAACATCTTTCATTTTACAATAATGAAAGATAAATAAATTGCCACTGTGGTTATTTTCACTTTCTTAAATACAATCACATTTTGTGTCTGTCAGACTGAAGATAAGAACACGTAATTAATTCATTGATAGAAACCATTATGGTTTGCATTTCACTATTTTTATAATATTCATGTAGACTATATTTTTCTTTGCTAACAAGAATAATAAATAATGTTTCATGTGTTTTTGAAATTTGTTAAATTAGCTATTAAAAACTATTTGGGATTCAAGAAGATTATGAAGTATAGCTGACACATGGAGACATGTATTTAGCTGATATGTAGCAACTGTTAATCAGGACCAGTATGAATAAGTAATGTATATTATAAAAACTATAAGCAGTGATGACAAAAAAAAGAATACAAGATATTTTCATGAACTTCAATATATGGAATCACATAATAGCAGCAATTAACAATCACTGCAAATGAATATACAATAATCGATCATTCAAAAAGTGAAAAAGAAAATTAATTAACAAGCTAATTAAAAATCACAGAATGCCCTCAATTATTCTGTTTAACTAAGATCATCTTTTTAGTTGTTCAGTTGAGAATTTGGTCTAATTATTCAAATAAATTTCAGAGAAACATCAACCATATAAAAACCTCTATTCTGGGCATTTAAATGTAGACTATTGAATATTCTTAATGAACACACAGCCCATCTGTCATTCCTTTGATCATTTTAGTATATCTCCCCTTTTCTGTCCTTAAATTAAATTATCCTTCCCTTTTATAGATGGATCAGAGATAGCAGCTTTTTAATAAAATAAAGTCAACTTGTAACACTGTGATCTTTTTATTAGATTTTTTTTTTCAAATACTAGTGCTTTGGACTGCTTCCATTTCCTTATACCTGAACTGAGATTCTTTTTTCTGCTGTGTCCAGACATTTTCAAACTGTCTTGTCCATGTGGTCATGAATTAGGCTTTATAAAACAGAATAATTATATTTTGTGACTAATTGTCAGCTGTTTCTACTAAAGAGAATCAAGGTTTATTTTCATTTGATTATTTGCATTATACTCTACATGAGTGTATTTGAACAGCTTTCATACTAGTTACACACAAACACAAATCACAGACAAAAAATGTTTTAAATTTTCTAATGCAACCTAAGCCATTTAAAATGTAAATTGAAGCATAATTACATTTTTTGAACAAATTTAAACAAGCATTTTGTTTTTAAAGTCTCTGTATGCTTTTGCATGAGTGTGCGGCAGCTCTTATGAGCTAAGTTGTTCAAGGGCCACAGAGAGTTTTATTATTTATAAAGAGAAAACTGTGTAGCGCATGGACTCCAGGTCTCCATCCATGTTAAATCTTTAATAATTTGGTTTGATTTGTTTCTGCATCAACCTTCTTTTTTTTTAATTTAAGGATTTATTTTTGCCTTGTCCCAACTCAGTACCTCCTTTTGTTTCCAAAAACGTAGCCACTTACTCCAATAATTAGTCAGTCATGTAGATTTTCCTGTATAATGAAGAAGAGAAATAGGGGAGAATTTTGTATCAATCCACTAATCACCTTCCTCAAAACCGTTTTGTTGCCACAGTCACTGTCCAACCTTCTGGCACAAGTGGGGATCCTTTATACTTCTCCTTTTCATTGTCTTGTTTTTCAGGCTTTAGACTCCTCCTAGTTTTTCCATCTAGCCCTTCACCAGTTTGGGATGCATTCCACATCCTCATGCAGAGCAAATCAACACAGTTTCAGTTTCAACCTCTAATCTTTAGTCTGCAAATCTACCTCTACTGCTTCCAAGGTATCTGTAGAGGAGGGAGGGTGGTAAATTTTAAAAAGAAACAGAAAGTTACATGAAGATTGATAATGTGCTTTAACTATTTGCTGAAAAGGGAAAGAAAGAAAGTGAGAAAGATGGAGAAAGAGAGAAAATTGAGCATATTTCTGGTATTTCCATCTTCACTAGAAATACTAAATTATATTATGTTGCATTGTTACTACATTTAAAGCATTTATCTAAAGGTTATATTAGGAGATACACAACCTATATATTTCCTAAATACCTATTTATCTTTAATTTTCATAAAAACATTTGAGCTAGTTTATATTAGCTCAATTTATAGAGGACGGAATTTAGGAAATTGTCCCATTTTACAGATGACGTAATTAAGGAAATTGTCCAACTTTGCCTTGCTGGTGAGGGTAGAATTGTGATTAGCATCCAGGAGGTCTGACTCTAGAGATGATGCTCCTATGACTACTTTGCCATAGCTTAAACAGCTTGTGGGCTGTTGCTCCTGGTCTGGCATGGTGCTGGATAAATATTTTCAAGTCCTGGAATACAATTTAGATAATGAAGATTTTCAAATGGTCTACCCCCTATGTCTGTCCCTGGCATTTAACATTTGTTTTATGAATATAGACACTTTGACATATATGATTGCTTACTCTATCCGTAAACTAATATGAATCCTTGATGATGTTTCTCATTTACTTAACAAGTCCTTTTCTCAAAGGTAGTACAAAGAAACTTCATTTTAAGCCCTACATAAATCATCAAGAATTCCAAATCCATGATGACTGAACAAATGTGGTGTTGTGGTATATTGCATTGTTTTACATTCCCCCTTCTATTAAAATCACTATTGGTTTCTTTTGCTTTACTATATTTTTTTTAAGTCCTGGGCAGGCAAGTATGTGGCTTATTTTCTGAGTCTTTGTGAATTTTTGGTACAGTTATCCAGAGTTCAAATAGAGGGTTAAATAAGACTACCATTGACTCAGGTATTTCATTATTAGGGACCTCTTTGCAGCCTGGGCAATTTCACAAACCCATGTAGATATTACTCCAGCACAAAGCAAAAGGACTGTATGAACCTTCTAGTGTTAAAGACTAGAACTCTGTATGAATTATTTTTTATTCTGAAAGCCATATAAAATAATCAACACAAGTAGGGAGACAATACAGTTTTTCTTGCATTTTAGGAGACTCCGAGGACCAAATCAATTCTGATTCTCTAACTTCCTACATAGTGTATTTTATTAACTAGAAAGATAGAGTTTACTAAATGGCACTTTTATTGCTCCCTTTGCCTGGGAAGAGAGCAGTGGGATCTTTAGCTTCTTTATTACAAAAGCAGTCAGATATTTTATACAGTAATAAAAGCACCAGCTGCCATTTGAGACAGCTAAAGCTATGCGATAACTACTATGAGTACAACATTAGTAATATTTTCTAAGAAAAGTGTTCATTAAAACGTAAGTTTTTCCCTAACCCCAAACACTTCTGGGACCATAAATAGTTATAGACAAGCTACCTTAAACTGATTAGAGAAAAACCACGTTCGGTAATACTTTTGAATACCTCAACTATTAATACATACAATAGGAGAAAATACAGTTATCACCAAAATGAATGGGGGCAGCACATTTATTTCCCTCAAAAGTGCATACATTTTTTTCACTTGTGCAAATGTTATATTTCCAATCAATATATAAAAGGAGAAAAATGGTAGAATGCATTTGTTATTATTAAAATTTGGAATTTTTTTTGTTAGAGCTGCTGTGTCTTACAAAGAAATCTCCCAAATCAATTAACTGCTCTAGTTATTAACACTTACTAGCAACTACTGTCCGCAAGTCAGTAGCTAAGAGCATAGCATACAAGGAAGGGAAAACACTATCAGTGTCTTCTACCAGTCAGTATTATAATCGAAGAGATGAAATTTAAGTACGTGAAATGATACTTAGTAAAGTCAAACAAGTGCTTGTGAAAACTATTTTCACAACTCCTAGCCTAAGAGTTCAGTGGTAATTTGGCAAGGGTTGTAAGAGTAATTTTCCAGAAAGAAAATAAGATTTGAGATGGTTCTTGTAAGATGGGTACTATATATTCCCATACTGTAAACAAAATTATGCAAGATTTGACTAATAGAGAAATTACAACCCAGAGCCTGCCACTTGGTAAGAATCCCAATATTTGTTAAATAAATACTACAATAAGAAATTTTAGTTTGCACAACAAATATATGAGATCCATACTATTACTATTTGCAACCTACAGATAACAAATATAAAGCTAAGAGAGTATCCTTGACATTGACAATTTCCGTCGTAGAGGAACTGAGTAGTCAGACTCTGAAGCACAACATTCTGATCCAAATTATTATACAGAATTATGTGTGAGCTTAAGTGAAACTTGGAACAATAATTTGTCTAGAGACTGAAATTTGTGGAGGAAGAAAGTTGTTTCGGATCAGGTTTTGAAGGTCTTTAATGTTAGGTTGAAAGAATTAAGGTTTAGTAATAGAAAACAGGAAGGAAGTGGCTTTGTAAGAAAGTGTGGAATGTGTCCTAAAAGTCTATGATTTTTTTATTGAAATGTGTTCTATTTCTTTCAAATGCAAGAAGAAAGAATGCCTTGCTTCTTATTTCAGTAATCCTTAAGAATAGGCATTATAGGGCCGGGCGTGGTGGCTCAAGCCTGTAATCCCAGCACTTTGGGAGGCCGAGACGGGCGGATCACGAGGTCAGGAGATCGAGACCATCCTGGCTAACATGGTGAAACCCCGTCTCTACTAAAAAAAAACAAAAAACTAGCTGGGCGAGGTGGCGGCGCCTGTAGTCCCAGCTACCCGGAGGCTGAGGCAGGAGAATGGCGTAAACCCGGGAGGCGGAGCTTGCAGTGAGCTGAGATCCGGCCACTGCACTCCAGAGCAAGACTCCGTCTCAAAACAAAAAAAAAAAAAAAAAAAAAAAAAGAATAGGCATTATACTGGAAACAGGGTAAATTAGCATAAACTCTTGAGACACGGACATAGATGTTTTAGGGCACTTTTATTTTTCAAATCATATCCTTCCTGAAATCTGAAACATGTTATATGTGATAAAATCACTTTCCTATGTTATATGTGATAAAATCACTTTCCTATATTATTTTTCCCTAAAACCACTAGTTACAGAATCAATATTGTATCTTATAACCCATGGTACCTTTGTTAGAATTTAGGAATAAGGTCATTTGAAGAATAAAATATAATACAAAATAAAATACAATCTTGAATAGAAATGTAAGAAAAACATTCTAAAATATAAGAAAAATAAAAAATTAAACCTTAGAGGACAGAGAAAGTATCAAAAATAGAGATACATTTATCTTGCACTTTAAGGAATAAATGAATTTTTCATAGTGCAATAGGGTAAGAAAGGTGATATATGCTCATTTAATTGTGAACTAAGACCTTGCTAAGTAATGGAGAATTTTTTAAAAAGTGGAAGCCTGCTTACTTATGTGTCATTTCAGGTAGGCAGTAAAGATTAAAATAGTATGATTGATAGCTATGTTGCTTTCATCAAGTTAAACAAACTCCGTAATTTCCCAATTCCTAATCCGTAAAACTGCCACGCATTTAGGGCCATAAAGGCTACTGCTCTCTGACATCCCCCAAAGCCCACCATAGGGACTTGCTCCTTTGTCTTCTGCATGCTCAAGGTATGATGAAAACACATTGGCTTCCACCTAAACAGTGTCACCATAAGAGAAAAACAGCATCTCACCACCCATCACATCCTGAGAGCTCCCTTTTCACTAGGGGTAAATTCTGAGCAGCACAGGTACATCCTATCTCCAGGGTCCACCCTCTAGACCACTGTGTCTCAAACCACTGTTTTCCAGGGGTGAAACCCCCTTCCCACGCATTCTACCATTCCTTTGTAATATCACACTCTTAATTTTCTGTGGTTTTTTTTTCTGTCTTAATGCCATTGACTTCTACTATCAGAAGCCCTATTCTATAGTAAATAAATACATTTAAACCCTCAGTATCTTCAGTGACAATTTGCCAGTACATTTGGAAATGAACTGTAAACGCTCTCCTGAGGTTATCACAGCTCATGTGGAAGCTGTCTACCCTCTGATGCTGCTCCTCTGGCATAGGCTGGTACAGGCCTTTGTCCTTTTAACTTCCCATGACTGTACTCAGACCATTTCTCTTCTACTCCTCTATAATCTCCTAACATCATTATTATTGTTTTTTAAAGTTTGTTTCTTTTTAAATTTATTTTCTTGAGGAGTCAAAAAAAAATTTTAAAGTATACTTAATAAAGTATAATTTACATAAATAAAAGCCACAAATTTTAAGTGTACAATGTGATAGTTTTGACAGTTGCATTCATTTTTGTAGCCACTGCCACAATCATTACAAAGGACATCTCCCTCACTCCCAAAAATTCTCTGGTACAATCCTGTGTTGTCACTCTCCCCACTCCAGTCCCTCACTCCTAGCAATTACTGATTGGCTTTCATTATTATAGCTTTGCATATGGTATTTTAAAATTGCTTTCATTTTAATTGACATCATAATTGCACATATTTATGGGGCACTTTGTGATATTTTGATACACATGTACAATGTTTAATCATTAAATCAGAGTAATTAGCAAGCCCATCACCTCAAACGTTTGTCATTTCTTTCTGTTGGAAACATTCAAAATCCTCTTTTCCAGCTATTTAAATATATACAATAAATTGTTGTTAATTATAGTCACCCTAATGCTATGAAACATTGGTACTTACTCCTCCTACCTATGTACTTATTAAACAGCCTTTGGCTATCTACCCATCTCTTTCTTCACCTTGAGTAATCACTATTTCACTCTGCTTTTATGAGATCAACTTTCTTAGCTCTCACATTTGGGTAAAAATATATAGTATTTGTCTTTCTGTGCCTGGCTTATTTTACTTAACACTATATCCTCCAGGGTCATCCACATCAACTCAAATAATAGGAATTTATTCTTTTTTAAGGTTGACTAGTATATAAATGTTTATATATTTCACATTTCCCTTTTTAAAATTTTTTCTTTTTAATTTTTGTGGGACATAGTAGGTGTGTACATTTGTGGAGTACATGAAACATTTTGATACAGGCATGTAATGTGTAATAATCACTTCCGGGTAAAAAGGGCATCCATCACCTTAAACATTTATCCTTCATGTCACAAACAATCCAATTATACTGTTTTAGTTATCTATAAGTGTACAACTAAAGTATTATTGACTATAGTCACCTTGCTGTGACATGAAATACTAGGTCTTATTCATTCTTCTAAATATTTTTTGGATCTATTAACCATCCCTTATCCTCACCCTCCAGCCCCTGAGCCCCCCACTACCCTTCCCAGCCTCTGGTACCATCCATCTACTCTATATCTCCATGAGTTCGGTTGTTTTAATTTTAGCTTCCACAAATAAGTGAGAACATGTAAAGTTTGTCTTTCTGTGCCTAGCTTATTTCACTTAACATAATGATATCCGATTCCATTCATGTTTTTGCAAATGACAGGATTTCATTCGTTTTTTATGGCTCAGTAGCACTCCATTGTGCATATATGTCCACATTTTCTTTACTCATTCATCTGCTGATGGATACTCAGATTGCTTCCAAACCTTTGCTATCATGAACAGTGCTGGAATAAACATGGGAGTGCAGATATCTCTTCAATATACTGATTTCCTTTCTTTTGGGTATATAGCGAGCAGTGAGATTACTGGATTGTCTGGTAGCTCAATTTTTAGTTTTTTGAGTAACCTCCATTCTGTTCTCTGTAGTGGATTTTCTAATTTTCATTCCCACCAACAGTGTACAAGAGTTCCCTTTTCTCTACAATCTCACCAGCATTTATTAGTACCTATCTTTTCGATAAAGGACATTTTAACTGGGGTGAGATGAAATGTCACTTTAGTTTTGGTTTGCATTTCTCAGATGATCAATGATGTTGAGTACCTTTCATATACCTGTTTGCCATTTGTTTCTCTTTGTTGTTGTTGTTGTTCCAGTTTCATTTAGCTCTGCTCTGATCTTTGTTATTTCTCTTCTTCTGCTGGGTTTGGGTTTGATTTGTTCTTGTTTCTCTAGTTGCTTGAGGTGTGGCATCAGATTGTCTATTTGTGCTCTTTCAGACTTTTCATTGTAGGCATGTAATGCTATGAACTTCCTCTTGGCACTGCTTTTGTTGTGTCCTGGAGGTTTTGATAGGTTGTGTTGCTATTATCAGTCAATTCCAATAACTTTTTAAATTTTCATCTTGATTTCATTGTTGATCCAAAGATCGTTTATGAGCAGATTATTTAATTTGCATGTATTTGTATAGTTTCGAAGGTTCCATTTGGAGTTAATTTCCAGTTTTATTCCACAGTGGTCTGAGAGGGTACTCAATATAATTTTGACTTTTTCAAAAATTTATTGAGATTCATACTGTAACCTATCATATTATCTGTGTTGGAAAATGTTCCATGTGCTGATGAAAGTAATGTATAATCTGCAGTTGTTGGGTAGAATGTTCTGTAAATATTTGTTAAGTCCATTTGTTTTAAGATATAGCTTAAGTTCATTGATTTTTGTTGACTTTCTGTCTTCATGACCTATCTAATGCTGTCAGTGGAGTATTGAAGTCCTCCATTTTTATTATTGTGTTACCCTCTATCTCATTTCTTAGATCTAGTAGCAATTGCTTTGTAAATTTGGAAGCTCCAGTGTTAGGGGTGTGTGTGTGTGTGTGTGTGTGTGTGTGTGTGTGTGTGTGTGTGTATATAGGATTGTGACTTTTTTCTGTTGGACTACTCCCTTTATCATTATATAAAGTCCTTCTTTCTCTTTGCTGTTTTAAAGTATCTTTTGAGTGATATAAAAATAGCTACTCATGCTTGCTTTGGGTTTCCGTTTGCATGTGATATCTTACTCCACCCCTCTACCTTAAGTTTGTATGAGTCCTTGTGTGTTAAGTGGGTCTCTTGAAGATAGCAGATACTTGGTTGATAGATTTTTATCCATTGTGCCATTCTGTATATTTTGAGGGAAACATTTGGGACATTTACATTTAATGTTTCTTTGGAGATGTGGGGTGTTGTTCTGTTAATCATGTTACTTGTTGCCTAAATACTTTATATTTTTGTATTATTGTTTTATAAACCATGTGAGATGTATTCTTTAAGGAGATTCTATTTTGGTATATTTCAAGGTTTTGTTTCAAGATGTAGAACTCATTTTATCATTTTTTTTAGTGTTGGCTTGGTAGTGGTGAATTCCCTCAGCATTTGTTTGTCTGAAAAAGGCTTTACCTCACCTTCATTTATGAAGTTCAGTTTTGCTGAATATAAAATTGTTGGCTGACAATTATTTTGTTTCAGGAGGCTAAAAATAGGACCCCAATCCCTTCTGGCTTACAAGGTACCTGCTGAGAAATCAGCTGGTAATCTGACAGGCTTTTTTTTTTTTTTTTATAGGTTACCTGATGTTTTGTCTCACAGCTCTTAAGATTCTTTCCTTTGTCTTGACTTTTGATAACCTGATGACTAAGTGCCTAGGTGATAATCTTTTTGCCATGATTTTCCCAGGAGTTCTTTGAGCTTCTTGTATTTGCATGTCTAGATCTCTAGGAAGGCCAGATAATTTTTCCTGAATTATTCCCTCGAATACATTTTCCAAACATTTAGATTTCTCTTCTTCCTCAGGGACACCAATTATTCTTAGGTTTGGCCATTTAACATAATCTCAAATTTCTTGGAGACTTTGTTCATTTTTTAAAATTCTTTTCTCTTTATCTTTGTTTGATTGGGTTAATTTGAAAGCTTTGTCTTCACGCTCTGAAGTTCTTTCTTCTAATTGTTCTAGTCTATTGTTGAAATTTTCCACTGCATTTTGTATTTCCCTAACTATGTCATTCATTTACAGAAGATGTGATTGTCTTTTTCTTTATACTATCTATTTCTCTGAAAAATTTTTCATCCATATTGTGTATTGTTGCTTTAATTTCTTTAAGTTGGTTTTCGCCTTTCTCTGGTATCTCTTTGAATAGTTTAGCAATCAATAACCTTCTGAATTATTTATCTGTCAATTCAGAGATTTATTCTTCATTTGGATCCATTGCTAGGAAGCTGGTGTGATATTTTGGGGTTGTTACAGAACCCCATTTTGTCATATTACCAGAATTACTTTTCTGGCTCCTCATTTGTGAAGAAAATAATTCTTAAAATTATTTTTTAATTTACTTTTAGTTTAATTTTTTATCCATCTTAAGGATCAGACTTTGATGATTATTTTAGCCTAATTTGATTCTTGGGCTTCTAGGAGTGAACACTGTATGAGATCCTTAGTTATAGAGAGTCTTTATGTGGTGGCTTTCCCTCATGCTTGGTTTAGTGGTTATATTCTTGATGTGTGGGCAAGGTCACTGTCTCCTGTGGAATTGGAATGACAGTAATCTCTTGAAGCTTATCTTGTTCTCTCGTTGTGTACAGTTTATTTATTTATTTATTTAATTTTTTCCTGAAGTTTTATTTACTGAGTTAATAATTTAGTCTTCAGGCCAATAGGGGAGGTATTTCTGAGTAGGCACTGCTTGTAGCTAAGGCAGGTGGGTGGAAGTGATACCCAATGGCGGGCTGAGGTCCCAGCCTTGATGAAGGTGGCTAGGGTAGCTCCCATTTAGATGTGCTGAGGTTTTATCAGGGAGAAGGGTGGGAGCTACCTCAGCTCCCCTGCCAGGTCAGCAAGAAAGCTATTCACCTCATAGCCTCACTCCTGTCCTAGTGTTTCAGCCATTTAGATCAGGCACTTCTTTTCATCTACAGCAATGTTGATGTTTTGAGTAGTGAGGAATTGTGACTCTGCCTTTTTTCCAGGCATGAATCTGGAGTGTGCTCCTCCTGTGGGGCTATACTCACCCTGGATTGTTTCTAAAATGCTGTCTATAGATGCCTCCATGCTGTGTTCCTGTGAGGAAAGCCCCAGTTGTGTCTGCAGTAGAGTGCCAGGGGCGAACAAGTTCACCTTCTCCAAGGTCCTTCACAATCACAGAGGTTGCCTGCCTGTTGGGGTATAGGTGCAGACTTTCGCTACCATACCCAGCATTGTGATTGTGTTTCTGCTGTGAGAAATAACCCACCAGCAGAATGGTCTGGAATTCAAGGCCTGCTGTTCAGATTCTTTTGCCCCATGGAGTGATCCCTTTATGTGGTGCCCTCCCACTTCCCATAGGGATGGAGATTCCTAAGAGCCAGAGTGCAGGCATTGTTATCACTCTTCTGTATGTAGCCACCCCCTGGGGTTACTAGGCTCTGGGTTAGTGCTGGGGAATGCCTGTGAGAGTCCTGTGATGGGACCCATCTTCAAGTCTCCAAGTCATAGATACAGACACCTGCTCTGCTAGAGGTTGCAGGGGAGTGATATAGACTCTGAGAATCCTTGTGAGAATCCTTAGTTGTAGATATGTTCACTGTGTTGTCTTTCTCAAATGCCATTTATACTAGCAACGAAGTTGTCACGTGGACAGACTCAGAACCTCTGATTAGCCAGGATGTTGCAGACAGTGGGATTAACTGTTGTTTTCTCCTTCCTGGGAGCAGAGTTATTCTGTCATGAATTGCTGTAATGGCCTGAATTGGTAGGCCTCCAGCCAGGAGGTGGTAATGGGATATAAGCTTGCCTTATGTTGGCCAGGGAGAAGTATTCCGGTTTCTCAGGTAGTAGGTGAGGCCATGAAGCTCCCAAGAGTTTATGTCTTTTGTGTTTGGCAACCAGAGTGGGTAGAGAAATATCATCAGGTGGGGGCAGGATTGGGTGGGTCTGAGCTCAGACTGTTCTTGGGTAGGGCTTGCTGAGGCCACTGTAGGGGCTTAGAGGAGTGGTTCTCAGTTTGTTGGGGTAATGTTCCAGAGGGGAGTATGGCTGCCTCTGCTGTACAGTATAGTTTGCCAGGGAAGTTGGGGGTAGCCAGTAGTGAAAGGCCTCACCCAGCTACTACACAGTTGGCAAGGCTGGTCTTGCTCCCTCATATCCTATTAACAGCTCCGAGTTTAGATCTGGGCAGCCTGCACATAGAACTCAGATTAGGCCATACGCCTTCAATGCTGAGAAAGCAAGCGGGGTTTTCAGGCCACATCCCTCCCAATCTGTCCACAATATCAGCTTCTGCACTCAAATCTGCAACAGTTCCCTTTTACCCCTGGATTCTGCTCAGGCAAGTTCATGCCCAATCAATATTACTACAAAATTTAGTTTGAAGCTGCTTTAACCCTGTGACCCCTACCTAATTCTGCTGGCTGCCTTTCCTGAGGGCCCCTGTGAGATATAGTCAGGGATGGCTTCCCTGGGTTCAACCTGGAGAATGGGAGTGCCTATAAGTCTCTTCCTGCTGCTGCTTCTACATTTATATTTTGTGAGACTCCCTAAATCCGTTCCAGCTCTCGGTAAGTTTAAATCCTTCTCCCATGATCTGGATTTTCAGATTCCCCAGTGGGATATGTTCAGAGGCAGATTTTTCCCCTCTCACACTTTGAGAACTCACAGTTTTTCGCCTGTCCCATAGAATTTGTAGCAGTATGCCAATTATTTCAAAAGATCTGTGAGTTCTCTCTGTTTTCCCAGTACACTCCTACAGTGGTTTATGGAACAAAAGTTCACGTTCTGAGTCTCCACACACTCTTCTTTCATTCCGAATGGGAAATGCACATTAGTCTTGCCTCCTATCCAACATCTTCCTCCTGCCTCCTTTATGTCCTCTTTTGAACAGTGTCTACTCAGATCTTTAGTCCATTTTAAAGAATCATGTTAGATTTTTTTCCATACAGTAATTTGATCTCCTTATAGATGAATGGATTTAAAAAAAAAAAAGACCCAATAATCTGTTGTCTACAAGAAACACACTTCACCTATAAAGTTGCAAACAGATTGACAATAAAGGGATGGAAAAAGATACTTCATGCTAAAAAAAAAAAAAAAAAAAAAAAAAAAAAAACAGAAAAGAGCAGGCATAACAATACTTACATGAGACAAAATATATTTCAGGACAAAAACTATAAGAAAAGACAAAGAGGGTCATTACATAATGAAAAAGTGGTTAACTCAGCAAGAGGATATAAGAAATTTAAATACGTATCCACCGAACACTGAAGCACCCAGATATATGAGGCAAATGTTACTAGTATTAAGGAGAGAGATAGACTCTGATACAAAAATAATAGAGACTTTAACACCCCACTTTCAGCATTGGACAGCTCTTTCAGGAAGAAAATAAAAAAACAACAACAAAAATTGGACTTTGCCTTCATTATAGAGCAAGTAGACCTAATAGATATTTACAGAACATTTCATCCAGGAACTGCAGAATACACATTCTTTTCCTCAGCACGTGGATCATTCTCAATGATAGATCATATGTTAGGTCACAAAACAAGTCTTCAACATTCAAAAATTGAAATAATATTGAGCATCTTTTCTGACCATAATGTAATAAAACTAGAAATCAATAATAAGAGGAATTTTGGAAAGTATACAAACACACAGAAATTAAATAATATGCTCTTGAACAACCAGTGAATCAATTAATAAATTAAGAAAAAAATTTCAAAATTTCTTGAAACTAATGAAAATGGAAATACAACATAACAAAACTTATGGGATACAATAAAAGTAGCATTAAGATGGAATTTTGTAGCTATACGTGTCTAAATCAGAAAAGAAGAAAGACCAAATAAGCAACCTAACAATACATCTTAAAGAACTAGAAAAGCAAGAGCAAACCAAACCCACAATTAGTAGAAGAAATAATAAAGATCACAGTGAAAATAAATGAAATTGAAATGAATAAAAAAATACAAAAGATTAAAGAAACAAAAGGTTGTTTTTTTTTTTGAATAGTTAAACAAAATTGGAAAAGCTTTAGCAAGACTAAGAAAGGAAGAGAATCAGAGGTGATAAGGAGACGTTACAATTGATACTGCAGAAATTCATAGGATCATTAGTGGCTACTGTGAACAACTATATGCTAATAAATTGGAGAATCTAGAAGAAATTGATAAATTCCCAAATACATACAACATACTAAGATTAAACCATGAAGAAATACAAAACCTGAACAGATCAATAACAAGTGACAAGATCAAAGCCATAATAAGAAACCGCCCCACAAAGAAAAGCCCAGGACACAATAACTTCACTGCAGCATTCTATCAAACATTTAAAGAACTAATAACAATCATACTGAAACTATGAAAAATAAAGGTGAAGGAAATATTTCCAAACTCATTCCATGAGGCCAGCATTACCCTGATACTAAAACCAAAGACACATCAAAAAAAAAAAAAAACTGCAGGCCAATACCCTGATGAATATTGATGTAAAAGTCCTCAACAAACTACTAGCAAACTGAATTCAACAACACATTGAAAAAGATCATTAATCATAACCATGTGAAATTTATTCCAGGGATGCAAGGATGGTTCAACATATACAAATCAATCAGTGTGATACATAATATCAACAGAATGAAAGACAAAAAGCATATCATCATTTCAATTGATGCTGAAAAAGCATTTGATAAAATTCAGCCTCCCTTCATGATAAAAACTCTCCAAAAGCTAGGTATAGAAGGAGCATAATTCAAAATAATAAAAGCCATATATGACAGAATCACAGCTAGTGTCATACAGGATGGAGAAAAACTGAAAGCCTTTTGTCTAAGATTTGGAACGTGACAAGGCTGCCCACTTTCACCACTGTTATTTAACATAATGCTGGAAGTCCTAGCTAGAGCAATCAGACAACACAAATAAAAAACATCCAAATTGGAAAGAAATAAATGAAATTAGCCTTGTTTGCACATGATAAAAATCTTGTAATTGGAAAAGTCTAAAGAAGTAAAACATATTTACAGTGACAACTAGAAAACATTGATGAAAGAAATTGAAGAGGATACAAAAAAATGGAAAAGTATTCCATGTCCATTGATTGGAAGAATCAATATTATTAAAATGTCCATATTATCCAAAGTAATCTATGGATTCAATGCAAACCATATCAAACTACCAAGTTCATTCTTCATGGAAATAGAAAACACAATCCTAAATTTTATATGGAACAATAAAGGCCCAGAATGGCCAAAACTATCCTAAGCAAAATATACAAACCTGGAGGAATAACATTACGTAACTTGAAATTCTACTACAGAGCTATAGCAACCAAAAGAGCTTGGTTCTGGAATAAAAACATATTATGTTCCAACAGAACATAATAGAGAATGCCGAAACAAATCCATGCATCTACAGTAAACTCGTTTTCAACTAAGGTACCAAAAACATTGGGGAAAAGACAGTCTGTTCAATAAATTGTCCTAGAAAAACTGGATATCAATATGCCAAAGAATAAAACTAGATTCTTATGTTTTCTGTATGCAAAACTCAAATCCAAATGAATTAAGTACGTAAATCTAAGACCTCAAAGTATGAAACTACTAAAAGAAAATATTGTAGAAACTCCCAGGACATTGGAGTGGGCAAGCCTTTCTTGAGTAATACCCCACAAGAACAGGCAACCAAAGCAAAAATGGGTAATTGTCACATCAAGTTAAAAAGCTTCTGAACAACAAAGGCAACAATCAACACAGTGAAGAGACAACGTACAGAATGGGAGAAAATATTTGCAAACTACCTATCTCACAAGAGATTTTTATGATTTGCTCAGAAGATTGTTGCCATGCGAATATAGTGCTATTTATCCCATTTCTCCACTGCCATTTCTGACAGCATTTCAAGTCACATCCTCAGAGTAACTGATAATCTTAGTTTATGAACTAGAGCCTTCCTCCACACTGACTTTTTCAACATCTTGCATTTCATCAATATTCTCGATCTTCTCATTTTCAGTAAATAATACTCCCTAACGCATCAGTTAAGTTCTTACATGACCACATCCTGCCTTTTCCAAAAACTATTCCACTGGCAATCACGAATATGGCCAGTTCACTTCTGATTCCACATATTCATGCAACTGCTTCAGTATCATCATTCCACCAATTCTTTGTCTTTAATTTCTGGTCCCTGGTATGCCCCTGCATTTTCCTGGCATTCATCTCTGCTATCATACCTTTCATCCCTATTCACCTTAGATCTCATGATTCACTACATCATCTGATATCTCTTTAATATCCTACAGTGTCTTGTCTGATTATCTTTCTGAATCCTTGTTTGGGATAATAAAACCCCTCCATTCCTTGGTGAATATAAGTCATAAGTCTGACTCTTCTCATGTCTAGTCACCGGCTGCTAATTACTCCTGCAAAATTCAGACAACCTGATATCACTATAAATTCAAAAACTGAAATCTCAATTCGATTTGTTAACAATGCCCAACAATTATCTGAGCCACCTCATTTCCCTGTTTTTCACAATTCCATTCTAAATCTTCTCGGAACACTTCAAACTATTGGCTCCATTTTTCTTTCACTGACTTTAGCTAGCTTTACTGCACAGAGAATAAAGAAATCTTTACGTATAATGTCATTTAAATTTATTCTACCAAAATACAAGAATCGTTCTTCTTTTCAATACTCCTTTCTTCCCAATATCCTTCTTTTCCAGTACCATTGAAGAGGTATCTCTTATCTTATGTAACGATAATTTCTCTTGCTTAGCTCTGAATGGCTTGCACCAATATATATCCAGAAATGAAAAGAGCAGTTAAATTTGGTCAATTCTCTTCCTTCCTGACCAAATAACCATGCCTTCTGATACAGTATGTTTAGTGTATTGAATATATATATATACATATACATATTTGTCCAATAATTATAGACTGTTGTTATTGACAAATATAAAATGATGCTTCTAAAATACATAATTGATTTTTTAACCAATAATCACAACTGTTTTCTCCATAACTGCTATGCAATTATCAAGTATAAAAAGATAAAAACCTTTCATATGTTGGGTATCTTTTCTTGTCAAACAAAAAGAACTAAAATATCAAAATGAGTTTCCCTTTGAATGATGTTTAAGTTTCTTATAAGTGTAAAATGATTGATTAATTACTTTTCTTATTTCAACTCTTTCATGCTTTACTCTTCAGATGACTTAATTCAATACATTTATTTTCTTTAACTACAACTTAGCTATAGATTTTTAAATTCACCTCTGGAAATCAATGTATTTTTGGCAGGCAGAACCATACTCATACATGTACTTGATATAAATGATACTGAGTCTAATATGCAACAAAAATATAGTTTTAAATATAGCTTTGGTCATTCTTTATATTCCAGTAAGTTGTATAGTCCTACCCTATATCCTTTGGAGAAACATGTAAATACATGGAGTTGTTAATATTATAATACAAATACACTTATGGCAGTGTTTGCTCAAAAGTCTCAGTGTCTTGTAATGACTTAAAAGTATAATAATCAAATTCCCTAGAATGGTGGTTATATTTCCAAACCATTTTTTGTTCAAGACACTCTTTTAGATTTTTACTGGTGCTATTCATTCATTTAAAAAATATATAATTAATCTACTGGTCTAAATTTGGCTCCAAAAATGCCTATCATTTTCAACTATTCTAAACACCCATTCTGCTTAGGTTTTAGTGCGTAGAGTAAATGCCAATGTATGCATGAATTCTTTATTTCATTAGATATTTAATTTTGTACTCTTCTTCCTCTGTGCTTCCATTGAACTTTGTTGTGGCTTATTATAGCACTGAGAATATTCTTTTGTTTCTACTATAATAATTTACATATATACATATCAAATGTACATTTTCCTTGAAGGCAAGGGTCGTGCTTTGCTCATCTTTCTTATGCGTTATTTAATATATATGTACATAATATATTCCTATTGGATGAAAATATTACTCCTTTTTAAAAGGCTTGCCTCTAGGCTTAATTTAATTAGCATTTTTCTATTATATTTAAGTGATTCTATATATAATACTAATAGTTGACAGAAGTAGAAGGAAGATTATATGATGGAAAATCTGATACACTTTGCCTATTAAAGGAGATATTGTCAGTTAAAGAGGAATTAGTTATATAAACCATCTCTCAATTCCCAATATATGACAAAAGAAAAATTTTTGGTTTATGTAGATTTTCATCAAATTTGGAGTAATTAGTACCCATTAATTTTCTATCTTATCATTTAGGACACTGTTTTGCCATAAAACTGTATAGTGAACTATGATTATTATTTGAGAGTATCCAGAAGCAGGCTGTAGTACCAAATAAATAGAGTGGAACAACCAGTATAGATTTTTCTGATGAAAAACACTGAAGTGCTACTGTCTTCCTTACTTCATTTTCTTCGTTTCTTCCCTCCCACCCTCCCTTCTTTCGCTTATTCCCTCCTTTCTTCCTTCCTCCCTGTCTAAATTAAGAGATTTTAGCTTTGTTGGAGTTTTTTCCCTTCCTCTTGGTATCATTTAGATTGCTACTAAGTAAAGTCTAAGAGCAAAATATTATCCATCCAAGACAAATCTTTCCGATAAATGTGATTCATAAACCTGGGATGGGAACAAAGGCATTTAATAAGGTGACCCTCAGTGCTTCACAGCTTAATTTTTATTAGCACATCAGACACTAACAGACTCTCATTTAGGTAGGTCAAGGAGTTTTTACAGATAATGTCTGTAGAGGAAATAATGTTTCCTAATAAGGGGCTCCTAAAGAATATCTGTCTTATTTTCCTCAATCATAAAATGCTTTCCAGTAACATTCCCAGTTGAATTGGATGTCAGGTATTTAGAGTGAAAATTTCTTTGCATTTCTTTTCATTAAAATGGGTTGTCATAAAACAACAAGTACGGCACCTCGCATAAAATCAGGTCATGTTTTATGAATATTTAACTTCCTTTGAACTTTTCAGAAGGAAACAGTGACCTTGAAAACTTCTAGTAGCAGTACACCGTTGTAACGCACAGGCCACTGCCTCTGTCATGAATCATGAGAGATGAGTGCCTAGAGCTAGTGTTGGCTTTTCCAAGAGAAATATTAAAAGAGAGAAAAACGTGAAAATATTTATTATGGACTATTTTATCATTAAAAAAAGGGAATGGTTGAGACCCAACCAGCACATGAGGGTTTTTTTGAAACTTATTTTTAACAAGTAGTTTGAAATTTTTGGTTTTCAGTTCCTGTCAGCTTGAAATCAATATACTAGTCAAGCAATAAGAATTTAATAACCCAACTGCTAAATATTGGCTCAGTATATTACCTTTTTATTGGGCTATGGAACTTTGATTTATGCAGAATCACGACAGTACTAACCCTAAATAAGCAGGCATTTCGTGTGTGTGTGTGTGTGTGTGTAACTGTTTATGAAGGTTTCAGAAAGGCATTCAAAATTCTCAGAAGAAAATCAGTAAAATAAACAAATATTTATCCACAGGTTAATTCAAACCTTATTTCTAGAACAGAACATTGACTTGGAGCTATTATCTAAGCCAAGATAAAAATTTTCAGAATGAATGAGAACATCATTATATTTAAATTCAAATAGTATTAAAAAGCAGAACAAACAATTCAATCCATTGGCCTTTAGTAAAAGCAATATTCAAAATCATAACCCTTTTCCTAGATTTTTTAAAAATACATGAATCATGTAATTCGCTCACTCATATGATATTATATCAAAATTACCTCCTATAAACAATTACATTTGTTGCAATTAAACCCTCAGGATTATAAATTTAGGTATTTCATATTTTTTAAGCTCATCTATTTTTATACCTTCAAAATAACAAATAGCCAATACAATTTCCATGAGAAATGTTAACTCTTTTTTCCCCAGCCTCTTACTTTGATGTCATCAATGTCTAGATCATCTATTGACAGATACTAAGCACAGCACAGTGGAAAGATAACAAATTTTGTAATCAGAAAGATATAGGTTCAAATTATCTGTATCTGCACTATACAATACATGGCCAATAGCCATATGCGCTCCTTGAACAGTTGAACTGTATTTAGTTCAACTGAGGGATTGAATTTTTAATTAAGGAAATTTAAATTTAAAATTCAAAACATATATAGTATTTCATTATTTTGAAAGGACTAAGTTTCATTTTAGCTATTTACATTACATAAGTATTCATGTTGCATTGCAATACATGTTAGGCTCATGTTTCATTTCTATGGTTTTATATATATACACATAACTGATCTATTGGGATGAGTGGATTGACTCAGTCTGAATGACTTACATGTACTATGTAACACTGCAATGTGTTGATTTGAAAATTTTATGAAAAAGCACAGTTACTGTTACCTATGTAAAACATAATTGGTAAATACAAGCATTCTTTGCTTTATTGTGCTTCACTTTATTATTTTATTTTATTTTATTTTATTTATTTATTTTTTGAGAAAGGGTCTCACTCTGTCACCTTTCACCCAGGCTGGAGTGCGGTGGCATGATCACAGCTCACTGCAGCCTCCATCTCCTGGGGCTCAAGTGATCTTTCCATCTCAGACTCTCGAGTACATGGGACTACAAGTGCCTGCCACCATGCCCAGCTAATTGTTTTATTTTTGTAGAAATGGGGTTTCACCATGTTGCCCAGGCTGGTCTCAAACTCTGGGGTTCAAGCAATCCTCCCACTTCAACCTCCCAAATTATTTCTGGGATTATAGGTGCGAAGCCACCAAGCCTGGCCTGGGCATCACTTTCTTGCACTTTACAGATATTGTGGTTATTACAAATTGAAAGTTTGCTGCAACCCTGTGTGGAGCAAGTCTATCAGCATAATTATTCCAACAGCGTGTGCCTACTTCATGTTTCCAAGTCACATTTTGAAAATCCTCAGAGTATTTCAAATGTTTTCATCATTATTATATCTCTTATGGAGATGTGTGATCAGTGATGTTTTATATTACTATTGTAATTGTTTTAGGGTACCACAAACTGTGCCCTTGTAAGAGGATGGATTTAATCGATATATGCTGTGTGTGTTCTGATTGATCCACCCACTGGCCATTCCCTGTCTCTCTCCTCAGGCCTCCCTATTCCTTGACACCAACAATATTGAAATTAGTCCAGTTAAGAACCCTATAATGACCTGTAGTGAAAAGAAGCATCACATGTCTCTCACTTTAAATCAAAAACCAGAAATGATTAAGCTTAGTTGAGGAAGGCATGTTGCAAGTGACGATGAGCCAAAAGCTAGGTCCCTTGCGCCAAACAGCTTTACCAATAGTGAATGCAAAGGAAAAGTTATTGAAGGAAATTAAAAGTGCTACTCCAGTGAACGCATGAATGCTAGAAAAGCAAATCATCTTTATTGCTAATATGAAGAAAGTTTTAATGGTCTAGATGGAAGATCCAGGATCCAAGACAGAAGAGGTGAGGAAGTTGCAGGACAAAAGTATGAAGGTAGCAGAGATTGGTTCCTGAAATTTAAGGAATAAGCCATCTCCATAATAGAAAAGTGCAAAGTATAGCCGGAAGGGCTGATGTAGAAGCTATCGCAAATTACCCAGAAGACCCAGCTACAATAATTGATGAAAATGGCTACGCTAAACAACAGTTTCTCAATGCAGATGCAACACCGTATTGGAAGAAGTGGCCATCTAGGATTTTCACAGCCAGCAAGGACAATTTCACAGCTAGCAAGAATTTACTACTGATACATAATATAGTGATGATATAGAAACTACCAAAATAATAAAGATGAAACGAAATCAGAAGTAGTCACATCACAAAATTCATCATGAACTGCAATTTATTGTGGCAGTGCAAAATGAAAAAAAAAGTATAAAAACTTCAAAAAAAGAATAAAGTTGACAGTATTAGGAAACATCTTCAGCAAATATGGAATGAATTTTATAAAAAGTTACATTTAAGAAAATAATTGATAAAACTGTCTGGAATCTGAATTAAATGCTAATAAAAAATTTAAACAATTTTATACAAATTCTGAGTTTGTAAATTTGGCAAAATGTAAGATAGCTTGGATTCCTACACAAAAGAAATTTAGTTTTAGATTGAGATAGTAAGATAAATTATTACTCCTGATATGGACATTTTGTTATGAAATTGCTAAAAATAAAAGACAATGATTTTAACTATCTGTGTTCTTTTTTAATGGTCAATGGATGATTTTTACAAATATTTATTGTACTAAACTTCAATTCATGATTTTCTTTAAACAAAAGAAATGTTTGCCAAACATGTAATTATTAAAGACAAAAAAAGCAGCGTGTTTAAATTTTTCACTGATACCACACCGTATATGAATGAACTAAATCTGAAGTTGGAAGGAAAAAGAAAGCTTATTAGTACTTAGAAATGTAAAAGTATTTTAAAGCTGACACATTTCAAAATAAAAGTAATAATTTTATACATTTTTCTAACATGAATCAATATGTAGGTTCTAATCTTTGATGTTATATAAATCAGATTCAAAGTCTAAAAGACAATGTCTAAGAAATGTCTTTTTCTAATATTTGAAAGTTTAGAGTTGCTTTTTAATTTATACATTGATATTTTAAACTAGATATTAATTGACACAATGGCTAGTGAAGAAAAGATGAATTGGTTCTGTAAATACATATGCGAAGACAGGAAGAAATGGTCTTTTTTCAATTGTTGAAAATATTTTGACTATATTTGGAATGATCTATATAAGGGAATCATTTTTTGAACTGTAAACTTCATTAAATGTGAATACAGATGAAGCATTTCTTACAAAACTAAGTGCAAAATACCTACAAATTTCAAAGACAGTATGAAAATATTGTGTGAAATATTTCATTAATAATTTTTATAGGATTACATGTTAAAATGTTACTTTTTAAATATACTAGGTTAAATAAAATATACAATTAATATCGATTTCACTTTTTAACCTCAAATGGCTACATAAAAATTTGATTACATATGTGGCTGACACTATTGAATACTGATCTATATGGTCTTGTACAAGCTACAAATTCCCTCACAATTTCATTTTCTATATTTTAAAAATAGAAACACTCCAGATACTGCGTGATTATGATAACCCTGAAGTGGTCTTAGGCCAATTTTTTCTGGAAAGCATTTCCTCATTTCTCCAAACGGAACTAAATAGTACATCGCTGTTCAAAAAGTGCTTGATTTTTACTTCCGTAATAGAAATATCATGCTTATCACAAGCGTTCATCCCTAGTGACTGTGATTCCAAAGGAAAATAAAAGAACATGCGAGAATTTGGCATTGAACAGGTCTAGAGGAAAAGAAAAATATGCAAACCATTATAAGTGATTTACTGATTAGTTCCACGACCTCTAGCTTGGTGGCTGGGACACAGTAGGTGTTTTATGATTTTTACGGAATTAATATTTGTGTGATACTCTAGAAGACCAAGTCCTATAGGTAATAGTGCAATAATGGTTAGCTAATTTACATTGGTAATTTTAAATATGAAAAAAGTGAGTGCTAATAACCCATATTAGGTATATATGTGTATGCTATGCTTGTGTGTGTCAAATTCAATTCACTTTTGCTACAACAATCCTGTAATATAAGTATTAATATTCACATTTCACTCAAAAGAAATCTCTTATAGATAAAACTTTCCAAGGTCACTAAGGAAATATGAGAAACAACGTAGATTTTAACTAAATGTTACTAATTTCAACATTTAGTTGTCTGATTTTACCATTCCACCACATTGCCATAAAAAAACAGATTATTTGAGCCGTATTACATATTAAGGTAAATTTTATAAAATGCAAATATTTCACCTATCTAATCTAATCAAGAAAAACCACAATAGCTCTGGCTTACAAAATAAATATTATACTGATTTTCTTAAAGGTAATGTTACTCTTATGAATCCTGTGGCATGTCAAGCAACCAGGGGCAGCATGAAGTACCTAGTATCCTTCTTGGCTGGGGTCAAAAGAATATAGTAAAAGAGTTTCAAATATGGGGTAGGCTGAGCACAGTGGCTCACTCCTGTAATCCCAGCACTTTTGGAGGCTGAGGCAGGTGGATCACCTGAGGTCAGGAGTTTGAGACCAGACTGACCAACATGGCGAAACCTGTCTCTACTGAAAATACAAAAATTAGCCAGGTGTGATGGTGCACACCTGTAATCCCAGCTACTCAGGAGGCTGAGGCAGGAGAATCACTTGATCCCAAGATGCAGAGGTTGCAGTGAGCCAAGATTGCTCCACTGTACTCTAGCCTGGGCCACACAGCTAGACTCCATCTCCAAAAAAACAAAATGGGGGGAAATATTTTATATATTTTATTTTATATATTATATATATATATGTATGTGTGAAATATTACTGTATTTCACACACATACACACACATATGTATAAACATTAACTTTAATGTGTTTTTATAATTTTTTATAATTTTACAACATCTGGAAATAAAGTTTACTGTAGAATTGTGTAAAGTAAACTGGCAATCTTAAAATTTCCTGTTGATGACAAACAGAGGATCACTTTATAAAGGAGTACTTCTGAGAAGACCTACCCAAGTAGTCTGAGATGTATGCCCTCCTCCTACCCCATTCTGTCTCTAAGCTGGATGAATAAAAATGCAGGAATCATCTCAAAGATTATCATAGAAATGCCCTATTGTCTTCCAAGACTCTGATTCCTTTTATGATCCCAGTCATGTATCATGATGACAGCCATTTCTCAGCCTTTTGACTAAGACCAAGTGTATTATCATGACAACTTAGAGAATTTCACCTGGTGGGAGAGGATACACAGGTAGTTCCCTGTACCTTATAATATTTGAAAAATGCCAAACAAAAATGAAATGAAGTGTGTTTACTCCAACTCCACCAAATTCCAATATGGTCCCTGTGCAAATTTCCGTAACTTTAAAAAATGGCAATGGGGAAGAATAGAAAACAAACTCCAATGGAGTAAAAGATGGAAAAAGGTTTTAGATTAAACTGAAAAGTTGTGTTCCTTAAAAATTTTATTGTCAATAGTGCTACACAAATGTATAAAATATATATATATGATTTTAAGAATGCACTTCTTAAAATTCATAGAGGCCTTTGTCACTGCTTTGTGGCTAGAAAGATGAAATCTAACACATTGAGTTCGTCTGAGGTTATCTTTATTGAGAGGCAAGGAGGTATTAAAGAAACATTATTTCTGTAAGAATGACTGCCATCTTTTAGTACTTTGTACCTATTGCACTATCTCTGCCATTCGGTAGGCAGCCAAGTTCTCTGGCTTTCAAGTCCTCAGCCTCAGTGTGAAGATGAATCTCATTTCCTTGAAATACTGCTCCTACTGTATTTCAAGCAAATGAGATTCTGTTCAAGCAAGTTGAAATCTTAATTCCAGTTCTTTTCAGAGTAATAATTTATATATAAAGTACCACGGATGGATGTTTATGTTAGATATAATAACTTGAAGACTTATTTTATCTGAAAATGGAATTAGAGCTTCTTAATGCTAAAATACAGAACTAAATCATTTAAGGTTATAGCCCCATCTTTCAGTGGTAGAGAAGCACTATCTTTTACTAAAAGAGCATTTAAGTCAGCATTACTCCTTTCTCAAATGAGATCACCCATACAAAGTTTTCACTGTCACAAAAACCTGTAAAAGAGTAAAATATTTGGCAACTGCTGGGCAAGTATAAGATACCTTATTTTTACTGAGAACTAATGTGAATGGATATGAAAGAAAGCTAGTGGTATTCTGTTTCATACAATTTTATCCATTATATTTACTTAAGCAAAAACAAATTGAAGAAAAGTCAATTAGGTCTCTAAAATTTAGCAGTAAAACACACGCTTCTCATTTATAATTTGAAAGAGATTAATGGGTGTCATAATTGTCAATGTGTCGTAAGACCTATGACACTCTGAATATTGCTCATATTAAATTAAGAATCATCAAATGTGTCACAGTCTTTGAGGTAAAATAAAAGTAAAGGGAACAATTACACTTTATTAAATAATGCTAAAGGATTATCTTAAAATTAATATTTAAGCTCTGAAGAGAATGTTATCATTGACTATAATATCAGCTGATGGGTGAGTATAACTGGATATTTAATTCTTATCTATGTTTCTGCACACAAAATTTGTCTATATAAACACACCCAAAACAAAATTTTCTAACTCATTCATACTGTTAAAACCCGCCTTAGGTGCTCTGTGGACATAAATAAGAAGCAGTCTTTTAATGCTTGTATTTATCAGATTATTGACATAGCTATTACGGCTTTATCCTCAAACCACAACTTTCAGAAATGTTGCATTAGAATTTTTTTCCAAAAAATAGAAATAGATTAAATTTTTACCTGCATAATATTAATGGTGAGGAGAACAAATAATGTCTCTTGTAGAAAAGTTTAAAAATGTTACTATGATCTTCAGCCGTTTAATTACTGCCATTTTCTTTTGATATCTTATTTCCAATTAATTTTCTCTTTAAAATCTGATTGGAGAGATAAAAAAATTAGGCATATACTGTATTCTTATAGTACATGAAAGTTGTGAATAAACCCCAAGAGCTTATATATACTGAATAAATTTTAACTCTTGAATATCCTGTAAAGTGACTACCTAGGTATGAAAAGATAACATTTCTCTAGTACAAAAGTTGCTTCAATCCCCCTATGGCTTATCTTGTCTCTTTTGGAACTGAAGCTGTTCCAAACAACTTTATTACACACACACACACACACACACACACACACAGACAGAGAGAAAGAGAGAGAGAGATCAGACAACTCTGATTTTTGAAAGAAACTTATTTTCTAGAAGTAACATTCACTATATGTGACCTATGAAAGCACACTTGTCAAATGTTTGTGTTCCATAACAAAAATATATTCTATAAATATAAATACTGTAGTATTTTTTTCTATAGTTTAGAAAGGACACTTGGAATGGCTATCAGGCCATTTTTAAATAAATATCTAAGGAAATATACTTCAGAGTTTCTGTGACTTACGTATTTCTGCACTAAAATATTAAAATGTCTGGGGTTTCAAATTAGATGAAAATACCCACCTTATAAATTATGAAGATCCACAGAGCCATTACTTCCCAGGAAAGTTGGCCCTCAGTTATCCCAGGGAATGGAAAAGTAGGACTGGTCACTAGTTTTTCTATGGTCCATGAACTAATTTTTATATTTTAAAATAGTTGAAAAAATCCAATCATGATATGAGAAAATTACAGAAAACATCAATTGTCCATGACATTTTTATTTATATTAGTATATTATTTTTAGTGTGTGAAAGGTAATTGAGGTAATAATATATATTATATATTAGGTAATAATATATATTATTATATTATATTATTCCATGAATAAGTTTGGGTTGAATACAGCCACAGATAATCACTGACGTGTTTACTATGACTGCTTGCTTGCTGCAGTGGCAGAGTTGTGTAGTTGTGACAGAGATTGTATAATCCTGCCCTTTACACAAAATATCTAGACCCTTTAGATAGACCAATAGAAAGTTTTCCAAAGAATAAAACCTATTAGCCTAATGAGCCATTTGGATATTTCTGAATTGTTATCTGTATATATCCTAATAACATTTTTATTGCACTACTAATTGCTCACGCCTGCCAACTCAGTGAATAACTTTTAACATACATGATTATCAGTTGAACAATCAAAAATTGTTTTCTCAGCATAACCTTATACTGCTGCTAAAATCAGTCTTTAGTGAGTTGTCAGAGCCCAAATAAGATGTTTTACCATTCTAACAAGGCATAATTCTTTTTAGGATATTTGCTCCAAACCATCTAAGTTTTATTCTATATGTGATGTAATAAGTTAATATGACACGTAAAGTGCCACATCCCTGACTAACCTCCCCTGTGCCTTAGGGTTCTCAAAGTGCTCTGTCGCGCCCTCTACTGTCTGGGCTGTGTAACAACTCAGACACCTTGAGGAACTGGCCATAGCTGTAATATCTTTTTTATATATTTTGTAGAAGTCATAGGGGCAGGCAACCCATAATTTAGGAACAGATCTGGGTATCTGTTCTTCCTTAAGGGGAGTGTGTGTGTGTGTGTGTGTGTGTGTGTGTGTGTGTGTGTGTGTGTGTGTTTAATTTGAGAATAAATAGAAATATTGAATCTCGAAACCCAAATGAGAATATTCAGCATATGCACTGTGGTTATGTATGAATTTTCTTTGGCAAGTCAGACTCAGTGATGTGATGCGCACACTTAGTCATCTTACATTTGCCAAAGTAATATGAGTACACAAACTCATGAATTTACAGCAAGCAATGTTTCCAAGTCACTTTTATTTTAAGAAATGTATATAATTGTGTATCTGCATTAAAACATTAGATTCAGAATATCATTATAATTATGAAAAAAAGAGGGTAGTTGTCTTACAAAATATGATACAAAATAAGAGTTATGGAAGTTGTGGATTTTAGGATTTGGGGTATACTGCCTTAGGTATCTTTTGGTTCATCAACAGTCAAGAACATGCTTTCTATACTAAAGGGAGAGTAATTTTATGTCTTCGTGCTGCTAAATTTAGAGTTGCAAATAAATTTGTATAGAAGGATCAATATAAAATATATTTATTGCAAGATGTACAATTCCTAAACACCTGCACTAATTAAACATCTTAATGTTTGGTGAAAATCATATTACTATCATTACTATTATATTACTATTATATTAATATGCAACATAACTTGCCATTTTCACAGTAAAATAATTTTTAAGACTTTCAGTATGTCTATAGTATGTCTATGCCAGTCTTTTTTTAGAACAAGAATGCTTATTACCTGATATTTTGAAATACTGTAAAGTAAGCAAAATAAAAAGGACTGCCTTCTTTAAAATGACTTAAAAATTTTAAAAATGTAAGAAGCATGTAAAGTTTTCAAGAATAAAAGACAAGTCCATAATATCACTAAGCATGAAGAAAAATATAGGCGGGACAAAGTTTCCTGCGGCTAAAATATGAAAGAAACCATCACAAGTTCCTAATAAATTCAGACTCCTAAAACCAATAATATAAGAATAAAAATTGGCAGTGGATATTATGCCTAGGAATATTTCTGGCCTATTACTAACATCTAGAATAAAAAGGCTTTAGAATCTATTGATTGTCATAATATAACTAAGTAAAACAATGCATTTGTGTTTAAAACATGCAGTACATGTGACAATAATTTAAAATCCTTCATTTAGTGCTAGCTTTGAGATCTCCTAAAGCCAGGAAAAAGGAGAATATGACCCAATGTTAACACTATCAAACAAAGTAATACAGTTGATGGAAAATACAGTTGAGCACTCCCAGCAGAGGAAGGTGTGAATTTCCTCATACATCATCTTAATGGCAGCATTTTCTACAAAGCGACATGGAGCACTCCTTTCATATTTCATGAGTTCTATTTGCCTGACTTCAAAATGCCAAATGTGCCAGTGAACAGTGCTTTAATATTCATGGGTTTTTGAGATGGCTTTGACAGTTGTCAACTAGAGAAATGACTTCATCAGGAAAGAATCTAACTTATGATTTACAGCACACATATAAAATCATGTAGTCATTGGCACATGCATTCTATTTGAAAGATATTATTTGCATAGTTATCTTTTATGAAAATTACAAAGCTATAAAATCTTTTACGTAACAGTAAGACATCTGTAAATCTTATTTGGATATATACTTAGCATTTCAGAAAATTTTGTTAACCCCAGACATTTAATAATGGAGTTATTTTTACAAGAAAGGACATAGCCCAGTAAGTATCCCAAAAGTTCTCTAAAGCATAAGTCATCACAACATAAATCACACATGTATATGAACAATTCACATTTATTTCCCTTTTATAATTCAAAAGCATATTAAGTAATTCAGTTTATAGAAAAAAAAAATTGCAGGATTTTTCTTTAGCCCAAAGATTTGGATTTGGGGTCTTGAGTCTCTCGATTACCTTTCACACACTAAAAATAAAAATAAAATTTAAAATTACCCATGAAATAGAATTCACTAATGTTAATCTTAAAAGTTTTAGGAATTTTTCACACAGTGTCAGTAATTCATAATACATTGAATAAATTGTATAAATCACACAAAGTCATAAGAATTTTTAATGTGCATTATCTCATTGTATTCTCCCAAAAATCTTACAAGCTGGAAGAACCAATAGCATCATACCATTAGGTTGAGAGTAATATCTAACAGTTATTCGATACTCACTATTAATACATGCCAGTCAGTCTTTTAAGCACTTTATATGTATTAGCTCAATTAATTTCAGTACTATAATTAACCACTTTTGTAGATGAGACAAATTAAATAACTTGTCCCATATTTCCTCACTAGAACATTGATTAGGAGCCAGGCAGTCGTAGTCCTATAGCCTGAACTCCAACAGAAACTCTAAACTGTCAGATGTTAAACTACACTGATAACCCAGCTGACGTTTCTACTTTAGGATTGTTTCCATTTCTTTATTACACAAAGGTTATTCTTATTGACTGGTATATTTAATTCATTGAATTTAGCCTTGAAATAATATCTCTTTTGGGGACTATTCTGTTAGCACTGAAAGTTACTCTGGGGATAACATGAAGTTTTGAAATTAAGTGTGATGTATTATCTCTTTTCTTTTTATTCATCTTTCCTTGTTCTTTAAGTTACAAGCATTCAAAGAGGCAATAGAGGTATGTGTGGAAAGATGGCTTGAGTTCCATACATTAGATGATTGTACATTTCCTATTGGCTGGCACTTGGCTATGGACTATATATAGATATATATAAATTTTAAAAGCCTGAAGTATTAATTTTTAGAGCTTGCTAAGATAACAGACCCAGTGCCCCTTACTTTCTTCTAGTACATGCCCTGTCACTTAACATGTATCAGTACAATAATAGTTTATCTTCTCTGTGTTTATACATGGGTTGTTTAGTATAATTCAAAAAATCAATAAACTGCGGAGACTAGAACTCTGAGACTGGAACTAACAGTATTCCTGCAGAATCTCCCCACTGCACAGCAATGCTCTTACATTTTCCTAGTCAGCTCTTTCTCTCATTCTCCATGGCATCTATTTGGTCTTTCTTAAAAATATCTAGTCCTTTTCTTTCCCACCACTTTGCGCAGATGGCCATGTCTACTGTTTCACGGGAAGTCTAGATAGTGTGATGCTCTACCTGCTCACATAAAAACATTAAAAATGCCCTCTACATTCCTCTCTTTTCCTTGTCCCCTCTGCTATGCTGTAAAAGCTTAACAACTCTGCCTGTGCCCTGAATGCTGCCTCATTCCACTTCCTCAAAGTCCTAACTCTTGTAGTTATCTTTTTTTATCTAGAGGATACAAAACTTTGTATCATTTAGGATTGGACAGACTATGCTGAAATAATAAATAAACCTCAAACCATCTTCAAATCATGAGCAATGTTGCTATATCCACACTATTACTGCCCATTCAATTCTCAAAATTAGTTTTAGTTTCTGGAAGTAATCACCAATAACTTAACTTTAAAAAAAATTCTGGAGACCAGGAGCGTTGGCTCAAGCCTGTAATCCCAGCACTTTGGGAGGCCGAGGCGGGTGGATTATATAAGGTCAGGAGTTTGAGACCAGCCTGGCCAACATGGTGAAACCCCATCTCTACTAAAAACAAAAAATTAGCTGGGCATAGTGGCACACACCTGTAATCCCAGCTATTTGGGAGACTGAGGCAGGAGAATTGCTTGAACCTGGGAGACGGAGGTTGCAGTGAGCTGAGATCATGCCATTGCACTCCAGCCTGGCCAACAGAGTGAGACTCTGTCTCAAAAAAAAAAAAAATAATTAGAGATAATATTCTCAGTCCTCTCTTAATCATCTATTCAGCCTTATTTGCAAATTCTGTGTATCTCCCTTGAAACACTCTTTCTTTTGTTTTTTTCCTGATATACACACATATTTTTCCTGGCATTTTAATTCCAAACTTAATTTTTTATATAATCCTGAACATTGATATTTGTGAGAGTTTAAGTCTTTTTTCTTCTCTTTTAAATATTTCATCTTTTCTTCAGCCCAAGTCCAATTTGCTAAAGAGAGTTTATATATTCTGTCCTCCAGTTTAACATATACACATTGTTCTTGCTTTGCTGAGTTCTGATATATGTAAATTTCAGTAACTATTGTTTAGTTACATAATACCAAACCCCAACAGCAAAATTCAAAATTCGAATTCAAAACGGTGAGTAATTACGTGAAGTTAATCTTTGCTGCTAGCTCTTTAGTCCACAAATCAATACATTAAATAATAAGTATGCATCATGATCAGTTACCAACCCCATTACTTTCTTCAAAGTCTGTTGGTGGTTGGTCACTGGTCATTTGTTGTTAAATTCACAGACAGCAAAGCCTGCAGTTATGTTGATTCTTTGTCTCCCAGTTATGAATCCATGTGATACATTTTTAAATGGATAAGTGAAAGAGAGTTGGCCAAGAAAGATGAAAGAGCAGCAAGGAAATAGAAAGTGATAATGCCAGAAGAGAAATTCAAATAGAACACAAAATAGATCGATAGAAGAAGTAGCTAACCCTGAAAATGTTGGCATTGGCACTGTCCAAGAGAATCTAGATCTTTCTCTGCTGAGATATTCTGTTTTATTCTTCATTACAAGCATATTTCCCTGGTGCCACTGGGCTTGGTTATAACAGCTGCTTTATAATCCTCTTCTCTTCATTTTGACACCAGGATATTTCATGATCAGGCTCCACTAATTGTTCTATCTACTGATCATGTGTCACATTTATTTTCTTCATGTCAACTAATTTTGCAAAATATCATTGGTATTGTGAATTTTGTATTGTTGATTCTGCTATATTCTCCCAAAGGGTGTTGACTTTTTTGTTTGTTTAACTGGCATATAAGTTTGTATGGTGTAAACCGCAAACTTTTGTATGTAATCCAAAAAATATTTTCAATGTGGTGAACAAAATTTGTATATTTTACATTTTGAGTCTTCTTGATATTTGTTCTTTAGCGTAGAAAGTGAAGAAAAATAACAGAAGCTGAGAAGCTTTTTTAAAAGTATGATGAGCAAAATAACATTCTTCGATGTCCAGCAGACAAATGGTGAAGGTAGAAAACTAGGTTATGTATTTGAGTATTTTGCCAGAAGCTTTGGCTATATTAGCAGCTGTCATCATGGGGAGATTTCCACCATTATGTAGTTTCTCTAGCAGGGGACAGTAAGGAAGGAGTTGTGGAGAGAAAGCAGGAATCTACAAAGGACAGTTCATAAGAGTGCATCGCCAAAAACTTTCCAAGAGGAACACATGAGAACTGGGAAGTGAAAACAGCCTCTGGAAGCTCCCAGTCAAACATGCAGAAGAGAAGGGGAGTGGGGAATCTGCCTAAGCAGATGGGCAAAATGTTTAAACCAAGGTTAAGAAGGTTAACCAATAACATAAGGTTAACATGCAATTGTCAGTACCTATAAAGGGAAAAACTTTGGGACAACTCATTATACTAAAATGACTTGATTGCGTTTAATGTTAACATATTTTATTCCAGAGTAATTTCATTAAGATGAAGTTAATTTACATGCTTACTCTTGCTGTGAGAAAGACAACTTCAGGGCTACAAAAAATTACTTTGTATTTAAATATAAATAAAAATATTTGCAAACCATATAAATTTGGTTAAATGAACCAACAAAAATATCAGTCCTTTGGAAAACATATGTTTATGAAATAGTAATTTCATCAATTATAGTGAGCAACACACTTTGAAAGAAACACAAAGACGAGGTCCCTGGGTTTCCTGGTTTTCTATAACAATGGCACGATGGAAGTGAGAATAAAATGGAGACTCAAAAAATAGCATGTTAATAATCATTGCACTTTCTGGATCTTGCCTATGAAAGACATATTTTATGTATCAACAACTAACAAGTTAAATATTTACAAAATAAGTTTTAGACTGATATTAAAGGTATTTCTCTGGAAAGATTTTTCTCAGCTATTCTCATCTATCTGCTTGTTCTTATTTTTTTCTCAGTTTTACTCTTTTGTAATATGCAAAGAACTTTGTTCTTTTTGTGTCCCTTTTATATTTTTTACTTTTTGCTTCCTTTTTCCAAAGAGTTCATTTTTCATAACATATGTTCCTTTTTTTAAAATCATGTAATAGAGTTACCCTCTTTCAGATGCTTCAAAATAAACAGTTGTGAGAAAAGCAATTTGCTTACTGGTTCAACTTCTACCGTGCCATTAATAATGACTAATAATTATAAAGATAATAACTATTGATGGTCTAATATGTTATTTGAATACATAATTTTGATTAATTCTTCCAATGATGCTTCAACACGAAAACAGTATCTTCAATTTACAGCTGATAAAATTGATACTTAAAGAGGCCAAGTGATTTTTCAAGATTAGGTAACATACTGGAGGAGCCAGGATTCTAACTACAATTCCCATTGGTTTTTCACATGCATTGCTTTCACACTTTGATCGTAATTATTTGTTAATATCTTAGAATAAACTATTAATGTCATTATATATCTATTGATGACTTGCAACTGCACATTATAATTCTGCACAAGTCAATTATAATACCTACAATATCATTTGTCTTAATCGGTTGAGTGTTATTACATATTATATTGCTGATACAACAATAATTTTCATTATTTATATGATCATTTATAAAGAACTTAACTAAATAGTACACAAAGGCATTATTAAAAGTTCTGAGGGATGAAAGGAATATTGAAGCCTAATATCTAATTGTTTTATATTTCAGATTGCTAATCACAGCCATCTCATAATTTTACATAATGTTGATGATTGCATGAGTTGGGAACATTTTCTATTAGGTTTATTCATCCCTATGAATCAGAACTTTGACACTCACAATAGCAAGGAAAGTGGTTTACTTAGAATGGCGTTATTCTTTGCATGGCGTTTGCTCTTTTTCAAAGGCAGCGTTTGACCTTTTCTTTGAAATCATCTTATTGCTGAGTGTCTTAACATTTAGTGGGCAACAAGCTATCAATTATATTAAGAAAAAGTTCTACATGCTGATCTAATGCAGTCATTGAGAATATTTTTGAAACATATTTGAAATCAGAAATTTTAGCTGAATCTGAAAGACCTTTCATTGTGAACCTTAGCTTAAATAATTTACAGACATTTTTAATCCACTACTAGAGGAATTCAAAAGTACCAACCTGTGATTATATCCTAAATATCTTAGTCCCTTTAGGCAAAATGATAGAGTATCTAAAATGATTTAAAGGCTTTTTTTGATTAACAAAACTGTAATTCCCTACATTAGAACTATTTCATTGAATAAACACTTATTGATGACTTATTGTATGCCTGGCCCTTTGCTACAGGTGTACTTTGTATAAATTGATAGTAGCAAGGAGTAATTTATAAAGCGTCATAGGTCTAAGTGTGGTGGATTAAAGATGGCTGCAAATACATCAGCACTCTTCTCATTGAGATGTGAAGTTTTTGTATCCTCTCCTTGACTCTAGTCTAGCCTGTGAGTATTTCCACAAATAAAATGTAGTGGGAACTGAGGTTATGCCATTTCCAAGTTTAGCTTAAAAGAGAACTGGCAGTTGATACATTCTTTCTCTTGCATTACTCAACTCCAGTTAAGAAGTATAACTATTATACTGTAAAAAGCTAAGACTGACTTCTTGGAAAGTCATTTGAAAAGGTCATGTGTAGAAAGCAGGGGGTATTCAGCCACCTTCCAGCTGCTCCAGTCCTCAGCCATTCAATTAATAGCACTGATACCCTGAAAATTTTAAGTAGACACATTTTCTCCAGTATGCCCTGTTCCAACTCTTAATTCCAAAACAATGAAATTTAATAATAACAAATTTTGTTTTAAGCCCTATGAGTTTTGGGAAACTCTGCTACTAACAGAATTTGTGATATTGGGAATTTTATTTGAACTATTTATACCTGCAATTGTAAATAAATAAAACGATAGTGTCTATCACATTATTATGACTAATGAGACACTGATCTTGATGTTTCTAAACTGTATATGACACATAAAAATAAGCCTTTAACTCCATAACTTGTATTTCCAGCGTAGACTTCTCTTATGGGCCCAGACATAATCTTATATCCAATTGCTTACTAAGCAATTCTACTTAAACATTTTATAGCACTTCAAACTTGTATATTCAAACTTTTCATATTCCCTCACAACCTGCTTCCCTTTCTGTGTTCCCTATTTTGGCATATGGCACCCCATCTATTTAGTTTCACAAGCAAAATCCTCAGTTATCTTTGATGCTTTTCTTTTTATTATCTGGAAAAAATCTACTTTTTAAAAAAATATACAAAACAACTCAAAAATGTTTTCACTTCTCCCACTGCTGCTACCTTTCTCAACTCATTTCTCTCTCTCTCTCTCTCTCTCTCTCTCTGACTATTCTGATAGCCAACTCATGTCATTCAGACTTCTGCTCACTGACTACATCAACTTCTGTCACGGCTCCAAGTTTTTACCTTGTTCTATCAGAACAATCTTTAATAGTAAAAAAAAAAGAAAAGAAAAGAAAAGAAAAGAAAAAGAAAAGGTAATTATTGTGATGCATAAAACTATTCAATGAATTCAATAGAAAACAATTTAAAAATTTGAAACACTGTGTTACAGACTCTCCAGTATCTGGCCTTTGGCACCTTTCCAGACTGATAATCTGATAATGAGCCACCGTCTTTGTTGATCATTACATTTCAGTCACACAACATTCTGGCCTATTTTAAAAATATGTCTCGCCCTTTCTCATCATCAGGGCTTTGCAAAGCCTTCTGCACACACTCTCACTGAGTTAACTAGCAATTATTTAAGCTTTTGTACAATCGTTTCTTCCTCAGGAGAATTCTCTCTGACAAACTCAGGTTTGATTAAAATCTCTTAAATGTAATCTCTTTATACAGTATCTTCTTCATGAAGTTCATATAATTCAAATGGATTCCTTTTGTGTGTGTGTGTTTTTATTATTACCATTTATATTACTTGAGGCCATGGCACAGAAAGGGTTAAAAGTGGAACCCAGCAATGAAAGGTAGGGAAAACTGATAAGATATGATACAAACTTTCAATATTGTCAGAGGCCAGGCTTTATTAAAGGATAATCATATTTCTCAGCACTGTGAGCTATGGATCTTATACATTGATTTACTCACATTTATACACACATGTGCGTGTGTGTATATAAGACATAATGATATATAACCATAGCTATACTTTTTCATCTTTTAAAGGTTTTATGTATAGGATTAGAAGATGGGTTACAAATGTTAAATAAATAGAACAGTTACTAGTTTCTACAAGCATTTGTTTAGTGTATAAATATTCCAGGAAAATTTCTGGAAATATAGGAAATAGTATTATCTAACACAAGGCAAAGTGTTCTCTACCTATTCTTTGTTGAAGATTTTCACCAGACACTAGTATAGTTTTAAATGCAAAGCTATCGTCAATTTTGAAAGGTATGGCCTTTCATCCATGATTACAAACAGGCCCTTATTTCATTTTCTGTTCTGTTTAAATGTTTGCTTTAAATGTCACAAGTTTATGGCATGCATATTAAATAATGAAATATAACTATTCTTTGTAGACATGAGAGTAAGCGTTAAAGAGATCTATTAGTCTACTTTAAAACAGAATCACAACTTCTGTCTTAGGAAACAGGGTAAGAAAGGAAAAAGATGACGATGAAAGCTGAGCTTCCCACTTAGCACTAGGATCTTAGCAAAAACGTTGAGATTCTTCATGCACAAAATTAAGAGGTCAGAAAAAGCCAATTCTAAGTCTGTCCCAATTTTAACATTCTACCATATTTTAATTACTCAAGTCACCTAAAATTCCTTCTGGCTACTTCCTATAATACAAAGGCACTATTGATAAAATGGTCATATACTCGATACTGTTATCCATTGAACATTAAAATAATATTAGGCTGGTGCAAAAGTAATTGTGGTTTTTGCCATTACTAATGCCATTATAAATCTATGGCACTTTAAAGTCAAATTGAAAAATGCATACTACCATTTGTTTATATTTTTGGTGTTACATTTCAAGCATGTAGTGAGAAGCATGAAGAAAACCGAAGTCTAGCTTACCCTGAGAATGTAAATTTTATCTTCAGATATATGCCTTTCACATAAAGAAAACTCAACAGACTTAGGGAAACAAATAAAAATGAAAGTAATATCAGGCCATTTATTTTGAAATTGCTTTTGGAAAAAACCTCGTATCTTTTACTTTGCCACCATTAAATTAATTATTTATTAAAACCCAAAGTTCTATAATGATTATATTGTACTAATATTCAACACATTGTATTCTAACTATATGCTTGTAAATGCTGAGAAGTGTCACAACTGTATAATATTGGGAAAGAGATGAGTTTAATTTTGCTTTTTGCATTGTAATTGATTTATCAGACTCTCTAGAGTTATTAATCCTTTGTAATAGAGTTTAAACAATTGTAAATTCAGACACTTGCCTTTGAAATTGTGATAACTTCAAATAATAAGGCATGCCCAGAAAACTTTGCATGACTTAAAATATCTATTTGAGCTACAGAATTAGATAAGCCTTCTTCTTTTCTATAAAATATCAACATCTACAAAATTATATTTCAATTACTTTTCCTATACAATATAATTCAGTGGGTGCACAGAGATAGTTATTGGATGAAAAAAATGTAAAACCCATGTCAAGTATGCCAGCCTGTGCTGTGTATCATCAACTGTAATTTAAATGTGACTATTTTATTTTTATATAATTTTGGCTTTTCATTGTTCATGATACATACTAATTAGCTGGCAGTTTACCTTCATTTAATATATTGTTCTCAATATCATACAAAAACTTTCAGTGTTTGAATGATATTGTTTTCAATATCATACAAAAACTTTCAGTGTTTGAATGATATTGTTTTCAATATCATACAAAAACTTTCAGTGTTTGAATGATATTGTTTTCAATATCATACAAAAACTTTCAGTGTTTGAATGATATTGTTTTCAATATCATACAAAAACTTTCAGTGTTTGATTAGAATATACTTGAAATAATGTTTAATCTGCCATACTTTTCTTCTTCTTCACTATAATACAGTAGAGCACTGTGCTCCTAAGAGGCAAGCTTACATAAGGCCAGCTTTGCTTTTGTACCACGGAGCAGATGGGTTTGAATTATATTCTAATGCAAAAAGAACTCCACAAAATTTGCCCATATTTATGTGGAAAAATATAACCTGTTAATCACAGTGTTCAAGAATTTATATATTTAAAAATCAATATAAAATGTTCCTAGTTTAAAGTCATCTCAGTGTTTGCTAATTTAATTTAAAAACAGCATCATAAACATTATAAGTGAGGTTCTGGCATTTTGAGATTTTTTTAAAGGGTCAAATACATGATTTAAAAATAATTTCATGTTCAACATCATATTAAATGCTTTCCAAACACTCCATACATACTTTGGTATTTATAGAAAAGGGACTATTATGTCAGATGCAAAACCACTGTTCTTTTATAGGCATGTAAACTGATATTTCATGTTTTCCTCAATAGAAAAATATCTCCATATTTATAGGCAGTTAATAAACCAAATGTAGGTCATTTGGAAATTCACATTAAAGTTTAATTATTGCACACTGTACAATAGAACTAAAAAAAAAAAGAAAATAAAAACTAAACAAATTCCTCCTATCTAACTGAGATACGATATACTTTGACCATCTTGTCCTCATTCCCCTGGTCACACTTCTGTCTCTGTAATCACCATTGTTCTCTCTGCTTCTATGAGTTCGATTGTTTTAGATTGTTTAGATGTAAGTGAGAACTTGTGTTGTCTTATTGTGCCAGCTTATCTCACTTAGTATAATGTTCTCCAATACCATCCATGTCTTGCAAATGACAAAATTTTCCGCTTTTTTAAGGCAGAATACTATTTCATAGTGTATATATACCACATTTTTATGATCATTTCATTCATTGATGGACATTTGATTCCATAATTGATTGAGTTGATTTCAATCAATTGAATTGGTTGATTGCATAATTGAGTTGATTCCATAACTTGGCTGCTGTGGATGATGTTGCAATAAACACGGGATTACAAATATTTCTTTGATATATTTATTTTAACTCTTTTGGGTAAATACCCAGAAGTGAGATGTTAAATCATATGGTAATTCTAATTTTAGTTTATTATCATTATACTTTAAGTTCTGCAGTACATGTGCACAACACACAGGTTTGTTACATAGGTACACATGTGTCATGTTGGTTTGCTGCACCCATCAACTCATCATTAACATTAGGTATTTCTGAAGAAATTCCATATAGCTTCCCATAAGATCTGTACTAATTTACATTTTCACTAGTTGTATACAAGGGTTCCCTTTTCTCAACATTATCACTGACACTTGCTATCTTTTGTCTTTTTTATAAAACCCACTCTGAAAAGTGTGAGATAATATCTCTTCATGGCTTTAATTTACATTTATCAAATGATCAACCATGTTTTTAAAAATATATCTGCTGGCCATTTGTGTATCTTCTTGTGAGAAATGTCTATTCAGGTCCCTTGTCATATTAAAATTGGGTTTCTTTGCTGTTGAGTTATGTGAGTTTCTTATATATTTTGTATGTTTACCCCTTATCAAATGTATGGCTAAAATATTCTCTCCCAATCTTTAGATTGTCTCTTTGCTCTATTAATTATTTTCTTTGCAATGCAGAAGCTTTTCAAGTTGATGTAATTTCCTTTGTCTATTTTTGTTTTTATTGCCAGCCCGACCATCTACTTTATGTTATATATTTACTTTTTCAAACATGACAACTAATCTTGCCATTTTTTCAGAGACATATATTCAGAGACATCAGGGGATGAGGTTCTACATTCTGAGATTTTCTTTGAGAAAACTCCCATTAATTCTTGTGAAATAAAGGAGAAAATGATTGCTTACTGAAACAAACTAACTTGCTGAAAATAAACATCTACTTTCCTTCAAACCTTGCACTCACTTCCTTTAATTGACCCAATTGCTGCCACTTTGGCCTCCCCACGCTCCCCGCGCTCTGTGTTGATTCCCTGGGAAGGTTGCATTGAGGCAGTGGCTCTCAAATCTAAATTTTCCATTCAGTTTTACTCTCTATTAGTTGAAACAGACAACACCATCTCCTCACTAAAGATATATGCTACAGAAGTATACAAACAGGTCCTGGAGCCTAGGGCATTCATTAAAATAGAAATACCATAAACATTTATTATATCAGAAATGGGAGACTGCACACCACTGGCCGAACAACAGATGTGTCAAAATGATGCATTAGTTGAATTTTGCCGTGCTTTCCTCTTCCTTTTCTACCTGAGAACAAAGCAACGTACTAGTTAGAAAAAGTAAAATAAAATAAATTCAGAGACTGAGTTGCAGAGTAAATGATATCAAAACTCTCTGCAGATTTAATAAAAGTAAATTGCTAGAGGTCATTACTTTTCATGTTTATTGATTTTTGCAGTCAATATCATTATTAACTAGTGGAGAAAAAGATTTATCATGAAGTTCCAAAATACAGAGTTAAAGGAAGAGGAAAGTTCAGGTAGTTCTCTATTTAAGGAAACATTGTACTCACGAACTATTATCAAAAAACAAAGAATTGATAGTCAACGTTTTTTTAAAAAAGGTTTTCTATAGTCATGAAAAAGTATAGATTGTGTAAAAGAAGGTTGTGCTTATTTTTAAAAATTAATATTGTATTATTGTGTTAATATAAAAATTTAAATGAAGCAAAAATGAGTAAAACATTTTTTCCACTTGAGTATACCAATTTATATTTTCTACTACTGTTCTTCAGATTCCTGAAGCCCCCTAATAACCTAATAGCAGTGTTACTAACAACATTGCAAACTCCTTGTATAAACTCCACAAAGACAGGAAACTTGTTTATCTTTCTCTTATCTTCACAGTGCCTGGCATATCATAGAATCAATAAATATTCTTGAATGAAGGAAGAACCAGCAAGTTTCAATGTAATTTTGAAGGGACTAAGTCATCAACTGAGGGGAATAACTTGGGTGAACCGACGGGAATAATATCCTTTTGCTATAATATCCCATTACTATGCTAATGTTTCAGTGCAAAAGAAGCCAAGATGAAGAGACCAAACTCCATGAACTTAAAAAATGGATTTATAGATACAGAATATCCAGAAGTCAAAACTTAAACTTTCTGATATGTCCAGAACTATTTCAGGTTAAATTTTTGATTCTATTCCTGCATCTCTGAAGCAAAACTCATAAGCACAGCTATTTGAACAAAATATCTGCTAATCTAAGCCATTTTCCCTCAGTCACCACAGAAGGCTATAATCATAGATGGTACTTATGAGTCAATGATTCCTTCAAATGGTTTAGTTATCAATAAAACCATCAAATGGACTGTTTCCCATAAACTTGGATGAAAAGTATTATACATATTATATTATGTGACATTAAAATATTGTTTTCATGAACTAAAATTCGTCTTAAATGTAACAAATGTAAAATTTGTATATTTTGAAATAATAACCAATCTGTTTTAAAATTTCCCACTGAAAAGTTTTTCATTTTTTATTTTATTTATTTATTTATTTTTGTCACACTGTCAGAAGCATTGTTGCAGCCCCATGCCAAGCACTAACTGCACGCAGAGCACAATGCTCCAATTTGCATCCTCCAAAAAAAGACAGCTCAACCAGACTTAATGTATTTTGGCTGGCAATTTGTATGCCTGGTCTCTGCCCAATATACTTTAGTTTGAAAGAGCCAAGCTATAAAGCCTAGAATGATAGTTTATAATTGGAAGCTTGATAGAGTTGTTTCCACTGCTATTTTATCAGCTCCAGCAGTAGCGCAATTTGTTTCTTAAAGAGATGGGAGTGTTACTTGTGGACAGAAGAATAATAGTGGGTTTTACAATGATTATTTTGGAGAAGTCATCTTTTCTACCTTCTGCAAATGCTATAGTATTTTTAGGTTATTTTATAATTTGTGTATAATCATAAATTATATATTTCTTTGTGGGTCTAGTTTGCTTTGTAAAATACTGGGACTTCATGAAACCAGTTTTTTATATTAAGCATTCACAAGAAGTAAACTTCAGTTAACTTTGTTCTCTTCATTAGGAACTTTCCCTGCATACACTTGCCTGGAGGGAGATTACTGAACAAAAAGAAACAGCAGAGAGATTTTGCCCACTTCTTATCTTCATTAAACTCCTGCCCACATGCCATTAGATTATCCTTTTTACCTTTTATAAAATAGTAATTGTCAATTACTTTACATTTTCTTTTATATTTAACTCTTTTGGATATTCTTAAATTATTACACAGAAAACTTAGTTTATCAGTAACAAGCCATATAATCACAGAATTGCACATAGAAGTTTTACCAGCTACAATATCACGGGTGGAAAGATTGAATTCTATTTTACGTGGCTTCTCAAGACCACGTTTATTCTCAAATGTAGAAAATGTACTCTTGCCAACTCAAGGTAACGTAAGTATTTCTAATAAAAAAATGCAGGCTCAGTCAGGTGCAGTGGCTCACGCCTGTAATACCAGCACTTTGGGAGGCCAAGGCAGGTGGATCACCTGAGGTCAGGAGTTTGAGATGAACTTGGCCAACATGGTGGAACCCCGTCTCTACTAAAAATACAAAAGTTAGCCTGGTGTGGTGGTGGGTGCCTGTAATTCCAGCTACTCAGGAGGCTGAGGTAGGAGAATTGCTTGAACCCAGGAGACAGAGGTTACAGTGAGCCGAGATCATGCCATTGCACTACAGCCTGGGTGACAAGAGTGAAACTCCATCTAAAAAAAAAGAAAAGAAAAGAAAAGAAAAAAAAATGCAGGCTCTATAGAGTAAATTTTCAATCAAATATAGATATTTTTCCTACTTTTACTCTCCTTCATTTTCTGGCTGGCAGGCTGGACTTTAGTAGTGGTGACTTTGGTTTTATTCCCTCAGAATTAGTCCCTGAGCCTACGATGTTACCAAACTAAACTGGGGTAGGCTCACTGGGCCAGTAAGGCCAAATACCCACACCAAGGTTTGCAGCAGGAGAAAGGAAAGCATTTATTTGCAGGGCACCAAGAAAGGATAATCAGGCAGTTAAGGCTTAAGTCCCAACTTCCCCAATGGCTTTCAGGTAAGGGTTTTCTTAAGGGCAAGTGTAAATTTCAGGAAAGCAGAAGTTACAGGCAAAATCATAAATCAATACATAGAGGTTACACAATGTTTGGCCTAAGGTCATATGTAGATTTGAAGTTCATCTGATTTCCAGTTGGTTAAAAAAGAGAAGCTTTGTTTAAAAATTTGGAGTGGGCATAAAAGAACTTTAGCTTGTGGCTCCTGGATGTGGCTTCCTCCAGGCCCTTCAGGAAAAAATGTAGAACAAAGAACATAAGTGATCTGAGTTTAGTCCTTAGCATCCCCATTTGGTGTGGATCCAGATTTCAGCAAAACAACTCAGGGATGTTTGTTACCTTTAGTTTCCAACTTTGTTGCCTATTGTTTTGAAAAATTATTACCTTCTTGCTTATCAAGTTCCTTATATACTTTTCCAGGCTAGCTAGGTCCCTGGAAGAAACTCAAGATTTTTCTTTAATTCTATGTTTGGGTGGGCCCACAGGCCAAGAGGGGTCCCTGCTCCCTCTCAATGATTCAAGTAAGAATAATTTATCTGGAAAATGAACTTAGGAAATACTGGGAAAGAAATGAGGAAATAAGACGGAATGCTAGTTAAGAAAGTATGGTTATCGTCAAGGTTACTAATGTGTATAATGAATTTATTCTTGCTGGGGTATTCTTGGAATTTGTAACAAGGCACCTCATAGGTTTCTTCCTGAAACCTAAGAGTAGGAGTATTTATGATGCACTGTCATCAATCTTGGCAAAGGCAGATTGTTAGTGAAGCAGGAGAGCTCCCTGACCCCTCTACAGGATGTGTGACAGGGATGTGGCTTGTGTGTTCAGCACCATGCACTCAAATCTCTTACAGGAAGGGGAGCATGCAGACAGGCATGTGCAAGAGCTGAGGTGAGTGTTTTGGGGCTCCGTCTCCTTGGTAACATTTAGGGGTGGATACCTATGATTTCCAAAGCCCAAGTGGGAGTGTGTTACAGTGCATTCTTCTAGCTTTGCTGTCCACAGACAGCTTAAGTGTTAACCAGCTCAGTGCCCTCTTGATACCCAGGTCCTTATCTGCCATCCAGGAAGAATCATGTCACACACGGACTTGAAGGATAAATTCAGGGATCTTATTAAGTGGTGTAGGTGGCTCTCAGTGGGATGGATGGGGAACTGGAAAGGGGATGGAGTGGGAAGATGATCTTCCCCTGGAGTTTGGCTATCCAGTGGCTGATCTCTTCTCTGATCATCCCCAGCCAGACTCCTTTTGGCATTCAGACGTCCCGTTCCTTTTCTTCTTGCCTTCTCTACCACGCTGTTCTGCCATTCTTATGCTCTTCTGTTCATCTCCTCGTAGGTTCTGGAGCCTGGGGTCTGAGGTTTATATGGGCACAGGATAGGGGAGCATGGCAGGCCAAAAGGCAACTTTTGGGCATGAAAACAGGAATGCTCATTCCCAATTAGTGCCATGGGTTTCCAGACTTGCAGGTGGGGCCTTTGCCAGGGAACCACTCTTTTGTACCCATTATTTCCCTGTCTCCTGTCCATATAATTAGTTTTCTGACACCCTGGGAACTGACAAAGTAAATCAAAGCTTTGGGCAAAAGGGTGTATAGAGTCAACCTTTCAAGCACTGATAGGGCTCTGGGGCTACACTCTCTGCCTCTAGCCTCTCCCTTACCAGCACTGTCATACAGCTTAATATGGTGATCCTGACTCCTCTGCAGCCATCTAGGAGATGAAATATTGCCTCTAAACTTTTATTTTACTAATAGCTTGTTTTCACTTTGCAAGTGTATTCACCTATGACCGCTTAGATATTAAAAAAACAAAAAATTTGGACTCTGAAAAAAGGATCCTTACATATAATTTCAGAAGCACTGCCTTAGAGGGCTTCTAGTTCTGGTCTTATATCCCAGTCATGGAAACGGAGCATTCGCAATTTTATATTATTTCAGTAGAGCCTCAGAACAGAGAGGATGTAGGACATGTACCACATTTCCCTGGGAAGAGCTCAGGGACACCATGAGCTTATTTAGAGATGAACTTGAACACACCCTTGAAGACCTATGCACATCTTCACCTCCTTAATAGTAACCACAAACTCCAGATGGGCTGTCTACCCCAACCCATTCACCAGCCAGATGAGAGCCAAGTTCAGAGCAGGAACTGGCCACCAGAGGAATCCAAGCATTAGTGCAGACCACAGAGTGCATGAGCTGGTTTATCAGGTAACCCGTAAAAAGCAAAGGGCTGCAGTGCAGATCAAGACAAGATAGGGTGGTTCATCTCATGGATGCTTGTCGTTGAATCAGGACTTTAGGGTCACGTAGTGTCACCATCATCTCTTTCTTTTGTGATCACTTTTGCCCAGGGTAGACAAGGTTAGCTTTACTATCACTTTGTATTTGGAATCGATTCAACCTGACTTCCTACAGAGCTTTAAGCTCTGATATTTGAAGTCAAAGTTTTGGTATTCAGAAAACCTTTTATCTCATGAAGTTTTCCTATTTCACTGTCTCTACAAGTATAAACAGATATACATATTCACCCATATTCTCTCTCACACACAATTGTATTTGCTTTAAAACAAAACAAAACAACAACAACAACAACAACAAAACTAAGTTATACGTGCCCTTTCTCTTCAAAACAATAGTTACATGAAGTTGTGGTTGCTGCCGGAACGTCAGGGGACAGGGAATGAGTACCAGGCAGCACAATGAAAGAAAACTTAAATAATATTCAAGACTTATGCAGTGACATGTAAATAGGAGAAAAATAAAATACAAATAAACACAACTAAGGCTGATTTTAAGATAAATGAACTCAGGTGTAATTACCATTTTCATTAGATACCTAAACATATTTTTACCTGGAATAAGAATCTGAATACCAAATTTTAGTGATGAGAATTTCATAATTTCTGAATCATATTTTATGTGAAAAGATTTTGAGGATTTCTTTGAAACCAGACATGGTGTTTTTTTTAAAAAAAAAAAAAAAACACAATAATATAGGGGATCAACAGGAGAAGCAGGTGCTATCCCCAGTCATTATAGTCAACTTAATAAATACTCTGCACACAGACTCCAAAACCTATGAGCATTGATCCAAAAGAAAAATCATTAAGGTGAGGATAGAGGTAGCCATTCTCTTGAAAGCTGCTTCCTTTAGTGCCTGTGGTGTTGGCATAAATAGCTCAAAGCTGTCTGGAATTAATTCTTTTCTAAAGGGACTGCTGAAAAAGACAGGAACATGTGTTCTTGGCAGAAAAACAAAGGGTTTTACAGTACCTCAGTATTTATCCCACTACAAGCCAACTTAGTGCATTATATTAATATCAAAATTGTCCCTCTACAACTGGGGAGGAAGTTTCTAGCTGCTGACAAAATTTTCCATACACTTTAATCAGAAGGAAACAAATGAGCTGTGTCTATGTGTATGGTGTGCGTGTATGCATGCATGCACATATTTTGTGTGTCTGTGTACCTGAGTGTATATGAACATGGACTATTTTTTACAGGAATGGGTCCCCTAGCAAAGGAGGCAAGACTTTTCAATTTTATCTTTTGAAGTTATGTAAATTTTTATAATAAATAACATATATCCATGGGATGAATAAAAACTAAAATAATCACAAATTACGAATTTCTAAATCAAAGTACAATTGTATTTACAAAACAAAATCCAAAATTAATATACATATTCTAAAATATTTTCATAGTTAAGGAAAATGTTATTTGTTCATGTTGAGAAATACATTTGGCTTATAGAGTCCAGGAGGCTTTCTAAAGTTAGAAATCTTTCTTTCTAACTCTACACTTTAACATATTTAGAGATACTTCATGAGAAATATGATATTCATATTTAATTTTTCTATTAATATTATAATTAATGTTTGATAATGGTAACTCCAATATATTGCAATAACGTTAGATATTAGAGTCATTCTTATCACACACATATTTTTATAACAGGGTTTTCAATCAAGGGTCAAAGAATCACAATTCAAATAGAAATAATTTAAAGGGCACTTTTTATATTTTACATACTTTATTTAGACGAATTAAACATGAACATTGTCTTAGTTTATTTAGGTTGCTATAATGAAATTAGTGGAATGGCTTATAAGCAACAGACACCTGTCACAGCTCTGGAGGCTGGGAAGTCTAAGATCAAGGCTTCCAACAGGTTCAATGTCTGGTGAAATCCCACTTTCTGGGTCATAGATCAGAGATCTTCTGATTGTGTTTTCACAAGTTGGAAAGTGCCTCTTTTATAAGGGCATTAATCTTGTTCATAAGAACTCCACTCTCATGGTCAAACCACTTCTCAAAATCTTCATCTCCAAATATTATAACATTGAGGGTTACGTTTCAACATAAGAATTTTGAGGGAATATAAACATTCAGTTTAAAATACAAAAATAACCATATACAATAGTATAAAGGAAGCCTAAATAATGATTCTTGTCAAACTCATATTGTCCAACTGCTGAACTTTGAAACAAATGACAAGTAGTGCCTTTTCATTAATGATCAAAAGAAAGTTGTTATTTCTGTTTCTTGATCCAAACATTTTGATAATGGGAACGAATTATTACAACTTAAAGTTGAAGAGTTTGTGTAAGAAACTTCGACTGTCTCAATGTGTCATTCAAATAGGAACTAAGAGATACCCAAACCTTAGTATTCAGCTTTTCTCCTTATGGGTCCAGACCATTAGAACTAAATGCATGGAAACACACCCAAATGGAAGACAGAATCTCACTTTATTATTTGCTGAATGAGGGGCTTATAACTTATTCTGTGGGGTTTTCTGGCAAAATAAAAAGGAAACAAATAAACCACTAAGTAGAGAAAATTTCCCCTGCTTTCCTTCTTCTTATTCTGAGATGGCCAGTTCTCAGAGCAGCCTCCTCTCCCTTTCAGATGTAGGCAGAAAGTGAAATACAAGGGAAGAATTTTAAGAGAGGGTGGGCGTTTGGTTGTATTAAAATTGTGGAATATTCTGGAACTAAAAACTCTCCTAATGCTTCATGGCTGCATATCTCGCTTTCTAACAATTTTCTTGAAGTAAATGGAGCTCTTTTCTTAAAAAGTAGGAAATTTAGAAAAGTACAATTTCACTGTGGTTGTTACACATTTGAAAAATCCCAAAATAGGCCTCTTTGGTAAAAATTGGATTGGAGAATGTGATCTGTGCCTAGAAATCAAATTGGGACTTCAATTTTTTCTCCCACCCTTTTCCCAAATCCAAGATGGGAAGAAGTCCAGAGCAAATCCAAAGTCCGTTTAGTCAACCAGATGTTGTAAATGGGAAAACCTGCTAGGCTTTAAGCTGAGCTCTGCCTAAGCAGCTCCTCTGGGGTGGGGTGAATTTGAGAGCCCCATCTGACACATGACAGACTAGTAACACTCACTGATAGAATGGAATTTTGACAACTTCTGAGTTACTGTGGCACAGTTATCAGGGTTCTTCTTAGCCAGATTGGTCTATACTTTTAGATTTCACAGAAACGATCTACAATTGAATTCTAGCCCATCCAGAGGTTATTAAGCTTGGGGAAAAATGGACAGAATGTAATTGAATTCATCAATGATACTATGAAAAAAGCTGTCAGTTTTTTATGATGAAATATATAGCAGCAAAGCAAATTCAATACTTTGTCTACTGATAAAAGCAGTATTTTGTTCCCTAAAAGAGTATTTGGGAAACCAAGTATTCCAAAATAGTAGAAAAATTGCTGAGTGAAGATACCTATAAACAAAATGTGTTTATAAAATTTGCTATTAAGAATAACAGATTAACTTAAAATTCTGCCATTTAACCAAAAAAAATGCTGCCATTTAGCCATTTTATCACATATTTTTCACTTATATTGTTACATACTTGAACTTCTATTTTCTGCATAACATTGAAGTATGCATTTTATCATTTGACATCATGCTAAAGCATAATTTTATTTTCAGGGAAAGCCTTGAGGATATTATGTAAATAGTTGTATGGCATTCTTCCACATATACAAGTACCATAATCTATTAAAATATTTACTTTGTTGACCATTTAAGCTGTTAACATTCTTTTCTGCTGCTACAAAGAACTCTCTCCTGAGAATACTTGTATTTATATTTTTTCAATTTCAGATCATTTCTTAGAGTACATATAATAAATAAAATTACTTGGATCAGTCTATAAACATTTTTAAGACTCAATATACAGAATATACAATGTTTTAAAGTTTGCATCAATATTTATTTCCTTCTCTTGTGAAACTACTAAAATTAAGTATTATCAGGTTTTTAAACCTATGCTAATTCATCAAGCAAAGAAAAAGGATTATAGAAGTATTTTTAATAATATAGTTATTTAATTATAAATAAAATAAGCATTTTGACATATTTGTTTGCCATTTGTGGTTTATCTTTAGTGAACTGCTTATTTTAGTACTTTGGTTCATAGAAGCATCTTTTCATTTTATCAGTATGCAAAAAAATTATAGACTGTGTATCAATATTTCTCTTATTGTAAATATTCTCCTAGTTGATAGCATTATATTGTATGATGGTTTTATTTTTAAAACATTAAAAATATTTTAAATTATGGTTTTAAAATTAAAATATTTTAATGTTACAATATTTTTAATGAAGTACTTTAATGAAGTAAAATTTTTTCTTCTTTATAGTTTTGGTTTAGACTGTTATTTCAATCTTTAAAAGAATTTATTTTACAAGAACACAAACTTTTGCCTAATGTATATTACTTATTAACTTTAAACATTAATTGTTTTTGGCTGGGCATGGTGGCTTACACCTGTTATTCTAGCACTTTGGAAGGCTGAGGCAGACACATATCTTGAGACCAGTAGTTCACGATCAAACTGGACAACATGGTAGAAACCCTGTATGTACCAAAAAAAAAAAAAAAAAAAGAAATTAGTAGTGGTGCATGCGTATACTCCCGGCTACTCAACAGGCTGAGGTGGAAGGATCACTTGAGCCCAGAAGACAGAGATTGCTGAATATTTAGAAGGTGAGACTAGAAAAAATAGCTTAAAAAAAAAAAAGGGTAGGTCAAGCATTTTGGTCTCATGCCTGTGGTCCCTACTACTCAGGAGGCCAAAGCGGGAGGATCACTTGAGCCCAGGAATTCAAAATCAGCCCGGGCACCAGAGTGAGAGTTTGTCTCTACAAAAAGTAAAAAATAAAAATTAAAAAAAAAAACAAAACTGGGTGTGGTGGTGTACTCCTATAGTCCCAGCTACTCCAGAGGTTGAGACCGTAAGATCGCTTGAGCATGGGAGGTTAAGGCTGCAGTGAGGAGAGATTGCCCCACTGCACTCCAGCCTGGCGACACAGACCCTGTCTCAAAAAAAAAAAAAAAAAAAAAAAAAAAAAAAAAAAATATATATATATATATATATATATATATATATATATCAAGTTTTTATTCATCTGAAATTATACACTATGGGAATGTGAATTGTTCTCTTTGTGTGATAATCTTTCCATTGATTAATGTGGTGTTTTTAACATGGTTTATTATGTGGATACACACTTAGGAACATAGCTCTTTCCGGAGATAAATAATCTTTTCCATTTTTCTGCACATGTTTTTACTTTAGCATTAGTACCAAACTGACTTTATTTGTGTGCTTGTACTCCATGTTACACTACATGGCTATATAAATCACCAACTACACATTTTTGGGGTTTTTCGTTTTTGAGACAGGGCCTTGCTCTGAACAATCTGTCACCCAGGCTGAAGTGTTTTCTTGTTTTGTTTTGTTTTGTTGTAGAGACCAGTGCCCAGGCTGGTCTCAAACTCCTGGGTTCAAGTCATCTTCCTGTCTCCACCTCCCAAGTAGTTAGGACTACAGGTGTGAGCCACCATGCCTAACCTACACTTCTTCTTAAAAGCTATTTTTTCTAGTCTCACCTTCTAAATATTCTAAAAGTATTAAAGATAATTTTGATAAGTTGATTGAGACAGAATTAAATACATATATAAATTTCGAGAAAAGTAAGATCTCAAAAAATATGAACTTTCCCATCCAGACACAGAATACTTGTCTTCTTTGAATCAATTTTGTTTCCCTTCATTTCAACAAAGTTTTGCGGTTACCTTGGTTGTATTTTATTTTCACATTGATTTTTTTTCTTACATTTAAGAAGTGTTTTGTGTCTGTGTGTGTGCATGTGCACCTTCATGCGTGCACACCCACATGTTCTTACCTTTATTATTCTAGCACATTTTTCTAATTTATTCTCCTGATTTATTTTACATAATCGCCGAATAATATCTATACTTCTTTTCATATAGTTTGCCACTGCCTATTGCCATTCTGTTTATTTAGAGTCATTCATTTTTCCTCTAATTGAGCAGTTGCTTTTTTACAGTATAATGATCAAATGGCAATCTTACTTCCCTCTTTTTTCTCAGATTTCCAGAGCCTACTTTATTTTTCTGCATGCTTTAACTATATCTTATAAGTCTTCAAAAGGGAACACTTAGAAGACGGTGACTTGAGCATTTCTTTCTGATCATTTCTCTCTTCCAATTTATTATTTTTACATCCCAGCCACTAAAATAATTAAAATTTTCTATTGAGATGTATACAAACATCCCATTGCATCTGAATCTTGGGAGAGAAAGTGTAGGTATCAGGGCATCTTTTGTTGCAATTGAGAGACAATCAAGAAATCAAGTTTTGGAAAGAAGTGTGTCTATCTACCATGCTTGTGCAAGTAAGCAGATTTCTGAGTTGCCTAGAAGATAGATCATCTCCCTGGAGAAAGAATCTTTTTTTTTTTTTTTTTTTTTTTTTTTTAAACCATATTTATTTATTTATTTATTTATTTTTTATTTTTTTTTTTTTATTATACTTTAAGTTCTAGGGTACATGTGCATAACGTGCAGGTTTGTTACATATGTACACTTATGCCATGTTGGTGTGCTGCACCCATCAACTCGTCAGCACCCATCAATTCATCATTTATATCATGTATAACTCCCCAATGCAATCCCTCCCTCCTCCCCCCTCCCCCCTCCCCATGATAGGCCCCAGTGCGTGATGTTCCCCTTCCCGAGTCCAAGTGATCTCATTGTTCAGTTCCCACCTATGAGTGAGAACATGCGGTGTTTGGTTTTCTGTTCTTGTGATAGTTTGCTAAGAATGATGGTTTCCAGCTGCATCCATGTCCCTACAAAGGACGCAAACTCATCCTTTTTTATGGCTGCATAGTACTCCATGGTGTATATGTGCCACATTTTCTTAATCCAGTCTGTCACAGATGGACATTTGGGTTGATTCCAAGTCTTTGCTATTGTGAATAGTGCCGCAATAAACATACGTGTGCATGTGTCTTTGTAGTAGAATAATTTCCATCTGATCTTTGACAAACCTGAGAGAAACAAGAAATGGGGAAAGGATTCCCTATTTAATAAATGGTGCTGGGAAAATTGGCTAGCCATAAGTAGAAAGCTGAAACTGGATCCTTTCCTTACCCCTTATACGAAGATTAATTCAAGATGGATTAGAGACTTAAATGTTAGACCTAATACCATAAAAACCCTAGAAGAAAATCTAGGTAGTACCATTCAGGACATAGGCATGGGCAAGGACTTCATGTCTAAAACACCAAAAGCAACGGCAGCAAAAGCAAAAATTGACAAATGGGATCTAATTAAACTAAAGAGCTTTTGCACAGCAAAAGAAACTACCATCAGAGTGAACAGGCAACCTACAGAATGGGAGAAAATTTTTGCAATCTACTCATCTGACAAAGGGCTAATATCCAGAATCTACAAAGAACTCAAACAAATATACGAGAAAAAAACAAACAACCCCATCAAAAAGTGGGGAAAGGATATGAACAGACATTTCTCAAAAGAAGATATTCATACAGCCAACAGACACATGAAAAAATGCTCATCGTCACTCGCCATCAGAGAAATGCAAATCAAAACCACAATGAGATACCATCTCACACCAGTTAGAATGGCAATCATTAAGAAGTCAGGAAACAACAGGTGTTGGAGAGGATGTGGAGAAATAGGAACACTTTTACACTGTTGGTGGGATTGTAAACTAGTTCAACCATTATGGAAAACAGTATGGCAATTCCTCAAGGATCTAGAACTAGATGTACCATATGACCCAGCCATCCCACTACTGGGTATATACCCAAAGGATTATAAATTATTCTACTACAGAGAAAGAATCTTTTGGAAAAAGAAAGGGGGTTTGCTTCTTCTCTCTTACTCTGTGTTCTCTATGAGAAGGAAGCTGTTTGTTCTGATTCAGATAGAATAAGAGGAAGCAGTTGTGTTGGTTGAAGCCCCCCTCTCCTGGCTTGCTTCTGGGAGCAGAGAGAGCTCCTGGGACATTTTTAAATAGTGAGGTCCCAGATTTTCAATTCCATTGTCAGTAGGTGACTAAAGAAGACATCATATTTCGATCTGCCAAGGCCTATGTGCTCATACTTGACATTACAATGTAATTCAAATGGTCGATGGCATCTCACAATGACACAGAGAAATAAAAATAATTGAAAATTTGGAAGAATCCTGTGACTTGAAAGAGAAGAGTTTAATAACTTGAACAGTTGTCTAATATAAACACATGAATGAGGGCAAGAATGTAAGAAAATGTAAGTAGGAAATATAAGTAAGGAGTTTTAAAGAGATTTAACACAACAAAAAAGATATTTTGGAGCCTGAAAAAAAAAGTCATGATTCTTAGATTTTAAAAATATTTAAATGTGAATTGGTTAAAAATGTCAGGAGTCAGATTATATTTAGATTGCAATACAAAGTGTGATTTTTACTCATGCTATGTTTATTTGAAGTTCTAGTCAAAAGTCAAGCCACTAGTAAGTGGTGGAAGTGACTAAAAAGCATATCTGTCATTGTCATAAGTCCATTTTCTTCTCTATTATATCATCTCCGAGATTTAAAATCAAAATGAGAGCCAGTTGCCAGTTTTAATGTGAGAGGGAAGGGAAATACAAAGGGCTCAGGCCTCCTAGGAAGCCCAGGAGGAGAGGGCTCAACAGAAGACAGTATAGGGAATTTGAATCCAGCTTCGCTTAACTAAAATTTGGCTCAGGTAGGAGTAAGTTACTTTTCCTAAAATGGGAAAAGCTCAATCACAAATAAAATGTTCTTTTTCTTTTTTTCTTCTAAGGATATCTAAGTAATTCACCAGGAGAGAAAAAATGTGTTACTTTGTGCCAAATTAATGCCATCTTTAACCTGAATTACCAAAACATGGACAAGTCTCAGAGAAAGAGGACATAGTTAAAAATTTAAGACAAAAACAATTCTATAAGTGCAAAATACAATAAAATATTTCTGTATATACACACATATATATGTTTACACATACATATACATATCTGCATATATATGCACACAAATATATATACATATGCACATACATACATGTATATGTGTATTCATTTATTGATAATGCATATGCGTGAAATATGTTAGAAATAATTGTATACTTAATTGCTCTATTTTCCTGTTTCTCTATTTTTGCGCATAACCAAAAAAATTTTAACATGTTCAGCTGATGATTTATCCTAGTCAATGATCCCCTATATTATCTGAATCTGCATGAAAAATAAAACGTTTTATTTCTCTAGGAAGCCAAAATATTTTGAAAAAAAAACAAATGAAAGTTATGTATTTTGGCATCAGAATACTTCTTATTGTCTTTTAAAGAAAGACACATAGAACAATTTAATTATAGAGTTGAGGTAGTTTTCTATGTATATAAGGCCCTCCAAACACACCCACTACCATTTCAGGCTGGCATTCAAAACATCACTTATTCACTACCCAGCATTCCATTTTGTTTGACTACATAGAAATAACATTTTTCTGCAGTGGATGTATCGCTAATATGTATAATGGAACTGCCTTACTTTGCAAAGCATTTCAAGGTCTTCCAGTTAATTTGACAGAAACTTATTCCATTATGTAAATAAAAATTACACCATATTACATGGGCTCTAAGGAAAACGACATATGCAGATTGCTATGCATAGATGCATAGAGCCATCATTAGGAATATGTTTGGCACTAATGTGGGAAAAAAACAACAATCTTTCTAATTAGCCATGAAGAAAATGTGCATACATACTAATATACTGGTAACAGTGATTACCTTAAACCAAGAAATCAGTTATTTTAAAAATTCATGTAACATTTTTTTTTTCTTTAAAAGACTATTTGTAATACTAATGGAAGTTTTCAGGTCTTTTTCTCTCTCTCTGTATTCTCTCTCTCTCTCTCTCTCTCTCTCTCTCTCTCTCTCTCTCTCTCTCTCTCTCTCTCCCTTCATCCTTTTCACCTTCTTTCAATCTGACTAGATAATATTTTAAAAATACATTTGTTTGGCCGGGCGCGGTGGCTCAAGCCTGTAATCCCAGCGCTTTGGGAGGCCGAGACAGGTGGATCACGAGGTCAGGAGATCGAGACCATCCTGGCTAGTAGAGACGGTGAAACCCCGTCTCTACTAAAAATACAAAAAAACTAGCCGGGCGAGGTGGCGGGCGCCTGTAGTCCCAGCTACTCCGGAGGCTGAGGCAGGAGAATGGCGTGAACCCGGGAGGCGGAGCTTGCAGTGAGCTGAGATCCGGCCACTGCACTCCAGCCCGGGCGACAGAGCGAGACTCCGTCTCAAAAAAAAAAAAAAAAAAAAAAAATACATTTGTTTAAAAAAATTCACCCAGTCTCCTCCTCTGGCAAGGGAGAAGGTTGTTTAATGAGGAGAAAAGATGCTTCACTGTCTAGTCCCCCAGTAGTTCATGTTGTATTGAGCTCAGCAGCCCTACTCATATATTGCACTTTCATTCTGTCATTCAAATGTTGCAAAATCCCCTCAAGCTCCTTTATTTGTCTAGGGAAAGAAAAGAACTATTTTGGTCATATCATTTCAAAATGTCTTGTCACCTGAAAATCTTGATAAAAGGCATTTAAAATGTCCCAGAAAGGCCAAATATGTGCTTGTATTATTTATTTCAGTTTTTACAATGCCAGAATTTAATTTTTCTCTTAATTAAACTTTGGGTTTTTTTTCTCTGTTACCTACCCATTGTATACTAACTTAACTTCTCTAATAAACAAGCTCCATGATTTTAAGTTGTATTGGTTTAGGAGATGGCTTGATTTGTCTTAGACTAAAACACTTGAATTTACAAACTTGCTGCTTCCAAGTCTATCCACCCCGAACGGTCTCAAACTCACCATCTCTTAAGGACTTAGCATACGCCAACATTGCACTGTAAATGCTTTGGAATCTGTTATTTACCACTCGTTCCCTGCTTTTGAGCTTGGTATTTTTACCCACTTTTTTTTTTTCTTTTTGAGACAGAGTCTTGCTCTTGCTGCACAAGCTGGAGTGCAATGGCACAATCTCGGCTCACTGCAACCTCTGCCCCCAGGGTCAAACGATTCTCCTGCCTCAGCCTTCTGAGTAGCTAGGACTACAGGTGCACACCACCATGCCCAGCTAATTTTTGTATTTTATTTTAGTAGAGACAGGGTTTTGCCATGTTGGCCAGGGTGGTCTTGAATTCCTGACCTCATGATCTGCCCACCTTGGCCTCCCAAAGTGCTGGGATTACAGGCATAAGCCACTACGCCCACCCTCCACATTTTCTAAGTAAGAATACTGAGAGAGAAATTTAATAATGTGTTTAATGTCACACGGTCTAGAAACAGACCGAATACAAATCAAATGTCTGTCTCTCCAGTAAACCATTACAAAATACCAACTCACCAATTTTATTGCTATGAAATAAGCTCAATTGTGATAATATTTATATTTTTATAAGACTACTGTTTCTTACTGCCTTACCTTTCCCCAACCCCATGTCCTCAAAACACACACATGTATTTTCTCCCTTCTAGAAAGTCACATCTCTTAAAAGTAAAGAAATAAAATGAAAGAAGGTTGGTCGTGAATTAAGGGCTATCGATAAAATTTCAAAGCAATAAATAACTATTGTGGCTACATCCAAAATCAGCATTCCAAAACACGTTTCAACACAGCATGTCACATTTTAAAAAATGCAACTCTAGGATATAACCACATTTTTCATATGACTGAAATCACATGGCCTTTTGCCCCATGCTCCACGAAGCACTGATGTGTACAGAGAGGGGAAAAATATGCGGCAGTTCTAGACCTCTGAAGCTCCTGCCAAGTTCCCCATCAGAGAGACTATGAGTAACCCTCCGCTACCTGGCTTCATAATTCATCACTCTATCTCCTTTCTGCTTCCTTTGCTACCTGGGAGAAAAGCAATGTAAAATTTAATAAGTTGAATAAAAGTTATTTTCCCCACCATCTGTATGGGTTCTGGTAGTGTGCCTTGCAAACTACTTTTAGTTACTAGGAGCAATGTAATACCTAAACCCTGCCTACCAGCTGTTGGCACCAGAGTAAGTCTAAGAAGTTCTTGAGCAGCCAAAATTTCCTCTCATTTCCCACTGCTGTGAAGTCCTTTTATGCATCTCAGTGCCTTCCACCCTTGGAAAACTCTGCAGGGGAAGGACAATGTAGCTGAATATCTGTGAAGGCTAGTGTAAACACAAGCACTTTGCTTCACTTTCTTCAATTAGCTTGCCCAAATTCAGAAGGAAAGAGTAGTTTCTCAGTATAATCTTTCACATTCATGTTTCAAAATAATAAGTCTCATCAGCCTCATAAAATTAAAGGCTGCCATAATTAGCTAAAACATGACTGATTTGTATTTTTTTCTCATTTAAAGATGTTTATATTCTACATGTTTATAGAATATCACAGATTTTTCCCTAAAACTGAGTTATTTCTAGTTTTTTCTATAACTACATTTTTGAAAAAACTTTTTTTGGCTTTTTTTTTTTTTGGTTTTGTTTTCTAAATGTATATGACTCTAAACAAAGTGATTTGCAAAACCCTCCGTTGCAATTAAAGAAGACACTCTTTATGCTTTGTCATTAAAAACAATTGTTTATTGACCCAAAGTAACTACTTAAAGCAGGTCCCATTCCTCAATTCAGTCTGTTCTTCTGAATGCTACAGACAATGAGTAAAGCCTTTTAGTGTCTCTCCTGGGTGGTACAAATGCAGTTGTGTTAGCTTCACTTATACATTGGGCTTTCTAAACTTTATATCATTTTAATTGTTCTTATTTGGACTCTCTCCAATTTAACAAGACATTTTTAAAATATGTGCTTGAAAAATGCACATGATAATGTTCTCCTGAAAAAAATAAACTCTCCTATCCTTTATGTAATACTTCTGCTATACATTCACATATGAGCCACAATTTGCCTCGTGCCTGAAGCATTACATTGCAAATTTATGTTAAATGAGCGGCCCACTATCTAAATCCTTCTGCAGGATTATTTCATTTTCTTCATTGACTAGTTTATATAATGGTTCTGTCTTTCCAAATAAAGTTACTCCTTTTTGAAACACATATGACTGATCCAAGCCTATCCCAGGATCTTTGGTGATATCACGTGCTAAATATAAACCCTTGATTCAAATATTGGCCATATTAAATTTTGTAGACATTGTAGTCAGATCATCCGAGAACATCTAGGCTAATTGTATTGCCTTCGATTGATTTTATTTTTTGTTTTTCTGTTTGTTTCTCTCCTTCATTTGTTTAAAGATAGTGACAACCAAGTCAACATTATGATTATTTGGCCTTTGGTGCCATCTGCCTATACTGCTGCATCAATTTTGACATGAACCATTATAGTTAATGTCTGGAATAGTGTACGCTTGAAGTCAGACTCTTTAGAACTTTGAGACAAATTAGTTTTCAAAAGTGTATTCTAGGTCATAGACAATTTTGATTGTCTGTACACAAACCTTTCTTGTGTCACACATTTGAGACGTGGGAGGCAGGGGGAGGTTAGTGGTGCTTTGAATATATGTTTAAATTCCAAGAGCAGTGTTCTGACCTAGAATGGGTACGATGTTCAAAAATCCTTAAGATAGGGTTTTTGAAGGACTAAACTCAAATAGGAAATTGTGGTACGTGGATATGGGATCGTCCCCTCCTTGTCATTCAATTTGGGCACAGTTGATATCACCTCTTTTCAACTTTGAGATCTGGTTAGAAATCAGATGGGTTTATTCTCCCTCCTTGCCACAATATCAATTTAACAATCCCAGACAAAATATAAAAGTTTGTGCCTTTTCTTCACCTCCAGGAGGTCCCATCAGCATCCATATTTGGCCTATTGATTGTGGCCATGTGAAAAAACAATAATCACTATCTTTCAAGATAAACATCTCATAAGAAAATAACATGAAAAAATATTTTAGTAAGTTTTATAAATTTTTTTCTAGCAAATCTTCATGCTGTTATGTTAGAAGTGGTCATAAGCATTCCTAGTTCATCAAAAAAACACCATTTGAGTTTCCTCAGTCAGCAGGCTTGACCATTAAATGTAATTTAAAATATCTTAGAGTTGGTGTTATTTTCAGTCCCATTATATCAGCAGTCCTCAACCTTTCTGGCACCAGGAACTGGTTTCTAGGAAGATGATTTTGATAGGGTGGCGGTTAGGGGGGATAGTTTCAAGATAAAACTGCTTCACCTCAGATTATTAGGCATTAGATTCTCATAAGGAGTGTGCAACCTAGATCCCTCACCTGTGCAGTTCACAATAGGGTTTGTGCTCCTATGAGACTCTAATGCCACCACTGATCTGAAAGGAGGCGGAGCTCAGGCCATAATGCTCTCTTGCCCACTACTACCTCCTACTGTGTTGCACATTTCCTAACAGGCCACAGGCTGGAACCTGTCCACAGCCCGGTACCTGTCCACAGCCCAGGGGTTGGCGACCCCTGCACTGTATTACTCCAACCTGAAAAATACTTGAAATTCCCAATTCAAATGTAACATCGTATGTAGGAAATATATTTTGCTTGCAGTCTTTGTAGGCTTTGACCTCCAGTACTGAATTTAAAACCAAAAAAAAAAAAAAAAAAGACTAATATTTTTTAGAGTAGTTTTAGGTTTTCACAACAAAATTAAGAGGAAGGTACAGAGATTTCCCACATGCCCTTCTTTCTCCATATATGCATAACTGTATTAGTCCATTCTCATGCTGCTATGAAGAAATACCACACTGGCTAATTTATAAAGAAAAGTACTTTAATTGATTCACAGTTCCGCATGGCTGGCGAGGGTCCAGGAAACTTAACAATCATGGCGGAAGGCACCTTTTCACAGGGAGGCAGAAGAGAGGATTAGTATCTAGCGAAGGGGGAAGCCTCTTATACAAGCGTCAGATCTGGTGAGAACTCACTCACTATCATGAGAACAGCATGGGGGAAACCGCCCCCATAATTCAGTTATCTCCATCTGGTCCCACCCTTGACACGTGACACAATTCCCACCCTTGACACGTGACACAATTTGGGTGGGGACACGGAGCCAAACAACACCAATAACCTCCTTCATTATCAACATCCCCCACAAGATACATTTGTTACAGTTGATGAGCCTACCTTGACACATGATTATCACCCGAAGTCCATAGTTTACAGCAGGGTTCACTCTTGATGTTGTGCATTCAATGAGTTTGGATAAATAAAAACTGACATATACCCACTATTATAGTATCATACAGAGTACTTTTACTGCCCTAAAAATCCTCAGTACTGTGCCTATTCATATCGCTCCCTACTCCCAACTCCTGGAAGCCACTGATACTTTTACTATCTCCATAGTTTTGCTTTTTCCAGAATGTCATATTTTCTGAATCATATAGTATGTAACTTTTTCAGCTTGCCTTCTTTCTCTTAGTAATATGTATTTATATTTCCTCCATGTCTTTTCATGACTTTCTTTGCTTTAGTTAAGATAAATCTCAAAGCAGCTAAGTTTCTATTTCTTTGCTTGTGAGGCTGTACTGTAGCTTACGTGTTTACTGAATCTTGTAATTATGTCTGATCTGGACTTTATTTATTTATTTTTATTTCCTGCTATGGAGTGGAAGATCTGCTGCTTGACTTCAGGATTAGTGAAGAGCTAATCTGAGTTTTAGTGATACATGAACTCATCTCAAGATTTCTCTGTAGAATGGCAGTGCCTCAGTCCTCTGGAAACATCTACAGATAGTGTCCCCCTATTGCATCTGAACACTACACTTATCATTTTGACAGAACATGACATTTGGACCTTTATCATTCCCTAATGACGTTACTAAGACTAGTTTTTCTTTTTTCCCAAATGTTTTTGCTCTCTTCTAATCCACTTACACACTCTTATAAATGTGAACCACTTCTTTCTCCCTAACCTTTACCTATATTTTCAACTGATAACCTGCCTCACACTTCACAGAGAAAAGACAAGCGATTGAATGAAAACTTTTTGGACTTCTCCCTACCAGGACTATCCGTGAAAGTGTGGATAGACCTGTCTGCCTGCCTTCCTTCTTACCATAAAGGATGATGTGTCTCAGATTTTAACAGTGGTTAATCTCTCCCCTTTCACCATTTTTCTCAAATTCCACCTTTTCTGCTTAAGGATTTTGCTGTTATGATTTGTCTCTTCCTCTCTCACTTGATCAGTTAGAGCATACATTCTAAACTCTTTCCAACTCTAGTATTTCCTACTTTAAAAGGCAGAATAAAACAAAGAATCATTTTTTTGCTACTATACACAACTACAGGGCTCCAGTCTTCTCTACTGGTCCATCTTCCTCTGTCAGTTTTCTAAATATTGAAGTGACCCAAAACTTTATTCTCAGCATCTCTCCTCTACTCTCCTCTTTCCTTTACTTTACTTCTTTCTGTTTTTTTCCTATCTGCATACGCTCTGCTTCAGTGATTTTCTCTAATTCTTTACCTATAGATCTCATCTTTACAGAATGACTCTCAAATTTGCAATTATAGCTCAGATTTCCCAGCAGACCATCAGATGTGTAGGTAGCCATCTACTTGGCCTCTGTACTTGGACATCTAATTAGGAATTCAAACTTAGAGTGGTCAAAGCAGATGTCTTAATGTCCATCCCATCCCGCTCTTATCCCTAGCAACGTTGTTCAGGCCAAAAATATAGGAATCATTTTTAATTTCCATATTTCATAGGTCTATTACCTAAATATCCAACTTTAACTTTCACTGTTACCCACACAATGGGTGGGTTCTATCCTTTGGTGAGTGACAGTCCAATGATCACAACCAAGGAAAATTTAACAAGGAGATTTTATTACTTGTAACAAGTAAGGAGGGCACCCAAGTTAGCTCCTAAAGCAGTGCCTTCCTCACCAAAGGTGAAAACAGAGGTTTCACTGGGCCAATTCGCTGAATCATTGCAGGTAGAAGGGGAGTAAAGGCAGCAGAGGCACAGTCACTATTCATGCTTGTTCATACTTTCCATGTACAGAAAATGGTGAAGAAGTTCCTCTAGGGTGGGGGTGTTAGTAAGGTAATGCTGAGTTAACCAAAGTTTATCTCCAACTCTGACATCTCTAGATCCAACAGGTTTTTTTGTTTGTTTGTTTTTCTTGGACTGTGCTTCTTCCTGGAACTTTTGAAACCACAAAATCTCAGGATACAACAATTACAAGTGGGCATATTTATACAGTGTGTACCTGAAAACCCAGGGTGGGGGTTACCTCACCAACACCACCTCTGAAACATGTTCTGAAAGTGTCTACTATTTTTCCTCCTCACTATCCGCACCCTCACTCGAGTTACTTCTACTACTTTGCCTTCTCTAATAGCTTCTTAATGAACTATAGTAGCTTCCCTGCTTTATATGTTCCAAACATATTCTATCAGTCTCAGAATGAAATCTAAGCACCATGCTTGCTGCATGATCTGCTTTCTGGCTTCTGTCTGATGTTATCGCATAATGTTCTCTTTCTTAAGTTCTATGTTCTAATCTCCATTTTATAGAACATGCTGATCTGGTTCTTGCATTCAGGCCTCTGCATTCACTGTTTCCTCTCTCTAAATTAGAATGTTCTTCTTTGCCCTACAAGTCCTGTGAATGTCTATCTCCTCCTATGACAGGACTTTCCCCCACTTTAATTCTCAGGACTTTACTTCCTTCAGTCATTCTTTATTCCATCACTCTAGTTTGTTCATTTTTACTTATTAATAGACACCATATGAATTTGCTTAATAATCTGCCCAGCCCTCTCCTTTATATTATAAATTCCATTTCGGCAGTGGCTTTGTTAGTCTTCCTCACTCCTGTATGCACAGCAGTTAGTAAAGATACTTTTGTGAAAGAATAAATGAAATTCTTTTACCCTTGAACATATAGACGTCATTGAAGTCTTCTATCTTCATTCCCTAACATGGATATTTTACAAGGAGCATCTTTTAGCAGACTTTGTAAGCAGTTTGGTGCCTGCATTCTTGTTCTGACTTTGTTCATTCATCTCTTTTGGCAGCACAAATCAGGGACAAGGAATCCCTCGTCTCCTCCTGTAGAAATGTCAGGTTTGGTTTGGTCATCATCCACAGATTTTTCTTGATTCCGGCACACACAGATGGGCTAATGGGCCTCCTGCAGAGACTCAGCAGAAATTCTCCCTTCCAGCTGGAGACTGAAGAACACTGGCTTAAATGAGGAGAAATCCCTGACAATGTTATCACTAGATAAACTTTTATCCTGAATATGCAATTTTTGTCCTATGTATTGATAACCTAGGTCATTCAAGAGGATTAATGTCTGTCTGCCATATTCCATCAGCATTCAAGAACAATTCTTAAAACCAGTTAATAGTGGCACTAAAATTCATTCATCCAGCATTCAGCATAGAAGAGATTCTTTAAAATTAACAAATTAATTATAAATATATGCAGTGTATATATATATATGTATGTGTGTACATAAATATGTGTGTGTATATATAACATATATATATATATATATATCCTAAATTTCCTCATACATAATATCTGACAACATTTGTGTAATTTCTGCAGGAACAAGGATGCCATAAATGGTGCTACACACCTCATCCACAAAATTCCACTTAGAAGATTTGATATTTGCCTTGAGTTATTTAATCATTCCATAGTAGTTGAAAATCTACTCTATGGCAGGCACAGTCCTGGGTGCCAGAATCTGATATGAACAGACAAGGAAACACACCTGCTTTCCTAGTTGTCTGGGGAAAGGTATAATAGGGAAATAAGCCAGTACATTTATATTCATTATGTGATATATGATATATATTTCTTCATAAGGCTAAGCCTTACGAAGAAAATCAGCTGGGTAAGAAGGTGATAGAAAAAGGGTGAACAGAGAATTGTATTCTCAATGGGTTGCCTCTCTGGCCTCTTTGATAAGGTGGTATAGGAAAATGTGAGCTATGGTGTCATCTTGTGAAGATCATTCCTGGCAGGAGAAATAGTAATGTCTCTGTTTTACTATTCTAGAAGTGGTGTGTTCTGAAAATGGAAAGGATGCATTGTGGCTGGAACAAAAAGTTGAGATAACAATTTTGTTTTCAAATCATGCTATTGTTCATAGCTGCTTATCGGCATTTCAGATTTGGGGATTTGTAGGTTACTTGATTAGAAAAACATGGGAAATCAAGGACAATGTTAAACAACAAGAGAAAGAAATTAGGGTTCAATAAACCAAAAACAGAACAGTGGAAGATGATTTAATAGTGTTATGGTCTGAATGTGTCCCCCAAAAGTTAAGGTGTTGGCAACTTAATCCCTCTGCTTTTATGAATGGATTAATATCAGTTCTATCCTTATGAATGGATTAATGTCAGCTCTACCTTCAAGAATGAATTAATAGATTAATGTCATTGTCACAGGAGTAAGTTTGTTATATAAGTCAGCTCTGTCTGGCTCTCTTTCTCTTGCCTACTTGCCACGTGATCCCTCACACCATGTTATGACACAGCACAAAGGCCTTTACCAGATGTTAGCACTATGGCCTTGGACTTCTCAGTTCCCAGAACTATGAGCTAAATACACCTTTGAAAAAAATAAATTACCCAGTCTGTGATATTCTGTTATAGCAATAGAAAACAAAGTAAGACAAATAGTAAAAAAGATCTCTGTTAATTCATGTTCTAGAAAGGAAAACATGTACTTCTAAAAGTACATTACCAAAAGCCCTATTTCTGTGATGATGTCTTTACAAAATCATTGACTGAAAAACAAGTTTGATATATGTTTTGCCATGGGTGACTATAGAATAACATTATTTTATACTATATCCAGGCATATGAGAGGTATAAAGATAAATACTCAAATAAAAAATACTCAGTTAGTTGTGTTGATCCCAGAATCACAGAAACTTTTTTAATTATAGAAGGTTTTATTCGTGTAATACATTTTGAAAACAATTGCCTCAGAAGTAAGAGTCAGATCTGATGTGGTGAGGTGAAGACTGACTAATAAAGGTGAAAATTGTACTATGGTAAAAAAAAATGCTCCAAATGCAATGGCTTAAATATAATGATATATAATCAGACTCAATGACATGAAGTTATCCAGGTGCCAAGGCTAGCATGGGTGAAGTGGATGGTTGAGGGTGGGGGATGGTCAGCTCTCTCATCAACATGTGGTTTTCAGGGATTGTGCTAGTCCTCAATACCTCTCAGCTGAGCCTCATCAACATTGGACACCAGCATTATTCGTTGCTGTGTCCTGAAAGAAGAGCTTAATTATTGTTCACTTCTACACTAATGATAAGTGTGCCATTGTTATTAAAACATTATCCTATTAGAACTCCTGTGTCTTACCTTAGCTTGTCTCATGTTCCTTGTACCCTACAATGTCACAACAACAAAGCTCAAGATCAAGTATGGCAAATTCCCTTCAGCTGTAAAACCCATTTGGTGTTCTGCTTTTCTCATCGGGTTCCACATTTAGTGTGTTTTGTTTGTTTGTTTTTTCCTTGTTTCTGGCCAGCCCATCAATGCATTTAAGGTAGTGTTTGTTGTGTAAAATTAAATTCAATTGAGAACAATGAAAAGCTATTTATTCAGAGCTTGCTAGAGCAAGGGAGTCAGCAATAGTCTCTTGCATTTTGGCAGAGACTCAAATGCAGGCAGAAGAGTGGGAAAGCTTTATTATGGAAAAAAGGAAAGACTTCAGGAATGCTCTGATTAAGGACTGTTGGCATAAGAAAACTAAAGGCAGGCTAACTAGAAGTAGGGTATGCTATGTGACTGGATAGGAATGCATATTTGGGCTTTCTCTGCTTGGGCTTAGGGAAGTTATCTGTTAATAAGTCCTCTCATTTGGGATCAATTGTTACAGAAGTTTTTGCTTGGCTTCCAGGACGGTTACTAGAGATAGCACTCTGACTTCTACAAGTCTATTTTGTAACTGGCTGGCTCCCTAGGCTGTTTATTGTAGATAAGGGGTTTCTTGGGCAGGTTGCTGCAGAGTGTGGGTCAGATCCACATATTATACTTCCCCTGCTCCCCACTTCACATGGTAAATTATAATCCTTCATAAGTTCTGAGAAGCCCGACATGATCTTATTTCTGCCTAGCTATTTGTATATTGTCTGTCACTAGTTTATTGATTTTTTTTTTTTCTTTTAACCAGTATTTTTAACTCTTCACAGTAGATGGTTTGCTCAGGGAATCTATATCAAATCTTTAGTGACTAAGGTTTGGTACTTAGGTTTTTTTTTCTACTTATCTTTTTAATACTGCTTTCTTTAAATTTTCTCCCAAGCGATTTCATGCAGTTTTATATTTTCATATACATTCTTTATGCTGATGACTCAAAATTACAACTTCACATAACACCTCACCTTGAACTAAACATGTAAAAGATAACACATTACTTGATGTATTTACCTGAATATCTACAAGGCATCTCAAACTTCTAGGATTTCACAGAAATATTCAGATCTACCTCACAATGTACTGTCCACTCCCAAACCACGTGCTTCCCAGTAAATGACACTTCTGTTGACTTTGTTGTTCAGGCTAAAACTTAGGGTCCTTGATTCTTCTTGCCTATATCCAGTAACTCCTATCAGATTTTTCTCCAAAATATATTTCATACTTTAGCAAATCTCAGCATTTCTCTCACTAACGTATTAGCCCAAGCCTGTACAATTTTCTGACTACCAATAGCCTACTAAATGACCTGCCTTTCTTTGTACTTTTTCCTATGTGGTCTATCTTTTATACAGCATAGAGGATTTCATTTTCTTCCTCAAATGATAAAATATCAACTTTTTGAATTCCCATTTCACATGATAAATCCTGATCCTCCATATGGCCTATAAGACCCAATGTGATCTTACACCTGCCTAATTCTCACTCATTGATTCTCCTCTCCCCTTTTTGTTTTTCACAATATACAATTCTTAACATTAGACTGATGATTTCTGCCTCAGTAACATGGAACCTGCTGTTTCTTTTGCTTGAAGTCATCTTTTTCCAGATTTTCACAAAGCTATTAACTTTTCATCTTTAGGTTTATACTTAAATATCATCTTATCATAGAGGACTTTCCCAGCTATAAGAGACTCACATTCTCTACCACGTTGCTGTATTAAATATTGATAATAAAAGCTCTTGCAAGCCCTTGAAATGATGTCTCCCCTATATATAAGGTCCTTGAAATCATTAAACCATTTTTCTGATTCACTAACACAGGTATAGTTCTAAGAACAGTACCTGGCATATGGCAGATACTGAACACATATTTGTCGATTGATTAGAAGAAACTATGGCTGGAGTTGTGCTATAAAAATCAAATGGTGAAAAAGAAGCAGTATTCAGGTTTTTTGGAATATGGAAGAGTGGGGTACCTTCTGGAGATAACAGCTGGCTGCTATGATTTTGATTGCCCATAAAACATTCATGGGTCAACAGGGAAAAAGAGATTACTATAAATACCTCCTTCCCTCCAGAATTTTACCTGGGGAAATAAACAAAGGTCAAGGGATTTTGACTGATTCTGCCATTGACTAGATGTTCTGAAGCAGTGGTAATTAATTAAGGAACTAAAACTTAAGTACAGAATAATCCATTGCCTGAAGCTAGAGACAGCAGCAGGGATGGAGATGGCTGAGAAGCACTACAGTTTTCAACTACAACGCATGTTTAAAGAGTGCTACCATTTGAAAGAGTGCTACCATTTGGCTGAGGACTAAGCTCTTTGAAGGGACGATAACTACTGGGGACAGGGAGGGACTCTGTAAGTCAAAGCAATTGCCTACAAATGTTAAGGAGGCGGCTTTGATGTAATTGTGATAGCACTGATCTTGACATCCAGAGATCAGATTCAGTCTCAAGTTACCACTTCTTCAGTAAGTTAGATCTTTAACTTTCCCTCGTCTCTACTCCCTCACCTGTAAAACTGGCATAGTAACAACTGTTTCAAAGTTTATTGTGACTAATCTCAAATGTGGAAGTGTTTAAGAACCACAAAACAATTATACAAATTTTAGGAATAAGCCCTAAATATTTTTATATTCCTCCTTCAAATAAGACGTTTGTTGACAACTAATTGTAGATTACACTGACATGAAGAAAAATTTAGCTTCCTTAACAATGTTTCTTCTTAATCCTATATTCTCCATCCCACTTTATCATTTAAAAATCAGGTATCATTGAGTATTGCAATCAAAAATGTAAAACCTGCATCAAAAGGTGATTCCATTACCTTGTTAAGCATAAAACCTTGTGGGGAGAAGGAATTAATGAAGCAAAACAAACAAAAAAACAAAACATTTGGGTTATTTGAAGCAATTCAGTGACATCTCATGTCACAATGTCAAGAGTGTGGTTCACAATTGACATCCGCAATTGCCTTTGTCTGTGGGATCGTCTATAAACTGTAGTCAGTCAAGTGCATAATTTACAAACTTTTTTTTTTTTTTAACATTGGTTGCAGATGGTCATATAGACTATGACAAAATATAGGCTCAGAAAAATCAAATCATGGATCTAGGCACTGTGCAATTGCCTGGGGATAGTGTCCTGAGAAAAGCAGGCACTGTTCCTACCCTTCTTATAAAAGTGTACAACACAATATGGAAAACAGGACTTTAATTAAGCAAACAGCATTTTCAAATTACAAAACCGAGAATATCACCTGGGGCATATGCACCAAATAAGAAGCTATTTCTTAAAATCAGGTGTACTAAGGAGATGTTCTCTTGATTGAGAAGATTTGGGAGGAGTTTTACAGTGCATGCTAACTTTTAAAATATGCTAAAGTTTCTAACTTTTAACCTGTGTAATGGTACTTCTGATAGCTTGCTTTTCCATTTTTAGTACGTTTGGAACATTTTGTTTATAACAATAATGTTCATATTACAGACAATCCTGCATGTTTTCTATTCTCTTTCACTATCAATTATTACAGGAATTTCAATTAGCTTTGGCATTTTAGGAATATTATGTATTGTTATTTTCTAATCACCATGTTATAATGTTTATGTTTAGAAAATCTTGTATTTATTGTTTCATTTATTTTTTCTGTGACTTATGGGCAACATTTCAAATAAGGTATGAGCTACCTATCCATCTAAATTCTAATTTTCCTTTTTAAATATTACAGGATTTTTTTTTTTTTTTTTTTGGTTTGAAGTTCTTTCTTTCTTTTTTCTTACAAACACATTTTCAAGCCCAACAGGCATCCTAAAAGAGAAAAATGTTCTGGTAAAGCTTGCCGATAGTTTCTAAAACACTCAAAATAGTCATGGCATCTCCCTTCTGCTCTAATACCCAGCCAGAAATGAGAGAGAGAGAGAGAGAGAGACTGAGAGAGAGAGAAATAGAGAGAGAGAGCAGTCACTGTGTTAGAAAAGTGGACAATCATACAGAACAATAGAGAAGTCACTACACTGAGCAAGTTAATTATCCTTAAAATATTTGTTATCCTAGTGAGTAATGAATCCTTTAAATATATATTATGTGTCCTTAAATTTCTGAGATAGTTTACATTGTAGTGTATTGCATACAACTCTTTAGTCTATTCACACAGATCATTTAGTTTGGCTTAATTAATTGTTTGGGCTCTTTTGCAGAGAGCATGTTTGGTAGAGAGAAAAATTCCTTTGGGTAAAAATGAACCTTTGTAAGTGACATGCACCAGGTTGTGTGTTTTTCCTCTAATAGCACCACCATTTTGGGAATTGACCTAGATGCCCAAGAAAGTCCTCATTATTGAGAATTTATGTTTCTCTGGTGGCTTTCATTTGCTAAATTAGCTTCTGCTGCATATTAAACATAGATAGCTAATGTCACTTTATTGCTGCTGATCCTATTCAGCATCTCTTTTCACAGAATGAAATCTACATAATTAGAAAATAGCATGACTTCTGCATCTAGCACATCAGGAGGGTAAAGATGTTGTACTCTTGCTTTCATTTCATATGCCAACCTTCATAACACTGATGTGATAATAATATTCTTTCAATTTTATAATGGTAATAGGTGTACTGAATTGTCTTGCTGGAAGTACAAATGAAACAAAGGGAAGATATGAATTTATTAAGACAAGCAAAACATAAGATTCAAGTTAGCTATCAAATAAAATTTTGAAAAAAATTTTGTATTGCAGAAAATCACCACATCTGTACTGTCACGAAAAATAATTGCAAGACACGTGAGACAGATAACATGCTTCTTATAAACCAGTCCACAAACTACTCAAATTCTTGCTATATATTTCATATTCATATATTTTCCCATTATTCATTTGTGTCCTATTTAAATAAAGCTCATGAAGGTGTTTTAAGGTATATGCCTAAAATCTCTACACAATATCTGTTATTTGAGAAAATATCAAATTTTACATATGATATTGTTGAGACATTACAACATAAGGCCAGTTATATGGTTTGGATTTGTGTCCCCACCAAAATCTCATGTGGAATTAGAGGAGCGACCTGATGGGAGGTGATTTGATTATGGGGGCAAATTCCTGTTCTCATGATAGTGACTGAGTTCTCACAAGATGGTTTAAAAGTGTATAGCACTTCCCCCTTTGCTTTCTCTCTTCTGCCACCATGTGAAGAAGGTGCCTACTTCCCTTTGTCTTCTGCCATGATTGTATATTTCCTGAGGCTTCTCAGTCATGCTTCCTGTTAAACCTAGGGAACTGTGAGTCAATTAAACCTCTGTTCTTCATAAATTACTAGTCTCTGGTGGTTCTTTATAGAATGTAAAAATGGACAAACACAGAAAATTGGTACTAGGAAAGTGGGGTGTTCCTATAAAGATACCTGAAAATGTGGAAGTGGCTTTGGAACTGGGTAACGGGCACAGATTGAAACAGTTTGGAGGCCTCAGAAGAAGACAGAAGATATAGAAAAGCTTGGCACTTTCTAGAAAATTGTTGTATGATTTTGACCAAAATGCTGCTAGTGATATGGACAGTGAAGTACAGGCTGAGATGAACTCAGATGGAAATGAGGAACTTACTAGGAACTGGAGTAAAGGTCACTTTTCCTATGCTAGCAAAGAGACTGGCAGCATTTTACCCCTTCCCTAGAGATCTTTGGAAATTTGAACTTGAGAGAGATGATTTAGGGTATTTAACAGAAGAAATTTCTAAGCAGCAAAGCATTCAAGAGGTGACCCAGCTGTTTCTAAAAGAGTACATTTATATGTGTGAACAAAGAGATTATTTGAAACTGGAACTTATATTTAAAAGGAAAACAGAGCATAAAAGTTTGGAAAAATTGAACCTAGCCATATGGTAAAAAAGAAAAACCTATCTTCTGGGGAGAAATTCAAGCCTGCTCTAGAAATTTGCATAAGTAAAGAAGAGCCAAATGTTAATAGCCAAGAGAAAGGGAAAAATCTCTCTAGGTCATTTCAGAGACCTTTATGGCATCCCCTCTCATGACAGGCCTGGAGACCTAGGAGGAAAAAAATGGTGTTATGGACCACATCCAGGGCTCAGCTGGTTTGTGCAACCTCAGCACAGGGTGCCCTGCATTTCAGCTGCTCTAGCTCCCATGACTAAAAGGGATCAAGGTACAGCTCGGGCCATGGCTTCAGAGGGTTCAAGCCCCAAACCTTGGTGGCTGCTATGTGGTGTTGGGTCTGTGGGTACACAAAAGGCCAGAGTTGACATTTGAGAGCCTCCACCTAGATTTCAGAGGATGTAAGGAAATGCTTGGTTGTCCAGGCAGAAGTCTGCTTCAAGGGTGGAGTCCTCATGGAGAACCTCTACTAGGGCAGTGCGGAGGGGAAATGTGGAGGTGATTGGAACATGGGGGCATATTTCCCCCTTGCAATTCTTGTGATAGTGAGTTCTTATGAGATGTGATGGTTTAAAAGTGTATGGCACGTCCTGCTTTGCTCACTCTGTCTCCTGTCACCATGCTTTTCCTTGATTGTAAGTTTCCTGAGGACTCCTTGTCATGCTGTTACACCTGTGGAACTGTGAGTCAATTAAATCTTTTTTTTCATAAATTTCAGTCTCAGGTACTATTTAATAGTAGTGTGAAAACAGACTAATACAGCTAGAATTTAATTTATTGATATTTATGTTGGTAGCTAGTAAATTAAATTTAACCAGCCATTATTAGGTATTACTGATATACATGGATATACCTTAGATATTGAGAGGGAAGTAAAAATTAAGAGGCTGCTTCAAGTTGATTAGAATGAACTTGAGAAGCCTGATATGTAGAACTAGTATTTTAATATGGCACTCTCTGGGAATAGTTTTGTGTGTGTGTGTGTGTGTGTGTGTGTGTGTATATATATATAGAGAGAGAGAGACAGAGAGAGTAATATATATAATATAGTCAATGATGATTCATGCTCACTTTCTTGTCTTTGAGGGAAAAGGGTGTATTCATATCTTCATAGGGAACTGAAATAAACATTTCCAGTTTTGAGTGCATTTTATATTGAATCTTTAGAATGTTTTGATACAGAAATCTAAATTTTAAAAAACTTTATAAAACAAATGAGGTTTTATTTAATCACACATTTATTGAAAAGATGCCTTCCTCAAATTCATTTATCATAATAAGGCAAACAAGATCGTATTACTGTTTAAAGTTATTATTGCTGGTTTTGAGAGTTCTCATCTGCAAATATATGTTTATACACACATGTGTACATGCAAATATATAACCATACATATTCAAATATGCATCTCTATTTATGTTTTTATCTATATCCAAGTCTATATCTATATCACTAGCTATATCACCATCTATATCTGATTATATAGCTATAGAAAATAAGATTCTGCAGGTAGTAAAGTTTATACTCACTTTGTTCACTGAACAATATGTCATAGGTTTTTCTTTTGTCATTAGATCAGCAAAATGTATATGTATCTGTGAGTAAAATATAGATATGTAGATTTGGATAATCATTTTATTAGTTTTACAGTATTTCCTGGTGTGGCATTTCATACTTATTTAACCAAGCCTGTATTGTTGATTTTGTAGCTTATTTTAGACACTTTACTGTTATATACAATGCCTTTATGTGTATCTTTGATTAACTGACTTATTATTTTCTGAGTTCTCTTTCAGTAATTTTGATTTATTGATCAATCATAAATTTAAATGATTTAAAATGATTCCACATAGTACTCAATTATCTCCAGAAATGCTGTACCAGCTTACACTCTTACCACAATTTTACGATAAATATTATCATCATAACTAAAATTTTACCACTCTAATAAGTTAAATCTTGGTAGCCCTTTATTGTTTTCATTTTCCTTTTCTTGGTAGCGCCTCTTTTGACTTGAATAATGGCTTTTCTACTCAAGCTCTTATGTGCATTTGGACTCGAATTAAATGAATTTATTTTTCTACTGAAATAATTACTAATTCTTTTAATTGTGATAACTTTTAGTGTAAGAGATATGTACCTACTGTGTATTATGAACACAACACCTTTTTTTTTTTTTTTTTTTTAAATTTTGTTCTCTTTAACTTTTTTTTAAAAATTTGATTGATAGTAGTTTTCTCATGGAAACAATGTTTATGTGGTCCAATCTAGCCTTTTTTCTTCATGATTTCTAATCTTAGTGTCATACTTAGAAACATCTTTGCTACCTAATATAGATTATAGACTTATATTTTATGTATGATTTTTACATGTCTTACCATAAAATATCTATAACACTTTCCTTTTAGGCATGACTTTTTCCCCAACAGCTCACCAACAGTACTAACATAAGTTCTCAAATTAAGCTTCCCCTCCACAGCTTTGAAGTGTCACATTTACTTATTTATTTCCTATTTTAAATTTTTTCTTAGAGACAAGGTACTTGCTTTGTTGCCCTTGCTTAAGTGCAGTAGCAATATCATAACTCACTGCAGTCTTAAACTCCTGGGCTCAAGCAATCCTCCCACCTCAGCCTCCTGAGTAGTTAAAACTACAGGCACATGGTACTACATTTAGCTAATTTTTAAATTTTTTGGTTGAGACGAGGTGTCTGTATATTTCCCAGGCCCATCTTGAACATCTAGCCTCACAAAATTCTCCCACCTCATCTCCTGAAATGCTGCAATTACAGGCATAAGCCAGTGTGCCTGACCTGAAATGCCACATTTTTGATTACCAGGTTTACATATATACATATGTGTTAGCAGGTACATGTATATAAATGATATGACTATTTTAGAAATAATTCAAACAAATAAAGTGCAACAAAAATTTGTAAATAGACCTATATGTGTGTATACAAAATATTTAAATATTAATACACAATTATATATAAATATACATTGTGTATTATATATCACTGCATAGACCATACAGTTTGGATCTGATTCTGAATTTTCTACTGTGTTTCACTGATTTATTCAGAGTCATTAATATAAGTCATACTAAAAGGGCATTTTTTATAGCACATAAATTATTCCAATAAAATATAGTATATAAATTGCAGTATATAAATTTATATTTTATATTGTAGTATAGAAATTTACATTTCTTGTTGCACAGTCTTCACCTGGCATAGATACTTCTACATGTCAATAGCATACCCAGTGTTGCCTCTCTTAAACATTTACTGGCAGCATCACTGCTATGAAACTCCTTCATATGGCAGCCATTATTTGTAATCCATTTCTCATAATCTATTTAAAACAATCACCTGGAGTATATTTTGAATGTACTATGTTTAAATAACATATAGCACCCAAGTGCATGAATATATAGAGGCAATAGTTACTTGAGAAAGAATGGATATGTAGACATCAAAGGCAAAAGCTAGAACTGAGCCCTCAAAAGGGCATATAATGGAGAGTGAACCTTAATGCTTATCTTCAACCTGTATTCATGAGAAACTGAGAAGCAGGAAGTGGCATCTGGCATTTGTTTAAGCTACTTCCAAAATAATTGGAATAAGTGTGACATCAGTAAAGAACTACAAAGCTACTAAGGCTGAATCTGAAAGTTGACAACTTGAGTGGGCGTGGTGGCTCACACCTGCAGTTCCAGTACTTTGCGACGCTGAGGCAGGCGAATCAAAAAATCAAGAGATCGAGACCATCCTGGACAACATGGTGAAACCCATCTCTACTAAAAATACAAAAATTAGCTGGGCATGTCGGTGCATGCCTGTAATCCCAGCTACTCCGGAGGTTGAGGCAGGATAATCACTTGAACCTGAGAGGCAGAGGTTGCAGTGAGCCAAGATCATACCACTGCACTCCAGCCTGGCGACAGAGCAAGACTCCGTCTCAAAGATAATAATAAATTAAACAAAAAATTGACAACCTCTGTGATAAAGATGTTGCTAAAATACTTGGAGCAGTAAGTGGAATACGAGGTGAATATGGGAGAAGGTAGTGCTGATGCATATACAACAGTCATACTACAGGAACCCTGGCAGGAGACAATGGTAGCTTAGACAAGGTTGTGGATAATGGAGAGAAGTGGAGAGAGTCAAATAATATTTTCTTTATTTTCTTATTTTAATTTTTTGATTGAGACAGAGTATTGCTGTGCCACCAAGGCTGGAGTGCAATGTCTTGATCTCTGCTCACTGCAACCTCTGCCTCCTAGGCTCAAGTTATTCTCCTGCCTCAGCTTCCTGAGTTGGATTACAGGCACCCATCACCATGCCCGGCTAATTTTTGTATTTTTAGTAGAGATGGGGTTTCACCATATTATCCAGGCTGGTTTCAAACTCCTGACCTCAAATGATCCAGCTGCCTCAGCCTCCCAAAGTACTGAGATTACAGGCACTGCACCTGGCCAAGTCAAACAATATTTGCTAAGTAAAGTCATCATGTTTATGAAGCATTAGCTATGGAGAAGGAATAAAAAGAAAGTAACTTGGAGAAATTTAAAAACAAAAATACCAAAATTCTGTTGTACAAATGAATAGCAGAAACCTAGGTTTTAGGGAGGGAAAGAAGTATACTTCAAAAGAGATTTAATTTGAGATGCCTTTCACAAGCCCAAAAGGGAAAAATCAAGTAGGCAATTGAATCACATAAGACATGATTGGGCACAAAATGAAATATGTGAGGTGGCAATTTCACCTGTGGTTATACATGAGATTACCAAGGGAGAGAGCAAAGGGATAGAAAAGGGGCTAAGATTTGAGCTTAAATAACTGTATAGGGGAGAATGTACCTGCCAAGGAAAAAGACAATGAGCCTTGAAAGTAAAGGGGAGAAGAAAAGCAAGAATGTGGCAGAGAAGACAATGAAAAAATGATACAAGAACCAGGGACCAGTCATCATTCTTGAGTTTTGATAAGATGTCAAATAGGAGAACGCAGAAAATATTTTACTTTAATGGCGGTTACATGAGATTGCAGCAAGAATCATGCCAGCGGAGTCATGAAGCTCCATGAACCTCGGCTAGCTTTGGTTGAGGATGGAATGAAAAATGAGAAAGAAGAGACATCTATGAGTATTGATGGTGCTTTAAAAAGTTTTATCGTAAGTGGAGGGAGAGGGGTTGATTTTACTTGCTGAATTATTTTTGAGACCCTTACTCTCCTCTTCACTGTTTGTATTTCTTTTTTGTGTGCTATAAGTTAATGTTTATAACTAAAATATTTCCCAAAAGCTTGAATCCTTCTGGAATCTTCTTCATCTCAACTCATAGCAGTTACATTTTCCCAAGTGCTCAGGACCAAAACCTTAGTGTTACCTTTAACTCACCTCTTAATCTCATGCTCCACAACACTTTGTGAGTAAATCCAGTAGGCTCTGTCTTAAAACTGTTTTCAGAATAAGTGTTTTCATAACCTCCACAGAAAACTACCTGGTCTAAGACTTTCTCTTGCTTTATCTGAGTTGTAATTGTAAAATCTCCCTATGTTGTATTTCTAATCTGTCCTTGCCCCACTTCAAGACAGTTCTCAAGAGATTGATCCTTTTTATACGTATTCGATCCTGTCATTTCCATGCAAAAAATACTTCACTTAAACATGAGCTAGTGATATCCTAGCTCACTTAAACGCTGAAGTTTTTACAATGACATCCTAGGTCCTCAAGGATTGCTGATTCTGCTCAAGATTCATTGTTCTCCTTGCTATTCCTCAAACACAATATCATACTCCAAGAATGTTCTTGGCCCAGGGCCTTTGCATTAACTGCATTTCCTACCAGAAATAGATTTCCCTTAGATATTTCCATAGCTCTCACCCTTATCTCTTTCTGCTTAAATGTCATCTTATCAATGACTCCTTGTTAAATAATATTACTCAATATAGCAAACTTCAGTCCCTTCTCCCCAACCTCATGGCATTCCTTATCCCTTTCTCCTTTTTTATCTTCCAAGCCACATATAATGTAATGTATTATAGATTTTGTCTATTTATTTGTTTTTATACACATCTCTCTCCATTAGAGCATAAGCTACATTAGGGCAGAAATTACTGACTAATCTTATAATGGTTCTAGTTCTAATGACCAGAACAATGCCTCATGTACTGCAGGCGTTCATTTGCTATTTCATGAAAAACAAAGTTGTGGGAATGGACATACTCTCCAGAGGAATGCAGAGTAAGAGTGTTAAGCTATCTGTTAGAACCCATGGAACTCCATTATTTAAGCAGTGGCTGGAGAATAGGGTTCAAAAAATTAGGACGTATAGACAAGACAGAAAGAAGAGCTGCAGAGATTGATGTCATAGGAAACAAGAGGAAGTTTGAAGGAGATCAGAGAGTTGCTTTCTATGACAAAGGCTGTGAAAAATTAAACAAAATGGAAATGAATACAAAGCTGGGAGCTTGTCTAATAAGAGGTGATTGATGACATTGAAATTGACTTCTTATAAAGAAGATGGGTCAAATATGTGTGAGTGAACTAGGTTTGCAGTAGGTTGTGATAAAATGAAGTATGAGAAAAATGAAGAAGTGAATATAGAAAAGACTGAGAGTGCTGGTAAGAGGGAAATTTGTGGTGAAAGGAAGAATTGTTAAATTTTACAATTTCTTTTTCATCCTGGAATGGAACTGAGCAATATAACTGGAACAAGAAAGTGATGACCATATTATGACCAACTACATGTTGTGCCATAAAACAAACCTATATTACAACAGTAGGTCTGCAAAGGGATTACAGTGCAAGACAAACCATTAATATTTGTACAGTGCAATGGTGTGATCACAAACTGCTCTTGACAGAAGAGGCCTGCATCATTTTAACTGTGGGTGAATTTATAATGGAAGTTTTGTTTGTTTGTTTTTGTCTTTATTTTTTATTTAGGCAGTTTAGCCCAAGATGTGTCTAGAAATGTCATTTTTTTAAATAGACACTGAATGGATTAAATTTGGATCAGGCAATTTGGCCTATCATAGGTTGCATTTCTTCATCTGATTCCTAACATTTCATCAATATGATGAGTCATATACAGGTGATGATTACCACATAAAATCTACATTTACTAAAATATGAGCATAAGAAGGAGAATAAACAGAGCCAGGAAGCACTGTCATGATAGTATATGATGTTCTCATGTAAAAGTATTTACTAAAGTACTTCCTGAAAGTTCAATCAGCAATTTGAAAATCAGTCATTTAAATTTCAACAAGATTATCAGGGAGAACTGAGTTTCTTAAAGACGTGAAGCACAAGAGGGTTTCCCTAAAAAAGAGTAAGGTATTTTTATTAGAAAATTGTAATAGAATATACTGTAAGCAAAAAATAATACATATAAATAGCTATAGAAAAAAACTAAATATATAGTAATCAGTGATAACAGCAAAGGTGATTAAGTAAAAATCATAGGAATACCTAATTTTAGTACATTTAGTTATTCAAAATACCCATATTTTGTTGAAGTCCTCTGAACACAAGTTTGGAAAGACACATATAAATTAGTAAGAAATGTATAAATTGGTGACTTTTTAAGGAAGGGGAAAAATAAAGAGGCAACCTGATAACACTACAACATTCTAGAGCAATGGAAATGGTTGGGAATCCATGTAAGAACCATACATTTCCATTATGTGATTAAAAATATGAAATATATTACAGGCATGGTGGTTCATACCTGTAATCCTAGCACTTTGGGAGGCCAAGGTGGGAGGATCACTGGAACCCAGGAATTTGAGACTAACTTGGGCAACATGGAAAAAGTCTGTCTAAAAAATATATATATATATATATATATATCATATGAAAATGAAAGAACATTAACAAAATTATACATTAAGCATGAAATAGCTACTGGTTTAAGGCAGAAAAATATTAATATTTTATATAAGGTATTTTAATTTGCATGGCAAGAAAAAATCTTAATTATATATTTAAATTATTTAAAAATATAAATGTATTTTAAAAATCTAAATTTTGCAAATGTTTGTATAACATTAAATGTTCTAAATAACAAAATAATATTGTCTTTTTATGTAAAGTTTAATCTCTTCCAAGAAGTAGTCTGAAGCATCTTCTAGAGGCGAGCACAGCTTTATAATTTTTAAATTTTGTAGTTTATCACTTTTCATTTTGTGACTTCTCTACCTGATGTCACATTCAAATATCTAGGTTAGTGTTTTGTACTCTGTAATCCTTAATAAATACTTTGAGATCAATTTAATGGGTACTTTGCAAACACTGAGCATTTGTTCCCAAACTCAGATTATTACACCACCATAGAGAGTTTGTCTTTGTTTATATCAGCCAAAATTCTATCAGTTCTGATAGAAAAAAAGCATTAATATTCTCTCAGCTGGCCTTATTTCCTGAAAGAATTGTCCTGAGGGCTTTAGTAAGGTCAAATAGTAGAGATAATAATTTATTAAACTTTCTAATTAGGTGTACACATTAGCTATAATTAAACTGGAGAAAATTAACACTATGCTTTTTAAATGAGTAATATAATTATACTTGAAGATCTATTTGCAATATATTCATATTTAGCATGTTAAGGGAAACAACCTGTCTGAAGCATTAGTTTTCTAGTTATTTCACTAACACTAACTTCCTCTATGATCAAAAATAACTATTTTTAAGAATAATCACTTATAATGTCAATTTTGTTTCTGTGCAAGCCATTTTTGTTGTATATATATAATTATTTTGACTTTAAACTTGATTTTAAGCAGTTTTAATTATTTTATTGTTATAAACTTTATTCCTAAATGTTCTAAAATAAGATACATATAAGCACATGCACACAGAATTGAGATTAAGGTCATAAAAGGTGGTGAGTCATGATTTATACCTCAATAGCAACCCACAGAGGTAACTGATTGGCCACTTTCATATTTTCAGTTCTGCTGTTGTTGACCTCCATTATTCCAAATAATATGCATTTATTTCTGTCTAGTGAGTGATTTATCAAGTTGGCATTCTTACTGACTTCTCATTATAAAAAATAGCAAGAACAAATTCGTTCATACTATTCTAGTGCCATGTATAATATACCTATTTCCCTTTCATATTTACTTAACAAAATTTTGACAGACAGATTATGGGTATTTATTTAACTTAAAATAATATTCAGAAATTTTACTTCTTTAATATTAATAAAATGAACATTATTCATATCGAATATACCAATATTGCTTGACATCCTGTCTGTAATTTAAGATGTACACATAAGAGTCCCTCTTCTGTCTCCTGCTATCTTCCAGTTCCTACTGTGTATTGTGGGAAATGACGAAAGTATTCAAGGTTATTCACTGAAGTGATCAGCTGTAATGGTAAAAGCCTAGAAACAACCAAGGTGGCTCTTTCAAAGGTGAGATAAACTGTGATACTTATACAAAATAGAGCAGTAAGCCTATTTTGAAACAAGATAGAAATGTATGTAGTAATAATGTTCCGTGTTCCACAATACATTGCTAAGTGAAAGCAAGGTGCAGAAAAGTGTATGCAGTATGTCATCATTATGAGGAAAATAAGCAAATATGTATTATTGCCTTTTAAAATAAGCAAATACATATTATTACCTCATGGAAAAAGGCAGTAATGTATTGATTTTTTTACAAGGATGTTCTGTAAAGAACATCAAAACGTAAAAAGTGATTACCTACAAATAGCAGAAGAAAAAAGCAGTGGAAACAAAGGTGCCAGTGAGATTTTTTAATTGTACATCTTTTGTATATATATATTTATTCTGAACCATGCAAATATATTAGCATCTGAAAAACTACTATAAATTAGTAATTACTTAAATAGCCATAGTTAAAACATAGTTAAATAATCTGGCGTTCAATCAAGTACTTTCTTAAAAAGTTTCCTACTACCAGTTGACCCCAAAAGGAGGGAAGAAATAAAAGTTGCCTTATTAAAACTATATGGATAATGTTCACTTCAGAACAAAGTAGTTACTGGTTGTACAGAAAGAGATACTGAATCCTACGGAATTTCCCATCATTCTTCCAAAAAGTTTATAATGATAATTAAAATATGTTTTTATTTTCATGACTTTTTCAAAATCATGCTACATAATAATTTGCCATTCATTTTGAACCACAGTTTTCTTGTACAGATCTTTACTTTTTCCTAAAGAATATTATTGCCATTATTTTAGCTTTATGCTTTCACTATTACTCTAAGATTATTAACCCTCTTCATCATATTTATTACATATGTATTGGTGAAGGTTCACTGAAACTGAATAGATAAAAAGCAAATTAATAGGAAAAGGCATACAAATTTATTTTAATATGCATAGCATACGGAAATTACAGAAAAATGATTACCCATAACTCAATGTGGTACAGATGTGTATATCGCTTTCTTCATAGGGGAAGAAGAGTTAGGGGAAATGGTGCAGTTTTAGGGATAGTAAATGCTTTTTATGGGGAAAAGGAATAGATCTAATGCTCAGACAATGGTTAATAAATAATTTCTTTGGAAATTAAATTGAACAAAGAGTTTGGTTTGGAACAAAGTCTGGGCTCTAGGTGTGGGGTTTAGTTTTCAATCTCCTCCTCTGGAATATGAGTTTTCATCTTTTTTGGTTAATGAAATTTCAGAGAAGGCAACTCCGTTTCTCTTTATCATATCTGGTTTCTAGGAAAGTAAGAGAACTTGAGAGAACAGATTAATCTTGTGCTCGAGAGAGAGACAGGATTGAGAGACAACAGCAGGGTAGGGGAGAGGCCAGAGAAATCTTGCAACTATTTCTTTAGCCAAATTTCTGAGTGAAATAGTTTGGTTACCTTCAGTCCCCCATTTAAAACCTCATTTTCAGAAAGTTGCATATATTAAAATAAGGTTGATAGCTATGGATAGAGAAATCAGGGTAGTAATCAAGTGCTGAGAGACCTGCAGAGGAAGAAAAGAACATAGATTACAATGAGAATTAGTACATAGAAAGAACTCATCTAAGCACTTTTCTCCACACCCAACTAAGTCACTTTTATTTCTGAGAATAGACCAGTCCAATTAAACAGTTGAGTCTCATCTTAGGAGATGGTGGTGCAGATGGGTTCTGAAAGCTAGGTTTCTATATATGATGCAGGCAAACAAATCTTTAATAAGAGGCATTTCTATGGAAACAGAAAAAAAGGCTAATGTCTGGAGTCATCTATAAACCAGTTTTTCAAGAGTCTGGAGGGCAGTGAGTTGCAAAGATTTTTTTATCTGAGCCGAAGCATCTTCAGTTGGAGGAGTGCAGACAGTGGCAATCTGACAGATTTTCCTAGCATAGAATTGGTCCATGCACAAGCCATCATGGTGATTTCTCTGGAGTCTATTTATTATGTAGGTGACCAGTTTCAGTTTGCAGAGCTTTAGGAAAAAGGCCATTTTAATTTTAGTGATTCCAAGTGAGAAGGGTGGGAGAGAAACTGAAAATGTTTGTTTGGAGATTCATAGCCCAATATTGGAGGAAACTGAATATTCAGGATTAAGTTCAGATAATTTAAAAGAAAGAAAGAAAAAAAAAAAAAAAACTCAAAAGGAAATGAACCAGGCTAGAATTTAGTAACAAGTGCACTATAGTTTCTTTTCTTCGGTTCATTCTAAAATTAATTTATTTCTTTGTTTATTTTTAATTATACTTTAAGTTCTAGGGTACATGTGCAGAAAGTGCAGGTTTGTTACACAGATATACAAGTGCCATGGTGGTTTTGCTGCACCCATCAACCCGTCATCTACATTAGGTATTTTTCCTAATGCTATCCTTCCCCTAGCTCCCTACTCCCCAAAAGGACCCAGTGTGTGATGTTCCCTGCCCTGTGTCTATGTGTTCCCATTGTTCAACTCCCACTTATGAGCGAGAACATGCTGTGTTTGGTTTTCTGTTCTCGTGTTAGTTTGCTGAGAATGACGATTTCCAGCTTCATCTATGTCCCTGCAAAGGACATGAACTCATCCTTTTTATGGCTGCATAGTATTCCACAGTTTATATGTACCACATTTTCATTATCCAGTTTATCATTGATGGGCATTTGGGTTGGTTCCAAGTCTTTGCTATTGTGAATGGTGCCGCAATAAACATACGTGTGCCTGTGTCTTTATAGTAGAATGATTAATAATCCTTTGGCTATATACCCAGTAATAAAATTGCTGGATCAAATGGTATTTCTGGTTCTAGATCCTTGAGGAATCACCACACTGTCTTCCACAATGGTTGAACTAATTTACACTCCTACTGACAGTGTAAAAGCGTTCCTATTTCTCCACATCCTCTCCAGCATCTGTTGCTTCCTGACTTTTTAATGATAGCCATTCTAACTGGCATGAGATGATATCTCATTGTGGTTTTGATTTACATTTCTCCAATGACCAGTGATGATGAGCCTTTTTTTCATATGTTTATTGGCTGCATAAATGTCTTCTTTTGAGAAGTATCTGTTCATATCCTTTGCCCACTTTTTGATGAGGTTGTTTTTTTCTTGTAAATTTGTTTAAGTTCTTAAGGTTCTGAATATTGCCTTTTGTCAGATGGATCAATTGCAAAAAATTTTCTCCCATTCTGTAGGTTGCCTGTTCAATTTGATGATATTTTCCTTTGCTGTGCAGAAGCTCTTTAGTTTAATTAGATCCCATTTGTCAATTTTGGCTTTTGTTGCCTTTGCTTTTGGTATTTTAGTCATGAAGTCTTTGCCCATGCCTATGTCCTGAATGGTATTGCCTAGGTTTTCTTCTAGGGCTTTTATGGTTTTAGGCCTCATGTTTAAGTCTTTAATCGATCTTGAGTTAACTTTTGTATAAGGTGTAAGGAAGGGGTCCAGTTTCAGTTTTCTGCATATGGCTAGCCAGTTTTCCCAACACCATTTATTAAATCGGGAATCCTTTTGCCATTGCTTGTTTTTGTCAGGATTGTCAAAGATCAGATATTGTAGATGTGTGGTGTAATTTTAAGGCTTCTGTTCTGTTCCGTTGGTCTATATATCTGTTTTGGTACCAGTACCATGCTGGTACCAAGGCTACAGTAAATACAAGTTTTTTTTTTGTTTTTTGTTTTTTTTTCTGAAACAATTTTTCTCTCTCTGGTTCTCCATTTTCACCAAAGATAAATTCTTAGTAAGACAAATTTATTTGCAAAATGCTTCATCCTTGGCCTAATTATTTGCGTACATCTTACAATAATGGTGATTGCTCATATAGAGTCTTTTTAAGCTAGCTTTGCTGGAACTTGTTCATCAGGAATTTCAGATTAGACTTTTAAAAGTCTCTCAAAGCTGGAAAGCCAAGCCAAGAATTTGACTTGCTCTCAAACGTTGCAATACCTTTACAAATTGGGTGAATACCTCTCTTCTTGAGATCCCCCACAAATATCTTCAGATTCCTGGGCCTGCCAGGAAGTGACATTCTTTACCCAACTCTAAGATAACCATGTGAATCATACATTTAAGGTACCAGGCCAGTTTATCCCAAGGAGATTTTTAATGGCTTCATAAATTTAACTTTAATTTCCAAAGGCAGTCTGGTCATATCTGATAATATGACATTCTAGTCAAAGCCTTGGTAAAATCACCAGCGTTTTCAATTATGTCATGTTATAAAATAAAAGAGATTCTTACTAAACTTGTGTAAGTAGTGTATTTCCATGAAATAAGAATACTCACAAACAGTTTCTGCTTCTGGAGGGATCAGGTAGAGTGAAAGGTAAATGTTTTAATTTTGCTCACAAAAGCATATTTTACCAAATTGCTGTAAAGCTATACTTAGCTGAAGAGAGAGACAGTGAGAGAGAGAGACAAAAGAATCGGGAATGTTTTAAACAAAAAAGTCATAAATATAATTTCATTCCTTCATCAGTTTAGTTCCATTTCATTAATTATTGTTTTGTTTGATATTGGGTTAGTGATTTTACGAGTGATTTTATTCTATTCTGAAAATTAAAGTTCTGGAAATTTTGACCCAGTCCAATGACATAACCTCATAATTGTCAGAAACTTGTATTTCTGTAGTTTTACAGATTTTTTCCTATCCTTACTATGAACCTCCTTGAAGACAAAATACTTTAGGATTTGCAAAAAGCATTCAGAAGGAAAGAAAGTACCACAACAAAGCAATTAATTATTGACAAGACCTAAAATGGCCATGTTTAAACATGCAATTATAAAGAAAATTTGGTTATTTTAGGTGTCTTACCACAATTTTATATAATGATTATAATTACGACTAATAACATATACCAAGACATATCAAAATTTCAAGAATCTCAAACAAATTTGGAACACATATTAATAAACTTTCATATAAATATAACTCATGGAAGAGTAAATATTTCTTATTTGATGCCTCCTATATAATTTAATACATAAAATAAGCATGTTTCTTATCTCTGTTTCACATGCTTCAGGGGCCTCTGGATCATGCTAAAGTTAGGTTGATGTCAAAAAGACTTTTGATTTTGAAATTTGTTTTTGGGAAGACTGTCAAAACTGTCAAAAGTTTAGAGCATTTGATCAAAATGGAATCACAGATCACTATAAAATAATAGTCATTTAGCCAAAATAATATATAAAAGATCTCAAAAAGCAAAAACCTTTACTCTTTGATAGAGTAAATTCAGTTTCTAAAATAATCAAAAGATCTAATAAAAACAGCATGAGACACACAGAATCTTTCTCTTTTTCTCCCCCAACCTTTTTGTGAAGTTTACAAAACTTTTTATTTTTATAATATTAAAATTTGTCTCGAAGAAAAAATCAAATTTTAGTTTTATATCAGTTTACTATTAAGGCTAAAGCTAACATTTTTTTTCTTTTTTTTTTCTTTCTTTTTTTTTTTGTGGGGGACGAAGTCTTGCTCTGTCACCAGGTCACCAGGCTGGAGTGCAGTGGCATGATCGCAGCTCACTGCAATCTCCACCTCCCAGGTTCAAGCGATTCTCCTGCCTCAGCCTCCCAAGTAGCTGGGACTACAGGTGCACAAAACCATGCCCGGGTCATTTTTTGTATTTTAGTAGAGATGGGGTTTCACAGTATTGGACAGGATGGTCTCGATCTCCTGACCTCGTGATCCTCCTGCCTCAGCCTCCCGAAGTGCTAGAATTTCAGGCGTGAGCCACTACACCTGGCCATAAAGTTAATTTTAAGAAAACTTGGGAAACAAATCTGTCAATCTCAGTCAATTTTGACTACACAGGATAAGATTTTTATCAACCTTGTATAGCCTCTTAAATGTTTTAATTATTTTTCCCCCAACTGTTTATAATTATCTAATTTTATCTATACCATTTTATCTTTTTTTTTTCGGAATAACTTTTAGATACCCTTTAACCTAGACAAAATTACTGTTACTTAACAAAAACCACAATCTCATGCCGTAGAACATTTTACTTTTCTCATACACTCTGTATACAGAACTGTTTCTTGTATATAGTAGTTTTAATTATATAGATCTGGGGTCTTCAAACCCTGGGCCACACACTGGTACCATGGCCTGTTAGGATCTGGACGGGACTGCAGAGCAGGAAGTGAGTAGCGGGCAAGGGAGCAAAGCTTCATCTGTACTTACAGCCACTCCCCGCCACTCTCATTCCTCCCTGAGCTCCGCCTCCTGTCAGATCAGCATCAGCATTAGATTCTCAGGAGCGTGACATGTAGTGTGAACTGCGCATGCGGAGAATCTGGCGTGCACGCTCCTTGTGAGAAGATTCTAGGTTGCACGCTCCTTGAGAGAAGACCATGCCTGATGATCTAACACTGTCTCCCATCATCCTGAGACTGTTTAGTTGCAGGAAAACAAGGTAAGGACTCCCACTGATTCTGCACTATGGTGAGTCGTAAAATTACTTCATTATATATTACAATGTCATAATAGAAATAAAGTGCGCAATAAATATAACCCACTTGAATCATCCTGAAATCATCCCCACTGCCCCGGTCGGTGGAAAAATTGTCTTCCACAAAACCGGTCTCTGGTGCCAGAAAGGTTGGGGACTGCTGACATAGATTAGTTAAAATTTTCACTCATAGTAACCTTAATTTCTAGTGAAAACCGAAGAAGCAAATAATTTTAATTTTTAGGCTTTTTGTAAAACAATTTTTCCATGTGGAACAGTACATATTTTCTAACAAGCCCAGCTATATAAACTTAAACTTTTTCTTTTTCTTTCTATTTTCTTTTTTAGACGGAGTCTCGCTCTGTCACCTGGGCTGGAGTGCAGTGGCCCTATCTTGGCTCACTGCAAGCTCCGCCTCCCAGGTTCACGCCATTCTCCTGTCTCACGCTCCTGAGTAGCTGGGACTGCAGACGTCCGCCGCCACGCCCAGCTAATTTTTTGTATTTTCAGTAGAGACAGGGTGTCACCGTGTTAGCCAGGATGGTCTCGATCTCTTGACTTCGTGATCCGGCCGCCTCGGCCTCCCAAAATGCTTGGATTACAGGCGTGAGCCACTGCGCCCAGCCTATAAACTTAAACTTATGTAGAATAATGTTTCAAAATTTTAATTTACTTGGAAATGACTCAGACATGTCGTGATTGTCTATCACTTAATTTAACATAACACGACTTTAAGTTTGTATAACGCTGAAAATATTTTTTAAAATAATATAAATTTCAATGATTGTTAGATTTGTATTCCATTATGTAATAATAATTTGGGGTTCAATCAAATACTTTCTTATAAAGTTTCCTACTCTAGATTAATCTCAAAAATTGGGAAAAAAACTTACCTTATTAAAAGTGCATGAATAATGTTCATTTCAGAACAAAGTAGTTAGTGATAACAGTCCTAAAGAAAGGGATATATAATCAAACCTAGCAAACCATTCTTCCAAATAAGTTTGAGATAACAATCCAAATAAATTATGTGTTTTGTTTTTATATTTTCATAAATGTTTCAAAATCATGCTTTTTATTAATTTGCTACCCATTTGAACCATGGTTTATTTGTATAAATTCTTATTCTCTTCATTTATTTCCTAAAGAGTTTTGTTGCCACTATTTTAGCTTATGCTTCCACTATTACACTAAGATTATTAATGTCTTAATCGCATTTATCACATGTAATCCACTTTTTTCTTGAAGAGCTGCTATCAAGAATCTTCCAACTTCCTGATTAAATCTATAGCTATTATTAATTCTGTTTACTGTACAGCTATATCTTGATTTTTTTTTTTTTTTTTTGCATTCCTGGATTAACATCACTGTTTCTTAAATGCTATAGTTTTTTTTTTCTTTGATTTTTCAAAGAACCACTTCTCCCACCCTTTTATGTTTTCAAAAAAAAAAAAAAAAAAAAATCACATGGGAAGTACAATTTTCAGAGTTTTGCTTGTTTAAAATTTTAACAATTTGCCTTCATACTTTAAAATTGGGATGGGGGCTGTGTTAGGGAGGGTCCAAAAAGAAGAAAATCACACCAGCTATTCAAAAAATAAAACACTGTCAAAAAATTGATGATGCATTACTGAAAAGGCAAATAGAAAAAAAAGAGAGAGAGAGAGAGATGATGGAAGTAGTAACATCAGTAAGGAGATATCATCTCTAGGGCTCTGCAGTAGCAAAAGATGCTCAACTGGCAGCTCAGGAACTCTGAGGAGCCTCATAGCACTAGTCACAGACCTCAGGAACTTAAGAGAGGTCCAGCCTGTGAGTAAGGGTGTGTACGAGGGGATGGAATAAAACTGGTTCTGGAAGTGGTGGAAAAATGCAAACAAAAAGCTGTGCTATGGGGAGAAAAAAGCGCAGTTGGGGATATGTAGCTAGGAGCATTAATCAAACAGGAAAAAGCGGTACCCTTTGCTATATATTTGCATGTTCGTTTGTGTGTTTGTTTTTGGCAGGTGAGTCTCCCTCTAGCATCTTATATTGTGAGAGATTAACAAAGAATCCAGGTGGCAAGGGAGGAATATGATTTGCAAGTCCTTGTCCCCACATCATAAAGCAGAGCATAGAATAATGGCTTTGAAACAAGAACCCTAGGTTTCCTCAGAATTTTAAAGGGCTTATTGCAATCACTCATGGTAGGAAGATAATCCCAGTGAAATCTCATTTCCTCCTGGTAGACCTTTTTTGGAAAAAATTACTGTTCTTTCTTTAGTCGTTGGAAGAATTTTCCCCATCTAGAATTATTTTTTTCTTATCCTAAGTATTCTAAAATTTATATTTAAGTTTATAATAAAATGTAGAATATTTTTAATATTATTTTGAAATTGGGAAATGTTCGATTTTATGGATAATTTGTTTTTTTTTTTTCATTTTTCTTTTCTTTCTTTCCTTTTCTCTCATTTCTATTAGTTAAATATCAGGCTTTCTAGATTGATATGTTTTGTTTATTTTGCTGTCATATTCTCTCTGTGTGTGGGTGTGTGTGTGTGTGTGTGTGTGTGTGTGTGAATGTGTGTGTGTGTGTTTAAGAGACAGGGTCTTATTCTGTTGCCCAGGCTGGAGTGCAAGGGCACAACCATAGCTCTTTGCAGCCTTGAACTCCTAGGCTCAAGTAATCCTCCCACCTCAGCCTCCCAAATAGCTAGGATTACCGTTGCATGTCTCCATGTCTGGCTAATTTTTTAGAGACAGGGGGTCTCAGTATGCTGCCCAGGCTGGTCTCAAGATCCTGGCCTCAAGTGATATTTCTGTCTCAGCTTTCCAAAGTGTTGGGATTACAGGCATGAGCCACTGCTGGGCTTGGCCTCTGTTTGTTTTTGATAAGTGCATATTCTGGATTTTCTTCAATTTAACCTTTAGGACTCCCTCAGAATATTTTATTTCCATCCAGTCACATGACTTCCTTGTTTTCTGATTTCTTGTATTTACTTACAGCCTTTAAAAAAAAACAAAAAACTACTATTTGCTTGCTTTTGCTTATCTTTAATTTCTTTCAGTTGATGCTCAGGATTTTTACATGTTTTGTTTGATCCACAAAAAATTTTTTTCTTTTCAAATTTTTCTGTTTATTCATGTTAAACCATTTCTTTTGTATTCTTAATGTGCCTAAATATCTGGTGATCCTTATTTAGCTATTCATGTTTTAAAATAAAGAACTGAGTCAATTAACATAAGTAACTGATATGGATATCCTCTTCTGTTGTGAATTTAGCTTCATATCCTAATTATCTTCTTCCATAAAAGGATAACACTTTGGGAACCGGTAGACTTGTCTTTAGTATGTTTGTAGAATGTAGGCTAGGACCTCTCCCACTAAATGCCAGTATGTAGAGGATGATATTCTTGCATACCAACATCAACACTGAAAACCTCCGCTATTCCCAGACAGATCATCATATTTTTTTAGAAAAGCACCATCTGTTTTTTGTTCTGTATATATGCCAGGTTTCCAATCACTCTCAACAACTGAGTTTTGGAGAGCAGTGTGTAAAGGAGTGGTCCCTACTGGGAAATTTCTTTATGGGAATTTCTTCAGCTAACCTTCCTGTTTTTGGTCCTACTACTCACTTCTATTCTTTGTTTTGTAATCTCTGTGTTTAGAGTCGTTGGGAAGCAATATTGGATAAATCAGCTCTTATATTCACTATAAACTTCTGAACTGGTTTTGAATGTTGACCAATATCCACGAAGTGCTATCTCTCAATATCCTCCTAGAGGCTTTTCATATATTAGAAATGCATTTCTAGACCTCACCCAGGATGCAACCAGAAATCCTTCCCCGCTATGCCCTTGGCAACTGAGGATGGATAGATAACAGAGCTCTGCCCATTATGAGGAAGGCAGGAGTCTGAGAGTGGAACTTCTGGGAAAGGTTGTACTTTATTGATAAAATGGAACAGATTCAGGTAACTCATTATCCCTCCCTTCCTCCCTCCCTCCCTTCCTTTCTTCCTTCCCTAAAGGGGAATTAAATTCAAAGAAACAGAAACCATTTTAGAACATGAAAATTAAAGCAAAAATTCTGAGGATGGCAGAGCACAAAAGGAACTGAGACTCTAAAGTCATTGTTGAGCAACCACAGTAACCATCAACTGCTTACCTTTACTCTTATTAAGAAACAAAAGTAAATTCATATTTGATTAAGCTGCTGTTAACTTGGTTTGCTCTATAACTGGTCAAATGCATTTTTAACTAATGTTACCAGCCTGCTCCTAGTCCTTCCCAAACTCAGCATGTTTGCTCTTTGATATGAAGCTATTCTGTTTAGAACTTGTCTACTATTATTCAAAGGTGGCATTGTGAGAAAAAAAAAAAAAGTCATACTTCTACTTGGTCTGCCACAGAAAGCCAGAAGCTTTAAAATTTCATAGGAGCACACTTTTGCCAAAGGACATGGACATGACAACAAGCATTAGTTATTGAAAATTAAAAAATCAACTAGCAGTCGAAGATCCATTATGTATAAGAATCTGTATTAGAAAGCAAAACTATAAAAATTACAGCATTTCCTATGTATTAAAAATGTTTAGGGACTGAGATAGGATAACTCTCTATATGTATCTCTCTATATAAGATATCTATATATCTATGTATATACATAGGATATCTATGGGATATATATTTATCGTCTAATAAGATGTGAACTAAATGAAAAAATCAAATAATCAAGCCTAATATTAATATGGCCTAATATTTTCCAGGGTTCATTTGGTGGGACAGAGTGGGGTTGGAGTGTGTGGGTGGTACAGAAAAGAATTACTGGTGTTGGTGATATGTGAGCTGAGAGTTGCATTTTCCAGAGAGAAAAGCCAAAGGAGTTTAATTCAGGAACACAGTCAAATTGTTGCAAAATAATAATGTTAAATCAAAATATTTGGGAGTTGGAGTGCAAGGATTTTTATCTGATATAAGTTCTCTGGGTGTTGGGTTGTTTCATTATGCAGCCAAATGGGAAACCATAACAGAAGGAGAATGCCATGGTTGTATTTGTGTTTTGTAAGGACTACTGTGACAGCATAGAGGGTTATATATTGCAAGTGGGCAAGACTGTGAACAAGGAAATCAGGTTGGGTTAAATTCAGGTTTGAATGTTTCTTGCCATTTTCTTGGACAGTGGTTCTCAACTAGGAGCACTTTTGCACCCTGGGGAGTATTGGCAATGTCTGGAGACATTTTTTATGAGTCACAGTCTAATAGGGTGATGGGTTTGTTACTGAGATCCAGGGGGTAGATGATGCTACAAAGGTCAATACTCCTCCCCCAAACAAATTATCCGACCCTAAAGGAGAGGCTGTTGGCAGACTCTGACACAGGCAATGTGATAGTCACAGATAATAATAGATAATATTATGACAGTGAACAAAATCAGACAGTGTGTTTATTGAGGGAATTTGGTCAAGGAAGGAGTCCTGGATACCACACCTAAATATATATTGCCAAAGGAAGACAGTAGAAGCAACATCAAGAAAGAACAAGATGGGGAAAGAAAAAATAACAGACTTCTCAAAAAATGCAGCTTCAAACACTAGAGAGATTAAAAAACATACTATATATTCCCATTAGGTTGGTGAACTTTGAACTGCCCAATGATTTGCCTTAAAGCAAGTTTAGTAGGCAGTTAAAACCAAATGTAATGGTCAGGTGAATAGGTGAGGAGTTAAATAAGTATGAGCACTATGAGGGAGCTTCAAAAGGTTTACAGCCAAATGGAATTAAAAATAAAATAAAAATAGACTTTATTTCTCAACGTAAGCTCCATCAAGATCAAGACAATTTTATAAGTGATGATACCAGCCATTTAGTCCATCCTTAAAGAACTGAAGGTCCTGGGAATTTAATCATGTCAATGTAGCCTTTTTTACATTATTAATTGCCAAAGGGTGCCCTTTTCCAACAAAGACCAGAAATAACTGGAGGAAGAAACTATATGGGTTTCTGTCATTCCAGGGAGAGGGAATGGCAAGGGCAACAGCTAAAATAAAAGGATCCTTTGTATTCCCAAGTGTCTTAAAATTTTCTCCTGGCTTTTCACCTAGCACTACACTTGTCTAGTTGTTGGAAACTTCAAATCATTTTTGAAAGAAAAATGAATGTTCATTGCATACTGAACATATCTAGGAATTAAAATCTCTAATTTATTTATGGTTATCAGTTACTTTGGTTAGAACACAATGCTTAAATATAAGAAGTCTCAGGTTTGGTCTTTGTATGAAACCATGATCATTTTCTGGTCACTCTCTGCACTTTTGACAGTGTCCTTATAATATACCCTAATGATTGTAACAGGGAGTCACTAAGAGTGTTGGCTTGGTGCAAATACTGCTACCACCACTGAAAGAGGCAATTAATATTGTAAGCCATTCTCATCTTGACTTGATAACATTACAGTCACACAAAGGAGATACCATATTACCATACTCAATTTCAGAATCTGCACTAATTTTTTATCATCATTTATTACCATATCAAAAGTAGTTTAATGGTGGTTTACGCTAGAACTAAGAATTATATTGGTTACTTGGCTCCTTATCAGGAGTTAGCTATGTTGATAAATGAAATTATTTATTTCCATTGATATGTTAGAATATCACAAACATCGCTATTTTTTGATAAGATTCTATGTGCAAGGTGTATAATGTGGTAACTAATATATAGCTGACCCTTAATGATAATAATATTATTATGAGTCCAAGCTCCAGAGAGCAGAAATTTGTGCCTCTTTGATTTTCTGTTAACTCAGTTTCAATCGCATAGTAGGTGCTCAATACATAGTTGTTGAGTGACTGAATACACAAATGAGAAAGAATAGCTAATATTTGACGAGACAGACATAAAACATACAAATATAGAATAGTTTAGATTACCATGTTTAAATAATCAATAATTTTAAAATTAAAAATATAATCATTATGCTAAAAGGAAATGGTAAAGCTGTATGAGAAATTCTATTCTATTAAGCAAAAATAATTATTAGCTATAGTTAATTGAATGTTTATCATGTTCCAGGCATAGTGTAATGTGATTTACATAACTGAAACTCTCACAATAATCTTCCAGGTTGGCATTATTATCTCAGTTTTACAAGTGAGAAAATACATCGAAAAGGTTACACTTTGTGCACTAAGGAAATGAGTTTTATGATGTCCAAGTCATTTCTAAATACAATAACTTGGTGTTTTCTTCTGTATTAAACCTTTCTTCTGTATTAAACCACAGACTCTACCCTCTTTTTCTGGGAACTTATGAGTCCTAGCTCAAAGTATGGAAGTAGGAGGGTGGAAATTCAGGGCAATAAGAAGATTCATTAAAATCTCAGTGCACAAATACACACCCTTAAGTTAGACCACCAAAGCAAGATTACCAGCTTTTGCTAAAAACAGCTAATTCAGCACTCAGCAAAATATATTGATAGGCTCATTGAAAAAGGAGGAGTTGTTTTTCACATTCTAACCCATCTTCCTGGATGAATGTTCCACAGTCTCTATTGGATTTATGAACTCCTTGGATTGGCACTTCTAGAGCCAGTTTCCCTTTTCTCCACACTCTTCCACTTCTACTCCCAAGAAAATGCCTCCTTTTCCTTCCTCACAACTCTAACCCAGGTTACCTTCCTCTAGGATCCAGGAATCCTGCCTGGGTACTTTGACCGCTTTCTATGCTTTTTCCAATCCATAGCTATAAAGTAGACTATAAATTCAGCTTTTCTCATAGCCTCCTGTTTTGAATAGCAAACACTCATAGGGGAGCCTAATACTGAAACTCACCTGTACCTTTCTTTGCATTACTGTTCTAACATTCTAAGTCTCACTCAGGAGATTTGGATTCTGCTGACTAGAGATAGAGAGATGTATTAAAAAGCACAAAAAATAAATGCTTACTGGTATCATATTTTACACTTATTCAAGATCACCTACATTTCTCTGAGGTCAATTGCAGACATGCCATTCAAATGTAATCAGTAAAAAACTGCTAGTTCATAAAACCATTTAATTTGCCTCTTTTTTTGTAATTATGTTAGTATTATCTAGAGACAGTCTTTGTTTAAATTTGCAATTTAATATATTCTTTGAATATTTTGAGATTTTATTTTAAAACAATTTGTATTAACATTTATTTTAACTTATTTTACTTGATTCTAAATTAAATTAACAATTATATATTGGCTGATGACTAAACATCAGTAATTTACTTCATTATTTATTTTTATACCTTTTGAAAATAATTCCTAAAGTATTTTAAAGTGAGTTGAAATAAGACACAAAAAATCAAAACCAGGTTTAAAATTAAAAATAAAATTTAAAAAATAGATAATACCAAACAAATCCTAGTCCTGAGTTTCTGAGAAATCATGGTAAAAAGAAAGTATTATAAACTATTCACTTCTCATTGTTTAATCAAAAGAAATACATGTTTTATAAAAGGTGAAAAAAGTCCTGACTTTGGAAAATACTAATGAAATATCATCTCTGTGAAAACTTTGGTTGTAAGCAGTAGTTTGCAAAATAATTAAGGAAGAATTTCTACATGGTATTGGGGAATATATAACCTAGTGGAGATTTACTAAATTTATTCTAATGTAATTTATTTAAAAATAGAAAGCTAGGATATGTCTTCACTAGCAGCTTCTCAATGCTACAGAAGCTTATTAACTCTCTTATTTCATACCCAGATAACAATTTCAATGACAAATTCATATAGCTCAACATGAATAATTCAGTTGATACAACTTTATACATGAAAACCATTCAAATGAAAAGAGGACAGTCTAGCTGGTCTTTTAGGCCAACAGTTGTCACCCCTCAAAGAAGTTACTCTGACGTCATCTTAATTCTAGCTGTAACATTTTATACTTAGTGTGGATGATGTCAGGTGTTTTACTGAGAGTAGTTGGCTCATAGGAGCAATTGAGAGGTATTTCCACACCTAATAACGAGGCCAAGTATTCAACACCAGAGATGTCAGGCACCTGAGCTGCAGACAGAGCTGAGCTGCCATGTGTCAGCTAAAGCAACGAGGAGCCAACATGAAAGTAAACAGTGAAGTCCTTAATTATTTACTGCAAGAGCATATTCAAGAGTTTAACACCAGAGAAAGTGGTGATTCCCTCTGTTGCATTCTTACTCCAACATTCCCTGCCAGGGAATGATGCTCCCATAGAGGGTCAGATAGATGAGGGGGAGGTCACCTCACTGTCAAGGGAATCTGAACACAAGGCTCCTGCAGTTTAATGAACCCGGGGCCTAAGAAGAGAGAGAGGTTAGGGTTAGGGTTAGGGTTAGGAGTGGAAAAGTACTGATTATTGAGTCAGAGTGATGGAGAAAGTATCTTCAAAGTTTCCCTCTCTTCAGCAGAGGAACCTGAAGAAGACCTGTGGTCAAGACCTAAGATAAGGAGACGTAGGAATAAAGGTTCCTGGGCTAGAAAAACAAATATACATGAAAGTATGGTTGGCCAGGGGGCACTGTGTCCTTGTTGCAACTCCTTTTAGAGTTGCAATGCACTCACCAGCTAATCACCCAGTGTAGTGTGGGGAGGGCAGCTTTCCCTCATGAGACCTGCCAGGTAAATTCTTTAGAGCTGCTGATGACCAGGCCTGAAAAACCACACATGGGTTTTTAACCAGAAGCCAGAATTTTTAGGAAGTAGCTACTGCTCTTACATGCTAAGGCAGATGATTTTATGTCGTATTAATCTAAAAGCTGATTTGAATTATTTCTGCAAGATGGATTGCTACCAGACACTATGTGAATCTAAAGGCATTCATAAAACATAGGCTTACTATGTTTAATGTTATCTTAATGGAACTATATATATATATATTATAGTATTTTATAGTTATAAAGGGACCTACATTCACTCCTTTCCTATTCTCCAGTTATATCAGTCCTTGTCCTGAATAAATCCTATTCCAGTAATTTAAGATATACACATAATCTATCTGTAGACAACTTTACTTTTCCCTGCAGTCTACTAGAGACACATGTACAATTCTGGCTTCATCTTGAGAACAGCAGGATTTAGATAAGCTTTATGGAGGCTGAGCTTTCCTCTGTAGCCTGTGAGATTAGCAGTAGGCTATAGAGGAATATCTGTGCTAGAAGAAAAGGAATCTTCTTTCTGGAAAGCAGTCCTATACAAAGTTATAGTGATCTGATCTGGAGTCTCATTTTCAAAAGGGAGACTTGCCTGACATTCCTAGCCAGTTGGCATTAGCCTGATCCTCTCTTGGGCCTCCGTAGTCCAATTATCCAAAAGCAGATATTTTGGGGCTACATCAAGAAACTAGGACAGGTTTTTTATTGAAATTCATTCAGAGCCTTTGGTGGAAAAAGTCCCTGTGAATGTTTATTAATCCAGAGTTTAATGTGAACGTTTACCAAGACAGAGAGGTGAGAGGACTTGGTAGTTAGCTCAAAAAACATTGACTTAAATTAAAGGGAAAACAGTGCTTACTGAAAGATGACTTAAATCAACGTCTGGAAATTCAGAGGGAAACAAGGTTGTAAATTGGAGGCTAGGTAACAAAAGTGGTACATTAAATGGGGACTGAATTAGAAAGCAGCAAGAAACAGCAAACACTGTGATTGTCAAGAAAGACAAACTCCTCAAACACATCTTATAAGAAAATCAAATGAGACATCTATGGCCTTGTTTCATAATATATGTATTGTTCAGACAACTTCAAATAAGTGGAATGTGGATAATCTTTATCTGAGTACAATCTTATATGCCATCTGTAGTTTAGATCTATGAGTTTTAACCATATCTAGATGGAGACTCTGGTTATATCCTATAAATATTTGTTTATATTAGTCATAAGAGTGGGTTGATAGTCATGGCTAATGAGTAGATAAACTCCCTCATAACAAATCAAAATGCTAAGCCCTTGCATTGCATATTTGTGGCATGCAAATTCATACTACCTTGAAATGTAGAAAACTCATGCTGAAAATAGGTCCAGAACAGTGAAATCTAGAAGATCCTGGTAGATATGGATGTGAAATTGTTTCTGGGAATACCTCCACAACTGATGAATTCCATAAAAAACAGCTGCTGTAGGTATTCTAATATCACAAAGCTCATATAGGAACAAATTGCCTTGAAAAAGTCAACAATTACAAAAACAGTCATAAATTGCCACACGGATTATATGATAGGAAATGCAAAGAGATTGCCAATAAATGAAATTTAAAAATTCAAAGGGAAAAAAAGAAGAAAAAGAAACCGAATGTGAATATCAGATCATTATTAAAAAGAATAACCAGTTTATAAAAACAATTGAATGGGAATCCTAGAAATAAAAATATGATCCTTAAAATAAAAAAAAAAGAACATATGAAGGGTTCAACATGACACTCAATAGAGTAAATGACATAATTAATGAATTGGAAGACAGAGCTAAGGAAGTATAAAATAAAAATAAAAAGACACGGAAGACATGTATTACAAGTTAAAAGTGAAAGAGAAGTAAATGAAATGCTCCAAAATCCCACTAGTGAGAATTAGTAAAGAGGAGAATAGAGCAAATAAGAGTGAAAAAATATTTACAGAAATAGTATAAAGTATTTTTTTTTAATTACAGAAACTGATAGGCTCTCATATATAGGAAAAACACTCTATCCCAAAAAGGAGAAATACAAGCAAAGCCATGTGTTGGCACCTTATGGTGAAATTGCATTCCATTGATAATAATTTAAAAAAAAATGTTAGGAGCTTCTAAAGAAAAAACACAGTTTATCTACAAAAAGTTACAAATGGGCATCGATTTTTTATTAGTAAACAATAGATCCTTAAATATGATGAAATAATTCATTTAAAGTGCTCAACTAAAGAACTGTCAACTATATGAGAAAAACTCATTCAAAAGCAAACATGAAATAAAGAATTTTTTGAGACAACAAAAGCATAAATGTTACATGTTGAAATAAGCAACAAGGAATTGCATCTACATGTTCAATAGAGAACAACAAGAAAAGAGTGAGCAAAAAAGTTTTTAAATTATTTGGTATTTGGTAAACTCGAATATAAATCATACATTATTTTAAAAATGCTAAAAGTTTGAAAATACTATAATATGGAATTGTTTGTAAAAATGAAAGTTGGTGTTGATACTTCGGAAAAAATTGGCAATAGTAAAGTTAAAGATTAATATATCTTTCAAACTCACAATGTAACTTCTTGGTCTATTTGGGTGTTAAACACAGATGTGACTAAGAAACCTCTACATATTCCAGACAAAAGAAAATGACATAACAAAAGGGTTCAGAGAGTGGCTTAGATAAGCAATTGTAGGTAATGAGTTCTTGTTTTCTGCGGCAGGACTCAAGCTCACTTTTTTATTTTCTATTCACCAATAAAAATACAGTTTGGTAATATTTTTCATACAAAATTTTAAGAGTCAAAATTGTAAAATCTATTTCAGGTTTCCAGGGGAGAAATTCTAGAATAGAGGGTTTAGTGATTTTGCATAGTGATTGCCTGTGAAATCCTGATAAGTAGAGAACCCACTAAAATATCTTTGTGATAGGTATTAGGTATTTCTGAAACTCTTTATGTAGTAAACATTTCCATCCATCAGATTGGAATTCATATCCTAGGTAATAGTTTTTTTTTTTCTGTAAGAGTTCTATTTTGTTTTGGAGATTTTGTGCCATATTGGTACTAACATGTCAAGGGAAATATAGAACCCTCTGGAGAACTAATGAAATCAGTTGAATATGACAGGATATTATCTATTTCCTGGATGAGTGCTGACCCTCCAAGAAAATCTGAAGTCTTTAAATCAATATTAAATACTAAAACAAATAACATCAGATTCTGTGAAGTATTGGAGCAGTACAGCTAAATATATTGTTGATCTCTCCAACTAAAATCAAAGAGATATCTCTTAAAAAGGGAGACCACAGGCCAATAGTGAACAAAAAAGGGGACCAACTATAGTGAATAATTTATCATAGGGTGGATATAAGAATATTATTTTGTTAAATATCACTAGTCATTTTGTGTTTTTTGTTTATTCGTTTGTTTTTGAGACGGAGTTTCACTTTTGTTGCCCAGGCTGTAGTGCAGTGGCGCCATCTCGGCTCACAGCCCCCTCCGCCTCCCGGGTTCAAGTGATTCTCCTGCCTCAGCCTTCCTAGTAGCTGGGATTACAGGCATGTGCCACCACGCCCGTCTAATTTTGTATTTTTAGTAGAGACTGGGTTTCTCCATGTTGGTCAGGCTGGTCTTGAACTCCTGACCTCAGATGATCCACCCACTTCGGCCTCCCAAAGTGCTGGGATTACAGACATGAACCACCGTGCCCGATATCACTAGTCATTTTGAACAACTATGTAGATTATGGCTTCTCAGATCTAAGACAAATGAATATCCTTTGTGTTTTGACTTCTTTACCTGGAAGGTAGAGGTATCACAAAACTTGTATATAGTAGAAATATTTTCAAACAAAATAAGAGAATTTATTATTCCTCCAGTTCCTGTGAAAGACATTGGTCCTCACAAACACTGGTACAATTGGTAGCAATGTTTAAAAAGGACTACCTGAATTGTGACAACTATTCTACCTTTATCTGTAAAACTAATTGGCTATTGGTTCTAATAAGGAGTTGTTAATAGTTAGTTGGTGTAAAAAGATGTCTGTCTGGTTCATTAGTCATTTCTAAGTAAATTACATTGACTTGTCATTACCATTTGCCTACTAAATCTTTCTCACAATAGTAACATGGATACTGTCACATAGAAGAAAAGTAGGTTTTTAGTCAAGGATCTAGTAGTTACATAAGTATTCAAAGTCCAGCAACTTCAAGTGGCTACAAAATATTCCTGCTCATTCATGCTCTTTATTATTCTGTGGAAACAGTTAATGCAAACTGTTAGAGTATGTGTTTGAAATAGTAGCACCTATATGTAAATTTACAAACTTTAGATAGTTCATATTGTGCGTCTAGGAAAATGAAACATGAGTGTCATTGCAACCATCACTGAGGTTCTAAGTGAGTTCCTCATCAGTTACCATTTTTCACAAATTGTGCAGAATAAGAAAGAGTGGAAGAGTCTTGCACTAGGTACGGTTCTCTCCATGATAATAACCAATAGGTATAAAGAGATTTGCTATAAAGAGTTGGCTCACATGATTACGGAGGCTGAGAACTACCAGAATCCAAGGTCAGAAAGACCCAGGAGAGTCAGTGGTTTAGTTCCAGTCTGAAGACAGAAGACTGATGTCTTTAAGCTTAAACAGTCAGGAAGTCAAAATTCCTTCTTAGCCTTTTTGTTCTACTGAGTTTTTCAGTTTATTATGAAAGCAGAATGCTCTGCTAAAGCATATGCTCTGTGCACATATTAAAATGCTAATCTCACCCAGAAACACCCTCACAGATATACCCCACAATTTTTGATCAAATATCTGGGTACCCTGTGGTTCAATCAAGTTGACACATAAAATTAGCCATTACAAGTATTAGAGGGAAAAGGAAAGCAGAAGAGCAATAGAAATTTGAATTTGGGGCCGGGCGGTATGGCTCATGCCTATAATCCCAGCACTTTGGGAGGCTGAGGCAGGCGGAACACCTGAGGTCAGCACTTTGAGACCAGCCTGACCAACACGGTGAAACTCCATCTCTACTAAAAATACAAAAAATTAGCTGGGCATGGTGGCGGGTGCCTGTAATCCTTCCTATTGGGGAAGCTGAGTCAGGAGAATTGCTTCAATCCAGGAGGCAGAGGTTGCAGTGAGCCAAGATTGCACCACTGCACTCCAGCCTGGGTGACAGAGCGAGACTCAATCTCAAAAAAAATAAAGAAAAGATATTTGTATTTGGGAACTTTGGGGTTTTTCCATATTATGTCATTTAATTTTTTCAGGAAATAAATTTTAAATGCTATATGAAATACTTATTGACTTTTTGAGAATTCACTGAATCAATCAATGAAAGTATCAGAGATTTTCTCTTTTAGTTCTAAGGCTCTCCATCAATGAAGAATTTTGTTAAAGCCAAAAATACTAACATGGGCCATTAATTTTTTTTTTTTTTTTGCATAAAAGAATTGTACTCAGTCAAATTTAGCAAATACTGTAATTGAAATGAGAGTATATGAAATGACAAGATTCACAGCAGAGACTAGAAATGGTCCTAGAACTGGTTGTCCTCAGAGTTGCCTAAGAGTTGACAGAGAGAAGAAAATACAATGATGCCTTTTCAACAGATGAATCAAGATAGTATCATGGCACAGTATGTGACACAGGGCCATTTGTTAGCCATTCAGCTAAAATAATATAAACAGTATTCTGAATGACCCAGTTTAAAGTTGTGAATACCTTTGTCAACAAAAATTTTTGCATTCCCACAGACAAACCACTAAATGAAGACAAATGTCAACCTCTCAGCAATTGCCTTTCAGTAATGAAGAATAAATGGCTCTGGATAGAAACAATTCAAATGACTGTAAAACTGAAATTAACTACATGGCTGAGAAACAGAAAGCAAAGTTCCCATTTGTTGCTTGGTTGGAACATCCCAAGGCAGGTGAAGTTTGCAGGCCCAGCACAAAGTCAGTAGCATATTTTAAAAATTAAAGAAAAAAGTGCACCTATTTCAGGAAGTGCTATATTAGCCAACAAACATTTTCTGCCAAGAATCTTCCTAGAGAGGTGTCAGAGAAATCCAACCTTACAAGAGCTGCCAGTTATTTATAAAATAGTGGCTTAAACCTAAAGGGTACCTTGGTTGTACAAAACGGACTCCAGATTACTATTAATAAATGCTTTCTATGCTGAATTCCATAATTGAGCAAATGAATTAGACACGTTTTGCTGATTGCTGCATACCTGCAGAAAGGATATCTTTCTGTTAAATGTTGCAGATTTGGATGATACATTTGAATCTCTGGATCTACTGACACCCATTATTCCTAAAAGAAAACATCAGGACTGCTGTTCATTATGGAGCAACTCTTATGGTCCGGGCAGAACCCACCCAAGAGAAAAGAAAATGGAGCTAACAGTTCATTTGTTTTCTTGCCTTGACATTTTCAAGGAAACATTAAAAGAAATTTTTTAGGAGTAGTAATCTCACTTAATTTTGTGCAAGATATATTCCTATACCAAGCTTTCCTCTTGGTGGTTGGAAGTCCCAATTGGATCTTCAAAGAGCCTTCTTCTCACAGGCAATCAGTATCATTTTTGTTTCAGCAGTAAAAGAAAATTTCCAAGGAAAATTAGTTAGGAGACCTCTGGAATAAAATAAATTGAGGTTGCCTCATAATTTAATTTTTCTAAAAACATATTTGTAAGAACTTTCACTTTTTGGCAATAACACAGAATAGACCACCCAGCCCGGTCTTACAAATTTATGCTATCAAAGATGGAAAAGAATGATGCAAATAGCATCTATGTTCATGTCAACACCACATAATTAAGTGAACATCTTTAGAAATCAGAATATTGTTTTCTTTTAGATTTCTGATAAATTATTTTTAGTTTTTATTTTGAAGTTTTATTAAACATTAAAAAATCAGTACAGAAAAGATGAGTTTAAGTTAATTGAATGAAATAATTTTACTGACATTTTTCTGTCTTGATATGAGAAACTTAGCACTTTACCTCTTCTTTTCTTTTAATTTTTACTATAATTTAAAATTTGAGATTTTAGATTTGCATTCCTAAAATATTCACTATGAATTTTTATTTTAATGATTATTTTTTGAAATTGCATTTTTACAACTACAGTGAGATACTTGGGGATAATTTTCTATTTTAGGGCTTCTGCTCACTGTTCATTTTTAGTACTACCAGTTATATACACTTTATTTTTTGTAAGACTTTTTTTTGGAGCAGTTTTAGGTTCACAGAAATATTGAGTAGAAGGCACAGAGATTGCATACATATCTGCTGCCCCTAAGGCTGCATAGACTCAACTCTTACATTATCAACCATAGTGATACATTTGTCATATTTGATAAACCTATATTAACACATTATGATCAATCAAAGTCCTTAGTTCACATTAAGATTCACTCTGGGTGTTTTATGTACTGTAGGCTTGCACAATGACACACACACACTATTATAGGATCAGACTAATTTCACTGCCCTAAAAATCTTTGCCATCCATTCATCCTCTCTGTGCAACCCCTGGAAACCAACAGTCTTTTAACTATCTCCTCAGTTATTTTTTTTTCCAAAATGTCCTATCACATCCAGTATTTAGCCTTTCCAGATTAGCTTCTTTCTTTTTCTTTTTTTTTTTTTGAGACGGAGTCTCGCTCTATTGCCCAGGCTGGAGTGCAGTGGCACGATCTCCACTCACTGCAAGCTCCGCCTCCCGGGTTCACGCCATTCTCCTGCCTCAGCCTCCCCTGTAGCTGGGACTACAGGCACCCGCCACCGCGCCCAGCTAATTTTTGTATTTTTAGTAGGGACGGGGTTTCACCGTGTTAGTCAGGATGGTCTCGATCTCCTGACCTCGTGATCCGCCCGTCTCGGCCTCCGAAAGTGCTGGGATTACAGGCGTGAGCCACCGCGCCTGGCGCAGATTAGCTTCTTTCATTTAGCAATATGATTTTATGGCCTCTCCATATCTTTTCATGGCTTGATAGCTCACCTCTTTTTAGCTTAATAATATTCTATTGTCTGAATGTACTAGAGTTTATTTATCCAGTCACCTACTGAAAGACACATTGGTTGCTTTCAATTTTGGGAATTATGCATAAAGCTGCTATAAATGTCCACGTGTAGGTTTTTTTGTTGACATAAGTTTTCAACTCCTTTGGGTAAATACCAAGGAGTTCAATTGCTAAATCCTATTTTAAGAGTATGTTTAGTTTTGTAAGAAATTGCCAAGCTGTCTTCCAAAGAGGCTGTATCATTTTTGATTCCCAGCAGCAATGAATGAGAATTCCTGTTGCTCCACATTCTCATCAGCATTTGGTATTGTCAGTGTTCTGGAATTTGGCCATTCTAATAGGTGTGTAGTTGTACATTCATATTGTTTTAGTTTGTATTTCCCTAATGATATAATGTTCTACATGCTATAGATTAAATATCTGTGTTCCCCCAAAATCCATTTGTTGAAATTCTATCACCGATGATGATGGTATTAGGAAGTAGGATCTTTAAGACATGATTCAGTTATGAGGGTGGAGCCTCTATTAATGGGATAAGTGCTCTTATCAAAGAGGCCCCACAAAGAGATTCCTTACCCTTTTAACCATAAGAGGTTATAGCCAAAAACTACTGAGAAATGAATCAGGAAGTGCACCCTTGCCAGACACCAAATTTTCTGGTGTCTTTGATCTTGGACTACTCAGTCTACAGAACAATGAGAAATAAATTTCTGTTGTTTATAAGCCACCCAGTCTGTGCTTTTCTATTATAGAAGACAAAACAGAAAAAGACAGTGCATTTTTGAGTTCTTTACTTTGATACACATTTCACCGAGAATATATAGGCAGGTAGTTTCTTTTTAAGGGTCTTAGCATGTTTTATAATGTTTTTTGTTTTATTTGAGTAACAGTGGATCCGTTATGCACTGTATACAACATTTTTTACAAATTAGCAAGAAAGGTCTTACTTCACTAACCTCACATTTTTCTCACTTCATGAATTTATGCTATAGCATTATATAGGTAAGATATTATTTAATCTATCTGTGATTAGCATTTTTCTCATTTAGATGGTATTACATAGTAGCACAGGGTATAAACACCTGAAAATTACACAGAAAATAATAACAATAGGAGTAATTTCAGCAGTATAAACATATGTACTATGAAGTAACTGTAGTATTAGAGAAAAATAGTTCTTAAAACCAGACATCTGTATTTCTACTTCTTTTTCTATAGACAGTACAATGACTATATAAAATGTTACAATGCACATATGGATCTGAGTTAAGCAATGTCCATTATTTTTATTTTTAAACATTTTGTCATTTTCCCCAACACTGTGAATGCTGCTTTGAATTAAATATTTCAGTAGAAATCAAAGATATGTTTATACAGCTTGACCTGCAACAGTTTGCCTTATAAAATACCCTGCAAAGAGATAATGATGTATGTACTTTTGCCCAAACTCTTCATGAAACGGATTGAGATTTAAAGCTCCTTTCAGACAAGCAAATGATCAAAGCAGACAAGACCCTCTGGAGTCCTCTATTTTCTGAAGTGTTTCAGCACAATGCTTTTTGATGATCAGCTGTTTCCCTGTGTGTTGAACTTAACTTGTTGGGTTGTATTTTCCTTGTTAAATGTCTAACTTTTTATTTGTTTACTTGTTTTACAAACAAAATTACAACTACTCAATCTCTTCAAGTTTGACAATGTCTTACCTACAAAATAATAACTACTCAATCTCTTATTGAAACAAGACAAACAAAAGAAAACAGCATAATTGAAGATTTAGCTGAAGAGAAAGTAATTAGAAACACACCAAATAATTTCATACTTAAATCAAAGAAATGCCAATGTGAGCATGCACGTTGTTTGTACAGTTAAAGCTTCTCTTTATAATTTGAATGCAGAAAATACTTAAGAGGGTTTAAAAGTGATGGAAGAGCCACATTCCTTTGAATTAATAAGCTTGTTTATAAATGAAAGTCAAATTTAAAATACGCATCTTTGTTAGAAAAGATGCTGTTTTAAGCAAGGTTACAAAACTATAAGTAGTCATGGTCAAGGCTCTTGTGGAGAAAGAGAAATTGGGAGTCAATTTGGAAATACAATCATCCTTCCTAATAAGAAAATGCTGTTATCAGAAGGGTATAAGTCATTTGTTCCTCATCATCAAAATCTACTTGCCTTAATTTATCTGAACGATGCCAGCAGGTATATATCTATAGAAACAATACAGGGATTTAACAAGTTGTCAACTTACAGCTTTGACAATGCTGCTCATCAGAAACTCAGCAAGCTCTATTGTATCATGTTTCAATCATTGGAACAATAAACAACCCAGAGCTTTAGGGTATCACAAGAAAAGTCAAAACAAGTTATACATCAGCACTCTGAGGCCCAGAGATTGACAATTTAATTAGGATTAATGGTAATTGTTTTTAAAAGAAAAAATGAATATCTAGATAATTTCCTTGGAAGTTTAAACACAAATGAGCAGGACAACTTTACTGTTTAGATTTATGATTCTTTTTATAATACAACGAGTATAAAACCGAGGTGTTACATGAGACCTGCCTGCTAGAGATAAACTTTGCTCAAACCTCCAAATTTTCTACATATGAGAGTCAAGGGACTGTCTCAAAACCTTCAAAAAGTCATGCTTCTTTTTGTTTAAGTGGCTTAATCTCAATCCCAAACATCCCCTCCCTGCTAAAAAAAGAAAATTCCCCAAACCATTCCCATCAACCTGTCTGTGAACTTAACAGCATTACTAATGGCTTACAGGTACACATGCTTTGCATAATGAGATTTCATTGTGAACTATTCTTTTTTTTTTTTCTTTAATACTTTAAGTTCTGGGTTACAGGTGCACAATGTGCAGGTTTGTTACACATGTACACATGTGCTATGCTGGTGTGCTGCTGCACCCATTAACTTGTCATTTACATTAGGTATATCTCCTAATGCTATCCCTTCCCCTCCCCGCACCCCACTACAGCCCCCAGTGTGTGATGTTCCCCATCTTGTGTCCAAGTGTTCTCATTGTTGAATTCCCACCTATGAGTGAGAACATGCGGTGTTTAGTTTTCTGTCCTTGTGATAGTTTGCTGAGAATGATGGTTTCCAGCTTCATCCGTGTCCCTACAAAGGACATGAACTCATCCTTTTTTATGACTGCATAGTATTCCATTGTGAACTATTCTTAAAGGCTCTATATCGTTCATTTCTACTATCATTTATTCATCTTCCTTTTGAGGATCAACACAAAGTTATCACCTTATGTTACGTAGAAACATTTAAAATCCTTGATGTCTCACATTGAATACCGAAGGCCTTGTCCAGTATAATCCCCCATCAATTATAGTTCTCTTTCTAAGTGTAGTACTGATGAAGCTGTTAATAAGATATAAAATAGGGTATTTAAACGTTCTGAAGAAACCTTTTAGAATTGCTTCAGGAAGGTATAGTGCTAAAAGTTATTGAAATAATTTTGAGAGATTGTTTTTAGTTGGAAGTACATATAGAATAGCTTAGTGAAGATGATGTAAAATTTATAGATTGTAAAGAGCAAAGAAACCACACATCTTAATCTTCTTCCATTTTTCTCAAACTCAAACTTTTTTAGTGCAATCTGGTTTAAGAATTCCAAAATATTGGTTTCATACGGAGATAATAAGAAACTAATGATGTATATAAATAGAAATATGTTTCTAGGTCTTGATTATTTCCATTTAATAACTCCAAAATAGACTTTCAATTGTTAGAACAGAGCCACTATTATTAATCCTTGAGTAATGATAGGAATAACATGGAATTTATGTGGCATTTCCAAATGGCAGAAAAGACAAATGGATCATGGAACAGTAAGCCTGAAGTAAATATCTGAGAACATTTTCTAATATATTATAAATAAAAGAAGTTTGAATACTAAGAAAATAAGAAATTACAGTAAGGAATAATAATGTCTTATAAGGAATGTTAATACCTAATTAATATTATTTTCTTTCTGTGAAATGTTTTCTTAAATATTGCTTTAAAGCAATGCCAAATAAAGTATAGTATGTCAGATAAATCGCTAAATATTTTGCTCTTACAGACAAAATTGAATAAAATATACAAATTATATGACAGTCAGTATTAATTTATTGAAAAAATGAGTTGAATTTACCTAGAGAGAATAGGTTTTAAACCTATTTTAAAAGATGAGTTGATATCTACCTAGAGAGAACATAAATGCTAAATATGTAGGTATTATATGTGATTTTTCCATGGATATTTTATGATTTATTCTATGATTATCTTATAATTTGATTATCATATAAAAGTATATTCTGTGAATTTTTAGGTAAAAAATGCTGTAAACAAACAGCTAATGTGTTAGACACCTACATCAATATTTATTAGGCTTTCAAAGGATCAAATTATCATCCAAAATTAAAAGAAGATAACTTAGTTAACAATATCAAAGAACATATTGTTCTGTACTACATTTTTGAAAAATCCTACAACATGAGGCGACTTGGCAAAACAGCAGTCCATGTGTGAAAATCTGAGATTTGTAGATGACTGTTATCCCAAGGTGACTTTTATTATTATCTGTTATCCCAAGATGACTTTTAGATGACTGTTATCCAGGCTGGTCTCAAACTCCTTATCTCAGTGATCCACCCACCTCACCTTCCCAAAGTGTTGGGATTACAGGCATAGGCCACTGTCCCAGGCTGAGATTTTTAACTACATTGATATTCTCTGTATTATTCCTCTGAGAGCTTGAGAATGGTAAGGACCAGAAGTGAAGTAAAAAACAAGGTCTCAAATCAACATGTGAAAATGCAAAAATTATTCTGAAAATAACTCCCAGTTACAATGCTATTTCAAAGCACACCTTTTAAAAAAGCAAAGTGCAATATCATTTTTAATTCTAAATAAAGTTAAAAGTGAAAATATTTAGAAAATTTAATATGATTTTCTTACTTTGATTTTGAGTTTATACCAATGAAGTAAATATAAGCTTTTTGTCTTATTTTGCTGAAATATTTTAAAAAGAAAGAAATACAACAGAACACAATTTTAAAGCAGTACCTTTATTGCTTTTTAAAAATTTTCCAGTGGATTAATCTGTTTATATTATTCTAAATTAAATTAGCATACATGTATTTGTGTGTATAATGTATTATATAGTTTATTTGTTCTAGCAAAATTATTTCTATTAGTGCACTGCCACTAAACCATTATTATAGACAGAATAAAAAAAATTGAGTAAATTTTTAACTTCAAAGCAAAATTCATGAGAGCAAAAACAATATAATAAACTATCACACCAATGTAATTCTAACTCTCACATCCACACAGATATCTTACCTGAAATTGCTGTTTCTCAGTTGTGTTTTATCTTCCAGCTGAAAATGATAGTGAATTAAACCAATAGTATTATATGCTATGGTAATCACATATTGTCTAAACTTTTATTCTAATTGAGTCATTTTGGAATGTTTTCATTATATTCCTATGATAAATAATAAAAACAATGAAAGCTAACACCCACTGAGTCCTTATTATGTGACAGGCACACTTATAAAAGTTTTATATGTATTACCTTATTTAAGACTTAAAACTAGCTCTTCCCCTATTAGATAGGAGTATATGAAGATGAGAAGTCTCAGGACATCTACGTTTGTTTGATAATACACTTTGTTTCAGAATGCCATGAATTTATTTTACTTTATTATTGTTCCTTAGTTTGTCAGCTTTACAGAATAATTCCTGAATATAATCAATGCAAATTTTTGGTTTCAAAAATTATATTGTGAAATAACTTAAGTGTCCATCAACAGGAGGATGTAAAAACAAATGGTGGCCTATTCATGCACTAGAATGGAACTGAGCAATGAAAAGCCACAAATTAAATGCATCAACGTGAATGAATCTCGACAACATTGTTGAGACCAAAAGAAACCAGACATAAAAAGAGACCAAATTGTAGGCTTCCATTATTTAAAAAGTTTCCAAATAGGAAAACTAAATTAAATGAAAAAAAAAAAAAAATCAGAATACCTGCCATTTCTGGAGATTTAAGGCGGAATGGTGAAAACTGACTGGAATGAAAATACAGAAACATTCTGGTGAGAAAAAAAAGTCTTCTATGACACCCTAGGGTTATGGGTTATCTGGGTGTACCTGTTTTTCAAAACTGTAATACTAAGCTTTGTGCATTAGAATATGTGATACTTGGCCGGGCGCGGTGGCTCAAGCCTGTAATCCCAGCACTTTGGGAGGCCGAGACGGGCGGATCACGAGGTCAGGAGATCGAGACCACCCTGGCTAACACGGTGAAACCCCGTCTCTACTAAAAATACAAAAAAAAAAAAAAAAAAAAAAACTAGCCGGGCGAGGTGGCGGCGCCTGTAGTCCCAGCTACTCGGGAGGCTGAGGCAGGAGAATGGCGTGAACCCGGGAGGCGGAGCTTGCAGTGAGCTGAGATCTGGCCACTGCACTCCAGCCTGGGTGACAGAGCGAGACTCCGTCTCAAAAAAAAAAAAAAAAAAAAAAAAAAAAAAAAAAAAAAAAAGAATATGTGATATTTTACCTTCAGGAAAACAACTATAAATAGTGTAGTTGTAGTAGTAATTGAGATGTGGAGAGTAGACAGCAGTATAGTTGGTAGATGAATGAAAAATGTTGATAAAAGTTGAGTGATTAACACATGGGCTTTATTTTACTATTGCTTTATTTTATATACTTGGAATTTTTAATTTGAAATATAAAAATTTTTAAAAGCCATTTAAAGTGTTTTCCCTGAAGGCTTTAGGTCACTGTCATCGATACTTGGTTAGGAGGTAAATAAAGTTACATAGTATTAACAAACATAATACATTAGGTAATTATAGGAAATTCAAAAAGAAAAATTAAACTAAGATAAAACTAGCTCTGCAAGATGTTTTTACGAAAGGAGGGGCCCAGTGCGGTGGCTCACACCTGTAATTCCATCATTTGGGGAGACCAAGGCGGCTGGATCACTTGAGGTCAGGAGTTCGAGACAAGCCTTGCCAACATGGTGAAACCTCGTCTCTACTACAAATACAAAAATTAGCTGGGCATGGCGGCATATGCCTGTAGTCCCAGCTACTCGGGAGGCTGAGGCACGAGAATTGCTTTGAGACAGAGTCTTACTCTGTCTCAAAAACAAACAAACAAACAAACAAAAGGAAAAAAAAGAAAGAAAAGAAAGGTGGGTAGAGGAGAGTTGCTTTCCTTGATTTGTAAATTTCTAATAAGCAGTGATTTTTTTTTCTTTTTTTGTGAACTGAAGCTACTCCTGAAATGAGAAATAGACAATGTTTCTAGATTTTTTCCAAACTTTTAGACTTTTACTTGAACAGTAATTTCCTGTGTGTGTGAGATACATAGGTAAAGCTTTTTTTCTTTGCAACTATCTCATCAAATCTTCTATTCACAATAAAAATATTTCCATGCCGAGTACATGGTCTTAATAAAAATCATGTTATGAAAGCACAGAGTGGGTTGTGTAAGTAGTGTGTGAATATGGATTTCAGTATTACACTATTGTATTTCTTGATAATGCTAGAGAAAATGTAATTTGCAATGCGTTTATATAAGGGCTAAAATAATGCGTGGGGTCATTTTTATTGTGCATTCATGGCTCATATTAGTTTAAAGCTTAAAAAGCTGTATTTTTCTCCATTAAAAAGCTTATCTCACTCTAACATTGCATTTCAGATTTATTTCAGTGCACTAATCATAGTAACAGAAATGCCACTTATTCTAACATATTTGAAAAAACTGAATGGACTCATTATTTAGTTATTATCAACTTCTAATTCTGAATTCCTATGTGTTTTCATGCAATGCACTCTAGTACATTCAGAAACAGGAGAGAGGGATATATCTAGGTAGAAGCAGTTTGGCTAATGTGTTGGATATTTTACAACTGTTTCTTGACCACACGTTAAAACATTCTGAAAAAAATCATAGAATCATCCATTTAACACCTCATTTTAGACCGTGCTGTGTTGTAACAGGGGTCAGCAAACTTTTGTTGTGCAGGATCAGAAAGTGAATGTTTTAAGTTTTGCAGACCATAAAGTCTCTGTTGATTCAACTCAGTCATTGTAGCAAAAGCAGTCATAAACAACGAAACGAAAGGACATGGCCATGTTCTATCAAACTTTTATTTACAAAATCAACCTGCAAGCTGCCTGCCAACCTCTGTTCCGGACTTCTGCATCAGCAAACTTCAATGTGCATAAAAATCTACAAAGATTCTTGGCCGGGCACGGTGGCTCACGCCTGTAATCCCAGCACTTTGGGAGGCCGAGGCGGGCGGATCAGGAGGTCAGGAGATCGAGACCATCCTGGCTAACACGGTGAAACCCCGTATCTACTGAAAAAAAAAATACAAAAATTTAGCCGGGCGTGGTGGTGGGCGCCTGTAGTCCCAGCTACTGGGGAGGCTGAGGCAGAAGAATGGCATGAACCCGGTAGGCGGAGCTTGTAGTGAGCCGAGATGGCGCCACTGCACTCCATTCTGGGCGACATAGCGAGACTCCATCTCAAAAAAAAAAAAAAAAAAGATTCTCATTCAGTGAGGTCTGGTAAGGAGCCCCAGAATTTGAGTTTTGAACTGATTTTCTATATGATTTAAGCTACATGACTTAAACATTATGCACCTCATTTTCTATAGCTGTAAAACGAGCTCAAGAGTTTTTTCCCTACCTGCTCAACAAATTTGGTAAAAATTGAGCAGACTAATATATGCAATATTTAGTAAGTAGCATACAGAGTAAGAAATAAGCATTATGAAGACAATGTATTGAGGATTTTTTCCCACTTGACTACCTACTTTTTCCCAGTTCTGTACACCAGAATCTCAATGGCATAAGTCATAATAGAGCCATAATAGGGTCTCCTTCAAATACTCTTCTTTTGTAATTTCTAAGAACATGTTAAGATATATTAATTTCTGATTGTTGCTGTAACAAACTATCACAAACTTAGGAGCTTCAAACGACACAAATTGTTCCTCTCAAGTTCCGGGGGTCAGAAGTTTAAAATGAATCTTACGGGACTAAAACTAAGGTGCCAGCAGAAGAGATTCCTTCTGGAATTTTGAGAGTGGTGCCTGTTCCTTGCCTTTTCCAACATTAGTGGCTGCCCTCATTCTTTGTCTCAGGGCCTCATGTCACATAGCCTTTCATCCCTTTTTGTTCTCATATAACTTTCTTTTATAAGGACCCTTGCAATTACATTGTGCCCACTTGGATAATTCAGAATCATCTCTTCATCCCCATATCCTTGACTTGACCACATCTGCAAAGTTCTTTTTCCCTGTAAAGTAACATATTGACAGGTGCTGGGGCCTAGGGCATGGATATTTTTGGGGACCATGATTCACCCTAACACACAAGAGTATAAAGTCGGGGGGTGGGGTGGGGAATTGAGTTTTCCATGGAAAGAGATTGATAATGGACAGAACATAGAATTCTGAAACTTTCTTGTCAGAGCTGCCAATGTTTAGGGTCCTGGAGCAGAGAGGATAAGGTGTCCTTTAAGAGGAGGCTTTGCCCAAACCTGAACCAATAGCAGAAGGGTGAGATAGGCCTAACTAATTTGGAGAGTTTTTGGTCTCAGTGATAGGCAGGCCTAATTTGCCTATAAAACTGAAAATGGGCTAATGAACATTGCAGCACCTTTTCCTCTAGGCCAAGTCCTCTAAGCCCTTCAGCCCTCTGTGTTTAGGTGGATTCTGTCAACCTTAATAACAGAGAGGGAGACTCTCTAAAAGAAAATGGTATATATTTAAGAATAGGCATTGCAATGGGAATACACAGGCCACAGTAAACTATGTGCATATTCAGGAAGGTAAAAGAAGACAAAGGATTTTAAAGAAAAAATGAGAAGAATTACATAATTATTTTAAGATGATTATACTTGGCTACAAAGATTAATAACAAGGGTGGCACCAGTCCAAGTCTGGACAGGCAGTTGCTTGGCAGATGTTCTCAAGAAGCATTGTGTGTGTGTGTGTGTGTGTGTGTGTGTGTGTAAGTTTGTAATGACTTTGCACAAGATTGTGGTTTTTGCAGTCTTCTGTGATAGTTTTTGCTATCAGGCATTCATACATAAGAAGTCTTACTTCATGGCCTTCCCCAGCTCTATTTGTCAGGGTTTTAACACAAGTGACTCCATTTTGATTCTTACAGTTTTCAGACATTTCCTCCTTTTGATCAAGACCTTTACTTACCTACAAGCATTGCTGATCAATTTCCTGTATTTAAATTTTGATTGTCCCCTGTCTTGGTTTGGTCTGGTCTGGTCCCACATCAGAGACAGTAATTGATGAGTAAGTCAGTGTCAAAATTTTCTTGTCTACATTTGAGCAACAAAGGAGGTGTGGAGGTAGTGGTTCTCAGGCTAAGTCTACCTAGGTCCCTGGTAAGTTCCATATGTCTGTTCCATAGGTATTGATTATCATCTCAAAGTGCTAGGCCAGCATTATTCTCATAGGGTTTGTACTTCTGAAAACAATTAACGAGTAACAAGAACAAAAATTAAAAAGAAAAATACAAAGAAAAGTAAATAGTAATATGATAATCTCAGTTTACATAATAGTTTAAGCTATAAACCTGGGCTTAAAGGCAACCAATTAAATAAATCATATAATCACGGGAAATTAGGTGACACTTTTGTTTTTAACCATGTGGCTTGTTTTCTTATTTTTTTGTATATAGACCTCACCTTTCATCAAGGGATTTATCCAGATACAGCATGTAGTATTAGTAATAGCACAGACATTTCCTTGTTTAACCAATAGATTACATAGGGCAATTTTATCCTCTAGTTTCCCATGACTAGGTTAAATTCAAGCAGAGAATGAGCAATGGCTGTATAAGAAATATTGCCGTACTCACCCACTAGGTAGACTAAAGCATCTCATAGATTAGGTTCTGTCAAGTTACCAGCAGAAGCTCCTGAATGTGAAATTTCAATTACACCATTATCCTGCCAAGTGTAAAAAGTAGGCATTAAAAGAGGAAAGAGTCTCATTATGATATGGAGTCTTGTTCCAATGTCTTGGAAAAAAGCTATCTACAGCATGAAGCTATCAACTTATCATCCTAGTTCGTAGTTTGAATGCTTCTGGTTACGGCACCAGGCAGTTTGGTGAACTTTCTGTGTGACCCATACATCAGGCACGAAACTTATCTCTTAGAATTAATCTGGTTTGAGCTTATAGAGCTTCAGTACAGACCAGTTCCCATTTTTAGTAATATAATGGAAGTGTTACTGGGAGGGGAATGGAGTATTATAACGAGCAAAAGCCTATTCCTAGGCAAGTTATTCGAGGAGTACACATGCTCACTAGTGAGGAAAAGCCCCTACCTCAGTTATCTCCGGTTAGGGCTTAATAAGTTCCTTCTGGGTCAGAGGAGCCCAGCCACAAGGCCAGGTGTAGCCACTATGGCCATGGTTCTCTTTTTGCTGACCGTCACCATCTCCAAGGATTCTATCAATGGGCAGCATTTCTAAGATTTCTTACCCAGGGGGAACTCTTACCTGCTGATGTCTGGCTACATGCCTATTCTAACAGAAAAAGGTTGGATTGAAGAAATCCAGAAGAATTCAGGATCTAGTCAGTTTATAGTAGATAACAAGAACTCAAAAACAATGCCCAGGGCTAATGTCTGATAACAGTTGTATTACAGCTTTTCTTTAGAAACATAACACTTTTCTCTCTACATTGATCACATAAGAATCTCAGATGGAAAAATCTTTTGAGGCTTGGAAGCCAAACCAAGGCAGATTTCAGATTTTACCCTCAGTCTTGAAGTTTCTAGTACTGCTAGGAAGTGACAGTTTTTACTCACTCACAGTAAGGTGCGGAACTCCTGAAGCCGGGCGCTCCATGCTGGTTCTCACGAAATATATTCTAGTCAAGGCTTTGTATTATAACTAATGCGTCCAATTGTATCATTTTATAAAGAGATAGCAAACTTTTATTAAACTTATACAAGTAACCATATAGACACAAGAATACCCACATGGTTTCCAAATTTCAGAGGGATCAAATAGAGAGAAAAAGTAAATGTTTCCACCTTTATTCACAAAAACAGACTACCAAATTGCTGTATCAACTACAGATAGCTTAAAAGAAAACGTTTCCTTAAATTTGGAAAATAAAACATTTAAGTAAAGAATCAATAGTTTCAAAAAAGGTGTTTTTTTTTTTTTTTTTTTTTTTTTTTTTTTTTTTTTTTTTTTGACACGGAGGCTCACTCTGTCACCAGGCTGGAGTGCCGTGGCACGATCTCGGCTCACTGCAACCTCTGCATCTAGGGTTCAAGTGATTCTCCTGCCTCAGCCTCCCAAGTAGCTGGGATTACAGGTGTGTGCCACCATGCCCAGCTAATTTTTGTATTTTTAGTAAAGACGAGGTTACACCATGTTGGCCAGGGTGATCTTGATCTCTTGACTTCGTGATCCACCCACTCGGCCTCCCAAAGTCCTGGGATTACAGGGATAAGCCACCATGCCTGGCCTCATAAAATTTTTATCTTCATCAGTTAATCTCTGTCATTAATTTTTATTCTGTTTGATATTGATTGGAAGTTTCTCAAATAGGTCAGTTGAATCATTTCAAAAATTTTTTTAGAGTTCTAAGAAATCCTCTGACCTTAAAGTTACTAGAAACCTATACTTAAGAGTACTTCTTAGTCTTTTCCATGCATCCGAAGGCAAGTGCTTTTAGAGAAATATCAAAACTGTAGATGACAGAGGCAGATGAGCCATACTTTAAAATCGGATGCAAGTTTGTTATAATCAGCAATTGACAAGAAAATTTGGTTATTTTTGTAATATACAACATAATAAACACAATTACGTCTGATGCCATATTAGGTTTCTAAACTTTTTATGCAATTTTGGATTATCCATATCAATAACATACCCATAAATGTAACTGAAAGAATAACTAGCATCACTTATCATTTGACAATGTTTGCTATATAATTTACCAAATTAATGTAATGATTTAATATCTCTATAGGACAAGAGTTACATTTTTTGAGGCTCTCTCAAGGCCCAACTGAAAAATCCCAAAGTTAGTTCTAGGTAAGAGAGACTTAATTTAGAATTTTGATACTGAAGAAGCCCATCAAAGATGCCAAAAGGTTCAAAACACTTCATCAAAACAGGATTGCAGGTAACTGTGTGAAAAAATAGTATTTCTTTAACTAGGGTGATAATCAAAATACATAAAGTACATGACTGTAAAAACAAAACAAATTTAACCTTTTTAAAGTTCAGCTTTCCTAAGTTATCAAAAAATCTAATAAAGGCATCAAAGGAAATAATCTTGATAAAACATGAAATCCTTGTTTCTTAGGCCAGTTACCAAAATGAAAACAACAAACCTACTGAAGAGTGATGGCTTGTCCTTAAAGAAAACTTATTTAGGTAAACTGGAAAGTAAACCTAGTACTTAATCAGATGTAGTAAGACAGTGTCCAAGGTTATGATTGTACAATATAATACAGAGGAATGTAAACAAAAAACTAGTACCTTGAGCAAGGGAATACATGGCTCTTAGTAACAGCATGAGAAGTTTCCTGGTTACATGAAGGAAAAAAATTAGACACATCAAGAAATGCCAAGAATACAGAATGAAGTTACGCTTGAGGAAAACTTTGCTTTTTTTAGGCCTTCAAGAACGAATGTTTCAGCATCAGGCTATAACAGAAGAGTTAAAACTGAGGAAAATAATTATGAGAGCTGATGAAAAAGTTGAAGGAAAGAATTATAAGCACAGCCAAGCAAAAAGATGTACCTTCTCAAGGGGAGAAATGACCTGCAAATCACATAAAGTTAGATACAGCAAAAGTTGAACTTCTGAGATAGAAATTTGAAAAGCTTCAAGAGGAAAAATCTACCTCAAGAAATGAAATAATTAATCTAAATAAAGACAGCAGTTTCAATCTAAATCCAGAGAAATTAAATACATCTCAGGAAGAAATGTGGCATAAACAGAAACTGTAAAACAGGAAGAAGCTGCAGTTTAAAAGATGGTGGAATGGTTGAAATTTTTTAAAAACACATTTAGGAATTAAATCGAAACCTAGCAAATTTTACTAAGAGCAGACCAACACTTCAAGAAACCTTGTTGTTTGAACACAGGGAATCACATTGTTAGTTTTGTATTAGTGTATTTTTAATATCAAAGCTCAATGTTTAGAGAAACATACAGCCAACCTGATCACACACAAATTTCCATCATAAATTAATCTTTCACAAACGTGCCATCACTTACTCAGACATTGCACGACATGACCAGAACTTCAGCTTTGTCCTACACTTCTTTCTTACATAACCAGTCATTTGACTTTAGGACAAAAATTTACCACATAAGATTCTCATGAAAAGATTATTATTTTTTGTTTTCAATCTACCTTAACCAAAAATACATCTTCATACGTATAACTTTCTTCATATCTCTCTGTTCTACTAACTGGTTCCTTTCCATCATGTTTCTGCTTATTTCCTTCATAAGTCCATATTTGGATATAAACTTTTAATAACCTCTGAATTTAGACAAAATTATTCTTTTGTTCAGTAAAGAACACATTTTTATTTCTTATACTTTTTCTTATCAAAAACATCTTTTTTGGGCCACTTTCTATACAGAATTATATGTATCAACTAGAATTTTTAACTCTTAAAACCTCTTTTCTAGTGAAAACCTAGGAAACAATAAATTTTGCACCGTCACTTATCAGTATTATCTAGATAAGAACCATTTTGTATTTTTTTTTAAATATGCTTCCCTGTAATATAATTTTGTGAATTAACAGACTCAAATACATATAGTCTCAAATACATAGTTTTTCTATAAAACTTAAGAAGCCAACAATAAATGTATGCTTATATTTAGAAATTTTTGTTTTAGCATTTTTTTCTTATTTGTAAGTGACTCAGACATTTAATGAGTAGCTGTCACTTAATTTAAAACAACGTAACTTTAGAATTTCAAAGTTCAATTAGAGATTCAAGATGGCTGACGACACGTATCCGGCACTTTCTTCCTCCACAAAGAAAACCAAAATAGCAACAGGTAATCACACTCTGAATAGATCAACTAACACAGAACACCAGACTTCAATAGAGAAGTGGCAGGAAACATCTAAAGTGTAAGGGACTGTGAATAGATCAACTAATACAGAACACCGGACTTCAATAGAGAAGAGAGTGTAAGGGAGGAGAGGAACATAATGCAGCTTGCTCAGCAGGGATCAGCTGGCAGCCTGGAGCGGCTCCCCATTGTGGGGAAAGGGTAAGTGAGTGACCCCAGCGGTTCACATTCCCACCAGAGACTCTCACATCATAGCCATGGAAAAGCCTCTAGACCGTCGGAGGCCCTAAGACTAACATAGGAGGCTACTTGGAGACCACACAAATGCATTGCACAAGAGAGGGAGCTCACACCGGGTCTCACAAAACTTCAGCCCAAAGCAGCTACAGCAAGAAACCATATTGAAAGCCCAGCCCCCACAAGAAGTTACCCTAACTGGGATCCCAACAGTCCCTGTATTTCCATATTTCTGAAACCCCATTGACATTCCCTACCCACAGCCACCACCATAGCTGTCTAGCTGCTACCTCCAGGGCTAAAGTGTGAGCCGTTGTCAGTGAACCCGCTATCTTCAGCAGGGAAGCCACCGCACATTTTCACGTGCCTCGAGGAAGCCGCCAAACATTTCCACACGCCTCAAAGACAAGCTTACCTGCCCACAGCAAGAAGCTGCCACTGAGGGCTGCCCCAGCGAGGGCTGAAATGTGACTGAAGTAATATTGCCCAGTCACCTGCATGTGGCTGCTGCTCCTGAAAGCCACCGCAGTCTCCCCAGTAGCAGGGCTGCACTGCAGCCACTGCCACCCCCATTCAAGCTTTCTGATGTGGGCCTGGAGATTACCTTGAGCCTGCCTACTACAGCCACTGCCTGTTCACAGCATGTAGGAGCCTGAAGTCAGGCTTTCCTGGCCTGACTCTACCCCTCAGTATCCGGCGGCTCTATCTGAGAGCCTGGGCACTACCTAGCTCAGTCCACCATTGTTGACACCTGAGTATTCCTACTGGGGCCCAAGGTTGAGCCCATCCAGCCTGCCACTACCACCATAGCAGGCACAGGCCCCCATGAAACAGTTGCAGGCTGGGGACTGGTGCATTCAGCCCATCACAGCCACTGCCAACACCAGCACAGACCACTTCGGACTCAGAGGTTATTTTACATGTACCAAATAATTTAGCTTTAACAATTATTCTTAGGTTACTTATGAAAACTAAGATATTAGGCTAAGCTAGTCACCATTTCAAGTTATTTCTCTGATAACTCTTTCTAGCTTATGATTATCAGGTGATCACCTAAGTAAGAATCTGAAGTATATGGGTATTTGCCAATAACTCATAAGATATAGTTGTATTTATTAAACCAATACTATGAAATTGGTCTTATTTATTGAAGTGTTACACAAACAAAAATCATCCTGTATTTAGGCTTGGTTTATAGTTTCATGATTTTAAAACATTTATCAGAGACATATATAAAACTCTCTAAGGTCTGGGCATGGTGGCTCACACCTGTAATCCCAGCACTTTGGGAGGCTGAGGTGAGTGGAGACCCTGAGGTCAGGAGTTTGAGGCCTGCCTGACCAACATGGTAAAACCCCGTCTCTACTGAAAAAATACAAGAACTAGCCAATCATGGTCGTGTGCACCTGTAATCTCAGCTACTCAGGAGGCTGAGGCAGGAGAATCACTTGAACGCGGGTGGCAAAGGTTGCCATGAGACGAGATGGTGCCATTGCACTCCAGCCTGGATGACAGAACGAGACTCCGTCTCAAAAAAGAAGAAAAAAGTGTCTAAACAGTAAACTCAGGCAAAAATGTAAAATGACAATTCTGAAGATATTTCAATTTTTATTTTATTGACAAATTTTAAAACAGCTTACTGATCAAAGATGGTTCAGTCATGGAAATTAAAAGGCATTTGGGTTAATTGTTATATTTTTTATTTTTATTATTATTATTTTTTGAGATGGAGTCTCGCTCTGTCGCCCAAACTGGAGTGCAGTGGCCAGATCTCAGCTCACTGCAAACTCCGCCTTTCGGGTTCACGCCATTCTCCTGCCTCAGCCTCCTGAGTAGCTGGGACTATAGGTGCCTGCCACCTCGCCCAGCTAGTTTTTTGTATTTTTTAGTAGAGATGGGGTTTCACCGGTTTAGCCAGGATGGTCTCGATCTCCTGACCTCGTTATCCGCCTGTCTCGGCCTCCCAAAGTGCTGGGATTACAGGCTTGAGCCACCGCGCCCGGCCTAATCGCTATATTTTTTAATATGGGCACTCTTTTATCTAAACCAACCTGTATAGGATCCCTTAAGGAGTTTTGGGCTGACTATGCCAGATTTTACTATGTAGATAAAATATACAACATGCATAAACACATATATAAAAATTTAAATAAAGATCTTAAAGATTTCCTTTTAGAATTTTAATCATGAGACAGTAAAACATAATAATATAAACTCTTCAGTTTATAATAGACAATTGGAGCTGAATTGTATTTCTGATAATACAGCAACTATTTACATGGCTGAAATTTTGCCCTGATAGGTAATGTAATGAAGGTTGTGGACCATTATTTTGAGTAATTTGGTTTACAACAATTATTTTATCTTTTTTCCTCTGTTTTAGTTTTTAATGAGTTTCAGGGTTAAATTTCTAAATATTTACACTTTAGTTAGGACTGGCTATTTTTCTTTTGTTATAAGAAAAACAAAACATCCAAGTGGCCTTGGATTTTTTTTTGTTTGTTGTTTGCCAGTCTGGTTGTTTGACTAGTCTCAATGCAGGGCAGGATGCATTTAAGAAAAATATTTGCAGGCTTTTCTTCCCCGTCTCCTATGTGGCAGGAAAAGTAATCTTTATGTCCAACAGTAATACCTTATGTTATGGCTCTGAGGTCAAGATTTTGGCCTGTTTGATTTGAAGGCCTAACCTTTATAAACCTTTATCTAGTTATTTCCTTTTAGAATTAATCCTTTGATTAATCGTTTCATTGTGCTAAGCAATTGTTAGTTGAGTTTAATTTAAGTTCACATTTCCAAAGGTGTCTAGATTGTTGGTTGTTAAGGAGCTGTTGTAATTTCTAAAGTCATTAATTTGAAAGCCCTTTAAGACTTATTTTGGTTTGAAATGCCCTAAGAAAAACTTCTAAGTGGCTTTTGAAATTAGCAGCATTACATTATCTTAATACAAATAAAAATGTCAACAGATTCAGAGTAAGTAGAAAAAAATAGACAGAAAACGTAGACAGCTCTTCATGTTAACTGTATAGTTGGTTGCACTTCCTAATTTAGTTCTAAGAAAAAAGCAACTTGGGGAGTACAAACGAACCCCATGATGGCACTGATTGTGAAATGTGCAGGAGGAAACTCCATGTTGGTGGCTGGAGTCCCAAACAGCTTGGCATGCCTTAAAGTTTGAGAATCCTATTTTATTTTTTAATTAATCTCTCAAGATCATGCCCACCATTTAAAATGTTGGGCATTTCTTCCTTTCAGAATATGATCAGAAACAAGCAAGATAAAAACAGTCAAATCATTTACAAATGCACATAACCAAATCAAAATAAAATAAGAGTGCTCACAAACATTTTAACCCAGGCATACAGAGCTAACAAAATAGTAAATAGATGTGGAGACCTAAAAGTAAATTTGACAGAAGAGACATGCCCCACAGAGAGAATGTAGATTCTGTAGGAACCAAAATACTCAAACCAGAAGAACATTTGTCTTTAGTCTAAAATAAAGTAAAAAAAGACCTTGCCAAAGTAAGAGTCCTAGAATCCAGGAGGAGATACACAGTGGGCTCAGTTGATACCACACTCGTTCCAGGGGCCGCCAATTTGTCTGAAAGGATCTCATTTTGGTCCTGCCTCTGGCACCATGATCCCAACCTAAATAACAAAGATGAAGACATTCTAAGAGAAAATTATATTTATCAACAATAGGCACTGCAATGGGAATACACACGGCAAAGTAAACTGTGTGTGTGTTCAGGAAAGTAAGGGAAGACAGAGGATTTTAAAGGAAAACAATGAGAATTACATCATTGTTTTGAGGTAATTATTATTGGTTACAAGATCAATAACAAGGTGGGTGCCAGTCAGGTTGGACAGGCAGTTGTCGGGTAGATCTCATTACAGAATTTTTTTTTTTTTTTTTTCGTAAGAATGTAATGGCCTTTGTCCAAAGTTGTGGTTTCCAGGCTTTTGTAATATTGATGTAAAATAGCATTTAAATGTGGCTCATAAATATGGAATCCTTTATAATTTAAGTTTAATGTAATTACTTTATTCCAGGATTCAGGCTAAGAATCGTTTCTTAATTTTCCAGTTAATCTGTACAAAGATAATTAAAAGTGCCTATATTTTTGTTCATAGTGGTCTCATCTATAAAATTGATCATTGAAAAAAATTATAGCTGCTAAGTATATAAAAAATTATATATAGAAGCCAAATGTATGATGTATTTATTTCTAATTGTAAAACATTTTCTTTCTACAGTGAGGTTTCAAAGTAATTAAAACAAACTTAACAGAAAATATTTTTAAAGTTAACATACAATATTAATCTGTGTTTTCAGCCCATGACCTGACAATATAGGTGTAAATTGTGCCATTTGTTGTTAGAAACTGTTAGCTTTTAAAATAAATTTAATCACATATGATTTTTAACATGAAAATTACTGCAGTTTTATAGAACAGAAATTGAAAATATGAAATGAATGCATTTTTTTCTCTTTGTCTAAAACAAGTCATTCTCAATTAGAAAGATAATATAATTAAATTTTTTAAAATGCAAGGAATTGAACTCCATAAAGAGATGTTTCGTTACATATTGGGCATCCATGTAGCCTATATGAGTTTTTGGTCACTATCCATATATTTCTATGCACCCTCTATCTACTCCTTTCATGAGTATACCTCATGTAATATTTTAAGTTGAAACTACATTGCTTATTTTACCTGAAGATCTGGAAGATGAGTAAAGTTTTTTATTTGTTATATTAACCAATCCTAAAAGTGTTCTATTACACTAGAAAAACAAACATATTTTTACAATCTTTGAGCTTTTGTCAAAGAAGATTTAATTTTAAAGAAAATATATGTAAGTACTGGGGCATCATTTAAAACAAACAAGAAATCTCTTCCCTTGTGTAAATAATTATAAGTAAATACTGGCACAACATTTAAAACAAATTAAGAAATTTCTTCCTTTTTGTAAATAATTATAACTAATATAGTAAAAGATTAATTCAACTGAAAATGAAAGAAAAGATGAGGATCATATTTAAAATAAAAAAACAGTATTAACTTATGGTTCATTTTGTTTAAAACAGTTTCCTCCTCCATGTTTCACCATGCCTTTAAGATATATATACACACATACATATTTTATATATGTACATATGTATTACATATGTATACATGTATAGATATACATATATATTTTGTGTGTGTGTGCATGCTTTTATTCATGCTGGAATTTATGCTGTCTGCTTCTTTCATTTGCTCTTTTCTCAGTGTTTTCCTGAGTCTCAGAATGCAAAATCTGGTTCATTATTACCACAGAATCTCAGATTTCATCTAGGTAGCATGTGATTTATATTTAGCTGTAGATTCTTTTGGTGTGTTTTCTTACAGAGTAGATGATAAATTCCTTGGGAGTAGAGATTGTCTGCATTTCTGATGCTTCTCCAGGGCACTGACTACTACACTGTTCATTGCACACACTAGATGCTTGGATTTATGTTTACTTTAACACTGGTCAACCATGTAAAATTGACATCAGATATTATGATTGATGGATAAGTACTGTTCTTCTCATGGCACAGAATCAGTGAGACAGTTCTCCTGTTTTGTGGAGCAAAGCTCTTATAAAATAGTATATATTATTCTTCAGAGTATTTATGGAGCACTTAACATTTTTTGTTTGAAACGGATAGAAAAAAGAAAACAAAAGATGATTTTAAGGGAATAACTCAAAAATCTTGGAAGAGATATTTTATTTTGATCCTAATGCATACAAGATTAACTCAGCCCGTCTGGTTATAGAAAAACACACAGTTTCTTCATTAAGTTTGAAAATTTGAGCTATCCAGGATTTGCTTTATCTCTAACAGTCTGTGCAGTGCCAAATGTTGACATCTCATTTCCTTGACTGTGATTAAATTTTCTTTATATCGGTGGTGTATTTGAAAACACCCAATTTAATAATATCTTTGTCATATAGTTTTATTTTTTGAACACATGAATTTTGTATTTCCAATGTGATTAAGATGACATTTTGTTTCTATCACCAAAAAATCATCTCTGCCAACAGCAGTTCAACTCTGAGATCGGAAATACTTTAAGCCTCATCATTGTCAATTTCGGCTCTTTGTCATTTTTCCCAATGGGGTTACTTTGTTAACTTCAGGGACCTTAAATATTGTGGTATGTATGAGTGTGCACGTGTGCATGTACCTGTGCCCACATGAGTGTTTTTCTATTCTCCCATGTCCATTACTAAAATACATGTTATTTCATGTTGAATTTGTCTTATAAACAAAGTCAAAAAACTATATTTGGGTTTTTACTAGATATAAGCCATGTTCTTTAGATGAATCATATTGGAACCTTTGTGTTTTTATGAATGCAGTGTTTCAAATAGCTAAACATCTATCTCAAAATGTTCCTCTTTGAGATTTGAAGAAAAAAATCTTACTCTTAAGAATCTATCTCTCATAATATTGCCATCTGATCCTTTAAGTATCTTTTTTTCTTAATCAAATTTTAAAAGTCATGTTAGCACCTCTAAAATGTAGAAACTGGGACATTTTCTGCCTTCATTTATAAATATTTGTATGTCAGTGTCTACTTAGTGTATGCTTTAATTCATCTAATTTTGTGTGTGCATGATAGAAACTACTTACAGGATTTTCCACTGAAACTCACAAATGAATGACTTAATTGAGAAATGCACTTTCAAGTGACTAATGAACCAAGCAAACAAATAGCAGAAAGAACATCAATGTGCTTATTTTCAGATCTTCAGCAATTCTGGGCTGTCCACTAGATCGTTAGCTAAGCACAGCAACACATACAAATATAAATTAGCCTGAACTCCAGTTTTTCTCCCTTAAGTATGTGGCTAACTTGCTAGTTGGGTAAGATAATGAGGTCATGATCCAGGAACTATGAATAGAGAATCCACAGAACTAGTTCTATGTATATTAGTATAAAACAATCTACATAGTTGCACATTTCAAGTTGTTCCATCTATGTAGACAATTAGATTATTGGGATTTGAACATAATAAATAGATTATTCATTGTCAATTCAACATATTTATTGAGCATCTAAATTGAGTGAAGAGAATTGGTTTAAAGCATAGCTGGCTGTCAAGTATTCTACTGTGTAGTGAAAAACAAAAACACAGGAAACAAATACTATGAAACACTCTTGAGTTTGTGTTGAAATTATGGTGGGTATCAGTGAATGCAAAAGCATCTCCTGTGCTGCAGCCTGATTTGTATGGGGTTAAGATAAGCAGGGGAAAGTGTACAGCACGGGACCAACTGAACTGAGGTTTGGATAACCAGGGCTTCTTTTGTCAGTATCATGGATGGAGAAGCAGGATTCTAGTTCATGCACTTACTGTGTTCAAAGTTGCAGAAGCACGGAAAGGTATGCCATATAATAAAAACAACAAAATGGCCATACACAGGTGACTGCTGAGAAGTAGAGAGCAATGTATTTGGACAAAGTCCCAAAGATTACATGATAAATTATCTGATTCTCTACTAGCAGATGCAGATTTTTCTTGAAAATGTAGAGAAAATGAGCAGTGTTAAAGAAGGTAGTCACATACCGAGTGTTTTGCTTGTATGAAAAAAATTCTGACAAGTCTTCAGAAAATTGGTTGACTGAAGAAGGAGATCACAATAGGAGACTTTCTGTGGTAAGCTTGTTTAAGAAATTATGAGGGTATGGATTAAGATAGTAACAGTGGACATGAGAGAATGAAAACTGGATTAGGAAAACATGGTTTATTAATCTTAATGACCTACCCAAGATATAAGAAAAATAGGATTGTAGAATGATTTCAACCTTTATATTAAACAACTGGGTAGAAGAGGGTCTTTTATAAAATGAGAAACATGATTGGAAGGGAGATTCAGAGGCAATGATAAATTAAATCTTGGACATGCTGCAGTTGAAATATATGACATAATTAAGAAAAGTTGAAATCTGGAGTATCGAGTCAAGAGTGATTAGTCAGATATTCATCAACTGACTAACAGTTGTAACAAAAAGCTGCCATATTTGAGTCATGTAACAGTAAAGTTTATTTTCTGCTCATACAATAGCAGAGCAGAGATGGTCCTACCCAAAACATTAAATAAATGAAGACTTCCTCCATCACGTGGCTTGTCCCTCCTCTAGGTCTTGGAATCTTTGGCGTGTAAATTAAGGAAAATGTGACAAATGACATGTTGGTAGATCACATTCACTCACATTCCATGTACAGAATCCAGTGCCCCAGCCACACCTAACTACAAAGAGGGCTGGAAAATGTAGTCTAGGTGCCTGCCTACTTTCTTACTAAAGAGTGAGATCATTTATGATGGGACCTCATTGGACTCTTTCAAATTTACCATCCATTGCTTCTTAGCAGTCATCTAAGTACCAGCTTTTCTAAAGAGAAAAACATGGATATTGGGGAGCTTTTATAACAATAATTATAACTTAAATATTATAAGCTATACTTATAATTTTAATCTATTAGTTTTTATTTTTAAACAACTCAATTTTCAGATTAGTGAAATTTCCCAGAAAATTATGTATTCTTGAAAATTAAATAAATTAATTCTGCAGAACACTGAAGTTCTTTAAAATCCATTGAGTCTCCAGCCCTGGATGCTGTACTGGATTCATCTTCAAAACACTGATGACACATCCAGGACCCATAAAAGGAACTCTATACTTAGGAAAGAGAGAGAGAGAGAGAGAGGGAGAGAGAGTTGCCACATAACCTTTGCTCTTAAGCTTAAATAAAAACAATAACAAATTCTCCTCTACTAATTGAAGTCAGCAAACTTCTACCAGTTCATAACTAGCGTCCTTCAGGGCTTCAATTGGCTATTGCAATAATTTTACCATTTTATATACGTTAATGCTTTCTGACACAGATTTTGCAAATATCAAGGTATTCTCTGACAGTGAGGTTACATACATAAGATTTTTAAAATCACTGAGAAACTTCAAATCACAGTTTCATTTTGAGGGGAGATACATTACAAAATAGTAAAAATACAATAATCAATATGTGAGAAAAATTTAATGATATTTGTTAATGATACACAAACTTCTTGATCAAGCACCCTAAATATTACATTCCTCTCACACTGAGTACATGCGTTTTAGAAGTTGAAACACTAGTTTTAATTGTATAAGTTAAAGTCATTAATTCTGTTTCTCTTTAAACATTTTTAAAAGACAGACATACCGATTTTTATTTTCCTAGCATCGATGGCCTTTACATTTTGACATGTTTTTGCAATGGCTGGTACCTGTTGTTCCTTTCCATGTTTAGTGCTTCCTTCAAGATCTTTTGTAAGGCAGGCCTGGTGGTGACAAAATCTCTAAGCATTTGCTTGTCTGTAAAGGATTTTATTTCTCCTTCACTTACGAAACTTAGTTTGGCTGAATATAAAATTCTGGGTTGAAAATTCTTTAAGAATGTTGAACATTGGACCCCACTCTCTTCTGACTTGGAGAGTTTCTGCCGAGAGATCTGCTGTTAGTCTGATGGGTTTCCCTTTGTGTGTAACCGGACCTTTCTCTCTGGCTGCCCTTAACATTTTTTCCTTCATTTCAACTTTGGTGAATCTGACAATTATGTGTCTTGGAGTTGCTCTTCTTGAGGAGTATCTTTGTGGTGTTCTCTGTATTTCCTGAATTTGAATGTTGGCCTGCCTGACTAGGTTGGGGAAGTTCTCCTGGATGATATCCTGCAGACTGTTTTCCAACTTGGTTCCATTTTCCCAGTCACTTTCAGGCACCCCAATCAGACGTAGATTTGGTCTTTTTACATAATCCCATACTTCTTGGAGGCTTGTTCATTTCTTTTTACTCTTTTTTCTCTCTACACTTCTCTCCTTGCTTCATTTCATTCATTTGATCTTCAGTCACTGATACTCTTTCTTCCAGTTGATCGAGTCGGTTACTGAAGCTTGTGCATTTGTCACATAGTTCTTGTGTTATGGTTTTCATCTCTATCAGTTTTTTTAAGGTCTTCTCTGCATTGATTATTCTAGTTGTCCATTCATCCATTCTTTTTTCAAGGTTTTTAGTTTCTTTACGCTGGTTACGTACTTCCTCCTTTAGCTCTGAGAAGTTTGGTTGACTGACGCTTTCTTCTCTCAACTCGTCGTCATTCTCCATCTAGCTTTGTTCTGTTGCTGGCGATGACCTGCGTTCCTTTGGAGGGGTAGACGTGCTCTGATTTTTTGAATTTCCAGCTTTTCTGCCCTGCTTTTTTCCCATCTTTGTGGTTTTATCTGCCTTTGGCCTTTGATGATGGTGACGTACTGATGGGGTTTTGGTGTCGGTGTCCTTTCTGTTTGTTAGTTTTCCTTCTAACAGGACCCTCAGCTGTAGTTCTGTTGGAGTTTGCTTGAGGTCCACTCCAGACCCTGTTTGCCTGGGTATCAGCAGTGGAGGCTGCAGAAGATAGAATACTGCTAAACAGCGAGTGTTGCTGTCTGATTCTTGCTCTGGAAGCTTCGTCTCAGGGGTGTACCCCGCTGTGTGAGGTGTTGGTCTGTACCTAGTGGGGGATGTCTCCCAGTTAGGCTACTCAGGGGTTAGGAACCCACTTGAGCAGGCAGTCTGTCCCTTCTAAGATCTCAGCCTCGATGCTGGGAGAGCCACTGCTCTCTTCAAAGCTGTCAGACAGGGGCATTTACCTCTGCCGAGGTTTCTGCTGCTTTTTTGTTTAGCTATGCCCTGTCCCCAGAGAAGGAGTCTACAGAGGCAGGCTGGCCTCCTTGAGCTGTGGTTGGCTCCACCCAATTGGAGCTTCCAGGTGGCTTTACCTACTTAAGCCTCAGCAATGGCAGGCAGCCCTTCCCCAGCCTCGCTGCTGCCTTGCAGTTAGATCTCAGACTGCTGTGCTAGCAATGAGGGAGGCTCCATGGGCATGGGACCCTCTCAGGCCAGGTGTGGGATATAATCTCCTGGTATGCAGTTTGCTAAGACCCTTGGTAAAGTGCAGTATTAGGGTGGGAGTTACCCAGTTTTCCAGGTGTTGTGTGTCTCACTTTCCTTTGTCTAGGAAAAGGAATTCCCTTCTCCCTTGTGCTTCCCAGGTGAGGCGATGCCTTACCCTGCTTCAGCTCTTGCTGGTGGGACTGCACCCGTGGACCAGCACCAACTGTCCGACACACCCCAGTGAGATGAACCCGGTACCTCAGTTGAAAATGCAGAAATCACCCGTCTTCTGTGTCGCTCATGCTGGGAGCTGGAGGCTGGAACTGTTCCTATTTGGCCATCTTGGGCATGCCCCCATCGATTTCTATTTTAAAAATAATGAAGTAACCTCAAATGCTTTGAGGACCTATCAAAGTCCATTTGTTGTTTTCAGTTAGGAAATAATTTAAGTTTCTAATGCTTAGCCATGAGTTCTATACCCAGACTCATACAAAAGTTTTGATAAAATAATATTTCATTGAACACGGAATGAGAGATAAATTTCATAGTTTAGCTTCATACTTTTATAATTGAAACAAGCCTCGCATTATTGAAGTCAATAGACTCTATATTACCTTAACTTGAAAATCTGAAACTATTTGATATTTCAGACTGGATATGGGACTTTGTAAAACTGGATTAAGTCTAAATCACATTGAAAAATGCCTTCTATTAAAAAAAGAAAAAATGAACCTTAAGTGATTTATCTTTTTTCTTCTTTTATTTTTTACATGTAACTTATTTATTGATTATAAAACTCGGTTCAATTTTTTAAAAACATACCTGGACATTAGTCTTCTCATATGTAAAAGAATATATAGTCTGGCCTATTTAGTCTCAATGATCCCCTTTAATCCCACAAATTCATAATTTAATATTTATTTTTCTCCATGACCTTGAAAGTTATCTAAAGATCAGAAAATGTTTAAAATGTGTTTGTTTCCCCAAGTTCTAGCTTGATGGCATCAGATTTGGTGGTGATATGCCTATTTAAATATTGAACATGTTAATTTAGTTTATTTTATTTATTAAATTATTTCATAATTGTTGAGAAAAATTATGACCATATACTTGCATATAATTATGCACAGCTCCATATACATAGATTGTACAAGGTAAATGACTATAGAATGATTAAGATCATATTCATGCTAGTTTTAGTCATTTTCATTCAATAAAATATTTACTAAAAAGTACCAACCACGAAAAGAAAGAATCAAGCTACAATTTTTATTATATAAAACAAAGACCCCATAGCAATTAAAAGTAAATAATTAGTCCCTGAAAAACAAAGCCTGCTTCTTCTTACTTTTCCTATCAGCCATGGAATTGCCTTTATTTTCTATGTTAACTAACTCCCATCTACCCCTTTTTAATGGACACAAAATTTTACTATGAATATGTTAACAGAAGTCTTTATATGATCCATTTAGATTTCTCATTCATAGAGAGCATTTAGTCTTAGAGACCAGAATAAATGAATTTGGGAGTAATAATTCTCATATGTCATTATTGACTGTTTTTTGTTATTGATATACTAGGAACAATTAATACTTATATAAATTTAATATATCTATGATTGCTTTTGTATTTTCTTCTTTTTAACTTTGTAAAAGGAAGCTATTGATTCTGAGAGAAGGAAAGTAGTTTTAGTATTTTCAACTATATTTTGAAGCTATATATACACTTCACACTCTACATAAATGGAGAGGAAATGCTATTTAAGAATATTATCAAAAACATTGTATATAAATTTAATCTCACAAAGAGGTACAAGATTGGAATATGGTAATAGTTTCTTCTTCAGTTAACAGATAAATTGACTGAAAGTTTATTTGCAGTTGTTTTGCCTGAGCCAAATAAATAACGTCTATTTAGAGATGAAATCACAAGAGTAAAATCCGTGCTCTGAAGGGAGAGAAACCACAGAATGAAAGGAACATAGTGAACACGTTAGTAAAAGATCTGCCAACAGACTTTAAAAGACAAAACAAGAGAAAAAAACTGAAAAACTACAGGCAGACAGATGAAGGGTAGGTAAGAAATCACAATGGATTCAATGTGTTCTGTGATAATTGAGTTCTTTCCCTGAATTTTCCCCCTAGTTGGATGAGAATCTACTCATTCAAATTGATTATAACTTTGAGCAACTGCAAGAGCAGAGAGGCAGGTGCAAGTTATGAAAGAATCTGGTCTTTGAAATCACTATGCCATAGAATAGGAAATCCAGTGATTTTACAAAGGCTTGAATTGTCTTTCTTTAGGCTACCAAATAGTAAGCCAGCTGCATTTTGTACGGAGTAGTAATTGCTGAAAGCCTTGGCGACTGAGAAAACACCAACCTACAGTGATTTGGGGGTGTTGCCATGAGCAGATGAGCTAGCTGCTGAGTCCTGATAAAGTTGATTACATATTTTGCAATATAATATTGATGAAATAGGTTCTAAAAGCATTTGAAAATATCTACTTTAGCAGCAAAAACTATTCTAAAAACCTCCCAAATGAACTGAATTATGATTGGTTGAAAAAACTTATAACTTTTTCAGTTCAGTTCTCTTTATATTTTATTTGTAAATTGAAGCTAAATGATAGACTATACAGATTATTATGAATTACACAGATCCACAGGAATATTCAAATCCTGTCTCTCAATGATTTGATCATACTTGATATTTTAGGTGTTACATTTTATGATATTACTCATTTTTGCATTCCTGTCCTTTGCATTTCGTTTTATTCAGGTTCATTAGTCTAATGCTTTTCTTCATTTTCCGTTTCTTTTTTTTTTTTTTTGGCCAACTAACTCAGAGTCAAATTTGATGTCCAATAGTATTAATTTACTTGGACTGCCTGTATTTTAAATAATTGCTATCTTTATTCCTGGCTACCCTGTGTTATTTTATACTTAATTTCTAAGTTGTCTCTCATTTTCTTGTAATAAGAAAAGTTTATAAATTATTTCTTCCTCTACTAAAGTGATTGTATGAAACTCTGAGAACCAATATTTCCTCTAACATATACTTTTAAAAGTAAATCTATCTTGTATATAACCGAAGAGATACATCAATTGATCAGCAATGATTTGGAAGGGAAATGTGGCAGACAAAAGGAACAGAAAAATTAACTGTTATTTGGTGGCAACTAGCTTGATGTGTTCCAGGAATTTTATAAGGCCATTGTGCTAGACCTTATTGAGCAAGTGGAGAAAAGTATGTAAGTTTGGAAAATAATACTGGACCTATAGGATCTTATAGGTCATGGTAATTTGAGTTTCTTAGTTCGGTGATTGCTCACTGTTTATGCCCTTAAAAACGTTAAAATGCTTCCTTTAAAGAGGAAAAGTACATTGAATATACTTTTTTAAAATTGATTGATCAAAAATAAAATTTCAAACAAGTGCATAGGCTTTTAAAGTAAATATTTTAGAATAACTTGACAAACACCTAGATATTTACAGAATTCTAGAATTTTAACAGGATTGTTGAAAAGCCCAAGGCTTAATTCAGTTAGGGAGAGAATTATATCTCACAGCCAAGAGTGTTAAATACTGAGTCCTAAACTGGGGTATTAATGTAACCTTAGTTACTGATAGATGTAATTAATATAATCCCAATTCCAGGATGAAATCCTCTATATTCCAGAATATAGTTGTTCAGATGTGAAATTGATGAATGTTTTTTTCTGAGAGTTGAGTCGTCTGTAGCACTACTTTCTTCCAACATACTTGTACCTTCCAGGCATATTTGAAAATTTTAGTAAGTATATTTCTTCAAAGGATTGAATTCTGCCCTTTTAGAAATAGATCATGTCCCCTTCATGGGAAGCAACTACCCTGTTCTTTCCACAAATATATTTTCACTTATTTTTTAAAAACATTTCCAAGACCTAATTTTTAAAGCCACCTTGTTATCATTCTTCTTACTCAGAAATATTGCATTTGTTTACTATGTTAAGACCAAAAAAACTTTCTTATCAAGTTTTCTTAAAATGTGTATATTATACTCCATATATATTAGGTGTTCAACAAGTACTTATTAACATTGTTTAAATAGACTTTTTTTTTTTTATTACATGCATTTTCCAAATTGTGAACTCTGAAAACAGGCCATTAGTTCTATTGTATGTACTTTGAGGGTGTTGAGCACAAATTTCTGTTCTTATAATCCCAACAAATCTCATACCAATTTGTTATATCACAATAAAATTAATCTCAGAAGATTTGTTACATTTCTTTATGTCCAAATGGTGTCATGCACAAGGTCAAGTTTTACCTTTAGGCTACATTCAGCAAAAAAAAAAAAAAAAAAAGAATTTATAAAATATAGTACTCAGGAGAACAGATGTATGGTATTTTGTAAGACATCCAGAAACTTAGTATACTATTAAATTCCTCTCACAGATAATACCAGGAACTCTAATAATCTACAGAAGTCTTGTTTTTATTTAACAAACATCTATATAGCATTTACTTTGTGCCAGTCATTGTTCTAAGCTTAATAAATATCAACTCATTTGATCCTCATATACCTTCTGACATAGGTATCACTATTTTCTCCATTTTCCACACAAGAACATTGAACTCAAGAGAGGAAATTTTCTCAAGGTCACAACTAGTAAATATACAGTATAGGATTTAAGGACAGGAAAGCTGCCTCCAGAAATGTTCTCAACTGTTATGCTAGTCTCACTAACTCTAATTCTGCATCAAGAAGAGCCTGCCTTCAAATTTTGTATGTATTCACTAGATTGAATATTTAATGCATAAGAACAAGACATTGAATCGACAGCAAAGACCATACGAGGTTAAAGTCTGAACTGACAGGAATTTATTTGGCAAGGAAATTTGTTTTCTATCAAGTATCATTGGCACTCAGGATTAAAAGAAGGAAAGAGCTAATAGTAAAAAGTAATGTATGAATATTCTATGTCATTACCAAAAATATAAAAGAAACCTAGCAACCTCCTGTTAATGGTATGAAAGGATAAAGGTGCAGCAAGTGCTTCTGGCTTCCGTGTCAATTATGTAGCATTTATTACAAACCTATTCATAATTTTAATTTGATTAATCTTTGCCCTTTATGTAAATTAAATTAGCTTTAGGGAACCAAAACAAAATATTTTTATGTAGTGTTACTTTGATGCCTTACAGCTGAGACAAGGTATGGATGGAAATACTAGAGAGAGAGCAGAAAAGCTTTTTCAGTGTGTCTGGATAGTAAGTGTTTAAGTGTCAGCAAAAACACACGTCCTGTTCTTAGATTTTTCCATCAATTCGAAGCAAGCACTCTATTAGTTGCTGGGAAACAGAAATAAATTAAACACAACCTGTTTCCTTCAAGAATCTCTCAATCTGTTGAGGAAGGCAGGCAAAATACAAAAATAACATTTACAATACAATGTGATATACATTCTGTGCCCAATCCGTCACTTGTCAGATGGTACTAGTACAAATTCAGACAAAAGTTTAGCTTGATTCATATTTTATTTTAACAACATTGATTATTTTAAGCATATAATGAGTAATTAGTTTAAGTCAAGGTAAAAATAAGCAACTTGCTGTTGAACTAAGTAACTAAGAATACTCCTCATTTTAATATGTTAAACTCATTGTCAATTTAAAAAATTGCTTAGCTAAAAAAAAATCTGCCAGTATAAAAGGACAACAAAAGAGGATGGCAGAATTGAAGTCCTAGACCTAATTAGATGTCAACTGAAATTAAAGAAAAAAAATTAAAAATGAAAATGATGACAAAGCCAAGTGAAGCCAAAATGTGTGAATAGAGACTCTAGGAGTTCCTAGCAAAGAAGTACTAACTTGCTATTTAACACTTCTATCTGATAGCTGATAATAAACGATGAGCGATAGGACTAATGACAAGAACACACACACACACACCCCCCACACTCATTCCTGAAATAAAGGTAGGATAAATAAAGCAAAACTGAGAAACATAACATATCATAGATTTGCTGAATCAGTGTACACACACAAAAATTTGTTTTATTAGTTCTAGTGGCACACTTCCTAGATTTATTCTTCAGAAAAACTAGAAAGATGGATTTTTTATAATCTCTGGTACACCGTTATTTTGTTTATAGTCTAAACTATATAAATAAATATTGTAATAAGAAATAATTTATCTACATGGCTTATAAAAAGCATGGTTTATTTTTAAAAATATATAGATAAAAAATGCAAAGCCACTTACATGACTAGAAACAACTTAAGCACACAACATCTTTGAGTACTTGTCATGCTGTTATAATTTGAAGTTCTGTGCAGTCCTTAAACATTCAGACTTTCTGATCTTGCAAAGGTCTACATGCTTATCATAGTATATGAAGAATTTAATAAACATAAAAGTCACTGCTTCCTCCACCATATTGCACTTGATTGCAATCAGCATGTTACAGCCACAGTCTAATTATAAAACGTCAAATGTTTCATCAGCTTTTCTAGCATAGCTCTGTGCTGCATCTGTGGTCACTGGCCCATTGAACATAAATTTTAACTTCTTTTATGTTCAATTGGAATCTGAATTACACAGTTGATGCTAAACTATACCAGAATTAAAACTCCCTTGAAGATAACTTGTCTGATGAACTATTTTCAGGAACGTGATTTTCCAAACATTTCTTGCATTACTCATACCAATGAGTAATACTTTTGAAAAAGTAATTCTGCCTGCCTTAGAATTTCTAGAAATCTAAGGCATTAGAGAATATAATAAAAGTTACTTGAGGCCGGGCGCGGTGGCTCAAGCCTGTAATCCCAGCACTTTGGGAGGCCGAGACGGGTGGATCACGAGGTCAGGAGATCCAGACCATCCTGGCTAACCCGGTGAAACCCCGTCTCTACTAAAAAATACAAAAAACTAGCTGGGCGAGGTGGCGGGCGCCTGTAGTCCCAGCTACTTGGGAGGCTGAGGCAGGAGAATGGCGTGAACCCGGGAGGCGGAGCTTGCAGTGAGCTGAGATCCGGCCACTGCACTCCAGCCTGGGCGACAGAGCAAGACTCCGCCTCAAAAAAAAAAAAAAAAAAAACAGTTACTTGAGTTCATGTTCTTTATTGCTTTCAAAAATTATTATTTGAATAGACAAGAAATGGTTAACTGCGGGAGTGGATTTTTGCATTTATTAATAGAAAAGACATTGACTATTATGGAGAGTTTTCTTTTTCTCCTGTTGCCCTATTCTACATTTTTAGAGACAACTGTTTTTATAAATTAGTTATGAACGTATCCAATTCAGATATTCTCATATTTAATGTATGTATGGATAGATATAGATATATAGATAGATAATGTCAATTCATTTAACTAGCATTTACTGGCTGCCTATTGCATGCTGGATACTGGAGAAATAGCAAGAAAATCAATCAAGTCCCTGTATTTGGGGTGCTTTATGGGGGTGCTCATATCTACTTAGGTGGTTGGTTAGTGACTGTTGTTACTATGTGGCTGATATATTTGCTTTTCTTTCTTTTTCTTTTATTTTTCCTAAGTAATTTCAAGTTAAGTTTATCTCTTATAATCTGTATGGGTTTTATGTTTATATAGGAAATCTTTTGATTTGTCTATTACTTTTAAATAAAATTCTATTTTAAATTTTGTTTTGTTTAAACATTTGAATTTTTTTTTTTTTTGAGACGGAGTCTCGCTCTGTCACCCAGGCTGGAGTGCTGTGGCCGGATCTCAGCTCACTGCAAGCTCCGCCTCCCGGGTTCACGCCATTCTCCTGTCTCAGCCTCCCGGGTAGTTGGGACTACAGGCGCCGCCACGTCGCCCGGCTAGTTTTTTTTTTTTTTTTTTTTGTAGTTTTTAGTAGAGACGGGGTTTCACCGTGTTAGCCAGGATGGTCTCGATCTCCTGACCTCGTGATCCGCCCGTCTCGGCCTCCCAAAGTGCTGGGATTACAGGCTTGAGCCACCGCGCCCGGCCTAAACATTTGAATTTTTAAATTATATTTTAAACTTTTTATTTGATTTGTCTTTGATTCATCTTCATTATTTTCCTAGTAGATTTCCCTCCTTGTTTCTTTTTTGCCACCTGTGCTTTTGGTAGGTTTGAGGGTTTTGTTTTGTTTTGTTTTACCTTTTTTGCATCATACTAAGTTTGAAGTTGAATTTCTAGTTTTATTGCAATGCTTACTCTTGTATTTTTAGAATATGTATCTAAAACATCTAAAGTAATAAATATTGTTATCTGCCTTGCCCAAATTTAAAACTTACAGTCACATTGACTATTGTAATTACTGCCTGCTCTCATTCATGAAGCCTTATCTTGTGTTTTAGTTCATTTTTTGTTTCTGGTTACCATGAATCATCTTATTTTTACAGTCAATACTTATTTAGATAGAACATTTTCCTCATAGTATTTCATATCTTCAAGTGAAGCATAATTTTTGTTATCTTCTTTTTTTCCCTTGAGTCTTCCATAGGTTTACAGTTGGGAATTATCCCTGTAGTAGTTTATAATTTGCCCTTTGTGGAGGACCTGGATTTTATCTGTTGTAAATACATTTATTTGTTAATTTTCTCAAGAGTCCTATATTATGGCAATAAACAGAACAACTCTGACCCCCGACTTTGCACTATTAGTTTAGTACTGTCTCTCTATACACATTGTTCCTTATGACTCTAGGATGGCTGTTATTTCCCACGACTTCAGGGGAATACAAGCCAGTAGATAAAGGGCTTCCCTTCCAATTATCAAGAGCTTCACTTCTCTTACAGTGATTAGGAGAAGCTTGTTGTTGTCGAATATTACTTGCATTATCAGGTTTCTGAAGTAAATTGGTTGCTGGAAGTATTCTGTCTTAAATCAAAGTTTGATGTAAATAGAAATAAAATAATTAAATAATGGCATCTGGTTTTAGCTGTCCCTATAGTAGAATTGTACCAAATTTACAAACTGATAATTTGCTAAATCTGGGTTCCAGTTTCATTTCTACCACTATGTAACTCTGAAAACTTGATTGAGTTACTCAATGTTTCTGAGCACCATTTCTAGGAAATCAAAATTGTATCCAAAAATTTAGGGAAAAATGGAGAAACTTTCCCCAGTCTGATATAGTTACATGATAAAATCATATTGTCATAGAGTTTTATATGAGAGGAAGGTGGAAGTCATCTTGTGATAGTCTTTCATTTAGTAGATGAATATAGTGAAGTTCTATGAAGCTGAAGGATGTGCTCAAATGTTAGTGAAAAAGTCAGGACTAGCATTTTATCTTTTCTAAATTTTAATATGGTAGTCTTTCCTCTGTACTGTTGTTTCCCATCTCAAAGCCAATTCATCATAATGTGTACAAAATGTCAAACCTTCATTGAGCACTATTTGTCCCTCTAGAGCTAACCCCTTAATTGTTTTGTAAATGCATACATGCTTATAAGTAGCTACTGTGCAAATTACATGCAGTAAAATTCCAATTCCCTGTAAGAATTAAGTATGCAATTTTCAATTTGTGTTAAATGAAACTCTAGTATTCTATATGGCATTTCTTTAGTGGATTTATGTCTTATGGAAATAGTTATGACTTTTTTTTTTTTTTTTTTTTTTTTTTTTTGAGACAGGATCTCTCTCTGTTACCCAGGCTTGAATACACTGGTGTGATCATGGCTCACTGCAGTCTCAACCTCCCAGCCTTAGGTGATCCTCCCATCTCAGCCTTCTGAGTAGCTGGGACCACAGCTGGGAGCCACCACACCCAGTTAATTTTTTATTTTTATTAGTATTATTATTTTAGAGACCACGTTGCCCAGGCTGGTCTCAAACTCCTGGGCTCAAGCAATCCATTCACCTCGACCTCCCAAAATTCTGGGGTTACAAGCATGTATATGACATGAGTATTTCTGGATTTAGCTTCTCTATCTTCTTGTATCTCAGTCTCAACCATTCTTTAAAAGTTTACCTGTTTTAGTAGTATCCATCTAAAATCACAAAGAAAAAAACATTTTTATTACTGTCTTTTCTGCTAAAATATTTTACATCTTAAATCTTAATAATTAACTATATTTGAGTGACTACAGGGAATCATATTATAGGTCAGGCAAACTCTCTCCTGATTTTGAGAGTCTTGACTTGGCCTAAAACTTAAATTGGCATATGATAGTCAATTAACAGAAGAAAAACACACAAAATTAATATAAGTTTTATGTGACATAGAAGTCCCCATAATGACATGAAGACTCATTGAAGAAATAAAATACAAATGTTTTTATATTAGGTTGAACAAAGAGAGGCAATTCTGGACAAGGAACTAAATTATATGGGGAGGCTAAAGGAAAGTAAGAATCATTTTTAACAAGGTCTCTTTGTACACAATGCTCTTGGCTATGACTCCAGGTCAAAGAATATTTCTGTCCTTAAAGCAAGAAGAACATCTTTCTCATAGGAGTTTTTATCTCCTGTTTTCAGGAAGAAAAAGGAAGAATAGAATTTCCTTATTGTATCTGCTGTTTAACAAGTATCTTTAGCTCCAAATAATCTTTACTCCAAAGTGGCATATTTTGGAGGGCACATTCTGCCGCCCTTGAATAGTATCCTTTTACCTACTTCAGGTCAATCAATGCTTTCTTAATGACAATAAGGATATGACTTTTTCAACATAAATATTTAAATATGTGTCAGTTTTGGACGTGTGAACTATAGAAAGGCAAAAGAAAAGAAATATAAAAGGCAAAAACAAAAAAAAAAATCACCTGTAAACTTTTTGTCCAGGATCACTACATTCACTTTGGTTGCCTCTGTATTTATTTTTTATTTGTACAAAGGCTATACATATCTGTGAATTTGCATATGGGTTTTACACATCTACTAGTTTTCTGCATAATTATTTCTTAAATGGCAGCATGGTAAAAGTATTATTCAGAAGCTGCTCTTTTAATAATGGCCTGAGACTGTTTCCCACTTCTACATTATGACGGCATCTCCTATTAATATCTATAATGATCAGTATAGTTTATTATGTTATGCCTATTGTCTGTCTCACCTGCTAAAATGTAAGTTCTGAGAGGGCAGGGACCCAGTGCAGTCACTGCTGGCAAACTGTGGGCACTGAATAAATATTTGTATAATTAAATAACATGACTGACATATTAAGATAATTTGGGATTCAACCAACTTGTGTAAAGTAAAAGGGGAACTATGTTATTAATCGATAAGCACGTATTAGCTACAATCCCCCACAAGAAAAACTGTAGTTTTGCTGATATAGAATTTTGTTAACTCATTTAAATATATTAATAGCAAAATTAAGTACGTATTTTTAGGCACCAGGATTGTTGAAGTGGACTGTCCAAACAAAGTTACAGGTAACAGTTCCTTTGATGTCCATAATAGAGGACATGTGTTTTCATATTATCACTTGTTTATGGAAAACAGATTTTATTAAGTTCCCATATCCTGTATTTTCAGTTTTGATCATGATCTTAATATATATTTGTTACTGTCAACTTTATTAAGATGTTAGCCTACCTTTCTGAATATAAAGCTTAGCTATAATCCCATGTAGTTTTCTTACATTTTAATGTATTTGTTTCATTATGTACATTTAGGTTTCTAAACATGAATATTTTTGCAAGCAAATTTCCAGCATAAAGGAACAATACACCATTATGCAAAATGTTGAAGGTTCTCATTATCACTGAAGATATAGAATAAAATGTCAATGTGCTAAACAAATGATCACGGGTTTGACCATGAAATTTGTTCAAGGCAATTTGTTCAATTGACTTCTTATTTATGAGTTCATCCTCGATGTGTGCAGGTGCACATAAATTCTGGAAGCATGTATGAAGTACATAATGTGTGTTACATTTTTTAGAAAACCAGTTAGCCTATGGGAAACTTTTATTTTCATCCTTCCCTGAGAGGTGCCAATTCTGTCATTCAGTGTCTTTAAACATTTTATGGTTTCTAAAAAAGTTATACGACGCAAACCCTAAGCAATAATTTATGAAGAAAAGAAACATTCCCAGATTGCTGGAAAAGAGAATAGACAGTAAAAAAATAAAAGTATGCCTATCAACAAAGCATATAAGCATTGCAGGGGATATCTCTAAGATATAATACTGATCCCTTGGGTGAGGCCAGAGAGTAACTCTAAGTGCTGTTTTTGCAGAGCAGCCAGAAAATAACCATGAAAACAATCCTCAAATACCTGAATCAGCAGCAATTTTACTCCATGCTTCTGCAAATAACAGAGACTTTTAATAGCATTGTGAATCAACTTCTCCATCTACTGGCCGAAGGTCAAATTTTGATCTTTATTAGTTATATAAACCATGAATTTATTTGTATGTCTGTAGGCATACTTTTTGCATGATGGATGTATGATGAACTAAAGGAATAACTTACTCTCTTTAAATCATAATATATGACTCAAAGAATCAAAAAATTTTGAAAACAGTATTATTACATTACAGTATAAATTAAGCCGACAATTTATATTGTTTTTGAAAGCCATTAATTTCATTATTATCACGATTAAGTACAATTCTGAATATTTCTTAAAACATATTTCATTTGGCTATTGAGAAATTTTTAAATTTGCTGATATGTAGAAATGCAATATTGTTTTTATACGCAGTTTTGGTATTATACACTAGAGATCCATTAAGTCTTTGCTCCATCTGTTTTCAAAACAGCACCCAATTTGACAGATTGAGTTATTACTCAGGCTTTTAAACTATGACTTAGAAATCAGATAGGAAATTAATAGCAATCAAAAACGTATTGTTAGCCAGTATTTAGCAGCCTCAATGTAGTAAGGAAAGTTATCTGACAATCCAGAAATGGTACTGAATAAATGAGAACATAAGGCACTGATCCTCCCAGCAAAATCTTGGATCCTAAGAATTTTACAAGCCTAATAACCTAGCATGTCAATTATTTATATGTTTCTTTTACAAATTTCCTATGCATGTTAATATCTCACCTGCCTTAAATGACACATCCTTGCCCTTCTCACCGATCCCAAGTGTCTGAAACTATGAATCATTTGAAGACCTTAGCTACCAGATGGAAGTGCTCTTGCATTTCACACCAGTATTAGCTAATAGAAATGTGAGCATAATGCTTATTCTGACTTATCTTGATTATGTGAGCCAATCAAGATTTCTGATTCTTTCTTATAATTTAGAATTACTTTAAGTAGTAACTGTCTAGATAGACATAAAACAGTCCTGCAGGAGATTGTTATAGTAGATGTTTTCTGTATAAATTTTTTGCTTCTCTGGCCACAGTATGATTGCTAATTTACACAATGAGGTCTCCACAGCTAAGCCTTGTCTATCAATAGTCAACAGCTCATGTATCAAGTTTACCCTTCACCACAGCTCCCACATATGCTGTAAAGCTTATTTTTAGATAGGCAAAAAGCATCAGTTTATATTATTCTGCGTTTTTAAACTGCATCAGATTCAAATAGAAACTGTTTATTGTAAGAAGTGCATAATTTCAAAAATAAGAAAAATACATACACACATATACATATGATATCCATTTTCAGTATTATCTACATAACAGACCAGTTCTTTTCTCCTTAAATATTATTTTCTAATTCATGTTCATGTAATACACTTACACACTGGACTCCTCAGTCTGTGTCTGGTGAAAATTAAGTTCAATGAGAGTGTTACATAGTATGCACTGCTTTATGTAGTCCAAAATATTACAGCCATGACCTATGGGACACATCTTTCTCTCTCTCTAGGTCCCTTTTCTCCTCTGGTTTCCTGGGGCTCCTAGAGGTGTGTCATTGCACTCACAATCCATCCAGTATGCCATTTGAAGCTGCTCTTTTACACTGCTCCCACTTATCTCTGGGCTTCTGTTTTGTGTCATCTAAAAGCTGCTGCCACCGCCAAGCCCTGGCTTTCACCCAAGTCACCCAGGGATGCTTCCAATCACCATTTCTAGTTCTAGTTTTACTGCTGGAGTTTTACTCCAGAAATCTGAGATTTCCCTCTTAAAACTGCTCATGAAATCACCTCTGCATCATTCCACAGGATGCTGCTTGCCACAGATCACCAGCAAACACTTGTTGCTTCACGAATTCAGTGTTCACTTCATTATCTGACAGAATACCACTGTCCATACCCTTCTCATGGACCACAAAATGTCACACCATTGAGATTTAAAACATACACAATTCCTCTTTTGATTAGCATACCCATACTGTGAGAATGGTTGGGGGAGAGCAAAGCAAGTAACTGCCACAAACTGTGCACAGAACTATTTGTTGCATAAGGCTCTCAGATCCTGGTCCTGTGACTAGTTGATTTGTTATGCCAGAGTCCTTTCTCCCTAGGGATTTTCACACAGAAATCCTGAAGACCTCACCCCCATAGCTTTACTGGGTCCACCACCAATACAAGCCCACTAAGCATCTCCTCATTTGTGTCATCTCCAGATAGCTCTCTTGGAGTCTTTCTTTAAGGTTTTTCCTCAGTCCGCATGTAATTCAGCGGAAATGGATTTTGAAGAGATAGAGCGCCACCCTTGCATACTCAATGTCTGCTATAAATATAATTATTTTTATAAAGTTATAATTATTGTAGTCATGTGTAGCTGACATGTAGTTTCTAAGAGATGGGCTTTTCAAACTGAATAAACCAGAGGATGACCTATAAATATTACCACTATGGGGTAAAAAGATTTTAGAGGCCGGGCGCGGTGGCTCAAGCCTGTAATCCCAGCACTTTGGGAGGCCGAGACGGGCGGATCACTAGGTCAGCAGATCGAGACCACCCTGGCTAACACGGTGAAACCCCGTCTCTACTAAAAAATACAAAAAACGAGCCGGGCGAGGTGGCGGGCGCCTGTAGTCCCAGCTACTTGGGAGGCTGAGGCAGGAGAATGGCGTAAACCCGAGAGGCGGAGCTTGCAGTGAGCTGAGATCTGGCCACTGCACTCCAGCCTGGGCAACAGAGTGAGACTCCGTCTCAAAAAAAAAAAAAAAAAAAAAAAAAAAGATTTTAGAAACAAATTCTAATAAATGCTAAGATAGAAGAGAAATTAGTTACATGAGTAGAACAGTAGTGAAGGGGCTACTTTAGATTTGGGGCAGGGACAGAAAAATCTTTTCGAGAAAGTGTTTTTTTAGCCAAGTCCCCTTTAGTCAGTAAAGAGTGCAGCAATGATGTTGCATACAAAGGAAATAGTAAGTGAATATTTGTGGATGTAAAACAACCCTTGGTGGATTCAAGGAATTAAAATAATAGATAAGTGGCTAAAACAAAATAAGTAACAGGTCACAATGGAACAGGATGAAGTTGGTCCCTGGGCAGCAGGGAGAAAAGGATCAGTGGAGGTATACAACATAATAAAAGATACACTGTAAAGGGAAGAAAATAGAGATATTTTTAAGCATACTCACCTAATAATTTAAAAATATTAATAATGTCTTATAGTACAATGTAAAAACATGTTGTATTTTAACTGTGGAAGAGAGCTAAGAAAAGAAGTTCCAGTTTTGTATACTCAAGCTATGTTATAAAATAAATACAGTTCTGATTCATAAATGTATTAGGTCCTTCTCAATCTACTATTTGGCATATGACATTAAAATATTTGTTTACTGGACCCATTATTTAACTTTGTAAACTACCTAAAGAATACATCCAGTGATATTAGAGACAATTCTCTCACATGAGCATGAATTTTAGGTGAATATGCCAAAAAGATTTTGACATCTGTTTACCATTCTATCTATATAGATGATATAGATTGATAATGTAAAATAATGAAAAAGTAAGACCTGAGAAGGAAATGGCTAAGAGAAATAAAGATAAGTCATGAAAAAGAAAATATGTATTCTAAGCTTGTTTCAAATAGCTCCAACTCCTCAGTAAAGAAAAGCAAAATAAAACCGTGAGATAAAGTTTGTTTCAAAAAACAAGTTTTAAAAAGATTTTTTTCCATGATGGCAGGATTAGAGGAACACTCATATCCTGATGAATTGTAATTTGTTAAGCCATTTTTAGACAGCTAGCTCACAATATATGGCAAAAACTATAAAATATATTTTCCAACATTATTTATGCAAGATAAAAACAAAATGCACGCACAGATTTACACATGAAGACTTTCATTACTGTAGGTCCCTCAGGATTAGCTATCGACAGGAGGAGTGTTTTGGACATTTATAAACAGTTTCAGAAGAAAGGAAAAGTGGAGCAGATAGGGACTTGAAACAATTCAAGAGTTGTTGAAAGAAGATTTTGAAAAATCCAGGGCAGTGTTTGTGAAACGTGAACATGCCTAGGAATCACCTTGGGATCTTGTTAAAAGGTGGTTTCTGATTCAATAGGTCTGGGTGGAGTCTGAGCGTCTCTAACAAGCTCCCTGGTGATGCTGCTGCTGGATCTCCCTACACTTGGGTAGCACATTTCATGGGGGAGGGCTGTGACACTACTTCTTATGCCTACATGCCTTTTCCATATATATATATATGTAATGCATTTATATCTGTATATATAAACAGATATATAAATATATATCTATAATATATGATATAAATGTATATCTATCTATCTATCTATATTTTTTAAACTGAGTCTCTCTGTCATCCAGGTTGGAGTGCAGTGGTAATATCTCAGCTTACTGCAACCCCCGCCTCCCGGGCTCAAGTGATTCTCCTACCTCAGCCTCCTGAGTAGCTGGGATTACAGTCGTGCACCACCAGCCCTGGCTAATTTTTTGTATTTTTAGTTGAGACGGGGTTTCACCCTGTTGGTCAGGCTGGTCTCAAACTCCTGACCTCAAATGATCCACCCACCTCAGCCTCCCAAAGTGCTGGGATTAGAGGTATGAGCCACTGCACTTGGCCCATTTCCTATATTTTTTAATATATATGAAGTGTTATGTTTGTCAGACAGGGAAATATGAGTCAAACACGTTGTTTAGTTTTAAAATGATGAAACCATTGCCATGGAGTTTGTAAATGTAGACTGAGCTTTCTCCAGGTGTTGTCTGTGGTGACTGCATAGCTGTCATGCCCACACTCACACGTGAGCTTCTCCCTGGAGACAACTGCATTCATGAATGAGAAGCCATTTGCCTTATTGATGTTTTATCATTTGCGTTCACTTTCATTTATGTAAGAATGAGTAATGAAGAAAAGATAGCTCAGAAGTTTCAGAAATGCAATTTTTTCTTTCTTTTTTCTTTTTTAAGACAGGGTCAAGCTCTTACGCTGAGGCTGGAGTGCAGTGGTGAGATGTCAGCTCACTGCAACCTCTGCCTCTTGGGCTGGAGTGCTCCTCCCATCTCAGCCTCCCAAGTAGCTGGGATGACAGGTGCCCACCACAATGCCAAGTTAGCTTTTGTATTTTTTTGTAGAGGTGGGATTTTGCCACGTTGTCCAGGCTGATCTCGAACTCTTGTCCTCATGCAGTCTGCCTGCATCAGCCTCCCAAAGTGCTGGGAATATAGGCGTGAGCCATCATACCCGACCGGAAATGCAACTCTTTAAGTATCTTAGGGAAGCAGTCAAATGATTACTTGGAGCAAGGATTAAAGAAGTAAGACATTATAATGAGTGAAAGGATGTTTTAAATCACTACAATTTGTTCACACAAATTGATTCCCAAAGTTATACATAAAAATTGCCTTCAAGTTATAGCTAGAGTTCACATCCCCTTATTGACATCAACCCCTGAACAACGTGCTGACCATTTCCATTGTTGTATGGAGACTTTATTCTAAAACTTTTATATACAGCTTTGACATTCGAAGAGATTTTGGGAAGAAGAACGGAAACTTATAGTAAAAGGACTTACTATTTTACCTCATTGCTTTTAAGAAGGCCTCTTACAAGTCTTTATATGAACAATGATATTGCATCTCTGTGCTCAAAGAAAATGATTGGAAATGAATCAAAATTGGAGTCACAAACCAAAAATTGGAGTCGATCATATTCCTAAACTAAGGGCCTAAGTATTAGGGATTTTAATTTGGATTAACATGCAGATATCTTTTTAATGTTTCTAAGATTTTTGTCAGTAAATATTTGCAACTTCTGTTTTTCTGTTTTAGTTACCAAAAAAGATGAAGTCAATGTTCTCTCACTGAAGAGCAAGCATTACTAAAATGCCACGTTTAAAATCATTTTACATAAAAACTATTATTAAGATTTAATTTAAAATGATGTGTTTACTCGGAATTTTGCATAAATTGCCACGCTGGTTTGTCATAGTGCTTTGATCGTTTGTCTACTAGATACTATTCTCACAGACCGTACAGGCTGATAGATTTGTGAATTTAATCATCTTGTACAATACAAAACATATGGTCACGCGTTCACAGTAACTGAATTCAGATGTAGCAAATGCTGACAAAAAAGCCCCTGAGAATCTTGCATGACCTAGGAATTAAACCTAATCATCAAACAATGCTTGCAGACTCATCAAAGTACAATACTCTGCCACCAGGCCTCTTGACCTTTCAAGGAGGCATAGCCAAAAGGCACCTGAGGCTGCCAGGGAACATTTAAATGAAGATTCTGAAGAAGATTGAACCTAATGTTAGGAGATTATTTCTTTATTATCTAACACAAAGCAATTGTGTTGTGGTTTTTGAGGTTTTTTTCTTTTTTTTTTTTTTTCATTTTCAGAGTACTTTATTACCATTAGGAAATTACTACTCACAGCTTCTTGTGTGTTAAGTAAAAATCATCCTCATTTTACATAAGAAATCACAGAGATTAAGAGGGTTTTTTTTTTTTTTTTTTCATTTTCCATAACTAAAATGAAACCCTGTAAAGGGAGTCAACTGTGACTTCATTTTTTGTTTTTGTTTTTGAGATGCAGTTTTGCTTTTGTTGCCCAGGCTGGAGGGCAATGGCGCAATCTCCGCCCACCACAACCTCCGCCTCCTGGGTTCAAGCGATTCTCCTGCCTCAGCCTCCCAAGTAGCTGGGACTACAGGCATGCTCCTCCATGCCCGGCTAATTTTGTATTTGTAGTAGGGAAGGAGTTTCTCCATGTTGGTCAGGTTGGTCTCAAACTCCCAACCTCAGGTGATCCATCTCCCTCAGCCTCCCAAAGTGCTGGGATTACAGGCTTGAGCTACTGTGCCAGGCTCTTCGTTTTAATACTGTTTTTTAATACTATCTTTTGAATGATAACTTGATCATTTGTGAGGTGTTTTGCTTTTCTAAAGAAAATTTTCTTTTTGCTGGGTCTCAAAGCCATGGTACATGAAATGAATATGCTTCCTCTCATGTAGTCAGTACTGAAAATAGGCAGGCATACTTCAGTAATACCAAACAAGGAGACTCTGCAAGTACCATTCTCCAGACACATACAACATGAAATATCATACAGCCATGAAGGATCTGGTGGAAAGCTGGAATCTTGAGGAAGAAACATTTTTTGAAAATGATTTCTCTCTCTAAGTCAGTAAATGTTTGATATAATTCTGAGTACATGGCTGTAGTCTGAAAGTTTGGGTGCCCCTAAAATTAATATGTCAAAATCCTAATGATATCAGGAGGTCGGGTCTTTGGGAAAGTAATTAGGTCACTAAATTAATGAGAAAATCGTACCCCCCCCCCTTTTTTTTTTTTTTTTGAGACGGAGTCTCACTCTGTTGCCCAGGCTGGAGTGCAGTGGCACAATCTTGCCTCACTGCAACCTCCACCTCCTGGGTTCAAGAGATTGTGCTGTATCAGGCTCCTGAGTAGCTGGGATTACAGGCACCTGCACCATGCCCAGCTAATTTTTGTATTTTTAGAAGAGACTGAGGTTTCACCATGTTGGCCAGCCTGGTCTTGAACTCCTGACTTCAAGGGATCCACCCGCCTCAGCCTCCCAAAGTGCTGGGATTACAGGCGTGAGCCACAGCCCCCGGCCATCGTACCCTTTGAAAATAGGCCCAGGGGAGCTTGTTCATTGTTTCCACCAAGTGAGGAAACAGTGAGAACGTGAGGTCCATGAAGGAAGGAACAGGCCCTCACCAGACATCAAATCACACAGCAGCTTAATCTTGGGGTTCAGCCTCCAGAACTATGAGAAAAACATTTTGTTGTTTACAAGCTACCGAGTTTATGGCATTTTGTTATAGTAACTTGAAGAGAATACATAATCATCTATATCTACAGCATATTTTCTATCAGATTTTAATGGCACTAACTTAAAAATGCAAACTAGCATTATGAAATGTTGGCCAATATTAGTTACTATTTATGGAATGAATGTTTAAGTATATTTTAATGTTCAAGCAGTATTTAATAATCATCTTTATATATCATGTAATTCTGACAAGTAAATTAATAGGACTCATTAGATAAAAGAGTTTAGATTATTGAGATATTTTATTCTTCACTTATTTTTTGAATTCTCTACTACAAACTGTAAATAGAATTCTGACCACACTACTCCATTTTCTAACCTTTTTTACTTTCCATTCTCCTTTTGCTCTTATCTAGTAGTGAGCTTTGAAATGAAATAGCGAGCCCCAACTAGACATGTGATCATGTAAGTTTACAAAGTTAATATTTACAGACTTCAAAAGGTTATTTTACCTTTGCAAGGCTCTTGTATGGGTTGGAACCCCAAGAACCCGCCAGCAGACACAGGAGGTGGAGTGGAGCTCCAGAATGTTTTAATGAGCGCCTGGGCGCAGATGGGCTGAGGCCTAAAATGGTGTCAGTCCCAAGTGATGACGGGCCAGGGGTTTTATAGTCCTCTGTAAACAGGAAGTGTCCGAGTCCGAAGTGACTGCTACGCAGTACCTTGACCGCCTCCCTCTCCATCTGCAGCGGGTAAGTGTCTTCCAGCCAGCTTTCTTCCTGCTTCTGCTATCTTGCATATGCAGGCTACTGTAAGTAGCCTTGCCCCTTGGGGCAGGGCCTGAGGTGGGAGGAGTTATTCGTTCCCTTAAGCTTTCAGGCCCCTGGGAGAAGCTTTCACCTTTGAAATGCCTGAGGAAAAAACTATCTTTTTAAAATGTTACAGATTTCAACATTTTCTGCATGATTTTGATTTGATTCCACACTGAAAATGTTTTCTACAGGAAACTGTAAAGCGGTTAGATCAAATGCTTTTTCCAACTAGGCTGACATTTGACTTTAAATATACATATATGTGTGTGTATATGTATATATAGTACATTAATTATACTTCTCTTTATCTTTCCATAACTCCACTCTGTAGTTTATTAACTGTGAAATGGCATGGAAATGAGAGGTAGGCCATTATTTGTATCTTCTAGGAAAACACAATCAAGTTGTGGAGCCATGACTGATACACAATCAAAAAGAAAGGACACTTTAGGAAGTGTGTGCCTTGGGGTTGGGGGGAAGCCTCAGTTGATCTCATTGGGAAGGAGGGAAGCTTTTCTAGGTAGCTTTAAAGATCATGATCTGGGATTGGACAAGCTCTGAAGTTTCCTATTGCAACTAACCATTATGTACTTGTTATATATACTTGTAATATGTAAGTACTTATTATATACTTGTTTTCCTGTAATCAACTCAAGAGAATGTGTCCATTCCCATAGACTCACTCTTAAGTGCCATTATCATAAAGCTGCTTTGTGTTCAAAATACTTTTATTACTAGGAACAATATTTATAAGATGGGTTTGATTTTTAGTTAGCTATTATAACTTTCCTATTATAACCTAACTCCCCAGCCTACGTATCTTCTATTTCTTCCCAATCTTGCATATTCTAGCAATTTAAAATTATCACAGCGAAATTTTAATTTGGAAAAGTAGAAAGACAATAGTTACCCTCACTGCTTATCTGTAGGTAATGTGCCTACAGCAAGATAGAAAACTATGTTGAGTCTCAGAAGGAGCAATGCAGCCTACAAATGATTCAGTAGTGACTAGAGATTTGTTTCTATTACTGGCATTAGAATGCATTTCAAACTGTGAGTCCTACCTCTTTCCAATTATTTTCTCTATATTTTTTCCTTCCTGCACTCTATCTTCCTTTTGATTTCCTAAATCTGCTTCTTCAATTTGGGAGGCAGCCTACACCAATGGTTAAATATTTGTTAGTAAATGTCATGGTGTGAAGAGTAGCATTTTAAAGTTATAGTAATCTGTTTATGAATACAAGATTAGAAGAAAAGTCAATTTACTTCAAGATACTTGTTTTCCTGTAATCAATTGGAGAGAGTATGTCCATTCTCATAGCCTCACTCTTAAGTGCCATTATCATATAGCTGATTTGTATTCAAAATACTTTTATTGCTAGGAACAATATTTTAAAGATGGATTTTGATTTTTAGTATGAAGAACCTACATTTCATCTTTTACAAAGGTATCTTCTAAAAATTTTCTAAATCTAGTTTCATCATCCCAAAAATATCTCATAAGATTTTAAATATTTTTTATGGTTAGATTGTTGCATCAACATGCTATCAGATCCTAAGCTATGTTTGCTAGCTCTTCTCCTCAGGTACATTAAATTAATTGAGCATATTGTGGCCTTTGCAGCATGATGTTTTGCTAGTAAATGATTCATGTTGCGTCCCAACCACAGTGAACAGCAAACTTGCACCAGAAACAGATGGAGGAATGATCTTGGCCATTTGTGGCAACCTCAGGTTCATCTAGGAAAAACTGAAGTTCATTTAAAATTGACCTCAATATGCTGTTGGCCAGATTTGATTCACCTCAGGTGCATGGTTCTACTGAGAAAGTAATCAGCACCAGCAGATGGCCCTCTCTAGGTTCACTTTCCTAGGCAATTAAAAATCTGTTGCTAAGACATATAACTATGAAATATTTGATATCTTTATGTGGCAGTACTTCCCCTCAATTTATGTGTCATGAATTTTTTTCAAGAAATTTCTAACAAAAATAAAAATCTGGGTTTTGAAATATAAGTTAAGCAAATGTAATCCCCCTTCTCTTTGTGCTGAACTACTTTCCTGCGGTACATAATTTTCCCCTGGTTACTCAGATTTTATTCTCATTAAAAAAAAAAAAAAAAAAAAAAAGCCAGCAAACCTTTCCCTGACTTTTCCATATCAAACTGTAGTTTTATGCTATATTAAGTGATGATGTATTACTGTACTTTTATTTAAATATAATAATGCTGCCAATCTGGTAGTGAGGAATATATTATGAGCTGTATTTTTAATTTACAGTCACTGATCCAACAGAAACTTTCTCTTATTCTCATGATCATGAACAGAATTTTATGAGCAGATGCCCAGACCAAGTGGCAAAGTTAAACAGGGTCCATTTATATAACAGAATTTAAGAAGTCTAATTCGTGCCAAGTAGATTACTTGAGTAGATGGGGTAATGTGTCAAATGGGCAATTAACTATTTTATGAGCAATTTTTTTCAATGAAAACTTTTTTTCTGTGCAAAAGCAATGAAACATAGAATTATTTCTAAGTCAGACAAAGAATGTAGATTTATATACTATTTCTACAAATAATAAAAAAATACAGGAATATGAATGACCATATGAATACAACTGAAATTATTTGATCACCTCAGTAAACTATTCGAGTAGTTGTTTTAAAACAACAATAAAAAAAAGATTCTTAAAATCGGATTTAGGTTAGAAAGCAGTTATTTTTGGAAATTGCCATACATGTTCCTTCTTTATTTAGCCACCATTTGTTGAGTACCTATCAGGGCCAGCTTTTGTCCATGTGGTAACTTTGTGAAAGCTAGATTAAGGCGCAACTCCGGGAAGACACAGTCTGCACAAGGGAACAGTGCTTGCAAGCAGTGCATGTGCTGGAATTCAACCATCATTCACCCTCTTGAAGAGATACTCTTTTCACTGAACAAATGGTACAATGCATGAGATGATCCTTGGCACCTACTGTATCTAGACACTGGAAGGTTAATGGTGAGCAAACCAGTTATTATCCAAGCTCTTTGAGGACATGCAGATGTATAAAAAGGCACACATTAAAGAAATAATCATACAAATAAACACACAGTTACAAAGATGTGTTAGATGCTTTGAAAGAAAATATACTCGGAGAATAATACTAGAAACGTTTCATTCATGATGAAAGATCAAGGTAGTCTTCTCTGAGGATGTGATGCTGAAGCTGACATTTCAAGCATGAGTAGGAGTCAAGTGTAGAGAGGAGAATCTTCTAAAAAGAGAGAACAGCATGTTATGACCTTTAGGTTGAAAACTTTCCCATATTGAAGGAACTTAAAGGAAGTTTCAGTGCCTGGAGTGTAATGAACAAGGCTGGAGTTTTGTTAAGCACGGTCAAAATCACTCCAGATCATGTAGTGTGTGTTAAGAACTTTAGATTTTATCCTAAAGTCAAAGGCCAGACGCTGAAGGGTGGTAGGGAGGAAGTAATACAATCATACATGCACTGAAATAAAATCTCCCTAGCTCTTGTGTGCAAAGTGGATTGAAGGAAGGAAAGACAACATGCAAGGAGACAGTGAAGAGATCTGCAGAAGTATAGGTGAGAAATGATGGTGATTGGTCTAAGAAGCTGGCAGGAGTGATGGACAGAGGTTAGAAATGAACTCCATTGACCTTTGTGATGGACTGGAGTTGTCACAGTAGATGCCTCAATGTGAGTTATTAGCAGCTGGATGAGTAAAGGTACTATTTAAGGAGAAATGTTTTACTGGAGGAGGGGAAGACTTGGATAACAGATGTTCTCTTCATGGAGATGTTTGTGAGATGTGCTCAAAGATACATCAATAGCCAGTTGCACGCGTGTGTGTGTGTGTGTGTGTGTGTGTGTGGCCTTTTGGGGGGGGGGGGCTGTTACTAGGGATATTAGAGTGAATGTTGTTAACTCCTGCATGAAATTCCAAGTTATGGGCATGGATGAATGTACCTATGATATAATAGTAAGCCAAAAGAAAATCAATAAAAATGCTGATAAGTCATAATCTTAGAGGACTGAAAAAAAAAAAAAAAAATAGCAGAAAGCGATAGCATAGAGCCCAGGAGCATAAACAGGTTTCAGCAGATCTGTTGCATTGAACGCAGCTGTGGAGTCACATAAAAGTCCATTGGATTTGCCGAATGTGGGCCTTACAAGATCTTAGAGTAGTGAAGAAATGTGTATAATGGTTATACACATTTCTTAGGAAACTAAGAGCACATGTTAACTGGTAAATGAGGGTAACTTTGACAGTCCATGTAGCAAGAAAAGTTTTGTTGCATTCGAAGAAACGAAGAGAACAGAAAAGAAAATGGATGGTGTTAGCAACTGCTGCAGCTAAGAGAAATGTGGTCCTGAAGAGGATTAGAAACACTAATACAAACATCATACCTATTATAGGGATATATAAATTTATATACTATAAACACATGTATAGTCATAAATAAGTATGCCTGTATATACATATATATAAAGAAACAGAGGGCACATAGGCTGGGGAGTGGTATTTTTAAAAGCTTTAGAGCTTGTCCAAAGTATCAGAGATTTTATATATATATGTATATACATATATATACACGTGTGTATATATATATGTGTGTGTGTATATATATATACACGTGTATATATATATATACACACACACACGTGTATATATATATATTCAGGCACACACACACGTATATATAATGCCTTAATGCATATTTGAACATTGAGGGGAAAGATCTAGTATGGAGAGGTATGTTTAAATGCAAGTGAAAGTTGTAATAATCAATGGAGGGACATCCTTGAATCTTTGGTAAAGGAACATTTAGAGACAATATGAAAAGCCAGGCTTTTGTCACAAAGAGGGATGCTTCTTCTGTTTTTTTCTATTTTTAATTTTAGTTTGAAATTTTTCAAAATGAGGATAGATGAAAACATAGAGCAATGGTCTCTTATATAACCACTGTAGATATTTACCAATTGGTTGCATTTTGCCACATTTGATTTATATAGATGTGCATATATATGAATACCTTTATGAATGTATGTATATTTTTTCTTAATCCACTTGGAATTAAGTTACAGGAATCATGACTCTTCATCTCTGAAACTTCAGCGTTGTTTTTCCAAAATTAAAATATATTTTGGAAAAACATACAAAAAATATTTAGGCTCTGTTTGTTTTAGTGGAGGAAAGAAAGAGAGGGCAATTATAAGCAGTGGTTGGTGGTGAATACTCATTGGCAGTACAATGAGAGACCAATTTGCTGATGGAATGAAGCAACATCATTCAGTGAGAATTAGGGTAGGGAGGTTTGATCCAAGATCTTAGAAGAGTCAAGAAAAGTATATAATAGGGAGGTTAGATCCAAGATCTTAGAAGATTCAAGAAAAGGATATAATAGGTATTAAGGGAAACTAAGAGCACGTGTTAACTGGTAAAAGTATGTAACACTGACGGGCAATGTAGAATGCCCCATAGAAGCTGGTAATAATCACTTTAAAGAATAGAAAAATGTGATTGCTTAGCAAGTGAGTTGGAAGGATACCAGAATATGATCAGAGTGCTATGCTTGAATTTGTGTAGCACTTGTAATGATAAGTCAGTAAAGAATGAGGTAAAGATGTTCTAGAAAAAAGAAATAGCATATAAATATCTGTGAATACAAGAAAACTCATGACTAATTCAAGGAGTTAAAATAATAGATAAGTGGTTAAAGTGAAGTGGGAAAACAGGGCACAGTAGAACTTGATTAAGTTGGTTCATGGGCACTAGGGATAAGAGCCTCAATGAAGCTGTACAACATAATGAGAATATATACCATAGTTGGGAGAAAATATAAACATATTTGTAACTCTAATAATTTTTAAATAATACTTTGTAGTAAAATGTATTATACTATGATCAGAGAGTGGTGTTAGAATTTGTGAAGCTCCCCATGGTGACAATATCTAGCATGCCACTCTGGGTATGGAAGGAAGGTACACAGTGGGAAAGGATTGCTTGAGATAAGATGACAAAACTGAAGAGCCAAGTGGTAAGACTGATTCCTTAAAGGGAAATCAATATTATCTATCAAATCAGCAATAATGGGGTGACAGTAGAACTATGGATCTTCATAGGATGCCAGAAACTTCTAGAGCATTAATATAAGGAGGATATTACAGTATCATTGCTTCCTGGTACATCTCTGAAAAAAACTATTAAATAAAGAATAAAAGAGGGGACATTTATTTATTTATTCACTCATTTATAAAATAAAGGAATGTCAGTGTCATGAGGAAACCTGCAAACATGGTCATTCACTAGGAAAAAGAGAAAAATAGCTGCAGAGAGAGAAAAACGTCAAAATGTCAAGTTTCAAACAAGATCAGAAGGCAGAAAGATTAGCTTAAAAAGATCTTGTGGCTATAGATAATTTTGCATTCTGATTGGAATATATTTTCCGGCTGTTTTTCTTTTCATTTAAGGTGTTTAAAATCAGTGGCTAACAAGTAATCAAGTACATCAGCTTTTCAGACTTCTGACATAATCCTACAAAAAGAATTAGTAAATATTGAGATGTCAAGAATGGATTTTTAAGCTATGCTGAGTAATTAAGCATGACCGTGTTTAAATTCTGCGGGCTCTAGACAAAGCTCTATATACAGGAACGCATTAAAGATAATCAATGTTGAACACCATATTTTGTGCAATACTGCGATAGGTGACCATGGAGAATAGAGTAGTCATGCCATTTAGAAGACATGTCTGGCAGCTCAGAGCCAGATAAATCACTTCTACTAAAAGTGTCCTGGTGAAAGTTTTATGTACATTTCCCACCTTGCCCTGGTGAACTATCTGCACAGGTCTGACTTTACTAACATTGTAGATTTCATATAAATTGCAGGATTATTTATTTGGATCTATTCAAATGAATTTATAACTTCATATAATTTTAAGAAATGTTTCTCAAAATTTCTTAACTTTTTAGAAATCACTCTGTCCCCTCTAGCCTTAGGTGCAACAAAGTCAATTAACATTTACCAGATTTTCATATTCTGAATGCCTCATTTTTAGGTATACATAGTATATACATAATAGTTTATACATATAATATATATACATATAATATATAATACATATAATATAAATACATAGTTTATACATAATAAACTATGGTTTATTACTTTAATCTGTGATTCTTTCCATTATTTTTATGATATACTGTACAAACATAGATAACTGTAAATCAAAGTTTACCTTCATCCTACTGTGTAGATAGTAGGTAAATAAAAGTAATCTATGCTAGATAAGGTTCTAAAAAAACAAGCAAATGGTATTTAACAAAGCTTGAATTATAGTTCCTTTTCTCAGAAGTGATTTCTTCAAAGTAACCTCAAGTTTCTTATTTCCCTACAAGTCTTCAACACTTTGCGTAACATATTAGTTGCTTGTATATTTCTAGGAAGTATAGTCATGTATTTATTATGTACAGATCATAGAAAGGAAAGGTTTCTTTACATTAAACTTTGAAAATCAATCAAGCAAAATCTTCCAGGCTAACCAGCATCTGTTGAGAGCCATCTGTAGCCGTAAATTCAGAAAGGTAAGCCTCAATGGAAATTGCTCATTTAAAAAAATTCCAAAGATCTTTGGTTAAAGGCAAACAACACAAAAACAAACAGACACAGTTACACGTGTCTATTTAAAAAACAGGGTATAAATTAGAAATTATAGCAGTAATTTTTTTCAGTTACAAAAATCACATATCTATGCCTGATCTACTCATATTAATTATTAGAGAGAATTTCATTGAAATTGCTTGTAGAATTTCACTTTACACAGCATAAGGAACTTCAGGGAATGGAAGTTTATGAGAGGATCTAGTGATAATGAAGGATAAACAGGGAGTTGATTATCTGGAGCATGAAACAAGATGATGACCATATGGCCAACTGAATAACTTTTCAAATGGGACTGACTACTCTTGAGAAGTATAAAAATATTTTCACTCGTGTTCATTGCTGTTGAATTTCTCTTTCAAACAAAAAACAGACCACTTGGAGCTCTGAGATATGACGAATGATAAAAATAAAGTTAATGGGGTAATCCACTCTTTAGATTTTCCCATCTCTACAATTATTTGCTCATACATTTAATCAAAATATTTATAGGACTAAATTTCAGATATAGTCATACTTAAGATAAATAGGAATAACTGTATATTTTCATTAGGATGTATATTATGGATTTTTTTTAAAAAGTGTTCATAATTCAGAAAGTAAAAACCATCTGAAATGGAATATTATGCTTTTTAAATGAAGATTTTAATATACTTTATTAGTTACCTTTTCTAGTTACTATCAAAAGCTAGAACTTAATACAAATATGGAGCATTACCTTACCCTTGTTACTATAGTAGTAATAGGTTTTTCCTCGTTTGATCCTCAGTACCCTATAACATAGATGAGCTAGGTATTTCTCTTTTCAGTTACATGTCCCAACAATCAAATTCTGTTTAAGTACTTGGAGAAATGGCTAGGAATATTTATAGGTTTCCAAATGATTGAGTTTTCATTCTTCTCATAATTATTGTATAATTGTTCTGTAAACTGTAGCGTGTTATGCAAATGTTACCTATATTATTAGTTAGGCTCTTCCAGAATGCATCTTCTAGGAAAAGATGAAATATATATGTGTTAGTTTATATTGATAGGTCATCAAGGAACATGACTTATATTGAGCTTCATGTAGAGAGTTCATTAATATTCAAGTGCTCACCTTATCAACCTGTGCAGAGTCTGTAGCTCTTCCTGCCAAAGACAATTCCAAAGACGTTAAGGAAAATCTGGACTGTATGTCTTCAGAGATTTTCAAAATACAGTTCCAAACAACTTTAACATTTTAAGGCATAATGATTTGTGTTTCTAAATTTTTCTGTAACCTTTGGTTATCTCTTCATTGATTGTGCCATCTTTATTTTATGCTTAATTTGTATTGGATTTTACTGGCCACTGTATATTTTATATGCTTTCTCTCAGTTAATTCCCCCAGCAACCAATTATGATATTATGAGATGATAGATAAATCTATCATCAAGGAATAGCTCTTGCAACTTTATTAAAGTGGAAACTGAAACTCAGAGAAGTAGAAAGTTAATTGTCCGTTGCCACACAGTTAATAAGAAGTAGACTTGAAGCAGAAACCAGCTATTTTATTTTAATTCAAACTCCTCTTCTTTTCCCACCACATCATAGCTGTTCTCAAAAGACTTATCAGTGTCTTTGGGAGAGAAACACATTCAATCACTTACTATGTAATTTTGCGAATGAGAGAATGACCCATATGACAAGTTAAAAATGCAAATATATTTCCTTTAAAACATAATTGTAAACTGTTTTACTATTTTATGAGACGTATATTATGAATGGGAATTGGAATCCTGGTGCCTGAAAGTATGTCAGGGGTATCAATTGTGATATTCATGTCTAAAAGAAAAAATTCAAATATGCATGGGCACACGTACTTAAACATTCTCTTCTAATGATACTAATTTTTGAATCTCTTACAAAAATAAATCATTGTCAAGAAAAATGGTGCCAATGCAGACATACTCCGCTAGTTTTCTTCTTGCTAACGAGCACATGCTGCTTCATAGGAGTGAAGTTACACGCAACTTCAAGTAGATCAGTGGGATCCAAGAATAACATAAAGCTTCAGAGAAAGAGAAATGAAAAAAAAAATAGCATGTATACTAACAAGAACACACTGCATTAAAAAAATAAATTCTGTTTTAAAATTCACAAACTAGAATAAGATAAACAAAATTAAATAAACAGTCTCCTGTCATCATAAAAGACCCAGAATACACTTTCCTTATAAATACAAATATTGTGTTCATAATACGGCTTGAGCATGAAAATAGAGGATTATGGTAAAAGGTGAAAATTACCTTTAAAAATTCTATATGACATTATTGGCCAGGCATGGTGGCTCACGCCTGTAATCCCAACACTTTGGGAGGCCGAGGTGGGTGGATCACGAGGTCAGGAGATTTGAGACCAGCCTGACCAACATGGTGAAACCCCGTCTCTACTAAAAAAATACAATAATTAGCCAGGCGTGGTGGTGCATGCCTGTAATCCCAGCTGCTCTGGAGGGTGAGGCAGGAGAATCACTGGAACCCAGGAGGCAGAGGTTGCAGTGAGCCGAGATCACATCACTGCACTCCAGCCTGGGTGACAGAGCAAGACTCTGGCTCAAAAAACAAACAAACAAAAAAAATTAAATGATTAAATATATTCTCCCATCAATAAATAATATTCTCAGCAATTAGAGCTTGGTAACCAAACACATAAGAAGAAGAAGCCAAATCATCTGATCTGAAATAAAGGTCATAGTAAATAATTTGTAATATCAATATACATCAATTTTGATATAATCGGATTCACCTTCCTGCCAGTGTTTTTGTTGTGTCCTACAAAGCAAGTATTGATGTTGATCTTCCTTAAAATCTGAGCTTTTACAAACCAATTGCCTGTTTATATCTTCTTTGTCTCCAAGATGGTGTGTTATTTCAAACATGTTCACATTTATTTAATTTGTTCATAATCCACATTAATTTTTTTACATTTGAATACAAATAAGGTGAATTACCTCAATTTATGAAATTCATGCCTCTATCATGGTTTGTTAGATGTTTGATTGTATCACACTGGGTCTCTGTATTTACTTCCCCATGTTAGAGAAGGGGACAAGCCATTCTGAACAGAGCATAGGTGTAGGAATCAGAACTCCGGGGTTCCAGACATGGCTCTACCAGTAGTGTGTGTCCCAGGGAAAGATATTCCATCTCATTGTGCCTCATTTTTCTTGTCTCTAAAGTAAATCTTCAAAGGATTACATAAGTTGTTCTCAATTCTGGCTGTATAATTACCTGACAAACTTTTAAAACCTCCTGGTACATAGTCTCCATTACAAATATATTAAATCAGAATTTGGGGGAGTAGTGCAATGATATTTTTAAAGATCTTCGTAGTTGATTCTATGTGCAGAATTCATTAAGAAAGACTATTTTTAGGTACGGAGACCCGTTAGCTGTTGGTGGTCTTGAATGAGGTTTAACCAGGACGACAAGACTTCTCAGTACCAAAGGCATAAATAACAATTTAGAAGATGCTATGCATATGGGCAAAAATGTTGTGTCATGTATAGCACACTCCAACCAAAAGAAGTCTTTGTTAAAACAAAATTTAGTGAAAGTTGTTGCTTATCTGCTTAGAGCAAAGAGGTAATTGTAATGAGTCTTTATAAAATCTATGAGAAAATCCATGTAAATATGAAGAATACAGTTTGGTAATAAAATTATTATCAAATATAGAAATAACTATATATGACCATATGTGGCCTGCAAATGGAGCAAAAATTCTATTTATTTTTAGTAAGTTTTTCAAGTTGCTGTCATGATATAAAATATGAAATAAGAAACATTTTTGAGGCTAAATCCAATGATTCTGTTTTTTTGGTTTTTTTTCAGTAAATACCTCCTTATAGTTTCTGAAATATATTTTTTCACATTTGATGAGAACACTATTAGCAACCGTCTGGAAAGTATCTGCAATATACAAGCCAACCCTAATTAGTTTTAAGCCTCTGAGCCTTATTTTTAATTTGGTGAAATCCATGAAAAGATTCCAGGGACCATTTGAAAATGTATTAAAAAGACTAAAAGCTCCAAAATATCAAGATGGTCTTACTAAAGTTTTTTGTTTGTTTGTTTTGTTTTGTTTTGTTTTTCTGAGATGGAGTCTCACTCTGTTGCCAGGCTGGAGTGCAGTGGTGCAATCTCAGCTCATTGCAACCTCCACCTCCCAAGTTCAAGAGATTCTCCTGCCTTAGCCTAAAGTTTTAAAATTTTATTTAGTTGTTCCCTTTATATATAGATTGGCATATATACACTTGAGACTAAATATCCACATGCAGATGATGATAATGGTGGTGCTGGTAGTCATAACAATGGTGATGCTAGTGTTGGTAATGCTGGTGAAGATGGTGATGGTGATGATGGTAATGTTGATGGTGATATGATAATGATGATGGTGGAGGTGGTGGTAACAATGGTGATGCTGGTGATGGTCATGTTGATGAAGCTGGTGATGGTGGTGATGGTAACAGTGATGGTGATATAATAGTGATGATGGTGATGATGGTAGTGATGATGGTGATGGTCAAGAAGATGAGAATGCCTCTTAACTTTTGCTTTGTCAGTTACAGGCCAAAACATAAAAAGAGACATATCAGCTGCAACAGTAGTAAACCTAGTTATGCCTACAAATATTTTCGATGTCGTGTAACTTTTGTGATGTTTTTAAACATGTGTAAAACTGTACTTTTGTACTAAGGATATGATAGTATATCATACCCCAAAAGACCATGAAGTGATCAGATCTCTTTTGAAGTATTATTTGAGAATAACAATTTAGCAAATAGAATGCATAAACTTCAGAAATCAGTGGAAATATTCCTCTCTTAAGTTAGTTTATGTTTTGGAATTGTGTCAGTGTTATCTTGGTATGTTATTCCTAGTCCCAGCTTGAACCTAATACTTGGAGGATAAGTAAATGGGAAGAAGTAGTTGACTTGTCATGTAGGACTGAAGAAGTAAGCAATGGGATTGGATTCAAAAGAACCAAGAAGCTGGGATTAGCCGTAAGAGAGAACATTCTCCCCGTCTGAGAGCCCCAGTCTAAGGTTAGCTGGAGGAAGAAGAGGACTATTACAAGAGATATTCAACCAGAGGCTTCACCTATTTGTGATGTTTAAAGAGATTCCTGCCACAGCTGAAAAGTTATTTTAGACAACTTCTAAGGTCTCTTTCATTTCTATAATCTATGGTTAATGATAGAAGCCTAATCTTTTGGGTAGGATGCTTCAACTATATAAAAATAAATGTCATAGTGATATAGTTTGACACTTTCTTTGATATATTGCAATAACTCTGACTTCTCTTTTTCTAATACTTTGTGTTTGATGTTGGAAGATAGAACAGAGCCTTAGGTTTCACTTTTGGGTTTTTTTTTTTTTTTTTTTTTTTAAGGCCTTGATAATATTTCAGGATAGAAAGGTGCCTAACCAGATATTAGTCATTTTGACTAATACATATACAACTCATATGGCAATCTCATCACCAAAATCCAACTAAGATTTTAGTTATCATGATGTAACTAAATATTGGGGCTAGAAAGGGCAATTGATTTGTGAAAGAGAAATGTCCATTAATTTAAGAGATACTGAAACACAGAGTGTGTAGTTTTGTACTACAACCCCCTCTCTGATAATAATCACAAGCTTTTCCGAGGTTTAATTTCAGAAGTCATGGTAAGAATAATGACTATATTTAAGGAATCTGAGGAATTGCTTTGCAGGCATTATATTATTTGGTCATCACAACAACTCTTTGTTCTATTGTCTTCATTAGACAGAAAGGAGAACTGAGAGTTGGAGTTGATAAGTACCTCAACCAATATCACATTACTGTGAATGACAAAGCAGGACTTGGAACGCAGGAAGTCAGCCTCCGTCATCTGCACCTCTTCCCCCACATTCCACAGCCTAAGTTGGCAGCTCCCATGCCTGCATTTATACCTCTAGTTACTCTGTCTGCCTAACATAACTTCACTGGTATGGTTTGGCTCTGTCTCCACCCAAAATTTCATCTTGAATTGTAATAATCCCCACGTGTCAAGGGAGAGATCAGATGAAGGTAATTGGATCATGGGGGCAGTTTCCCCATGCTGTTCTCATGATAGTGAGTGAGTTCTCATGAGATCTGATGGCTTTATAAGTTTTTAACCGTGCCTCCTTCGGTCCTCTTCTTTCCTGCCACCTTGTGAAGGTTTGCCTATCTCCCCTTTAGCTTTTGCCATGGTTGTAAGTTTCCTAAGTCTTCCCCAGCAATATGGAACTGTGAGTCAGTTAAACCTCTTGCCTTTATGAATTACCCAGTCCCTGGAAGTCTCTCTTTTTTTTTTTTTTTTATTCCAGACAGAGTCTTGCTCTGTCACCGACTCTATAGAGCAGTGATGTGATCTCTGCTCACTGTAACCTCCTCCGCTTTCCGAGTTCAAGCAATCCTGGTGCCTCAACCTCAAGAGTAGCTGGGACTACCAGCATTCCACCAAGCCCAGCTAATTTTTCTATTTTTTGTACAGAGAGGGTTGCACCATGTTGGCCAGGCTGGTCTTGAACTCCTGACCTCAAGTCAGCATCTGTCCATGTTGGCCCTCCCAAATTGCTGGGATTATAGGCATGAGCCTGTAATGATCCGTCCACGTTGGCCTCCCAAATTGCTGGGATTATAGGCATCAGCCTGTAATGATCTATCCACATTGGCCTCCCAAATTGCTGGGATTACAGGCATGAGACACCACGCCCTGCTGGGAAACTGTTTATAGCAGTATGGAAATGGACTAGTACATGCACTGAAAATGAGGCATTTCTGGCTACCAGTTAAACTATATTTTACATATGTGCATGGTGATTATTAAATAACTTTTCTACTCTGTTATTCTTCAGATTCTTTTCCTTCTTCTTATCATCAAATAATGAAAAGCAACAACACTACATTAGTACCAGGCCTTACCTCAGTTTATCTTTCATCATTTATTAAGATATAAAACAATTAACGGTGTTTATGTGGTAAAGATGAATTAAAGGAAATGATAATCAAAACAACAACTCATAGCCAAAGCATACTGTTGCCGTAAAGAGCAAAGTCAATGTTAGTTAGGACTTCAGATTTTTCAGAGTTTTAACCTCACGGAAGAAGCATAACCTCAAATTTTTAAAGTGCAGGTTATGGCTGAATGTTCACATGAATGATTTTTTTTTTCATTCTGCTTTAAGAACCTATAATATCCTAATAAGAATAGAAGTTATATAAAATGGTAGCCCACATTTTAGTGACCATTGCAGGAATTAAATAGTATCATAAAAATATAATTTCATGTGGCATAAACTGGGAGGGAGAATGTTTTCAGGAAGGCTAATGTGTGAGTACATACAGGTTGTTAAGTTCCTCTTAATGACTTGAAGAACATTAACAGTTCTAATGGAAGGTATTTCATGAACAACACTGCTAGGCACCAGTCAACTAAAAAGATGTAGGACGGTAGGCTGGGTGCTGTGGCTCATGCCTATAATTCCAGCACTTTGGGAGGCTGAGGCAGGGGGATCGGTTGAGCTCAGGAGTTTCAAGAGCAGCCCAGGCAACATGGTGAAACTTCGTCTCTACCAAAAATACAAACAAAACAAAAAAAAATTAGCCAGGTGGTGGCACGTGTCTGTGGTCCCAGCTATGTGGGAGGCTGAGGTGAGAAGCTCGCCTGAGCCTGGAATGCACAGGTTGTGGTGAACCGAGGTTATGCCAACTTCCTCCAGCCTGAGTGTCAAAGTGAGATACTTTCTCAAACCAAAAAAGATGTAGGACAGGAAACAAAACTTCTGAACAGGACAGTATTGGAAGTTCCTGCTCAGCTCCAAAAGTTTTGTAGCCATCCATGTAGCCCAGCTCAGAAGCAGCACTCACGTTGGGTGATATCAGATATGCTGGCTTAGAAGCCTCACAACTCAAAGCAGCCAGTATGTCTGTAGGTCTGGTTTTATGGGCAGAGCTGTATCCCCAAAACTTATATGGTGAAGACCTCAGAATCCCCAGTACCTCAGAATGTGACTGTATTTGTAGATAGTGCCTTTAAAGAGTAATTAAGGTGGGGCAGGTCATGTGGATGGACCCTAATTCAATATGACTAGCATTGTTTTTTGTTTTTTGTTTTGTTTTGTTTTGTTTTGTTTTCTGTTTTTTGTTAGTTTTGTTTTTGAGACAGAGTCTCGCTCTGTCACCTGGGCTGGAGTACAGTGGTGCAGTCTCGGCTCAGTGCAACCTCTGCCTCCTGGGTTCCAGAGATTCTCCTGCCACAGCCTCTCAGGTAGCTGGGACTACAGGCGTGCGCCACTGTGCCCGGCTCATTTTGTATTTTTAGTAGAGATGAGGTTTCACTATGTTGGCCAGGCTGGTCTTGAGCTCCTGACCTCAGGTGATCCGCCTGCCTCAGCCTCCCAAAGTGCCGGGATTACAGGCATGAGCCGCCATACCCAGCCATGACTAGCATGTTTAAAGAAGAGATTAGCACACACACACAAACACACAAAGACCATGTTAGAACATGAGGAGGAGACATGTTTAAAGAAGAGATTAGCACACACAAACACACAATGACCATGTTAGAACATGAGGAGGAGACATGTTTAAAGAAGAGATTAGCGCACACACACACACACACACACAAAGACCATGTAAAAACATGAGGAGGAGACATGTTTAAAGAAGAGATTAGCGCACACACACACACACACAAAGACCATGTAAAAGCATGAGGAGGAGACACGTTTAAAGAAGAGATTAGCACACACACACACACACAAAGACCATGTAAAAACATGAGGAGGAGACATGTTTAAAGAAGAGATTAGCACACACACACACACACAAAGACCATGTTAGAACATGAGGAGGAAACATGTTTAAAGAAGAGATTAGACACACACACACACACACACAAAGACCACGTAAAAACATGAGGAGGAGACATGTTTAAAGAAGAGATTAGCACACACACACACAAAGACCATGTTAGAACATGAGGAGGAGACATGTTTAAAGACGAGATTAGCACACACACACACACACACAAAGACCATGTAAAAACATGAGGAGGAGACATGTTTAAAGAAGAGATTAGCGCACACACACACACACACAAAGACCATGTAAAAACATGAGGAGGAGACATGTTTAAAGAAGAGATTAGCACACACACACACACACACACACACACACACACACAAAGACCATGTAAAAACATGAGGAGGAGACATGTTTAAAGAAGAGATTAGCACACACACACACACACACAAAGACCATGTAAAAACATGAGGAGGAGACATGTTTAAAGAAGAGATTAGCACACACACACACAAAGACCATGTAAAAACATGAGGAGGAGACATGTTTAAAGAAGAGATTAGCGCGCGCACACACACACACACACACACACACACACACACGAAGACCATGTAAAAACATGAAGAGGAGAAGACAGCTGTCTAGATGCCAAGGACAGAGGCTTCAGAAGAAACAACCTTGTCAACATCATGAGCTCAGACTTCGGGCCTCCAGCGCTGTGAGAAAATGAATTATAGTACTTTCTTACAGCAGAGCAAGCAAACTAACACATCTTGGAGTCAACACCTTCACAAAGAACATGCAGAGTTACAGAAGCTGCCAGCTTCGGGCAGGCTGGACCCATTTGACTGACTACCCTGTCTGACTACCCATTTACGGATCTTCCTGAGTCTAAATGCAATTTACTAATCCGTGGTCTTTTTAAATATTGTTTTTAATAAGCAATGTTGAACACTGACATATTTAACAGTGCAGTTTGTGTCTGGTTTCTGGGAGGATAAGGTGAAGTGTTAACTGGAGGTCAAGTTCTTATCCAACAGGGGAAAGGCTTTAGTCCAGATCATAGCAGCTTCTTTTATGATGGGCTGAGGTGAGAGGAGAGATGGGGAAGATTTTGGCCATTTGATGTCATTTGTTCCCTGTAAGACACTATTCTTAAGGTAGAAGATATTACAATTTTAGTAAATTCAAAGAGATGTCCAAAACTGAAACTGATTGCAAAACCTGTGACTGCTACAGCACATTATCAGGGGCAACACATGTTTCAGTTTTTATCCTCAGAGTCCTCCCAGGAAGTACTCTCTGAAGAACTGACTTGTAAAGTGAGTCTTAAATGATGGCATATATCCAGTCATGGGAATAAACTCTGTCCTGGCAGGGCACTGGGGGAGGAGGGCTCTGCTATTGGTCCATCAAGAGCCTTCCTGTGAATTTGCATGAGCGTGTGAATTCCTCTGGGAAAATGCAGCCCTAGAACAGAGTGTACAGCTTGTTGAGGCACACAGTGCACAGAGTGCATTTCTGCACCCCACAGCCACTCAGTGGAGCAATCTTCTGCATGGGCGAACCTCCCCTATCACATAAGAGACATCCGAGCTTTAAAAATAGTGGGCTATGAATCTCTCTGAAATAAATTAATAGGAAGTGTAACGCACTGGAAAGAAAATGAACAAGAGAGTCATTTGCTGTATTTCTTGGCTAATTGGAAATGGAGCTATTTATAACCAGTGAACTGGGTGATTATCGGAAGAAGTAAAGAATTTAAATAGTTTAAAAAAGTAAGTATTAGAATGTAGCCATTTCATAGCGTGTCTTTTTCAGGGATGGTAGGGAAAAGACATCATAGGGTATTTGAGTCAGAAGAAGCAACAGAAAAAGCAAAGCTTGTTCACCCTAGCAATGGAAAATGGCCTGTGTGTCTAAAACACAGTAAGCAAGGTACAGAGCCAGGGAGGGGGCGCAAAATGTGGCAGAGATGAGGGGTGCCAGTGAAGAGGAGGTGAAAAGATAGTCAGGGACTTGTAATTGGATTTTATTTCAAGTGCAAGTCATTGAAGGATTTTAAGCAGGAAAATAACTTAGTTCTTTTTTTCCCCTGGCTTTAAAAAGATCATTCTAGCTGAAACATAGAAAATGCATTGAAAGTTTTTAGAGATGACACTTGAGATCAGCTAAGAGACTGCTAAGTTATCCACTGAGAAAGAATGGTAGCTTGAACTCTGATTGAAGCAGTAGAGATGGAGAAAAGTGGACGGATTGGAGACATCTTTGGATTGAGAATAATCAGAAGGTACCATGCTATGAAGAAAATGTGAGGTGAAAAAAAAGAGAAGTGTTTATTCTCAGTTTCCTTCTTTGAACAATCTATGTATAGTGGTGTCATTTACTGGAATGGGCCTGCCTTAGTGAAGTACAGATCTTTTTCTTTTCATTTTTCCCTTTTTTTTGTTGTTGTTGTTTTAGAAGTTATGAAAATCCTTGATGTGCACTGCATGATTCTGGCTTCACTGGGCACCCTGTGCTTTTTTCTCCCTCTGCTTTCCAAAATTACTTGATGTGACATTTAGAATAACATATATCCTATATATTAACTATAGAAAAATATGAACATAAATTTATTGGTGGAGTAGTCCTGCCAATTTAATAACTCTTGATAAAAAGAAAGATAAGATGTTACTCAAAGCACTACTACTTCGTATTTTATTGGATGGAGTTTACATAGATACATTGCATAATCATCAAGCAACTAAGTTTCCGAAACATGTATGGATCCCTGCATTTTCTAGGAAAGTCTTAAATTAAGGAGACAGAGTTCTTGCACACTGGGAAACATACTTCGAGAAAGATGATATGTACACAAAATAATCAATATGCAAAATATATGCAGTATTAGATATTGCACAAATACATATGATATGTACACAAATATTGCATATATATTTGGATGACACATATATAAATATTGCATATATTTAGATTCAATAGTTGGTATGTACGAAAATACTGCATATATTTTGTTAACACTTAAGAGGCACTGCAGATATTTGCATATACTTAACATTCACAGCATATAACCTAAGAGAATGCAAATTGGCATTGACGTGCAAAGTCATAGGGAAAGAGACAAATAAGTTATAAGTTTTTTTTTTTTTTTTGAGACTGAGTATCACTCTGTCACCCAGGCTGCAGTACAGTGGCATCATTTTTACTCACTGCAATCTCCACCTCTGGGGTTCAAGCGATTCTCCTGCCTCAGCCTCCCAAGTAGCTGGGACTACAGGTATGCACCACCATACCTGGCTAATTTTTTTGTATTTTTAGTAGAGACAGGGTTTCAGCATGTTGACCAGACTAGTCTCAAACTCCTGACCTCAGGTGATCCGCCCACCTTGGCCTCCCAAAGTGCTGTGATTATAGGCATGAGCCACAGTGCCCGGCCCAAACTAGATGTTTTAATAGAGAGGTTAGCATTTGAGGAAGCACATAAGGGATTTGTGTGATTGTGAGATGGAGAAAAGGGAGGCAAAAGGAACAAAAGGAGTGATGAGTCAAATTTTTAAAAAATGAGTTTTATGTTCAGATTACAAGTATTCCAGTTTGGCTGAACCATAAGTGATTTTAGGGAAGAATCTGTGGCTAGGTATGAAGGATATTAACAGTGCTAAGAATTTTGGCATTATGCTATGTGCAACAAAGACTCATTGAAGATTCTTTAGCATTTCAAGCATTTTTCAAAATGTTTTTTCAGTGGTTATACATTTTAAATGGGTACTTTTTGTTTTCTACCTCTTTTATGTTTTCTTTCTTGCAATTTTCTATTGCTTTAACTGTAGTCTTATAATTTATTCTCTTTTGACTTTATATGCTCTTTCTCTTGTCCCACTTTCTTTCCCTCTGTGTGGTTCTTTCACATATACAGTTTAGGATAAAAATTACAGGTGATATAAAAATCAATATAGTTGAATAATTACAGATGATATAAAAATCAATATGAATAAATGATGGATTGACTTTTAAAAATAGCAACTATGAAACTCAAATCAATTAATAGAGTACGCAGCATACTCGAAAGGACAAATAAGAGTGTATTCAGCATATTTATTGAATAATTAGAAATGAAGATAACATTTATAGCCAGTGTACTTAGAACATTGATTATTTGAAAAATAAGTGAATACTTTAAATACTATAAAAGGAAAGCAGATAATAGAATGTAGCCATCTGGGGACAGTAAGGAACCATGATGGTTCCTGCCTCTAATCTCAGTGCTTTAGAGGCCAAGGCAGGAGAATTGCTTGAGGTAAGGAGTTTGAGACCAGCCTGGACAACATAGTGAGACTCTGTCTCAACAAAAAACTAAAAATTAGATGGGCATGGTGATGCACACCTGCAGTTCTAGCTGCTGTGCAGGTTGAGGGAGGAGGATTGCTGGAGCTCACAAATTAGAGGTTATGATAAGCTACCATTGTACCATGGCACTCTAGCCTGGGCAACAAAGCAAGACCCTGTCTCTAAAAAAATAGAAATAAAAAAGTAGCCATTTTCATGTTGTTATGAAACCTAGTTGGAGCTCTTCTTTCTTTTACTGTCTGCTCCTGTTTTACTAATCTCTATATAGCTTATTAAGTATATATTTTCTTGTGTATTTTAATATCCTACTGATGGGTTGATGATATATTTCTATTTGTGATCTCAATCTGAAAGTTCTAGGTAAAATCTTATGTGCAATTATTTAGCAACTTCTAAAGTCAATATATGATCCAGACTCCCCAGGTTAGAATTCAGCTTTTATTTTCCCACCTCTGTTGTTTGGGAGTAGTTCCTAAGGCAACAAGAGGGAAGTCATCAGTATATAGAAGGAGAATTAGTAAAAATGAAAATCACAATACACACATGGTCTGAGAAGTTTGCTTTTTGTCTAATAGGATATAACTTTATTTATATTGTTTTGGTAATTCTTAAGCAAATATGCCACTTTGAAATGAATATTTAATAAAAATTCAGTTACTGGGATGTGTAGTGACATATGTGAAGTAATTGAATAATGATAAAAAAAGAAAATCATATTGGAACATCTTTAAAATGTTCCTTCGATAATGAATCGATATTACTTCCAGATAGAAGAAATGATTTAACCCATTTTGGAGAAACATTATAAGAGTTTATCTAGATATTTTACAAAATTATTTTATCCCCCACAAACTCACAGCTGTTTCTTTCTCTTCTTTCACAGTGGCAGCACATTATTTGAACAGAATGAGAATATTTACTTGTCTTTCTTAGTTGAATGACACATTTGATTACTGTTCACTTATCTTGTCTACCAGCTCCATTAAGCAAAGAAAGAATACACATAGATATCATTTTATATTCTCAACCATACATAAATATTTTTATATTCATATAAAACTGAACTAATAGTAAATATATATGTTTACTTAGTATGTATGTATATTTATACATACTAAGTAGGCATGCTAATCATGAAGAAAATGTAACTTCTGTCATATGACTTTCATAGTTCATTTGTGTGTTCTTCAAGGTTACCCTTTGAAGCCATCGTGAATATGTCATTCAATTATATCAATGACTATATTAGTACTAAAAATAACTTGAGGCTGATTTTTTAAAAAAAATTATTTCTATTGAGATGTTACATGGTGTACTGGAAAGTGAATGGGCTTGGGAGCAAAAAGACTTAACCTGGCACTGTGACTTATTAGCGCTGTGCATTTGGTTCCAAGCCTTGATTTTCTCATCTGCTAATGAGAAAAGCAGGACCTAACTTATAAAATTGTTAAAAGAATTAAAGATAATAACTGTTTGAACAGCGCCTGACAGATATATCATAAACATTAAACAACTTGCTGTTTGAGTTCTATTTTCTTTTTTTTAAAATTATTATTATACTTTAAGTTCTGGGATACATGTGCAGAACATGCAGGTTTGTTACATGGTGGTTTGCTGCACCCAACAACCCATAATCTGCATTAGGTTTTTCTCCTAATGCTCTCTCTTCTCTAGCCCCTCAACACCCGACAGGCCCCAGTGTGTGATGTTTTCCTGCCTGTGTCCATGTGTTCTCATTGTTCAACTCCCACTTATGACTGAGAACATGTATTGTTTGGTTTTCTATTCCTGTGTGTGTTTGCTGAGAATGATGGTTTCCAGCTTCAAACAACACTCTGCAAAAGACATGAATTCATCCTTTTGTATGACTGCATAGTATTCCATGGTGTATATGGGCCACATTTTCTTTATCCAGTCTATCACTGATGGGCATTTGGGTTGGTTCCAACTCTTTGCTATTGTGAACAGTACTGCAATAAACATACATGTGTATGTGTCTTTATAGTAGAATGATTTATAATCCTTTGGGTATACACCCAGTAATGGGATTGCTAGGTCAAATGGTATTTCTAGTTCTAGATCCTTGAGGAATCGCCACACCGTCTTCTGCAATGGTTGAACTAATTTACACTCCCACCAACAGTGTTAAAGCATTCCTATATCTCCACATCCTCTCCAGCATCTGTTGTTTCCTGACTTTTTAATGATCGTCATTATAACTGGCATGAGATGGTATCTCATTGTGGCTTTTATTTGCATTTCTCTAATGATCAATGATGATAAGCTTTTTTTCATACATTTGTTGGCCACATGAATGTTTTCTTTTGAAAAATGTCTGTTCATATCCTTTGCCCATGTTTTGATGGGGTTGTTTGTTTTTATCTTGTAAATTTGTTTAAGTTCCTTGTAGATTCTGGATGTTAGCCCTTTCTCAGATGGATAGATTGCAAAAATTTTCTCCCATTCTGTAGGTTGCCTGTTCACTCTGATGGTAGTTTCTTTTGCTGTGCAGAAGCTCTTTCGTTTAATTAGATCCCATTGGTCAATTTTGGCTTTTGTTGCCATTTCTTTTGGTGTTTTAGTCATGAAGTCTTTGCCCATGCCTATGTACTGCATGGTATTGCCTAGGTTTTCTTCTAGGGTTTTTATGGTTTTAGGCCTCACATTTAAGTCTTTAATTGATCTTGAGTTAGTTTTTGTAGAAGGTGTAAGGAATGGGTCCAGTTTCAGTTTTCTGCATATAGCTAGCCAGTTTTCTCAGCACCATTTATTCAACAGGGAATCCTTTCCCCATTTCTTGTTTTTGTCAGGTTTGTCAAAGGTCAGATGGTTGTAGATGTGTAGCATTACTTCTGAGGCCTCTGTTATGTTCCATTAGTCTACATATTTGTTTTGGTACCAGCACCAGGCTGTTTTGGTTACTGTAGCCTTGTAGTATAGTTTGAAGTCAGGTATATGTAGTACAGTTTGTATAGTATAGTACACTTTGAAGCCTCCAGCTTTGTTCTTTTTGCTTAGGATTGTTTTTGGTATATGGGCTTTTCTTTGTTTTTTTCCTTATTTGTTATTGTTGTTCCATTAGAAATTTAAAGTAGTTTTTTCTAATTCTGTGAAGAAAGTCAATAGTAGCTTGATGGGTTTAGCACTGAATCTATAAATTACTTTTGGCAGTATGGCCATTTTCATGATATTGTTTCTCCCTATCCATGAGAGGGACTTCTCCCTAAATCATTTTATGAGGCCAGCATCATCCTAATACCAAAACCTGGCAGAGATACAACAAAAAAAGAAAATTTCAGGCCAATATCCCTGATGAACATCAGTGTGAAAATCCTCAATGAAATACTGGTAAACCAAATCCAGCAGCACATCAAAAAGTGTATCCAGAATGATCAATTCGGCTTCATCCCTGGGATGCAAAGTTGGTTCAACATGCTCAAATCAATAAACATAATCCATCACATAAACAGAACCAATGAAAAAAGCCACATGATTATCTCAATAGATGCAGAAAAGGCCTTTGATAAAATTCAACATCCCTTCATGCGAAAAACTCTCAATAACATATCTCCAAATAATAAGAGCTATTTATAACAAACCCATAGCCAGTATCATACTGAAGGGGCAAAAGCTGGAAGCATTCCCTTTGAAAACCGGCACAAGACAAGGATGCCCTCTTTCACCACTCCTGTTCAACATAGTATTGGAAGTTCTGGCCTGGGCAATCAGGCAAGAGAAAGAAAGGGCATTCAAATAGGAAGAGAGGACGTCAAATTGTCTCAGTTTGCAAATTACATGATTGTATATTTAGAAAACGCCATCATCTCAGCCCCAAATCTTTTTTTTTTTTTTTTGAGACAGAGTCTTGCTCTGTCGCCCAGACTGGAGTGCAATGGCGCAATCTCGGCTCACTGCAAGCTCCGCCTCCTGGGTTCATGCCATTCTCCTGCCTCAGCCTCCTGTGTAGCTGGGACTACAGGCACCCACCACAACACCCATCTTATTTTTTATTTTTTATTTTTGTATTTTTAGTAGAGATGGGGTTTCATCGTGTTAACCAGGATGGTCTCGATCTCCTGACCTCGTGATCCACCTGCCTTGGCCTCCCAAAGTGCTGGGATTAGAGGCATGAGCCACTGCACCCGGTCCTCAGCCTGAAATCTTAAGCTGATAAGCAACTTCAGCAAAGTCTCAGGATACAAAATCCATTTGCAAAAATCACAATCATTTATATAGACCAGTAATAGACAAACAGAGAGCTAAATCATGAGTGAACTCCCATTCACAATTGCTACAAATGGTATAAAATACTTAGGAATCCAACTTACAAGGGGTGTGAAGGACCTCTTCAAGGAGAACTATAAGCCACTGCTCAAGGAAATAAGAGAGGACACAAACAAATGGAGTTCTATGTTCATTAGGTGTGTCTAGGGAATGACTGTATCACATAGATTCAGAATTTCTTGAGCTGGGAGGGTTTTAGAAAGTATGAGGTGCAGAACAATTTGGTAAAGAGCTTTGTAAGCTGCTTCAACTTAAGCCACATGGGAATCTTGTAATTTTGTACATTTCAGACAGAGACTAAGCCTCTCAGATGTCTTTTTTTTTTTGAGAGTATATTTAAATAAATATTTTATATTTAAAATACATAATTTAGATAATTCTCAATGAAAAATACCAAAAAAAAAAAAAAAGCGATAAACAGGGCTGGCTGCATAGACAGGATGTTCCACTTCCCTGAGAGAATATCCATCAAGTAGACCAAAACAATCATTTCTTGGGGAGTAAAAATTAAGCCAAAGGAAGTGCCACAAAATTTAATACCTATTGATTTGCATAACTACATTTTTTAAATGTACATTAATTTTAAATACAAAAAATTTATTATGAGAAACCATAAATGTATACATCAGATTTTCACAAAAAATTTACTTACCGATATTTATAAAATATACTCATCAATATTTTATAAAAGCAATCATATAATTAGGTCTCTTTTCATGCCTTTAATATTGTGTTTTGTAATAGATTAGGTAGGGTATTATATAATTCAAAGAATATATTCCCTCAGGGCATTTGGAAAGTTGATATCTAGCTTTCCAAGAATTCACACTAGAAGAGTGGTCCATTTTATTGATTATCATTGATAGATGAAAACCTGATTTGCTATACAACCTAATTCTTTAAGTCCCTTATTGGGACACATTTCATACACATTTGTTTGGCTTTGTGACAACCAATATGTCTATATAAGAATATTCTAAAAATTATTTTATTCAGTCTGTGAATATTTATCAAGTAAAACTAGGATTGCTTTAGAAAGTTTCCAACATATCTGTTTTACCAAACTTTTATTCCAAACTTTAAAAGGCAACAGAGTGCATAAAAAGCAATGAATAACATTATTGTTCCATTGTATCTCCATCTTTTTAAAAGCTATCTCTAAGGTATTAGTTGTGAGTATAGGGATATCCATAGAGAAAGAAGCTTAGAGGAAAGAGAGTAAACTTAGCTGTCAGAATTGATCTATGAAGGTGTTTTCTGAAATGACAAATTCAAACTGGCTTGAATAATACATAATTTATTATTTGTGTAGCAGGAGTTCACATGAAAGGTGGGCTTCAGGGTTTGTAGATTCATTGATTCAACAATGTAAGCAAGGACTTAGACCATTTCAATCTCTGTGTTCTGTGATCTACAGTGTCAACTTCATTTTGACATAAGATGACTTCAAAGACAGTTCAGGGCTATCCTAGCCTTTGATTAAATCCCATGGTAGTGTGAGACTGCCTATTCCTCTTACTTATAAGGAATAAACAGAGAAAATTTTCCATGAGCCACTTGTGTTTTTGTATATCTCCTGAGCAAAGACATTAACAGTTTTGCTGTTGCTGTTGAAGACTTTTTCTTTCATTTTTTCTTTTTCTTTTTTTTTTTTTTTTTGAGACAGAGTCTCTCTCTGTTGCCAGGCTGGAGTGCAGTGGTGTGATCTCGGTTCACTGCAACCTCCACTTCCCAGGTGCAAGTGATTCTGCTGCCTCAGCCTCCTGAGTAGCTGGAACTACAGGCATGCACCACCACACCCGGCTATTTTTTATATTTTGTATTTTTGGTAGAGACGGGGTTTCACCATGTTGGCCAGGATGGTCTCCATCTCCTGACCTTGTGATCCACCCACCTCGGCCTCCCAAAGTGCTGGGATTACAGGCATGAGGCACCATGTCTGGCCACAGACTATTTTATAATGTTGTTTGTATAACAGACATTCTTGAAGGATGGAGATTGTGCCCCTCTCTGAGAAAAGGGCTGATATGTTTTCCGACAAGGGCAACAAAGATGATGTCTCCCATTGCAGACATTGGTAGTGATCTCCCTCTAAGAGTGTGTATTTCCTAAGTTCAGCATTTCTCTGTTGTGACACAGACCTGTTGTGTATGTGGCATTCACCTTAGCCTAATCCCACATCACCCTGTGGGATTTGGAGTAGGGGAATACTGTTGTGAAACTCATGCCCTCTGATGTATTGTGAGTATTGTGAGTAATGAATTCTTTTGTCTCTGAACCAGGGGTCTCTTATGTCTTCTGGCAGAAAAAATAAAGAAGCTTTTATTTTGAAAGTAGAAATCATCCTTTTTGATAATTATATTTATAACTGAATTTATAGTAATGCTTAAGTGTAATTTGAAATGATCTGTTTCTGAGCCTTTTTAGTAAATATTAAAAATGTCTACTTACACAAGACATGACTTTCCACAGTTCTTATCAGTTTCTTAGAACATTTCTAATAAGTCTCTTTTCCCATGAAATTAGTCAACATTGTTGTCTTAGCCCATTTTGTGCTGCTATAACAGAATGCTATAGAGTGGATAATTTATAAAAAACAGAAATTCATTTCTTCACAATTCAAGATCGATGAGGTTGGCATTGTTGAATAATGGCAAAAGGTAGAAGGGCAAGGGGCCTGGGCTAAGAGAGAGTGTGTGTTTTAATGGGAGCTGAACTGCCCCTTTTAAAATGAAGTGAGTCCTGCAATAATGGTGTTAATCCATTCACTCCACCCTTGTGGCCTAATCACCTCATATTAGGCTTCACTTCCGAACACTATTGCATTGGGAATTAAGTTTCTAATACATACATTTGGGTGGACACATCCAAACCATAGCAGTTGAGTTGCGTGTTGTTCCTAAACCATAGCAGTTAAGTCAGCAATAAGAATCAACCATAGTTAGAAGAGGCAGCCCTGTGCCTTGAGCTGAGGCCAATTCTCAGACTATAGTGCTATTACTTGTTATATAGAGGAAGACTGGATTTAAATTTGGAGACTCAAATAAAATATCAGGTAAAAATTCTGTACCCAAATAATGATGGCATTTAGAAAGACTTTTTGTACATGAAAAACATAGAGGTTAAAGCTTTTTTACTGTGACAGTGATCTAGATGGTGGGGCCAAACTTCATAAAGGATATTCCCTTGTGTATTTTAGCCAAAGACAGCAGCACCTGTTTTAAGGTAATATGCTAAATGATCATTACACCACAAATCTCAATCTTGGTAGCATAAGATCTGCAACACATATATCACAAGTTGTTTGTATATTTTCTTTCTTTCAGGTAATTCCTAATTTATTTTTATGATTTGTCCACTGACAGAAGAAACAATAAAAATTCTCTTCAATTATTAGAATTGAAAAGAGGCAGATCCTTTTTGATAAATCCTTTTTGATAAATCATTTTTATAACTGGATTTGTAGTAATTCTTAAGTATAATTTGAGATGATCAGTTTTTGTGCCTTTTTAGTAAATATTAAAAATGTCTACAAAAAATGAATTTCACGATTTTAGTGTGTTAACTGATTTCTAAGTCAAACCCTCCATTTCTGTTTTTCACTAACAACTGACTTTAGTTTAACACCAGAGGATTTTCTTGAGAGTGTCGAGAATTAATATGGCACTTGACATATAAATTTAGTATTTCAGTAAAGTAATATAGCATTGTAGAAAGTGGTTAACATGTTGGTCACAGAGTTACAGAAATATCTCAACTATGCTAATGCAAAATAGGCATGACAAAAATTGCAATTTCTCAGAAAGAAGGAATAAAATACTCTTTATGAATCTTTAATGGATGAAATGAAGATATAAAACTATCAATTTGTTAATATTGTCTTTTTTTTGGAATGGCATAAGATGTTTTAAATGAAAGTGTATTAGAGAATTAAAATTACTGTGCGATACAAAGGCAAGAGTAGAATTTATTGAAAAATTTTGTAACTACTGAAAATTAGAACACTTCTCCAGAGAAGATATATGTATGACCAACAAGGATGTGAAAAGATGCTCAACATATTGGTCCTTAGGGAATTATAAGTCAAAATCATGATGAGATACTACTTGACAGCCCCTAGCATGAATATAATTTTTAAACGTAGGAAATAAGTGTTGTCAAGAATGTGGAGAAATCGCTGCTGGGGCTGTTTCAGCCACTGTAGAGAAAAGTTTAGCAGTTCTTCAAGATGGTAAACACAGAATTACCATATGGCCCTTTAAGGTATATTCCCTTTAAAGTATACCAGAAAGAGTAAAAAATTGGAAATCAAACAACTATTTGTGCGCCTGCACTAATCACAATAGTCAAAGAGTGGAAGCAGCTCCATGTCAACCATCAGATAAATGGATAAACAATTTGTGATATATACCGACAACGGTATATTATTCAACCATAGAAAGAAATGAAGTACAGATACATGCTACAATGTGTATGTATCATCCTGGAGGATGAACCTCGAAGACATTTTGCTAAGTCATAGAAACTAAACACAAAAGGTCATGTACAATATCATTCCATTTATATGAAATATGAACAATAGGTAAATCCACAGACACAGAATGAAGATAGGTGGCTGCCGGTGACTAGGGGGTTAAAAGAATACGGAGTAACTGATTAATGTGTATATGTTTCCTTTTGGGGTGACAAAAATGTTTTGGAAATAGTGATGATGATTGTACAGCATTGAAAATGCACTAAAAGCCACTGAGTTGCTTACTTTAAAATGGTTATGTTATGCAAATTTTGCCTCAATCAAAAATAAAGTTTGATATTTGTGTTTTAAAAATTGGTACATTGCCCACTAAATAGAATGTTTACTAGATTATGCATGTAACTTAACGTTTATTTTAACCCAAATATTAGTCAAATATAGATGAAAATCATAATTTTATGAAATCAAATATATTCAAATCAAATCAAATATAGACGAATCTCAAACCAAATATAGATGAATATCATAATTTTATCATGTAAAATGCTTAGTTGCTGATTACAAAAATGTAAAATTTAATTTTTAATCTACAACCTTTTATATTAAGCAAAACAAAGCAGTTTCATGATATTTATATATTTCTATTTTTCTATCATGGTAATGAAATTTTTAAAAATTCAGTGTGCAGTATAAGATTTCAGCATCTATCAGGGTAAATGTTTATTTGTTAGTAAAGATGCTTTGGGAGTCTGTTTTTTAAGTGATTGGACATATGTCTTCAAATACATTAAAACCTCATTCTCCAGGACCACCTAGTTTATTCAACTGAAGAACTATTGCTTAAAGCCAGCTTTTTGCAAAAATTATATATTTAATTATCTAACTGTCCTCTCGAGACAATCAAAATAGCTCAAATTCATTAGTGTTCACTATAGATTTTTTAAATACACACCAACTATATTTCACAAGATTTCATTTTTTGATTTAAGGACATTTAGAGCAGCTATTTCACAAGAAATTCTGCTTCTCAACGAAGGAGTTGCTATCAAAAGTTTGCAGTGTTTGTCCCCCTTAATCTTTGCAATGACAATTTCAAATGAAGAAAGTAACCTTTATCTGTCTTATTCAGACACATTTTTAAGAGCCAAAAGTTCATTTTTGACATATTCACTAAGGATAATGGATATCTCTGTTGGCCTTTGATAATTATGGTTATGTGGCCTTAATAGGGATAATGAATTATTTAAAACTATTATGCTATTTCTTAAAATTTAGAAGACAAATATCATTTCCAAGTACTCTTCTGAGTGTTGAAGGTTATGTTTGTCCTGTTTATGTTACTTACATTAGTGGAATGTTTTCAATGTAAAACTCATTTTTTATTGCCACCAGGACACAATGTCAAGTACTTTTCTTTCGCTGCTATTTGTTAGAACCTATTATCTGTTTCTATATTTTCTTCCTCATATACAAAGTCACTACAGAGGTGGGCGGTGGCTTAGGCCAGTTCACCATTCAGAAAATAAAGCTGTTTTTTCTACGTAATCATTGAGATAAGTATTGACTGCTGAGGCTGATGGTATCCATTCATCTTAAGTCATTGATCATTCATTGGGAAGGTAGTTGTATGTGCCTATTATGTGTCAGAAATTGATGATGTGAAGAACGGGTTTGACTGTAACACATACAAATTCCATTCAACATGAACTCTAATGTTCACAAATTGTTTCATGATTCCCAAGAGAAAAAGAAAGTTCTCAAGTTCCCTAATGTTGTCCAAAACGAAATACAAAAGGGAAAATATTTGCAAAAGGCAGGTTCACTAATATTTGTACATCTGTGCAGAAATTCCCACCATGAAAACCTTCCGTACACATATTTGATCATTTATTTGTTCAGTGAGTATATGTTGAGCAACTACCAGGCCACAGGCACAGTACTAAACTGTGGGTACACAGTGGAGAACAAAAGTGACATGGCGTCTGCTCTCTTGGATGTTCAGGTGAAATGAGGAGAGAGTCGTGGGGACGCCCCTTGCACCGAATATTGCTAGTAGATAACATAAGTAAATATAAAATGCTTGAAGTGATCTGAAGGCAAATTACAGGGTGTGCTAAGTGTTTTAGGAGATCTAATTTAGATTACACTACCTGAGAAGCCATCTCCGAGCAAATGATAGTGAGGCAGTCGCCAAAGGGTAAAGAGGACCCTCCTGGGTGAAGGGTGGTGGGTGGAGCATTTCCCATAGGCAGTGTGAGGAGCAGCAGCAGGAAGCTCTGCTGAGGGAAGAGTGTGGGGACTCAGAGATCCCCTTGAGGAAATGACAGAAAACAACTTTGCTAGAGTGTAGTGAGCAACAGAGGACAGTGCACAAGTGGTGCAAGGAACTGAGCAAGTTAGAAAGTACCAGGCCTCTGAAAAGGGCTTTTTTTTTTTTTTTTTTTTTTTTTTTTTTTTTTGACAGAATCTCACTCTGTGGCCCAGGCTGAAGTGCAGTGGCTTGATCTCGGCTCACTGCAAGCTCGGCCTCCTGGGTTCACCCCATTCTCCTGCCTCCCGAGTTGCTGGGACTACAGGCACCTGCCACCACGCCCAGCTAACTTTTGGCATTTTTAGTAGAGACGGGGTTTCACCGTGTTAGCCAGGATGCTCTCGATCTCCTGACCTCGTGATCTGCCCGCCTCAGCCTCCCAAAGTGCTGGGATTACAGGCGTCAGCCACCACGCCCGGCCTGAAAAGTGCATTTTGATATTTATGGCTATATCCTTAAATCTCAGCAAAAGATTGGCATACATGCACATGTTCCAGTTAGCAGCATTAATACCAAAATCACACATCAACATCCTTCTTGTTAACCGTGTTTTCAGGATGGCTGAGGGTTTCCTCACGTAAAAATACGTTATAATTTTATCCATTTTGGGAAAAAAATGTATACAGGTTACCACATGAAAGGCTATAATATGATAACATCTAACCTTTTATGAATGACTTAGAGATAAGGGAGGCAGCACTCCACAAATATTCCTGAACTAAATTTAAGTCAGCGATCAACCAATAATTACCTAAACTATCTATATAGTTCTATTGAAATAGAATGAATAATAAGCACCAATTCTACAAATTAATCGATAATTTAATATTAGATAGATCCCATGGAAAACTAAAAAGCACAGTGAATCCATAAGGCCAATTCCTTATATTTTATTAAGTCCCTTTTGGATTTTCAGAAGCCCTAGTTATTCCTGGTTTGTAGTTCTGTAACAAAACGAGGAGTTTCAGATTGGGGGAGTATTTCTATTCTTAGAAATAAATGGTGATTACAAGCAGTGATGGGGTTATCTTCATTGTTCAAGGGGACTGAAGGGTAAAATGTTAAAAAGAATACATGCTGAAAGCTTTGCAGACTAATGTATTATTTTTAAAATCCTTCATTAGTCACAGACATGAGCATATTATTTACACTTGAATAAACTTGCCCTTTTAAAATTGAGAAGGGAATTAAATTCAAAGGACTTTCTTCTATAAAACAAAAATTTGCTTTCTGCAAAATTATTTTTATCCATCTTAAGATTCTATGCAGTTTGTCTGTTTCCTAATTTGAAATTCAGACAATTACAATGATAATAATAATGATAATAATAATAATAATACCTCTCAGATGTACTAAGTTGAAGCAGATGGAAATAGAAAATCCAAGCTGCTATTCAGCATATAATCACTATGCAAATATTCCAACAGCTTGTATGATTTTTCAAACTATTATCTCAAGAGCAACAAACCATTATACTGAAAAGTTGCAAAAGACAGCACAGTAAATAGATGTTATACATACAGAGTTGGGGACAATTTATAGTCAATTCAACAATGTTAAAATAAATCTAGTATTTTTAAAAGAATACAAGTAAGAAAAGGGAGGCTTGAAGGTTATGTTTGAAAACATTTCCCAAATCCTTCCCTTCTATCTCTCTTTCTTTGTCTTCCCCATTATAGCCACATTTCTTTAAAAAATAAAACAAAAACAGATTAAAGAGGAATATTTAATTCCTCACATCTTATTCTTTTAGGACCTATTGAAGCTTCTCTATTAATTTATTTAACAAATATTAACTGAAATCCTATAATTCATAGTGTGCTGAAGACTCAATGACAAGTCAAGTCATATATTGTACCTGTTGCCATGAAACTCCATCTCCTTGGGTCAGTGGATACCAAATGTGCATTCAAAGGGAGAGTGTATATGTTTGCAACTATAATAGTAGGATTTCACCTATGAGGAGTTTAAGATGTCATCAATGAAGAGGCACACTGAGAAAAAAAAAAAAAATTATGTAAGTTAACCCAGCAGAGAGAAGAGGAAGGAGCATTTTAAAAAGAGACCAATGGCAGAAGTAAACCGAGAGAGTACACAGGAAAAGGATGGGAATAGCTAACCCTGAGAGGCATGGAGGAAGAGAGGTCTGTAGAAGGATATTAGAACCAGGCCACACAGGCCTCAAAGGCCAGGTTAATAAGTTTTGTTTTTTTCCCCAAAGCAATAAAAAGCCATGTTTATTTAGTTTTAAGGAAGTGGAGAGCACGATCAGATTTGCACTTTGAAGCAGAACTTTGTCCACGCTGTGAAGAAAAAAAATTTGCAGTGCAGGGCTGCAGATCCTATCACTGTAGTGCAACTGTTCTTGTCTAGGGAGTTGACCACTTCTCTTTACCAATTAAACCCAAAGGAAAGATTTCATTCTCAATCTTACTGGAACACATTTGTGTTCCTCATGATTTTTCCCTAGGTCTGCTTCCATTGTCATATTACCCACCCTGTCAAAAATTTCACTTACCTTGTGGCTTCATCTCTCCCTCCAACCCCAGGTGATGACTGTGAAATATACCACTCAGAAGAGATGTCTTCTCCAGACACTTCAAATGCATTATGTTCAAAACTGAACTGTATGATCGCCCTTTAATTTCAATGCTTTTTCCGATTTGTTTACCTATAAATGACTTCTTTGTTCACATAAACTAGGATTATTCTTGAAACCACTATGGTCCCACTTAACTAATCAAACACCTGTATCATCTATTTCTGCCCGTAATTCTCTGTCAAAGTCTTTTACTGCCCTCAGTCTCCATAGGTAACTGTTTTGGTTTACCATCACCTTTCTGTTCACATAATTAAATATTCTCTACAACTGCTCCCCTGGAAACTGTTCTGTAAATGGTAGCATGGGGATCTATGTAGAACAAGGTGGTCATTAAATCTTTGCTGGGTAAAGCGTTAGACAACTTCCTTTGTCATAAAGCCCAAACTCCTCAGTTCCTCTTAAGGACCCTCATGACCTCTTCACTCACATTTCTTGCCACCTGAAATCTACACTTTGGGTTCATTTCAGTCAGACTGAAATGCATGACTTAATGTCCCCAAATATATGGTACTCTTTCAGATCTTCACATAGACTTTCAAATTTTGGTACAGACTATTCTCGTTGTTTATTACACTCTTCTAAAACTTTCCTCTTGAGAGAGCTAAACTCAATTTTCAGGATTCTATATAAACTTCATTCCCACTTCTGCCCCCAGAAATTAGGTTTTCCTAATGCTTGAAATTGTGGTTTACCTCAGCATGGAATTTGTTTTTTCACTTATATTTAAGTGAAGTTAGAGGTCATAAGCCATAGACTATTGAGGCTGTCTGTATTATTCAGCATCGTATCAATTCTGCTTTTCACAAATACCTAGCACATACAGCTATGCATGAAATGTTTACATGCATAATAAATAATTGACATTACCTATTTCTGATTTTTAAAAATGTGTTATTAATATATTTTTAAATGTTTGTTTATTATTTCTAAGTATAGAGCTGAGCAATTTAGAGTTCATAAAATGCTCATTAAATTGGAAATATTTGCAAATTTAAAAGTGGTATAATAATGTTAATTGTAGTTACTAAAGAAGTTATGGTAAATGTTATTTATTATTTCATCTATAAACAACTTATTCTATAAACTTATAATTCCTCTGAGTTATCATAACTTCTTAATGAAGTAATAAAACAAAAAGAGTTTCAAGAATTAAACTCAGAAAAACTGTATCCAATGGTTTTGATATGCAAGGACTTTGATAGACAATGTAAAAAAAAAAAAATTTAAAGGCCTGAAGTCAGTTACCAACTTCAAATTATAAAAGTTTTAAGAAGAAATTCAGGAGGGACCCAGATTGCTGACTAGAAGCAGCATCAGTCAGTGGCTCCCACCAAGAAGAACAAAAATGGCAAGTGAATCCTGCGCCTTCAGCTGAGGTATCCAGGTTCTCTCATGGGGACCGACAGTCTGACTGACAGTCGGAGTGACCCACAGAGAGCAAGGAAAAGCAGGGTAGAGCAACAGCCCACCTGGGAACTGCATGGGGCAAAGGGAGCTCCCACCCCCAGCCAAGGGAGGTAGTGAGTGATTGTGCTACCCCACCTAGGAAACCATGCTGTTTTCATGGATCTGTGCAACCCACCCATCAGGAGATCCACTTGTGAGCTCATGCCACCAGGGCCTTGGGTTCCAAGCACAGAGCTGCACAGATGCTTGGTGGCTGCTCAGTTGCAGCCAGCAGCAGCAGGCTGGACACTGCTTCAGATGAACAAGTTCAGGGGGAAGGGGTGCCTGCAACCACTGCAGCTCTGCTTTGCCTTTTTCCCTTGCTGGTGCCCAGGATAAGCACAACACAGTGGCTGTGGCAGATAGTGGCCAGACTGCTTCTTTAGGTAGGACCTAGATCCATTTCTCCTCAGCAGGTAGGGCTTCCTTGTGGGAATTTCAGAAACTCCCCCCAGGGGGTTATGGATAGAACTCTGATCTCCCTGAAATGAAGCCCCTGGTTGGAAGGGCAGCGGCAGTCTCTGCAGTTCAGTTGAATTAGTCTTTCCTGCGTGCTGCCTCTGAAGAGTCCAGGCAGTCCAGACAAGAGGAACTACCCCCAGCACAGTGCACCCACTCTGCCAATGGGCAGCCAGAGTGCTTCATTAAGCGGGTCCCTGATCCTGTGCCTCCTGACTGGGTGAGACCCCTTACCAACAGGGGTCACTAGGCACTCTATCCAGGAGCATTCCTGCCAGCATCCGGTCAGTGCCCCTCTGGAATGGAGCTCCTAGAGGAAGGAGCAGGCAGCTGTCTTTGCTGTTCTTCAGCATTCACTGGTGATGCCTCTGGGTGCAGGAGGGACCCAGGAAAATGGGGTCTGGAGTGGAACCCCAGCAAACCACAGCAGCCTGGCAAAGAAAGGTCTTACTGTTAAAAGAAAACAAACCAAAAGCAACACCAACAACAGCAACATCAACAAAAAAGACACCACAAAAACCCACCCCAAGGTCAGCAGCCTCAAAAATTGAAGGTAGATAAGCTAGGAATATGAGAAATAATTGACACAAAAATGCTAAAAACTCGAAAAGCCAGAGGGCCTCTTCTCCTCCAGATGATCGCACTACCTCTCCACCAAGGGCACAAAACTGGACAGAGGCTGAGATGGATGAATTGACAGAAGTAGTTTTCAGAAGGTAGGTAGTAACAAACTTCTTTGAGCTAAAGGAGTATGTTCTGACCCAAAGCAAAGAAGCTAAGAGCCATGCTAAAACATTACAGGAGCTGTTAACCAGAATAACCAGTTTAGAGAGGAACATAAATGACCTGATGGAGGTGAAAAACACAACATGAGAACTTCACAGTGCAACCACAAGTATCAATAGCTGAATAGACTAAATGGAGGAAAGAACCTCAGAGCTTGAAGACTATCTTGCTGAAATAAGAGCAGCAGACAAAATTGGTGAGAACCATGGATTATGTAAAAAGACTAAACCGACAACAAATTGGAGTACCTGAAAGAAATGGGTAGAACAGAAGCAAGTTGGAAAACGTACTTCAAGATAGCATCCAGGAGAATTCCCTCACCTAGCACAACAGGACAGCATTCAAATTCAGGAAGTCCAGAGAAGCCCAGTAAGATAATCCATGTGAAGATCAACCACAATGCACATAAACTCCAAGGTTGAAATGAAGGAAAAAAAATGTTAATGGTAAACAGAGAGAAAGGTGAGGTCACCTACAAAGGGAAGCCCATCAGACTAATAAGTGGACATCTCAACAGGAACCCTACAAGCCAGAAGAGATTGGGGATCAACATTCAAAATTCTTAAAGAAAAGATTTTCCAACCCAGAATTTCATATCTGGCCAAACTAAGCTTCATAAATGAAACAGAAATAAAACCCTTTTCAGACAAGCAAATGCTGAAGGAATTAATCATCGCCAGGCCTGCCTTTCAAGAGCTCCTGAAGGAAGCACTGAATATGGAAAGGAAAAACTGTTACTAGCCACTACAAAAAGACACTGAAGTACGCACAACAATGACACTGTGAAGCAACTACATTAATAAGTCTGCAGAATAGCCAGTTAGCATGATGACAGGATCAAATTTATACATAATAATATTAACCTTAAATGAAAATGCACTAAATATCCCAGTTAAAAAGACACAGAATCGCAAGCTGGTTAAAGAGTCAAGACCCAGTGGTATGCTGTAGTCAAGAGACCCATTTCACGTGCCAAGACATACTTAGGCTCAAAATTAAGGGAAGGAGGAAAATTTACCAAGCAAATGGAAAGCTGAAAAAGCATGGGCTGCAATCCTAGTTACTGACAAAACAGCCTTTAAACTAACAAAGATCAAAAAAGATAAAGGCATTACATAATAGTAAAGGGTTCAGTTCAACGAGAAGAACTATACTAAATATATATGCACCCAATACAGGAGCACCCAGATTCATAAAGCAATTTCTTAGAGACCTACAAAGAGACTTAGACTCCCACAGGATAATAGTGGATACTTTAATGCCCCACTGTCAATATTAGACAGATCACTGAGACAGAATATCAACAAATATATTCAGGAGTTGAACTCAGCTCTGGATCAAATAGACCTAATAGATAGCTACAGAACTCTCCACCCAAAAACAAAAGAATATAAATTCTTCTTGGTACCACTTGGTATTTATTCTAAAATTGATCACATAATTGGAAGTAAAACCCTCCTCCTTAGCAAATGCAAAAGAACTGAAAGCATAACAAGCAGTCAAGCAGAACAAAGCACAATCAAATTAGAACTCAAGATTAAGAAATTCACTCAGAACCACCCAACACATGGAAACTGAACAACCTACTCCTGAATGACTCTTGGGTGAATAATGAAATTAAGGCAGAAATCAAGAAGTTACTTGAAACTAATTAGAACAAAGAGACAACATACCAAAATCTCTGGGATGCAACTAAAGAATTGTTAAGAGGAAAATTTGTAGAACTAAATGCCCACATCAAAAATCTAGAAAGATCCCAAATTGACATCATAACATCACAACTGAAAGAGCTAGAGAACTAAGAGCAAACAAACCCCAAAGCTAGCAGAAGACAAGAAATAATGAAGATCAGAGCAGAACGGAAGGAAACAGAGACACAAAAAATCCCTTCAAAAAAAATCAGTGAATCCAGAAGCTGGGTTTTTTTTTTAATTAATAAAATAGATTAGACCACTAGCTAGACTAGTAAAGAAAAAAAAAGAGAGAAGAACTGAATAGACACAATAAAATGTGATACAGGGTATATCACTACTGACCCCACAGAAATACAAACAACAACAGAGAATACTATAAACACCACTATGCAAATGAACTACAAAATCTGGAAGAAATGGTTAAATTCCTGAACACATACATCCTTCCAAGACTGAAATAGGAAGAAGGTGAATATCTGTATAGACCAAAAATAAATTCTGAAATTGTGGGTGTAACAAATAGCCACCAACGAAAAAAATCCCAGGACCAGATGGATTTACAGCTGAATTCTACCATAGGTACAAAGAAAAGCTGGTGCCATTTCTTCTTAAACTATAGCAAATAATTGATTAGGAGGGACTCCTCCCTAACTCATTTTATGGGGCCAGAATCATCCTGATACTAAAACCTGGCAGAGATACAACAAAAAAACAAAACTTCAGGCCAATATCCCTGCTGAACATTGATGCAAAAATCCTTGATAAAATACTGTCAAACTGAATCCAGTAGCACATTAAAAAGTTTATCCACCACAGTCCAGTCATCTCCATCCCCAATGCAGGTCTGGTTCAACTTATACAAATCAATAAATGTAAGTCATCACACAAACAGAACGAAAGACAAAACCACATCATTATCTCAACAGATGCAGAAAAAGCCTTCAATAAAATTCAACATCTCTTTATGTTAAAAATTCTCAATAAACTAGGTATTGAAGGAACATACCTCAAAACAATAAGAGATGTTTATGACAAAACCACTGTCAATATCATACTGAATGAGCAAAGCTGGAAGCATTCCCTTTGAAAACTGGCAGAAGACAAGAATGCCCTCTCTCGCCACTCCTGTTCAACATAGTTTCAGAAGTTCCAGGGGAATCAGGCAAGAGAAATAAGTAAAAGGCATTTATATAGGAAGACTGGAAGCAAATTGTCTTTGTTTGCGTATGACATGATTCTATATCTAGAAAATCCTATCATCTCAGCCCAAAAGCTTCTTAAGCTGATAAGCAAATTCATCAAAATCTTAGGATACAAAATCAATGTGCAAAACTCACAGGCATTCCTATACACCCAGAACCAACAAGCAGAGACCCAAATCATGAATGAACTTTCATGTACAATTGCTACAAAAAGAATAAAATACCTAAGAATGCATCTAACAAGGGAAGTGAAGGATATCTTTAAGAACTACAAAGCACTGCTCAAAGAAATCAGAGAATGCAAAAACAAATGGAAAGGTATTTCATGCTTCCATGGATAGGAAGGATCAGTATCATGAAAATGGCCATACTCCCCAAAGTAATTCATAGATTCAATGCCATTCCCATTAAACTACCATTGACATTCTTCACAGAATTAGAAAAACCTATTTTAAAATTCATATCAAACCAAAAAAGAGCCCACCTAGCCAGAAAATCCTAAGCAAAAAACAAACAAACAACAAACAAAAGAAAATCCTAAGCAAAAATAAATAAATAAATAAATAAATAAATAAATAAATCCTAAGCAAAAAGAAAAAAACTGGAGGCCTCATGCTACCTGACTTCAAACTATACTACAAAGCTAGTAAGCAAAGCGGCATGATACTGGTACAAAAATAGATGCATAGACCAGTAGAACAGAATAGAGAAGTCAGAAATAAGATTGCACATCTACACACATCTGATCTTCTACAAAACCTGACAGAAACAAGCAACGAGGAAAAGATTATCTATTTACTGAATGGTCTGGGAGAACTGGCTAGCCATATGTAGAAAACTGAAACTGAAACACTTCCTTACACCTTATACAAAAATTAACTCAAGATGAATTAAAGACTTAAATAAAAACCCAAAACTAGGCCAGGCACGGTAGCTAACACGTGTAATCCCAGCACTTTGGGAGGCCGAGGCGGGCGAATCACGAGGTCAAGAGATCTAGACCATCCTGGCTAACATGGTGAAACCCCATCTCTACTAAAAATAAAAAAATTAGCCAGGCATGGTGGTGGGCAGCTGTAGTCCCAGCTACTCAGGAGTCTGAGTCAGGAGAATGGTTTGAATCCAGGAGGTGGAGCTTGCAGTGGGCCAAGATTGTGCCACTGCACTCCAGCCTGGGCAACAGAATGAGACTCCGTCAAAAAAAAAAAAAAATCCCCAAACTATAAAAACTTAGAAGAAAATTTAGGTAATGCCATTCAGGATATAGGCAGAGGCAAAGATTGTGTCATGAAAATGTCAAAAGCAACTGCAGCAAAAGCAAACATTGAGAAATGGAATCTAATTAAAGATCTTCTGCACATAAAAAAACAAAACAAAACAAAACAAAAAACCCTGTCATCAGAGTGAACAGAAAACCTGCATAATGGGAGAAAATTTTGCAATTTATCTGACAAAGTTCTAATGTCCTGAATCTGCAAGGAAATTTAAAAAAATTACAAGAATAAAAAGACCCCATTAAAAAGTGGGCAAAAAGTATGAACAGACACTTCTCAAAAGAAGACATTTATGTGGCCAACAAACAGACGAAAAAAAGCTCAAGATCCTTGATGATTAAAGAAATGCAAATCAAAACCAAAATGATATACCACCAGTGGTTTCCATTGCCCTCACAAAAAGGTCAAACAACCTAAACGTATACTTTATCACCTAGTAGGAAAATTTTGAGAGTTAAAAGTAGTGCCAGTAAATAATCATCTGGGGACAAGAGGTGCTATCAATAATTATGTTAGGACTCTTCTGGGCAACCAAGACAACGTATAATCCTTCTTCTTAGAGATGCTTTAAAATCCAGTGCCTACTTGCCTCTGCCAGCATCAAACCCAAACCACAATGTGCTAATTTACTAATTTAGTGCATGTACTAGCCAGCCATAATGTACTACTATAATTCCCAAAATGTATTTTTTTTTAATTTTGGCTATTTAGTACTTCATTTCTCTCTAATGATAGCCAACTCCTAATCATCTTTCAGTCCCTTAGATATCACTTCCTCTAGGAAACCCCTGCTTTTACTACTGATGGCATTCTACTCTTCAGTACACTGAATACACTGTGCTGTAACCAAAGTTTGTTTCTATGCATACTACCACCCCTGACCTCTGTTGGATTCCTTGAGAGCAGAATACAGTAGCCACCATTTTATCCTTCACTCCTGGAAAAAGAGGTCCCATAGAGTAAGCATTTCATCAGTATTTATTGAGCAAATAAACAAATCTATTTTCTTCTTGTCACTTCTCTTTGTGTTCTTCATTATTAAATGAGTAAAATAAGAATTGTGCCTATTTAATAGGATTTTTGTGGAATTTTTGTAGTACAACATACAAAAAATGCTTAGTGATTATCTGACAAAAAGACAATCTCAGTAAATTTTAGCAATTATTTTCCTCATGCTTAGATCAAATACATAATATGATCTTTTTGCAAATTATTTTCCTGATCATTTTCAGTCAGATCTATTTTCTCTCACAATTTTTGTGCTTCTGTTTTAGATAATTCTCTCGCCATTTGACTTGTAATTAGTGTAAAAAAGTCTGTCTTTCCCAGTAAGTTTTGAGTTCCTTGATAACAGACTGTCATCTCATTCATTGTGGATTTCCAGTGACTGACACAACACAGGCATTGAGTAAAACATCAGTAGAATATCTTAGGTTTAAAGACAATTGAAAACTGAAGACATACAATTGTGGGGTTCCCATTGCAAGATAAGTTGACAATGACTTTTTTTAACTCCTGGTGAATAGATCATATTTACTTTGAAAGATTTTTGTTTGTTTGTTTCCTTGCTTGCTTGCTTGTTTTAAATAGTGGGAAAGTCCTAAGGCATTCAAAAGTAAAATAGTATTTTAGATTGTTGACATACTCGAGAAAGACTTCCCCTTCAATTTCTAATTCAAGCAACTAGCCACATACCTCATTTGAATTACTATTTTCAAATAATTCAGATGACAGTAGATTTGGGGAAATCTAAGAGTCCTTAAAAAACATCATTCCAAATTCCTTAATTTTAGAAATGATGAATTACACATATGAAGAAGCTAAGTAACTTTGAAATTCTAATTGGCAATAAAAAATCTGGGGAAATGCAATCACTAGCTATTTATCCCAATAGTTAATGTCATCAAAAACATCAGTAATTTAGATGAAACTGTCAATTCAATATATTCTAGATGCAGTACGGGTTTAATTGAAAGTCTGCTTGAATTTTTTATATCCCATTTTATTGATGTTTCACTAATATGTGTTCCAATGAACATAACAAAGTCGCCCTCAAACTTAAAATTTTTTCCCTTGTTGTTAAAAGACTTCAGTTTAATTATCTTTAATTTAAAGTTGGAGTTTTAGGACTGCTGCTCGTGGCTGAACATTGATTTTAACTGCATTAAGGAAATTCGATTACCTTGAATCATTTATATACATTTGTAAATCAAGAACAGTGCTTTTCTGATGTTTGGGACTAATTATTTCCATGAATGCAAATGTCAGCGATATGAAAAGCAAGTTGTGGAATGGAACAAACAAACAAGTGGCACCAGAAAATGTTGCCTGCATAATCCATTGTGTTCTTTATCACCAAATGCCATTCGAAACTGTGCACTGATGCAGATGGTAACATAGCGTTTAGACTTTATGTAGTAGATATAATTTTATTTTGCTTCATTTTATTTCTGAATACTATATCTGAATAAACAAGCATGAAAGTAAATATGTGACACCATCTAACTTATTTTTTTGTTTAGCCAGTCAACCATAGCCAGTAAGTGATTGTCCTTAACTTTTGTTTTCTGGTTAGAAGAAAATAACATAAGCAGTAGCATGTTAATTGTTACTGGGTGAGGTATACTTTACAAAATACATTCTCAATCAGATAATTTGGTAATTATAACACAGACTCCAAAGTGTTGCAAAAATAAACTATCACTTTTAAAAGAGCTTAACACAATGCTGGGTACTTACTCATGAACTGATAATTTAACAAAATTTACCAATGGACAGCAAGGTTTAATGTTGTTAGTTAATAGTATGCTTTATGAAAGAGAAACTGAAAAGTGCTCACTTTATCTCAATACATTATTCCCCTCAAAAACCATACGTAAGGAAAAAACTCTTTGTTAAACACTCAAACAACTGGAACCAAAACAGGTTTTATGAAATTAAGTGGACAAAATTATTCCCTAATGCTTTAGTTGGGAGTTGGTATTTTTTGTTTGTTTGGTTGGTTGGTTGGTTATTGTTTGCTTTCTTTTGTTTTGTTTATTTTTTTTGATAGAGTCTTGTTCTGTCCCCAGGCTGGAGTGCAGTGGTGTGATCTTGGTTCACTGCAACCTCTGCCTCCAGGATTCAAGTGATTCCCCGGCCTCAGCCTCCCAAGTTGCTGGGACTACAGGTGCCCACCACCACGCCTGGCTAATTTTTTGTATTTTAGTAGAGATGGGGTTTCACCATGTTGGCCAGGGTGGTGTTGATCTCCTGACCTCGTGATCTGCCCGCCTCTGCCTCCCAAAGTGCTGGGATTACAGGCATGAGCCACTGCACCGGGCCTAGTTTATTTTTTTTTTTTGAATAAGAATACTTGGTTGGCACTTGTAAAGGTCTCTATTGGTATTGTTGTTATCAAATGAAACACAGATAAACTGTTTAATATTCAGTTTTGTTAAAATATTTTTGTAATACTTCCCTAGTTGCTGTAGGAGCTGAAAGATAGAATATTTGTTGTGGAATCTGCAAACTAGTTGAGGCGATAAAATAGTTCACATAAAATGCAATTACAGCAAAAGAAAACTATGACATTAAGTGCCTTAATTGTACTGCTAATTATCAAAAGGCAATGATAATCAGCCACTATGTCCAACTGGCTTTCTGACTGTCAGCCAGCACTCTCCTGCAGAAACAGGGTATGGCAGGTTCTCACTTGATGCCAGTTCAACCTATGCTAGAAAAACACCAAGAAATGGGTGGAGAAATAGTTGCAGAAGTGATGAGACTAGCTCTGCTCCTTGATGCCTCACCACCCTTTCCAGAGTTCAAAAGCACGTTAATCGTCATATGGAAGAACACCTTAATTTAGTTCAAACCACGAGGGAAAAAATGAGGCATTAGTGAAAAATACCATCTCATGTAAATGTAGATATCTTGCTTACTTACTTAAAGAGGTTATGCTTCCTATACTCATAATTCCTCAAAGCATAATTGTAACAAGACTGGTGGTTTAAAATTTGCCAGTTTCTTTGTAATTGAATGGACTTTGCTGAGTCTGTAGGTATGATCAGCACAGTAATTTGAAATTGTAACCTGAGATTAAGGCAAATTATGCTTTCTAACAGAAAAAGCTAAAACTAATGTGATGAGCAGTAATGTCTTTAAAATTAATTTTTTTATTGGGTTGGTAAATAAATAAAAGAATGAAAAATAGGAATATCTCAATATGTTTATTATTCCTTAAATTTTTGAATAGTATATTAGTGTTGAAATAATTATTTCATATATGATTAAATATGTGTATATATAGAGACACAAATATTGACATACTTAAATACAGGTAGATGAGATGGATATATAGTAATTATTTTGGGTAGAAAGATTAAAAAATAGCTTCATGTGTGGCATTATCCCCAAAATAGGTATCTAGGTAATGTACTGGTGAAATCAGTGTGGTTTATGATTACCATCTAGTGGTAATGTTCTTGAATTGCAAATACTCAGTGCCAATAGGAAACCCAAAGGGGCTTATTTGGCCAATTCAACCCATTTTCTTGATGTAATGAATTATTATGTAACATCATCAACCACACACCTACTACAACATATAATAGTGTTATATATTGTAAACACATTTTCACAAAATGGATGATTTCTACATGAAGGTGATTTAAATAAGGCTAATTGAAAAACATTTTAATTGAGTTTTGATAGCAAAATCAACATTAGGCTTGAGAGGAAAACAATTGAAAAAAATTGAGAGGAAAACCATATGTCTAAGTTGAATTTGATTACAATAGATATAGTTTACAAATAATAGAGTTTAGGAACTAAAAGAAAAGTCCTGTGTATACTTTGACAAATAGTTGGTCAATATTAAAATATGTACATTTGGCTAGTAAAAATAGGCAATGTTCGTGTTGAGATTTGAAGTTCAGACTAAACAGCATTATAAAGGTAAAACATCTTTTAACATGATAGAATGAGGACATAAAAATATGACCATATAGTTGTATTGGTTATGTTGTTATGGGAGAAAAATTAGGAATTGTTTGCAATAATTTATAAGATATGAGCACTTGTATTTCAGTAATTGTTGAGAAAATGCAAAGAAAGGGAAGAATATGTAAGCTTTATCAAGAAAGAGGACAAAACTTACCAATTTGGTAAAGGAAACTTAAAAACTAAGGTGTCTCTAAGGTTTTTAGCATGAAAATCTCAGAAATGATGGTTTTAAAAAGTATTTGAAAAATTAAAATTAAATATTACAGACCTTTGTTATAGGGGTATCAATCTCATACAAGATGTACACATTTCTAAGGAATTTTTCTATAGTATGTCATTCAATCCTTCCAACTCTTTGTCCATTTTTAACCTGGGAGGGCAAGGCAGGAATCAGGTTCAAATATATTACATCATTTTTCCGAGGACTTTATTGCTAAAATGTGGCTTCATTTGACTTCCAGACCCGTCTAACCCATCTACTCTAAAATCCATGATCTTTTCCTTCTCTGTGAAGCTGTAATTGTTTGTTGTCTGGCATCTTGACAGATTTTTTTTCGTATTTTTTTTTTTTTTTTCCGAGAGGGAGTTTTGCTCTCGTTGCCCAGGCTGGAGTGCGATGGCACGATCTCGGCTCACTGCAACCTCTGCCTCCTGGGTTAAAGCGATTCTCCTGCCTCAGTCTCCCGAGTAGCTGGGATTACAGGCATGTGCCACCATACTAATTTTGTATTTTTAGTAGAGATGGTGTTTCTCCATGTTGGTCAGGCTGGTCTCGAACTACAGACCTTAGGTGACCCGCCCACCTCAACCTCCCAAAGTGCTGGGATTACAGGCGTTTGCCACTGTGCCCAGCCAACAGAATTTTTTTAACTAAGTTAATGTGAATATTCTACAATATATTCATCTATCAATTAAAAATTATGTGAGACCTTATATTAATAGAAATCAGAAACTGTTTTCTGAAAGTTTACTAGGTTGTTTGCTATATATAATGAAAGATGTTTGTACTAAAATATATACCTTAAAAAATCAAAATAAGAGAATACCAAAATACCAAAATACGTTTATATATGATAGTCCTTTTTTGAAAACTGAGTCAATGTAATAACTGAAAGGTAGTTTGCTCAAGTTTGCAGTGCATTGTAACAGTGTAAGTCTCTTTCTATCATTAAAGGATTCAGTATGAACACATTGATGCAACCTGTCTGATACTGAAAAAAGGGGGCAGATGGCAGTCTGAGTGCAGAGAGAACACAGTGGTCTCCTTCAGGTCCTCACATTGTCACTGTTTCTGATTGTTCATGTTTATTTATAGGTAATAATGTCTTTGGTCTCAATTATAATTTTAATTTGGAGCTAAGATAGGTAAACTCCAAAACATATTTTTTAATAATATTATATATCTATAATTATTAAAGGTGTTTCCTTTCATTTTCAGAAATGTCTTAGTTTGCATGATAAATATGGTCACCTTAGACCACGAGTTCTTGGACAGAGACATGTCAATCTGGTAAAATTTATGAACCCTTTTGAGAATAATGTTTTGTGATTACAAAGAGAAGAAAACATAATAGGGTTACCAAAATATTTTAAAAAGTCAATTTGTGAAGCAGTAATCATTGTGCTTCATTGCCAACTCATTAAATAACAAGATCTAGGGATAGTTAATAACTATCTTAATTAAAGAAGAGGTGAGTAAACAATATTTCTATACAGCTGTATCATGTGTAATGTGAGATAACAATGTTTACAATTTCTACTGATGAAGAAGTCTCAGGTACTACTAATTCTACTGTAGCTTATGGCCCGCATTTAGTCTAAATAACATGTTAATTTTCAGTTCTGTAAAAGTTATGATGTATTCTTTTTCCTAATCCAAATTGCACATTCAGCTAATTAAGCACCCCTAGATACACTACATTGGGTGCTTTATATGTTTTCTTCTCAACACTAGAGTTTGAGCTTTTTAATCACACAGATTATATTCATCTTTGCGCCTTTGGTAACAAATATAAAGGATAAAACATCTGAAAAGTTTGATAAATGGATAAATAGATACCACAAACAATAAAAATCAATTAAAAAGCAAGGATTTGCAAAATTATTTTGGAAAAATTCCATAATAGCAGATTTAGTATAGAAAAGTCTCCAAATGAAAGCCTGAGCTAGTGGTGTGAGATGTAATAACGTGGACACAAAGATGAACTTTACAGAGACTGGGGACTTGTGCTAGAGTCCACTTTTTTTGGGAGAGTTATGACCTTTTGGTGTCCCGAGCGACTTAAAAGCTGACAGAGGCCAATCCAGACTACACAATCTTTGAAATGACATCTTGGTAATCTACAGTATTATTAGATCTGGGATACTAAAAGCTAGGTCAAAGGACAGTTCTGACAAAGGACAGACTCTCACCCTTTTGTTCCATAATGCCTTTCCTATTTCTAGTCCCATTCTTACATGCAGAAGTACACTCTGAAGTGCACAGGCAATGCTATCAGAGAAGCTACTGCGACGTTTGTTCTTTACTTGGAAGTCTTTGTTCCATAATCTCTTCCTATTTCCAGACCCATTCTTACATGCAGAAATACACTCTGAAGTGCATAGGCAATGCTATCAGAGAAGTTACCGTGATGTTTGTTTTTTACTTGGAAGTCTTTGTTCTGGAGATCTTGGCACATTTCTTTTTTTTTCCTTTCTGAGATTTCAGCAATAATTTCTATGCCTTGTTGTTTTGGCATCTCCATCAAGTCTCCCCATCAACGGATTGAAAATATAAACTAGGTGAAAAATTATTTCTTTATTTTCCCACTACCTACACAGAGGTTGACCTGGTGTTTGTAGAGCAGGAAAAGAATATGTACATATGGCATGTATTTCATATATATATATATATATATATATATATATATATATATAGCTGTATGTATGTGTGTGTATCTGGAGATCTATTACACAAAGAGAATAAAATGAACTAATTTCTAGTGAGAGAACATTTAAAACATCCTCCACTCTTCCAGCTTGGACTCAGCAGAAGTGCATTCTAATTCTGCTGGACAAATCCTTCTAAATACTCTAACCCCCATAAGAATAGTTGTATTTGTTCATCTCATTAACGCTGATGATCTGAAAAAAAATTGTCCAAATTATTTGGATACAGGGAGATAGTAGGAGATCATGAAACATAAAGAAAAAAGGACACAGTGAGGAAAAGACAAGAACAGAGGCTCCCCAGATGCTCATGGGTGTTTAATGAGAAAGGATATTTTGTTATAATGAATGTTCTTGGCAGTCCTTGATGAGTGATTGTATCTGTTTTAAATAACTACATTAGTAATTCGTATTGACACCCTTCATGCCAGCAAGATAAGCTATTTCAGATAATAAGTGATACAAAGAAGGTAAAACAGTGATGCAGTAGATAGTGACAGAGGGCATCTACTTTGGGGAAGATTGTTATAGGCAATTTTTGAATAAGTGACATTGAAGTGAGACCTGAATGATGAGAAAGAGCCCGTCATGTGTGCAGGCAGGGGAAAGAACATTCTAGGCAGAGGAGAGAACAAATGCAAAGTTCCTGAGTCTGGGAACAAAATTTTGGAACAGAATGTGTATCAGAGCAGATGAAACATTTTTTTTTGTTTTTTGAGACGGAGTCTCACTGTGTCACCCAGGCTGGAGTGCAGTGGCATCATCTCCACTCACTGCAAGCTCCGCCCCCCAGGTTCACACCATTCTCCTGCCTCGGCCTCCCAAGTAGCTGGGACAACAGGCGCCCACCACCACACCCAGCTAAATTTTGTGTTTTTAGTAGAGACGAGGTTTCACCATGTTAGCCAGAATGGCCTCGATCTCCTGACCTCATGATCTGCCCGCCTCGGCCTCCCAAAGTGCTGGGATTACAGGCATGAGCCACTGTGCTTGGCCAAAACGTGTTTTAATAAATGGAAGAGTCTTACAATGTTAGGTCATAGAGTTGGGCAAACCAAATCATATAGGGTCTCCTAAGCCTTAGTAAGCACTTTGTATTTTATTCTAATTGTAAATGAATTAATTCATTAAATATGTTCAAGTAAAATATGCATAATCTGAGTTATGTTTTAAAAAGCCTACTTTGGATCTTTGTGGAGAGTGGATCATAGGAAGACAAGAGAAAATACTGGGGAGCAAGATGGGGATGCTTTTGGAATTGCCAGGAGAGAGATGGTAAAGGAGCAAGAGGGATGGGTGTGCTCTTTCCTGAGAGAAGAAGAGGAAGTTGATTCAAGCAGGTAGAGGAAGCATCAAAAGTTCTGTTTTGAAAATGTTAAGTTTCAGTCAGCATTTGAGAAGCCTTTCTGAAGAGTTTAAATAAATAAATAAAACTTTTTAGAAATAAACTCTTGGTCAGAGCCAATACAGCACCCTCTTTCTGAGACGCTGCATGGTAGTAGCTGTTAAAACTAGATCTGGAACAAGACTACTGACATATAAACCCTTGGCTCTCTCTGTTACTAGCTATGTGACCTTCAGTACTTACTTGAATTCTCTGTGCCTCAATTTCCTCAACTATGAGAACAGTAATTACAAATTCTCTCTAATGGGGTTTTATGGACTAAATAGTCAATCAATGAAAAAGCCTTCATAACATGCACACAGTAAGTACATGATACACATTAAGTTTGTTATGTTTATTCCTAAACTACAGAGTATTCTATTAAAATACATTTAGAATATATTTTCATTCTATGTTACTTATAGAATATTTCCTGTACTCCATGTTTGTTAAGAGTATTCTTCAGTTCTTAAAGGGACAGTCACTTTTTAAGTCAATGAAAGAAGACAGAGTGAGGAACCGAGTGTTAGTGGGAGGCTATATTTAGACAGTAGACTTGTGATATTTTAGTTCTTTATGGAATCCTTATTGATGTCTTTGGAGGCCATGCAGTGAGCTCCAGAGCACTACAAAGGAAGACCTGTGACCTGTACAGGTTGGAAGTTGAGCTGTCATCTGATCTCAAAATGAAACTGTCTTTTTCCCCAGCAAGTTTAAAGTTATTGAAAGCATGCATTTCCATTATTTTTTGTCTTTTCATTTTGATTCTTTTACTAATCAATTATTACTGTAAGTATGAAGTCAGACAATTATATAGCAGAACTAGAATTATTGGAATGCAAAAATAGATGTACAACTACTGTATTACTAAAAATATTGAGTTCTTAAAACATAATTAAATAAAAGAAAATCATTTAACTATGAACCTGAAAACATTGGAAAAATATTACTAAATCAGACATATCTGAATTTCAACACAGCCAAGTCTGCTGAAGGCCTTCTCACATTTGTAGGATTTGGTATTTTTCTAAAGAGCATAAATGAGGATTTTGATGGCACGTTGTAATACTCCACAAAGCTAGGAGGCTTTGTGTATTATTTCACTCATAAGGTCACAAAACAGAATTATATATTTAAAAAAATATGAATGCATTTTATAAATGAAAACCTAGAGTGTTTTTGGTGACTGTTTAATAGAAGTAATGTTCCAAACCAAGAAAATTAAGATTGCCTTTTCCTGGTTTGGTCAAACTCTACCTGAACATTTCATGTGAGGATGGTTGTTAACCTGCTGAGCCTAACAAGAATGATGGAGTCTCCTTTAATTATGTCTGTGTGAGAAACTGAAGAACCATTATCTTCAAATAATTAAAGAGCTATTATGTAGAAGAAAGTATTTATTCTTTTTATCTTTGGGCAAAAATTATAGGAAAACACAAAAAGATTTTCAAGCGTAAATAATTGCACAAAATCCATGAGAAAGGTTAAACTACAGGCGTTCTCAAATTCTTTGTAGTTTTTAATTCTCAGGTACGTTTTTTCTGATTCTACTCTCTATTCTAGAAGAAAAGCTAAATTACAAGGATGTCTAATTGCAATGAAGAGTATTTGCTCAAGATTTTATACTGATGTCATGTTCTTAATTACATGTGTCAAAACTCACAAAGAATTTAGTAGTATTGTATGTCACAAAATTACATAGAAAACTTCTGATGCAAACAATGTCTCACAGAGGTTCTATGAGATATTTTAGCATTCTGGAAATTATCCATGACAAGCTCAGTATATATAGGTGGTATATATGTTCACTGTGAGATTGATATTATTTAAAATTTCCCTCCACAAAAGGCATCTATGTATTATAACCTAAGACTCTGTTTGAAGAATTATGAATTCTGACTATCTTTCTAAGAAATGGGGACCCAGGTTCACTGGTCAAAAAAAGTGATGTACCTCTAAAAGACCAACCTTTTAAAAAATAATACATACTTATTCATTTTAATGCTACGTTTTATTGAATCATAGTAAGTACTTACAAACAAGAAAAAACAAAGGCAAACTGACATTAGTATCCAATCTTTTAACAGATATCCACAACTGTAACTCAATTGAAATAAACATATTTCACTTTCTCATTTTTTATAGGTATAATAACAGAGGATCAAAATAAGGAATTAGTAAGTCTGCCTCATTTATTTACTCACAGGTTTAATAAACTGAGGCTAGAGCTTGCTGTTTTAATTTTCATTTTATTGAAATTTATATTTGACCTTCCACAAATTCATTTTGCTGAATAGATTTCTATTTCCCAGCCACGCTGGCAAAAAGACTTCTTGGTGCATTAGAATTTTAAGTAGTAACAAGACAAGTCAGTAAATAAAAATAATTAAAACTATTAGTTTATCATCTAAATGCAAACTAGTACAGCGTAGAGAAAGCCTGTACCATCTTTCCCCATTATTTACTTAACAGTTATTAATTATGCTAATGCATATCATAGTAAAGAGTGAGTAATGTTGACAACAAATTATGAATTGCAAAGACCAGTATACACTTCAGCATATGGGTATATTTAATCATACCAAAAAGTATAACTGTTGTTAAAATTCCAAGATAATTTCTAAAAAGACTTGTGATCATTTTTAAAAAACGCCTTATTTTTATCAGTTTTAGATTTACAGACATATTGCCCTTCTAAACCCCAAACCCAGCATTTCCTATTGTTAATGTCTTACATTAGCAGGATACATTTATTACAAATAATGAAGCAATATTGATATAGTGTTCTCAACTAAAGTCTGTAGTATTTATATATTTTTAGTTTTTACCTAGTGTCCTTTTCTATTACCACATGACTGTGGGATACCTCATTGCATTTAATCATCGTATCGCCTTAGGCTTCTCTTAGCTATGACAGTTTATCAGATTCCTTGTTACTGATGACCTTGACAGGTTTTAAGAACACTGGTTAGGTATTTTGTAAAATGTCCCTTTCTTGGGATTTGTTTGCTGTTTTTCTGATGATTAGATGGGATTATGTGTTTGAGAGAGAAAGACTACTGAGGTAAAGTGCTATTTTTATTACATCATATCCAGGGTATATAATATCACTATGACTTATCAGTACTGATGTTGACCTTGATCACGTTTGTCCACTATAAAGTTATTCTAACTGCCAGCCCCTCTCAGTCATACTGTACTCATTGGAGGGCAGCCATGATGCTAACACTTAAGGAATAAAGAGTTATGTTCCACCTACTTGAGGGTGGAATATGTACATAATTAATTGGAATTCTGCAAGAAATATTTTGATCTCTTCCCATTTTATTTATTTATTCAATCATTTATTTACATCAGTATAGTCTCACAGACATGTATGTAATACTTTGTATTACCAAACATTATTTTTTAATTTTCTTGTTCAAATCCCAGTTTTGTAATTTGAATGTTGTTCAATAAATTGTGGTTCCATCTTTAGCCATTTGGAAGCTCTTTCAGTTGACTCTTGTGTTTCTTTTGAATCATTCCAGTCCTTGTAGGTATTGGTGTTGTTTTTCATTTGTTTATCTAATTGTTAGTGGTCTTATTTATTTGTTTCTTGAGCATTTCCTTGCATTCTAACATTATAAGATGCTCTGGTTTCATCCTGCACATTTCCGGTTCAGTCACATAATCAACCATTTCCCCAAGGAGCCCTGGTTTCTTTTATTGGACAATAGTATTTTGAAAAAACTGATGTGAGATCTAGATGTGTTCACTACTTCTGGGATGTCCTTGCCCCTAGGCCCTCTCAGGAAGTTTATTTGTGTACTAACCATATATTTACACATGTGTCTAAATATTTCTGTATGTAATTATCTGTTGCTATATTAAGTTAAACATGAGTTCATACTTAGGTCTCTAACTCTAATTCATACCACATGGATCATTCTAGCCTCCTTCCCTTCCTTATCTGTAAACTTCCACACTAATTATGACATACCTGGTTTCCACCATCAACTATCCTTTTACTTATATTAATATTGTTAAATTCCACTATATATGTGCAGAAGCATGAGAATTGTTAAGTTATATTCCTGTGGGCCATACTTTTGTCAACTAGAATACAGTCCTGTCTTTATCCATGTGGGCTGCTATAACAAAATGCCTTACACTGGGTAATTTGTGAACAACAGAAATTTGTTTCTCATCTTCTAGGAGCTCAGAAGTCTGAGATCAAGGTGCCAGCAGATTTGGTGTCAGTTGAAAGGGCATTCCTCATAGACAATGTCTTCTCTTGTCCTCATGTAGCAGAAAGGGCAAGATAGCTTGCTCAAGCCTCTTTTATAAGGGTGCTAATACCATTCATGAGGGTGGAAACTTCATGATTTAATCACTCCCTGAAGGCCCCACTTCTCAATACTGTCACATTGGTATTAGGTGCCAACATATGAATTTTTTGGGAAAGCAACTTTCTGACCATAGCAAGTGCTTATTTCAAGTTTGTTTTGTGTTGTTTGTCTTTAGTTTTCCCCACTCATTTCCAAAGTTACTTAGGTTAGCGCCTTCTTCCCCCACCCCCTTCACTGAGGTTGTTTGATACATTAATATGGTGAGATTTCTTCATATTCCATTCTGAAATTCCCCTGACCTCCTTAATAATTAGCTTTTATTGTTTGTTTGTTTGTTGTTGTTTTTTTTTTTTTTTTTTTTGACCGAGTTTCCCTCTGTCACACAGGCTGGAGTGCAGTGGTGTGATCTGGGCTCACTGCAACCTCCACCTCCCAGGTTCAAGTGATTATCCTGCCTCAGCCTCTTGAGTAACTGGGATTACAGGCGCATGCCACCATGCGTGGCTAATTTTTGTTTTTTTAGTAAAGATGGGGTTTCACCATGTTGATCAGGCTGGTCTTGAACTCTTGACTTTGTAGTCTGCCACCTCAGCCTCCCAAAGTGCTTGGATTAGAGCTGGGGTTGCCTTGCCCAGCCAATGATTAACTTTTTAATTAGCATACATTAAAGTTCACTGTTTTTGATGTAAAATATAATGGATTTTGAGAAATACAGACTGCCAGGTGTCCATGATAACAGTGTAATATGGAATAGTTTCATAGCCCTAAATAATTACCTGTGATTTACATATTCAGCTCTTCCCTGCCCCTTCATGAACCCCTGGCAACCACTGCTCTTATTTTTTTATTTTATTTTATTTTTTTTGAGATGGAGTTTCACTCTTGTTGCCCAGGCTAGAGTGCAATGGCCCCATCTCAGCTCATCACAACCTCTGGCCCCTGGGTTCAAACGATTCTCCTGCCTCAGTCTCCTGAGTAGCTGGGATTACAGGCATGCACCACCACTCCCTTCACGATGTTGGTCAGGCTGTTCTCCAACTCCTGACTGCAAGTGAACCACCCACCTTGGCCTCCCGAAGTGCTGGGATTACAGGCGTGAGGCACCACGCCTGGCCAACCACTGTTCTTTTATCATTGCCATAGTCTTATATTTCCTAAAATATCACATGGTTGGAATCATATAGTACACAGCCTTTTCAAATTGGCTTCTCACGCCAGAAAAAAAATGCATTTAAGTTTCATCCATTTTTTGGGTTTCATAGTTCATTTTTATTAATCACTAGATAATACTGCATTGTATAGATGTTCCAATTAATTTATCTACTTGCTATTGAAGGACATCTTGGTTGCTTGCAGTTTGTGGGGATTATAAATAAAGCTGCTATAAACATTTGCACTGAGTTTTTTTGTGTGTGTGGACATAAATTTTCAAACTAGTTAGGTAAATAGCTAAGATTATGGTTACTGAATTCTATGAAACTGCCAAAGTGACTTCCAAAGTGGCTATGTCATTTTTTCATCCCTATCAGCAATAAAGGAGAATTCCTGCTTCTTTATTTCTTCCCTAGCAATTGGTATTGCCAATTTTGGAAATTTTAACCATTCTAATAGATGTGTACAAGTTTTTTATTAAAATTGAAACTTGCAATTTTCTAACAACAAATGAAATTGAGGATTGTTGCATATGCTTCTTTTGCATTTATATATCTTCTTTGATGAGATGTCTGTTCAGTTGATTAGCCTGTTTATAAATTGACTTGTTTGTTTTCTTATTATTAAACTTTAAGAGTTATTTGCATATTTTAGAGAGCAATCCCTTGTCAGATATGTATCTTGTAAGCATTTTATCTCAGTCTGTAGCTTGTCTTTCCATTTTGTAAAATATTGTCTTGGCAGAGCAGAAGTTTTTAATTTAAATAAAGACCAACTTAAAAATATTTTATTTTATGGTCTGTGCTTTTGTATCTAAAAACTCATCACCAAAACTAAGGTCACCTAGATAGTACCCTAAGATTTCTTCCAGGGGTTGTATAATTTTTGTATTTTACAGTTAGGTGCTTGCTTTATTTTGGATTAATTTTTGTGAAAGATATGAAATTTGTGTCTACATGTTGATATTGTTTCATATTGCTGCATGTATTAATGTAACAGATATCCATTTGTTGTAGAGACTATCCTTTCTCCACTGACTTGTCTTTGATTCATTGTCAGAAATCAATGGACTATGTTTGTGCATGTTTATTTCTGGCATCTGTATTCTGTTCCATTGACCCATGTGTCTATTCTTATGACAATACCATGTGTTTTGATAACTGTAACATTATAAGTCTGGAAATTGGGTAGTTTGAGTCCTCTGACTGTCCCTTTTCTTCAGTATTGTGTTGCTTATTCTAGGTCTGTTGTCTTTCCATATAAACATTAGAAACAGTTTATTAATATATATAAAATAGCTTATCGGGATTTTAAGTGGGATACCATAGTCTTCTCTATTTTTTTTTTTTCTTGGACAGCCTCACTAGAGATTTATCAGTTTCATCAATCCTTTTTCAAAGAACTAGCTTTTGACTTGATTGGTTCAATTTCATTACATTAATTTTATTTTCAATTTCATTAATTTCTGCTCTATTTTATTTCTCTTTCTTTTTCTTGCCTTTCCTTCTTTCCTTCTTTCCTTCTTTCTTTCTTTTTTCTTTCTTTCTTTCTCTTCTTTCTTTCTTTCTTTTCT